>NC_136072.1:985147177-986584677 GCF_964261635.1 Lissotriton helveticus
AAACTAGGACCTGAACAGGCGCAGAACCTGGGCAAAGACATAGAAGTAGGGGAAATCCGTAGGGCCATAAAATACATGGCGCGCAACAAAACCCCAGGGCTAGATGGACTACCCGTTGAATTCTACACTGCTTTTATAGACTCGTTGGCCCCACGACTACTGGTAGTGTATAAAGAGGCGAAACGGCTGGGGTATCTCCTGAGCATGATGCGCGAGGCGTTGGTGGTCCCCCTGCTTAAACCGGGTGGGTAGAGCGGTGACCCGGCATCGTACAGACCGTTATCGATGCTCACAGTAGATTATAAAATCTTGAGTAGTGTCATGGCGTCCAGACTACTGGAACACACGGGCACTCTAGTGCATAAGGATCAAGCGGGTTTCATACCCAAACGTAACACCACCATGAATATACGCCGCCTAGTTCGCCTGTTAGAGGAGGACCACGAGGAGGTCCCTAACCCCATGATATTATCAATCGACCTGGAGAAAGCGTTTGATAGTCTAGAATGGGAGTACCTCCGTAAGGCGCTCAGTTGTTATGGGGTAGGGGAGGGCTATCTGCGATGGACTGCAGTACTATACGCTTCAGCGAAGGCGAGAGTGAGGTCGGAAGCGCTAATCTCCCCACACTATCCGGTCGAGAGAGGGACGAGACAGGGTTGCTCGCTGTCACCATTGCTCTTTGTGCTGGCGGTTGAGCCCCTCGCGCTGTCAATCCGCACAGGGGCCCACTATAGAGGGCTGAGGACCCTAACGGGACAACAATTTATTTCCCTATACGCCGATGACTTGTTACTCTTCCTTGAGGATGCTGATGGGGCCCTGGCCGGTGCTGATGCCATATTGACTACCTTTGGGGAAATATCTGGCCTTAGGGTGAACTGGTCCAAAACGTGCCTATTCCCAGTCCGTAAGGGGGAACCCCAACCCACCACACCCAGAGTGATTAGGTGGGAACTCAATTGCTTGAAATACCTGGGGGTCTACATCTATCACAACCCAACTGATGTCCTGAAAGGGAATATCTCCCGTAGTGTCAGAGCGCTGAAGGGCAGCATGTCCTTTTGGGCCACCCTCCCACTGTCGGTGGCGGGACGGATTGCGCTACTTAAGATGGTGGTGCTCCCCAGGCTCCTGTACTATTTCAGGACGCTTCCGATTTGGATCCCTTCCGCTGTATTCCGGAACTTGAAATCACTGATCGTGTCTTTCCTATGGGGAGCGGGCCGCCGCAGAGTGGCGCTTACGACTCTGATGAGACCTAAGGCGGAGGGGGGGCTGGCTGTACCTGACTTTGAAGTGTACTACCTGGCAGTCCAACTGCAGGTCTATACACAGGAGATAGCACGGGAATTTCGGGGACCTGAGGAAGGGCGAGGATTGGGAATACCTAGACACGTACTCTCCTATATCGCAATGCAACAGAGACTGGCCCTGCGCGACCTCACACAAGAGGAGCGTACAATACGGTTGTGTTGGAACCGCACACAGCGTAAAGCAGGAGTACAACACCCCTATGCCCCTGAGATACCGCTGGGAATGCTCACAGCATTGCCACACGGTGGGGCTTGGTTCCAATTGCAAAATTGGGAGGAAGCAGGGATACAAATCATAGGCGATCTGTACGAGGATGGGGCATTGCTGCCTTTCCAGGCAATCTCGGACCGTTTCAACATACCCAGTGGGGACTTTTTGCTACACGCGGCGATCACGAGGGCAATACAGGTGCACTGGAAGAGGGGACTTGAGGAACCGCAGACTTCAGCGGCATGCCAATATGTCATGATGACCGCGGGAACGGTCAAGGCGGTGACATGCCTATATTCTAGGATGATTAATGAGAAGCTACCTCCGCTGGAGGCGCTCAGGGCCAAATGGGAGGCGGACATAGAGAAGGAGATACCGGAGACCACATGGGCTCAGCTGATGCGCCGGGTTTGGAAGAGCACCCGCAATGCGCGGTTACAATTGGTCCATTTCTACATCCTACACCGGGCGTATCTGACCCCAGGTAAAATACTGAAATATTTTGCTTCAGATGCCGCGGCCTGCTCTAGATGTCAGGAAAGAGGTGCGGAACTGGGCCACATGCTGTGGTTCTGCCCTGGCCTGACCTCTTACTGGAGAATGGTGGGAGATACTCTTAATGAGGTGACGGACCGAACACTGCAGTACGACACGGCGGTGGGGATCCTTCATTGGTTCCCGCACACCCCTAAAACGAAAATCACCAGCAAATTTATAGACATGGGATTACTCCTAGCGAAACGGGAAATCACGCGGCACTGGAAGGCACGAGTGGGTCCAATGGGTGCTAGATGGCGCAGCGAGTTCCTTAAATGGGCTGTGGGGGAAAGTACCTTGAGATACCAGCTAGCGCGGCGACAGCATAATGAGAAGGCACTAGAATCTGCACAGGCATGGGAGGCTTTGGTACAGGCTCTACGCGACCACGACACGCATAGTGACATGGACGTCGAAGACAGCGGTCCGATTATACCCCCGTAGCACAACAGGTACACTACATGTTTCTCCAACTGCTGACTGCTAGACTCCTGCTTCATACTGTCTGTTCTAATACGATGCACTGATGGCGGAAGGGGGGGAGGAGAGGAGGGGAGGGGGGAACTTTCAAGGTTCGTTAAAACTTTTATAAGCCCTGAGATTGAGGGCTTGCTGGTGGACCTCAGGGGCAGTTATTTGGGGTTGGTTGGGATACAGGTTATAAAAGAAAAGCAGATACAGACCGTTTCATTAACTGGTCATGGTTAGCAATGCACGATATATATGCACGTAACGGAATTGATATTTGCCGCCCGACCTCAGGGTTGTGGGCTCAATGGCTGTGTAATCGGAATAATACGAACTAGCCGTTACATATGGTGATGGTACAGCTAATGACCGATGTATATCTGTACATGAAGATCTGCAATAAAAAATATTTTAAAAAAAAAATTGCTTTTAACCAGTACTTTCAAGGGAAAATCCCTATTGAGCTGTTGGGAATGGCAGCATGCGATAGGCAACATGTTACTTTTCATTTAGTATCCATTACACAAATAGAGATAAAGAATTATAACCACTGTTATACAGTGCTTAATTTGTAAAAATATAAGTGCCAATGCCCTCTTCAGGAGGCCACTGCAGCTTGCGCCTTCCATTGCCTCTGCCAGTGCTACCAATGATACCACAAACACAATGACTAACCATCACACTCCTACAAGTGTGACGATTCAGCATATTCCAAGACCCAAAGTAATAAGATTGGCTTGGGCGGCAGGTATTAGTTATTTTTAATGTATATTGAATGAATAAACTGTTGTTGTCCTCATCTCAAATTTAAACAGACAGCACCACCATGTGAAAGACTGTCATAAATGCTGTTGTTGACAATTAAGTGCTAGTGCCAAGCACCAGAAACGACTGGCTCAAATTAAGCACTGCCGTACACCCTCCCAACTATAACATGAACACTGAAGATGCAGTGGAGATATGGAAAATGATCTATTTTGTCATTTTACCTAACCCTAGGCAATGCTATAACGCCATTCTCATTTGATAAGGAAACCTCACCCACATTTTGTGGCACGCTTCTTCATCATTGGCTAGGTCATCAAACCCTACTGGGATGCTACCACTAGAGCAGACGCAACCTCACTGAGACGGAGTTCTTGATAAAGCTTAACTGAATAAAGCTTGGAAAATCTAAAAATACCTTGAGGTAAACCTAAAGGGTTTATTCGTAGGTACACCTGGTATGGTTAAAATAACGTTGGATGGGGGCGTGGCCAAGATGGCGTCGAAGTAGGTCGCCTTTCCGAGCCTCTCCGGCGCCGATTCCACACAGCTTCTAATAGCACGGTGCTGGGGGAGCTGCCTGGCTCCAAAAGGTTGGCAGAGGTTGCCGAGGTCTAGCGGAGCGGTCCGGTGCCATCGGCGGGGCTGAGCGGCGTTTGTGGCGGCCGCAGGAGCAGCAGCGCTTTGAGGCCTACGAAGCCCCGGCCTCGCGTAGATCGGAGGCCGGCTAGGTAGGTCGCGGCGCCCGCTGTGGAGGAGGAAGGACCCGCCCGCGACTCGCCCACGATTTTCCCCTGCGCCGGCCGACAGAGGAGGAGCGCTCCTTGCCGGTGGTGGGCCGGACCTGGTCGCCAGTGGGCTCTGGGGGAGATACTGGCCTGAGGTGTGAGAGGAGGCCCAGAGGCGACGGAGCACAGAAACGCCGCAGCGCCCGCCCGGGGGACGGCCAGAGGCGCCTGAGTGCTGGCGGTGGCGGCGCTCACGACGGCTGCGGGGGTGAGTTGGCTCAACTAGCGGGACCGCATTGGACACGGGAGGAGGCGAGTGGAGCCTGGGCCGGCGGGAAGGGCCCGGCCGGTGGACTGCGCGGAGCGCTGACGGCCCGCATTGAGGACGCGGCCTGGGGATAGCTACGGCGACTTGGCCGCCCGGCCTCAGCTTATGGATCTTCGGGGTGCTACCTGCCCCGGCCGGTGGGAAGCGTGACGCGCGTGGAAGCCTGTACGGCCCTGTGGGCCGCGTGAGCGGACCGGGACGCCTCGCAGCACGGACTGCGGTCTGGAGGGTGCGAGGAAGGGGCACTGGGAGCACGGACCTCGACTTAGGGTCGGAGATGGAGTAGGCTGCTGTCACTGGAGCCCTGCACCGACTACCCTGGGAGCGCACCCAGGCAGAGGACATCGCGGGCCATTTTGTCTGGCTATCACTTGCGCCTGGATTGAAGGAAGCTACCTTGCCTTTCCACGCTCTACCTTCCGGGGTACAGCCATCGGGGGTCGGGTGCCCCTTGACCCTTGACTGTGGAATACTCGCTAAAGGTCTGCCGCCTGGTGCCTTGGCGAACGGGGCGGCTGTGAGGGCATCCTGGACAGAGAGGGGAGGATCGGCGGGGACAGTTGCCATACCTGCGGCCCCAGTGGTCCCCTATACCATAGCATCCTGCCTTGAGTGTTTGAGGAGGGAGGATCATCCGGGCTGGGGGCTGCCCGCCACAATGTCCAATGCGCTACACAAGGGGCGTCCAGGGAAAGATGGGGCATCTAGATCCTCACAGCAGCCAGCATCCCCAGGGGCCAGTGGCTCGTCAAAGCACTCGGACGATGAAGCCCCTGTAACGAAGGCCTTTATGTCTGAGCTTTTTGCCTCCATCAAGGAAGATATTTCTGAGCTCCGTGCGCAGTTGGCGTCTGACCTCCGGGAAGTGCGGAGAGATGTGGATGGACTTGGCGAAAGGGTGGCGACCTTGGAGGACCATGATTTGAGTGTGGCCAATGATGTACACCAGCTGCAGCAAGATATCATCCGTCTCACGGAACAGAATTTGGACTTGCAGGCCCACACGGAGGACTTGGAAAACCGGTCCCGAAGAAACAACATCCGCATTCGAGCAGTGCCGTGGGATGGTGAGGCGGGCGACTTGTGTGGCTACGTACAGGAGTTGTTTTTGCAGATTCTGGACAAAGAGGATGTGCGGGAAATTAGAATGGACAGAGTACATCGAGTGGGGTTGCCCAGGCGAGGAGGAGGCCCCCCCCCGGACATCCTCGTCTGCGTACATGATTTCCAGGTGAAAGAGCGCATCCTCCGCAAGGCCAGGGCCATCACCTCACTGCGATTCAGGGACCACCACCCTCAGCTTTATCAGGACCTGGCAGCCTCTACGCTGCAGAAGAGAAGGGAGTTCCGTCCAGTGACTTCCTTCCTGCGGGAACGCAACATCGCCTACTCCTGGGGTCACCCATTCAGGATCATCTTCCGCTGGCAGAATCGGCTGGCACGGATTCGATCTCTCCAGGTGGCAAAGGACCTTTTGGGTTTGAACGACGTTGCGCCTTCCCAGGGAGCGAACACATCCCCGTCGCGGAGGCGCCATCGCTCTTCATCGTGGCACAGGATTGGCGCATCCCCGGACCGGCGGCGACCGGATGACCATACCAGCTTGCAGGAAAGGGGTGCCGCGGTGGCTTCGGTGGCTTCGGCTACTCTGGCAGATTCCCAAATAAGCTCCGGAGCAGCATGACACCGGTTCTAAAGGCAGTTCGGCGCTGGAGGGGCGTCGGCTCCTCGGTCCTGGGGTATGGTTGTATTTTTAGAGGAGACACCCCGGACCGTGGCCGTGGGGGACATCAAGTTGGTTCCCCTACCCCCCCTCCAGTCTGGAAGAACTTTCACGAACTTTGGACTACTGGACCTGATGAGTATTATCCTTATCTTTAATGTTTTGGGTTTTTGCTTCTTGATAAGTTCGCTGGGTTGTATTGCCTTGGGCTCTTTCCTATTGTTCTTTTGTTTGGGGGGAGGGTTCGGGGGTGGAGGGGCTTGGGGGGGCTGCTTGGGGGTTCGAGGGTGGCGACATGGGTGCTCTTTGGTTTGTGTGGCTGGGATGGATGGGGGTGAGTGTGGAGTGTGTGCTGTGGGTAGGTCTGATGCCGCGGTCACTGACGGCCACTTGCCAGGTGAATGGTGGCCGGGGGAGAGGTTTGGGGTGCCTGTTCGCGATGCGTTTGTCTGATGGGTTATTGCATGTGGGTTGGGGGATTCCTGGGGAGACTGTAGTGCGTTCTGCTCTGTTACTCCAATATGCCTGTTAGTATAGGGACTTGGAATTTTAAGGGCCTGAATTCACCGCAAAAGCGACAGAAAGTATGGAAATATGTGACTGATCACCAGTTGGATGTGGTGGGGCTCCAGGAGACCCACTTAGCGCGCAAGGACGAGCTGCGTCTCAAGCATAGGGCGTATCCCCTTATATACAGATCTTCTGCGTCCACAAAACACAGGGGGGTTGCGCTCCTGTTCCGCGCTGCGCTGCACTTCCAGCCTGTTGACGTGCGCAGCGATAAGGATGGCCGCTGGCTGATGGTGAAGGGGCTCGTTCAGGGGCGCCTCTGTACCTTTGTGGTGGTGTATCTCCCTAATGCTGGCCAAAACAAATTCCTACAGAGCATGTTGCAGAAGGTGGGCGGCTTTGTTGAAGGGCATCTGTTCCTTCTGGGGGACTTTAACTTGGTGTGGGACAAGATACTGGATAGCTCTGGGGCTCATAGGACAGATACTGGGCTGTTTTCTGCTTCATCGCAGCAGTTGGTGGAGGAGATGGGGCTATTCGATGGTTGGCGCTTTATCCATCCTGCCTCCCGAGATTACACATTTTTCTCCCATGTGCATCACTCCTACTCCCGATTGGACCACATTTTCCTTAGCCAGGCTCTTCGAGGGGATGTTCTTGATTCCGCCATTCATCCGATCTCAGTCTCTGACCACAGTTTGCTGGTGCTTAGCCTTCGCTGGACGTCGTCTGGCGCCGGGCAACGGAAATGGTACTTCCCAGCCTCAGTGGTAAGGGACGATACCTCCAATAAGGCGTTGCGGGGAGCTATCAGGGACTTCTTTGACTTAAATCCCGTGTCCGACACCTCGGTTTCCAACACATGGGACGCCTTTAAAGCGTCAGTCCGGGGCACGTGCCTAGGCCTCAGTGCGCACCTCAATAGGTTGCGGCGAAAGGATCGGGAGGACCTAGAGGCTGAATTGACGAAACTCGAACAGGCCCACAAGCTCAACCCCTCGCGGGTGACCCTCCGACCCCTGACAGCGGTCCGAGGGAAATTGAGGGCCCACTACAATAACAGGGCCGAATTTACTCTACTGCGGTTGGGGAGACAGTCCTACTCCTGTGGGAATAAAGTAGGCAGACACCTGGCGCGTCAATTGAGAGACAGGAGGGAACGGGAATATATCGGCGGGATACGTGATGCGGCGGGGGTACTACAACATCGGGATGAAGCAAAGGCAGCCGTTTTTGGCCGCTTTTATGCGGACCTCTACACAGGGGACAGGTTGGACGCCGGAGCTCAGAGGGAATACTTGCGGCGCCTGCCTCTCCCCCAGGTATCCAAAGAATGGAACGAGCTGTTGGGAGCCCCGATTGCCAGGGAGGAGGTGCTTGATGCCATCGAGAATCTCAAGTTACATAAAGACCCTGGGCCGGATGGCTATACCGCCGTTTTTTACAAAACATACGCTACCGATCTCTGTGATTTTTTGGTATCCCTCTTTAATGGCATGGCCGAGACCGGCTCTTCCACCGGTTCCCTGGCGGAGGCGGTGATAACGGTTTTGCCGAAACCTGGGAAGGACCCCACCCAATGTGCCTCGTTTCGCCCCATAGCGCTTCTCAACATCGACGCTAAACTATATTCTGCGATTTTGGCGCGTAGGCTGCAGGACTTAATGCCGGCAATCATACACCCTGACCAGTCGGGGTTTATCAAAGGGTGCCAGACTCACGATAACACCCATAGGCTGGTCCACTTAATTGAAAAAGCAAACAGGTTCCGCATCCCGGCGGTCCTGGTGGGGCTGGACGCCGAAAAGGCTTTCGATCGTGTGGACTGGAACTTCTTGTTTCACACTATGACGGCCTTTGGCTTCTCGGACGCATTTATCACCATGGTGAGGGCTAACTTCTGCGGCCCTAGATCTCGCGTGGCGGTAAATGGCCACGTGTCGGGGTTTTTCCAGCACACCAGAGGCACTAGGCAGGGGTGCCCCCTTTCCCCGCTCCTGTTCGCGTTGAGCATAGAGCCTTTAGCGGTGGCGGTGCGGGAGCATGAGGGAGTTCGGGGCCTCCCGTTTACAGGAGAGCAACATACTATCATGCTCTTCGCGGACGATGTTGTATTTTCTGTAGCGGACCCGGAACACTCGCTGCCTTGTATCAGGGAGATCTTGTTGCAATATGAAGAGGTGGCCGGCTTCAAAGTTAACTATAGCAAATCGTATATCCTGAATCTTACGCTCTCACAGGCTGCGGTGGACCGCGTGCGGCCCTTGACGCCTTTAGCCTGGGCCGATGGTGCCATTGTTTACTTGGGGGTCCACCTGACCCCGACAATGGGCAAGCTGTTCTCGGCCAACTTCCCGCCCGCGCTAGCGAAGTCCCGAGCGGACTTGGACAGGTGGAAACCGAAATTTTTGTCCTGGCTGGGTAGAATCCATGCTGTAAAGATGGTTCTCCTCCCTAAATTTCTGTACTTATTCCAAGCACTGCCCATTCCCCTGGACAGCGATTATTTTCGACGTCTCAGGACTCAGATATTGCGCTTTGTGTGGCAGGGGGGACGGGCACGACTCTCCTTCGCGGTATTGCGTCGGCCGAGGTCCGAGGGCGGAGTGGGACTCCCGGATCTACAGCTCTACTATAAGGCGGCGCAATTGAGAGTCCTGGTGGAGTGGTCGCAGCAATCGTCAGAAAACATTGGCTGCATATGGACCGGAGCGTGGCTGGCAGATCGGTCTGGGACTTGGCATGGAAGCCGAAGAAAGACCGCCCCCTGAACGCCTATATCAGTACCCCCACGGGTACCACTCTGAAGGTATGGGACACATTGGCCTCGGACGAACGGTGGACTACGTTCCCATCGCCGTTCACGCCCTTGCACTTTAACCCGTCCTTCCCGCCGGCGGGTCGTGAGGGAGCCTTTGACGCTTGGAGGGAAGGGGGCTGCAGGGCCTTGACTCACCTGTTTCACGGACAGGATCCCCTCACTTTTGCTAATTGCGTGAGGGACTACGGGGTCCCCTTGTCCGACCGTTATCGTTACGCGCAACTGATCCACTGGGCCGCGTCCCCATGGGTACGGGAGGCGGCTACGAGGCCTCCGTCGCCATTCGAGGCCTTCCTTCTACGGACGTCCGCAATGAAGGGTGTCATCTCCTTCCTATACCAGCTCTTGCTTAAATCGGCAATGTCACCTCTGCCTCGCTACATGGAGCAATGGGAAGAGATGCTAGGGAGAGATATCCCTGATACTGAGTGGTCGGCGCTGTGGTGGGATCTGACGACGTTTAACCATTCGCTGCACCTACGTGAAGCGCATCTTAAGACCCTTATGCAATGGTATTTATGTCCGACCAGGCTTCACCGCATCTACCCGGCCACCTCCGATAAATGCTGGAGGGGCTGTGGTTCCCTCGGGGATTTCCGCCACATCTGGTGGGACTGCCCAGCGATCCGGCCATACTGGGAGGAAATCCTCTCACACATTAGGGATATTCTCCAGTACCCCATAGAGGATTCTATGGCTTCTGTCTTGTTGGGCCTGCGTGACCCCAACCTTGAACATCAGACCCGGGCGGACAAGAAAATACTATGGCTGTGTCTGGGTGCTGCCAAGCTCACGCTGGCAGCCGCGTGGAAACAGAATGAAGCGCCGGCAATTTCTTTGTGGCACGCGAGACTCTGGAAGCTCCTAAGTTTGGAAAGAATGGCGGATATCTTTCTCGGCAATTTCAAGAACTTTCGCTATCAGTGGGGTCCCTTGGTTGCCTTCCTCTCTAAGGGGTTGCCTTCAGCGGTTTGCCCTGCGTCCTTGCGGTCACTCCACCTGTTTCAAGTCTAGTCTGCATGATAGAATGTGAGTTGGTATGAATGGTGTCGCCACCCTGGGAGGGGAGGGAGGGAGGGAGTGTTACTTTCTTGGTTCACGACTCACCGGGGTGCCTGTAACTGGGACCATAGCTTAATTAGTTTGGGCGTGTGGGCCATGGACCGGACAGCATTCCTGCTTGGACTTTACGACACTCAGGCCTGCTGATGGCCTCGCAGAACTGTCCCTACGCGCAGGTGTGGCTATGAGGATGTGATTTCGACCCTGCTTGCATGTGTCCTTTTTGAGAAAATGCTGTTTCATGGTCCCGGATTGTACCCCCTGCGTGGGGAAATGTGCGGCACCTCGGTGGCCGTTCTTGTTTTCCTGTTTTTCTCAAAAATAAAACTTTTACAAAAAAAAAAAATAACGTTGGATGATTATGGGTCTAATACCCTTTTCATCCACTAAGAGGCCAACATGTTTCTCCTCACACTAGTGCCTGTGAATTTAACTTTCATGATAGACATGATTGATTAACTTCAGCCCAATATGTTGATCCGATTTAGTATAATTATGCAATCTGCATGTCTTTTGCATGTAGTACTAGAAGCATTCTGTTAATAGGCATTCCCCGACGTCATCCGACCACCACAGCCATTCGTCACCTCCACTGGCTTAAAGTGGAAAATCGTATCAAGTTCAAGGCCCTCTGTATTGCTTACAAGGCTATCCACGACATGGGCCCCAGGTTTCTGATAGAGGCCTTTCAGATTTACAGCCCTAAAAGACAGCTCAGATCCGCAAACATTTGTTTGCTCCCAGTTCCCCGAACCAGAACTGTGACCTGGGGGGACAGGCGTTTCATGGTAGCAACACCTAAGCTATGGAATGCCCTCCCTCTGACTATTAAAACAGCTCCGAACCTTGTCAGCTTTCGTAAGCTTCTTAAAACATGGTTATTCAACCAGTAAGGCTTCTGGGTATTGGTCCTTCTGAATAGTCACATGCGCCGAGACACCTGCGGGTAATTGTCGCGCAATAAAAATCTCAAAAATAAAATAAATAAATAAATGTTGTTTGGTATAGTACTCAATTTCTAACAACGTTTTGGACATGTAGAGGATTAATTATCAAGCGTTGTGCGGGGCTGCATAATGCTGCTTTGCTGCATGCTTTTACAATCTTAAATAAATCAACATAATGCTTTGCATTGCACCTGTGCAAAATGTTAATAAATAATCCTAGTGCAGTGCTCCTTTGAGCCAAGTTTAACTATATATAAAAAGACAAAAATATAACTAAATACAATTCCTCCAAAAGAGAAAACAAACCTTGACTCTCTTAGTTTAGCCTTTTACAAATCTATGTTGCGAAGAAATGATGCAACAATTGCTATAAAAATGATCTGCAGGATATTGCCTCTGGTATTTTCTTAAACACTTGCCAGGCAAGTGGTACCCGGTTGGGTATAATGAACGCTATTTTCTTGGGACCACAGCAAAACATGCCTATGCTCCCTCTACTTGACCAGTCTCTAAATTAGACAAGCAATGGCAAAGTCAATAAGTTGTTCCTTTAAAAGTAGATTCCTTGGCTATTTGCTTTGCCAACATTAGTTCTTATTGTCAGTCGCAAACTTGAATAAAAATTCCAAAATGGTCATTGGTGAATTAAGATGCATGAATATGCATGGGTGGACATCTTGAAATGTTTTTTCTTTAAAAAGAAAAGTAAAGTTAAGCAGGCAGTGATGAAAAGGTTATATAATATGAAAATGAGTGCAGACATTTTTTTTAATCCACTTGGCTTTGTACAACGTTGTCTGAGGAATTTTCATGCACGTCCTGACATTGTACATTCTTTTTTTTTTTCATGTCCCTGGAAAAGTACTGACTGGTTGTTAGAATAATTACACTTTGTTAATCATTTGTGCCTCTCTGAAATGGAAACTACAAACACAACAATGATGGACAGAATGTGGATCAATGTCACACATTCACCCCAGTCCAAAGATCTGGGCCCAAATCCATCGTTTTTCCACTCCACACCACCCTGGGTCAGACAATGGCGATATGCAAATCAGCGCTGACCCTGTGCCCCATGGGAACAGTCCAGTCCGAACTACAAAAGCCATGTCTTTCCCAGAACGGAAACAAGCATCCGAGGACCGTCCCGGTTTCGAGGTAACACCTCTCTTCAGCCCGGCTAGCTTGAATCCAGTGGTGTGGAGTGCCTGGGACTCACGTCTGAGCATCCCCAGTACACTTAGAGCGGTAACTACAAACACAACAATGATGGACAGAATGTGGATCAATGTCACACATTCACCCCAGTCCAAAGATCTGGGCCCACATCCATCGTTTTTCCACTCCACACCACCCTGGATCAGACAATGGCGATATGCAAATCAGCGCTGACCCTGTGCCCCATGGGAACAGTCCAGTCCGAACTACAAAAGCCATGTCTTTCCCAGAACGGAAACAAGCATCCGAGGACCGGACCGGTTTCGAGGTAACACCTCTCTTCAGCCCGGCTAGCTTGAATCCAGTGGTGTGGAGTGCCTGGGACTCACGTCTGAGCATCCCCAGTACACTTAGAGCGGTAACTACAAACACAACAATGATGGACAGAATGTGGATCAATGTCACACATTCACCCCAGTCCAAGGATCTGGTAGTTCGGACTGGACTGTTCCCATGAGGCACAGGGTCAGAGCTGATTTGCATATAGCCAGTGTCTAACCCAGGGTGGTGTGGAGTGCAAAAAAACGATGGATTTAGGCCCAGATCCTTGTACTGGGGAGAATGTATGACATTGTTCTACATTCTGTCCATCAACTGTGTTTTTTGCAATTTTCACCCCGAGTGGGCTGGGTATGCTCAGACGTGAGTCCCAGGCTCTCCACACCACTGGAGTCAAGCTATCCAGGCTGATGAAGGCTGATAGCCAGAAACCGGTCCTTGGATGCTGGATTCCGGTCTGGGAAAGACATGGCTTGGTAGTTCGGACTGGACTGTTCCCATGAGGCACAGGGTCAGAGCTGATTTGCATATAGCCAGTGTCTAACCCAGGGTGGTGTGGAGTGCAAAAAAACGATGGATTTAGGCCCAGATCCTTGTACTGGGGAGAATGTATGACATTGTTCTACATTCTGTCCATCAACTGTGTTTTTTGCAATTTTCACCCCGAGTGGGCTGGGTATGCTCAGACGTGAGTCCCAGGCTCTCCACACCACTGGAGTCAAGCTATCCAGGCTGATGAAGGCTGATAGCCAGAAACCGGTCCTTGGATGCTTGATTCCGGTCTGGGAAAGACATGGCTTGGTAGTTCGGACTGGACTGTTCCCATGAGGCACGGGGTCAGAGCTGATTTGCATATAGCCAGTGTCTAACCCAGGGTGGTGTGGAGTTCAAAAAAACGATGGATTTAGGCCCAGATCCTTGTACTGGGGAAAATGTATGACATTGTTCTACATTCTGTCCATCAACTGTGTTTTTTGCAATTTTCACCCCGAGTGGGCTGGGTATGCTCAGACGTGAGTCCCAGGCTCTCCACACCACTGGAGTCAAGCTATCCAGGCTGATGAAGGCTGATAGCCAGAAACCGGTCCTTGGATGCTTGATTCCGGTCTGGGAAAGACATGGCTTGGTAGTTCGGACTGGACTGTTCCCATGAGGCACAGGGTCAGAGCTGATTTGCATATAGCCAGTGTCTAACCCAGGGTGGTGTTAAGTGCAAAAAAACGATGGATTTAGGCCCAGATCCTTGTACTGGGGAGAATGTATGACATTGTTCTACATTCTGTCCATCAACTGTGTTTTTTGCAATTTTCACCCCGAGTGGGCTGGGTATGCTCAGACGTGAGTCCCAGGCTCTCCACACCACTGGAGTCAAGCTATCCAGGCTGATGAAGGCTGATAGCCAGAAACCGGTCCTTGGATGCTTGATTCCGGTCTGGGAAAGACATGGCTTGGTAGTTCGGACTGGACTGTTCCCATGAGGCACAGGGTCAGAGCTGATTTGCATATAGCCAGTGTCTAACCCAGGGTGGTGTGGAGTGCAAAAAAACGATGGATTTAGGCCCAGATCCTTGTACTGGGGAGAATGTATGACATTGTTCTACATTCTGTCCATCAACTGTGTTTTTTGCAATTTTCACCCCGAGTGGGCTGGGTATGCTCAGACGTGAGTCCCAAGCTCTCCACACCACTGGAGTCAAGCTATCCAGGCTGATGAAGGCTGATAGCCAGAAACCGGTCCTTGGATGCTTGATTCCGGTCTGGGAAAGACATGGCTTGGTAGTTCGGACTGGACTGTTCCCATGAGGCACAGGGTCAGAGCTGATTTGCATATAGCCAGTGTCTAACCCAGGGTGGTGTGGAGTGCAAAAAAACGATGGATTTAGGCCCAGATCCTTGTACTGGGGAGAATGTATGACATTGTTCTACATTCTGTCCATCAACTGTGTTTTTTGCAATTTTCACCCCGAGTGGGCTGGGTATGCTCAGACGTGAGTCCCAGGCTCTCCACACCACTGGAGTCAAGCTATCCAGGCTGATGAAGGCTGATAGCCAGAAACCGGTCCTTGGATGCTTGATTCCGGTCTGGGAAAGACATGGCTTGGTAGTTCGGACTGGACTGTTCCCATGAGGCACAGGGTCAGAGCTGATTTGCATATAGCCAGTGTCTAACCCAGGGTGGTGTGGAGTGCAAAAAAACGATGGATTTAGGCCCAGATCCTTGTACTGGGGAGAATGTATGACATTGTTCTACATTCTGTCCATCAACTGTGTTTTTTGCAATTTTCACCCCGAGTGGGCTGGGTATGCTCAGACGTGAGTCCCAGGCTCTCCACACCACTGGAGTCAAGCTATCCAGGCTGATGAAGGCTGATAGCCAGAAACCGGTCCTTGGATGCTTGATTCCGGTCTGGGAAAGACATGGCTTGGTAGTTCGGACTGGACTGTTCCCATGAGGCACAGGGTCAGAGCTGATTTGCATATAGCCAGTGTCTAACCCAGGGTGGTGTGGAGTGCAAAAAAAAACGATGGATTTAGGCCCAGATCCTTGTACTGGGGAGAATGTATGACATTGTTCTACATTCTGTCCATCAACTGTGTTTTTTGCAATTCTCTGAAATGGAAAGCCACACTGGTTTTTGTTTCCATACAATTTGCAATTAGCGATGGTATCTTAAAAATGTAGTGTGGTTAGCCATTCTTTCTGTATGTATAACTGGAAGGGAATTTCCAATGGATTAGGGGAGGGAAGTGAAGTCTGTAGGCAGTCTAGTCTAAATATGAAAGGAGAATTATTTTTAGTTGTTCATTACCTTCACGGACAGTTTTTTCCTTGTTGGTTTTTCATCCACTTAAGCTTGAATAAACTGATCTGTTTTACCTCTGACTCCCTGTACTGCTTTGAATTCAAAGTGGACAAGAGGTGCATTTCTCAAATGGCGCCCGAGCGTGGAACCTCTTAGTGGGAAATCCAACAGCATTTGTATATGTGGCTGAGGTGACACGACCCGAGGCTGACGGATTGCTGGGGCCTCTGCTAATGAGACTAGTTTATTGCAGCTGCCATCTGATATACCGAACTGCTGTCCCGCGTCAATAGGATCCCCGGCAGAGTTGGCTGAATTGCAGAGTAAAGAGAGTCAGAGCACTTCAACAAATACCTGGTGAGATTGTTCTGAGTTATTTTGTAACAGTTGTTTTGAATTATTGATTAGTTTTTGGTATTGAGAATTTTTTGCATTATATTGGTTGTGTTTCAGGTTGGACCTGATAAATAGGCCTGTATTGATCGTATTGGTAAGTTTTCACATTTAGGTGATCTTTGACTTTAAGGCACAATGAGCAAACTAATGAAATATATTTCACAGTGTTGTTGTTGCTGTTTCATGATTCCACACCTGGATGAGTCCCAACCAGTCTCAGTTGATGGTAGTCCTGGATGGAAGATGATGACAAAATATGGGACAGGTGTGAACTTGTGGAACAGACTATGGCGTCAATATACTAAGGGATTTTAAGATTTGAAATGGCCGCTGGATGGTTAATTTGATCTAGTTAAAATTCAATATTTACAGCAATGTTTGTTTGAGAGAAAGGTCAGACAAGCAATGTGGAACAGTTTTAATAAATGGGAAAAACTTGCTACAATGTTAGTAATTAAAGAACAAAAAGAAAAGGAACGAGAACAGAAAAAGGGAGTGTTGCAGAAAGCCAAAACATATGACCAATTAAACAAAACTGAACGTATTGAATGTATGGACAGAGCATTAAGAATGACCACTAACAAGGCATATGTGACACAGAGAAAGAACATGTGGACAAGAATGAGGTATTAGAGAGACTATTGGAGAATCGCCCCACCATATGTCCCACAAGTTTCCACACCTGCCGCACTGGCACAAAATGTACCACTACAGATGGGTCAGCAGGGAAATGCACCTCTAGTACCCATTCCAAATGTATCAATCCTTCCTGCCCCATTACCAGCTCAGCAACTGCCTGCCCCACCCAGACCAATAGTGAATCTGCTCTGTTCAACAGCAGTCACAAGCAGGACAAGCGATACCTGCACCAAATGTATTGACTACCCCTCAGGTACATTTTTTTTTATCAAGGCTGGTGACTGGACAAACCCCTTCTGCATCCCAATCTACTGGAAATACACCTGCAGATACCCCCACCTTTGGTTCACAAGCATAGTGGTAATAGGAGTGGGAATTGGAGGGACAGACCTAATACTAGATATGGATCCCAGAAAGGGGATTCAGAAGAGTTAAAAAGGATAGCTGGGTGGATGACATAAATAATGCCACCATGAATACTGCTATGCCAACTGTAAATCGGTTTGATGTTTTTCAGCACAATTTACTCATTCAATATATGACTAAAAGGATAGAGGATTGGTGGACATGGTGTAATAAAAATACCCCACAAGAGGTGTTACAATTGAGGCATGTGGCACAAGGTCACATGATCCCTTCCCCAGATGTCCAACAGGCTGTTGAAAATTGTTTGCATCAGGGTGTTAAGGTTAGAAGAAAATATAAAAAAAATGAATGGGGAATTTCCCATGAGGGCAATACACCCTCTTCCTGCACCCCTTGCTGCTGGTGTTCCTGTTTGGAACCCAATTACTCAATTTGGTCACACTCCGTGGAGTACCTATGAATTAATGGCAATAAAGAAAGATTTGACAGACTTTAGGAAAAACCCAAAGGGGTTTTATGAAGTGTTAGAGTCAGCCACTAAATTATGTGTAATGTCATTCAAGGACTTGGATCTATTTTTTATGCCTTAGTCCCCAGAGAAATATGGAATGGAATACGTTGACATAATGATGTAGCACACTTTGGACATAGTTGGGTACATTTTGAAAATCTTGACACACAGAGAAGGCCAGGAGACAGACCAGATCAACTTATACTTGATTTACCTGAACTTATTATTGCTAAATTGCTATGAATAATACCAAGGCAAGATGTAAATTGGGGTAAAATAACAGCTTGTAAACAAAAACCTACAGAAGACGTCTCAGACTATTTCAGTATGATGGAGGAAATATTCAGGACTCATAGTGGTCAGGATTTGGCAACTGTTACCGGGAAAATAATGTTTGCTGACAAAGTTGTGAATAATTTGATGACAGAATTAGGAGAGTTGATTAAAGTATCAGCGAACACCTGGCCAACTAAAGAATCAACAGATCTTTTGGTAATGGCTACATATTATCAGAACTACCAGGAAATAAATAAAGAAAAGAATGACAAAAAACTGAAAGAATTCAAAACAAAGGTTTTGCTACAGCAAGCATTCCCAGTCAGGGGAAGACAAAGGAGTATGGAAAATGTGAGGGGAGGTGGATGTGGAAGAGGGGCTGGTAGGGCCTCATCAGCTCCTGTGCAGCAACACAGAGCAGGATTAGGCCGAAATCAGGGTGCCTATTGCTTTCAAGAGCATCATTGGAAGGATGAATGCCCTAGCCTACAGAGCCAAGCAACTGCGGCAAGAGGAAGAGATAGTTCAGAGTCAAGGGGTACAGGGAAAGGTGGCAGAAATAGGCAAGACTTCATCCAGCGTCAGAATGGCAATAGACGTCAGAATTATTTTGATGGTCAACAAGTTGACAGAAGGTTTTATACTGAAGATTTTACTGACATATATTCATAATAGGACTGCAATGGAAAGGGTAGAAACAGGGCCCTGATTCCAGCAGGTCCATATGTCACCATGGATATAGAAGCGGAAGTATGTGACTTCCTTGTTGATACAGGTGCCACTCGCACCTCTGTGGCTCATGACCAATTTCCAGGGGCACCCCTTTCTGGAAGAATTAATACATCAGTGGGATTCTCGGGTATCCTCATCCAGAGCCCCATCTCCAAACCCCCAGATGTTACTATAGGTCCCTTCACCACCTCTGTCCCATTTGTGCTCACTAAAACTTGTGCTGAGAACATATTAGGTTAGGTCTGGACTTATTGAAAAGACTGAATGCTAACATTTATTGTTTTCCTGATAATTTTAGCAAATGTTTTACAATGACAGATGTTACTCACCTACCACCTGAATTACAGACAATTGATAAAACGGTCTGGGCATCAGGAGATAATGATGTTGGTAAAATGGACATAGAGTCCCTAGTAATCATTGTTAAAAAAGGTGTTCTGTTACACCGCATTCCTCAATACAAAATATTTCGGGAGGGAGAGGAAGGTCTCAAAGAGGTTATCTCTGATTTAATACATAAGGCGATAATAAAAGAAACAGAAGGCAGCCCATGTAATAGTCCTATACTTCCTGTTCTTAACAAAACACAGAGGGAATCCCTGATAAATATAGATTAGTGATTGATCTTCGAGCTATTAATAAAATTGTAGTACCCCAATATCCTGTTGTTCCTGACATGAATTCTATTTTTACCATGATTCCGTCTTCAGCCAAATATTTTACTGTGCCTAATTTAATAAACTGCATGTTTTAATGCTCCCAATGCTAAACAAAGTCAATACCTTTTTTCATTTATATTCCAAGGGTGTTTCCCCAGATTTACGCATGCTCCTCAAGGGTATACCAAAAGCCCTAGTATTTACAGTCAAGCTTTGAAAAAACAATTCGATCTTTTTACCTCCTCAAAAGGCTCTGTATTACTCCAATACATTGATGATCTATTAATTGCCTCATATACAGAGGATGGGTGTAAGGAGCCATCAGTAAATGTGTTACATCATTTAGCACACTTAGGACTTAAAGTGTCCTTATCTAAAATGCAATATTGTCAACAGGAGGTTGCCTATTTAGGTCACCTCCTATCAAAGGGGGTAGAAGACTGCACCCACAAAGCCCACAAAGAAATGATGTGGTACAGAAAATGAAACATCCCCAGACCAAATCTGATGTTCAAGCTGTTATAGGTATGACTTCCTTTTGCAGGCAGTGGATACCTACTTTCTCTTTAATTGCACAACCTTTGATTGCTCTAACATCTAAGAATATTAGTAACCCAGTCCCTTGGACAGAGGAGTGTGAGCATGATTTTCAACAACTAAAATATGCTTTATGCATTGCACCTACTTTGGGTAACCCTGATTATTCTAAGGAATTTTGTTTGTTTGTCCATGAGAAAGATGGCTGTGGTCTATCGGTTTTAACACAATCCCATAGGGGGAGGTATAAACCTTGTGCTTATTTTTTCTCCACATTGGATCCAGTAGGTAAGGCTTTGCCAAATGTTTTGCGCTCAGTAGCAGCTGCTGCTGTTGTAGTCGGACAATCTGAAATATACGTTCTAGGTCACAATTTGACAGTTATGGTACCGTACATTGTGGATGTGCTACTAAACAAAACTCAGACCCAGCACCTGACCAGTACACGTTTAACAGGGTATGAGTTAACACTTTTTGCTCCAAATATCATTCTGAAACATTGCAATGTTTTGAACCCAGTGACAATGCTATCCCTCCCCAGTGATTCAGGGGAAGAACACCATGAAGAAGAGCCCAAGGGATGGGTAAACCTCACAGATACGCCCATATATGACCCACAGAGAGAGTTATTTGTGGATGGTTCATGTTTCAAATTATCAGATGGTACAAACACTGTTGCATATTCCATCACCACTTTGAAAACACTGGTAGAGTCATGTAAAATACCCTAAATGTCAGCACAAGCAAAAGAAGTAATTGCCCTTACATGATCATGTGAATTGAGTAAAGATCTGATCGTAAATATTTATACGGATAGCAGGTACGCCTTTGGTGTTGCCCATTCATTTGGGCGATTATAGAAAGAAAGTGGCTTTTTGACCTCACATGCTAGTAAGATAATATATGGGGAATTATTAGTAAAGTTACTGGATGCTCTGATGTTACTAAAAAAAGTAGCCATTGTTAAATACAGGTCCCATAACAAGGGTGTTGATGAGGTAGTTCAGGGAAATGCTTTTGCAGATGAAACAGCCAACCAAACAGCCAGATCTGAATATAGTTTAATGTATGCAACAGGGCCAGCTAGAGGCAATGTTTAACAATACCTTAGAATGTGTTAGAGGGATACAACAGAAGCTACCATGGAAGACAAAAGAGGCATGACAGATGTATGGTAGATTAGATGATACTGGATGTTGGATAGATCTGTCAGAGAAACAAAGAGGGATGCTTCCTAATTGTTATGTTAACGCTGTGTTACTATGGCACATAGCCGGCTCACATTAGTGCCAAAGGAATAGTGGCAACATTAGACCATGTATGGTTCAACAAACTGATTCCAGGGTGGCAGAGTACAATGTCAAAAGATGCATGATATGCGCTATTTATAATCCAGGAAAAGGTACCCCAGTCCCGACAGGCCATTGTGCACCTCCAGATTTGCCCTTTGAAGTCCTGCAAATGAATTTCATAGAAATTGAATGAGTGGGCAAGCTTAAGTATGTCTTAGTGATGGTTTGCACCTTTAATAGGTGGGTGGAGGCTTACTCTTCACAAGATAACACAGCCCTAAATACTGCAAAAATACTCCTGAAGGAGTACTTCTCAATATTTGGTTTGCCCAGAGTGGTCTGGAGTGACAATGGGTCACAATTCATTGGCCAAGTGATGGACCTGAGCTGCAAAGGCTTGCAGATAAGGCAAACATTTCATGCTGCTCACCATCCACAGGCTGCAGGCCTAATGGAAAGATACAATGGAATATTGAAAGGAAAACTGGGAACAATATGTGCTGAAACAAAATTAAAACGGACTGAAGCTCTGCCCATAGCTTTGTTTTCAATGCGCAATACTCAATACTTGAAAATGGGTTTCTCTCCATTTCAAGTAGTCATGGGGAGGCCTGCAAATGTATGAGGTGTACCATTAAAAAGAAAATTTTGTGAAATTGAATATCCTCTGCTTGTTGATTATTGTGACCAATTGACTAAGGAATTGCATTTGATTCATTCACAGGTGAAGGCCAGTCTCCCTCCTCACCTTGAAGGTTCAGGTCATAATCTGAGGCTTGGAGACGGGGTCTTCACCCGTTAATTTCAGAGAGAATCCAGTCTTGAGTCACGCTGGAAAGGACCAGTGCAAGTGCTACTTGCCACTCAGACTACTGTAAAGTGTATGGGACACCAACACTGGCTTCATGCCAGCCATATTAAGAAAGCTCCATTGCCTTTGTTCTATGATCAATGTGTGAAGCGAGTTATTCTTCCACCACAAGTGTCTTTTAATGATGGTGGGCTGATTGAAGAAGGAGAAGAAGCGCATGCACTGGTCAACTTCACACCTGTTGAGCCTAAATTGATACCAATACCTTTATTTGAGCATCCAGATTGTGATTCGCCTAGGTATAATTTGAGACCTAGGACTGTCAAAAACTATAGACTTTGAATAAATAAACTATCTCTGGAGAGATAGCAATCCATGCCGGTGGTCAAGACTGCTAACGTCTGGACCTATACAGAAGCTTACCAGTGAGGCTTTGAAGTAAAGGACACTGAGAACTCTTGATGGTCTTTGGTAGAATAGGGATTTTTAGGAGGTCATAGCCACATTACTTTGCTTTTGACTGTTAAGTGTTTTTGATTTGTTTTTATTTTTGAGAAAAAAATAGGAGAATGGTCTGAGCATAAAGTCAAAATATTAGGAGAAGCATCACTCATCAAGAACAGGTATTTGTACATCGCACACAAATAATACAATTTGGTTAATGCTTGGAGTATTGAACTCAGACTGCTTGGGAAATCATCCTCTGATTTATGGCGGGAGGAAAAGACTCCAGTGTGTAGTATACAACAATTGTGGACCAAGAAAGTGAAAAGTATTGTGCTTCTGTCTCTTTTGATAATAATATTAGGAATGCTTGGGTTATTATGGTGGTTGGAAGAAAACCACCCAGTCTCTACATCAGTGATATCAGTCACCACACCAATACCAGAGCATCAGTACATAACCCTTGCCCCCTAATAAGCAAGCACATTGCTTGCTTGCAATATGTGAATAATACATTCATTCAGGTTTTACATAATGCCCATCTTGGCAATAATGCTACAGATTGTTGAATACGTGGTTTCCTGCAATCTTCAGTCAAAAGGAAGGCACCTCTTATTCCTCTACCTTTATCCTGTAACGGGTCTTGTAATGCCTGGTGGGAACTGAATTTTGCTTCCTAATATCAAAGTTACTAATAAAACAGTACAGAGCCAGCTTAGGCTCACCTTTATTATCTATTGTGGCCAGATGCTGTTCGAATCTATGGTGCTATGGAAGAGAAGGAGGAATTTACTAACTCCTCTATGTTATTATCCTTTAATGAGAGAAAGAAATCTGCCCAAGGTGGCTTTTATACCCATACCTGTGCAAGCCCATAATTCCCCCTTTTGTGTTCAAGGTGAAGGGCCCCTTGCTGTTGGGAACAGTATTTGCTCCCATACAGTGATATTAAATTGCACTAGTTCTCCATCATTTGTGGCTCCACAAAACACCTATTTTGTTTGTGGTAATCAGGCTTATGTTTGGCTCCCTAATGTTGGTCAGGCAGATGCTATATTGCATTTATTCTTCCTCTCACTTACCTTGCACCATCTGATTATCACAGGACACATCGACTTGATAGACTAGAAGTAGGGGTTAATCAGACAGATATCATGCTGCAGCAATTTATTGATGCAATGTAAGGTATAGTGCTTTTTTGGGGTCCTGTGGCCAATAGTGTACAGGTGCGCCGATTGTTCAGAGTGGTGGAAGCTGTTCTTCATGATAATGCTGGTACACTCAGTCACATTACTGTAGAAATGAAAGCTACATGTCTTGTTTCCCTTCAAAACAGGATTGCATTAGACATTCTTTTAGCAGTGGTGTGTATGCCAATTAATTGAAGTTCCTGCTGTGTATACATCTCAGATAACGCTCCCAATTTGAATTTGGCCATTCAAAAACTTCACAAAATTGTTGCTGAAATACATCAGGATACTGGAGACTGATCTTGGTAAGGTTGGTTTAGAGAAGTATTGCTCACATGGGGTTGGAAATTATTAGTGATACCCTTGGTTATAGGAGGGATTATTTTAGGGTGCTGTCTATGTGTCAGTTGTTCCCATGTGATGCAGTATGCTCCTTTCAGCTTGCAAACCTCCACCAGTTTCTACGTATGATGCAAGAAGAAGAAATATGGGATTTAATAAACATTAATGTTAGTACTCTCACAGATTAGCCTTCTTACAAAAGCCAACTTGTTGTTTATTTTCTCTGTTAACAACCCTATAATGGAGAATATCTGAAAATGAAGTACTGTCATCATATGATGTGCCAAATCAAATGATCTATTACTGATTCTATAGGTTAGTGATAGAAGGCAATTGGTAAATGTTGAACTCATGTTCTCGGACCATTTGAGGAAAAGGTTCTATAATATAAACATGAGTGCAGATTTTTTTTTTAATCCACCTGACTTTGTACAACCTTGACTGAGGAATTTTTCATGTTCGTCCTGACATTGTACATTCTTTTATTTTTTTCTCAATGTCTTTGGAAAAGTACTGAGTGGTTGTTAGAATATTTACACTTTGTTAATCATTTGTGCCTCTCTGAGATGGAAAGCCACACTGGTTTTTGTTTCCATTCAATTTGCAATTAGTGATGGTATCTTGAAACTGTAGTGTGGCTGGCAATTTTTTCTGCATGTATAACTGGAAGGAAATTTCCAATGGATTAGGGGAGGAGAGTGAAGTCTGTAGGCAAACTTGTTTGAAGTATAGTATAAATATGAAAGGAGAATTCTTTTTAGTTGTTCATTACCTTCACGGAACAGCTTATTCCTTATTGGTTTTTCATCAGCTTAAGCTTGAATAAACTGATCTGTTTTACCTCCGACTCTCTGTACTCCTTTGAATTTAAAGTGGACAAGAGGTGCGTTTCTCAGCTGTTGGTGTGTCACAATCTTGCAATAGTTTTTGAATAAAGAAAAAGTATCCCAACATGACTGTCGAAGAATGTGCATGTGTCAGCAACTATTTTTTCATTTTGTATTTAAAGTTTAACTTATTGTTCCAAGATGACTGACTGCCATTTTAGAGTAGTAAATTAAAAAGAAAAGTATGCATAGAAGTGCATAAAGAAAGAAGTGAGTAACCAGGCGGTAGTGTGCAGCTGCCAACCACTCACAATAATACCCTAAAATAAAAAAAATAAAAGATTACAGTGGGAATTAGTGAGGTGAAAAGGAAAGACTGTGATAGTAACTGACATGTGGGAAACCAAGACGCTCTGTGGAACTGTGCAGTGAGGAAAGTTATGTACTCCAATGGAGGTCCTAAAAGACCAATGAAAAGTAGTTGCTGCACATGAGCAGTGGAAGTATATACTCACCCTATCAAAATGATGAAAAAGAAGTCTAAGGTATGACCATTTTGGGCGGCAAGAGAGGGCGGTCCAAACGGTCATTGCGCAGCTCCCCTGCTCCCAGACCAGAGCAACACCGCCCACCCGCCCGCCCATAACACAGATAACACAACTATTATCATTTTATGTTTCTAAAGTAGGCATTGCAGAGAAACAGTGGTGCGACGCTCTTTCGCCATAGAGGAGGAGCTACCACTGTATATGCAGAACGACAATGGGCCGGCCTTGGCAAGGTCAGTATGATGTTTGCCTCCTCCCACAACAGATAATCTCCAACCTCAGGACTGGCAGCGAGGCCTGGGGAAATGCCTGCTTTTTCAGTGACACATTTAGAATGGCTGAGTGAGATGAGGGGGAAAAGGGAAGTTAGAGGAGATGGAGCCGTGGAGTGGAGCAAACACAAGGAGATGATGGACGGAGCGCTGAGCCTTTTCAGACACTCACCCTCAGTCGCTATTAGATCTGGTTGAATTCCTCATCATTCTTTAGCTCACCTCGCCACCCTAGTTCAGACCTATCCAGAAGCAAATCAGTCTTGACCCTGTTCCTCATGGGAACAGTCCAGCTCGAACTGTCAAGCCAGGTCTTCCGTGGACTGGTAACAAGCATCCTGGGACGGGTTTCAGGATAACACCCAAGTGGAATGGAGCGCAGCTGAGAAGTGAGGGGGCATTTCATAGAGTACATCAATGCACATGGAGTGATCTGCCAAACACATCTTATGAAAGTAAGTAGACAGTAGGTTCAAGGAGGCAGATCTTGCATTGGCGGTAGGAAGACCAAAAGGGTTTGTTTAGGTACCTGGGGAGTGACTTGTGTATGATGGAATAGTCTTGCAAGGGTCTTGCATTCAATTATCTCTCTAACCAAGATCCAATGGGTTAACCTGAGGCCAGTCACTATTTGGTTATTTCTTCTTCAGCTAAATGAATTGTGTGGCATGGTTCTGGTCCCTCTGAATTTAGCAAGAGTCTTCTCAGTTATTAAGGACATGTGGCTTAACTATTTTAAACTATATGTCTCAGATCTTACATTAGCGTTATTTTGCAAGTCAAGCAACACCTCTCCCAGCCTACTTATTCCACATTGCTACATTACCTTTCCATATAGATGTAAACTGCACAGATTCTACTATAATAAGTCCTGTTTTTTTTGTTTTAATGTATCTCTTTAGTGACTGGCTCCTAGTATAGCTTTGGCAGCCTTTTTTCATTGACCACAAACTGGTTTTCCTTTTAGCCATCTCTTCTGTATATCTTTGTTAGTTCAGCTCTTTGCATCTCTTAAACATTGAGTTTGAGACTAATTGCTGTGTTTATGAAGTCAGTGTGCAGTGTGGGCCAGTCTTTGGTGCTTCTGCCTGCCAATATATTAGCCACCCCACCTGTGTATGAAATTTGTGTTGTCTCCTCTTCTTTTTTTTGGAATCTGTGATTTCCTTTGCGTGCTACCGTTCTTGCAGGTCACTCACCCGATCTAGCATGTATCTATTCGTGTTGATCCCCCATGCCTTATCTTAACCTTCACTAGTGTAAAGGGAGGGCTGGGGGGTCACTTGAAGTCCTGCTGTATAGTTCTGGAACAGTCTGTCTTGGAATTTTAAGCATGTCCTAATCTGGAAACAATTAGTGGACATTGTAGCAATCATATCAGTTTTGGAGAGACCTAGGCTAGATTTCTTAGCCAGTTTGATTAATGGAATGTATTTCTATGTAATAAAGCTTTAACATATATATATATATATATATACTTTTTCTATTAGGATTATTCTTTATATTTGTTGCCATTTTATTGATATCCACATTAGCTAATTCGCTTCTTGCAAAGCAGCATCAACAATTCCAGAACATTAATGCTCAGTTGATACCCCTTCTTGTGATGTCATTTCCTGTTATGTCACGTCTTAGATGGTCGTGGCATTTCCTATTCTGCCAGGGCCCCACAAGCCCTAGGACCGGCCCTGGGTGCACAGATAGATTCTTAGCATTTACCAGCGCATTTTCAAGGCAGCAACGGTCTTTCCCCTCGGCCTGGAAAGCAGATACAATTTACATGAGCAGCAGAAATATAATTGCGCGTGCCAGAGCAGCAGTGAATGGATCATATGTTGGTGCTATGCTAGTCCTCTTGTTTTATCCGTGTTTTGTTACTATAAGGCTTTTCGTCAAACATTTCCTGGCAATTTATACAATGATGCAGTAGTTCAAAGAAATACTAAGAAAATGTCCTGTGCTGCATATAAAAGAAAAACTGCCACACATTCAGTATTACATTATAACACATGCTACTTTTGGGTTATACGAAAAGGTGGTTTTTAGACAGCCAACTACTGCCCCCAAGTGTATTATTGTATTATGACAGCAAGTTATAATGCTAATTTACTTCATGAGCGTTGTTTCCTTTTTTAGCAATAAGCATTGGCAGAATATTTTAGCCTGATAAAAAGTCAGCCTGTACTGCCTCCCATAATCCAGAAACCAAGACATTCCATAAAATATGTATTTAATTGTGACTTATTTCATTCAATTCGTCTGAAAGAAACGGTGCAATCATTAGAACAATGTGTCCTTTGTCAGCTTTGAGGAAGCCTAAGGTAATGTTTTTCTTGGCACCGTATAAGTAAATACTTGAGGTTTATGCTTTTGTCTCTGAATGATTCTCCTGCGTGGGAGGCGCATCAAGTAACATTTATCCCTGTTCACGTCTCAAGTATGTCTAGTTTCCTATGTATTTCAATGGAAGCAAAATAGAAAACGGTTAAAAGCAAAGAAAAGAATTGAATGGTGGTGAGAAATCCATACACTTTACAGACTGCCATTCCACTCTTATCAGCTAATGCTCAGATCACTTACTCGCAAATATTTGCAACTTCTCAAAGATCACCTGTGACCAAGACAAAGACTGGGTGGGGGTGGGTGGGTGGGAGGGAGGGACGGTGGATTGTAATCCTCGTCTCCACCCCCCTTTGCACGTTCTAGTCCTTACTTCATGACGTATATCTCAAACATGTTTAATGTTTACATCTTGTTCTCACCAACCAACATACAACAAGCCACAACCCGAAAGCCTGCTTCTTAAACTTCATACACCTATTAAAGTTGGCAACCACTTGTAATAGGCCTGGGAAGGAACATTTCCTCTGATTCTCTCCCACACATACACAATCAAGAGGAAACAAAAGGAGGACACACCGGTGCGGCTGACCTTTAAGTGGCAAAGAATAAAGGCATGCCTAGAAGATAGAATCCTGACTTTAGGTGGTTGGAAAAAACATGTTTGTCTTCCCTATGTGAGAAAATGGAGAGAGAGAAAGCAATCGACTCCAATCAAAGATCCCGCTCTGAAGTTTAGTAGACCGTGGGGCATATTATCAAGGGGGTTTATCGCCGCTTTTTTGGCTTTAAAAGCCAAGAAAGCGGAGTTAAAATTATCTCCCTATTACCTAGCTGTCGCTAACACCAGTTAGCGACAGCTAGTATGAGATAGCGACCATCTTGGGCCCCGCTTTGCATGTCAGTGATATTTATCACTAATGACATGCAAAGTGGGCGTGCCAAGATGTTAGCGACTGGAAACAGTCGCTAACATCGCTATCTCCTATTACCAACTTTTGGAGATATTCGCGCTAAGCGCGAATATCTCCAAAAGCTAACACCTGCCCCTGAGCAGTTCTTAGCCATGTTATCCAATGGTAGGTGGATAACATGGCTAAGAGCGTTAGCTCGGTAATGCATGAATATCGCTGACTTTTCAGCGATATTCATGCATTTCGGCCGATTTTTATCGCTTAGGAGATAAACCTTGATAATATCAAGGCTCCTAAGCGATAAAAATCGCTGCAGCTCAGCGATAAAAATATCGCCGCTAAACCAACATAGCGATAATTATTGCTAGTTGTTGGTAATATGCCCCCCAGTTCTCAGAAAAAGCAGACGGAAAAATGTCCATGACCACAGACGAATAGTTACCAACCTTAGAAAGTGACTACAGAGGGCTCCTTATGTACCTACCCAGTCTGTAAAATATATTGTGATCCAGGTCCTGAACAATGCCAGCAACCCCCGTTGTGGCCGATTATACAGCTGAAACATTTCGACCGGTGGGATGCAGGATCAATAAATTACCCTAAAATACCCATGTTCATTTGGTTTTTTAAACCCCCTTCAAATCCAAGCATAAAAATAATTTTGGACTATTCATAGGGATTTTTAACTTTACATTTTCGATCACTATAAAAACAACAATTTGACAGATTTACCTCCAAATCAAAGTACTACCTAGGAAACTAGGAATCTTATCTGTCCTCCTAAGAACACTGGATGAGTGCGGCTAACCGAATGATGAAGCATGCTACCTAGTTATTTTTTTTGTGTGAAATCCACACGAGACAAGCGGGTACTCACTAATATAGGTATAACTGTTGTAAGTACTCACATCCTGGTTGATTGTTTTTGATTATTTGATTCATAACTGAGAGAAAGCAATTCTTGGGCGGCTCACCCCTCGCGAATGCCCATTTGATAATTAAATTCACTATAAGTCCCACCATTCTGCCATTTCACAAACAGCACATTCATGCAAAATAGTTCCCTTCGCTGTTAGACACTGTTTATATTTTTATATTTACGAGAGCATGGCTATTGCTAAAAAGATAGTTTTCCAAAGATCACAATAAAATAAATGAAACATTGGTAAAAGGGCCAACAGCTTTGCTAAAAACGTATGGTTGATAGTGTCAATTGCTGCCGAAATCTCAAGCAGAGTCAGTGCTCTCACCACCGCTATCACGACCTCCTGTCGGGGATGTATGACGTTACAACGCATACTTTTACCACGCCTACCATTACCACTCATTTTTTACAACGCATGATCCATTACAACGCATACCTTTACAACACATGTATTTACAACGCAGGTACCTTTACAACGCATACCATTACAACGTAAGTATTGGTAAGTATATAATATTTTTTAAAATGTAATTTAATTAAAATTAATTTAATGTAATTTAATTTAATTTAATTAATTTAATTCAATTTAATTTAATTTAATTTAATTTAATAAATTTAATTTAATGTAATTTAAATTTAATTATATTTAATTTTTACCCTGTACCCCTTTACCCAAAAACCCAAAACTGACCCTAAACCCTAAAAATACCCCTTTACCCAAAAACCCAAAACTGACCCTAAATCCTAAAAATACCCCTTTACCCAAAAACCCAAAACTGACCCTGAACCCTAAAAATACCCCTTTACCCAAAAACCCCAAACTGACCCTGAACCCTAAAAATATCTCTGTACCCCAAAAACCCAAATCTGACCCTGAACCCTAAAAATACCCCTTTACCCAAAAACTGAAAACTGACCCTGAACCCTAAAAATACCCCTTTACCCAAAAACTGAAAACTGACCCTGAACCCTAAAAATACCCCTTTACCCAAAAACTGAAAACTGACCCTGAACCCTAAAAATACCCCTTTACCCAAAAACTGAAAACTGACCCTAAACCCTAAAAATACCCCTTTACCCAAAAACTGAAAACTGACCCTGAACCCTAAAAATACCCCTTTACCCAAAAACTGAAAACTGACCCTGAACCCTAAAAATACCCCTTTACCCAAAAACTGAAAACTCACCCTGAACCCTAAAAATACCCCTTTACCCAAAAACCCAAAACTGACCCTGAACCCTAAAAATACCCCTTTACCCAAAAACCCAAAACTGACCCTGAACCCTAAAAATACCCTTTTACGCAAAAACCCAAAACTGACCCTGAACCCTAAAAATACCCCTTTACCCAAAAACCCCAAATTGACCCTGAACCCTAAAAATACCCCTTTACCCAAAAACCCAAACTTATAATATTTTTAATAAAATGATATACTTACCAATACTTACGTTGTAATGGTATGCATTGTAAAGGTACCTGCGTTGTAAATACATGCGTTGTAATGGTATGCGTTGTAATGGATCCTGCGTTGTAAAAGTTGCGTGGTAATGGTAGGTCATTGTAAAAGTTGCGTTGTAAAGGTTGTATACCCCTGTCGGACATCTTCCATGACAGACAGCACGTCGAATTATTTGGTTATACCTGAACTAAATGCAACCTCAATTAGATCCAGGAGAGTTTGGCTCAGCAGACCACTACACCGGAGCACCACTGATTTTTCCAGAAGGCGCTCACACACACAACCACACACACACACACAAACACACACACACACACACACACACACACGCACGCACGCACGCACACACACACACACACACACACACACACACACACTCTGGGATGAAACATATGAAGTCCGACAGCACTCGGGTTGATGGATATAAATGCTATTTATCACAGCCAAAAAATATCAAACCCCAAGGCATCATTATTAACCAGGTGCATTAAATAGCAACTTTACTTGTAACCATGCCCTTCTTCTTCAGCCTTTTCGCTCAGGAAATACAAATTGAGTGAAAGGAAAGAGTGATATTCCAATATCCACTTTTTTCCAGTTTTCATAGCACAAACCTGGCTAAAGGGCATTATAGTGATTCAAAACATAACCAGACAATGCTACATACTTTTTTCCATTTCTTTGTAACCTAGGGAGATTAAGTTAGTTGCACAGAATCACATGATATTCAGCCAAGCCTGGATAAAGTGTTCAGGCTCTCTACTACCAAAATCACAGTTCCCCCAACTCATTTGGAGTTGGGGAACTGATGGAGTCAATCTGAGAATACACAGTCTCGCTGTGCTGCAAGATACAAGATATCTTAACCCTTTGGTTCGCCCAGCATTACACAGATGGGCCACAATCGCAGTCATGCCACCCTGTTTAGGGAGGGGCAAATATTACTCATTGTTAGACCTGTTATCCTTAGCGTGGTCTTCCCCCAAACCTTTTGCCTGCTTACATCAACTTTTTGCTGTATCTTTTTATTGGCCTTAGGATTCTGAGCACTTTACTACAGCTGACCAGCGCTAAAGTGTTTATACTTCTCCCCTAAACATGATGACATTGGTGTACACATGATTGGCATGTTTAGTTTACTTGTCAGTCCCTGTTATTCTATAAACCCAGGGCCTATAATGAAATGCTCCTACGGGTCCTGCAACACTGATTGTGCCTTCCACACCAGTAGACTTTCAGACCTGTCTCAGGCCAGCCATTGCAGTGCCTGTGTGTGCAGTTTACTGCCACCTTGCCTTGGCATTTAAAACGAATTACCAAGCCTTAAACTCCCCTTTTATTACACATTAGTCACCCCTAAGGTAAGCCCTTGGTAGCCCTAAGGGCAGGGTGCTGTGTAAGTAAAAGGTAGGCCATGTATTCTTATTTCTTGCATGTCCTGGTAGTGACAAACATCCACATTCATTTTCCACTACTTTGAGGTCTACTCCTCTCATAGGCTAGCATTAGGAATTCCTTAATATCATTTTAAGTTGCAATTCTTGATTAGAAAGGAGTAGCTGCTTCATGTTTCACATAGTTGGAAAGGTAATGCTAAATCCTCTTTACTGGTATGGATTGAGCATTACTGTTTTAGAAATCCCACCTTTAGAAAGTGGGAGTTGCTCTGCTCTTACTGCTATGTGTGCCTTGCAACCTTTCTCCAATACATGTCTGGGATGGGTGTTAGCTACACTTTGTATATTTGTGGATGTTGTTTCCTTGGTTTATTGGTTAAAAGCCGGTTATGAACCTTATGGGTTATATCCTCACTCTGTTTCATATGGGGGACGCCTCCTGTCATTTAGGGTAGGGTTCTGTAAAGGGGGGTCAGGAATGGACTGGACACGGGGTCTTGGTAACGAGGGTTTTATTTTAACATAAAGTTTCTTTTTGCGTAAAGTGAGTCTTTCTCTTACAAAACCGGCAGGATCCGTGGTGCTGACTGTGGAGGGGTGTTCTTTCCTCTATAGCGTCTTGGGTCAGGATAGCGCTTCTTCCAGAGGGACCTCTCGCAACAGTTATACCGGAAATAAAACACAGAAAAGGACCAATTACTGCCACGTCCTATACTTTTCCTTTCCGGGGTACCAGGGAGTGAGGGACACCTTCAAGTGTTGTAGACGTTTACTGCGGCTACGTGACAGGCGTGAGGGTGGGTATTTTATAACGGGGAAGGGTAGTGCAGGATACTAAGGGTTTGAAAGGCTTTTTACCGCGGGTGAATGTCCCCGCCGTCCCACCCAGTTCGAGATTCTATCCCGTACCTGTCGTAGCCACACTCCTCCCTCGGGAGTGTGGCACGGCGCTGCGCGGTCTCGTTGGCCTCCTGGCACGTCTTCTTCGGACAGAGCCTCTCCTCTCCCAGCCTCGTCTGCTTCTCGTCCTGGCTTGGCGTTCTCCTCGTCTCTCCGGCGTTCTTCCTCCTCGGGTTCCACCTTGCGGCCTCCTCCCGGGTCGGTGACGTCACCCGCCGACCTCCAAGTTTCCGGGGTTTTATCCAATGCGATGAAGGATACGTCACGATGGGCAGTCCCGGCGTCCTGTTCCGTCGGCCAGTTAAAGGGGCCGTGTTGTATTTCTTGCGACGGGCTTCCCCAAGCAAAAGGATCGTCCTGTGAAGAAGGAGCAACCATATCCTCATCATGAACAGACCACCAGGAAACTTCACTGCCGCCGCCCTTACTGTTAGACAATGTCCCGGTCACCTCGTTACAGGTTCATAACCGGCTTTTAATCAATAAACCAAGGAAACAACATCCACAAACCTGTTTTAAGAAACAACGATCAAATCAGAGCTAGTATCAAATCGAGTAAACCCAGTGTCCGGCTGTGTGGGGAAATTGTCCAACACCGTGACGGGAAATCCATAATCCTAAATTAAAGAAAGGATACCTGTTAACTGAATCAGATGACCCCAAATGAATTTGATTTGTCCTGATGAAGGTGTGACTATATCTACGGGCCGATACACCGAAACGGGTCGACACTTTTGTTCCAAATAGAATTCAAGCCCAGGGGATTCCTGATATTTTGCACATTGTAATACTGGAATTCCTAATGAATCAATGTGAAGGCTATTGAATCTGACAATCTGCAACAACATTAGGTGTTTTATTTGTAGTAGGGGTTTCTTTTTATTCTCTGTATAAAAATTCTTTTTTTGTTAATGGTAGGATCATGTTGACGACTTAGAGAATGTACTGTTTTTTCCTTTGATATGCTGTATAAATGTGAAAATGTTTCAAGTTTCTTTTTTAATCCATTGTATTGTAGATGTTTTTATTGTGGAGTGGAGTGGTGTGGCTCACTGGTTAGAGGCGGCAGACCCGGAAGCAGAGAACGGCCCGGGACCAGGGTTCAATCCCTGACGCGGCAGGGTCGTGGACCAGGGTCAGCGGACTCGACAATTCTCGCCTCGGTGCCTACTCTAACCAGGGAACACACTCGGTAACTCTGGGCATTAAGCTTGCCTCATCTCTACAACGGCCCCCCACATTCGCCGGGGATGCCTGGTTTCACCTTGGAGATATCCAGAAAGGGACCATCTCACAGGGAAAACCAGGACGGGTTCCCCAGCGGTCTACAGCGCCACGACGCCTCAGGGCAGCTGTGCGCTTTACAAGACACATACATTTACTTTACAAGACACATACATTGTCATATGTTTTCAGTAGAATCTAATCGACTCTATACTGAAATTTTAACAAATATGTGTTTTAATAAAAAGACTGTGAACGTTATAAATTAGTCTGTGACCAGTGATTTGAATAGTAATTGGTGTACATACTGTGAGTGAGTGAGATAGTATTCCTTTAAACTAACTCTTCCAGGGATAGTCCTTTGACTTTACATTGAAAGTACATTTATACATGAATAGGAAGTGTCCTGTTTCCTACACAGAGGGCTGGTTATGCCCTACTTATTGTCTGGAGCTAGGGCTGGGAAGAAATGGGGACCTGGACACATCAAGGGCCGGCTTTGAAGTCAACCCAACTTCAAAGGCACAACTGGGTATACGTACTGGGCCTCTGACCCTACCAAGACAGTACACTACTGGACCTGTGGAGAACACTGCCAGGAATACAGACTTCCCTGCTACAAAGATTGTCACTCTGCTTCACTGTTGCTTTAGAAAACAGTTGTTTTGCTTTGCTGTGCTGCACTGCTTCCCTGCTGCCTGCTGATCTCTGCCCTGCTGAGAACAAGGACTGGACCCATCTCCCTTGAACACAGAGTGACTCCGAGGCTTGCTGGCTTGCCCCCTGTGCTGAAGTCTTAGGGCCATCAAGGACTTTCTTCAACCCTGCAACAGCACCTGGACTCTGCCATCTGTGAGTCCTGCCCTGCCAAGTGGTGCCAATCCAGTACTGGGCCCTTGAAAGCAAACTGCTGTTTTGCAGAACCATTAAAATCGATGCAGTGATGAACGTGCGGTCTGCGGAACTGAGGCATTGCCCTTCAACGCAGGAGCTGATTGATGACATTGCTTTGATGTACTGCGTGGCTCAGCGGCAACGGACAGCATGCCTCAACAACAATGGAGAGTCTGCATCGTCAAGAGGTTCGCCGCTGAAGTCTACATCATCTGCACGGATCGGAACCAATGCATCGAGTCTTTGATATCAACGCTTCCTCAATCCAAGGTCCTTTTTGCAGAGGTACCTGCGTGAGTCCTGTAGCTATGCCCTCCATCATGGTCGACCTGAACTTTGAATTCACCCCAGTCCAGTATGACCTCAAGTAACCCTGAAGCGCTATTTACTTCTAGGTACTACATTTGATTTATTCTTTAAAAATTCATAACTCTGGTTCTACTTATTGGGCTCTTGTTATTTTGGTCTTGTTTTACTCATAAAAATATCATCTATATTTGTAAACAGTTTAATGCATTCTTTAAAAATTCATAACTCTGGTTCCACTTACTGGATTCTTGTTCTTTTGGCCTTGTTGTACGCGTAAAAATATAATCTATTTTTCTAAACATTTGTGGAGTATTTGTGTGGTGTTTCTATTGTGTAACTTTATGTGATTGTTGCACAAATACTGTACACATTGCCTCTTTAAATGAAACCTGACTAACTGTGTCAAACTACCAGAAGGTAAGCACAGGTTATCATTTTGTGTGTATCTAGCTTACCGATGGTTGCTGCTTGGACAGTGTGCATACCTCTGCCAACCAGAAACCCCAGTTCTAACACTCATTTTATTCAGTCTGCTAGGCATGGTGGAGCAGAGCAGGGAAGCAAACAGTAGCACCCATCTGCACGGAGAAATATCCCAGCACATCAAGGTAATTGTTTTTTTTGCGTGTTTTGTTTGTTCGCTGTTTTGGGAGTTTGTTTCAGCTGTAAAACACAATATCAATGCTGACCAAACAATATAAACATAGCACCGACTCGGCATTCATCTCTGCCTCCAGAGCATCCAACATGCACCGAAGCCTAAGAGAGTCCCACCAGGCATGTGGTCACCTCTAAATGTGGCAGGCCTTCCTCTGTGGGTCACCCAGCAAGCCTTGATTGAGCCCCAAAATAATTGATAGGTGTTAAATAATGCATACCCAGTGGATAAGTATGAAAAGGGTGGCAAATATTAACACAGAAAGATGAATATTAAGTGGTGTGCAGTCACTGAGGAATGTTGAGTGATTGTGTGCACCCATGGTCTTGTACTAATAATTATTACTGAATGATTGACAATGTGGGATGCTGCATTTTTACCAGAGGTATACTCCAAATATTAGAAAGCACATCATTGAACTGAACAAAATAGGCCCTCTAGTAATGCTGGAACTTATTATCAAAAAGCTATAGGTAGGAAAAGTATAAATTAAATTATTTCAAAATGTTCCTGCCTGAAAAAACACAGAAGCAAAGAACAAATGTAAGACCATTTAACGCTGTAACGCAAACAGGCGAGTAATGGGTGACGCTCATGGGACTGTCCGTCTATAAATTAAATTGATTTATAAAGTGGCTGCTTAAGGACAAAGGAGAAAAATATGTATGAATTTACAAATGAATGTATGCATGTATCTGGTACTTCTATAGCTCAAACCTAGCTAAAAGGCAGTGTAGCGCTGCACACAGTCAAAGACAAGCATGGAGACAATGAGTGACTAGGGTGGTAGCTGGTGGGATTGGTGTCACTACAACGCGGTTTTTTACAACGCATTCCGTTACATCGGAATTTTTACAACGCAGGATCCATTACATCGGATGCCATTACAACGCATGGCATTACATAGCAGATGCTATTACAACGCATGGCATTACATCGTAAGTATAGGTAAGTATATCTTTTTAAAAAAAATGTAATTAAGTTAATTTAATTAATTTAATTTAATTAATTTAATTAAAATACATTTAAAATAGTAATTAATTTAATTTAATAAATTTAAATCTATTTATTTAATTTAATTTTAATAAAAATTGTAATTAATTTTAATTAATTAATATAATGAAATTAATTTAATTTAAATATTTTTAAAAATTATAATTAAAATAAATTAATTAAAATATTTTATTTAATTTAATTAAAAAATGTAATTAATATAATATAATTATTTTAATTTAATAAATATATTGTAATTAATTTATAAATGGTAAATATAATTTAATTAGCCCTAAGCACAAACCCAACCCTGAACCCTAAAACACCCCTGTACCCCAAAACCCAAACCCTACCCTGAAACCTAAAAACACCCCTGTACCCCAAAACCCAAACCCTACCCTGAAACCTAAAAACACCCCTGTACCCCAAAACCCAAACCCTGAAACCTAAAAACACCCCTGTACCCCAAAACCCAAACCCTGCCCTGAAACCTAAAAACACCCCTGTACCCCAAAACCCAAACCCTACCCTGAAACCTAAAAACACCCCTCTACCCCAAAACCCAAACCCTACCCTGAAACCTAAAAACACCCATGTACCCCAAAACCCAAACCCTGCCCTGAAACCTAAAAACACCCCTGTACCCCAAAACCCAAACCCTGCCCTGAAACCTAAAAACACCCCTGTACCCCAAAACCCAAACCCTACCCTGAAACCTAAAAACACCCATGTACCCCAAAACCCAAACCCTACCCTGAAACCTAAAAACACCCATGTACCCCAAAACCCAAACCCTGCCCTGAAACCTAAAAACACCCCTGTACCCCAAAACCCAAACCCTACCCTGAAACCTAAAAACACCCATGTACCCCAAAACCCAAACCCTACCCTGAAACCTAAAAACACCCCTGTACCCCAAAACCCAAACCCTACCCTGAAACCTAAAAACACCCCTGTACCCCAAAACCCAAACCCTACCCTGAAACCTAAAAACACCCCTGTACACCTGTACTTATTTTAAAAATTACTTTAATTAATATAATAAATAATACATTTATAATATTAAAAAACATAAATAAATATATTTAATTATAATTAATATTAATAAAATTTAAAAAAAATTAAATACTTACCTATACTTACGATGTAATGCCATGCGTTGTAATAGCATCTGCTATGTAATGCCATGCGTTGTAATGGCATCCGATGTAATGGATCCTGCGTTGTAAAAGTTCCGTTGTAAAAGCCTCCCGTTGTAAAAGTTGCGATGTAACGGTGCATCACCAGCTGGTTTGTGGACTGTTAATGCACTGTGACGTAATGTTCTTTAAACAGATGTATCTTCAACTCTTTCCTAAACTGGAGCAGCATTGTGGTGGTCCTGTTGGATACTGGAATGTTATTTCATATATTTGGTACATACCTAGAAAAGACCTGTTGTGACTCGCTTTCTCCTTTTAACACATCTTTGTCTGAAGCGGATGGTGTTCTGGCTGCAGGTGAGCTGAGAATCACTAGAGGTGATGAGCTTGTCTACAAGATAAGCTGGGTTGCTGGTTGTGAGGTCTTTGTAGATGATGCAGTTGGTTTTGAAGATGGTGTGAGCTAGAAAGGAGAGCAAATCGAGCTCCAACAATTTGAGGATGGTGTGATCATATTTCTTCAGGCCCAATATAAGATGTTCTGCGGTGTGTTGGATGCCCTTAAGTTGGGCTAGTGTGGAATCTGGGAGGCAATGGAACAGGATGTTATCACCATCCACATGCAGGACTACGGGGCTTGAATAGCAGTCCTGAAGCTGCTTTCTAGAAGAAACAGTTTCACTTTCTTTGAAGAGAGGGCTGATACCAGGCCATCCTTATATTTTTTATAAGTGTATTCCTTGAGGGAAAATTTTGTGTCTAGGGCGAATTCAAGGGACCTGGCATTCATGAAATGTTGGGGTTCAAAACTGTCATGGTTCATGTCATCAAGCCGGATTTGTAGTGTTTATTTGTTTGTGGCAAATAACAGAATTCTGTCCTGGTTGGGTTAAACTGCAGGTAGGCTCCGGAGATCAAAGTCTGTATGATGTGCAGGCAGTATTTGAGGTGTTGGGTGAAGACTAGGAGAGTTGTAGGAAGAGCTGTGTATCTTCAGCATATTGGTGTATCTTGATGCTGTTTTCTGTGCGTAGAACACTAAGGGGTGTCATATAGTTACTGCTTATCTATATACAGTGTTAAGTTAGCATGAGCTTATTAAATGTTTAAACGCCATTTTTCCTTTTGCTGCTTCTGCACACGACACTTAATTGTTGATGTAGCTTTCAACCTACAAGAGCGTTGTGATTTACATGAGAATAATATGTTATTGCTCTGATATCAGCTTTGCTTAGTAAACTATGTCTGTACAGAGAGTGCTGAAGCTTCAAGGATAACTCGACACAGAATTGTTGTGAGGTCTGATCTCCGCACTTTCATAGACATAACATAAGTGCAGCTCCTGCCAAATTCTGGTTTTAGGCGCGTTTTATATTGCTTTGCTTAGAGCACACATACACACTTGATGCGGTTCGCATGCAGAGAGAGCTGGTGGAAGCTAATGTGATCTCTTCATACTAAGATCTTGAGGTATGGGGCCGCCCTGCTAAAAACCCAAAGAGACCTTCTTAGATATTAATATAATATGCTAGTTAGGGAGGGTGAGAATTAGGTGTTGTTAACCCTTATTCATTACAGCATTTTAGTATGCTGTCACCATTTGCTTTTATGGACTAGTAACTATGCTGATAACTTTGCTTCTGATAATATGTTTCCTTGTATTATCTAAGATACTGCATTTGAGAAAACGGCATTAGTAAATAAATATTTCAAATGTGCACGTGTCCTCATTTACTCCACGTTCTGGTTTGAAATGATTGTATTACGAAAGAGTGCTCATGTGTTCCACGTGACCTGAGGTATCGTAAGTTCATGTTCTGGTTTGTCTAAACATTGGGAGTTTGTTATGACCAATGAGACACTGTAGCTAGCCTGGTATGGGGATTTTGGGTACTGAGGTGAGTTTTGGGCCACCCTAATTCGCCGAGGTTCCAAATCTCTATGCACAGTTCTGTAGGAGAACGGAATTCCCGCTACATGGCGCCCATTCGTTGGTGGTCTTATATTATGACAGTCGAGTAGTATATCATTCAAACCTTAAACCCTTCACTGTCGTTTCCGGAAAACGGTGGTGTCGGAAAAACCTACCTATTTTTGAAATAGGTCTTTTCAAGCTTGAATCTTTCTAAAACGATTTCCTTGAATTACTACCCAGTTGTGCTACAAAGTTTGCTTTGTTTTTCTAAGTTCCTGTGCAGTCATGGCTCAGCCTGTGGACATTCCGCAACACAGTCGCATTGCGGTGCGCAATCATTTGCAGACTTACAATGTTCCCGTTGATGGCTTGGCTGTGATTTTGGTGGTGAGTGTGGAAGAAGCTTACCCGTACGAACTCTTTTATTCGTGGGTGACATTTCCGGCTGTGGACGCTAATTCTAACGTGTTCCACACTTACACTCCCTCGCCTGTGCCGGCTGAATATACTCCGTACAGGGCACTGGAAATACCTATTGATCATTGGCAGCATCGCGTTTGGTTTGGTGGCGCCTTACCCCATTCTTTAACCGCTCCGAGGTTAGGTCCTTTGTCCATTCCAGGCGCAAATTGGACTGTTTTGGCTGGATTTACTCCTCATCCACAACACGGCAATTGTACCTTGGCGGAGGTTCGTAGACTACATGTAGTTTCTATTGCCGTGATTCGTGCATTAGTGCAATACATAGGTCGTCATCTCCTGGGTGGGCCCCCGCGGGGTCCGGCTCTTCCAGCGGGGCAGGGCGGTTTGAAGCTCAGTCCTGTGATGGTCAATGCAGTAATGGGTAAGCGTCCCCAGGAAAAGGATGATTTTCCTTTCTGGCTTGCCGAGAAATTTGACCAGCTGGAAGCAGTATTTCCTAATACAACTCCTGGTGATGAACATAGAATCTTAACGATTAGTTTACCGAAGGATTTGGCCCCCGAACTCGTTGACTGTGAGACCTGGGAAAAAACATTTGCGGCGGTCTATGCGAGGTGTTACGGCACTCCGTCTATGGCTGTCCTGCCTATAATCATTAAACGTGTTCAAGATGATCACGGACCGGAGGCAGCGGTTGAATTGGGTATGCGCCTGTGTGGCTCATTTGATATAGTTTGCGATCTCATTCTTGCTAATGTCAAGGGGGATGCAGTGAACTTTCAGGTAGCTAATGCTTTGGAGGCGATTGCCGATAAACCCAGGCAGTTAGCGAGGATTATTGTGGCTGCTTATAGAAAAGTGGGTCGCAATAGCAAGGGTCTAAAGCCTTTTTCTGTAAAAGAGAAGAAGCAACCCCAAGGGCAGACTTCGGAAACGGAGGTTCAGCCCCAGTCCAAAAAACAAAATTGGCCTAAAAAACAGAAACAGGGTAAGCAACAGCAACAACAGCAGAAACAGGAGTCTCAACCTGCGTCTCCGATGCCTGCGCAAACAGAACGTGTTTATGACTTGCGCAATCGCGCAATGATTAAATCACCTGATCGTTTTCAGGTTTCTGATCAACGCTCTCCTCGTTCCTTTCAGGACTCATCGGCCCCGAAGACCGGTGGTGGAGGAGGCGGAAGGGGTCGGGGTGGTCAGCAAGGTCGTGACCAGCCCCGCCAGACAGAGGGCACAGGACAGCAGGACGGCTCAACGCCGAAGAGACCACAATTTGCCAAAAAGAAATTTGCGGCTTTAACAGCGCATCGATATGCCACAGATAGTGAGAACGCGGCTTCGGAATCTGACATGGTCTCTGACTTTGCTGGACAGCGCGGCGGAGATTACCATTGTGAGAGAGGCCCTGCGTCCACTACTGAAGGTGACAGCGACTGATATTTATGTTGTGATAGAAACAGCCGATACAAGAGTTGCTCCCCCTGATAGACTTTATGAAATTGTCCTGTTAATAGAAGGTGACATACAACGTACCATCAAAGGGGTATTTTGGGAAAATCTTTCGTCTACATATGACATTTTGCTTTCGGAGGCTGACTGGCCCCCACCTTTTGTGCTCGCAGCGCCGCGAGGGGAGGAGGTAATCCTCCCGAGTTTCGCGAACACTGTTTCGAAGGAGCATGCGCAACATTTTGCAGAAGAGTGGGCTAGGGCTCTAGCACCGGCTCTGTACCGCAACCAATGTGGTTGGGATAAATTGTCCCCATGCCACGAGATTACGGTCTCAGCCGCAGCCTCAACCTCAATATCCCATACGGCGTGAAGCCAAAGCTTCCGTCGCAGCAATCCTTGAACAATTGGAATATCAGGGAGTTATTGAAACATGTGTGCCACCGATGAATAACCCTCTTTTTACTGTGACCAAGCCAGACGGGTCATATCGTTTGGTATTGGATTACCGGCATTTAAACTCGCATTGCCGCAACTGTGCAGTACAGAATACTCACGGCTCTGCCCTAGTGGATAGTCTTGTGCGTAAGCGTTTTAAGACCACGCTTGACATTTCCAACGGTTTTTATGCCCACAGATTGGATAGCTTTAGCTCCCAAATGGACCAGCTTTACTTGCGCCGGAGTCCAAAAACAATTTCGGCGTCTCCCAATGGGCTAGAAGAATAGTCCTGGTATATTTACCGCCCGCATAGTCTCTCTTTTGGAGAGGATCGACCCAGATGCTTGCTCGTATGTGGATGACATATATCTCACGGACGACGAAATTTGGGAGCATCTGTGTCGAGTGAACTCCATAATTTGTACCTTTGCAGACATGGGTTACAAATTTAACTTTGCAAAATCGCACATTGCTGAGTACACAGTGTTGTTCCTGGGCTATGAGTTCAACAATGAAGGTAGAGGTTTGGCTCCTCACTTCTTGGAGAAATGCGCACAGTTGCGCGCTCCCACAACACTGAAAAAATTACAGTCTTTACTGGGCTTTTTAAATTTCAGGAGGACATATATTCCGGAATATGCCCAGCGTATCAAGCCTTTGTATGCTTTGATACAACCAACTCTTTCCAAGTCATGCTGGCTGCCTGAGCACTCAGCCATCTTGCAATCCTTGCAGGCTGATCTGCCCGCTGCTAAATTCTTACTGACTCGTGATAACCACACTAACCTGGTGATAAGAATCATTCCTGGGACGGTGGGTTTCACGTACCTCACTTTTAATGAAGGAGACACAGTACCTATTGCTTACAAGTCACACTTATACACTTCGGCTGAAATGCGGTTTTCCACTGTGGAGACAGTTTTAACAGCTGTGCAGATGGCGATTCTTAAGGAACGTGCTCTGTCACAGGGAAAACGCATGATGGTTGTTACACCCTGTCCTCATTTGTAGGCAGTTACGAAAGCCAGTGTACCAAATTCTAAAGCTTTGCACCCTCGGTGGATTCAATGGGCTGCTTCCTTGACGTCCACGGATGTCACGTTTATTTTTGACGCCTCATTACGGTCGCAGGAGTACTTGCAGTATGAATTCGTTCACCCTGCTCCTCTAGCTATGCGACCTTTGGAGGACTTCCATTGCATCATTTACACTGATGGTTCGGCGCAGGTTGCGCATGGCTCTAAACATGCCTACGTTTCCGCATGCGCCATTGTGGTAGGTGCCATGGTGAACGATGAGTTCAAGTCCAGAGTTGTGCACACGCAGACTCTAGGGGACTGCACCTCACAATTGGCAGAGCTTCGTGCTCTTTTACTAGCATTGGAGTACGCTGATCCTAGTGTGACTACTCTTATTGTGAGCGATTCTTACTACTGTGTACAGTCTTACAATGAAAACTTGTTCTTTTGGATTCAGAATGATTTGATTCCAAAGGTAGCACAATAAAAAACAAGGTGATCTGGGTTCGAGTGGCTGAGCTTAAGGCTCAGTTGCCACTCGTGTTTGTGATTCATACTCTCGGCCATCAGCCTGTGGGAGTTCACGCTGTCGGTAACTCGCTTGCTGATGAAGCGGCGAAATCAGCGGTGTCTACTTATTTAATTGCAGCAGTTACACGGTCCAAAAGTAAGATTGATGATGACATCTTGGCGGCTGTTGCTGCCCCTGAGAAGGGAGGTAAACATCCCTTCGAAGTACACATACCACTTAAGTCCCGAAAAGGTTCCTTTTGTGAAAATTCCTGAAGTTGGTGAACGTTTGATTCCCAACTCGGATCAGAGGGCTAGCTTGATTACAGCGGCGCATGACGGTGTGGCATCTGCACATGCGGGCGTCTCGGCCACTGTAGCTCATTTACAACAATGTTTCTGGTGGCGGGGACTGTACAAACAGATGTGAGATTATGTCCTTCAATGTGACATTTGCCAGCAGATTAAACCTTCGACTGCTGCGCGTCCGCCACAGACACAGTTGTACATTTCGAATAAACCACTAGGTTGTGTTTATTTAGATCACTGCGGTCCTTTTTCCTCTGATACTGCGTATGAGTACATCTTAGTAGCAGTTGATTCATGCACACGCTTTGTGTGGGTTTGGCCCCATCGCAGCGCTGATTCACGGACTGTCATAAGAGATTTGCGTGTCTTTGTAGGGATTTTTGCCTGTGGTACCTTCCATTCGGATCAGGGTCCGGCTTTCGCCTCTAAGGGGTATAAGGATGCCATGACTTCGATGGGGGTCTAGGTCAAGTGTTCGTCTCCCTACAGACCTGAGGGTAATAGTGTAGTGGAGCGAATGAACCGTGACTTAAAGCAATCATTGACAGCTCGAGTTATAGGCACTGGCAGAAACTGTCTGGCCCACCTCAATGGCGTGCAGCGTGGTCTTAATAATCTCCCTAGAAGGTCGCTGGGTGGGCGGACCCCATACGAAATGCTCTTTGGCATCAAGATGTACGTCCCTGACCTTGATGGTCTAGACTGCGTGGCTCGCGCCACAACCTTTGATGTAGATGAACATTGCAATGTTTTACAGGATCTACAAAAGACCAGAGACAGTCTTGCAAAGGAACATTTGCCCTCCACATCGGATGATGCGTTGCAGATCCCGGTAGTTGGCTGGCTACCCCAAGTTGGAGAACTGGTTCGCGAGAAGATCGATAACAAGAAAGAATTTGGACCTTCCTATCGAGCTCCGGTTCCAGTCCTTGGAGTGAAGGGCACAAGAACAGTCATTTTACCTCCGCTTCCAGGTCGTAAGGAAAACAAGTTTATCTCAATTGACAATGTCAAGATACACAGAGTGGCCGATTCGTCTTAGTATGACTCCGGCAGTTTCCTGTCCTTCCATTATGAGAAATTCTATTTTGGCCACTGCTTCTAATCCTGAACCAGAAGTGGCCATCGAGTTGCCTGCAATTTCCACTCCTTTATTAAGTACTTTGCCTGGTACAGACCATAATGAAATTGACTACACTTACCCCACTGACTCATCTATGCCAGATCTGCAGACACGTTTGGCCACAGAATCCAGATTTTCATTTGACTCTGTTTCCAATGCCTCGAAGAGACCCTCACGGTTTGCAGTTTATGCCAGTTTATTTAGAAAACATTTTTTGATTCCCCCTTGGACATATATTTGGCTAGTGCATTTTCAATTTACCTTTTTATGTCAATTGGGTTTGTGTTTTATTTTTTTCGAATTGTAAATGGACATTATGTCGAGGAAAGAACATGCATTCGACATCTCAATGGAACTTTGGCCCCACTTTCCTCATCGCATTCTGCACACAGGCTGAAAAGAGACTTGACATTTGTTAACATCACTGCTTGGTCTGTCCTTGATGGGATAGTGTGGGATGCCGTTAGATTTCAAATTCATGGCCCTACAGAGGTTGTTAATGTCCCTAATGTGCTTAGAGTTAACATGGGGGATGTAGTGAAACAAAATATACGTTCTGATGATTGGGATGTTCAGGCCGTAGAGACTTTGTTTTCTGATTTGAAATACTATGCTGCCTTTGATGCTGAAGATTTGTACTTAGAATCTGCTAATTATGGTGATTTGTTTTGCTTTCAACATTTTGGCAATCACTTCTTACATAAAACTACTTCCAGAAGAAATACTGTTAATTATACGCAATGGGAGCATTGCCCGGCTCCTAAACATGGCAGTTCAAGTACTTTCTTGAAAAAGTACACTTATTTTACTGACTTCAATCAGTCTAATCCCGAGTCCTTTTATTTTAAAATGACACAGAAGCCGATGTCCAAAGTTAGACTTACCGATACCAAATTATTGTATTCGAAGTCCTTTCTGCTGGCTGTAGGCGGCTATGAATTATGGAAGGAAATAATAGACCTTAAATCAGTTTGGGGTTCTAAAAACTGGCAGGTATAGGGCACTGAGGCTTTGCACCGAGCCTGCCTCATCTCAAATCACATGTTGTTTCAGAATTCTACTATTTCACAAACAACATGCTTTGGATTGGCTACTTCTAAAAAATTAAATACACCTACCATCCCTGAGTTGGAAGAATATTCTGGCTGGAGTAATTATACTCAGTTTTCGATTAGCGACTTGCAGACCCTTTTGCTTAATTCATCCTTTAACATATCCAGTTTGGATCCAAAAGCTTGGCTGATGTGGCACAGAAGTGCTGATTCATGCCAGCACCGTTTTCTAGGTTTATCTGATGGCTTTAAACAAGTCAGACCAGATCCACGTTTTGACACTGACCATTCTGTCACGACTTACTCAGTAGGCAAATTATGTCAGAATTGGCTGAAACAATCTACATTGGCTGCGGGTAAATTACATCTATCGAAGCTAAATGAAGATGTAGATTTAAATGATTTCATAAAAGGCCTGGCTAGTGGTAGAACAAAAAGATGGATGTATGCTATTTACAATGAAATCTGGAAGACATCTCAGATTGAGGCGGCGACATGCCTTAGAGCTATTGATCAGGCTAATCCTGAAAAAGTGCTTGCAGTGGTCGATAATAGTATTAACATGCTTTCTTTCCGCATTTACACGTTAGATAATATTGTGTCCTCTGTATTGGATATTGTGCAGGATGAAGTATCTGTATTGTACCATGGTCAGAATCAATTGCGTTCTATCATGCAATTTGCGTGGACCCTGCAGACGCTGAAGTCTGGTAAGGTGCCATGGACCTACATGACTGTCTCCTCTCTCTTTGCCCCTTTTAATTTGACTGACAAGCAGCGCTTGCTTTCCATGCGAGATGCGTCTTTTTCAATGTTACATATTGAAAGGTTGGAATCCTTGCCTTTCTCTGTGGCAGAGGCCAGTGCTGCAACGTGGCTTATCCACGGTTTGATAACGTTACCGTTTGCTTTATATAAATTTACAAATTGTATGCGATATGTTGCTATAGGTCGTTATGAACCATTAGGTAATGCTTTTCTTCATGAAGTCTGGTCCCTCCACTTTACTTATAGATGTTTAAAAGACGGACAAGAAGTTTATCTGAATGGGGAGGAGTGTACAGAGACACCAGATCACTCCCTAATGTGTAGACATATTCAATTGCATGGTTCTTGCAACCAAGACCGCCCTAATCTGGCCTGTGTTTTGAAAGGCACACCAGTTCCCGCAATCATTCCCACTTTTACTTTACTGGCAAACGGTAGTTATTTACTTTTAAATAATGAAGATTGCTGTGGGTTAATTAAAGGTGTTGCTTATGTGGTAACTGTATCAGAGCGTGTGGTGTGTTGCAAAAATGTACTTTACCCACCCCCGCATGGGAAAGGGGATGTTTCCATCTGGCCGCGCATCCCAACCTTGACAGCGGAGTTCAATGGCATGAGTAGAATAAGAGCTCTTTTGTCCCAAAAAGAAGTAGCCTTGAGTTCGGCTCGAGAAACATTTGTGCTTCACATAGCTAACACCCGCACAGAGGTTCAGGCCCTTTTAAATACTGATTTGCCGTTGCATTTCAGCGAACTGGTTCATTCAATCTTTAACGCGTCCTCCACGACCGGAGTGGCACATTTTTTCAAAATAGTTAGCAGCGGTCTTGTGACTTCCTTTGAGAAAATATTTGGGGTCATTCCTGCTTTCTTCCATTCTTTTTTTCCGAGTCTGTTTGGTGGATTCCCCGTTTTACTGGCACTGGCGGCAGGCGTTCTGGTGATCTTTTGTTTCATTAAACATGGATGCCCTTCCTGTGTGTTGTAACCTTACTTCTTCCCTTCCCCTGTTTTCCCCCCTCCCTTGGGCTGCCACTTGGTATGGTCCGCGCTTCATCCGGGAGTGCGGGTTAGAATGTTGTGAAAGTGATTATGCCGCCAAGCTGGGAGCACCTGTTTGAAGAGACTGATTAAAAGTTATTCTTGGAACTCACGTTGGAGTAGTGCGTTATTACTACATTCTATGGCGACGAGGACCGGGAGCTGAGCCGGGGTCAGTGAGGTGCTTTCCCTCCCCGGGATGAACTTTAAGCTTGTGCGGTTCGAGTGAACTGAGGATTCCGGCACCAGTTTGTATTTACCGAGAAGATTACTGACGGGTCGTGAGGCATCCGCTTTGGGAACGTTGGAAGAATTGGAGTCGGTGAGCTGGTGCTGGGTGGAGGAGAGGAATCTTGCCTCCTCGTTTGATGTCACAGGCGTTAGTGGAGCCTGGTATGACTGTCCCTTTTTGTAGTGACCTGAGGTGAGGAAAGGGACGTACGAATAAGCAGCGGCATGCTGAGTGGAAGCTGCCGGGCACAACGCGTGGAGAGGTGCACGTAGTTGTAATTAAGAGGCGGCAAGTTGATTTGAGGCTGCCGGGCACAACGTGTGAAGTGGTGAGCGGTCCTGAAGAGGTGCACGGATCTGAGATTGAGCGGTGGCATGTCGTTCTGAGGCTGCCGGGCACAACGCGTAATTTGGTGAGCGTTCCTGAAGAGGTGCACGGATCTGAGATTGAGCGGTGGCATGTTGATTTGAAGCTGCCGGGCGCAACGCGTAAAGTGGTGAGTGATCCTGAAGAGGTGCTTGTATCTGCCATCAAAGTGAGGGAAGACGTTGCGGGGCAGCGCGCTGATATAAGCGAGGAATCGAGCACAACTGTCGGAGCAGGTCTGGGGAGCACCGCCATTCTTTGGTGCTCGTTAAGAAGAAAAACAGGACCCGTTAGCAACAGCGGTCAACGAATCCACAGTTTAGTGACAAGTTGGTCAGTTTCAAGCAGTATGAGCACTGATAAGTAGCGGGAGCGGTTGTAAAGAGCTATCAAAGTATTCCAAGTAGTAAACCTAACAGGGGGATAATTCATCTGGAAGTGTTAGAGGGACAACCTCGTCGACTCAGAATAAAGGAAACCCAAATGAGACATTTAAATATACTCTGACCTGAAATGCTATGGTAAACGAAGGATAAAGTTTCACCCGAGAGGAGGTACAGTGTAAAGGCTATGCGATCAGAGGTGCGCACTTGAAATTAATGTGAGGAAGACATGAGAGAAATAAAGGGTGGTTTCCCCTCTTGTAGATTTATCCTTTCCCTCAGCACGCTGAGTAACCAGGCAATCTGACTAACTACCACCGGCTCCAATTTCATGCCACGTGTCAGTTAAGTTTGGAGTAAAGGGATCAGGAAGGTTTGTCTAATTAAAAGAAAGGATAGGAGAGGTACTTAAAGTAGTAGGACCATTTCATTGTTTAGGTCCTGTCTCGTTTTGTAATTTCATAGGTGGGACCAGTGTCAACAAGGGGGTCTAAGGGAGACAGTTCTCATTTAACTGCACCATTCAGAAGCTACATTCGGAGACATTCCCCAATATTAAGCCTACTCAGTATAAACAGTACAGTAAATACCATACCCCTCCAAGGAAGCGGGGTGGGGCCCAGAGGCGTTATTCTTTTAAAGCACACATTATAGCATCATTCTTCACTCTGTCCTCCGTTGTCATTTATCAGACTATCTCACATCAGCAAACCAGCCTGAGTTTATTTTGCTTGTCATTCTCCTGAAGGGATATCCTAGCACTCTGTCTAGAAGCCTGGCCCTAATCCCCATATATATCAAACGCTTGAGTTTAACATCCCCAGGGGTACAACTGGGCTACGTGTTTAATTTTAAATAAAAAATCGGTGCTCAGTTGTTTCCAGTTTGCCTACCATTGCGCGGTATTTCTGTGGGTGGTTGCATCCGCCTGTGTAATTCCAGGGCATTGCAGCACACAAAACAAGGGGTGGGGCCGAATGGATAATCTCCCTCCACCTGTGCCGTTCATGGAGGAGGTTAATAATAACGTTGCCGATTGGAAGGTGTGGAAAGTGTATTTCGAAAACTATTTGTCCGCATGGGAGGAAGAGGAAGCATCTCTTTCACCGGTAGTAAAGGCGGAAATTTTACTTCACAGCTTAGGTACGGGAGGAAGGAATATGTATCACAAAATGGAAAAGGTATTCATGAAAGGAACTGACAGAAACATTTATGAGAACATTTTGAATGTGTTGGATGAATATTATATACAAGCCGCAAGTGGAAAGGTACAAAGAGATGAAGGGTTCAAGGAAAGAGGGGATGGCAAAGAGGAAGTTAATGCCAGTAACATATTCCAGAGTTGTAACGTTCTCATAGGTGGAATTGAGACAGAAATAATCACAGACTCTGGTTCAAAATATAGTGTAGTAAGCAAGAGTGTTTGGAACAGAAAATTTGCAAAAAAATATGGTAATGAATTGAAAGAGGCCAACATAGTCCTTCAAACGTATGCAGGGAAGGACATACGGGCTATTGGCTACCAAGTCATGGATGTAGTTTATGAGGAAAACAATACGAGGAGTACTATTTACATAACGGAAGGTGGTCTCAACATGCTAGGGTGGAGAGATCAACAGAAGTTGAAGATATCACTAGATAAAGGGAAAAAAGGACACAGGATTGAGCAGACACAGATTTAAAGCATACAAGATACCAGGGGTGGAACAGTCAAGGTTTGCATGCAGCCAGCTAAGAGTTTGACAGTATTTGAAAGAGCGGCAAGCAATAAAGAATGGGGAAAAGAAGCTATTAGGGACAAACCTAACAAGAAACAAAACACTTATCAAAGTCAAGTGGAGGTAAGAGAAATACGAAAGAAACTAGAGAGAAAGAACAGTAGTAAACAAAAAGTTGTGATTGATGACGAAATACGAAAGAAACTAGAGAGAAAGAACAGTAGTAAACAAAAAGTTGTGATTGATGACGAATTTGAAAGGGTGGTGGAGTGTTCAAATACTACAGCCAAAGTGCGCGGATGGCAGAGGTATAAGCGTAACCAGTCCATTTGTAATGAGATGCGACAAAGAGATAAGTTGGCTGAGTTCAGGAACAAGATGGCAGAGGAGCTTGTGGACAATTTTGATCTTGAAAGAGAGAGGGGTTCAAGTTATATGGAGTCAAAGGGAGAGAGCAAAGGATTAAACATTCAAGGTTTCGATGGTGGTAAGATGGAGAGTGAGAGTAAGAAAACGCAGAGAAATATAAAGGAACCTCCATTAAAAGTCATGACAGGGAAGAAGGGTCCACTTTATGAGCAATGGTGGAAGCCGAAGTGTAATGGTCCAGAAAACACAGATAAGTCCTTTTATGGCAAGCCCAAGAGGGAACAGGAGGACATACTTAGGGCTGACGAGGCTCAGGCAGATGATATGGGGCTGTTGGAAACGAAACGCGATATGGGTAGCAATCCTGGTTATGCCCAAGGAAATGAGGGCAGAAGAGCGCCTAGTCCAGGCATGGATAAGGACAAGGAAAGTGAGGCAAATTGCGTCAGAGGTAGTCTTCGGAGTGTGCCCTGGTCCAAGTTACTGCCTAAGGAAAAGAACATTGCAGCCATTCTCAATCTTCCGGAAGGGGATGGTTATACTAGCATGAGGAGTTCGGAATCCGAGGGTGAAATAGACAGTGTGGCAAGTTCATACATAGGGGAGCCAAGGGTTAAAAGGATGTGATACATAAATCGGTGTTCTACCCATGTCAAGATGCCTCAGAACCGACTCGTACTTTCATTGAGTTGAAAGGTCCACACCATATCTGTGCACACCCCGTAGCTTCAGACAGTTACAGTTGATTTAGTGTTGGTTGATTTAATCCTATAACATTTCCTGTTGCATTTGGTATTTTAAAGAGCATTATCCTGCTTTGCGCAGACAAGTGTTTGGACATGGGCCACTCATGAAACTCTTACAATGTATACCAAGGGACTAAAGTATATTCCCACTCACGTTTATTGAACTTGAACTTACTGTTCTTACCTATTGTACCACAGTTAACAGTGAAGTCTTGGTTGCTCGACTATTCAGATTTTGCCATGGGGTTCTCTGTTCTCGACCCCAATGTTGCGGTGCACTATCTCTCTCTCTCTCTATCTCTCTCTCTATCTCTCTCTATCTCTCTCTATCTCTCCATCTCTCTCTCTCTCTCTCTCTCTCTCCCTTCCCACTCCTCTTGCACCCCTTGCGTGGAGTCCCCAAGTTTCTCCCTCCTCCATTTTCCTTAGGGAGGAAGGTGTGTTGTAACCTTACTTCTTCCCTTCCCCTGTTTTCCCCCCTCCCTTGGGCTGCCACTTGGTATGGTCCGCGCTTCATCCGGGAGTGCGGGTTAGAATGTTGTGAAAGTGATTATGCCGCCAAGCTGGGAGCACCTGTTTGAAGAGACTGATTAAAAGTTATTCTTGGAACTCACGTTGGAGTAGTGCGTTATTACTACACTGTGCAAGAAGCCGCACAGCCCCTCCTGGCACTGTTTCGCAACAGGATGCTTGAATACTATGGCACTTTGCCGCTTGCGACTTTGAGCACGGCATATGGATTATTGTTTCGATTTTCCTATTTTACATGTGTCCAGCCTGTGTTTCATTGCCTGAGCTGCGACTTTGACTGGGCCCTTGATTTGTGTCTCTGCAAGACGGTATCTCCTGACGTCGATTTTAATCAGCTGATGAGTCCCGTCGTTACTCACAAGTTGGTTTGTACTGGCGAAAGGATTATGGCCTTGGCAGCGATGCATGGACTAATGGGTCATTGGAACATACTCGAAGCAGCGCAAGATTTCTTGGCACATAGCTTTCTTGAGAACCCACCGAGTTGTCCTCTGATGGTGATAGAGGCTCCGACACTTGAAGAGCACGTATGTTCTTCCCACTGTTAAATTGGATGGCTGAACTGTTTTCGGATGAAGACAGTGATTTCATGTTGGAGGCTGTTGCTGCATATTTTGCATATTCGGTCTTGTCCTAAAAACCTTTCCGAGTTTCAGATCACGGCCCCTTATTTTCTACTGACATAACTTTTTGCAAATTTTGCTTGAATTTGTCACCTCCCAGTCCTATTGGCATGAGCAAAAGTGAACAGAGTATTGACATTTTGGATTTTTTTGATTCATGAAAAAAATATTTTGCCCATCAATTTTTAAAATTATAAATAATGCTCATCGTTCTTGAACTCTGTTTTTCATGAAGAGGCCCTTATCTTATCTTATCTTATCCGTGCTCGGATCATGGGGGGGTGTCATATAGTTACTGCTTATCTATATACAGTGTTAAGTTAGTATGAGCTTATTAAATGTTTAAACGCCATTTCTCCTTTTGCTGCTTCTGCACACAACACTTAATTGTTGATTTAGCTTTCAACCTACAAGAGCGTTGTGATTTACATGAGAATAATGTGTTATTGCTCTGATATCAGCTTTGCTTAGTAAACTATGTCTGTACAGAGAGTGCTGAATCTTCAAGGATAACTCGACACAGAATTGTTGTGAGGTCTGATCTCCGCACCTTCATAGACATAACATAAGTGCAGCTCCTGCCAAATTCTGGTTTTAGGCGCGTTTTATATTGCTTTGCTTAGAGCACACATACACACTTGATGCGGTTCGCATGCAGAGAGAGCTGGTGGAAGCTGATGTGATCTCTTCATACTAGGATCTTGAGGTATGGGGCCGCCCTGCTAAAAACCCAAAGAGACCTTCTTAGATATTAATATAATATGCTAGTTAGGGAGGGTGAGAATTAGGTCCTGTTAACTCTTATTCATTACAGCATTTTAGTATGCTGTCACCATTAAGAGTGCACGTAGTGCCGTCTCCTACGCATTTTGCGTAGCGGGCGTAGCCAGGCGGCACTACGCGCGCCACCCGCCTCCCTCCCACCCTCCCTAAATATTTAAATAAAATGATAGAAAGCTTTTAAAAACACTTACCTTGTCCGCCGCGTCCCCGGGGCTCCCTCTCGCCGTCTCTGGATTCGCGCCGCCATTTCGGATACTAATGCGCATGCGCGGGCGGCCGCGCATGCGCATTTCTCATGAGAAATGCGCATGTGCGGGCACCCACGCATGCGCATTAGTATCTGAAATGGCGGCGGCGCGAATCCAGGGACGGCGAGAGGGAGCCCCGGGGACGCGGCGGACAAGGTAAGTGTTTTTAAAAGCTTTCTATCCTTGTATTTAAATATTTAGGGAGGGCGGGAGGGAGGCGGGCGGCGCGTAGTGGGGCTACGCGGAGTGCACGGGTGGGCATAGTTTTGCGCCCACTTCGCGTAGCTCCGCGGAGCCCCACTCCGCACACTACGCCCAGGGTTAGTCACCATTTGCTTTTTATGGACTAGTAACTATGCTGATAACTTTGCTTCTGATAATATGTTTCCTTGTATTATCTAAGATACTGCGTTTGAGAAAACGGCATTAGTAAATAAATAATTCAAATGTGCACGTGTCCTCATTTACTCCACGTTCTGGTTTGAAATGATTGTATAACGAAAGAGTGCTCATGTGTTCCACGTGACCTGAGGTATCGTAAGTTCATGTTCTGGTTTGTCTAAACATTGGGAATTTGTTATGACCAATGAGACACTGTAGCTAGCCTGGTAAGGGGATTTTGGGTACTGAGGTGAGTTTTGGGCCACCCTAATTCGCCGAGGTTCCAAATCTCTATGCACAGTTCTGTAGGAGAACGGAATTCCCGCTACAGGGGCTTATTAAGATGGCGGACAGACTGAAGTCCGTCCGCCACCCTAGCGGTGCTGGGAGCGGCCGCCAGCAGTGCGGCGGCCCTGCACCGCAAATTAGGATGCAACCGCCACACTGGCAGTTGCATTCTGCATCTTTAGCGGCTGCCCCAATGCCAAAGAGGCATGGTAAGTGGCTCAATTTGAGTTGAAAGACGATAGGGGACAGAGTGAAACCTGAGGGCACTGAGTGGGTGATAGGGATCTTTTGGGATCTGGAGATGACTATGCAAACAAATTGGTGCCAGTTGGAAAGGTTGGAGATCAGAGAAGGGTACTGCAGATGAATCCCCTTCGGTAACCCATTTGTTATAGAATGAGATTCGTCTTAAATCCCCTAGTGTTGTATGTGTTGAAGATAGCTGATGGGTCCTGAAATATCAGGAGGTAGTGGCCATCTTCATCTGAGGTCAAGAGAGCATCGTCTAAGAGGTGTAAGGTAGTGGTCTCTGTGCTGCAGCGTGATCTGCAGCCAGACTGGTAGTTGTGCTGGAGATGGTTAGCATTAGTGTGATCTTGGAGTTGAACTTAGGGTGCTTTTTCAATGATCTTGCCAATGAATAGTAGGTGAGGGATGGGCTGGTAGTTGGCGAGGTCATCAGAGTCTAGTGTAGGTTTCATTAGGAGTGGCAGGATCTGGTTTATGCTGAGAACTTCTGTAAAGAGGCCTTGAGTGATGAAGGCATTGACAAAGGTGAATAGTGGTGAGAGAGCATCCGTAGAGAATTTTGATGATGGACAAGAGTAAGACACCATCTTCATAAAAGTGGCTTTGCAGGAGTTGTGTATGTCACCGAGATCTCCAAGAGATAGCACAATGAAGGATGACCCATTCCACAGGAAAGGGTGGGAGAAAGGGATGAAGCAGGCTTGGTGTTGTTGATGTGCTGTCGGATCTTCTTTACTTTTTCTCTGAAGATGTTGATGCCATTCCACTTTTCTGTGGACTACAGAATAGGTAGTCCTGGCAGGGAGTTGATACAGTTCTTGATTATCTTGAAAAGTGTTCGGCATCTGTGGTGGCTTCATTCATCGTGTTGTTACAGTACTTTGCTTTGGCTAATGTGATGAGCTGTCTGTGTGTTGAGCAAAAGAACTTCAGTATCATAAGGTCTTTGGAGTCCTGTTTTTCCTTCTATTTTATTTTCTGTGGATGGATCGTTTATTGTCATCAAGGTCTATATAGTACCAAGCTGCTGAAGGCTTTGGCTTGCACTCGTGTTTTAAGTGAGGTGTGAATATTCACATAGTTTTCCCAAACAAAGTGTTGACGTTTTTTAGAAGGTGTTGGCATTGAGTGTGGAGTTAATAGGGTGAGAGACGAGGAAAATATTAGGGGGCAGATTTACAAGCCCCTTGCGCCACCAGTGCGTCACTTTTTGTATCGTACTGGTGGCGCATTTTACTGCTCCATATTTACAAGGACAGGAAAAGCCACCCTGTGTGACTTTTACTGTCCTTGTAAATACGGCCCCTTTACACGCAACACTTTGCGTGAAAGGGACTTTCCATGGGTGTTGCTGTGGGTGTTCTCACGCAACACCCATGGAACCAGACACATTTCCAGATTTACGAGGAATCGTAAACTTGGAAATGCGTCAAAATGCTACGCCACCCGAGGGGTGGCGTAGCGAGGCGCAACAAGGAGAAATGTTTTCATTTCTCCTCGTTTTTTTCCTCTTTCAATGTGTGCTGCATTTAACAGCACACATTGAAAGAGGAAAATGCCTGTAGTGATTGTTTTTGTGGCAGGAAGGTGCCACTTCCTTCACAAAAACAATCTCCCCATGATAGAGGCGTCCATGGTGCAAGGTTGCCTGTGCCGGAGCATGGCAGCTGTTTGTCCGCCAGTGCAGGAAAGAGCACAGGAATGCAACATATTATTCTAAATATGTGACATTCCTGTGCTTTGAAAGTGCTGCAGCGTGGGACAGACAAAGGGCTTGCGTTGCTGCGCTCCAGCACTTTCTTGTAAATCTGCCCCTAGGTATCTTAAAGACAGAAGGACCCATATACAATCTCCTAAGCAGTACACAAATAACAACGGGGTATGAGGTTCTGATAGATAGAAAGAGCAGCTTTCAAGCGCTTATATTGAGGCCCAGAATGTTGCTGATTACCAGGAGTATCTGCTCTTAAAAGCAAGTGCCCTCACCCACCCGAAGGTGTCTTGCTTAATCATGGGGCATGCTCCTTGTTGGGGTAGCACTGCAATGCCCAAAGGGTCCCACAAGGGGGCACTTTGCCTGAGATATTTTTGTTTAACCAAAGTAATGCTGGGAATGTAAGTGTATCACAGTATAAGAATGTGAAATTGATCTAGGTTAAAGTTGGCTATAGGTGCTTCAAAGTTGAGCTTTAATTAGAATGAAATAATCTATGTCAAAGCTAAAAACAATTTTGGAAACTTAGGGATATAATGGTCCTAGCTTCTCCTGGATGAGAAAAGTGTGATCAAATACATTTTATTTGACACAGGTTCAATGTCGACATGTTTCATGCCTGTATTGTCAAATATGATCAAGTAGCATTTCTTCAGGACCTGTATGTGAATATACCTTGACTTAGTTAGAATGGGGCATCTCCAATGTATGTGTGACCCCACAGTTGTGCAAAGTTTACCATGTGAATAGGGAAGATGTTAGACTTACACTGATATGTGTAGGTTCTTAGTGCTAGTGGCTTGGTTTAAGAATGAAAAGACAAAGGACAAATACGAATAGAACATATAAAGGTACCACTATGGTACAAATGTAGTGTTCCTAGGTAAAGGAACATGCACACAACTCTGGTCGGTGAAGTAAGTTCTCAGTGCTAGAACATGCCACACCTATGCATAAGTAAGGTTCCTACATGATGTAGGAGAGAATGTGTAAAGAAAGCACATACATGCTGGTTTGTTAGAAGGGGTGAGTTTCTTACACTCCTATTATAAAGTATGTGTCCTTTAGTGAACGTGGATGTCACGGATATTCTGGTTGTGAGTTACATGTGGGAATATCGATATAAATGCTTCTGCAGGCCAAGCGGTCTCTATTATTGTTTGCAGGCATAAAGAGGAAATGCAAAAGCCATTTGGTGGCAGAAGACTTACTTTCTGAGAGTGATATGGTGGTCCTTTAACCTACCCTCCATCCGCAATCCCGGAAGTGCAAGGATTGGCGAATACTCAGCTTTTAACTGTTGGTTTATACGGGTAGGATGGAGGCGTGGAGAGCCGAAGGAATGCCATGTCACTCTGGTACCCAATGAGAAAGCACCTTTCTTATGGGTTGTCAATCATGTGGAAAATAGCCTGAGGGTTTGGCATGGTGGTACGAAGCAACTCTCATACACCTCCACTGATTCAGAGGTTGAAAAATTCTTGAGTGTAGACATGTGAAGTCATTCCGGTGCCTTAAAATGGGAACGCCCCTCGTGTAGATTACCATGTGGGGGGGGGGGCGGGTGTTCTATGTCATGTTGGAGAAGTGTGGCTCAGTGGAGAAGTGTGGCTCAATGGTTAGAGCGGCAGATCCTGATGCAGAGGTCTAACCCGGGACCAGGGTTCAATTCCCGCCTCGGCGGGTCCTGGGCTCAACTTCCTCGGACTTGATAATTCTCGCCTCGGTGCCTATTCTAATCATGGGTCCCACTCTGCAACTCTGGGCAATAGCTTGCTTAATCTCCACAACGGCCCCAACAATGCTAGGATGCCTGGCTTCACCTTGGGGGTGCCCAGGAGTGGGCACTTCACAGGGAAAGGCCAGGAAGGGTTCCTCAGTGGTATTCCTACACACGCCGAGATGCCTCATGGGTGATTTGTGCGCTATACAAGTACCACTACATGTACACATGCTACACAAGTACCACTACCTGTTGTTTATTGTTTAAAATCGCTCCATTGCTTGAGGTGAGCAAAGCCCCTCGTGTTGGGTACCACGTGCTATAAGCCACAGTATTTGTTCACAATAAATAGCGCACTCCCTATAATATTATATTTGTAGAAGCCAGCAGCACATGGCAGTTTCGGTTGAATTATTGAAAGTGACAGCTATTGGTGTATATTAGTGGGGGTAGCGAGGGGGTAAATTCATCGTGCCAACATAAGTCTCAAAACTGGTGGCATCCATGAATACTGAACCACATCACATTTCTGATGGGTTTTAGAATGAAAAACTTTGAAAAGGGGTTGGAAATTGTATTTACTGATCCACTGGCAATAGCAGGGACTGCATGTGCCGTGAAGGAACATAATAGTGTAATTCAGATAATTAACCCTTAGCAGAAGGGACACTGGACAATATCTGCTGTACTTTTAAGTGAATTGTTACAATCTGAGGCATTCTTGGAATTAAAAAGCGAGCCTCCATGAATGCTGTGATGGACCGAACTTTGATTAGTCCCCGTCTGGATCCAAGGGGGTTACTTCAAAATACTGTATTAAGTATCTCTGTTTACACAGAAGACATGAGGGGACTCTGATTAGTATAGACATCAGTTGTCAGCATCATGATAATATGGAAATGTGGGCTGTTAGTTACACAGGTTTTATCCATGAACCTTATACCTGTGGTATATCTAGGTGTAATCTGAGGTCACAACAGACCCTAATGCTAGGGTTCTGTCTCCGGGGAGACCTTATCTTGTCAAAGCTAGTTGAATGACATGTACCATTATGTAGTATCCGGTATCTATGATGTTATGGTCTGATGATTTCTGTTCAGGGGATGTCATCATTCATCCCAGTTACATTGGTTTTCAGCTTGTAAGATCTCCAGCGGGTAAGGTCTCCAGGATGACCCACCATATGTCATCCAGACTGTGGTTTTCTGTAATGAAGTGGGTGCTCATTTTTGGGAGGTGGTTCATTGACATCTGATAATACTCTGGTGTTCGTTTAGGTGAATCTTGATGGGTCTTGTTGTCATTCCTATGTAGCGTTGACCACAGGGGCAACAGGTGTGGCAGACACACTTTTGGCTTGCAATTGGTATGTTTAACAGTTTCCATTTACCTCCAGGACCTATTTCAACTTCTTTGGTGATCTCTGTTAAGGGACATACACAGAATTGGCCCCAGTGATTGTGTCTTACTACTGGAGCGAGACCCAAACTGGTAGTAATGCTGTCTGGTGTAGTGGAACATTTTGGTCTCGTATGGACTACTAGATCCCTTATGTTATTAGTTTGTTTAAACATGAACAAGGGGTTTTCGATCACAGATCCCCCGCTGTTAAGTATGACCACCGTTTGTTTATAATTCTCTTAGCAATATTTGTTGATGGAGTATAAGTGGTTATAATTGATTGTATGGGTTGCTAGAATGACTTCTCTGTGGTTATTCCGAGCCCTCTTCAGTGCGGTGCTCATTATATATGTTGGATAATTCAGTTTCTGTAACTTCTTGGTCAGCTCAGTTGCCTGTATGTCGAAGGTGAAATTCTCACTGCAGTTTCATCTAATTCTCTTGAATTGTCCATATGGAATGTTAGTTCTAAGGGCACGAGGAGGGTGACTCTCAAAGAGGAGAAGGCTGTTCCTGTCAGTGGTTTTTCAAAATGTTGTGGTTTTCAGGCAGCCGTCCTCAATGGTTATGAAGAGATCTAAAAATGAAAGCTCTTTCGCTGAGAATGATGCTGTGAATTTAAAACACGGGTCACATCTATTGATCCATTTGGTGAATTCATGTATCTCAGCCGCATTGCCTTTCAAAATTATAAGGATACCGTCGATGAATCTTCGCCACAACTTTATGGCCTGGAAAAAAGGGTTATTGTGATTGAGAATGAACTTTTGCTTGAAGCTGTACATGTAAAGACATGCTAGGCTCGGGAGAATGTACTGCCCATAGATGTACCCTGCACTTGTAGATATAGTTGGTTTTCAAATTGAAAAAACATTTCTTTGAGGGCTATTGTAGCACATTCTACAATGATGTGGACTTGGGTCGGTGAATTCCATGACTCTACTTTTAACATTTCCTCTATTACTGTTAGGGTGGTGTCCTGGGGGATCTTGATGTAGAGGGCTTCTACATCCAGGCTGATCAAGAGGTATGTGCTACCTTGAGATGTAGTAAATCCTTGGTGTTGCTCAGAAAAGTGAGTGTTCCATTTCCTTCAATGGGTTGAAGGAAATGGTTGCAAAATGTTTGAAACTTGTTCGAGTAGGGATCCTATGCCAGAGACAGTAGGTCTCCCGGGGGGTGGTTTTTCTAGCCTTGTGGATTTTGGGAAGAGTAGGAGTATGGTATTCTTGGTTTTGACTGAATAGAAAATCTGCTTTTTGCCCACCCAAATGTTTCGGCCACATTAACGATGATCCATATCTTGTGTTGTAGTGTGGGAGTCTGGTCTTGTTGGATTGGTTGGTAATGTGTTGAGTCGCCCAACAATCTCAGACATTCATGTCAGTAATCCTTTGTGGCGAGGATGTATATACTCCACCTTTGTCTGCTGGTTTGCTTGATATCACCTCATCATTAGCTAAGGTGCTGATAGCTTCCATCTCTTTTCTAGTGAGATTCTGAAAGGGTTGTTTTATTGAATTTTCTGCATGTTGTTCATCACTGCTTTTTAACATGTGAAAATCTCACAAGGGATTGTGTTGGTTGGGGTGGGCGAAGGTGGAAAGATTTCCACGTCTGGAATCCATAGTTGGTGGTGGTGGAGGGGTTCTTGTCTTGAAAAAAGATTGCAATCTGATTTTCTGGGAGAATGAGGCTAATTTGCAGTTTAGTCTAAAGGGATCTTGCTGAAGTTTTTGGATTTCTTTTTGGGGTCTAATGTCTCATCTGATGATCTTGATTGTATTTCCTCCTGGTATTCTTCTTTGCTGTAGGGAAACACTTTTTCTCTGCTGAATTTTTTATGTCTTTTTGCGGCTTAGTGTTTTTTTGTTGAGTCAAAAATCTTTTACCTTCGTTCATCTCTGCATTGAAAATCTGCCAGACGTGTTTTGAAAAGAGATATTTGGATTGATGTTTTCAGCACATTTTCTACCATTGTGATTTTGATAGTAAGGATGTCAGCTAGACCTGTAGAGGTGTCAATGATTAGGATTAGCCAGCCTCTAGTACATTTCCTTGCTACCTGTGCTCAATCTTTTCTGAATGGCAGATTTTCTACACAATTACGTGAGGCATTGGTTATTAGAAGGGGCTATGTTGGCTATCAGGTACTCAGTCATTATAGATCCATGAAGGGCTGTTGTAATTAACTCTTTTTTCAAGGAAGTGAGTCTGTTCCAATCTTCCTTGAGGCTACCTGATGGTGTGCTCCTGTAATCTCTCAATAATTAGGGGGTCTTAAGCATAGCTTCTACAAGGTCATCATCAAAACTGAGACCTTGTAAGTCTGACATAGTGAGGGTTAAAGAGAATAGAATATCCTGGGTAATGGATGTTAAAAGTAATATGTCCTACAACTGAGCTGCTGTGCTATGATATCTTGAAAGTAGACAAGGAGAATTGGGCAGTCCAATATATGATCTCCTAAGCAGTATAACAATAACAAAAGAGTTTATAGTTCCGATATCTGAGTTCAAGTTCTTATATTAGAGACCCTGAACGTTGTTGGTCACTAGGAGCATCTGCTCTTAGTAGCAAGTGCCCTCACCCACCTGAAGGTGTCATGCTTCATCATCGGGCCTGCTCCTCGTTGGGCTGGTGCTGCAATGCCCAATGGGCCCCACAGGGGGGACTTTACCAGAGATATTTTTGATTCAGCAAAGGAATACTGGGAATGTTAGTGTATTCCAGTATAAGAATGGAAATATTGGAAATGGATCAGATTAACATTGGCTATAGATACTTGTGTTTTAATTAGAAAGAAATAATATATGTCAAGGCTAAAACAATACAGAAAACATAGGGGTCTGTCCATTCCAAGGGGATAGGTGGTTTGCATTGGACTGTTGGTAACGTTGACAAGACATGGTCAAGGATGTGGCCTTTGGAGTGTATTGGATGTATGACATGGTATACCACACTGAGTGTGTTAATGAGGTTGTGGAGGACATCCAGAGCTTCTGTTGTCTAGGAGTATGAAGTCACTCAAGAGGGTGGGGTGAGCATGTTGGATGAAAGTCTTTGTTCTGCCCAGAAGGCTTATGGATGAGATGGAAGATGGAGGTCAGAGTTGCAGAGAGTGGAAAATGGCATGGTAACACTTCCATGCAGTGAAGTGTTATTTGCTTGTCCAGGGTGCAGGACCATCAGGACTTATGGATGACAGCGCAGCCCCCTACCTTCTTATGTGCACAATTCACATAAAGGATACAGTCGATTGTGGGAAGAAAGACATCTAAGCTGTGCGAGGATGTGGGGCTGCACCAAGTTTCTGTGATAAAGAGGGCTTCAAGCTTAGGATAGGTGCTGAGGTCTGTGATGTCTGGTGCGTTGAGTATTACAGAGTAAGTGTTAATGAGCATGAGTTGGAATGTGTGTTCTGTAGTTTGCCGGTCGGTAGTAGTTAGAGGCATGCACATGAGGTTAGGTATATGTCTTGTGCATATGCTATGTGATTGTTTGGGTTGTCTAAGTCTAGGTGTGATTGTTGAATTTGGCAGTATGGGGTACTGGCTGAGACACATATTTATATCTTACAATGTAAGTTTCAGTGGAAAATGCATTCTGGTCAAAGGCCCTTCCTGGACCTAACAGGCCCAACAGGCAATGCCCTTGTCTGTGTCTGCCTTTTTTCTGGGTCGATGTAATTCCCTGAAATTTGACTGAGTTAGATAGAAAGCACTTCTTGTGCTGATGTTTGCTAGGAAAATTTGTGATGTCACTTCCTGTGAAGATGGATGATGGGGAATGAAGTCCTCTTGCATGGCATTTTCTTTTACAGATGGTTTTAGTGAGAAACCTTCCACTGACCATACAAAGCTCAGAAGCCACGCTCACCCTCAACCTCCCACTGGTGCATTCATATTGTCCCGCACCTCAAAGAGCTCCACTGGCTCTTAGTCCACAAATGAGCTCTCTTCAAACTCCTCACGCACACGTGCAAACCCTTACACAACATTGGCCCCACATACCTCAACAACCGAATAAACTTCCATAAATCTAACATACATCTCTGTTCAGCCAGATCTCCATTCATATCTCCCCACATACACAGAACAGATAAAGTGGTTGTGCTTTCTCCTATCTTGCTCCTAAAGCCCGGTATCACCTGTCCTGCACATCAAAGCTTTCTCAGTTTTTGAATTCTGCAAGAAACTGAAGACCTGGCTCTTCACCTACCCTGACCCTGACTGGGCGCATAAGCTCCTGCTTCAGTGCCAGGAGACCCTCTTGGGTGGGTTGCATATGAAAATAAACATAACACAACATAAAATAACCAGTGATGTCACTTCCCTGCAGACAGATGATGAGAAAAAAGTCCTCTTGCATGTCTTCTTATTTTTAAAATGCCTTTGGCGGAAATCAGTGATGTCACTTTCAGTGCAGATACATGGGTGTTGGAACTGGCCCTTCTTGCAGGGTCATCCCCAAACTTTTTGCTTCTTCCTCCCTTATTTTTCCTGACCCGTGGCTGTTGGCAATAGGACTCTGCGCACTTTACCACTGCTGATCAGTGCTAAAGTGCATATGCTCTCTGTGTAAATTGTTATTCTGATTGGATATACATGTTTGGCATATTTGTATCACCATGAAGTCCCTAGTAAAGTGCACTGGGTGTGCCAGGGTTGGTGATGACAAATGCTACTAGTGGGCCTGCAGCACTGATTGTGCTACTCACAGGAGTAGCCTTAAATGATGTCTCAGGCCTGACACTGCAGTGCCTGTGTGCAGTTTAGAACTGCCATGTCCTCCTGGTCAGTGTCCCCACTGACCAGGCCTAACCCTTCCCTTTTTGTGCACATCAGTCACCCCTGAAGAAGGCCCAAGGTACCCCCCTGGGCAGGGTGCAGTGTATGTGAAAGGTAGAGCATGTACTGGTGCAGGTAACATGTTCTGGTAGTGAATTACAGCCATTTTCGTTTTTCACTATTGTAAGGCTATCTTGCTCCATAGATTAACATGGGGGACGCTGGCTACAGTGGTTAACAGCATTTCTTCCCATAGGAACAAGATAGTACATAAGTATCTAGTATCCCTGAACTCAGAATTTAATAACACATCTTTTAGGAAAGGTTGTTTTTAAATCCTGTGTTTGAGAACAGCACTTTTAGAAAGTTGCTGTTCTCTTGTCTGACCCTTCTGTGTGCCTGGGCCTGTTTGTGTATTGACTGTCTGGTTTGAGAGTGACAGGGGCTGGGGAATTCCCCAGGAGGCTGGCTGAGTCAGCCCTAGGCTGAATGACTGCATTTGCAACTTGAGTGGTGGGAGGAGTTAGCACCTGGGCCTGAATAGGACTGTGCCCGCCCCCACAGTGCTGGCTCCACCCCCTGTGGTGCGTCTGATGTCTCTGCCCTGCACTGTGAAAGGAGAGAAGGAATCATGTCAACAAAGTGCTCCAGGGCTGGGCTTTCCCCCCACAATGCTGGCTCCGCCTCCTGCTGGGCGGCTGAGGACCCTGCCCCTCACTCTGAAAGGAAAGAAGCAGCTAGCAAAACAAAGTACTCAGGATCCACCCAGAACTGGTTCAGACCGGGCTCAGGGCCCACATGCACCAAGAGAACAAAGACTTTAGGGGTATAAGTACAGGACCCCTGACAACAGAAAATTAGATCATCCTGGAAATCAAGAAGGAACCTCTGCCAAGGAGAAAGCTGAAACTGCAGAAGGAAGATTGTCCTGCTGTTGCTCTGCTGGACTGACCTGTTGCTTTGCTGCCAAGGAGAGGGGAAGGACTTTGCTGCTGAGCTGTGTCCCCTGTCTTGAAGGAATCTCCAAGGGCCTGAGAAGAGCTGGCTCCCTGTTTTGAAGTCCCAGGAACAAAAGGACTTCACCCCCAGCTTCCCTGAACTCTGCTGAGAGAGTTCTGTCCCTCCTAGAGTGCTTGATCCAGTTGTGGGGCCTCTGGAGGTTGTACCTGTGCTGGGAAGCTTGAAACTAAGCTTGAGTGACTTTTGAACTTGAAAAGTGTCGCATCGCTCGCTTGCGGAGCGCATCCCCAACAGTGCGAGAAGTTTCCCGCCGCTACGGAGGTCGAGATCGTCGCAGCGCCTGACGCCGCTGCCAGAGACGTCGCATCCTTCGTTTGCGGGACGCACCAGACTGGTGCGGGAGAATCGAACATCGCTGCGAGTATCGTCGCAGAGCCTGTCGTCGCTGGGTGAGAACGCCGCACCGCTTGCTTGCGGACCGCATCACGTCGCTGCGAGCATCGTCGCAGAATCAACGCATCGAGGAGCTGCGAGAGAGAGGATCACCGCTGGACCGCGCATCGTCGCCCCGGAGATCGTCGCAGCCCCTACGAGATTGTCGCATCGTGCCTTTGCGTGAACAGACTTCCTACAGAACCTACGCACCGGAATCCATACAAGTGGCCTTCCTCCCCATACAGACCGGATTCGCCGCAACACGCCCGCTGCTGCAGCGGGGCTGTCGCATCGCCTCCCCAGGGTCTCAGGAGCAACGCATCGCTTGTTTTCCACCGCACCAGCTTCTGCTTTTGGAACTTTGTTGCAACTAAAAGGTACTGTGAGTAAACGTGACGCAACTGTGAACTTTTCACGCATCAGTAGAGAATTCTATCGCAACGTAGAGAATTCTAACGCAACCTTAAGAACTCTTTTTGAAACCATATTCTTGAACTGTGTATGTTGGATTTTTGTCGTTTTGGTCTTGTGTAGTTTAGATTAAAATACCTTTATTTTTCTAAACTGTTGTGGAGTCAGTTTGTGGTGTTTTCACTGTGTTACTGTGAGTGTTGGTACAAATACTTTACGCATTGCCCCTGCTTAGCCTAGACTGCTCGTGCCAAGCTACCTAGAGGGTGAGCAGGGGTTATCTCAGAGGGTTGTCTCCTTGCCCTGACTAGAAGCAAGGGTCCCTATTTGGACAGTGGTACCTACCTCTGCCAACTAGAGACCCCCACATCTAACATTGGTGGTCAGGCGTTGGGATTTGAACTTGTATTTGTACTTGACCCACAGTAATTGGTGTACATCACTAGTGAGTGCAGACCACGACGCCACCACATACTGTTTGTTTTTCCGGTGTCCTCCTGAAAGTATTTTTTGGATAGAGACTCTGGCTAGTGTTGCACCTGTAAAATCCTGCCAAAATGGAAGTCAACTTTTTCCACCTGTGCATCTACACAGAAGAGGAGATAAAAGCCTTTTGCAAGAAGAGGGGGCTGCCCGTGGAGAAAGGTTCCACAAGGAGGGATCTTGAGGCATGCCTGTATTCCCATGAGGCCAGAATTTGGGAAGCAACATTAGCAGATGATTCTGAGGAGGAGGACTTCTCTGACAGTGAGGAAGAGAAAGATGAGTGGCTCCTTGCTGCTGAGCAAAGGTGCAGAGAATTAGACCGGCTAAACAAGGAAGGTATGATCCGGTGGGCCTTAGCCCAGAAAGAAAAATGGGATGCTCAAGGAAGGAGCTTTGCTGAGTTGGAGGTGGAGTCCAGCTCAGATGGTGGCAGCATGGTTATGATATCTAGTGCTGAAAGAAAGGTACAAACACCCAGAGATGTGGCGCCTGACTTGAGGGAGGGGGTCGACATACACCAGGGGGTTCAGGTTTATGATGTAGTTCCAGTGGAGTGCAGTGTCCCTGAAGTAGATTGGGGGACTGGCACAGGGGACCATATTCCTAGTGGTGGGAGGGACACTCTACTGACTCTAGAAGAGAGGTACAAGGAGAGGGGTTCCCCCATGGAAGAAACCTTGGTGTGTGTGAGTGAAGACCAGCCAGAAGAGTGTGGGTTGTGTGACAGAGACAGTCAGATACTGTCTTGCCAGTCTCAGGAGAGTGGTGTGGGGTACTTGTGTGAGGCACTGGAGGGTGAGGCAAAGGGTAGCTTGGTTAACAACTGTGGGGGGCTGTGTGATTCATTTGTTGGAGAGCATATTTTAAGTCCCTGTTTTCCAGAGCTATGCCAACACCCGGTAGAGTGTGAGCTCTCTGACCCCAGAGAGCTTGCGTTGGAGGCAGACCTCTTGGTGAATTCCAGAGAGTCTGAGGAGGCATTGGGGAGTGATCCCAAAAGGAGTGGCTTAGATATCTTCCAGACCTGTGAGGTGGAAGAGATTCAGTGTAGCCCGGTTAGGTCCCAGTGTAGTGGGAGGGGTGTAGGGGCTCATGTCCGGTCTCAGTGGAGAAGGAGTGAGTGTGGGACGGTGTGTCTCACGGTGCTCGAAACCCAGTCTCAGGGCCTGGAGGGTTCCTTAAGGGAACACCAGGTTGAGGACCTAGACTGTACTTGTAGGCCATTTGAGGAGGATCTGCTAGTGTCTGGTGAACGGGGAGTGCCTGTAACCAGGCCTCCATCAGTTCTGGTGTCTGGCAGTGCCGCTCCATTTGGGAGGGTACAGAAGTCCAGACTGAGGGGTGAGAGGGGAAAGGAGTCCCCAGTGGGAGAACCAGTGGGTCAGGGACCAGTCGGAAGGGCTGAGTCCCCAGTGAGTGACCATGGTGATCTCACGTCTGTCCTGGGGGATCTTCCCACGCTGTCAGGTGGACAGGGGTCGGGAGATCTGCGCCAGAACCAGTGGGTCAGGGACCAGTCGGAAGGGCTGAGTCCCCAGTGAGTGACCATGGTGATCTCACGTCTGTCCTGGGGGATCTTCCCACGCTGTCAGGTGGACAGGGGTCGGGAGATCTGCGCCAGGCAGACTGTCACAGGACACATGAGTTGTGTGTCACCCTCAAGGGGGTACTATGTGAGTCCCCAGAAGTCCTGGCGTGCCAGGCAAATGCACAACCGCAGGTTTTGGTCCCTGGGTTGGGAGACCAGGTTCAGGATTTGCCTGACCTGGAAGGAAGGACATCTGTAACCAGTGTCCTGACCAATATGGTTCCCAGGGGTACCCCTCCAGTAGGGAGGGTACAGCGCTCTGGAAGGGGGTGCAGAGGGTGGGAGTCCTCGCCCCTGACCCCGGTACAACCTGAGGGGTTAAACCCTAGGTTGGGAGACCAGTTGCTGGAGGGAGGTCCTGAACTGGTAGGAAAGTTGTGTCCTTGGTTGTCTTGGTGGACAGGGTTGCCCCTGGAAGGGGGGCAGGAGTCTCACCCTGGGGGTGGACTGGGCCACACCGTTGTGTTGGCCAGGTGGGTACTGTCTACCAGTATAGGCACCCCAGTGAGTGAAGTCCTGGTGCGCCAGGCAAGTGTTCCACTGCAGGGGTTAGTCCCTGGGTGGGGAAGCCTGGTTCAGGTGCTGTCTGACCTGGAGGCTTTGGAGCCTAGGTTTGAGGGCCAGGCCCGGGGTATCCCCCCTGACCTGGAATACCAGTTGCAGGATAGCACCCCTGAACTGGTGGGTGAATGGTGCGGGACACCTGCCACAGGTGCCCTGGCTATTCTAGAAGGGGGTACCGCTCCAGGTGGGAGGGTACAGAGCCCCAAGGAAGAGGAGGACCAGGTGTGGAGAAGCCCACCACAGCCTCCTGTACAGCCGCCGGATACAGGTCCGGGACTGGTGGGTCAGTGCCAGAGTGTCAGACCTGACCTGACAAGAGAGGGAGTGGACAAAGGGTGCCAAGCACCTGGGGCTACTGCCCCCCACCGTCTGATGCCACAGGGGTTTGAGAGCCATGAGAGGCATGAGGCCTGGGTCTCATCCCTGATCAATGTTGGTGGTCACTGTGGCTTGCTGTCGGTCTGTTGGGACACACCTGTGAGTAAATTAAGGTTAGGTGCTGTACAGGTGGTGTCCACAGGTGAAGAGAAGGTTTCCACATGGATTGGCATGGTGGACTCTGAGAGTATGGATAGAGTGATCCAACTGGGTTTAGGACGGCGTAGAACAGGACTGCCCTGCTGTGTGGGCCAGTTTCCGTGTTCTATCGCCTTAAGCAGGGAATCCCATCGAGGTATCGTTTGGTCTACCCTGGCTTTAGTCTGGAAGGGGGTTGTGTTGGAACTGGCCCTTCTTGCAGGGTCATCCCCAAACTTTTTGCTTCTTCCTCCCTTATTTTTCCTGACCCGTGGCTGTTGGCAATAGGACTCTGCGCACTTTACCACTGCTGATCAGTGCTAAAGTGCATATGCTCTCTGTGTAAATTGTTATTCTGATTGGATATACATGTTTGGCATATTTGTATCACCATGAAGTCCCTAGTAAAGTGCACTGGGTGTGCCAGGGCTGGTGATGACAAATGCTACTAGTGGGCCTGCAGCACTGATTGTGCCACTCACAGGAGTAGCCTTAAATGATGTCTCAGGCCTGACACTGCAGTGCCTGTGTGCAGTTTAGAACTGCCATGTCCTCCTGGTCAGTGTCCCCACTGACCAGGCCTAACCCTTCCCTTTTTGTGCACATCAGTCACCCCTAAGGAAGGCCCAAGGTACCCCCCTGGGCAGGGTGCAGTGTATGTGAAAGGTAGAGCATGTACTGGTGCAGGTAACATGTTCTGGTAGTGAATTACAGCCATTTTCGTTTTTCACTATTGTAAGGCTATCTTGCTCCATAGATTAACATGGGGGACGCTGGCTACAGTGGTTAACAGCATTTCTTCCCATAGGAACAAGATAGGACATAAGTATCTAGTATCCCTGAACTCAGAATTTAATAACACATCTTTTAGGAAAGGTTGTTTTTAAATCCTGTGTTTGAGAACAGCACTTTTAGAAAGTTGCTGTTCTCTTGTCTGACCCTTCTGTGTGCCTGGGCCTGTTTGTGTATTGACTGTCTGGTTTGAGAGTGACAGGGGCTGGGGAATTCCCCAGGAGGCTGGCTGAGTCAGCCCTAGGCTGAATGACTGCATTTGCAACTTGAGTGGTGGGAGGAGTTAGCACCTGGGCCTGAATAGGACTGTGCCCGCCCCCCACAGTGCTGGCTCCACCCCCTGTGGTGCGTCTGATGTCTCTGCCCTGCACTGTGAAAGGAGAGAAGGAATCATGTCAACAAAGTGCTCCAGGGCTGGGCTTTCCCCCCCACAATGCTGGCTCCACCTCCTGCTGGGCGGCTGAGGACCCTGCCCCTCACTCTGAAAGGAAAGAAGCAGCCAGCAAAACAAAGTACTCAGGATCCACCCAGAACTGGTTCAGACCGGGCTCAGGGCCCACATGCACCAAGAGAACAAAGACTTTAGGGGTATAAGTACAGGACCCCTGACAACAGAAAATTAGATCATCCTGGAAATCAAGAAGGAACCTCTGCCAAGGAGAAAGCTGAAACTGAAGAAGGAAGATTGTCCTGCTGTTGCTCTGCTGGACTGACCTGTTGCTTTGCTGTCAAGGAGAGGGGAAGGACTTTGCTGCTGAGCTGTGTCCCCTGTCTTGAAGGAATCTCCAAGGGCCTGAGAAGAGCTGGCTCCCTGTTTTGAAGTCCCAGGAACAAAAGGACTTCACCCCCAGCTTCCCTGAACTCTGCTGAGAGAGTTCTGTCCCTCCTAGAGTGCTTGATCCAGTTGTGGGGCCTCTGGAGGTTGTACCTGTGCTGGGAAGCTTGAAGCTAAGCTTGAGTGACTTTTGAACTTGAAAAGTGTCGCATCGCTCGCTTGCGGAGCGCATCCCCGACAGTGCGAGAAGTTTCCCGCCGCTACGGAGGTCGAGATCGTCGCAGCGCCTGACGCCGCTGCCAGAGACGTCGCATCCTTCGTTTGCGGGACGCACCAGACTGGTGCGGGAGAATCGAACATCGCTGCGAGTATCGTCGCAGAGCCTGTCGTCGCTGGGTGAGAACGCCGCACCGCTTGCTTGCGGACCGCATCACGTCGCTGCGAGCATCGTCGCAGAATCAACGCATCGAGGAGCTGCGAGAGAGAGGATCACCGCTGGACCGCGCATCGTCGCCCCGGAGATCGTCGCAGCCCCTACGAGATCGTCGCATCGTGCCTTTGCGTGAACAGACTTCCTACAGAACCTACGCACCGGAATCCATACAAGTGGCCTTCCTCCCCATACAGACCGGATTCGCCGCAACACGCCCGCTGCTGCAGCGGGGCTGTCGCATCGCCTCCCCAGGGTCTCAGGAGCAACGCATCGCTTGTTTTCCACCGCACCAGCTTCTGCTTTTGGAACTTTGTTGCAACTAAAAGGTACTGTGAGTAAACGTGACGCAACTGTGAACTTTTCACGCATCAGTAGAGAATTCTATCGCAACGTAGAGAATTCTAACGCAACCTTAAGAACTCTTTTTGAAACCATATTCTTGAACTGTGTATGTTGGATTTTTGTCGTTTTGGTCTTGTGTAGTTTAGATTAAAATACCTTTATTTTTCTAAACTGTTGTGGACTCAGTTTATGGTGTTTTCACTGTGTTACTGTGAGTGTTGGTACAAATACTTTACGCATTGCCCCTGGTTAGCCTAGACTGCTCGTGCCAAGCTACCTAGAGGGTGAGCAGGGGTTATCTCAGAGGGTTGTCTCCTTGCCCTGACTAGAAGCAAGGGTCCCTATTTGGACAGTGGTACCTACCTCTGCCAACTAGAGACCCCCAGATCTAACAATGGGTGTTCCTATACTATTCTACTGTTCCTCTCAAGATGTTCTTACAAACAACAACCAAATCATTTTTATTGAATTACCAATTCATTCTGGCAATTGTCATGGAAACTCATACTTCATGGTCATGAAACTCTAGAAACCTTGAAAAAGCCATAGGCCTTTGTTGAGGATGTTAGAAATGGGGTTTCTGGTTGGCTAGGGTACGCACCTAAGCCAGGCAGAATCCACCACTCTAATCAGGGAAAGGGAGTTACACACCCAAGATAACCCCTGCTCACCCCCTTGGTAGCTTGGCAGAGAAGTCCAGCTTATCTGATCCAATGTGTAAAGTGTTTGTGTTGGAAATGGCCCTTTTTGCAGGGTTATCCCCCATGTTGCTTCTTCCTCCTATTTTATGATTGGTTATCCATGATTGACATATTTGATGTATTGGTAAGTCCCTAGTAAAGTGCACTGAGCGTGCCAAGGCATGTAAGTCAAACGCTACTAGTGGGCTTGCAGCACTGATTGTGCCACCCACAGGAGTAGCCCTATAAATGTATATCGGACATGCCACTGCAGTGTCTGCACCCGCAGTTTTCAACTGCCATGTTGACCTGCAAGTGCGCCCACTTGCCAGGCCCTAATCTTCCCTTTTCTTACATGTAAGGCACCCCACAGGCAGGCCTAAGGTACCCCCAATGGGCAAAGTGCACTGTATGTGAAAGGTAGGACATGTGCTGGTCTATTTTACAAATACTGATAGTGAAATACTTCCAATTTCATTTTCCACAATTGTAAGTCTATATGTCCCACAGGCTAAATGAGAGTTGCTCTGTAACATCTTACAAGTATAGCTTTCCATTGGGACAAATGGAGAAAAAAAGTTTAGGCTCTCTGGACTCAGAATTTAATAACACATCTTTTTAGGAAGATGGTTTTTAAATTGTGTGTTTGAAAATGCCACTTTTAGAAAGTAGGCATTTTCTTGTTTAACTATCCTGGGTGCCTTTGCTGTTTGTGTATTGAGTGCCTTGTTTTGGAGTTACTGGATCTGGGGATGTGCATTTACTGTAGACAGTCCCAAAGGGCGAGGTTGAGGTGTGGCCTGATTTTCCACGGGTGACTCATTGTTGGGCTGAATAGATCTAGGCTACCTTGAGAGTGGTAGTAGGAGTTTCACTTGCACCTGAGTAGGCTGTGTTTACTTTACACAATGCTGTCTCCACCTCCTGTGGTCATGCTGTACCTGAGTGAACAGAACTGGTTTGGAATTGGCCCACAGACCCTTGCCACAAAGAGAACAAAAATAAAATGGGGTATACGTATTGGACCTTAAACCCCAGAGAATTAGATCACTTCTGGACTCAAGAGGAACCTCTGCCATGGTGAAGAGCTGGAGAGCTGTAAGGAGTACTGCCCCTTTGCTGTGTGTGCTTTGCTGAGTTGGCCTGCAGTTGTTGCTACTGCCAAGGAGAGGACAAAGACTGGAACTTTGCTGTGAACCCGCTTGAAGAAGAATCTCCAAGGGCCTGTGTGTGCTGGCCTTCTGTTCGGAGGTCTCAGGGCCACAAACACCTCACCTGCAACCCACTGACTAGCACCTGATCTCCCCCATGGACTCCTGCATTCAGAAGGGTACCAATTCCAGTTTCTGGCCCTGAGAATTGGGATGGTGCTGCAAAGCAAGAAGAACAACTCCAATGCCGTCAGCGCCGCCACCAGTGACCCCATAACCTGCACAGAGGCCAAAGGCATCGCTCATGAAGTGCATGAGGCACCTCCCTGCCTGCAATGCAGCTTCGACGCCTACAGTTATCGGCCTACCCAATACCATTGTCCGCAACAACGCTTTAATCGACAGAATCACGTTATTGCAGAGCCGATAACTGGCAAGGGTGACATCACAAACTCTTCGACATCTCATCGCCTCACAGGAACTGACGCCTCATCGCCGACTCTGCCTAACTTTCTTGTCTGGGACTCGTCTCTTCGCTTCCCCGTGGCAGAAAGATGCCGACATCGCCTTAGCACCAACGCCTCATTGCCACGAAACCGTACATCGTCTATTTACTTTTTCCCCAGGTACTGTTTGGGGTTCCGTGTGACTCTGTGCCTGGCCCTCGCACCTCACGGTTGATGCCGTACTTTAGATTTATGCCTGTCATGTCTTCGTAATAGTCCCCGGTGATGCTATTTTGTTTCTACAAGTTCTATTTTTGGAAGTAACTGTTCAAAAAGTATATTGTGATACCTCTATGTTGGATTTATGTTGCTTTGGTTTTGTTTAGTTTAGATAAACATACTTTATTTTTCTAAAGTGTTGTGGTGTCCATCTGTGGTGTTTACACTGTGGAACTGTGTTTTTGGGTACAAATACTTTACACATTTTCTTGGGGATAAGCCTGTCTGCTCGTGCCAAGCTACCATGGGGTGAGCAGGGGTTCTCTAAAGTGTGTAAGTCCTTTACCCGTATGAGAAGCAAGGGTCCCTACTTGGACAAAGGTACATACCTCTGCCAGTTAGAGACCTCCATTTCTAACAGTTTGCGCAACACACATACACACCAGTGACACACTAGGCACACCACAAAAGAGACTCCACACAAGGTTAAATAAAAATACCATTTGGATTATACATAAAAACATTAGACCACAATCACATAAATCACTTTGCCAACTAGGCAATTGTCATAATAATGCATAGATCATAAATCCCTTTTCCAACAGGCAATTGTCATTACATTACATTTGGTGCAATAAAGCAAATACTTATAAATTGCACACGTCATAAAAAGAGCACTATGCACATGGGGTACACTTTGAAATAATACCCGTCATCCTGTCATTGTAAGGCATCAAACGACATAAATCTTAAATCAGGGCACAAAATACTGCAGATAGGTCAGGAAGAGCAAACACCTGGGTTACCAAACATCACTGTAGATAAATCACCATATTTCATGAGGTAACAACCAGTATCACCATAGATCCCAGTGCTTCTAATACACCCAGTATATAGTAATGTGGTTCCTAAACGTAGGTTACAGGGCCCCTGGCCCACAAACCACAGGGAATGTGGTAAGTAATGAAAGCCTTGCCGTTAACCTGAATCCCACACAGGCCTCAGTAACCCTGCACTCCTATTACAGGGAGTACAGTAATGGTTCTGCAGCAGGATCGGGACCTCCTTTAAGGTTTTCCCCTATCCTGTGAGCAAGCAGTGTCCCCAGGTGTATGTCTGAACTGTAGGGGGGCACGTCCTAGCCCAGGGCGTAGACCCCAACTGAATATCCCAAGTGTAGGGAGACTCATGGCGGCTGCCCATGTGCGTGCAGAGCAGCTGCACGCAAACAGAGAACTTCAGCTTTGTATCCTCCGCAACACTCTATCTGGATCCCCTACCGGACTCCTCTGGTGAAGTCGCGGTGTAGCCATCTTGTTCCACTCGGTAAGGAGGGGGGTGTAGATACTGGAATCTGCATCACAAGGCCTCTGGGGTCCAGGCAGAGCGAAGTCAACTGCTTACACCTGCAGTGTGGGTCGGGTGCCCTCCTTTGCCTGATCCTGTTGTCCTACCGCTGGGGTCTGAGCCACAATGTCAACTCAGCCCAAACTGGGTGTCGCTGCAGGGGGCATCCTCGCTGGACAGAACACCCGGTAGTCTGGTTCCCCCCAGGGACCCCAGAGAAAGCGACTTCTGGGGTGGCAGCAGGCTCTCCATGTTCAATGCTGCTCCATGGGAGGGGCCTTGATGTTGGTTTTATGGCTAGTTGATAAACAAAAGAAGACGGCCAGCAGTAGCCTACTGTCTGACATTTGTGATGAAGTGGCACCTCATAGGTTTGTTAATAAAACCCTCACACACCAACCTGGTTGGTGTCATGCTTCATCATTGGGTTCCAGCCAGGCAGCCGAATACTACCTGGTTTACAGAGGAGCGGGTTGTTTTTTTGAGGTGGTGGGATGTGTAATTATGTGTGTATAATGTGAATAATGTCATCTGACATTATTCACAGCTACACATAGTAACTGGAATATACTGTCCACTCTCTATTGTTATTTTAATCATACCCCAGAGCTCCAAGAATAAAAACAAATGGTAGTACACTGGAGGTATTTTTAATAGTAAACTCACACACATAATTACACATCACACCACCTCAAAAAACAACCCGTTCCACTGTAAACCAGGTGTCGCAGCACAGCCAGGTAGCATTCGGCTGCCTGGCTGGAACCCAATGATGAAGCATGACACCAACCAGGTTGGTGTCTGAGGGTTTTATTAACAAACCTATGAGGTGCCACTTCATCACAAACGTCAGACAGTAGGCTACTGCTGGCCGTCTTCTTTTGTTTATCAATAATCTGCTCGGGACAAAGACGGCCATCTTAAAGTCCAAACTCTCCTCATTGTTTTGGGGTTTTATGTCTAGCCCATCCCCGAAGTACCATTTGGAGGGAGAAGGGCCGCCTGTGTCTGCTTCCCTTGTGGCTTGTGCCATTCTTGCTGGGAAGGGAATCTCCCTGGCAGAGGTCAGAGATTGGGTGCCTTGCCAGGGCACTCCCACTTCAAGGGCTGTACTCAGAAATGTGGAGCTCTCAGCATCCGCTACCTCCTTTGCCCTCAATAGAGCTCTGATTGCAGGGAAAGTGTAGAGTGCTCTCCATGCGCTCCTCTTGGCATAAGAAGTAATCAAATACAGCGCTCACCATGCGCTGATGTAGCCAGACCCAAAATGCCCTTAGGGAGCACTGTGGGGCACAAGCAGAGGACGGCAGCAGGCCAGCATATAAGGCAACAATTGCAAAGTGGCAGTCCCCTCTGCGGCCCAACGATCAGTAGACAGCAGTCTAGTCCAATAATGCAAATACTCCAAATGGTGGTTCCTCCTGATGCACAACAATTCTCTGGTGCAGCATGTAGAGTCAGCAGCATCTGGCTACAAGTACCACCCAGTGTCTTCAATCATGGGGTGACAGCCCCAGAACTTATACTCGCAGTCTTTGTTCTGTGGGTACTTCAAACAAACTTCAGAAGTGCACAACACCCCATTCAATCCCCAGCCCTGGCTCCAGACACATTATAGAGGGACGGAGACAACATTGTGAAAGGCAGGCATATCCCTATTCAGGTGCAGGTGACAACTCCTCCCACCACTCTAAATGCAGATAAGGTCAATTCAGCCTGGCTTTGTGTCACCCAGGAAAGGCAGGACACACATCATCCCCACTTGTGACTGTCTGGAGTGAATGCACAAACAGGCCCCTATCGGTCTAAACTAGACAATGATTGGAATCAGGCTGCGAAGCACAACGAGTCATAAACAGACAGAAATGCCCACTTCTAAAAGTGGGATTTGTAAAATAGTAATCAATCAATCACCAATCAGTACATTTGTAGTGCGCACAACTCACCGGTAAGGATCTCAAGGCACTAGAGGGGGGTTGGTGTTGCTACTGCTCGAATAGCCAGGTCTTGAGGAGTTTCCTGAAGGCCAGCAGCTCCTGGGTTTGTCGTAGGCGGATGGGGAGGGTGTTCCAGGTTTTTGCAGCGAGGTGAGAGAATGATCTGCCCCCGGCGGTCGCTCGACGGATGCGGGGACAGTGGCGAAGGCGAGGTCAGCAGAGCGAAGCTGGTGGTTCGGGGTGTAGAAGGTGAGCCGTTTGTTGAGGTACACTGGTCGGGTGTTGTGGAGAGCTTTGTGAGCGTGGGTGAGGAGCTTGAAGGTGATCCTCATGTTGACTGGGAGCCAGTGTAGGTCTTTCAGGTGGGCTGTGATATGGCTAAAAAATCCACTTCCACCAATAAGCAGTAGTTATCACCACTACTCCAAACATAACAAACATGGCCAAGCTACACTGTTCTGAACAGAAATTACCACTGAAACACATAACAGGGAATTCTCAATGCAAACCTATGTAAGGAGCAGCCTCATAGTAGTGAGAAACCAAATAGGCTGTTTGTCACTACTAGGACATGTCACACAACAAAGGCACATGTCCTACCTCTTACCTACACAGCACCCTGCTCAGAGAGCCTACCTTATGGGTGACCTATATATAGTAAAAGAGGGCTTTCAGACTTGGCAAACATTTAAAATGCCACATCACTGCAGCAGTAAACTACGCTTGCAGGCCCTGCAGTGGCAGAGGCCTGAGACTGTTTTGAAAGGCTACCTCTGTGAGTGGCATAAACAGCGCTCAAGGTCAACTATTAGAATTTAATTTACAGGCCCTGGGTATATAGGATACCACTGTACAAGGGACTTACAGGTAAATTAAATATACCAAACAGGTGTAGACCAATCTTACCAAGTATACAGAGGAGAGCACATGCATTTTAACACTTATCAGCAGTGGTAAAGTGCCCAGAGTCATAAAACCACCAAAACAGGTCAGAAAATATACACAAAGAAAGGCAATAAGTTCTGGGATAACCCTGCAAAAAGAGCCAGGTCCAACAGGGAACTATTAGAATTTGTAAATAGAAGAATGAGTATCATCATTAAATATTCTAAATCGAACTAAACTTGGATTTACGCATATTATTCTATGTTTCCATTTTAATGTACACCAAAGTATGTTGTTTTGTTAAATGACTATGGTAATCTTTAAAATTGCCCGGCTTTGTTCATCTACTTTCCATGAATGTCATATTTAGATTAAAGGGCTCTTACCTAGAGTGAATGCTACCAGAACTGCTTAATTGTGGTTATTCAATGTGAATTTTGTTTTCAGGGACCTGATGGATATAGTAACAAGCATTTACAATGCAATGGTCTCGGCATTATTAAAGGTAGAGCTATTGGCATTGCTCATGACTTTAAAAAAAAAAAATCATAAATAAATAGCATGGTCATTTACATTGCCAATAGCTTAATCGTTAAATAAATGGCAGTGCACTCTGAATCTGCACTCTGCACTCTGAATCTGCACTCTGCACTCTGAATCTGCACTCTGCACTCTGAATCTGCACTCTGAATCTGCACTCTGAATCTGCACTCTGAATTTGCACTCTGAATCTGCACTCTGAATCTGAATCTGCACTCTGAATCTGCACTCTGAATTTGCACTCTGAATCTGCACTCTGAATCTGAATCTGCACTCTGCACTCTGAATCTGCACTCTGAATTTGCACTCTGAATCTGCACTCTGAATCTGAATCTGCACTCTGCACTCTGAATCTGCACTCTGAATTTGCACTCTGAATCTGCACTCTGAATCTGAATCTGCACTCTGCACTCTGAATCTGCACTCTGAATTTGCACTCTAAATCTGCACTCTGAATCTGAATCGGCACTCTGCACTCTGAATTTGCACTCTAAATCTGCACTCTGAATCTGAATCTGCACTCTGCACTCTGAATTTGCACTCTGAATCTGAATCTGCACTCTGCACTCTGAATCTGCACTCTGAATTTGCACTCTGAATCTGCACTCTGAATCTGAATCTGCACTCTGCACTCTGACTCTGCATCTGCACTCTGCATCTGCACTCTGCATCTGCACTCTGCATCTGCACTCTGCATCTGCATCTGCACTCTGAATCTGCACTCTGCATCTGCACTCTGCATCTGCACTCTGCATCTGCACTCTGAACTTTGAACTCTGAACTCTGAATCTGCACTCTGAATCTGCACTCTGAATCTGCACGCTGCATCTGCACTCTGCATCTGCACTCTGCATCTGCACTCTGAACTTTGAACTCTGAACTCTGAATCTGCACTCTGAATCTGCACTCTGAATCTGCACTCTGCATCTGCACTCTGCATCTGCACTCTGCACCTGCACTCTGCATCTGCACTCTGCATCTGCACTCTGCATCTGCACTCTGCATCTGCACTCTGAACTTTGAACTCTGAACTCTGAATATGCACTCTGAATCTGCACTCTGAATCTGCACTCTGCATCTGCACTCTGCATCTGCACTCTGCACTCTGCATCTGCATCTGCACTCTGAATCTGCACTCTGCATCTGCACTCTGAACTTTGAACTCTGAACTCTGAATCTGCACTCTGCATCTGCACTCTCCATCTGCACTCTGCACTCTGCATCTGCACTCTGCATCTGCACTCTGAATCTGCACTCTGCATCTGCACTCTGAATCTGCACTCTGCATCTGCACTCTGCATCTGCACTCTGCATCTGCACTCTGAACTCTGAATCTGCACTCTGCACTCTGCATCTGCACTCTGCATCTGCACTCTGAATCTGCACTCTGTGCACTCTGAATCTGCACTCTGAATCTGCACTCTGCACTCTGAATCTGCACTCTGAATCTGCACTCTGAATCTGCACTCTGCACTCTGAATCTGAACTCTGAATCTGAACTCTGAATCTGCACTCTGAATCTGCACTCTGAATCTGCACTCTGAATCTGAACTGTGAATCTGCACTCTGAATCTGCACTCTGAATCTGCACTCTGAATCTGCACTCTGAATCTGCACTCTGAATTTGCACTCTGAATCTGCACTCTGAATCTGAATCTGCACTCTGAATCTGCACTCTGAATCTGAATCTGCACTCTGAATCTGCACTCTGCACTCTGAATCTGCACTCTGACTCTGAATCTGCACTCTGCACTCTGCATCTGCACTCTGCACTCTGACTATGAATCTGCACCCGCACTCTGAATCTGCACTCGCACTCTGCACTCTGCACTCTGCAGTCTGCACTCTGAATCTGAACAGAGCCACGCACACACAGACAGACAGAGCCACGCACACATAGGCACAGAAAAACCGGGATGACAAGCATCAGCAAAAAAAATTGGCAAAGGAAAGAGATCCCCATTGGCAAAGTCAAAGAGACCCATTGGCTTATTTTCCTTTCTTGTCGCAAATCTGTTCTATCTGCTTCAGGCTGTCACAACTTTAGGACATTTACTGGTACAATGTCAAGTTTACCTGTATGCAGAAGGGCTGTTATCCATCTGTACTCCTGCAGGCAGGCTTTGCCCGTTCAATTTTGCAAGCACTGGGCTACAGGGCAACAACTTTCAGCATCGTGTTTATAAAATGTCGACGTTGAATATCACACTAAACTCTCAAATTGTTTCCGTTTAGGATGATTCTGGTGTAGGTTACTGATAGAGCATCCCGGATTACGCACACTTCGTGTCAATTATTGCTTGCAGAACCTACTGCGAAAGTTGTTGAGTTTAATTAATTAATCATTTAATCTTATAATCGCCCTGCCTGCCCATAACTTTCCATTTCCTCAGCCCCAACAGGTTTGGGAGCCGGTGACTATTCCTAGTTCATTAACTGACTGACCTCTGCATTAACACCCCCTCGGCCTAAAAAGCACTTACAGCAGGAAGCAACAGGCTTTCATGCATGTCTGAAGCACTGCATCTGGGTTGTTTCTGCGATAAACAAGAAATACAAGATAAGCAGTAGTTCTTCACTTATATATTCACAAACTCAAAGTGTGTTAGGTAACTGATCTACATTGCATTACCATCGGCTCACTAGACTCAGACAGTAAGAATCAGAAACATCCTATTTCTTATTTCACTGAAATCTATTTTTAGAGCTCCACCAAAGCCATGCCTTTTAAAAAGTGGTTAAAATCCAATGCTGTCCGAATTCTTCTTTCGACCATTTAGCAGTCGATAATTCACGATAGCAGTGCATTTCAGTGTGGCGCACTCACAACAGTATAAATCTCATAATTGGACAAATGAGATCAGAGCTCAATCCCGTGATGTCTACAGACACAAAATAAATACAAGTCCGGCCTCCACATGACAGCTCAACAAAGCGGCACTAAAACTTTCAGGCACTCCTTGAATCCTATCCGGAAACACTGTCCCTCTATACAGCTCTTGTAGGTCTGCATGGACTACATCAGGACAATCGTTGCACGGCAGAAAGGGGCTTCAAAGATGGGAGGGGGCGCTGGTATCCTTGGATTGCTTGCCCAGGACGGTGGGAGGGGGTTAAGCGCTCGGGTCATCGCGGAGCTGCAAAATGGTGCTTCAACGCTGGCTTCGGCCGGAGGCGGGGTGGGGGGAGGGGAGGAGGGGCTCGCAAGGAAGCGTGACACATGTTTCCTAAAGAGTGACCGAGTGAGGCGGGCACCAATTTGGGGCGGAGGGGGGGGGGGGGGAGTGGGGGAGGCAGGGAGCTACGGCGGGTAGCGGGAGGAGTTTCCCGGTCTGATGGACGGGGACGGGTTTGTGGTCGTGGGGGGGAAAGGGCATCTTTGGCGGCCTAAAAGAAATGCTGCAGGGAAAGCGAGGCTTGGGATGGCTGGTATCGCAAATAGAATAGGAAGTCCGCATATGGTGCGCCAAGCCAATGAAAGTTTTCGCTCCACTGGGGTTAACACCATGGTTTTTCTAAATACGCTATTTGTGGCTCCATATTTCAAAATGACTTTCGTTATGCAGGGCCAGCAGTTTAAATTGGCTTAGGACAAAACACACGTACACGATGCATTGATGGAAGGTTGCCGGTCTGGTGGATGGGGACTGGTGGTGGTCTTGGGGGGTACAGGGCATCATTGGCGACCTAAAAGAACTGTTGCGGGGAAAGCGAGGCTCGGAAGATGGCAGGGGATGTGAAGTGCTGTCGGAGGCTGTCGGGGGAGAGCATTTTGTTTCTGAAGTACGGGAAAGGCGGGCGATGGTCGTGTGTTAGCACCACTTGGCACGGAGGTGCCAACTGAGTCCTGGGTTAGGGGCGTGGGGGTGCGGAGTGGGAGCCCGGGCGTGTGGGGTGGGCATGGGGACCACGCGGGGCGTGCGGCAGCTAGGCAGGACGTGGGCCGCACTCCAGCACACTATGCGGTGGTCGGGTCTTTCGATTGTCACTTTTGTAATGCACCGTTTTCTCCCTCTTGTATATGTTGGCTCACGATTGTCATTTTGTAATGCACCCTTGCTGCCTCTTGTAGTTTGTTGGCTCACGATTGTAAATTTGCTTCTTTAATGTAACGTTTGTTTTGGACTTTGCTCACTTGATTGGTCTCATGTATCAGCCCTGTCCCTATTGTGAAGCGCTCTGACACCTTCGGGTAAAGTTCGCGCTATATAACATGGCATAAATAAATAAATAGATAAACAAATGGCACTGTGTGAGGAGAGCAAGGGGGAGGTAGAGAAAACGGCGCCAAGGGGAGGGGGAAGACAGGAGGGGGTCACCAACACGAGCAGCAAGAAAGCCGCTGCCTCCTCGCTCTGCCTGGGGATGTCAGCTCGCCTAGGTCCCGCTCCACTCACTAGTCGGCGCTTTGTCTCCCTCGCAGTTGAAAATGGCGACCCCCTCCCGACCAAAAGCAGTTACTGTCTTTCCCGAAGTGCATTAACAGGAGCGGACAAATGGGGCTTTAGCTGTAGTTTAGTTGCAAGATAGGAGCGGAGGCGGAGGGCTACCACTAAATATCATTGGGAGAGAGATGAATAACGATTAGAAGGAGGCTCGTGAGAAGGAGGCTCGTGGAAGCAAGCAGATGGATGCAACGGCCGACGCGGTCAGGCCGAAATGGCTGCCTGCAAAGCTCCGAAATTTTCGGATTCGGGGGCGTGTTTTGCTGTCCTGAGTGAAGGACAACGTCACTGTCTAAAGAACAGCAAAACTTACGCCCCCAAATCCGAAAAAGACGGAGCTTCTTTGGAGGGACAGCTCTCTCCTCCAATGGCTGGCCTCCGTTTAGGAAGCCAGCCAATGGAGGAGAGACAGGGCAGGGAGGCGGGTTCTATAGCCCTACTATACAACATAAGATCTCCGGACCGGAAGCTGCTTCGCAGCTTATAGGTCCCTCGACCTAAAAAGCCCTTCTTATCTCCCCACATGAGTGCATGAGCTATGCACACAGGAGGGATACTAGGCCAGGTGTCCGTCAAGGAGATTTTCAGCATATTGAACCAGATGGATATCTTCGATGTCTAGTTAGGATTGGGGATGGGAAACATGGGGCGACTGGGTGGCAAATGGCAAACAAGCATTGCCAAATACAATAAGTTTCGCTTTCAATTTTTGTGTGTGTACGCTTTAGCTTGGTGAACAAAAATCATCATATTGTAACCCTTTTATATATTTAAGCAAAGCATGTTTTTGTGCAGATGCTATTTGGACTGTGTAAAGGATGTATCCCACGTTATTTTAGCAAAAGGAAATAGCGTTCTGCGTGAGGTAAATGTCCAACATACAGTAAATGTGTGCTGCTACGAGGAGATTAGATAAGCAGTGTAAGTAAACAAGTGACTTGAGCAAGGGCAGACAACATCTCGGTAAAACGAACTTTATTGGGTAAATACGTTTACATTTACGTATGAGTTTTCTATTTTAAATAAACTCAAAATAGTGGAAAAAAGTTTACATCAGTGGCTGGTAAATATTATGAGACATAAGAGAAGAAATAATGATTGCTGGGCCATGTGTTTGACCCTTGTACTTGACTAGAATTTTCGAGTCCATTTGAAACTAGTGACAAAAAAAAATAACACCCTTATTTTCATATTTGTGTACTATTCAAGATGGTAGACAGGGAATGAAGGAAGTGCCCCCTGTAGTAGGAGATTTCTAAAAGAACCCTTAAATATCTTCTGTCAACAGTCCTTCATGCCATGTGCATTGCGAGAGTGTAGTCGTAGTATTGACGAAACATATAACTCTACCTGCTAGGACGCAGATAATTGTATTTGATAAATGTGGCGGGAGAAGGACCTTCTAATGGCAGAGACCCATCTAACCACTTTTGGAGTGAGTTATGTAGCCCAAGATTATACTCACTAAATGCGTCTTCAGGTACGTTATTTACCAGCCTGCATTAATCCACTTTCTGTTACGATCATTAAAAATAAAATCAGACACCGAACACTCCTTTCGACAGCTAAAATATTATTTTAAGTCCAGGATTTTTGCTGTGACAATTGGAAGACACCTGAAAACTGGTGTTGCCTTTGAAGTACGTGCACCACCTACAGTACTGTGCAATTTTGTGAGCTGGACTGCAGCGTAAAAATCCTGCAAATCTGCAGCATTTAAGCAAAATTTGTTTTTCTCACAGGTGCCGGCTTGTTAGTACTTGTAAAAAAACGGAGTTTGGTCCTGGGACAAGGGGTCAGCTGGACCTAATATTACTGAGAAACAAAAAGAATGCTGGCCCTCAAAGTGATTTTACCTCGTAAATTGTGAGAATACAAACAAAGGAAAAAAAACCTTTTTGTTTGTATGGGTTATTTTATTTAAACCCTTCCTTGTCGATTTTTAATCATTTTGAAAAACATTTCATGGGTAAGAAAAACACTAATTACAAACATTTACAATATTTACAAACTATCATACATGCTCATTATCATACAATAACAAAATAACATATAAGCAAATGAATCCACAATTATACAAGCTTCTCAGACAAGAGAAAAAACAATAATTCGACCATCACAAATAGTTAATCTTTGCGAAGATTCAAATCATTAGAATGCCCAACCAGGGTCAAAAAACAGAAACAGGCAACAAAAAATATTGAATTAGAACTCCTCAATCAATTGAATTTTGAGAAACAACTCAAAAAAATGTTTTAACTATATCAAAAATTGCCTATTTGCTGTTTTGCCGACGCGTTTCGAATCTGGATGCAATCTCAGATTCTCCTCAGGGCTCTGTCAGTGTGGTATTCTACAAAAAGAAAGGAAGCTTGCTTTAACCACCATTTATAAAAAATTGAATCCCCCCTCAGGGCATAAGGTCACAGAATTTTACCTTATCATATGGAAACGCGGTCCCGCGATCCAATTATTCAAATGAGATAGGGCTTTCGGTTTAAGCAGAGATTCTGTTGAAAGAACATGCGAATGGAAAATCAATCACCAAGCCATTCAGAGACGTACATACTGCATTGGTATCGTTACATCGACGACGTGTGGCTCCTGTGGCAGGGGAGCCATGCCGACTTGAGTAACTTTCACCAATGGCTTAATTCAAGACATCATGACATTCAGTTTTCACTTGATTCAAGCAATGTCAAAATGACTTTTTTGGATGTGGAGATAAGCAATGTGGAAGGCACGTTGAAATCATCATTATTCAAGAAGAAAACGGATGGTCGAATTATTGTTTTTTCTCTTGTCTGAGAAGCTTGTATAATTGTGGATTCATTTGCTTATATGTTATTTTGTTATTGTATGATATTGAGCATGTATGATCGTTTGTAAATATTGTAAATGTTTGTAATTAGTGTTTTTCTTACCCATGAAATGTTTTTCAAAATGATTAAAAATCGACAAGGAAGGGTTTAAATAAAATAACCCATACAAACAAAAAGGTTTTTTTTCCTTTGTTTGTATTCTCACAATTTACGAGGTAAAATCACTTTGAGGGCCAGCATTCTTTTTGTTTCTCGGCTTGTTAGTACAGCATTTTGCAGAGCGTCTTGCCCCAGAGACCAGACTAGCAGCTTCTAACACTGAAAAAAACAAATGCAAAGCCTAATAATGTGCTTTCTGGGAAAATGAAGTCATTTAAAACTTGATGCCTAGTTTCAGTAATAGCCATGTTCAATGTAACTGTAATAAGCCAGACGGACCTCCAAAGAGCAGAAACACTCATATCTACCAGCTGTGGCGGCTGGTAGGGAACAGGGGTGGGTGAGGCGGCAGATATAAAAACAAAAAACACTTACCTTTTCCGACAGCCGCTTCTCTGCTCCAGAAGAAGCTGCTGGAAGCACCCGGCACAGAGGCTCCCCTGAGCATATCACAACGATTGGTCTGAGCGCCAATAGATTGGGACAGGGAGCCTAGACTGTGCATTTTTCCCACCAGGCTGTCCATTACAGGCTGGTGGGGAATGTGCACAGTGCGTATCACTGCTTGGCCGGCCAAAAACAGCCAGCCAAGCAGTCATGCGCACTTAGGGGCTTATTTACAAGTCCCTTGCGCTGCCGGTGCGTCACTAGTTGTGATGCACTGATCGGAGCATTTTCCTGCCCCAGATTTGCAAGGACACGAAAAGCCACCCTCCATGGGTTTTACTGTCCTTGTAAATATGGCCCCTTTATATGCAGGACTTTGCGTGAAAGGGGTGTTCCATGGGTGTTGCTGTGGGTGTTCCCAGGCAACGCTCATGGAACCTGACACATTTCCAGATTTAGAGAAATCGTAAACCTGGAAATGTGTCTGAATGCTATACCTCCCCAGGGGAGGCGTAGGGAGGCACAACAAGGAGAAATGTATTAATTTCACCCAGTTTTTTTTTCTCTTTCATTTTGCAACTCACATAAAACAAGGAAATCACCTCTTGTGATTTTATGCAGGAAGGTGTCCCTTCCTGCACATAAACATTCATCCCTGTGACGCAGGCACCCTTGCACCATAGTACAAGGGTGCCTGCGTCGGCTCATGGCAACCAATTGTATGCCAGCGCTGGGGAAAGCACAGGGATGCGACATATTATTGTAAATATGTCACATCCCTGTGCTTTGAAAGTGCTGTAGTGTGGCGCGCCAAAGAGCTTAAGGTGCGGCGCTGCAGCACTTTTCTGTAAATGAAGAACTTAGTGTGCACCGTCCTCTCCTCCTCCCACCCTGAGCCCCCATCCCACCCCGCCCTTGCCCAGCCCGCAGCAACCAAAAATAAAATGATAATGCCCTTATCATTTTATTTTTTTCCGTTTTCACTGCTCTTTGAGCGACGTTCCTCCCGCCCTAGCGGAAGAGCCGCCACTGTCTACCAGCAACAAAATGAAGGCAATTTCACCAACGGCGCTTCCCAGAATGCTGTAAAATCAAGCATAGCCATAAATACTTCAGCCATGGTTCCTCGTCGTCTTTCTAATTAAGTCCAGTATTGACAGCCAGGGCAAAGAGCCCCTGGCAAAGAGCTCGGTCGCACCGGAAGCCCCCCCCCCTCTCCCTCCCCCTCCCCCTCCCTCCCTCCTTCACCTCTGTGACGTCATGGGTGGCGCTAGCGCAAATTATTGCGGCGCCGCGACACCAATTAAACTCAGGAGCCGGTATTGCTGTTTGCTCATGGCTCCGACTAACTCGCCGGCCATGCCTCTTTATTTTATATAGCGTGACCTCGTGGATGCGGGTAGACTGCAACGCTACCCTGCGCCCGAGGACACTACATTCCTTCTAACCTTTATTGAACAATAACACAAATCGGACATAATGGAAATAATGAGGATCTGTTACCAGTCACAAGACTTCAGTCTCTGGGTGATCACACCATGAAGTCGGCTAGCCTGGAAGATGGTGCCGGGTTCTGGCGTAGGCCATACTGGACTGCTCTCCCCTCGATAACGGCACCGGCGGTGTCATTCTTGTCGGGGTTCTGCTTTCCGGAGACCTTACCGGGGAGCTCGGCAGGCTCTCTCCTGGGGTTGCCGGCAGCAGCTGAGTGTCTGAGTCCATCCGGCTCTCATCTTCGGTGGGGTACAGTCCTTGTGGTTCTAGACCTTCTTTGTCTGCTCGTTGACTCGGCCTGGTCCTCGGATGGTCGGGTTCCGGTCGATCTGGAGTCCAGCATGGACTTTCTTGAAGAAAGAGATGTTGCGAGCGACAACTTCGGCTTCCCTCTGGGCAGTCACCATGGTGCCTGTTCGGTGAAGAATAGTCCAAGGTTTGTGTTCAAATGGGAGCCGGAATTTGCTTCCAGGATTCCGGTCTTTGATGTATACACTGTCTCTTTCGTGGATGTCGGATTCCTTGGCTCGTCTCTGGGTGCTGGCTTGGTCATTGGACCATGTCTGGTTGGCTAGTGTCTTTTCCGCATCGACTTGGGCTGGGACCCAGTTTGGATGGTTCGGGATAGTGTCTTTTACTACTCGGCCCATGGTTGCCGGCCCGGGGGCTGCCTCGGTTGTGAGATGAGGCGTCAGACGATATTCTCTAAAAAAACTGTAGATGGCCCTTTCCACAGCTGATCATCAGCATGTGCAATGCGTATCGTTCTGTTGAGCGTGCGCATGAATCTCTCCACTTCCCCATTGGCTTGGGGCCAGCGTGGAGTCACTTTCCTGTGGTGGATTCCCCAACTCTTGTCCCTGGAAGGGTGTGCCATTGTCCGTCTTGACCACCTCAAATATTCGGTGGTGGCGATGGTTTTCTCGAACTTGGTGATAACTTCCGTAGCTGTCTGAGCCTCTTCGATCTCCACCTCTGGATATTTTGTGAAGTTGTCGATGATCACTAGCGCCCATCGGGGAGATGTCCGAAATCTGCGCTCACGCACTCTCAAGGACTTTGGGGATTGTCTTCGGTGATGATTGGATGGGGCCGATCTGTTTGCCCTGCTGCTTGACACCAGGTGCAGGTTCTGACCGTCTGCTCGACCATTGCGTCCATGCCTGGGAACCACACTTTGGCTCTTAGTCGGTTCTTGGTTTTCACCATGCCTTGGTGTCCTCAGTGTGCCAGATCTACGGCTTGCTGAGCCAGGCTGGAAGGCATCACCAATCTCGGTCCTCGGAGGAGGCAGCCTTGGCTGTCGATAGACAGTCCGTCTTTAACCCGCATCATTGCTTCTAGTGCCACTTTGGCTTGCAGTGTTTGCTTGCTCATGGTGCTTTGTATCAGGCGCCAGTCATTCGACCGGACGGCTGCGGCGGCCAGTTGCAGACATTCATCTCCCTGGGTAGCTTCAATGATGGCCTCCAGACTCATGGGCAGAGGCTGGGCCCTTTCCAGCACTAGCCGGACATATTCTTCAGTGTCCTCTGCATCCTCTCTCTCCGCTTGCGTGGCTGTTTGGGGGTGTCTCGAGAGGTAGTCTGCTGGATTCGATGACCCTGGTTTGTACTCGACCCTGTAGTCGTATCCTTTCAGCTGAAGTATCCACTTCTCAATCCGTGGTGGAGGTTTGGACACCGAACCTTGAAACAGGGGTATGAGCAGCTTGTGGTCTGTAGATACAGTGAAGGGATGGCCATATACATAGACATGAAAGTGTCGGCAGGCCCAGTGGATGGCGATTGCCTCCCGCTCTATTTGCGAATATCTCTGCTCTGTGTCCGTTAGGGACTGGCTGGCATACGCGATTGGTGCCCATTCTCCATTATTTTGTAATTGGGCGAGGACTGCTCCTCGCCGATAGGGGCTGGCATCCACTGCAACGTTGGTGGATCTGGTAGGGTCAAAATAGGACAGAGTCGTGTCCGCGGACAGGGCCGCTTTCGTGGCATTGAAGGCCTGTTCCTGCTCCGGGCCACACTGCCAGGTAGTGGTGGATTTTGTTAGCTCCCTGAGGGGTTTGGTGAGGTTGGAGAGGTCGGGGACAAACCGTCCACAAAAGTTTACCATGCCCAGGAAACTCCTGACTTCCGAGATGTTAGAGGGGGCTGGAGCTTCTTGGACGTCTCACACCTTGTCGGGGTCCAGGGCTACTCCTTGGTCCGAGAACGTATATCCAAAAAAGCTGATCCTGTTTTTCAGAAACGGACACTTTTCTCTGTGGAGGGTCAGACCGGATTCCTCGATCCTTTGGAGGAGTCCCCTCAATCTCTGGTGATGATCCTCTACTGATGACGCGTAGATAAGTAGATCATCGCTCACATTTAAGACTCCGGGGAGCCCGCTGAGGACTTCCCGGATGGTGTTTTGGAACACCTCAGCAGCACTCGAGATCCCAAAATTGAGGCGTCGGTATTTTCTGAGGCCCACATGCGTGGAGAAGGTGGTTATGTACCGAGAGTCTGGGTGTAGCGGTAGCTGGTGATAACCGGACCGGAGGTCCATCTTAGAGAACCACCTCGCACCATTCAACTCTCCCAAGATGTCATCGATGGTTGGGGTTAGGTGACGTTCCCTCTTCACCGCCGCATTTGGGAGGCGCATGTCCACACAGATGCGGACCTGTCCTGGCTGCTTTGGCTTTCGGGCCACTACGATTGGGGTCACCCATGGAGTGGGCCCACTGACTTTCTCGATGTTACCTTGTTTCTCCAGCGCCTCCAGCCTTCTTTGACCTTCTTCCTCAAGTGAAACGCGATGCGCCTATGTCTCAGGGCCACTGGCTAGACCGACGGGTCAATGTGGAGGGAGACTACCTTCCCTTTCAGTCATCCGATGCCCTTGAAGATGCCTCCGAACTCTTCTAGGATGGCTTCTAGTTCATCTTCTAGTACTGCCATGGCGAATGATATGAGTCTCAGCTCTTCCGCTGATTGACCGCTTATTAGCATGCCGCTGCCTTCTTTCGTGACATACACAGTGGTGGGTACTTTGAGGCCCTGGTGTTGCAGTTCGGTTTTGAAACATCCTATGAGCGGAATAGGGGTCTTCTGGCCATATGCGAATACTCTGATCTTTGCCTCCTGCAAAGGGGGCTGGCTGCTCAGCTGGTTGTACACGTTGGCCGCCATTAGCTCTATGGACCCTCCTGTGTCAATGGTGGCCCTCACCTCTTGCTGGTGGATCTTGATTCGGCATTTTGGCAGACGCCGCTTCTTCCGTCGTGGCTGATCAATTGCGAACACATAGTGGACCGGGTACTCACTCGTGTCATCATCCATGTCCTCACTGTCGCGTTCCTCCACTACTGCTTAAGCGGCTTCCTTCTTTGACTTTGTTGACTGGCATACTGCTGCATAGTGGTTCATCCACCCACACGCACTGCACCTCTTCCCTTTCGCCGGGCAGTCCTGCATGCGGTGGGGGGTGCCTCCGCAATATCCACACTCCTTCCGCTTGTCTTGCTGTTTCTTTACGGCAGTCGGGCGTGCTTTTGGTCTTACCACATTCACTTTCTCCGCCACGTTGACTTGTTCTGTTTTTTTTTTTTTTAACAATCTTTATTGATTTGAATGCTCAAGATGTACATACAGTAACACATTCGAATCTCAATTCTGCATACATGTAGTCGTTCGTCTGATTGGTAGGATATCTGACACATGCTTCTTACATACTTGTATTTTGGTGTGGTCCAAAACGGTCAGGATCACAACTATTTTTGTCGAAGGCCATGTTTAACGCAGTTTATAAATGCTTTCCGATGTGTACTCCACATCTCATTAACCCTCATAACGGTGAAACTTAAAACTTAACATAAGTCATCACAATTCGCTCTTCCTCACAATGGTACATTGAGTAACCCGCCACCCCAGAAATCCCTTGTCCCGCCACTCAACATAGCTAATTTATAACAATACCCCTTCTGATCCTGGAATTGCTGCAAGCCACCACCCAGTTATCTACTCGTCTTCCTCTTCTGAGTCCAGATCCTCTCCTTCCGGAAGGGGTTCACAGATCTCCCCCCTATACACATTCCATGCTGCCCACACCTTGTTCCATTTGCGGGGGCAGGCTCTGAGCACATAAACCTCCCGCTCTGCGACCATCAGCATGTCCATGTTGTTAGCCCATCTGTGCGCTGTAGGCAGTTCCGGCGTACCCCACTTCTGCGCAATGTCCCGTTTAGCCACTGTAATGGCCAGCGTAGCGCAAATCAGCCCATATCTATCCAGATCGTTGGGATCCCATATGTTCAACAAGCATTTGCGAGGTTCTGGTAGCACAGAGATCTTAAGCGCTTGTGAGACAGTGCGCATGACCTGCTTCCAAAATTCTTGTATCTGTGGGCAGTCCCATAACGTATGAAACAGAGTCCCCTCTTCCCCGCACCCCCTAAGGCAAAAAGGGTGGGGCGCTCTATGTATTTTATGGAGTAGCGTCCTCGTGTAGTAAATGCGGTGGAGTACTTTGAGTTGGACTAATCTGAATTTAGCTGAAATGCCAACTTCTCTCGGGGAGGCTAGTGCTTCATTCCATTCTGCCTCATCAACCTCACCCACCTCCCCGACCCATTTCTCTTTTAGTTTCAATGTGGGGTCCTCCAGGTTGTTGACTAGTTTTTTATACGTGAGGGAGGTCGCGCTCTGTTGCATAAAGTTAGTAAGCAGCCTATCTTCTAATGGGGAGGACTCTGGTAGCTCAGTGCCCGCCGGGACCGCCTGCAGCAGCGCGTGCCGTATTTGCACATATCTAAACGTTTCTGCGGGGCTCAGGCCATATTGTTGCTGAAGCTGTGGGAATGTGATCACCATTCCCTTATCCCATAGGTCCCCCACTGTGGAAATTCCAATGTAGTCCCATTGTTTAAAGCCTTTACAAGATCTGAGGTTCCCTAGCGATTTCGTGTCCCATAGCGGTGTTAATTTGGTGATTTTCCCCTTCCACCCCAACCGTGTTTGTGCGATATGCCATAGGGCCACCGTGTGCTGCGTCGGTCCCAACAGTTTTTTGACATGTTGTTTGTTATACAATACAGAAAGCATGCCCTCTGTCCCCAGTTGTGACCAGTCCGCGGTGTATGCTGGATCATTCCGCGGGGCGTGGATCCACTGGTTAATTATTTTAAGCTGGGCTGCCCAGTAATATAGTTGAAAGTTAGGTAGAGCAATTCCCCCCTCGTACCAACTTTTAACCAACTTGTCGTACGCTATACGCGCCGGGCCATTATTCCAGAGTAGGTTGGAGATCAGCGCTGCCACCTGTTTGAAGTACCTCGGTGACTAGATATGGGGTGTTTTCCAGTACATAGAGGAACCGGGGGAGCGCCATCATTTTATACAGTGCTGCTCGTCAGAGGAGAGTCAGTGGCAGGGTCGCCCAGTGTTTAACGTCTGCGCGCAGGCGTTCCATAGGTGGCTTTAAGTTTCTATCAAAAAATTCCATGTCAGTCTTTGTAATGACAATGCCCAGGTATTTAAAGGAGTTTGCCGTCAAAGCCAGGGGGCAGTCCTCCTGCAACACCGGCTCCGGACCCTTCAGTATGTATATTACCGACTTAGACCAGTTCAGGGTATAGCCTGACGATTTCCCATGCATGTTACAGAGATGTAATAAGGCCTGGATCCCGTTTTCCGGTTCAACCATGTAAATGAGCATATCGTCCGCGTATAGGGAGATTCTATCCTCCCATCCATCCTCCCATGCGATTCCCCTGAGCAATGGCGTTGTTCTAATCAGGACAGCTAGGGGTTCCAGCACTAAAGCAAAGAGTAAGGGCGACAGAGGGCACCCCTGTCTAGTCCCCCGCCCCAGCGGGAATGTCCGCGAGATGTGGCCGTTCGCCACCACCTGCGCTACCGGTTTCGTGTAGAGTAGTCTTACCCATGCTATAAAGTTCGGTCCAAAGCCCATACGAGCCAGCACTGCAAAGAGGTATTCCCACTCCACTAGATCGAAAGCCATTTTGGCATCAAGGGAGAGAATTACTGCCTTTTCAGGGAGAAGGTGTGCACGTGCCAGCACCCCATGGACCCGCCTGAGGTTCAGTGCTGTACTCCTGTGAGGCATAAAGCCCGACTGATCAGGGTGGATCAGTGTCTGTAGATATTGTATCAGACGGTTAGCCAGTAGTTTTGCCAGAACCTTGGCCTCTACGTTTAGCAGAGAAATTGGGCGGTATGAGGTGCAGTCGGTCGGAGGCTTCCCGGGCTTCAGTATGGCCACAATCGTGGCTGTACGCTGGTCCAGCGGCAATTCTGCCTTATCCCGGCTCTCCAGATACATATCTAGAAGTGGTTTGCTGAGGTCGGAAGCCATCGACTTATACCACTCCACCGGTAGTCCATTGGGACCCAGCGCTTTGCCCGACTGCAGCGCCTGAACCGCCAATTGAACTTCATCTACTGTCGGCTCAGCCTCTAGTTCCTGCCTCGCCTCGTGTGTGAGCCCGGGGATAGCAATGTTCTCAAGCGAGAGTGATGCCGCTGAGGCAGTGATGTCACGTTCTGGGGTATATATCTCTTGAAAATGGCGCGCCAAGGTGCGTACTATTTCTTCTGGGTGTGTCTGCAGCTGTCCGTTATGTGCGTGGAGCCTCTGTATCCCTCTATTACTACCCCCTCGCCTATCCAACCATGCCAACATTTTCCCGGTCTTATCGCCTACATCATATATTCTTTGCGCTGTGTTTGTGATATATCCTTGGACTTTTGTCTTCAGGTGGGCCTGATAGTGCTGCTGTCGTAAATGCAGGAAGTGTGCTGTTTCCGGGGTGGGATTCGCCATGTGTGCGTTGTTCGCATTGTGGAGTGCCAGTTCGAGTTCTGTGAGATCCTGCCGGGACTCTCGTTTGTGACCTGTTATGGCTGCAATTGCTTCCCCTCGCAAGACCGTTTTGTATGCCTCCCATAGATCCGTGGGAGAAGAAACCGTTCCTGCGTTTTCTTCAAAATAGTGTGTGGTCGCCAATTTGAGTTTCTTCCTAATCTTAGGGATCTTCAAATAGTTGGGGTATAAAGGGTAGATTCCAGCGCACTTCTTTTCTTTGGTGGTGAGTGACAGCAATATGGGTGAGTGGTCAGATATGCCTCTGGGCAGGATGTCCATTGTGTCAATTTTCCCCAGTCCAACCCCCAGGAACAGGAAGTAGTCTATCCGCGATAGGCTATTGTGCGCCGCAGAGTAAAATGTGTATTGTGTCGCTGCAGGGTATAGTTGCCGCCATACGTCTGTAATGCCCATTGCTTCTAGAAAGCTAGGGAGCGTTGCAGTCCCTCGAGGGCGGTCTCTGATGGGATTTGTATCTAACGTGAGGTCCATTATCGCATTGAGATCACCCCCTATAATTGTGTCTCCCTCCGGGAGGTCTAGGAGGAATTTACCTAGGGCAGGCAATGCTATAGAGTGGAGCGCCGGGGGGATGTAAACGGATACCACGTTGAGGGGCCTCCCCTCCCATTGGCCATGCAATGCCGCAAAACGGCCCTGATCGTCCGTTCGGCGGTGTTCCACCATAAAGGGCAATGTCTTTTTTATAAGTATCCCTACTCCCCTGGACCCTGTTGTGAATTCCGCATGTACTGCCATTACATATCCCCGTCTATCAAGGGCTTTACAGGTTGTCCCGGAGAGGTGTGTTTCTTGGAGCATAACTAGATCAGGGCTCTGGCGCCTAACTGCCTGCAGGACCAACCCTCGTTTTATTTTATCCCCCAGTCCCCTGACGTTCCAGGTGAGCAGGCGCAGGGGGGTACTTCCACCGTCGTACCAGCGCCCTCAGCGGGTGCAGTGCGTAACCGTTGGGTCATTGGATCGTGTGGGTAGTATTTTGAAGGACAGGCTGCTGGATCCAGTGCAAGTGCATCTCTCCGCGACAGTGCAAAGGAGTGGTGTAGTATACCTCGCGGTCATGTACCATGTGGTGTGTGTGATGACTAGTAACATTAACATGAACTGAAAAACTCCCCTGCCATCCCCCCTCCCTGCTCCCCTGCTCCACGGACATACCCTCGCCCGCTTCCCCAACTTTGCAGAGTGCTTTAACCCATTCCCAACTATCTTAATTGCTCGTGGGGTCGGTGAGTCCCCTACAGGCACCGGCTCTGCCCACCCTACTCCGCTTCACCAGGTCCAGGGTCCACAGCCCGCATCCGGGCCAACCCATCCTCATTCTGTTCTTGGACTGGGGCCGGCTGTCCTGAGTCAGTTGGGTGTTGATTCCCATCGGGGTACGCTCTCGTTACCTCCTCTCGGTGCTCCACCTGGTCAGTCCGCCTGTCCGCGTGGTCACCGTTGCGATGGTTCGGTCGATCCCTGTGTGGACGGGGAGGTCGTCCCACCTGTCTCCAGCCGTCAAGCCAGTCCTGCGCCACTTCCGGCTTGTCAAAGAACCACGTCTTCCCTTTGGCTACAATCCTCAATTTGGCGGGGAATAACATCAAGTACGGCAGTTCTCTGTCTCTTAGCGCTTTTTTTACCTCGTTAAATGATTTCCGGCGTCGGGCTACTTCCGCCGTGTAGTCCGGGAAGAAAGCCAAGGTTGAGTTTTGGATTTTCACGGGTGGTGAGACTCTCGCCGCTTGTAAAATGGCATCTCTGTCCCTAAAGTTGAACAGTCTAGCCAACACAGGCCGTGGCGCTGCCCCTGGTTGGGGCGTGCCACCCGGCACCCTAAGCGCCCTTTCAACGGAGAAGAAGTGCGACAGTCCTTTAGGTTGCAACTTATTTTTGATGAGATCCTCGACGTAGAGGTCCATTGCCCTCTTACCCTCTGTCTCCGGAAGACCTAGGATGCGTACATTATTTCTTCGAGAACGCCCTTCCTGGTCGTCCAATCTGTCCTGCAGGTGCCTGGTGACCTTCTCCATACGCTCCATAGCTATTTGTAGGTCCAAAGTGTCCTCCACGAGGGATTTCGTAACCACTTCCACCTGTGACACCCTTTCAGTCATTTTTTGGAAGTCTGCTCGCAGCAGGGTAACCTCGGAAGAAATGGAGCCCACTGTCGTCCGCACTTCAGAGAGGGTTTTCATAATGTCTTCTAGCATTACCTTCTTGGTCCCTTCAGTTTCTTGAGTAGCGCCCGTGGAACTGCGCCCAGGTACCTGTGATTGTCCGTGCTGGCTGTAGGCGAATTTATCCAGTCTGGCCTGGGTTGATCCACTCCTTGTTCCTTTACCCGCCATGGCTCGAGGTTTTTGGAAACTGGTCCCAGTTCCAGTTAGTACTGTGGTCACTGCACTGCGGGCTGCTGTTCGTTTTCGTCGCGGGTTCTGGGAAGAGCCGCTCGGTGTGTCTCCCGTCTCCCCATGGGTCAGGTAGAAGATTTCACTCTGGCTAATCACGGCTCCCTCAAACCGGGGTGTTCAGCACTGCATGCCCGTTTCGCACCTTGATGAGCCCCCCACTGTGTCGCCGTCAATGCGTCTCAGCCCCCTCACCAGTTGTGCACGACGAGTCTGGCGCTTATCTTCTGTGTCTGCACTGGCCAGGAAATTGGTCGTCTGTTCAGGGTGGCGTGTCCTGTAGTGCCGCAGCTCGGTCGCGTTCACCGCACAGTGTCGGGGCAAAGTTCCGGTCGCGTTCTGGTGGCGGCAACCTCGGTGTGTTAGCCTGTTGTGTTCACTTTCGTCCAGTCAGCAAGGCCGCCGTTGGCGTTGTCGGGGTTAGTGGCCCGGCTAGAGTCACTTAGGTGTTGTTTACTCGGGCAGGGCACCCCCTGCTGCTCCCCTCACCTGCCGGGACTATTGCTGTTCCTGTGGCCGTCTGGATTGCTGCCGGCCCCTACGATGTTTCCCTCACGCCGCCTATGTCCTTTGCGGGGCCCCAGGGGCACCAGTACTCACTGTTGTTGGCCAGTGCCACTCGTGTCCGGTAGTGGCGCCGCTGAAGGCAAAAGGGGGGTGTGCGTGCTTGGTTTCACTCGCGCCGGCGAATTCTCACCTCCTCTGGGGGGGGGGGGTTCACGTTCGTGCCAGGTGTCGCCAGCAGTCCGGGCGCAGGCGCGATCTTGTGGTCGCCGCCGTACCTAGGTGCCAACGTGTGGTTCTGGTAAGCTCCTCAGCCGGTGCAGTCTTAGGTGGTGTCCCAGAGGTCTTTCCAGCTTCTGTCGGTGTGGGGGTGCCCTTGGCGACGTCTCGGTCGGGAGGGCGGCGGGCGTCTCCGGGATCTGGCCGGTCAGCCCTCACTTCCGCCGGGGTCGGTCAGCCACTCGAGGCCGGTGTTGCACTCCAGCCGCAGGCCCAATGTCGGCAGGGTTTGAGGTCGCAGTTCCCGGACTCCGATTCTCGCCTGGGTCGGACCGAATGGTGCCGCTCCGGCACCGGACCCGGTCACCGCTTCTTCGGGTGGGAGATGTAACGGATTAGTGTGTCGGATTTCAGAAAAGGCCGTGATGCCTCAGGGAGCTCTCGGTTTACGCTGCCGCCATGCTTGGCTGCTAGCCACGCCCCCGACTTGTTCTGTTTTGACTGGTCGGTGAAGGGCTGCTTCCATGTGGGAGGCTTTGGCCTGCGACAGCTCTTTGGAGCGGCCCAAGGTGAGGATGTCCGCTAGTGGCTTTCGGTCCTCCTGAAGGATGGTGACTCTGAGTTTTGAGGAATAGCACCCTTGGATTATCTGGCCTCGGATTTCCTCCTGTTCATCCCGGAATCCGCACGTGCTGGCCAGCTCTTTCAGGCGTCCGTGGAAGGCATCCAACGACTCTTCTGCTTCCTGCTTGGCCTGGCGAAATATGAACCTCTCATAGTCTCTGTTCGCCATGGGTTCAAAGTGCGCATTTGGAGCGTTGAGGAGGGTGTGATATGTCTTGGGCGTGGCTTCCACTATCGTCTTGTAGATACGGTGGATATCCTTACCCCCTAAATGTAAAAGTAGGGCTCTGCGTTTCTCACGGGCTGTGCCCGCGCCTTCGAAGTAGATTTGAAGACGATCATTCCAGTCTCTCCAGAACGGGGCAAGGGACGATGGAGCCCCATCTACGACAAATGGCTCAATGGCGGGAATCGACGCCATTTTGGCGCGTGCGTGGTGTGATTCGCGGCACGTGTGCTGCTCACCTCTTGGGCACACTGGAAGTCGCCTGGCCGAGGTTGGTGGTGACGATGGTGGGTGTTATTTGTGTGGCCGGCCTTCCCTCCCTTCTTCCACAATGGCTGCCTGCCTGGTGCACAGCCCTGTCCTCAGTGGTGGGCTCACGTGGCACTCGGGTGTGGGCTTGCTCCAGGGCGTGGTGTGGGCTCTCCCTCCGTGTTGCCTGCAGTTCTCCACGATGCTGAGCACTGACAGGGGCTTCAAAGGCAGCTTAGCAGCAGCACCTAGGACCATGAGCCTGCAGCTGGCAAAACACGAGGCCTCGTGGTCTCCTTGAGCCTGAACACAACAGCCCTCAAAATGGCCCACTCACAAAGCAGAGGGGGGCAATCAGCACAGCTTGGGGTCGATTAGCCCCTCGTGGCCAGTGTGACGTCGCGGGTGGCGCTAGCGCGAATTATCGCGGCGCCACGACACCAATTAAACTCAGGAGCCGGTATTGCTGTTTGCTTGTGGCTCCGACTAACTCGCCGGCCATGCCTCTTTATTTTCATATAGTGGGCGTGTGATGACACTCGCCCACGCTAGCGTGACCTCGTGGACGCGGGTAGACTGCAACGCTACCCTGCGCCCGAGGACACTACAACCTCCTTCCCCTGGGGAGGGCGGCCGAGCACTTTGCCAGGGCCGGTTTTCATTCCCAGTGTTGACAGCGTCCATTACAGAACATTGAGGACAAACAAGGACTAGACTGCACTCGTGGCAATACAACAGCACAGGTGGTAATACAACATAATGGTAACTAAGATGGGCCAGGCAGATGGTAGGAGGTTTATCAATAAGCACTGGGCTCTTCGAGATCAGCACAGATCACATCCAGGTGGGTTGGTCACCACACACTTGATTGACATGCGCTGCAACACAGTCACCCGAGTATAGGGGCCACGGCCAGTTGCATATCTGATGATCACTGATTTACATTAGTAAAGGGCTTTCACTCCAGTCCACCCCGAATGCAGCACAGCGCCTCACTGGGAGGACAGAGGATAAGGTGTTAACGAATTAGAGAATAGAAAGCGCGCTAGCAAGAAAGAGGAGGAGGCACATTTGGACTAAAAGAGTGACAGACCAATAGAGTAGGAGGTAAAGAAATACACTGAAGGCAAAGCAACTCCAAAAACATCAAACAATCTGAACCGGTGTGTCGAACATTTACAACTGCATTTACAGTTATATACATGGCACAGTAAATAGTCCACATTCCCTCTCAGAAGCCGACCCCACTTCGAACCTGTATAGAACTCCGCAATGTTTTGGTATGCCTTGCGATAGTAAAATACCAGGTGCGATGCATGTATATGGTTTCTTTTTTTATACTTTTAACATTCATTTGCCATTTTTGTCCGATTTGATTATGAGAGGCACAATGCTTGTGATGGGTGAGTTTGTCCTAAGAAGCTACCAGTTTAAGAAACTTGCTAACAAAGCAGATCCTGTGGGCTACTGCAATATCTGTGACAGATGAAAGATTGCAGCGCCATCTACCGGAATTAAGGTGACAGATGTGGCCAAACTGCAATAGAATCGTATTATTGATATGACATCACCAAAGCAAAACACTGCTTGCGCAAAAACCAGCACATTAATGACATCTCTCCATTCCAATAATGCATTGTCATGTCGTGTATAGCAGTCTAGTGGTTGGGGATAGACTCGTGGGAGGAGCAGGAAAGGGAGGAGCAGGAAACGGGGAATGGGAAGTTAGTTATGAGTAGGACAGACACGAATAAAGAAGTGTCGAATACTACTCCTGGCTCCTGTCCTATTTGGGGGGGCACGACAATGGCGACGAGGGTGGGATAATGCTGAAACCCACATCTGCCCAAAAACCCCTGCCGTCCGTGAACGGCCCGAGACCTGAGAGCCTGCAGCCTGTGTCAGCGCCGAGTGCCAGAAGCGCAAAAACGAAACGCGCTACACGTCGCGCCTGAATGCTGCCCCATGAACTTAACTTGAAGTCCTGGCAAGTGAGCCAACTCCACGATCAATTGATTGTGTGAAGCCCGACCAGCAAGCGCTGTTGAGCGCTGGAGCCGCCTGAAGCCGAGCGCTGTTTGGCGCCCAAAATCGGGAGCTCACCCCCGATGCGTGAGACTTGGCATGCAGTCGCCGAGTGAGCGCGCGACCGAGGAAAGTGAGGTGGGAGCCCACCCGACCTCAACTGGATACTGCAGCGCTGCAAGGGTGAAGGGACCTGGAGAAGAGTTGCTGCCTCTGCGACCAGCGGTTGGTGAGTCCTGGATGAATCAGCACTGACCGGAATGAATGGAAAGGAAGTCTCATGTGAACTGAGACTTCAGTGTCGGCGGCCATCTTTAAGTCAGGCAGCCCATAGAGACACCCCTGTTCAAATGCCTAAGCGGCCATTTTCAAGTCAGGCAAGCAGAATTTGGAATTGAGCATTCAACAGACATCAGAAACAAGCATTGGCGCACAGAATAAACAAACACTGCAATAGCAAACATAATAAGCACATGCAAATGCAAGAGACAAAATAAGAAAATAAGCACGAGCAAAAGCAACAATAAAGTGAAAAAAAAAAACACAAGCGACTGCAAGAGAGCAACAATCAATAAACTCAAGTAAACGCAAAAGGGAAAGAAGAAAATAAACACAAGTACAAACGTCAAGTGGTGAAAGGAATAAAAGTGACCAGACACACAACAAGCACAAGCCAATACCAAAACCTCGAAGTACAACAAACACAAGCAAATGCGGATCCCGAAACACAATAAGCACGAGCCAAGGCAAAGAGTGAAACAACAAACCCAAGCAAATGCAAGCCTTAAACGCAACGAACACGAGCAAATGCAAGTCCTGAATGCAACAGGCATAAACGAATCCCGGTTTCAGAGTAAGTTCCAGCGCTAAGTGAAAACAAGCGATTAAAATCAAATAGGAACTAAATGTACATAAGATTTCGACTGCAGAGAATTCTAGAATAACGCGGAAAGCACAAGGGAACAGTTTCGTGACGGTAGCATACTAGGACTCTCCTCCGCCATGTCAGTGAGAAAAGGAAAACACAAACCCAATATCTGCATTGAGGTGCCACCCCCAGTGACACAGACCAGTGACCAGAGTCTGGGTTCTAGATGGACTAGGTGGCTAGAATCATTAGATGCATTTCTTGAAACAACCGGAGAGGGAAGAGATAGCAACTGTTTACTGTTACTACTTCGGCTGGTGGGCCACGAAGGTCGACGTCTAATCAGGACGTTCTCAGCAAAGGACACAGAGACATATAGAAACCTCAAAGAGACGCTACGCACTCACTTCAACACACAGGAGAGTGTGGATCATGAACGCATCGCCTTCAACGCGGCATGGCAGGAACCCGGAGAATCATTACCAAACTTCATAATAAGGCTACAAAGTCTAGTGCACCACTGCCACTTCAACACATTTACAGACGAGGAAGCAGTTCGACTCCGGGTGATTGAAGGCTGCTCAAAACCTGAAACAAAACGCAAGATCCTTCAAGGGCAGTTCTCGCTAAAAGAAATCATCAGGAGGGCTGATGTTGGAGAGCGGGTTAAAGCAAGACAATCGGCAAAAGAACTGCACCCGAATGCAAGTCATGAAGATAAAAGAATGGAGACGTCTATCATGTCTCTGGAGAATGCCCAGGAAACAAACAAAACCAGAAAGAGGGAGGGCGAAGGCAGAATAGAGACGAGACAACGGAAGAAACCAAGTGACGTGAAACACCCTGAGTCAACCATACGAAAGGCAGTGAAGGATGGTTACGACAGTCTCACTGATACGTCTTCATTGAATCATTCAACAGACACCACAAACGATTTGGATGAAGCCTCAAGTGGGACAGACCACACAAAAGAGACAGATGACAGTCTGCTCAATGGATATGTGGAAAGGACCAAATACAAACGAGCGGACAAGTCACGCCAACTCTGGACACCGGCATACGAGCACACTCGAGCAACCCACTGCCCATCAAATGCTATAGACACTCCTAAAGAAGCACCAAGCAGGAAGACACGTCACACAAGTGTCACTGCCGTTATTACACCTAATAAACGAGAAGAAGAAACAAATCACATGAGGTGTGGTAAGCCACTCAGGCACCGGAAAGGGACAGGTATGTGCACTAAAGACATCCACGACAATGAGAATACCGGGGACAGACAGTCAATGTCATGTGAGAGAGACGGTGACCAAATGCTCCACGACCAAACCAAAGGACTAAATGCGTGGCTAGCAAATAACCCATTCACAGCAACAACACAAAAGACACCTCAAAATTCACACTCACAAATATATCTTACAGATGACTCTGACTCCAGGAGCATGTCTTCACAGACCACCAGCTCAAGAAATGTATCAGTCAAAACACTCTCAAAGAAACGTTCTCAGAGGAAACCAGCAAAAGGCTCCTCCAATTCAGAAAACGTGTCTGTACGGTCATCTCGATCAACCGAGTCAAGGTTTTTACAACACTCATGGCACCAATCACCAAAATATACAATAAAATCGGAGAACATTCTCCCTGTCCAGAGCAACATATTTCACATCAATGAATCAAAACATTTGATCACCCCACAATACAACACGTCATGCCAGTCATGGATATCTCAAGACGTAAAGAACATGCCGGCACCCCTGAAGGGGTTCGCGAGGCTGACTCAACGCGCTGGCAGAAGGAAACCAGAGATACGGGACAGCACCCATCGGGTGAGGAAGAACTACCCTACCACTCAACAAGGAGGGCAAAATGGGTGGATAAGGAAGAAACAAGAGTCCACCAGTCCCTAATGCGAGTGGGAGTGGGAGAGACAAACAGGGCCAACAAATGAGTCCCGAGACCAAACCGGGTCACCCATGTCAGACAGTGCCCTGCTGACCGGTATGCACGACTCGGAACAAGAGGACAGTGCTGCCCCCGACTCAAAGAGACAGAAGGAAGTAAGATCTCGTACAGATGCTCGGAAGAGAACCAGAACACCGTCCACTCCTGAAGGAGATCGAGCGTCAGTCGAACGAGAACTACCAAGAAAGACAGATTGCCGCTATCGAGCTGAGTCACCAACTGTCATCCCACACAAAGCAGCCACGATCGCGTCAGAATCTGTAAATGGGTGGATAACCCGGAAGACTATTGAGACCCGCAACGAATCTGAGAACCAGAAGACCACACACAATACTTCGTACTTTCAAAGGCACCCTCCCGCAGTCAAGGATATTCTTGTCGAGGCAGCCGACAGCAGCTCGAACAAAGCAGTGCCCCCAATAGACTATACCTTGCCAGCACCTGAGAAGCTGACTGAGTTTAAGCTTGGAACGGCAATGTGTCTATGACCCATGCGGACTCCCGCAGACCTGTGTGTGGACAGTCAAGAAACTACAAACATGTTGAAGATGACTATTTTGTTAAGAAAGGGGGAGATGTCATGTCGTGTATAGCAGTCTAGTGGTTGGGGATAGACTCGTGGGAGGAGCAGGAAAGGGAGGAGCAGGAAACGGGGAATGGGAAGTTAGTTATGAGTAGGACAGACACGAATAAAGAAGTGTCGAATACTACTCCTGGCTCCTGTCCTATTTGGGGGGGCACGACATGCATAAGTAATTATTTCATGTGGCTTTACTACAATACAGTACAGTAAAATAAATTTACCATGCAGTACACCTCGACAGGAAGTACGAGCCAATTGCTGCCAGAGGTTGCTCTTTCAAGATGGATTCTGCATTCCGTGTAAAAACAAAAGATTATTAAATGAAACTGAAACCTCCATAATACTTACGGTTTCGTTAGGACTGCCGGCAGTTCCATGATGATGTTTGTAAAACTGATAAGGAAAGAAGAAGGCCTGCAGCTAAGCTCATATTGGATGCCAGATACCAAATTAAAAACAAGCTTTTGCAATGCAAATTGGTCTCGCATTTGCTTATGTTAGAGCTATTGACGTTCTAATTGAGGTTTTTATTCACATGTTATGAGTGTATGTATGTGGCGTGTTGTGGAATTATGTGGGTTGTCTTGGAATTGTTAGTTGTGGAATAGTGTAGTGTGGAGTCCTTTTACGTAGGTGTGCAGTGGAATTATGTGGATAGTAAATATGTGGTATTCAGTGTACTGGGATTATGTGGAACGGGATTGTGTGCTATGGAGTGCAATCAAGTGGAATGGTATTTTGTAGAGTGGTATGTAGTGGAGTTTAATTATGTGGGAGCCGCTCGTAACCGTGGACACTGGTTTCCTTTGGTGGGATTTAGTGCTGGAAAAGTGAACCCTGAAGATCAAAATGCCCGGAGCCCAACGTACCTGTGACTTTCATCAGCCCCGTCTTTTCCTCATTGAAATCGGCTCGCGGCCCCCGCTTCGCGGGAGCCGCTCGCAGCCATGGTTTCTTATTTGTGGTGGTTAGCAGAGAACTACAAAGCTCATAGTGCGCAGAGCCCAACGCACCTGTGTTTGCTATCAGCCCCGCCTCCTCCTCCTTGAAAGCAGCTCGCGGCCCCCGGTTCGCGGGAGCCGCTCGTAGCCGTGGACACTGGTTTCCTTTGGTGGGATTTAGTGCTGGAAAAGTGAACCCTGAAGATCAAAGTGCCCGGAGCCCAACATACCTGTGACTTTCATCAGCCCCGTCTTTTCCTCATTGAAATCGGCTTGCGGCCGTGGTTTCTTAATTGTGGTGGTTAGCAGAGAACTACGAAGCCTATAGTGCCCGTCTTTTCCTCATTGAAATAGGCTCGCGGCCCCTGCTTCGTGGGCGCCGCTCGCAGCCGTGGTTTCTTGTTTGTGGTGGTTAGCAGAGAACTACGAAGCCCGGGTGGGGCCGTCTGTGACCGTCCTAGGCCGAAGGAGGCCGGGCCACCTCCCTTGGTTCGTAACTGAAGCACCTGTGATATCCAGGACTGGGTATGAAATATTGACTTTACTGTTGTTGTCGGCTTGCCCCTTATTGATATTGACATTAGGTTGGGCTATTTAACAAAAGGGCGGATAAGGTCTAATGTATTGTATCGCTTTTGCCAGTCGACCGACTCACGTTCATTGTAGTCAAATCTGGGGGGCGTAGTCAGGGAGCACTGCCTTGCTTTATCTTTTTCGATGATATTGAGTTGCTAGGGGGTTGTTGTTTCATCATAACCACCTTTTGTTACGCCACCCGTTTACTGCGTAGTGGTTTAGCAAAGCGCTCACAAAGTCAAAGCTTGGTGATATTTTAGTGTAGATATTATTAAGGCATTATCCAATAATTGGATAACAAAATGAGACAACAGAAATGCATAACGGGAACTCTGGATGGCTTCTTCCTACGTGCTGAATCACTTATAAGCCATGAGATATCTTTCGTGGAAAAAAGGTTGTCCTTGGATCCCTCAACCTTACATTCATATAAAGCTCTCAGTCCATTAGCTCGCACAAATTTCTCGCAAGCAATTCAAAGCGAGCATATGCTATCCCCTGTGCATACACCAGAGAGTAGAGCAGTGGAACTCCTTCAAACTATCGATAGAATTCAGTTGGACCGAGAGGTATCTTTAACTCCACCGATGGTGACTAGATAGAGAGGGGCACGGAAAGGGATTCAGGAAAAGAGCAAAGCAAAATCTATGTCACAAGGAAAAAGGACATATAATAAAAAGGGCGGAGTGGGGGTGATAAAGAAGCCAGCGAGTAATCAAGCAGAAACAAGTGATAATATAAGCCATGAAAGTAGATCATTTGGCACACAAACTGAGATGGTCTACTCTCCGCCCTCTACCGGTGCTGATAGTATGGTGGAGTCGTTGGAATCTGTCGTTGCTGACATTTTTAAATCCACCCTGCAATCCGTCCAGGTGCAAATAAATAATCTTCTGGCTGCTAGAATGAAGGATTTAGATGATAAAATCAAAGGTATACATCAGGCGATAATGGAATTGGATGTTATGATTTAAAAGGGGAAATATATTTTTGAGGAAGGCGCCAAAGTACTTGTGGATAAAACACTAAGTGAAGCCAGAAATAAAGAAGTGATCCCAAGCAGGAATATCATGGCCCAGACAGGATTAGTTTCCTCATTCGAAACTGCTGTCTCTAGAGAAAGAGCTCGATCACCAAATGAGACTGAACCTCAAACTAATGTCCCTGGTCTAGGTGGTAGAACGTTTGATCAGTATCAGCAATTTACCAGTACCTATACCAAGGCCTAGTGATTTTAATGTAACCCCTAATAGTGATAACTTAAGATTAGCTCCAGCCGCATGCCCATATGTTCTAATTTTAACGGACGTACCTGCATTAAGGAGAGAGCAAACAGAATCTTGGCTTAACCTCAGGAATAAGGTTGTGGACTGGCTCCAAAAGTATAAAGGATTCAGCCCACAAAAAATGAATGAGATTATCATGGTCCGTAGGGTAGGCTGGGTGGGAGAGCAAAAGAAAGACATAGATGGGGACTGCATAGTTGTACATTTTAATTGTCCTAATACAGTCCGCCACCTATTGAGAGTATGTGATGAGACCCAGAAGGCTCGCACTAATATTCATGTCCTCCCACTGGGATATTTCTACAGACCAACTAATGAGGGAGTGAGCAAGATGTCTGTAACCCCTCCCCCTCTTCACATCTCCAATAGATTATGGGGTTTACCAACTTTGGAGATGGTTGATTGACTACTACCAATAACAACTTCAAGTCATGGATTAGAGGTTGAGAGGGAAAAAAGTGGGGGTAAAGAGCCTAATGCTTCTCAACTAGAAACTGATGTATGGGTGCTGAACAAGGAGGTAATAGGAATAGTCACTCAGGCGAGACAGGAACTGCCGTTAATATTAGGTGTTTCAGGAGCTTCAATTAGGGCGAATAACGGTACTATTGATGGTACAAAAGATGTGATTTTAGATGGACAACAGATAGATAGGATGGGATGTATACCACCTAACCTAAAAATAATATCTTGGAATATAGCGGGGCTTACGAAAAATCAATGTGACCCTGAATGGAGTAACTACATAGATACTAGTGATATTTGCATTCTACAGGAAACTTGGGCGCTGGGCATGCCGCACAGAGTTGGATATAGGACTTACAATATTGATGCAGTACCCTCAGTTAGAGGTAGGCCCTCTGGGGGACTCACAATATGGGTAAAGGGAACTCTGGAGATCCGCATAATATTACTAGTTATTGACTCAGTGGATATACTTGGCCTGAAGGTTATTACGAAAGAAGGCAGGATTCTCTTCCTATTTAATATTTATAATAGACCTTGTAGTCTATCTAAGGAGTCTCCGACATTGGAAAAGTTGGATAGTTTCTTAAACAATCGGGAGGAGATTCCGAGTATGATATTAGGTGGAGACCTGAACTGTAACTATGAGCCAATTATGGGTCTCGGTGAAGTCTTTGATGAAGAGGACAGGGCTAACATTATCCCACTCTTAGTTAACATTGAGGCGGTGCGTTGTACTGCCCTGGCAGTCCAGATCATGAGGTTGTCGACTGTATATGGGCTGAGGGCATGCAATGGTCGCCTCCCTTCAGACTCCCAAAAGGCCCCGACCTTTGTTAAGAATAATTCCCAAAGTAAAATTGATTACATCCTAGCATCTTTTGATGTCTGGCCATATTTGATTGACCTAGAGATTATGCCCAGGTTTGAAAGTGATCATCGCCCACTTCAATTGCTAATCGCTTCTAGTTTATTCTCCAGTGCTACTGTAGAGAACGAGAGTTCTGAACTGCTAAGCATAAATAATGATGCTCCATTAGTTAGTAATAATAGACGATCGCTCAAATGGGCACAAATACTGGAACATGGAGAAGTGTTAGCAGGCATTTACTTGCTCTTAGCAGATACGTTCTCCAGTTATATAAGTTCATTAGCAGGGGATAATGTTTTTATCGATCTGCATAATGGGTTTTTTAAATCGCTAATACCATACGTCACAAAAATGCCTAAAAAACAATGTCAAAAGAAAAAAAGTTTAGTAGACAGAAAACAGTGGTATGGTAAGGATTGCCGTAATGGCAAGGTTAGATTTGTAGAGGCGATAAAAAGTAAATCATCAGAAGAGATTAAGGTGGCGAGAAAAGAATACAAGATGACCCAGGCAAATGCCAGATCTAACTGGGACGATGAAAGTTGGTCAAATATGTTAGTGGCAGCAAAGAATAAGGACCATTTGGGGTTTTGGAGACTAGTGGCAAATGGAAATCATATAGGAAGAGTGGCTCAGGATGTTTTCCTTGATGAACAGACCTGCGTAGACCATTTTTCTTATTTATATAAAGCCCCAGAATACATGGGGTCAAGGGAAAAGGATCTGCCCTGGCATACCCTTGTGATTGCATTTTAGAGTTTGTTATAGAAGAAACTGAGCTAGCTATTAATGCAGTCAAAAATGGCAAGGCACCAGGCCTAGATAAAGTCCCAGGCGACCTATATAAACCGAGATAAATGGCTGGGCGCCCTATATTAATCATTTATGTAATATCTTAGTTGCTGGTGCAGATTTTCCAGATAGTTGGGAGGGCCCGGAAATTGTTTTAATCTTTAAAAAGGGCGATAGGAATGAGTCATCCAACTATCGCCCGATTAGTTTAATGGACATTTTACAAAAAATATTTGCTAGGCACGCACATTTTAATACGTATGAACTCTTGGATGGAAGAGAACTCTATACTTACTAAGTTTCAATCTGGTTTTAGGAATAGAATAAGTACTATCGACCAAGTTTTTAGATTTTGCTGCCTTGTTGGAAGTATGTTTATTTAAGTAAAGGGCACATTTATGTTGCATTTGTAGACCTCAGGGCTGCCTTTGATTTAGTTTCGCGAGATCTTTTATGGGATTCCCTGTATTCACAGGGGCTGCCGGTCTGCTTACTACAACAGATCATAAGGTTACACGAAAATAATTATGCAAGAGTGCGCTGGGGACCAAACGGAGAACTGACAAAAGCTATTCCGATAATGCGTGGAGTCCGCCAAGGATGTGTGTTGGCTCCTACGCTTTTCTCATTATTTGTCAATGACATTCCAGCTCTCCTAGAGGATTGTAATAATGGCTCCCCTAAGTTGAATGGAGAAAGGGTCCCAGCCCTCTTATTTTGCAGACGACACAATTTTAATCTCGCAATCACCCAAAGGTCTGTAATCCCTTTTAAACTCATTCCAACTTTATTGCAATAAAAAAGTCCTGGAGATTAATACGAAAAAAACAAATGCATGGCCATAAACCCTCACAAAACCTTGAAGGGGAATTTATTTTTAAATGACCAAAAATTAGAACTAGTATCAAATTTTACCTACTTGAAATTCTGGGCCTATTTAACATGCCATTTGTCCAATGGCCACACTGGTGGATCAATGATAAGCAGTTTCTTGGCTTTCAAGGATGTTCCGTACTTTGAGGACTTTTTAGATGAGGTCCGCCCACCTTTGGCCAAAAGCCTATATATGAAATTTAGGTACGGAATGCTGAAAACCAATATAACTTTAGCAAGGTGGTCTAGGCTAAATGGACCAAAAACTAGTGAGCTATGTTCGTGGTGTCAGAATTGTATTAAAGAAGATGAACAACATATCCTCTTCTTCTCTGCAGCTTACGAGACGGCCTGGAAAAGATGGATTAAGTCTCTGTGTAATGCTATAGGTGTGCGTTCATACAAGGAAGCGCATAGGATCTTAAAAACGGACACTAGACAAGTGATCGTCTTTGGTGTCAGTAGATTCCTATTGGCAATAAGCTTTGTTCGCAAGAAAAGGGGCTGGGATCTATAAGTGAACAATAATGCCTTCTAGTATTTTGTACTTGTACCTGAGGTGTTCATTGTAATTAATCAAATGGTTAAATGGTTGTTATAATTATGAATCCCACTGATAATTTTAATATTGGAACTGTTCAAATCAATTTTATATAATGTTTATGATTTTACAATATTGCCTTCTTAATTAAATTATGGATTTTATTGTATCAATTTCCCATCTGCACCCAACTATCTGTAAATCTACTTATTCTTCTATTCACAAATGTGCTATGTATTCTTGTTTTTTAATGTATCTTTTATGGCTTAAATGCACCAAAATAAAGATTTATGAATGAATTATGTGGTGTGCTGTTGAATGTTGTGGTATGATTTGGAATTCTGTGGTGTGTCTGCATGTGCGTGTTGTGTTGAATTATGTGGTTTGGTGTCGTATTATGTGGCTTGGATGAAATATGTGGAGTTGAACTGTGTGGCATGGAACTGTGTGGATACTTTTGCCTTTTTAGTGTTGGCAAAAAAACAAATAGGTAGGAGCTAAGCTTCAAATCTGTGTTTTAAGGTGTTAAAAAAAATCTAGGTTTAAACAGTTGAAGACTTTAGAGAATAATCATACAGGGAGAATTGTATCAGTTTGTAATATCCCTTATAGAAACTCATAGGCGATCATGTCAAACAGGGTATACTGTTAGCTTTTTCTTCATTTAAAAATGCATATTGCATTGCATAAATTAAATAAGCTGGACTTCTCCTTAAAATCAAAGGCAACAGTTAATTTCTGGTGAGTAGGCTCTTGAAAAACAGAAGACAGTTATTGAAGGGTTAACCCACACTCTTACATTGGACAATGACCATGAAAATATGTAATGCAGCACACCACTCACCAGATTCTACAAATATCTATGGGAGTAAATAATGTGATCAGATATTTAAATCAGGGAGCTCAACATGTGCCCATGAAGTCGGGATTTGTGCCACATTTTCAGAATTTTAATTAATCACTCAAACAGAATAAAGCCGAACCTCTGAAGAAATGCACCAATTTATTTCAACTCTTCAACTTCGGCTGATGGGGAACATTATCAGCTGTACCACTGCAGTTTTTGCACAATGTGGTATGCAATAAAGGCAATGAAACTCGCAATAGGCAGTGAACTACAGTACAATGATGCAGGTGCAACGCAATAATGGGACATGTGAAATATTTAATGGTAGGCATAATGGGTGGTTCTGCAGCCAAGAAGAGGACCACTGGGGAAGCAAAATGTAATTTGTATCACCTGCAATAACCTTTTAACAGTAGACTATATATGAATAACTATGCATGCATTGGCGACAATGCTGAGTTACACTTATATAAGGGGTTGATTATCGATGACAAAGGTTTATTATTATATAAAATGATAAGAGGGTGTCTGAAGTGTAACTTGAACAGTAACATATAAACGTGTTGAGAAATTGAGGAATAACTTAAGCATCTAACATAATTAAAATAACCATCAATGGAACATATTTCTTGTGCACACATACATCACCAAGTTACATCACCAAGTGGATTCTTGGTGCTATATTTTGTATTACGATTGTGATTTTTTTATACTTTCTAAAGGTTGATAAATGTGCTTGAAGATGTTTATGGGACCTTGGAACTAATGATACTATATAAAGATGAATAACTATCTTTTGATATAAAAACGAGTACTCTCCTTCTTTTCTTCCTAAGTAATGCTATGTGCATGCTATTTATAATTGTCTACCGACTCCTACCTTTCAGGACACTGTGTTTCTGTTGCATCCTATCTACCCAGTCCTGAATTGGTCTACGGGTTACACTCCTGTTAATCATACAAAATTCCTTTTCAGAGAAGTACATGAGCCACTGAATAGAGGGTGTGGAATAACACTTTTGTTTACCATTATAGAGGTTTGGTGCACCAGCGCTATGCTTTCAGGCTGTAAAAACATGTGTTTTGTAGATAGTTATGCCCATGGAAGCCACCGTTTATGTAATTAACGCACCCTGTCATCTGAGGGATGTTGGGGTTCAAAACCGTTTCCTGCATCTTCATCTTCACAACCCTGTATCAAGCTGTTGCAAGCTTTCCACAAGATGAATACATCTTCCAGTAAGCTTTCAACTCAGTTAAAAATGTAAGGTCTTATCTTGGTTTTCATTATACTATTTAAAAAAAACTCTTATTCTCAACAGGCATTATATACTCTTCCCCATAACTGTCAGGCAGAGGCATAGGTGCTACATAATTTTGATTTTTCCAGGTGTTAAAAAAGTGTGGGAAGTAACCTTTAGACCCTGGAAAATCGAAGGCTTTAGAGTTATGAGCCATCAGCGTATACTCCTTAAATTTTGTCTGATTGAAACTGTTAAGGAAATTGTTCATGCATAAAGACCCTGAAAACTACCAGGCGTCATGTGAAGGTAGTTGCTGGGCAAATATGTAGTTGCACTCGTGTACAACATTCTCATGAGTACATTCTATATCAAATACAATAAAGTTTTTAGTTTTGGTCTTGGACAGCATTTAGTCATGTAACACGTGTACTTTTCCCAATTGTAAATGGTCTTGCTTCTAACTGACTCTCCGAACTTGAAATACTGCCAAGAGTATTTATGGTCACATCAAAGTAGTTTTCAAACAGACCAAATTTACCAAGACTGACCAGTCTATCAGGCAGCATTTGTAGATCGACATGGTCTTGAGTAGCCCCGCAATGCCGGCCTCCAGACACGTGTTGGTCTCTCTCTGCAATTAAAAATAAGTAACCACTGACTTTGCTGTAAAGGGTACTTTTGAAGGTTCTGGAGACACCCCCCTCTCGCCCCCGGATAATGAGGGCGACTATTCTGAAGGTACCGAAAGCTGTATTTTATGCTTTATTATGTAAAAGTTTAGCAAGATTTTCTAAAAATTCCACAGCATTAAATATGTCACACGAGTAACATCTTGTAAACAGAGTAGTGTCAATACCCTGACCGTGGAAGCGGAGCTGGAAAAAATCATTTGGCCCCACACCTTGCAACAAGTGCTCTATAAGAGCTTGTATAGCTTGGCGAATAGCTTATGTGTTCTAAGTTAACAAAGTGGAACTCTTTATAATGCTCTGTTGTCTGAAATCTCTCTACATTTCTCTGGTATCTTCTGTTGCTCTCCAAAAACACCGGCTCAGGATTCTGAGATTGGGGATCTGGATGGGAGATGCCGATCTCAGCTGAATCATTTTGGGAAGGCTCCATCTGATTCTGATGAGCAGCCTTCTTAATTTGCCTTTTTGACAAGGATTCTGGCTTTCTTTAATTTATTAATTAAGAGCCTGTGCTGCTTGATGCTAGTAACCCACTTGTTTTTAGGCCATCCCAACCTTTTTAGACTCTGTCCCCATACCGGTTTGTTCAGTCGTGGGAGTACTTCAGTGTATTTGGTGTTTTGGGCTCTCTTTGCCTCCTTGCGCAACAAGCTCTTTAATCTTTTGGAGCATCTAAAAACGCCTCCTAAATTTGAATTTTGGGTTCTCAATTGTTGCATTTTAGGGGGTGGGTCAAGGTATTTTTGCGTTTTAGAGCAGCTCTAGCATGTGGTACTGTCTTTTTGGACAAGCCAGGGCCAAGAAACCTCAGAACTTTAGAAAGAATCTTTTGCGCCTTCTTTTCATAGTGTGCTGTTTGTCTGGACCTGTTAAACAATACTATACCCTGGAGCGCTGGGGTTCTCTATCTCTGGCGTCAGCATGAAGTATTGTTCAAATCTGACACCGCTGTTTTGCTGGAATTTAGAACCTCACTTGTACACTGTTGGACTATAAGGATCATCTCACAAAGTCTATCACTATCTGTGTAGTTTTCATTATCCCCATGGGCCTTCTTCCACAGTTTAGTTGCTTTACAAGCTGATTTTAACTTTCCTATACCCCCTGTCATTGCTTTAATACAGGACCCCAACTCATTTTTCAGGTTCAAAACCCCGTATCCTGGGGCGTTACTGTTGTCAGCAGGGTTGGGGTGTATATTATCCTGAAACTCCCAGAGTACCATTCTCAAAGCACCACCCATAGTACTGTCCTGCTTTCCGCCCACCCTCCGGACACCACTTGCGATAATCACCCCTTGTACCTAGGGATGACACCTGGAGCCTCTCTCCTTTGAAGATTTGATTAAGACCCCAAGGCCATTCTATACTAGTGTCATGAATTGATGAGGTTAGAGTGGCGGGGTTTACAACTGATGCAGGACTAATTGAGAAATATGAGTGTGGGGTGTAACTGGGCACAAAATAGGCTGAAGATGTAGATTCTGCTCCCAGTAGGTAAGTTCTACACCATTTTGGGCCTCTTCCGGATTGTGAGCAATAGCCCTATGATCTTATTGTGTGGCATTGAAAGGGAAACTTCCTACAGTTGATACTGCGATGAGCATGTCAGAAAGCTGTTGCACTTCGCTAAGATCTCTGAAGAGCCCGGCGACTGCAGCAGATGTCCCAGACACCTCCTGTGCTTTAACCCCATGGTTGATGAAGACATTTAGGAGTGATTCTGGAGACCCTACATGGTTTACAGCTCCATTCGGGCTCTCAGGGGCTGGAGGATTATTTAGGGTACTATTAACGGGGAGCTGGTCTATGGGGTTATGGCTTAGGTCTAATGGCTTGGATTGTGGAGGAAGGCATTAGGGTTTCTTTTTTATGGAAAGGTTCAATTGCATGTTTGGATCTGGATCGTGGCTGCTTAGGGGGAGGGGCTAAACCGATAGTCAGAAGTGCAGTTCCATGCGCTGTACCAGAGGAGGCAGTGCATGCGTTCGAGCATCTTATGTCTCTAACTGATTTTGTTAAAAAGTCAGTACCTGAACTGTTTTGATGCGCAGGGCACCTCTCACCTGTTGTAGGTATTGGTTCCTCTTGCGGTTGTGCCGACGTTCTGGCATTTCGCTATAACGCAGTTCTTTGATCTTCTTTGTGTACAATTGCCATGTTGTAAGTGTTGGATCCTGGAGCTGAAGCACTGTTCTCTTTGCCATGTTTAAGGAGAGTTTCACCCCTGCAGGTCTTTTGCAATTGATCTAGGGATTTAAATTTAAAGACCAGAATATACACATTAGTAAAAGTCATTTCATGCTTTTCTAACAGTACGGTTATAACAAGCAGACTAAATAACTCTTCACATTGTTAGAAGACCCCTTCAGCTGATGGAGAAATGTGCTGCATAAAAAAAATACATATGTTAGGATGTTTAGTATGCTATAGTTCATAATACACACCTGCTTTGCCCTTTGAGGAACAGCCTTCTTTGTAGAGAGGCAGGCTACAGGATCCTCACATGTTCTTTTTTTTTAACAGAGTCTCAATCCACTTTAAGCTCTTTGGGGTCACACTACTGATGCTTGGACTGTGTTATGAACAGGTGCAGCATAGTTCTGAGATTCCTGACCAAGGCGGGTGGCTGTGAAGAAAGGAATTAACATCACATTTCCACTATTAGGTGCTAGTTTGGTGAAACTCCTTTGAGGGTTAGATGATGCTGGGTGTAGAGTGGCAAAGATATACATGAGCGTCTTCACACAACTTTAGGTAACAAGACGTATGTTATGTACCTTTATGCGGAGGGTTACACTGAATATGTTTAAACTGAGAGGCGCGTGTCCCTGCTTCGCTGAGGTATGGATTTCGCATTACTCCTCAGTCTGTGCATCAACTTGCAAATCATTGCCTTTAAAACACGCATGAACTAAAGAGAGCTTTTTAAAATCTGTGATACCGATTCACTTTTCTAGACCTACATACTCGTTCATTTAAGTTTAGAACACTCTGCATGCATACACTCTATTACCCAAGTGGCACTGTAGGATGAAGGAAAATGATGGGAGACAGACAGATAGTGGTGGCTTGTTGGATGGCCCAAGAATAAGGCTTGAAAGGTAGCATACAAGAGCTAGATACAGAACGGGGCGTGCAGCATGGCGTCAGAATAATGCTTGTAATGGAATCAGAGCTACACAGACTTACCTGTTGTGTAGGCAAGCAGGTCCTCTGTGTCCCACTCTGAGGGTTGCATAGGCTTCCCCATAAACAGATTTGATTAAAAGATGCTATAGCCATCATCTACACTTACAACACTGTTATTTTACTTTTCTTAAGCCACTCTTTCAAAAGATGACAGATTCGAAGTCTTCTATCATGCTGGGAAGGCGGAAGGTTTCCTAGGCCTGCTGGAATTTAAACCTAGAACATTTGGTTCTAGCTCCCAGGCACCTGCACGGTAAGACCCCCTACAAGCCTAAGGGGGAGATTTACCAAGATTTTACGCCATGTTTGTGTCACAAAAGTGACGCAAATCGGCGCAAAATCTTTTTTTTACTATTTACTTTCTAGCACTAAACTTGTTTTGAGCTGGAAATAACATGAAAGTTACGCAAAGCAGCGCATAGTGCTGCTTTGCATTACTTGGCACCAAGGAGGCATAGCATGGATGGTGCATGGGCGTTCCCATGCAAACACCCAAGGTTTCTCAAGCTAAACCCAATTTACTAAATAAATTAGACCAGGTATAGTGTCTGAAAATGGCACCTTTCTGAAGTAGGTGCAAGGAAGAAGAAAAGCTTTTATTTCTCCTTCCTTCCCAACTTTGTAGGTGTGCTGCACTGTACAGCACACATACAAAGAGGGAAAATGGTTAAAGTCAATCTATGCATAGTATTTCGTGCTGTAAGTGAACCCTTCCAGTACAAAACCTAAACTAGACCCATAGAGACACCCTTGCACCATGGTGCAAAAGTGTCTCAGTGGCACCAACAACTGATTTCAGCACCGGCACTCAGGAAAGGGGAGGAGAGTACTATATTTCAGTAAGTTTGGCTCTCCCATCCGCTCTCCTTTTTAAGCAGCGCAATATTTGCGGCTGCTGCACTGCGGAGCGCGAAAAAGTGGTACATCAACCCCTCATTCCCCTTGGCCCCTGCACAGCATACAGAGCAATATTAGGATTGTACAACATATTCAATTTACCATGTTTAACATAAATGATCAACGGTCAATAGCAGTAGCATCAGCCACAGACCCCCACGCCTCCAAATTCCTGCATAAACCCTGAGGCAGCCCCGATAGATGATCCTGCAGGAATCTCATGAGCAAGCCCTTTGTAAATATTACCGCCAAACCCCTACGTTTAAAACAGAGGCCTTTCAAGACCACGCAGGCTTTTGAAACACGACTTACATAGCATTTATCTGTCAGAAAACTGCACAGATTCCCTGCCCTCTAAACCACGTTTAAATCACACAGTCACTTGTAGCCAACAAACTAGAAGGCTGTGTAACATCTAAATAGTTAGACAACAATCACATCCGATCTTTCAGAGCTCGCGCTGCCAAAGGCCCATGAAACAATTTATGCAAACAAAACCCAATGCTTAGATACTTTTTACCGCTGATTCATGATACTCAGCTCATTGCTATAAATGAAGTAAACTCCCATAAAAAAGCTGTTTATTTTGCAAATTGCATGCTCAGCCGATAACTTTTGTTTTCATTTTGCCTTCAGTCACATACAAATGTAAAACAAATACACATTTTTAACATTAATTTGGGAATATAACAAGAACACACCTTCAACTGAACACATTAGTTTGACGGTCTAGTAGCTTTTCAAGCAAACTGTCCTTACAAAAATAAACTTTTCAGCTCAATAAAGTTGACCTTGGAACATGTCATAAAGATATAATATATATAAACGTTTTTTTTTACCTCCAGAAAAGTTGATTGAGTGTCTACGAATTGAGACCCTTCATGGTCTGCATAGCTGTGATAGTGAGTCCAGACTCTGCCATCCTCTTAGTGGGATCCATGGATCTGTTGTCTCCACAAATGCGCATTTTCCAGCTGCAAGCAGGACAGACTGGGGTCTCCCAAGGGGGTATTTTTACTCCAATGTCTTAATTAGGCACACTTTTTTCAACAAAAGAGCTGGGAGTTCCTGTAGGACACTGACTCTTAATTTATGCTTACTTTTTTAATAAAGGACTTAAACAAAGGGTTAATTATTCGCATTATTTTACAAATAGACACAATTATGCGCAGTTTTCCAACAATGGGTGTTCCCTTGGATGTCAATAACTCCTAATTTATGCCTGTTTTTTAACAATAGGGGATTTTAATATACTGAAACTTGCTGACTCAAAGAATAGATAATTTATGTTTTTCAACACTAGCAAGTTCCCTTGGGTGACGCAATGCTTAATTATACATCTTTTTTCATAATATGGAGATTCCAATACACTGAAACTCGCTGCATAGGTAACGAGGCACTGCAGGCTTGGGGTGAAATAGGAGGGGGTGAGCTGAGTTCTGAGCCCCCTGGATGTCTTATAAAACCCTTGCAGACTGTACTGCATCTTTGGACGCTTTACTCTCTCTCTCACTGTGTCTCTCTATCTCTGCTCCTCTCTCTCTCTCTCTCTGCCCCTCTCTCCCGTTCTCTTTCCATCTCCCACTACCTCTCTGCTTCTCTCTCTCTCTCTCTCCCTTTCTCTCCCTCCACATCTCTTTCTCTCTCCCTCTCTTTCCCTCTCACTCTGCCTCAGTCTCACTCTCTCTGCCTCTCTTTCCATCTCCCTCTACCTCCCTGCTTCCCTTTCTCTTCCTCTGCATCCCTCTCATTCATCCCTTCTCCCTCTGTCTCTTTCTCCATGTCCCTCTCTCTCAGCCCCAAGCAAGCAGAGGCACCCAAGTGAGCATGTATATTACAAGTATCAGGCACAGTTCCAGCCTGAAAATAAAATTTCACCTACCAAAACCATGCTTAATAACAGGGTGTACAGGAGGCTGAACATACCCAGGCTTGTTTAGACAGCAAAAGGGGGCGTCCGCCCCTACATCACAACTTAGTCGCATGCTCTTCAGGTGAGTCATCTGACTAAAGTGATGCCACGACCAAGGTCACATGCTCTTCTGGGGCAGGGCTCTCTTGCAACAACCCACTTGACCACCGCACAGGGCACATGATTAAGGTGATGTTACACCCCCATGTGACCGCACAACAGGTCACCTGATTAAGGTGATGTCACACCCATGTGACCGGTCACATGACTAAGGTGATGTCACAGCTCACTTGACCACCCTGCAGGTCATGTGATTAAGGTGATTTCACACCCCCACGTGACCACTCCACCAGTTACATGACCCACACAGTCATGTGGTCCAAATGTGATGTCATATCTGGGGTGGGCCCCAGGGACCTGGACCTACCTGCCACGGAAATGACGTCACTTCCAGGGCTTGGTAACTGTTCCTTTTTAGTTTGATGTACCATTTCCTCCTACTTATGCTTGTACAAAATTTGTTTGTGCCACTATAAAAGCTAAATTTTCTTCTTCAACGGTAAACATGGATGCCAGTCCAAACAAGCAAAGCCAGAGTAAATTAAATTAGGGGCCTACTTATGCCACTTAAACAAATGTAAATAAACATTATTCCTAATCAATACAAATGCTCTCTCATTACTGTTAGCAACTACTTTTCTTGCAAATAGAAGTGTGTACCCTCACCTGAAAGTAGTAGTGACAATAACTCCTAGGCAATCTAAATGAAACCAGCAATATACATAATACAGATGACGTAGGAAGAAGCGAAGGGAAACTAGGAAAATATGTAAAAACTGTTACTGTTTTAATAATTCTTTATCTTATACAGAAATTATAGTCATAAAATACATGCAAGTACGTCACATAACATATTACATTTAGTTAAAAAAAGAGATTTAAAAAGTGGCAATATCTTTATTAATTTGACGCGCGTTTCGGCGTACGCAACGCCTTCTTCAGGAAAAGCCACAAATGTTATCTGGTAATAATAATAAAGAGAAAAAAACATACTCAATTTCCGAATCATAAAATCCATATGTCAGCATCTATTCCAACACCTGAAACACAGGTCACAGGCAACACAAACAGGACACTGCAACAAAATAAACCCAATGATTTAGTACAATTATTCACTCAAACAACTAGTATGGACAAGGACAGGGACAAGGCAGAGCAACCAAGTAAATAAATTGCTAAATAAAACTTCATAGCCAAATATGGACTCACACCTTCACCAATAATTAATAATAAAAATCATAAGTTTTCCAATTAGCTGCATTTATGAAGTATGGCCATTATCTGAACTTCAAATATAATAGTGTTGTTGTGCATGATCTGCCACAAAACTGGTCAGCAACACCCGGCTTCCATTACATGTCGATAATGCTATTTTGTCTTAACTTCAAATATGAGGATGTATACACATGAGAAAATGCAAAAGCGTTTTATAGTTTCTTACTTGGTATACACAGGAAACAAATGGTAAGATAATCAGTGGGAAACGTTCTTCATAGAAACCCACCTCAAAAGACAGTAAAAGAAAAGATTAGATTTACAGATTTGTTTCAGAAGGTAAGCAACAAAAGTTAATTCAATCAATCAATCAATCAATCAATCAGGGGCTTATAAAGAGCACTACTTACTACTCTCAAGGCGCTGGGGTAGAGGCGTGCAGCTCCGGTTCAGTCGAAGAGCCGGGTCTTGAGGTTCTTTCTGAAGGTGTGGAGGGTGGGGGACCGTCTGATGTTCACATGGAGCCTGTTCCAGGCTTTGGCTGCGACAAAGGAAAAAGCTCTTCTTCCTGCTCTTGTTCTGCGGATGCGGGGGGTCTCTCCAAGTGCGAGGTCTGCGGAGCGAAGGTTCCTCTTGGGTACGTGGAAGAGACTCTTTCATTGAGATATTTGGGTCAAATGTTGTGGAGGGATTTGTAGGCGTGGGTGAGCAGTCTGAAGGTAACTCTTCTCGACGGGGAGCCAGTGGAGGTCACGTAGGTGTTGGGTCATGTCTTCGTGCCGTGGGGTTCCGATGGTGAGTCTGGCTGCAGCGTTCTGGATAGTCGGTAGCCTGTGTAGGAGGGTTCTGTTGATTCTGGCGTAGAGGGCATTGCTGTAGTCCAATCTGCTGGTTATTAGTGCGTGGTTGACAGTTTTTCTGCATTCTGGGGGTATCCATTTGAAGGTCTTGCGGAGGATCCAAATACAGTTGAAGCTGGTGGAGGTGATGGAGTTGATTTGGCGGGTCATGGTGCAGGAGGAGTCGGGGATGATACTGAGGCTCTGTGCGTGGTCTGTCGGGGTGGGCGAACTTCCGAGGGCGGAGCGCCACCAGGTGTTGTCCCAGGTGGAGGGTCCGAGGATGAGGACCTCGGTCTTCTCCGAGTTGAGTTTCAGGCAGCTGTTTTTCATCTAGGCAGCTATATCTCTCATTTCTTCCTGGAAACAGAGTCTGGTGTCCTCAGGGTTCTTCATGAGAGAGAGGATGAGCTGGGTGTCGTCGGCGTATGCTACTTTGCTGAGCCCGTGTTGTCTGACGATGGCGGTGAGGGGGGCCATGTAGATGTTGAAGAGCGTGGGGCTGAGGGATGATCTTTGGGGAACTCCGCAGTTGATCTGTGTGGGTTCAGAAAGGAAAGGAGGTAGTCTGATCCTCTGGGTTCTGCCGGAGAGGAAGGATTGGATCTAGGAGAGGGAGGTTCCTCGTATCCCAGCGTCGTGGAGTCTGGCTGCGAAAGTACGATATGAGAAGTTTCAAAGGCTGCTGAGAGGTCTAGTAGGATGAGGGCTGCGATGTGCCCCTGGTCTAGTAGCATGCTGATGTTGTCGGTGGCAGCGAGGAGGGACGTCTCAGTGCTGTTGTTGCTGCGGAATCCTGACTGGGAGGCGTCTAGGATGTCGGTAAGCAATAAAAGTTAATTGCAATTTTAGACAGCATAACACTGAATGCAAAAAACTTAATCCCTCACAAATCAGCTGTGTAAGCCTATAACACAGCAACCAATAAAACAAGCATTTGCAATGCAATAGGTCTCACATTTATGAGAATTAGAGCTATTGCTTTTGTAAATGACAATGTCTTTTACCTATTTGTGTTGGTTTGGAGTGGAGTGGATGTATGTGATGTGGAGTGGAATTGTGTGGGTTGTATTGGAATTTGCTATTATAAGACGTTGATTGTATGTAATACACTCCTACCATTTCGAAATGCTTTAAATATCAAGTATTACCATTACTCAATACAATAGTGCTACTATTACACAATTTAATGGTACTTAATTTACCGACCTCAGAAGGATGAAATGCAGATGACCTTAATCAGATTTGACTGCTTGACGTTCCAATCACTGCATTTTTCAGTGGATACCATTAAACTCGTTAAACCATCCTTCCATCTTACTATGTTTGTAGTACATGTTGAGAAAACGCCCATAATTCATTGTGCAGCAGCTTTGGTATGTCCTGGTTAGGTAATTCATCAAAAGGCTTATTTATATTTTATTGTTCTTTTGCAATGGTCAGCCCCACATGTAGTAGGCGTAGAGTCAGGGGCGGGCACCTCTGGGCGAGTGTAACATACATCAAATCGGTGAGGGGCACACAACCATTACCTACTGCAGAGAAAGGCAGGTCAGGCACCTTCAGCGGACAAAAGCACCTGGGGTGGAAGAAGTCCGGGATGCATGTCTGCCACCATACATTCTACTAGTTCTGAACGTGTTCCGCTCTGAATTCAAATGCTAATCTTCCCTTTGTAAACAGCATTACCGGGTAGCAAAAAAAGCACCGCACCCGTTTCAAGAGCACAGCGCTGATAGTGAAAGTATGTTTGAAGGCAAGCAGTGCCAGCACAACAAAAGAAAGGTGCGGCCGCCATATTTGGCATAAGCCTTGGCATGTTAACATAATTAGAGAAAAATAGTTCTTCGAAACAACACATCATGAATTGCAGCGAAAGGAAACTGAACTGGGCATGCTGCTCTGACAAAAACGGAAGTAATGAACTGGGCATGCTGCTCTGACAAAAACGGAAGTAATGTTCTGTTGTGTGAACCACTTAGAATGCTGCAAAGGGACACTGCAGTGTACCAATGGTAACCAGCAAGCAGGAGCAAAGTGCTTTTATCAACTACACCAGGTCTTCCAAATAGCGTGTGTGCGCTGCGCTGCCTAGGCTCGACCTAAAAACTAACCAAGAGCATACAATCGAGAAGGACAACACAGCCATCCAATTCCGACGGAATAAGTCAATGTGAAAGTATTAAGTACAATGCTGCCTGCAACGTCTTGTGTGAGACCACAAAAATGTGCCGCAAAATTTCACAATCATTTTATTTTTTAATGTTGTTTGGAAGAGATCCCTTAAGAATTTTGGTTGTGGACGCGCTAAGCTACGGCTGCTCGGGCTGCTGGTTGAACTGGTCTTTGCAATTAAGTATATTGGCCAGAAGGTGGCACTGTTTCTGTATTCATATTCTCCAGAGCTCTCATTCTCGGTTGCTTTAGGTTTAGAATGTTCTTTCCATGACGGGTGATCACAGTGGTATTAATCACAGAAAATATATACAGACATTTTAAAGACTATGCAATAAATTCTGTTACAGCAACAATGTATCCACATTTTTCATAATATTTTCTCTAGTTGAATTATTATTTGTGCCTGTTGAACATACTTAATATATAGCTATCTCACTTGCAAATAATGTTGTTTCATTGTACGTGTCGCCTGATATCTCAAACAAAGCCTATGTTTAAAATCCTGCATGAAAAACTGACACTTACTCTCCATCTGCAAACCTCCTCAGTGTGAATACAGCCTACTACTCGCTTGCATGTTTATCCTATTCTCGATTATTGTAGCTCTCCAAATTCACCGATCACAACCTTTGAACCGTATCTCTGCTTTCTACTCTGTTAATTCCACCAATCATTTGCATGAACCCACATAGCCTTTACTAATAATGCTGTCGACCCCTATTACTTTAATCTACAATACAAAACTAGTGCAAATGCATGTGATAGTGTCAGTGAGAGCACACAACCAATCAGATATCCAACAATAACCAATAACCCCTGGATTAACCACTAGCCTCGAATTCTCTAAGCACTCTGAAATACGAGACAGGTAACTATACTCACGACGAGCTGTCAGCTATGCCCCCTTTCTCCTGCTTGAGTCCAATTCAAAATGTACTATTTTTTTTAATGAAAGTGGTTGCTGAACAGGGAAACAAATGAAGAAACAAATGTACTTACGGCATTTAATTTAATTTATTTATTTACCAGTCTCACTTACTGCTTCTGAATGAATTTGGGCGCTTTACATATTACTCCGATTACATAATTACAGTTAAACTGCAGAATAGAAATATAACATATATTGCATTAGAAGAAGCTCATCACAACACAAAAACATTAATGAGTTGATCAAAGTTATTTTTTGGGAGGGGAAACGTTAGTGTAGAAAGAGGCAGAAGAGATGTGATTTCTGGTACAGGGGTGGCTCGTCCGCTAATGCGGTGGAGCATTGCCTCACTGAGCAGGTCAAAAAGGAAAAGAATAAAAATGTTAATAACTCATTGTTATTATCATTTTATTTTTCCGTCCTTGCTGAGCTGTGTAGGGACGGGTCTGCTCTGCTCACAGAGCAGGGCAGGGGAGGAGTGGTTTGCCTTCTCCAAGTGTGCATGAGGGTTCTCCGCCCAGGCTGTGATGCCCAGACGGCCAGTCTCGGGCCGGCCAAACCATCATGCGCACTTTGCATGTTCTCTGCCCAGGCTGCATAACAGCCTGGGCGGAGAACATGCCCAGGCTCCCAATCCCTAGCTGAGCGCCGAACCACGGCACTCAGAGCAATCACAATGCTGCATTGCACCGTTGTGATTGGCTATGGGGAGCCTCGGTGCCGGGTGCTACCTTCTTCATGCCCTGAAGACCTGGAAGCGGGCGAAGAGGACCGCGAGACAGCGGCGGCACACAGGTAAGTGTTTCTTTTTTTTTCATTCCCTCCCCTACTCCCTCCCATGGCGCCCCACCACAGTTAAATACCAGCTGCCACTGTTCTGGTACTTTCTGAAGGCTAACAGTGAGGAATCAGTTCTGCTGCTAAAAGATAAAGAGTATCACTCCATAGTTGAGGAATCAGTAAATTATTGCTTCTGAGTGATAGGCATTACCAGTGCTTATTTGAGCCAGTGGTTTCCGGTACTTGACACCAGCACTTAATTCTTAGCACCGGTCTGCCACATGGTGGCACTGTCTGACAAATTTGGGTATGACCACAACAACAGTTGTTTAATAATGTAATATTGCAGGAAAGTGCTCCTTTTTTACATGGTCACCCCCACTTTTTGCCCTAGTACTGATGCGTTTTGACTGAAAGTGCACATGGTCCCTGCTAGTCAGAGCCCCAGTGCCAGTGCTCTCTCCCTTAAAATGCGTGAATGAATCAATGAATGGAGTTAATTTCTAAAGCGCGCTTATACTCATGGGTGTCTTGTCAATAAGACAGGTAAATGTCTAATTGTAACCCAATTGGCAAGGACTTTAGCACCCCTGTAAGTCCCTAGTAAATGATACTTCTAGTACCCAGGGCATGGGTACTAAAGAAGGTTTCTATGGGCTGCTTCATGTATCGTGCAACCTAAAGGGACCCACACAAAAACTGCATGCAGCCTGCCATTGCAGTATGTGTGAAATGGAGCAAACCATTTTGAAAACATGACATGGCACGTTCCCTGTGTGCCATGCCCATGCACACTACTTATTCTATATGTAAGTCGGCCTTACCGCAGGCCTTCGAGCCCTAAGGCAGGGTATATTATATTATATGTGAGGACATATCTGCATAAGCAGATATGCCCATGTAATGTCTGGTTCCATTGCCACAACATTGCAAGCGATCCGGAAGCCATTTTAAGTATACGTGCTGGGCAATGGTCATTGCAAGTTACCCAGCTACTTAATGGCTACACTGAAAGGAATGGTGTTTGATATCCACACTCATGCCAGTGTTGGATTTATTATGACATGCACCCAGAGGGCACCTTAGAGGTACCCCCTGAAACCTACCAGTCTTATAATGTGCTGGCTGACTGGACTCTTCCAGCCTGTCACCACAGACAAGTTTCTGGCCCCCTGTTTGGGAAAGCTAACGTTCTCAGAGGTCAGAAACAATGCCTGCTCTGGAGGAAGGTGATCACACCTCCTCCAGATGGATGGCTAGTGAATTATCATAAAAAAGCTAGAGGCTTCAAAGCCTCTGCTGCCTTTGATATGTGGCCCTGGCTTCCTCTAGACCTTGAGAATGCCACCCCCTGCTCTGGGGCCCATTGGGCACAAGAGCAGGTGGTAAAATCAGCTAGTCAATAGGTGTGTCGCACTATTAGACTAGGCACAGACCTAAGGTGGGCCACCTGAAGTGGACACTCGAAGAAGGGTTTCAACTTCTTGTTTTTGGTGAAACTAGGAATTCTGGGTCAGGTTTATGCCCACTCACCACAGAAAGGTGTTATATAAGGGTAGAGTCGCCCAGGGAAAGTTAGTCCATTGTCTACTACCTAACACTCAACTTAACGCCCCTAAATTTGGAATTTAGGTGCCCCCCTGAAACCAGAAATCATCTACCTGGGAACCAAAGAAGGACAGACGAGAGCAGCCACCGTGAGAATTGAGGACTTACCCCAAATTTGGTGCCAAAGACTGTCTTGCTGCTGGTACAACGACAATTCCACTGACCAAGCCTGTGGAGGACTGTCCAGTGCTTCAACAACCAAGCAGCATCTCTCTTCGGGTGGAGGAGCCATCTGCCTACAGCAGCAGTCCTGTATCTTGACTTTTCGACCATTGGGTCCACTGAAGGAGCATCTTGCCAGGAAGAAGTCTTTGCTGCACCAGGAGGTCTGATCCATCTACCTGCTCTGCTCCAGGAGGTCATATCCATCTCCCTGATGAGGTTGGAGACGCCAGGCCCCCCAGGAGTCACTCACCACCAATACCATGGGTACCAGAGCATTTGCTGCAACCAAGGCATGTTCTGTGTCAAGTTCGGACACCATTGAAACCAAGGCTGACCTGCCGACAAGTAAAGTGAGAGCCTCTATCCACAATGACCTGCCGGTCAAAACACCTCTGCACCCTAGACCCCCATCCCGGGTCAAAGGAAACTGACTGTGACCCTCAGGAGCCAAGCCCCCCTTTGGGTTGTGCTTGACTTGTACCCAATTGCAGCCTTTCTTTGGCAGGTAACTTTGGCATAGACTTTACTGCGTAGAACTTGAGTCTATCAACGTGACCAGCAGCTTTGCACCCAGACTCACCAGCTCAGGTAAACCCCGACTGGTGGTTTCCTGCACCTTGCCCCCTAATCACCTTAAGTCCTGAAAGGTATCCTCCAAAACCGTCCGCGTTGTGTAGTGTACCTATGTAGTGTATGATCCTCCCATAGGATAACATTACTGCATTCAAGGCTCATTACTCAAAACAGTTGACTGTATATTTTTAATACTGCAAAAAACTATAACTCCAAAAGTACTTACCTGATTCCGATGATCTTGGTGTCTACAATTATATAAAAATCTGAGTTATTTTTCTAAATTGGTCTTGGATTTCTTTTTGAGTGTGTGTCTCATTTATTGACTCTGTGTGTACAACAAAAGGGTCAGACTGATCAGTTGACTGGGGGTGAGTGGTTGATTTGTTCAAACGCTCCATCCATCATCCCCTTTTGCATCCCTTTGTTCGCCCTAAGTGTGGCAGGGTATGCTCAGACGTGAGTCCCTTGTTCACTTGGCCACTGGATTCAAGATAGCCTGGCTGATGAGGATTATGAATCCGAAACCGGTCCTAGGATGCCTGTTTCCGGTCCAGGGAAGACATGGCTTGGCAGTTCGGACTGGACTGTTTCCATGAGGCACAGGGTCAGACTGATTTGCATATAGCCATGTCTGAACTGGGGTGGCTGAGTGAACTAAAGAATGGTGATGGATTAAACCCAGATCAGTTGACTGGGGGTGAGTGCTTGATTTGTTCAAACACTCCGTCCATCATCCCCTTTTGTATCGCTTTGTTTGCCCTAAGTGTGGCAGGGTATGCTCAGACGTGAGTTCCTTGTTCACTTGGCCACTGGATTCAAGATAGCCTGGCTGATGAGGATTATGAATCCGAAACCGGTCCCAGGATGCTTGTTTCCGGTCCAGGGAAGACATGGCTTGGCAGTTCGGACTGGACTGTTCCCATGAGGCACAGGGTCAGACTGATTTGCATATAGCCATGTCTGAACTGGGGTGGCTGAGAGAACTAAAGAATGGTGATGGATTAAACCCAGATCAGTTGACTGGGGGGTGAGTGTTTGATTTGTTCAAACGCTCCATCCATCATCCCCTTTTGTATCGCTTTGTTCGCCCTAAGTGTGGCAGGGTATGCTCAGACGTGAGTCCCTTGTTCACTTGGCCACTGGATTCAAGATAGCCTGGCTGATGAGGATTATGAATCCGAAACCGGTCCCAGGATGCTTGTTTCCGGTCCAGGGAAGACATGGCTTGGCAGTTCAGACTGGACTGTTCCCATGAGGCACAGGCTCAGACTGATTTGCATATAGCCATGTCTGAACTGGGGTGGCTGAGTGAACTAAAGAATGGTGATGGATTAAACCCAGATCAGTTGACTGGGGGTGAGTGTTTGATTTGTTCAAACGCTCCGTCCATCATCCCCTTTTGTACAACAAATGCTCAACACTCCTCTCTAAGAAGCCTAAGCTGCTCGCCTGCACTACCACTGCAAGAACATATGTGATTTTTAAAATTAAGCCCCCGTAAACCAAAAAGGACCACCTGGACTATTTTCATGTGTACATTTGGTACACTACATAAATAGGCATCTTCCTACAAATATCCATTAACAATCACTAATATGTGCCACCAAAGACACTTGTAGGAGTGTGATGGTTAGTAGTTGTGTTGGCACTGTAATTGGCAGTGCTGACAGGGGCAATGGATGGTGCAAGCTGGTGTGTCCTCCTGCTGAGGGCCCTAGCACCTATTGCTTTACAAATTAACCACTGGGTATTACCCCCTCGTCCCTCTTGCTTAGATGAATTACTTTAGTTGAGACCCCCTAAGCCTCTCCGGTACTCCTTCAAATCATTACAAGACCCTCCCCTCCTTTCTTCCTTTTTCGTTTTGTGCTTGTGATGATTCCCGGCAAGTGTAGCGTGCCAGCTCCATCTCATCGTAGTGGGACTCTACCATCGTCCGTCAGAGAGATACTGTGAGATCACGATGGCCCCAGGGACAATAAGTCTGCGAAGGGTCTCCGGAGTCTTCAAAGGATGTCACGGTGCCCTGAGAGGGTACGGTCAATAGTTTCAGATACCCCCAGGAGCATCCGCGCTAAGCTGTGGTAGCAGATGCCGGGGGGACGACTCTGCAAGTGGGTGCTGTATTAATTCCTGATTGAAAGGAGCAGCACCTCTCCAGGGAAGGAACTCTGCATTTCAGCAGGGGGATTTGTCGCTGTTCTGGAAACTGGAAAGGCAAAAGGTAATAGGGACAATTTATGGTGCCTTAGTGGCAGTATCGTACTGCTCTATTGGTGCCCTTTCAAAGCCTTTTTTGTTAGTTAATGCTATTGGCTAGTGTTGAGTGTTTCTTGGTGATTTGGGCATTTAGCCATTGGGGAATATTTAAGGAATACACTTCATGTTTTTTGCTGAACTTCTGTGTGTTGAGGGAGCGAAAAAGAAGAAAATTGATGAAGAATTTTCCTTCTCCCTCTTCCGGGCCAAAGGCTAACGGCTAGGCTATGATTGATGAGGGTGTGGCATGTGCCTTAGGTGCTAAGCCTCATAAGGCCAAGAAGGCGAGGAAAAGCTAGGATAAAGATGTAATCGGACAGACCTAGTACATCTGGGGACAAGTATATTTACAGAGATTACAAGGTCCCCATTTTGCTCCAAATTAAGGCGGTGGATGCTGAAGGTTTATTTTCAATATATAAAGCCTGAAGTGGTGGCTTTTTCCTTTTCACTCCATGATCAAGGATATGATTTTTAGAGGATGGAAGGAATCAGATAAATTTAAAATCCCAAGATTTCTACACATCTTAGAAACTGGAGGAAGCGCTTACTAAACTTTCTCATTCATTCAAAATGTATCTAATTTTGGCTCAATTAATCGGGAGATCATCTTTAAACCCAGAAGATTTTTCTCCAATAAGAAGGTGGACAATGGTCTTAAAAAATGTTTAGGAGCAGTTTCCTATGCTTCATTGACTTCGCAGTCATTGGTCAAGGATTTTCAGTCTCTTGCAGAGGCTATGCAGGAGAGTGCAGGTGTTTCTGACATCTTGGTTCAGATAGAGAAGCAATCAACATTTTTCACCGATATTTCTTCTGACATCATTAAGACGGCATAAGTAGCATCTAGCTCAGTGATTATGGCCGGAAGGAATTTTTACCTCAGTGATTGGAAGACTGACTTCTCTGAGAAGGCCTCATTCCAGAAGACCCCTTCGAAGAAAGGAAGCTCTTCGAAGATCATCTGCATGAGAAGATGAGGAAATCTTTCAAAGACAAGAAACATACCTGGTCATATAAGTCATGGACATTTAGGAAATTCATGCCCTGGAATAGAGATTCTCTGGAGTATTTCAAGAGGAAGGCTAAGTTGTATTCTGCCACACTACGCAAGTACCAATAAAGAAAGTTGGAGAAATCACATGAGGTGTCTAACAAAGGCGAATCATCTAATAAGTGCTCCTTTTTATACCAGTCATCTGGCCTTTGAAAAGGTGAGAGTAAGGACCAAGGATTCTTACCACACTTGGCAAAGTTCTATCACAGATTGATGGATGCTGAGCATTGTTCAGAACAATTACTTTATAGAATTTAACTCACAGACTCGTGGTTCATACTTACTCCCGCCTACAGGGATCCTATATAGAAGGAGGCATTGTGGTCAGGGATTTTGGCCATACTCCTCAAGAAAGTAATTTTACCTGCACCTCACGAGGAAAGAGGTCAAGGGATATATTCCATCCTTTTTTTGGTTCCAAAGGTCTCCAGCAACTTTCGACTAGTGCTGGACTTTAAAAGGCTCAATCGGTGGGTAAAGACCATTCCTTTTTGTATGGTAACTTTGCACACATCATTCCTCTGGTCTCCAACAAAGACTTCATTGCCACAGTCAATTTACAGGATGAATATTTGCATGTGCTCATCCATCAATATCATCACAGGTTTCTATGCTTTGTGGTGGAGGTCTTGCACTTCCATTTCCGGGTTCTGCGGTTCTGGTTAATATCAGCCCTGCCCGTATTCACAAAGGTACTGGGCCGCCTAATGACATTGCTCCATCAATAAGGAATCTGTGTACTTCTCTGTCTGGACAATTACCTTGTGTTGCCCTCTTCTGCCGAAAGAATGAAAGAGCATATAGACAGAGTCTTGCAGGTGTTAACAGATCATGGACTCCTGATAAATGCCAAGAAGTCTCAGTTACTTCCAGAGCAAAGAGTTCTGAAGATTCGGTCTCATATATTGGATCTGATGACAATGACGTATGCTAAGGTTTCAGCATGGATGAGGGTTCAGGGGGAATTGGCAGAAAAAAGTGTTCTCAGTTCCCTGATTTCAGTTTCACTTGAAAAAGCTGGTGCATTTTATTCTGAATTACTGGGCTCCAGTCTCCCAGGACAAGTCTCTCCCTCTCCCGATAACCACAGAAATTAAAGAGGAACTGGCATGATGGTTGAATCCATTGAATCTTTTGAAAGGGATCCCTGTCTGCCCTCCATATCAGTTAACTATCGAAACGGATGCAATCAAAAAGTGCTGGAAAGTATGGACTGGTTCACATCCAGTCAAGGGTCTTAAATGCGAGCTCAAAGTATCTGGTCTGAAAACTGGAGTGAGCTTCAGGAAGTCCAATCCATCTAGCTCTCCGGGACTTTTCACATTTAATTCTGAACAAACCAATTATAATCAGAACCAACAATATGATGGCGAAATAATATCTAAATCACCGAGGAGGAACAAGAGCTCTGTCTCTTTCAGTCATTTCGGACCAGATCTTTCTTGGAGTCTAACCAACATCATCTCCTGGAGAGTGATCTATATTCAATGGATTATGAATATCCCTGTGGACATTTTGAACAGGGAGATTTCCTCCTCCCACAATTTATTTTTCTCTCCCCTGTTTTTCAATCAGAATTGTCAGAGATGGGTATGTCCGGTGATGGATCTGTTTGAAACTTTTCACAATGTCCAGCCTTCCAAACTTTGCTCAAGGACAACGGAAGGTTGAGCTTGGGGAATAGATGCTCTGTCCTGCATGTAGAAGGTGGGTCTTATGTCTGCCTTTCCACCATTCTCTTAGATCCAGGTGTTCCTGATCAGGAAGAGGGAAGAGGGAGCTCTGGGGATTCTGGTTGCTCCAGCCTGGGCCCGTTCATCCTAGTTTCGTCATCTGATAGCAAAGAAGATGGACCTGGAGTGTCTTCTACCAACAGTCCTGTCTCCTCTAGACTTTTCAGAGTGAGCAGGGGTAATCTTAAGGGTTATGTGACTCATTTTTGTTTTCAGTTCAAGCTTTCAGAAGACCGCCCACTAGGGCATCCTGTGCAAGACACTGGACATCTTTTAGGAAATGGTATTTGGAGAAGCAGTTGCTGCCTCTCGCTGCCTCTCTTCCACACATTTTAGAAATTCTTCACAATGGGTTTTCACTTGGACTTTGTCAATCGACTCTTAAGATTCAGTGGCAGTGCAAAAGGCCTTTAGGGCCACTTGGGGACATTTGGAGGATAACCAGGGACTAGTGTAGAGGTTAGTCAAGTGGTTTTCTAATATCTAATATCTGCCCTGCTTTATGTTGTAATGAGTTGCACATGCCTAGAATTGTTATTTGTTAAAGTTCTGCTGACCTCAGGATTCCAGTCTCCATAGAGATGCCTGTGTGTAGGCAGTCAGAGATTGGAGACTGGATGAGCTGGAAGCAACTGTTGGTGGTGCTATCAAGAAATAAACTACTGTGAAGAAGTTGAAGACCACGTAGTGTAGGATAAGTTGTTTATTAAGATGCAGGTAATGAAAGATCTCATCCACAGCAGACATAGGCATCAACTGTCTCAGTACAGGATTGCATCAGAACATTCACAAGCATGCATCATAACATTCTACCACTTAACATTCTACTACAACTATAATATTGAAGAGAAGGATACCACACACCTTCCCCTGGAACCCCCCCCAAAAAAAATCACAAACATAAAACTGTTCAGAATTGCTGTAAAAAACCAAAAGATTATTTCAAACATAATCACGAAGAGCTGCAGGAACCCTAGTCATACGAGCACTTTTCCTAACAGGAGTGTGAACTACAGTCTGACCACAGTTGTCGAAAGAATTAGGAGAATTGCTTGTGATTTTCGATTGACTTTTTTTTTATGCTAAACCAGAAACAGGAGCAACACGATTCAAATTCCATATGCGTCCATCATTTAGTTTAACAATATTACGAAAGAGTTTAGTAACATGAAAAGGAGGGGAGAACTTTGTCTCAGAGGACTTAAGAGGGAGACGAACCCTCACCCGATCACCAACAGAAACATTTGTGTGAGCAACAGCATGTCTGATGTCAAAGTTCACTTTCCTATTTGTAGACTTAAAATGTTGTTTGACCAAACCCAAACCTTTGTCAGAGTTCTTAGTCTCAACACCTAGGTTCCTCATCCAAGATTGGAACATGTACGTGTTCGGTGTGCGACCTCTAAATAAGACAAAAGTTATCTCACCAGTGATGGAATGCGGTGTGATTCTATAAACCGTAACTCTTTCGAGCAAATTCGCTTTCCAATCAGTGCCTTGATCTTTCAATACTTGAATAGATTCCTTAAGTACCCGGTTGAATCTCTCTACCATTCCGTTGCATTCCGGATGATAGAGAGAGCAACGCTTATGTTTGAAAGTGAATCCTTCATTTTGCTTAAGCCTGGGATTATTGAACGCTTATTAATAAAAACTGCAGCGCAAAATACCTTGTAAAAAGAGTCAGTGTTGAGATCTTTTCCAAATCTACAAAAAATATGATGGTCTTGAAACTTGAATATATGATGAATCCTCACCAGTCCTCGTCGCCAGTGTGAAGAAGTTGAAGACCAAGTAGTGCAAAATAAGATGTTTATTAAGATGCAGGTAATGAAAGATCTCATCCACAGCAGACATAGGCATCAACTGTCTCAATACAGGATTGCATCAGAACATTCACAAGCATACATCATAACATTCTACCACTTAACATTCTACTACAACTATAATATTGAAGAGAAGGATACCACAACTACTGTACAACTTCACAGTGTTTGCCTAAATTTAACACTTTACATTCGCTCTATTCGGCCGGGGATCTTACATTTGTATTACAGGCTTCAAAATAAAAGTCCTTTAAGCCTATTCATGTAATTGACATCAAGACTCTGAATTTGAAAGTGTTTTTTCTAATGGCCATTACTTCGGCCAGGAGGTTGGGTGAGTTGTGTGCCCTGTCACGTAAGCCCCCATTCCTTAGGCTCTTTGATGATAGAATGGGATAGGCCAATGGTTTATTCCTAAAATGAACACTTCTTTCCATTCTCAATAAGAGGTAGTTTGGGAGTTTTCATTCTGGATCCTCAGTTTCCTGACAATGTCCGTCTTCATTCCTTAGATCTATGGATGGACAGGTGTGGTATAACTGGGGAGACTGGAAGAGCTCAGGCAGGCCACAATCCTTATTTACTGACGTTGGAACAGCCAGAAAGTGTCTTAAACCTTCAACTCAGACACTAAACTCATAGGTTCGGTCCCTGATTTCTATGGCCTATAAGCAGTGCGGGGTGTCTTTGCCGCTAGGGGTACAGGGCAGGTCAACTAGAGGTCTGTCAGCTTCTCTAGCGGAGTGTCAAGAAGCTTCCGTACCTGAGATTTGTAGGGCAGCCACATAGGCGGCACCATTCCCATTTATCAAACACTACAGACTCACGTATGGTCCTGCAGTGGAAGAGGTTTTTAGATCTAAGGTTCTGTCTGCTGTGAAGTAACAGTAGTGCAAAGTATTGCAATAAAATAACTTTTAGTTTTGCAGAAATGCTAAGTTGTCCTGGCTTTCTTAGCTTGGGTAAATCTAAACTAAATTAATTCTTCTAAGTGAGAGGGACGAGTGCGTAATACATAGATTACTTACCAGTAATTGCATTGCCCCGAGTCTAACTCTCACTTAGGTTAAATACTCCTCCTCTCCCACCTTGTGGTGCCAGGCCAACTGTATGTCTATGGGTATAGTGACTAAACAGGAAGTGGGGAGGCTGTCAGGGTTTTTATGCTTTCGGAGTGTGTTGGAGAGGCACGTGGGGCCTCAACTAAAGTAGTTAATCTAAGCGAGAGTTGGACTCGGAGTAATGCAATTAACTCTAAGTAATCAATGCATTCACCATTGCGCAGGAAGACGTTCACAATGAGGTGCAAATTAACCCCACCCTACTACAAGAATGAGGCACAATATGAGAAACTGTTATTGATGCGTCCACCTTGATAAAAGGGATACCTTAAAGTTTCCCGGGCTCACACTCGCTATTTAGGTCAAAGCAGCACAGTAACCTCAGGGGAAAAAGTGTGAGGTATAGTATTCAACCCAAGAACCAAACAAAATTCATTATTATATTATGCTATGCGAAAGTAAAGCAAAAAAGGTAAACAATTGGAAAGGAGGTAAAATAATGCAGCAAAAATAAAAACAGTGCCTTCATCTGAAATATTCACCAGAGGGTAGGAATGTGTTGAACCAGTCACAGGTTTGCTTCACCTAGGCCAGACAAGCTGATGAACATCAGATTATCTTAATTTGATACACACTATCTCTTTAATACGAATTGTATAGAAACGTGTCAAATATTTTTCAAACTGGTGGAGATGTTCATACAAAATCCAGGATGAGTTCCAAAGGACTCAGAACTGTTAAATTGGTTGGGGTGGGGCATCACAGAAACAAACAGATGCCCCTGTCAGTACCTTGGAGGTCAGTAGAGAATTCTTCTTGAACAGCAAATCCTCTCTAGCTTGACACAACCATCCAGCTGCAGATACGGGTGCCTTCTGTTAGGCTCACGGGTTCCTTCAAGAGTAAAAAATGGCATGCCTTCAGATCTGGACTTTTAGCACACCATCCACATAATTTAAGGTTCTTTGTGATTGGCGCTTCCATACCCCACTCTTTGGAAAAGTCAAGTGGCCCTTCCATACCACCAGTTAGGTAGGAGTCGCTCATCAGCTCCTTTTCTATAACAATGTCCTGACCACATTGATTTATGTCAGGGAAGAAAAAAGGCTTTCAATTTTCTACGGACACGCATTAGAAATTAGGAACACTCCTTCTGAGTTTCAACTTCAAGCAGGTTCTGGAGTATGTGCTAATATGTCAAGCACTAATTGTTTAAAGTGTAACAAGTAACTAGTGTACCATCGATTGGTACCCCAAGCCAGTCTTTAAAAAGACCCACTTGCAGTAAAGTATGCCCATTGCAGGCAGTGCTGAAGGAGCGGGTGTCATCAATAGGGTGTCTAGGACTGGGAAGTGGGACATGGTGGGCGGGGTCCACGGGATGTATGTGTCATGCAGCCACAGAGCTCTGGTCCATGGAAAGTGGATCTCAGCGGCAGCTCCTAAGGGTCAGGAGATAACTATCGTTCAGGAGCACTACAGGAACATGCACAAATCAGACACAAATCTACAGAGTCAGATTTGTGTATATACAGCAGATAACCGAAGATGTATGGGGAAGGGATCGAAAACTCAGATTACAGAGAAGAGAAAGTAAAATTATCACCAGGTTAGACATAGTACGCTGGGACTCAATAAGAAGACCCAGATGCATTACAGACTGATTAAGACCATTCGGAATAACAATGCACATGGGTCCACCATTCCCTGACATCCCGCTACGCAAGGTCAAAACTGCATTTACTGACTACTGACAGCCTTTCTTTGTACCTTATACAACACTAATAAGCTGCACCAAACTCTTCCTGGACTGTATTAGACTCCGATCTCCTCTCACTCTTCAGGGTTTCTTGGAGACGTTCAGCTGGACACAGCCAAGGCTCAGTTGTGGCTGGTGGTGGGGCAGGGGACGGAGGGGGGGGACAAAACAAATAAAAAAATACAACAGCCCTGAATCCTGCCGCATTGCCGCTCTTCTGGCTCCACTGCAGGCACAGGCTCCCAGTCTGCCCTGCGGCCAATCCTGATGCAGCTCTCGCAGCATGAGAGCAGCCTCAGGATTGGCCTGAGTCCCCTCGATTTGCACTCCCAGGGAGAATGGGAGTCTGTGACCCTGGACACCATGATAGGAGAAAAATAAAATGATAATAAACATGCTTTGTTATCGTTTTATTGTTCAAGTTTTGCAGCTGCTGTTTCTGGCGGGGGAAAGCGATACAAAAGGGGATGATGGACGGAGCGTTTGAACAAATCAAACACTCACCCCCAGTCAACTGATCTGGGTTTAATCCATCACCATTCTTTAGTTCACTCAGCCACCCCAGTTCAGACATGGCTATATGCAAATCAGTCTGACCCTGTGCCTTATGGGAACAGTCCAGCCCGAACTGCCAAGCCATGTCTTCCCTGGACCGGAAACAAGCATCCTGGGACCGGTTTCGGATTCATAATCCTCATCAGCCAGGCTATCTTGAATCCAGTGGCCAAGGGAACAAGGGACTCACGTCTGAGTAAACCCTGCCACACTTAGGGCGAACAAAGCGATACAAAAGGGGATGATGGACGGAGCGTTTGAACAAATCAAACACTCACCCCCAGTCAACTGATCTGGGTTTAATCCATCACCATTCTTTAGTTCACTCAGCCACCCCAGTTCAGACATGGCTATATGCAAATCAGTCTGACCCTGTGCCTTATGGGAACAGTCCAGCCCGAACTGCCAAGCCATGTCTTCCCTGGACCGGAAACAAATATCCTGGGACCGGTTTCGGATTCATAATCCTCATCAGCCAGGCTATCTTGAATCCAGTGGCCAAGTGAACAAGGGACTCACGTCTGAGTATACCCTGCCACACTTAGGGCGAACAAAGCGATACAAAAGGGGATGATGGACGGAGCGTTTGAACAAATCAAACACTCACCCCCAGTCAACTGATCTGGGTTTAATCCATCACCATTCTTTAGTTCACTCAGCCACCCCAGTTCAGGCATGGCTATATGCAAATCAGTCTGACCCTGTGCCTTATGGGAACAGTCCAGCCCAAACTGCCAAGCCATGTCTTCCCTGGACCCGAAACAAGCATCCTGGGACCGGTTTCGGATTCATAATCCTCATCAGCCAGGCTATCTTGAATCCAGTGGCCAAGTGAACAAGGGACTCACGTCTGAGTATACCCTGCCACACTTAGGGCGAACAAAGCGATACAAAAGGGGATGATGGACGGAGTGTTTGAACAAATCAAACACTCACCCCCAGTCAACTGATCTGGGTTTAATCCATCACCATTCTTTAGTTCACTCAGCCACCCCAGTTCAGACATGGCTATATGCAAATCAGTCTGACCCTGTGCCTTATGGGAACAGTCCAGCCCGAACTGCCAAGCCATGTCTTCCCTGGACCGGAAACAAGCATCCTGGGACCGGTTTCGGATTCATAATCCTCATCAGCCAGGCTATCTTGAATCCAGTGGCCAAGTGAACAAGGGACTCACGTCTGAGTATACCCTGCCACACTTAGGGCGAACAAAGCGATACAAAAGGGGATGATGCACCAAACTCTTCCTGGACTGTATTAGACTCCGATCTCCTCTCACTCTTCAGGGTTTCTTGGAGACGTTCAGCTGGACACAGCCAAGGCTCAGTTGTGGCTGGTGGTGGGGCAGGGGACGAAGGGGGGGACAAAACAAATAAAAAAATACAACAGCCCTGAATCCTGCCGCATTGCCGCTCTTCTGGCTCCACTGCAGGCACAGGCTCCCAGTCTGCCCTGCGGCCAATCCTGATGCAGCTCTCGCAGCATGAGAGCAGCCTCAGGATTGGCCTGAGTACCCTCGATTTGCACTCCCAGGGAGAATGGGAGTCTGTGACCCTGGACACCATGATAGGAGAAAAATAAAATGATAATAAACATGCTTTGTTATCGTTTTATTGTTCAAGTTTTGCAGCTGCTGTTTCTGGCGGGGGGCCACTGTCATAGTGGAGGAGCTGCCGCTGCTAAGGCTCCTAGGACCTCAAGGACAACACTTAGGGGTCAGGAAGTACTCCCACAGAGGCCACCAACACAGTCTAGTCTCCAGAATAAAAAGGAATAACCACATCACCCCGGCCCTGAAGGCTCTGAACTGGTTACCCTACTAGTCGAGAATACAACTAAAGATCGCTTGCATGACACATAAAGCCCTACATAGCAACACCCCCAGCTTTTTAGCACAAAAGCTAGAGTGTTGGGGAGGTTGCAGACATTCGCGAAGCTCACGCTCACTACTACTAAAACCTCAATCCTTCCACAAAAAGAGAACTAGGTGCAGAGCTTTCTCGGGTATCGCACTGAAGATTTGGAACACCCTTCCCCCAGACGTACGTAGAATCTCCTCCTTTACTGCCTTAAAAACAGAAGGCAAATTGTTTCTAATGAACAAATTAACATCCTAAAACTTTAACTCTCTGATGACTATTTGACATCAATTATATCCAACACCAATGACTACCTCTTTTATATTATATGCGATTTTGATTGAATGTATAATTTGTGATAACAATGTACTGTAAAGCGCTCTGATACCACGATGTGTCATGTTCGCACTATATAAAACTTAATAAATAAACAAATAGTCCAGGTCCAGTTGTAACTGGTAACCTAGTCTTTGCAGAAAATGTCCTCTTGGAGTTTGTGATGTCCCGATAGCCATATTGAAGATCAGAAAACTGACCCTTGGTATACACCTCTTTGTCCAGAGTAGAAGTGAGAGCAGGTCCAGCCTTTCTGGTCACCTCAAAGGTCTCAAACAGCAGGTGTTGTCCTTCATCTGTTCCTCTTCAGGGCCAGAAAGTGTTCTGAATAGCTGGTGATGAAGTCCATTTTTGTACTGTTCAGTAGCCAGTGGGTGGGAGTGACACTTGGACACTCCCTAACAAAAGTTCCTGGGGCAACCCAATCAACTTTTACAGTACTTTCTGTTTAGATCACTGCAAACTAGCACAGGGTGCACTATTCTAAGGGAAATCAAAGATGGCTCTGGCCTTCTGCTACTGAAGGGAGCTTGTGGTCCAGCCAGGGTGTGTTTAGGGAAATGAGCAATACCCTCCTCCTGAGCTTAATCAAGCTGGTTCCAGGATCAGCTCCCCTAGAACTGGACTGGTTCCCAAATGGATACAGAGGGCCTAAGGAACAAAGATCTTCACTTCCTTTGAATACATTAAAGTCCTGACATCTCCCAGCTGCTCTTTCTGGGTTGACAGGCACCACATACCTCAACCCAAGTCCATCCATTGAAAAGGCCTAAGCCACTTTCCTAGGTGCAGTTTTCACAACTCATTAAGGTCAAGCACTGGCAGAAGCAACTGCTGACATGTTAGTGCAAATTAGTCCAATGAGCTTCAGAAATGAAAAACATACCTTTTTTAAATTATACTTTTCTTAATTATTTATAAAAAAAATTTAAATTCACCACTAAATTGGATTTTTAATAAAAATTCAAAATTGTGTTTGAACCCTTTCTCTAGATTTTTTCAAACACGAGATAGCAAAATGAATCAGTACATACAGCACTTCCTTGTGCTTTTGAAATGATGCATCTCGGCTCAGCAAAATGGCTTGCGGTGCAGCGCTTCATCATTTCTGCCTACATGGGGCCCCTAGTATATAGCTACACTGAGTTTCATTAGGAGGAAAGGAATATTGCTTTAAACAGTGTATACTCTGTCTTATAACTTTGACTTATTAAAAAATGATTTCAAACACAAAAGAGTCCCTTTGTATATTGTCATTCATATAACAAGGTTTATTAAAAAATAACGTAAGCAAGGCTATCTTTAAAAGTGACACAAAGGTGAAGTGATCGTGCAGTGTGATCAAGTGACTTTAGACAAAACAACAAAACAATGGAGGCTCCTCCATGGCAGCAGAGGAGCATCGCCCTGCCACTGACACTGGCCCAAAAAGCCCCCGAGATGAAAGAATATATAGTAATAACGTTAATTTATTACCATTTCATTTTTCATCAAGGGTCAGGATGGGGCGGGGCTTGCACAGTCATCAGCAGGAAGGAGGGTGGGCTGCCTGGGCTCTTTCCAAAGTGTCCATGGCCCTTTGACCAGCTATCTTGCGACGGCCAACCACAAATGCGCATTTTGAAAGCTCTAACCCAGCTGCCTTAAGACAGCTGGTTTAGAGCAAGTACAGGCCTCTAGTGCCCTTGGGAGTGCCGAGAGAGGCCACTTCCTCCAATCCTGGTGCTTCTCTCATGCTGGTTAACAGCATGAGAGCAGTGCCAGGATTGGTTAAGGCTTGGCTAAGGTTAAGGCTGGGGCCTGTTCTTAACATCGGACTGCAGGAGGAGGTTGTGCAGCAAGGAGGAGGCTGTGTTGAAGGTAAGTGCCACCACTCCCCATAGATGCCAGCAGTGAATGCAACAAAAATGACATAAAACAATTGAATCAGTGTAGGGTCTGTTTGGTTTCTTGAACCTCTGTATAACAATGGCTCATTTCATTAATTATATATGCTTTTCATCATTTTCAGAAAAAATGCGGGGTGCAACATATATGTTTCGTCAACGTTTGGAACTTTCTAAGTCGTGTTTTTCTTAAAACATCAAAATGGACTAAAAACATGCACAGACTGTGTGATAAAAAGATACACAGTGTAAGATCATGTGTGTTGTTGCATGATAGTAGTTTGGTGGTGGTATGAATGAATCATGGCTCACCTGGAGTCATAGGAACATAACATAGCTTGATAGTCCAGTATACGTCCTGGACAGGGGGAGAGAGCCTGTCCGCTGCCTGGATCTGCGGAGCATCTTGCGAGCTGTCCGCCTGCCTCCCGCCGCCTCGCTCCTTTTCCACCAGCGGAGCGCGGCCGCCGAGCAGAGAGCGGGCCAGGGGACTCCAACCCCCAGAAGCCCTTGCGTCCCGACCAGCAAACCACCGCGCCAGGAGGCGCGTAAGACCAGCGTCAGCCCCTGCTGAGTGGGGGAGTCCGGCCAAACCTACCTGTTGCCTCGTGGGGGAGAGAGTCTGTCCGCTGCCTGGATCTGCGGAGCATCTTGCGAGCTGTCCGCCTGCCTCCCGCCGCCTCGCTCCTTTTCCACCACCGGAGCACGGCCGCCGAGCGGAGAGCGGGCCAGGGGACTCCAACCCCCAGAAGACCTTGCGGCCCGACCAGCAAACCACCGTGCCAGGAGGCGCATAAGAGCAGCGTCAGCCCCGCCTCGCGGGACGCCGAGCGAAGCCCAGGCAAAGGGCGGGCCGTCTGTGGCCGTCCCGAGCAGGACGAGGCTGGGCTGGGCCATGGCCCTTGGTCTTCTGGTTACATGAACACTGTAGCTGAGCGCCATCAACCTCGCCAAAGTGAGACATTGTTTTGCTATTTTATTAATATTTTCACGTGTGTCAGTTTGAATATGTGAACCACAAGGCAATAGGACAAGGAGTTAAAATAAGCCTTTCACCACTGTAGTTTGATTCTAATGCTGGTATTTGTTTATATAATTGAACACATTAAGAGATAATTGCCCAACACCAAAAATGTTGAAATCCAATGTTGTTAAAACGCCCACTGCCATGGCGACGTTAGACAACTATCTTGTGAAGGTTGTGAATAAGATTAATAGTGAACGACGTAAATCGCTAGGCAAAGAGACTAATTCTATCTCACCGCCTACATCGCCTATTTTACTGTCTGTTTCCACACCGGATGATAGTTGTGATCCTGAAAAACCTGAATCATTAGATATAGAAGACCCTGCCCGTACATTTATAGAACCAGTGCCTAATCAGGACAAACCGGGTGTTTCTGACGATACTCCAACCCAGTGCTCCCCGGCCCCGAGAACACAGAGAGTATTAAGATCACGTAAGAACGTTCAAACTAAACGGGGGGGCGCAATAACAAAGGAGCAGAACCGCCACCCATTAGTGTTGAAAGCACTATTGAGGCAACAGTTAACAACACCATAGTAAAAATAGACACGGAGCAATTAGATCTTCTGATCGGCATTATAGATGCAAAAATTGCTAAGTTAGATAAACCTCTAATGGCCAAACTTGACCTGATTTCTGCGGAAGTAGCGAGATTAGGAGGCCTCCTGGTACTCCGTATTGATACAACTGAAAGTGATAAGGTTACTGAAAAGGGTCCTGGTGTTCACAATGAGACCTCTAAGCTTCCAGTACGGCTTCAGAAAAGGGATGGGCACAATAGATCAATGCCTAAACATGCAACTTTTAATAGGCAAATATACAGTGGCATAGAAGGGTGCACTATTTCTGGCCTTCATCTCGGCCTTTGACCGAGTAATCAGGTCAAAGCTGTGGTCCAATCTTTTAACACTAGGTGTAGACAAAAATATTGTCTATTTTCTAGCGGACCTGCACAGGGATTTATCTGCAACGGTGAGGTATGACCAGCGGGGTAATTGTACGGAAGGTATTCCCATCTCAAATGGAGTCAGGCAGGGGTGCATTTTGGCGCCCCTGCTCTTTACATTATATATTAACAACTTAGATACTACCCTAACTGCCTCCTGTAAAGACATCCCCTGTGCAGGGAAACGCTTGATTCCCGCTCTTTTATATGTGGATGACGCCGCCCTTTTAGCAAGAACGGCAGTGGGACTACAGTTATTGCTAGACTCCTTTTCGGCCTTTATGAAGTCACTAGACTTAAGTGTAAACTTTTCTAAATCACACATAATGGCCATTGGTCAGAAATCCCTTTACTGTGAGGGAAATCTATTAACCAGGGTCTCGTCGTTCCCATACCTTGGAGTACTATTTGATGACCAAGGATCCTGGGGAACCCAAATTACAGCGAAAAAAACAACCCTGATCAGAGCTACATCTGCTGGGCTGGGTTTCGCCAGGAAGTTAGGAGCCAGGCCAATGAAGGCCCTAATACAAATATACAGAGCAAAGTGTATATCACTAGCTATGTATGGGGCCGATCTGTGGGGCATTAAAAACATGAAGGCGATACAGATTGTCGAAGATAGGTTCTTAAAGAATCTTTTAACTGTCCCTAAAACAACAGCCAATTACACTGTCCATCAGGAATGTGGAATTGGCTTTGTTGAAGATGCAATTGCCGTGACACCCCTACAGAAATGGATAACTACTTGGCTAAACCCTGATTTAGTGTTAAATCATGACACCTTGAAAGATTGCATGTCACTCGATCGTGGGTTGTCTATACCTTGGCTCAATTATGTCCAGAAGCTGTCAGTCAAGCTAGGCAGACCAGAATTATATAACTCCCCAGAAACATTAGAGAAGGGAGATATAAAATGGTCTAAGGAAACATACGTATAGCTACCACGGACAGGGAAGAGAAAGAGCTGGCAAAGGTGACAGTTAGGGCCCATCAGCTATGTAAAGCAACACTATTGATGGAACCATATTTAGGCTATGTCACAAACAATAACCACCGTTTCTTACTGATTCGATTTAGATTTAATCAATTTCATTTTCTCTTTGGTGAGCAGAAGTGTTGGAAGAAGGTAGATGATCTTGGGCCCTGCTCCTGTGATAGTTTTTCTGGACAGGACATCATACACTTCTTATTTTTCTGTGAGCACCTTACTGTCATTAGGAAACGTTTTATCCTCCCAATTTTAAAAAACAAAGGTTTTATGCAAGTGAGACCTGCCCTTCTCTATTTGCAAATGCTGAATGATGTTAGGGTAACTTTTAACATTGCTAACTTTTTATCTGCAGCTGTGAGAACCCTGAGGAAAATAACCTAATATTTTATAAACATGTATATCTTTTTATCATTGTGTGTTAAAATGAAATTAGTCTGTACCATTTTTATTAACTGATTTTATATGTATATATGGGATATGACTGTGTTTTATATACCAGGGATTTACAGTTGCTGACATAATCTGTTTTTAGTATGCTTTTATGGTTTGCACATAAACCGAATAAAGATATTTGACTGACTGACTGACTCCATTACGTTTATTTGAAGCAAAACTCCTTCTGTTCCCAATTTGTTGGCACTGTAATCTACTTACTGGTTCATTACAACATATGCTTTATGATTGTCCTATGGTTTTTAAATTTTGGACTGATGTTTGGGATGTTATAAAAACACTTCATATTCATGATGATATCTCATTCAAACTGTTAACCTGTAAATCTGTTGTTATCTCACAAAAAGCAAATGAACTAGAAGGTAAACTTTTGAATTTTTTACTGTCAGCAGCTTTTATATCTATTAAAAGCGCCACGGAAGCTCGTTGATGTCTTTTAGCATTGGTCCTCTGTGGGTATTACTATGATCTGTAAGGCAAGGGAGTTCCATAGTATGGGATGCGTCTCCCTGAAAGTTCAGCCGACCCGAAATTTAAGCTGAAAGAGATAGGTTCTGACTGCTCGGCGAACGAGTTGGAAAACTTTCTTCTTTCGTTTAGAGAGAATGGGGGTAAATGATGGGAGCATCTAGCCATCCAAAAGGGTATTCTGTACATAATGCTGTCAGCGACAAGAGGCCGGTGCAAGGACCTGCTAAACAAAGAGATGCAGTGGGGCGGCCACTTTTGTTCATTTAAAGCTCAATGTGGTGCATCCATCTTTGCTAGTTAGAAGGTCCTGCAGGAGACCACGGGCATTCGTGCAGTTTCTAACCACCTTAATGTACACTTGTGTATTGTCTGCATAGGACTGAACACGTACCATCCAAGTCAATGAAAATGTCAACCACGAGTCACATTTAGACGTTTAACAGAGAGGAGCTAGATAGGTGCCCCGGGAAAGCCGAACCTTTGTGGAACTGGGGCAGACAGAAAAGAACCTAACTACACTCTTTGTTATTTATGAGGTAAAAAGGAGCTAAAACAGCTATCAGTGGTACGGCCTGGGGCACCTCAGTGATCTTAAAGAGACGAAATCAGCGCTCTTTAAGTACTCTTTTAATATTTTTACCACATTGTTCTACATTATTAGACAGATTTGTAATAGGTATAACATTTTCAAACAAGATAGTGTCAAGGTTGTTTTTTTCAGTACGGGATAATAACATACCTTTCAGGACAGCTGGTTAGAGACCGTCCTGAAATGACTGCGATAATAAAATATCAATGAGAGAGGAAGGGTCGGAGGCAAATGTCTCCACATGCCGTGCTGGCAATGGACCCAGAAGTTCATCAGTGGGTTTCCTTGTGTATAGGATGATCCCTGTGGTCGATAGGTACAACAAGGGAAGGAGGCTGTGGAATAGACGCAGGAGGTCTAACAGCAGGAGGCACTGTGGTGCCAATTGTTTTTGTCACCTGTTATATATGTCAGTGGTTAGGCTGCCACTGAGTGCGGTGCCACTGATACAATGTGCTGGCCTTAGCTTTAGTTATCAACAATTGACAGGTCCACACCTGGCTTGGCTATTATGTATATGGTGGCTTGGGGAGGCAATGTCAGGTTCCGGGGATAGGCTCACACTGCTGCTGATTTCTATTCCTGTTCACCAGGTTGGTAATTCATAGCACCTAGAGGGGTTGATTCTTACATTAGCACTTGTGTTGAACCTTCACAGATTTTTTACTATGAAGTAACTTTTTAAACATTTCCCTTGATGTCTTTTTCATAGGTGGTACAATAGAAGTTATGCATTGCTTTGTCTTGCCATCCTCCAGGTGCATGTTCATAGGCCAACTTTGAATAATTCTTCTTAAAACAAAATAAGAAATATAGCAAGGTGGCTGCTGCGCATGTTTGTGCATTTGCTCACAGGTGCAAGCACCTTGGAATGGTCTTAACCATACTTAAAATTTGCCAACCGCCGGTACTCTGGTGGGCTGCAATGAACGCCCAAGGGGTTAGGGGAGGGGGCGGGTGGCGGGTAGCAGAAAGTAGGGCTAATTTATTTATATATTGGGGCGGGGTGGAGCAGTGAGAGACAAACAGGGGGAAATAGTTCCTCTTGCACTGCAGTCAAGCATACAACGTCAATAGTGGAAGGATATAACTCATCCAAACAAATGCAGTGAGGTCCCGATGTTACTTGGCCAGGACAAACACAGGAAGTAAAGCCATGAAATCATGAGCAGGTATGTGAGATAGACAAGAAACCAGTTTAATCATAATCATGGACCACTCTAAATATATTTTTAATACAAATATATCTGCAACACACAGCAAAAGCTGCATGTAAGGAAGCTAAATCTTTGTGTAGGCAAGACCTAAAAATGCACTTAAAGACATTCAACATGGTAGGTCTTCAAAAACGTACAACAATAAATTGTGAGACAATGCAGTCACCCTCATCTAAATAAAATCCTGTATTTTATCTAGTGTGAAGGCCAGAGCGTTACCAAGATGGAGGTCTTGGGAATAAAATAGACTCTTCATCAAAACAGCGGTGGAGAGGGGGATGGTCTGGAAACCTTCAACAGCGTCACTAATTTCTCATCACATTGGTGTGACCATATGTGATTCACATCAAGTGGTGGAGTCTATTTTGCAAGCTGCCTGCTGTTGCTGTTCCTGCCTCATCTAGGTTCGATGGTGACCACCTTATACTGGAAAGCTCTCAAACCTTTCTATGTTGAGGACTGTTTTAAAGTCCTCCTTTTTGCCCTGATCACCCCCATTTTCTGACTGATACTGGTGGTTACCGAATCTGATTGTGCTCTGGGTTCCACTTAACAGGCCCAGGGCTGGCATCCCTGCTGTAAGTACCTAGTATATGGTAGGACATGTAGGTTTAGAGATCCCGGTGGATATAATTTGCTTATGTGTACACTGCTGTGGTGTCTGCTGTCATTTAAAGACATCCCTGCTTTTTGAATAAAACTACGTCCAAAATCGACCTTGAATATAAAAGTACTTCCAAAGTCTCAAACTACCTTATTTTGTCATATACGTCACCAGGTAACTAGACATAATATCGAAAAAATATATAGAATGGACAGAATATCGAGTCCAAAATATAGAATGGACATAATATTGAGTGGACATAATATAGTGGTTAATAATATCGACATGCAGGTAAGTTATATTGAAGTACATAATATAGGCAATAAAATATATTGAATTTTTAATAATATCTAATTTTTTAAAGTGTTTTGTATGTTAGTATATGTGTTAAAAGCGTACATTATTTTTGTAATGTATGTTTACTTATATTTTTTAAGTTAAGAAATGTATGTAAAATAATTTTTGGGTATTTTACTTCCATAGCGGGTTGTGGGTTTATAGGGGATTAGGGTGGGAAGTAATTTAATTATAGTAAATTAAATATTAATTTTTAGGAATTATTAATTATTTTCCATTTAATTTTGCATTTTAGTTCTGTAGCGGGTTGTGGGTTTATAGGGGAATAGGTTGGGAAGTAATTTAATTGTAATTAAGTAAATATTTATTTGTATTTATTGGTATTGATTAATGTATTGCTAATTAATTATTAATTGGTAATTAATCTGTAATAATTGGTAATTAATTGTTATTAATTGATTATTTGGTAATTATGTTAATTGTATTATTCTATTATTTGGAGCGGGTTCTGGGTTTATAGGGGAATAGGGTTGGAAGTAATTTAATTGTAGTTGAGTAAATATTTATTTTTATTTATTGGTATTGATAATTAATTTATTGTTAATTAATTAATAATTGGTAATTCAGTTTTGTTAATTGGAAATTAATTTTAATTCATTGATTAATTGATAATTAAGTTAGTTGTATTAATTTGTTATTTGGAGTGGGTTGTGGGTTTATAGGGGAATAAGGTGGAAAGTAATTTAATTGTAATTAATTAATTATTGAAATTATTTCCTGTATTGATAATTCATTTATTGTTAATTAATTATTAATTGGATTTTTGTTATTACTTATTACTTTTTTGGTATTGAAAATGAATTGGTTGTTAATTAATTATTAATAGGTAATTCATTTTTAATACATATGTGTTGTTATTTATAATTAATTCATTATTAAATAATTTGTGATTAGAAATTAGTTGTAAATAATTATTAATTAGTATTGATAATTAATTTATTTTTATTTAAATATTAAATCATTACTTCCCTACTACTGCACTATCTGGAGTGAGAATAGTAATTTTCACCCCTACGCTATCCAACGCTTTCCCTACTATTGCACTCACTGGAGTCGGAATAGTAATCTTTACCCTCCCACTATCCAACGCTATCCCTACTGTTGCACTCACTGGAGTGGGAAGTAATTTAATTGTAATTAATAATTATTGAAATTATTTTGTGTATTGATAATTAATTTATTGTTAATTAATTATTAATTGGATTTTTTTATTACTTATTACATTTTTGGTATTGAAAACTAATTGGTTGTTAATTAATTATAAATAGGTAATTAATTTTTAATAAACAATATGTTTGTTATTTATAATTAATTAATTATTAAATAGTTTATCCACTATATGTTGTTTGTCCTGATGAAGCACCTCGGATCCTTATGACCAACACAGGTACGAAACATGTTGGTCGCTTTTATTTGAGGGGTGACCACCACTAGGTCCCGTTCTTGAGACAATAAGTGTAGTTCTCTTATCTGTTCGCACACTTGTTATTTACCTGGTTTCTTTTGGAACCCAAAGGTAGCCCCAACCTACCATAGTTTTTTTATTCCTGGAAGGGTATTCCTGTCAATAAAGCTTTGTGTTAGGAAATGCCCTTACCGGTGTTAACCGTATACACTACACCCCACATCACAACCCCCCTCACTTGCACTCATCTATGCGGAAGCCTCGAAAAAGATCTCCGCCAAAGCGCCCGTTCGGGGGCCCTGTTGGGCATTGCACCGCCGGCCCAACGAGGAGCATCGCCCAATGATGAAGCATGACATCCTCTAGGGGATGTGTGAGGGCAACATAAACAGTCTTATTGACTGTCCAATCCCAATGTCCCAGCAGAGGCACCCTTTACACTTTGGGAATTTGTGCCTCCCTTACTCTCTAGTTTTACCAAGGAACACTAGCCCTATGAATGGATTTTGTAATTGTCTCTAGGAGCCTGGGCTTCTGGACCCCTTGAAACAGCTCCCTGTCCTCCCCCTTGAATCACTTTCCCTTCTGAAGGGGTTCTCATTTGATACGTTCCCACCTCAGCAGCCATCTTGGGATTGCCTTTTGTACGTTTGCTGATAGCCATTAGTTCCTACAGTGCACACTAGGGGCAGGGTGAACCCCTTTCAGCCCACCAACTTCTGCACATTCCAATAAGTTATAAACCCTGACCCAACTTCAGTAGCTAGAATTTCAAACTTTGAATATGCACCAGAACCGACTGACAGTGGATTTGTGCCCAGCTGCCATTTTCCAGATTTATAGGCTTGAGTTCTACTCCAACACTTTCATGTATTTCACCTTAGCTAATCTCTATATCCATCGCTATATCCACTCTCCTGATCAAGTTTTGCTGGAGTGTTTTAGTTTGGCTGCTGTACATTCATGTGCGAAAGTCCAGATCCAGCTTATATTCAGTCCATCTTGTTAGGAATCCCTCTCTAACCCTCACAAAAGACCAGAGGAGGGCAGCTTAAAAATCAACTCTGCAAGTAAAAGTAAGATGTATGAAGACTTGGTCGAACAAACACACTTCTGTACCAACATCTACTTTGATAACCCTTGTGGGACTCCTCCCATCGCAAATCTTGTTCTAATTTCAGAAATCATTAGACTCTCACAACATAAAAGTAGTCAATTTTTTCCAATAAGAGAGGTCTGCAATCTGTGCTTTAAGTAGTGTTTTACAACTATTATCAACGATTATCAGCCATAGTTATTGGAGGGAGGATTCATAGTAAGATCACTTTGTCATAGGACAACACTGGTCATTGTTTCTTATTAAAGGATCATAACCCCATGGTTTGCGAGCATATCAATATGGACATTGCAATGAGGGCAATGGTAAAGACCAAGAACAGTAATATTTGGACATAACTCTGCGGTTCCATGCTATTTTCTTGTTGCTAAAAATGTGTTTATTGTTCTTAATGTCTAGATTAATGTGTACACTGTACACATTTTTAAAATACTATTGAAAGTTTTTTTATTTAACTATGTAAAGACTTAATCTTTATTGATATTGTAATATCTGTATTATACTGCATACAATCTGAACCCTCAGACCAATATTTTAGTTCTAAGCTTTGACTACTCACCTAAGCTACCCTAGAGACGGGCTTTGCAGGTGATGGAGTCTCGGCCCACTTACACAGTAATACTTAGTCGACAAACTTTTTGTGCGACATGAAAGGTAAGGGAAACATTTTATTTCACTCTCAAAATACAGTGCAGCCAATTTGATTACACTCTAACTCAGTTCGACACCAAGACTCAAGTTAGTAAGTTTATTCCCAAATTTAGACTCAGAGATAGATTAATATAGACTAGTCTGAGCTCTATCGTATAGAAATACAATATAAATAGTATTAAGCCAAATCTTCTAAAGCGATTCACTCTATATAACAAAAACAACTAATTTGATTATTGCTATATAAGTAATAAGGAAGCAGAACTTTGCGTCAGATTGCATCTGATCCCCCTATCTGTTCCTGCTCTACCCTACCTTCAAAGAGGCAACCCTAAACAAGAGCAAGATTATGGTAAGAAAGAAATAGAGAAAAAAAGGTGTCAGCCATCAGAGTCCTCTGTAAAAGAAGCTTCAACATGGGTCAAGAAGCATAATGTCTCTATAACCAAAGCAGAGGTCTGTACCTCAAGGTGTCCTAAATCAAAATGCTAACTATCCCTCACTACATTGCATCATAACATCAGTTACATCCAAAGGGCCTCCCACAAACTGTACTCAGTAAATGTCCATACTATCAGCACACATTGACACTTTTACACCATTAATCGTTACTCCAGTCGTCCTTGGTCTCGTCTCCGTCTCCCATGAGAACTCGCCTCCCATCTTGTTATTGCTCTCCTTGTACCAGTTGCCGCTTCACATGCCTCACTATCTACTAAGAACAAAAGCCCTTTTCTCTCTACTAAGGAAGTCTTGTCCACTTGAGGGAATACAAAATACATGCAACATTTCTACTGCAGGTAAAACAAATTTAAATGGTAAACTGAAACATGAGCTTGAATCCTAATGCATCTAAGGCCCAAATGTTAGGCTAAGTTAACAGGTGCAGGGGTTACATTTGCGTATGCTACACACAATAAATCAAAATTTCAACACTTACTTTAGTCATTAATGCAGTAGTGACATGATGACATGATTATCCTTTAGTAAACATCTAATTATACCAATTATCGATGAAAAATAATGAAACATTTCTCACAAAATATTAATATGTAAGCACCACAATTCTATACGTTACGTCTCTAAACAAACACTTTATTAGCTTGCAAGGATAATTTAAATGTGCAATACATCCATTGTCATATTCAACATTAGTCACACAGCATACAAATGAGTGCGGACTAAATTTGGCTATAATGCACTCCTAACACATCTCTAGAGGTGGGGTTGATTGTATCCTTCTCTAATGGCAAGCATTCTGGTCAGTGGCGAAAACATGCAGCCCCATCTTTTATATTGATAGGTGGGCCCTACAACTGCCACGATCTATAAAGAACCTGACAGTGTTTTGGCCTGATCCTGATTTCCTGTTCTCCGTCTCCTCGTTTTTTGCATGAGCTCCAGGAGGAGCTGCATATGTATGAGATTGAGGCATTCTTGTGGTTTTTTGTCTCACTGTAATCCATGACATACAGATCTGTCTGTGCATTGTATGAGAGTGGAATGGTTGTACTGTATTTTTATGGGGTTTGCAGGCGAATGATCTCTGGTATAGGCCATTCAGGGTGTTATTATAGAAATTTATTTCAGCAGGTGTGTGCTGTGCCTCCTCGATTTATGATTTTCCAGCTTGTAATGTAGATTCCCTTACTTTTTTGAGTTCTGTGTTTGATTTAACTATGTGAATGTGCTTCTCGTTTATCACATCAACCTGCATTGTGAGTGAATATTCCCTTTCTATGTTTAATGTTTTCTGACATAAAGATTCGTATGTGGGTATGCGCAGTGGCGGCACCTCCAATAAGGCGGAGGATCGCCACCCAACTGCTTTTAGCAATGCAAAGAAGGAAAAATAAAATGATAGAACGATGTTGGTATCATTATATTTTTCGCGCTGAAGCTTTGGTGCGGGGCGGGCATGGCTGTCATTGCAACCAGAAGGGGTGGAGGAAATATGTGCACTTATGTCCGCATAATAGTTTGGCTGGGCTTGTTGGGCTGGCCAGTCATGCCCACTTATCATGTTCCCCACCAGGCTGTAATGCACAGCCTGGTGGGGAACATGCACAGGCTGCTACTGCCTGTCTGAGTGCCGAACCATTGGCTCAGACCAATCACAACTCTTATTGTGCTTCCTGTCCCGGCTGGACCAAGCCGATGACGAGGGAGGAGAGTCGGCAGCCTTATAAGGTAAGTGTTATTTATTTTTGAAAGCACCCCATGGCATCCCGCACCACCACTTTCATTCCATGCCAGCCACGACTGGGTATGCGATTAAGGTGTTAGTGAATTTTGTGTCATTTATTTTCCTCAATGTTATGCCTATGTGTTGGTACTCACCGGATGTCATCTCCTGTGACTGGGTATGCGATTAAGGTGTTAGTGAATTTTGTGTCATTTATTTTCCTCAATTTTATGCCTATGTGTTGGTACTCACCGGATGTCATCTCCTGTTTTTTTTCAGTGAAAATGGAGTAGTTAGCCACTTCGAGGCTGTTTGAATGATGAGAAGATCTCTGTATGCTCAACTTTGTGACTCCATTGTCACTGTTTTAGCTATGTTTTCCTTTACTCGATTTGGCCTAATATATTTTTGTAAAACCAATGATATGCAGTCTGAAGTTTCAGTTAACAGCACTTTAGTCACAACCACAAAAGATGCTTGGCAACATTCTAAAACTGAGACAATGACTGCAAAATGCACACAAGCTGGGGTTTTGTGACAGCGATGGTCTACTCTAGATACATTCTTCCCATTTGGGTGTGAGCACGATAAACAGCAACCAACCTCGCCAAATAACCTTTTTTTGATAGCCGTGGTTAAATATTGGTTTTGAAAATGGAAGATTCCTGGGTAGGATGACACTTACCATATCTGTGAAGCTGTACAGAATTTGTGAGTATTGTGGATAAACCAAATATGTGAGACACACTGAGAATCAGGAGGGCACAAGCACTGCAGAACCCTCAAAAGATGGTCACAGAATGCTTACTACTTTGCTAGTCATCACGAAAAAAAATGACGCGGACAGTAGGGAGTAGCCTACTAGTCAAATGACAGAGAATACCAGGTATAACAAACGTGCAGAAGGCTGGAGCTGACATTTCTTCGCCAAAATCGAAAATAAATATTATAAGTGAGCATTGTGGTCCGGAGAAAAAAAACTGACTTGCGCCAAAGTTAACGACACCTACCTTTAGAGATATCTTCCAGTGAACTAGACATCCCTGGTTCATGTTCTCTTGGTGAATGTCTGTCTTTCTTTGTCTTGGAAATCAGTCCAAAAAGGTAGCTCCACAAGGTCTTCATAACCCTGTCTTTGTTATCCAGGGAAGTTACTGCTGGTTATTTCAGGTGCCTAGTAACACATGAGGTATGCCATAACAAGAGTTGGGGACAAATGGCAACAACAGAAATCAGTTGTCGATGGGAATTGCCCTCACTTCAAAATCTCATTTCTGACCGATTTGTAGTTTGTATGTGAATCTTGCAGCCATGGCATTCTGATCTGCCTCCTTTTATCAGAACACCTGCAATTGGAACCAAATGAACCTGGGTATTAGAATGGAAAAGACACCTAATTCCGAGTAAACTGCGGGTGCTACTAAATAATCTGATGATTTATACATCAGAACAGATTCACACATAAATAAATAAAAACATGAATTAATATTTCTTTTTGAACTACATATCTCTTCTAAATAGAAGGGTATTCCCTTCTTGTACAAGCATTTACAAAGTAGCTATCAAATCAAATTATAATCACTGTACGATTTCATCAAGACTAAGGCATTTCAGCGAGTCATACCACATTTTGTATATTTCTTGAGTGCAAGCCCATGGGTATTTTAGGATTGGTTGCAGGCGGTCGATCCTAGAAGGACTTTTATGCCTGATTCACTCTGATTTTAGGTTTACATGTCTACACTAATGGAAAAAAATGCATGAGAAACAGTTTTTGGGGTTTTATTTCTTAAACTAGCAAGAGGATATATATGCACAAGCATATACATTTTTTTGTATTTATATATATATTTTCCATTAAAATTTGCAGCTAGAGTTTATGGTTAGGATTGGGTATAACACAACACACGGTCAAAAATGCCTTTGATGATAGTACTTTTATTTTTTAACACTTTATTTTTATTGTGATGAAATGGTAGACTTTGGAGGAAATCACACTGGAGCTCATCCCTGATCCAAGGACCTGGACGTTAACCAATAGAACACAGCCATTCAGCCCACATCCCGGGGGCCGGGCGGCAATGTAATAATAGTAGCATGGGCTCCGTAGTCTTTGTAAGTCGTCAAACACGCTGTGTAAACAGCCAGGTGGATGATAGTACTTTTTAATGGGTTTGAGTGTGTGATGTAATTTAATGACGTTGTGCTTTTAGGAATTGTAAGTATTATGAGGACATAGCATTGGATTTGGTCTTTGGTGGCCATCCCTTTCTTTCCCAAGGTAGGGTGTATTTCTTTGTTCAACAGTTCATTCTCTGCCCAAGTGTGTGTGCGTGTGTGTGGTGCATTTCAGGTCTTAATTTAAGCCCCTTGCTGGTGGGGGCCACCTGTAATCATTTTTGGGGAGCAGCACTTCGTTTTTTTCTTATCAGACATTTACCTATGGCAAGAGAGGGAAGCACATACAAAAGGCAAAGAAGGAGCAAGAGAAAGATGGAAAAACCTCCACGAAAGGAGACAGCACGAACCTGCAAAAGTGAAATAAGGGGGCAGAGAATGTCTAGTAGTGGATTAAAGAAGTGTGAGGTAATTTCCAGGATATGCAGGCTGAGTTCACTGCGCTGGCATTTAGTAGATGCGACAGAAAGCTTCTGAGCAGCTCTTTAGGCTCTGGCACCCATCATTTTAAGAATTAAGCACCGATTGTCTTACCTGGGAGGGTGATATCAAGCAACTCTCTATATTGCCCTGTGAATGAATTAAGAGCCCTCCGACTCCCCCAATGGTAATGGGAGTTTTCCCTAACAATAAGAATGATAAAAACAGCACCCGATGTGCCAAGTTCACAGCAGAAAGCACAGTCCAAGAGCAAATCAGTTAAGACCTGCCTCAATGCCTTGTCTGCAATAGAGGACAGAGGCAAATAGAACAGCTGATGGACGAAATGCTGAATAAAGGACAGAGTACAGAGGCAGCTGCAGCTGTCCTTGGCCTCCTTCACTCATTTATTCGAGAGTGAAGGAGCCCCAAGGCAGCTAGCCGTGACCCTGGTGCTCTGTCTTTGTTTTTTTAATCTATTTCAGTGTGCTTGACCAAGTGAGAATGGGTGGGTCTTTACGAGCCACCGCTTTGCTGAAGGGCGGGTATTGCCATACTCCACCTCATTCCAGGGCATTGAATATTGTGTGCTCCCATCTTGCCCAAGAATGGGGGAATGTGTTATCAATTGCTTTGCCCAAGTGAAGGGAGAGTATTATGACCCTGCATTGCTTTGCTGAAATAGGGTTATGTTGTGCCATTTTCCTGCCTGGTGCAAGGGTAGGGGATATATATTAGCTCCCTCCACCTTGCAATTGTGGGGTCTTTTTTGCCTTGTCTCTGCCTTGCCCAATGATGAAGGCGCCTTTGATTGCCCTCCACTTTGAGTAACTTGGGGAATAACAATACTAGCACAAGAGCACATTTAGCGGCCACAAGCTGCTGCTTGTGCTCAATATTTGTGTTCTGCTGCATTTACAGCTATTTCTTAACACACAATGCATTCTTGCATCCATTTTAAACATATGGGTGCATTTTGGGCTAAAAAATAGCGCTAGATACCGGGAGTCAGTTGGGGGAGAAATCTTACCCCTACAGCAGAATTAGCACCATTTCTTAGCCCAAAATTGTGCTAAATGCCAGGGGTAAGCACATTCAGTGAGCTTGAGCGCTAGGTTTCTCTTGTTATTTGTATTCTGGTGCATGTTGCACTATTTCTTAGCCTAAAATGTACTATTGTGCCTGTTTTGGACGTGAGGATGCCTTTTTGCATTAGGTAAAAGCACTGAATACAGAATTAAAATTTTCACGAAAGTATGCATAATCTTGTGGAATATTTAGGTAATTCCATGTGAGTAGGCTAAACTGACTTACACAAGCTACTCTCACCCCTATATAAATCAAGGGGCTTGCAGCCCTCCCAGTGCTTAACATTTGTTGGCTTCATTGTCATTCTTATTTACTGCCTTCTAATTTGCCAATGCGTGCTGGCTTCAGTTCCTCTTCTTCAGCGTGATTGCTGTCCTTCCGCTGATCGTGCTGTGATTGAGGTACTGTTTTGACCTGTTCCCTTTCATTCTTGTTGAACCTCCTGCCAGTTTTTAGCTAAGTTTTACTATGCCACATTCACTTCAAAGAAGCCCTTTTCTCCTTTGAAATGGATGTTTATTGTGACAACAGATGTTATCTTCTTTTATTGTAACAGATGATTTTAAATGTATTTCCACTAAGAGATGGACATGGGCTTTTTTTTATGTGATTGGATTTTTTTTGCCAAATGACATATTTTTTTCTTTTTCATTAATGGGCAGATGTACCAATCTGCTCAAGATCACAGAGTTGTTGTGCTCAGACCTAACAAGCCTTGTCAAACCAATAGGACTCGCCTTTGAGACTATTGGCTCTGCCACTGCCTTTTGTTCCTGCTGTACAGCATGAGTATGGCCAATTGCCAATGATCAGAAGCCATGCTGTTTAGCAGCATGGCTGCTGTGCATAATGGCTACAATTATTAATTAAAAAAGAACAATGATGCCTACCATTACTTTTCTGATTATTTGTCGTTAATGTACTGTTAATGATGTGTGACTACAGTTGTGTTTGTTTAATCACTGATTGCTGATCCAGTTGAAATGGTTAGTATGATCTGAATTTGGAGTCAGTGCTGGAGTTACACAAGACAAGGGGAAATGTTGAATGATTGTTTAAGTGGGATGAAATCCAATTGGGGCTGGCATTACATTGGGTGTTATATTATATGGTAAGTATTTCAGCTTGGCCTGACTACTGTCAACATCATTTAGCTTGAACTTCTCCCTGTGATGTAGGTGGGATATATGTTTGTTGTGTTCAAGTTAGATATTTGTTTTCCACACATGGAGGGTGTTACATTGTCATACCTTTGTTGACATTTGTATGGACATGTGAGGTATCTTTTTACTTGGGAGAACAAGGGGGACGCTGGGTGGTAGGACATTTTTGCCGGCCCGGAGATCCCACGCAAAAAAGTTTGGAAAAGTGATTTTTTTACCTAATTTTAAGGTTTGCAAGGAATTCTGGGTAGGAAAACATTGAGGGACCCACGCATGCCATACCTCCCTGGACTCACCCGGGTGTCTAGTTTTCAGAACTGTTTGGGTTTGGTAGTTTCCAAAGATGGCCGGCGAGCCCCGGGCCAAAAACTCAGGTGCCCCCCCCCCAAAAATCAAGGTAGTTTTGCTATAGGGTATTTTAAATTCTCCACTGTACGATTTGGACCTTTTCCTGTTGCAGCCACTATGCCTACCCACGCAAGTGAGGTACCATTTTTATCGGGAGACCTTGGGGAACACTGGGTGGGTAGAAATTTGTTGATCACGCAGATTCCACAACTTTCCACCACAGAAATATGAGGAAAATGCGTGTTCTTTTGTCAATTTCTTAGCTTTGCAAGGGATTCTGGGTAACAGAACCTGGTGGTAGGCAGTGGAGTCACCCCATCCTGAATTCCCCTGGGTGTCTAGTTTTTAAAAATGTATAGGTTTGCTAGGTTTCCCTAGGTGCCGGCAGAGCTAGGGTTCAAAAACAAAAGGTAGTCTCTTTGTCCAAAAAGGGCAAGATTTCACTGGGAAATTGAGGTGCGACCACGTTGCGTTTTGCGCTGTTTCCTGTCGCAGGCACTAGGCAGACCCAGGTAAGTGAGATACCATTTTTTTCGGGAGACACGGGGGAACGCTGGGTGCGTGGAAATTTGTTGATCCACGCAGATTCCAGAAATTTCCACCACAGAAATGTGAGGAAAATGCGTTTTTGTTTGTCAATTTCTTAGCTTTGCAAGGGATTCTGGGTAACAGAACCTGGTGGTAGGCAGTCGAGTCACCCCATCCTGAATTTCCCTGGGTGTCTAGTTTTAAAAAATGTATAGGTTTGCTAGGTTTCCCTAGGTGCCAGCAGAGATAGGGTTCAATAACAAAAGGTAGTCTCTTTCCCCAAAAAGGGCACGATTTCACTGCGAAATTGAGGTGCGACCACGTTGCGTTTTGCGCTGTTTCCTGTCGCAGGCACTAGGCAGACCCAGGCAAGTGAGGTAGCATTGTTTTCGGGAGACCCGGTGAAACGCTGGGTGGGTGGAAATTTGTTGATCCACGCAGATTCCAGAACTTTCCACCACAGAAATGTGAAGAAAATGCATTTTTTTTGTCAATTTCTTAGCTTTGAAAGGGATTCTGAGTAACAGAACCTGGTGATAGGCAGTCGAGTCACCCCAACCTGAATTCCCCTGGGTGTCTAGTTTTCAAAAATGTATAGGTTTGCTAGGATCCCTAGGTGCCGGCAGAGCTAAGGTGCAAAAACTACAGCTAGGCACTTTGCCATAAAAGGGTCAATTTGTAACTGCAAAATTGAGGTGTGACCACGTTGCATTTTGCGCCGTTTCCTGTCGCAGGCACAAGGCCGACCCACACAAGTGAGGTACCGTTTTTATCGGGAGACTAAGGGTAATTCAAATTTGTAAATCAACTGTTATTACCAATTGAGTTTTCATGCATTTCTCCCTTCCCAATGAAAGACATTGTGTAAAAAAATCTTTTTAAAAAATGACCAATAATTCACAAGCTAGTATGAGTATTCCCAATTTTGAAAATGTGCAATTATATACTGTTTCTAAACTCTATAATTTGTACCCAATTCAGAAATACATAGGTGTCTTTCATACAGATTTTTCCATGTATACATTTTCCAAGAAAAAGTGCTCGATACCCAGTAAATAAAAAAATACCATTGCAAGTTGCTGCTCAGTTTTTGGATCTGGGTTCGTCTGGTTCTTGGTGAAACTACAAGTCCTATATATCCCCACAACCAGGAAGGTCTAACGGATGTAACGGTATATTGCTTTCTAAGAGCTGTCAAAATTACAAAAAGTTATAGGTGACAGAAAGCTTCTGAGCAGCTCTTTAGGCTCTGGCACCCATCATTTTAAGAATTAAGCACCGATTGTCTTACCTGGGAGGGTGATATCAAGCAACTCTCTATATTGCCCTGTGAATGAATTAAGAGCCCTCCGACTCCCCCAATGGTAATGGGAGTTTTCCCTAACAATAAGAATGATAAAAACAGCACCCGATGTGCCAAGTTCACAGTAGAAAGCACAGTCCAAGAGCAAATCAGTTAAGACCTGCCTCAATGCCTTGTCTGCAATAGAGGACAGAGGCAAATAGAACAGCTGATGGACGAAATGCTGAATAAAGGACAGAGTACAGAGGCAGCTGCAGCTGTCCTTGGCCTCCTTCACTCATTTATTCGAGAGTGAAGGAGCCCCAAGGCAGCTAGCCGTGACCCTGGTGCTCTGTCTTTGTTTTTTTAATCTATTTCAGTGTGCTTGACCAAGTGAGAATGGGTGGGTCTTTACGAGCCACCGCTTTGCTGAAGGTGCGGGTATTGCCATACTCCACCTCATTCCAGGGCATTGAATATTGTGTGCTCCCATCTTGCCCAAGAATGGGGGAATGTGTTATCAATTGCTTTGCCCAAGTGAAGGGAGAGTATTATGACCCTGCATTGCTTTGCTGAAATAGGGTTATGTTGTGCCATTTTCCTGCCTGGTGCAAGGGTAGGGGATATATATTAGCTCCCTCCACCTTGCAATTGTGGGGTCTTTTTTGCCTTGTCTCTGCCTTGCCCAATGATGAAGGCGCCTTTGATTGCCCTCCACTTTGAGTAACTTGGGGAATAACAATACTAGCACAAGAGCACATTTAGCGGCCACAAGCTGCTGCTTGTGCTCAATATTTGTGTTCTGCTGCATTTACAGCTATTTCTTAACACACAATGCATTCTTGCATCCATTTTAAACATATGGGTGCATTTTGGGCTAAAAAATAGCGCTAGATACCGGGAGTCAGTTGGGGGAGAAATCTTACCCCTACAGCAGAATTAGCACCATTTCTTAGCCCAAAATTGTGCTAAATGCCAGGGGTAAGCACATTCAGTGAGCTTGAGCGCTAGGTTTCTCTTGTTATTTGTATTCTGGTGCATGTTGCACTATTTCTTAGCCTAAAATGTACTATTGTGCCTGTTTTGGACGTGAGGATGCCTTTTTGCATTAGGTAAAAGCACTGAATACAGAATAAAAATTTTCACGAAAGTATGCATAATCTTGTGGAATATTTAGGTAATTCCATGTGAGTAGGCTAAACTGACTTACACAAGCTACTCTCACCCCTATATAAATCAAGGGGCTTGCAGCCCTCCCAGTGCTTAACATTTGTTGGCTTCATTGTCATTCTTATTTACTGCCTTCTAATTTGCCAATGCGTGCTGGCTTCAGTTCCTCTTCTTCAGCGTGATTGCTGTCCTTCCGCTGATCGTGCTGTGATTGAGGTACTGTTTTGACCTGTTCCCTTTCATTCTTGTTGAACCTCCTGCCAGTTTTTAGCTAAGTTTTACTATGCCACATTCACTTCAAAGAAGCCCTTTTCTCCTTTGAAATGGATGTTTATTGTGACAACAGATGTTATCTTCTTTTATTGTAACAGGTGTTATCTGATTTTAAATGTATTTCCACTAAGAGATGGACATGGGCTTTTTTTATGTGATTGGATTTTTTTTGCCAAATGACATATTTTTTTCTTTTTCATTAATGGGCAGATGTACCAATCTGCTCAAGATCACAGAGTTGTTGTGCTCAGACCTAACAAGCCTTGTCAAACCAATAGGACTCGCCTTTGAGACTATTGGCTCTGCCACTGCCTTTTGTTCCTGCTGTACAGCATGAGTATGGCCAATTGCCAATGATCAGAAGCCATGCTGTTTAGCAGCATGGCTGCTGTGCATAATGGCTACAATTATTAATTAAAAAAGAACTATGATGCCTACCATTACTTTTCTGATTATTTGTCGTTAATGTACTGTTAATGATGTGTGACTACAGTTGTGTTTGTTTAATCACTGATTGCTGATCCAGTTGAAATGGTTAGTATGATCTGAATTTGGAGTCAGTGCTGGAGTTACACAAGACAAGGGGAAATGTTGAATGATTGTTTAAGTGGGATGAAATCCAATTGGGGCTGGCATTACATTGGGTGTTATATTATATGGTAAGTATTTCAGCTTGGCCTGACTACTGTCAACATCATTTAGCTCGAACTTCTCCCTGTGATGTAGGTGGGATATATGTTTGTTGTGTTCAAGTTAGATATTTGTTTTCCACACATGGAGGGTGTTACATTGTCATACCTTTGTTGACATTTGTATGGACATGTGAGGTATCTTTTTACTCGGGAGAACAAGGGGGACGCAGGGTGGTAGGACATTTTTGCCGGCCCGGAGATCCCACGCAAAAAAGTTTGGAAAAGTGATTTTTTTACCTAATTTTAAGGTTTGCAAGGAATTCTGGGTAGGAAAACATTGAGGGACCCACGCATGCCATACCTCCCTGGACTCACCCGGGTGTCTAGTTTTCAGAACTGTTTGGGTTTGGTAGTTTCCAAAGATGGCCGGCGAGCCCCGGGCCAAAAACTCAGGTGCCCCCCCCCCCAAAAATCAAGGTAGTTTTGCTATAGGGTATTTTAAATTCTCCACTGTACGATTTGGACCTTTTCCTGTTGCAGCCACTATGCCTACCCACGCAAGTGAGGTACCATTTTTATCGGGAGACCTTGGGGAACACTGGGTGGGTAGAAATTTGTTGATCACGCAGATTCCACAACTTTCCACCACAGAAATATGAGGAAAATGCGTGTTCTTTTGTCAATTTCTTAGCTTTGCAAGGGATTCTGGGTAACAGAACCTGGTGGTAGGCAGTGGAGTCACCCCATCCTGAATTCCCCTGGGTGTCTAGTTTTTAAAAATGTATAGGTTTGCTAGGTTTCCCTAGGTGCCGGCAGAGCTAGGGTTCAAAAACAAAAGGTAGTCTCTTTGTCCAAAAAGGGCAAGATTTCACTGGGAAATTGAGGTGCGACCATGTTGCGTTTTGCGCTGTTTCCTGTCACAGGCACTAGGCAGACCCAGGCAAGTGAGTTACCATTTTTTTCGGGAGACCCGGGAGAACGCTGGGTCGGTGGTAATTTGTTGATCCATGCAGATTCCAGAACTTTCCACCACAGAAATGTGAGGAAAATTTGTTTTTTTTTGTCATTTTCTTAGCTTTGCAAGGGATTCTGGGTAACAGAACCTGGTGGTAGGCAGTCGAGTCACCTCATCCTGAATTTCCCTGGATGTCTAGTTTTCAAAAATGTATAGGTTTGCTAGGTTTCCCTAGGTGCCGGCAGAGCTAGGGTTAAAAAACAAAAGGTAGTCTCTTTGCCCAAAAAGGGCACGATTTCACTGCGAAATTGAGGTGCGACCACGTTGTGTTTTGCGCTGTTTCCTGTCGCAGGCACTAGGCAGACCCAGGTAAGTGAGATACCATTTTTTTCGGGAGACACGGGGGAACGCTGGGTGCGTGGAAATTTGTTGATCCACGCAGATTCCAGAACTTTCCACCACAGAAATGTGAGGAAAATGCGTTTTTGTTTGTCAATTTCTTAGCTTTGCAAGGGATTCTGGGTAACAGAACCTGGTGGTAGGCAGTCGAGTCACCCCATCCTGAATTTCCCTGGGTGTCTAGTTTTCAAAAATGTATAGGTTTGCTAGGTTTCCCTAGGTGCCGGCAGAGATAGGGTTCAATAACAAAAGGTAGTCTCTTTCCCCAAAAAGGGCACGATTTCACTGCGAAATTGAGGTGCGACCACGTTGCGTTTTGCGCTGTTTCCTGTCGCAGGCACTAGGCAGACCCAGGCAAGTGAGGTAGCATTGTTTTCGGGAGACCCGGTGAAACGCTGGGTGGGTGGAAATTTGTTGATCCACGCAGATTCCAGAACTTTCCACCACAGAAATGTGAAGAAAATGCATTTGTTTTGTCAATTTCTTAGCTTTGAAAGGGATTCTGGGTAACAGAACCTGGTGATAGGCAGTCGAGTCACCCCAACCTGAATTCCCCTGGGTGTCTAGTTTTCAAAAATGTATAGGTGTGCTAGGATCCCTAGGTGCCGGCAGAGCTAAGGTGCAAAAACTACAGCTAGGCACTTTGCCATAAAAGGGTCAATTTGTAACTGCAAAATTGAGGTGTGACCACGTTGCATTTTGCGCCGTTTCCCGTCGCAGGCACAAGGCCGACCCACACAAGTGAGGTACCGTTTTTATCGGGAGACTTAGGGTAATTCAGATTTGTAAATCAACTGTTATTACCAAATGAGTTTTCATGCATTTCTCCCTTCCCAATGAAATACATTGTGTAAAAAAAATCTTTTTAAAAAATGACCAATAATTCACAAGCTAGTATGAGTATTCCCAATTTTGAAAATGTGCAATTATATACTGTTTCTAAACTCTATAATTTGTACCCAATTCAGAAATACATAGGTGTCTTTCATACAGATTTTTCCATGTATACATTTTCCAAGAAAAAGTGCTCTATACCCAGTAAATAAAAAAATACCATTGCAAGTTGCTGCTCAGTTTTTGGATCTGGGTTCGTCGGGTTCTTGGTGAAACTACAAGTCCTATATATCCCCACAACCAGGAAGGTCTATCGGATGTAACGGTATATTGCTTTCTAAGAGCTGTCAAAATTACAAAAAGTTATAGGTGAAAACGTTGACAAAAGGCTGTTTTTTTCAACAAATTTTCAATTATTCCAATATTTAACTGTTAGTTTCTATAAAGAAACCTTCATGGATTTAGACAAATGACCCCTTTCTGAATTCAGAATTTTGTCTACTTTTTGAAAATGCATAGCTTTCCAGGATCCATTATTGCTTTCAAACTCATTTCTACCATTAACTGGAAGGAGGTGGAAAGCTCTAAAAATAGCAAAAATAGGCTATGTCCCAGAAAAATGCCAAAACTGTGTGTAAAATGTTGGTTCTCCGACAAAAGACTGTCATTCCCTAAAAGCTGAGAGAATGGAGATTTCAGCTCCACAAACCCTCTTTTGATAACATTTGCAGGGAAAAACCCAGAGGCTTTCATTTACAGCCCGTTTTTCCCATTTTTCTGAAAAAAACAAAAATTTCACTATAGGTTGGGTAATTTCTGGGACCCCTCCAAGGGAATCCACAAACCCTGGGCACCTTTAAAATCCACATGATGTTGGAAGAAAAGGACGCAAAGATGGCATGGATACCTTATGTGGTCAAAAAGTTACAGGGGCCTAAGCGCTCACTACCCCAAATCGCCAAAAAAAGGCTTAGCACAGGAGGGGAAAAGGCCTAGCAGCGAAGGGGTTAATTGCGATTCGCAATTTGCTAATCGCGAATAAGGAATGTTAAAAATTCACAAAAAAATTGCGAATTTTTACCTACATTCCATTTTGCTATTCTCAAATAGCGATTCCTTAAAAATCGCTATTTGGGAATCGCAAAATGGAAATTACCTACATATGCCCCTTTGTGGAGTAGTTAGAGAAGCACACAAAGATTCACTCACACAGACAGGCACAAGTGATATGTATCGTCTGGTAAGAAAGGCAGTTTCTTACACACTTAAATAACCCAATATTCAGGAGGAAGCAATCTATGCAGGCCCTTTCAGACACATTCACACAATCACATTTCACAAGAGACAGTGATTTAGTAAAATATTTACATACATTTGGAATTACAGCCTCAGATAGGAACTGAAAACTCATTCAGATATCTGCTAAACAACTGACACTTTCAAGTTTACCATGCAGACAAGTAGCCCTTGTATTATGTTTCAGGCCTGGTATAGTTGAGCTTGGGCATGTAGTTTTACTGGGAGAGCTGCTGTATCACTTTAAACTGTTAGACAAGGTGTAAACTGTTCTTGTACCAGAGTGGACACTAAGGCAAGCTGCAGCTACGCTGTAGCGCAGGGAGCTATTAGCTTAAAAAAATAATTTTACTTTGATGTTTCAAAGAGCTGTCTGCACCAATCGCCATTTATGTGCACATTACACATCCAGCCTTCATCCAGACTTAAATCTGACATACCAAAGTAAAAAAAGCAAAGAAGCACTGAAACACCCAGTGAGGTAGTTAAAGAAGCATCTTAAGATTTCTTCACACGTACAGGCATAATGTATATGTATGTTGTGCTAATAAAGGCAGTTTCTCATGCTCAAATAGCCCAATTTTTTACAGACCCATTTAGAGGACCGTAGATATCACACAGTTAGATGGCCATTTATGAACAAACTTACATACTCATGGAATGCGAGCTTCTGATAGGGCCTCACACAGTTATTGACATATGGGAAAAGACTGAGACATTCAAGTCTAACTTGTAAAGCCCTTCTCAAGTTTTAAGTTAATTTGCTACAACACAGACTGCTCCCTGAGGTAGGCTGTAGGTAGTAAATAGGGTATGTTCCTTTAAGTTAATGTCTGTGTAAGTAGGTTTATAGGTGAGTGAGAGGATATGTGAGTACCTCTATGGGTGAATAAGTATGTGTGTGAGTAGCTGTATGAGCAACCTCTTACTCACCCATACATATAACTGAGCAATAACGTAGGCTGTCGGTAGTTAATACGATAGGTGTTACGTACTTAAAAGTGAACAAATCTAGTCTGAAGATTGTCTATGATATATATTCTCAAATAAACTAAATGTTTAAATAGTTAAAATATGTAATGTGATACTATATAATTAAGTGATCAATGTAGTTTTCTAGTTTTGTTTTCAGACATCACTATCTAGTTATCTACACAGAATTGCCATGGCAACAAAAAACTCAGACAAGAAATAAGCAACAGCAAATAGAGAGTCTCCTTAGAAATAAGAAACACAAGGGGCAAAATGCAGAAAAAATGGTGAACAAAAGGCTTGCTGGTAAGAGGACCAAGACATTTCTTAAAATTGTTTGTGCACAACGGGAGAAAGAAGGAAAGAAAAAGAAAACTATAACACCGAGCACTAAAACACAAATTGTCTCTGATGTAAAAAATAAGAAGTCGTTGAAAGAAGGAGAGACTTTAACCTGAAGCCAGAATCAGTTCAAAGAAATCATAAGTAAAATGTTCCATACTAGAGTAGTTTGCAATTTGTTAGCATCTATGAAAAAGAATAAAAGAAGAACACAAGCAATCAGACAGAAGGAATATGTTGACGGTGTAATTGATAAAGCGTTTTAAACAGAATGAAGACACTGGACAAAACAGTGTTGTCCATGAGGAGACAGAGCTAAAAGAAAAGACTTGTTAATAGAAGTAACTTTTGTAAACTTTTTAGTAGTGAATGATACATACTTTAAGTACTGAGTCTTTAAAAGGAGAAGTCTATTTCCAAGACAACACATTAGTGAATGCAGTTGATAAATCTTGATGATGTTATGAGATGAAAAATGATATTCTTGTTCCAAAGAAAGTAATTGTACCGAGAAATGGTGAGGACGAGATTGCTGAAGAGATGCAAAGGAGACACAGATAGGCTCCTTGTTTGTAGTATTCATCAACAATCAATTGATATATTGAGAAATTTCCTCCGTATGCTTGCTTCCAGAAGTTTGAAACAGGAAATACAAACTTTTAGATCCATGCAAAGCAAGAAAACATACTAATTTACAAGGATACTCACTAGCTTGTCTGTCACAAAAAGTGTGTCAAAGTAGTTTTCATCATTTTAGAATGTTAGGTGCATATCATTCAAAAATGAGAATTTTGTTAGAACGTTTTATTATGTAAAAACTCCTAATCTATGTTTAGGAGAAACGACTATAATTCTTTTGCATGGCATTGCAGTAGAAGTAGAAAGGGTTTATGATGTTTTTGAATTTCGTTTTCTGGACCAGAACAGGAGTGTAGGGAAAATGGCGAGTTGGTAACAACACGAGTTGTGCAAGCAGAACTGATGTATTAGTGTTTCTAATTTTATAAAAGAGATTAGAACGTTTAACACAGTTTCTTCAGAGCAACCAAACTGTGTTTGTATATGTTGTTGATGCATTTACTACAAAAATTAAACTCATAATGTTGATTTGGAAATTAAAACTGAAAAGGAGAATAATACAAGTTATATGTAAGTACTGCTATAATAAGTTAGAGGAAAACAAAATGCCTGATAGAGCAGTACACAACCACTTAGAAATTGTATCTGTTCCAGAAGTACTTAAACATTTGATTGCTTATGAATCTATATTAATGCAGTCTATACATCGATTTCAAGCTATAGTTCGCATGGAGCCAAAGACAGGGGAATTACCTCCAACTGAGCTCCAGAAAGGTCTCAAAGGTAAAGTTGTACACCTACCATTTTAATTTAAGGAAAATATTGAAACTAGAGGGGTACAGAGAAATTTGGAAGAGGGACTTCTAATTCTAGTAAATGGTGTCCCGTCCAAGAGTAAAACGATATAGCAAGAGTTAATAGATATTAGCAAAGGTAAAAATGCAACTTCATATCTGGTACAAAATAACATATAATATAAAAATGCAGAAATTCTTCAAGATATCACACATTTGGTGGACAATACATTATCATCAACAGGTGACAAGGTGGGTCGATGCAGAGTAGAAACATTTATGAACATTACAGCATCTATTCCCTACATTCAAAAGTCATTGTTGGTGATGCTATTGATCTATATCAGTTAAAAAAAAAGCAAAAGCAACTCCCTTAAGTGTATGGGAAAAAAGTTTAAAAGCTCACTGTTTTTCTCATAATTTTTTCTACTGGAGCGGGTGGTAGGTATGAAGATCAATCTGTACAAATCCCTGTGGCCGAGTACAGAAGTACTAGACTTTATTCAGAGAATTCTAGTTTTCGTCTATATATCCCTTATATGTTTCATCTATTACTTGAAAGTGATTTGACTTATTCTGTGAACCACATCTTGAAAACAGGTGTAAATCTGCAAAATCTATCTACAAGAGAATTTGTTGAGAAAATTCACTGAAAAGATGAACAACTGGAATACAACTTGATTAATCTCATGGCATGTCAACGTGGGGCCAATGAATATTGGTATTGTCGTCACGGTAAACTAAAATGCATGTTGAGAAATTTAGGAGCACCTACGTGGTTTCTAATAGTTGTGCTTGCGAGAGGCAAATTCAAATATGAAAGACATCGATCTAAATACACCAGGAGAAATCTGCTCATTGGTCCCTGCAAATGTTTGTAGATATTCTAACCACAAATTTCAAGCCAGGAAGGCTTTTATCTGCAACTAGAGTAATCCACCTCTCAGTGAAGTGACTGATTTATTTTGGCACAAAAAATACCAACATAGAGGAGCTCCACATATTCACATGCTATTATGGGTAAAAGATGCCCCAAAGTTTGGAACAGTTACTGAGGAGTCTGTAAATGTAAATGTCGTAGTACTTGTATAGCGCCCGAATCACCCCAGATGGGCTCTCTCCGGCGCTTGTACGCATACCGCTGTGGAACCCTTTCTGGCTTTTCCCTGTGAAGTGCCCACTCCTGGGCACCCCCAAGGTGAAGCCAGGCATCCTAGCGCTGTTGGGGCCGTTGTGGAGATTAAGCAAGCTGTTGCCCAGAGTTGCAGAGTGGGACCCATGATTAGAATAGGCACCGAGGTGAGAATTATCAGGTCCGAGGAAATTGAGCCCAAGACCCGCAGAGGAGGGAATTGAACCCTGGTCCCGGGCCAGACCTCTGCATCAGGGTCTGCCGCTCTAACCATTGAGCCACACTTATCTGTGTTGTCTTGTATGTTACTTGCATCATCCCAAAGCAGAGTGATGACAAAATGTGAAGACAACAAGTTCTATGATTCCAAAATCATAGGTGTGGGAAATACTGTTGTAGAACATTTTATTCAAAAGGAACATTTTATACAAGATGTCGTTTGGATTTCCACGACCTGTGATCTCAGAAGAAAGAGTTAGCTTTGTGTTTGCAGTCAGACACACTCTCAAATGGAAATCACCAAAGAACACATACAACCTTAGAAGAACAGAAGCCTCAAAATACATCAATGACTACAATCCTGCAATTTTGAAGATGTGGAATGCAAATATGGATCTACAGTTTGTTGTTGATAATTCAATTGCTGTTGCTCAGTACATTACCTCTTATATAAAAAAAGTCAAAGAAAACTGAGATGAAGGAGATGTGGGAGGAGATTTCAGCAGTAAAGCCTCTTTCAAGAAATTGCACAGTTTTAGTTTGAAAATGCTTTCTGACAGAGAGATCGGCTCTTATGAATGTGCAGACTGGTTAAGCTCAGCTACTTTGCTTTCTACATCTAGAGGAGCTCTATGGGTGAGTTTAGGGCTTGATAATAGTCGTAATAGAGTACTGAAATCTTTTCCTGAAATCCAATATCTTGCAGAATTTGAGCCACACAGTACAGATAGTCTGAAGACTAACATGGAGGATATGTATTATCCAAGGAGTCCTCATCTAGAAAGGGTGTGTCTGTCTGAAATACGTCTACATTATACATACAGAAATAATGTCAATGAAAACATAGAAGAAGGGAAATTTGCTGTTGATGGGCATGACAGATGTGAAAATAACAAAGGAAATGTAATCAATCATCGAAAGCTAAGTTGCCAAACTCCAGGCAAAAGAGAGTTTTACTATTTAGCCCTGCTGCAGTTGTTCAAGCCATGGTGAACTGAAATTGAGCTACTTGGAGAATTCAACTGTTATAAAGATTCATTCAACGCTGTGAAAGATACAATTGAGTGCGCTGTGTTTCCAGTGTATCTTCAAATGTTGAGAGAAGAGATTGAACAAGAAGAAATAATTGCTGATGAGATCGCTAGAGAGAGTTCTAAGAGCAGTCAAAGTTCAGCACCTGGAAGTCAAGATCCTCTGCGGCAGCCAATCATTCAAAATGAAGCTGCGATAGCTATGAATGAGTTGGAGAATGCAATGCAGCAAGTAAGACAGGAAACTATGGGTGTGGAAGAACTAATACATAAATTGAATACAGACCAGAAAGTCTTTTTTGAAGACGTAAAAGGTAAAGTAGGGCATGGATTTCTACATGAGAAGAAAACTGTGCATGTTCTACATATAAACCAGTTCTATTGTACATAAGTGGTCAAGCTGGAGCTAGAAAAAGTGTCTTGATTAAAGTACTGACAAGTTACCTACAGAAGACAACAGATTCCGATTTGTCGTATGTAGTTACTGCACCGATAGTCTTAGCTGCAAATAATATTAAAGGAGTTACCCTTCATTGATTACTAATGCTGCCTGTTGAACATGACAACAAGTTAGAATACAAGAAATTATCTGGTGATGCTTGGCATGAAGTGGCAAGAGTATTAAAGAATTTAAAGCTACTAATTATTGATGAAGTCAGCATGTTGTCTAACCTAATGCTAATATTTGTACTTTTAAGAATGGAGCAAAACACTTAATAGTCTTTAGAGACCTGCTACAACTAACTCCAATTAAAAAATAACCTGTATTCAAGAACTACTACATAATGAAACTAGGAATTTCCTAGGAAATATTGAAAATGTAAACATTTGGGAAAACTTTCAATACAAAGAGTTAATCCCAAATATGTGCCAAGCATCAGATATGCATTATGGAGATATACTAAAGGACAAAAGAGTGGGAGTCCTCACAAAAGAGGGGAAGAATTAGAAACCTGCCTCATCAACATTTGTTTTCAATTAATGTTTCAGCAGCTGAAGTAATGTATAATTTTGATAAGGAAAATAAGTCTATTGTTTGTTTGATGTTAACTTTTGAGGAGTGTAGTAAATTCAATGAACAATCATTGCAACTCAAAAAATGAGATCATAAAAATTAGAGCACATGATAACATGGAACATCAAGGAGTTACAGTGCTACTAACAGAAAAAACTGCAATCAAAATTGAATAGTTTACAAAAGTCTGTTTCGAAAACTGCAGGATTAAAAAAACAGTTACTTATCTGTAAAAACTGTTGTGTAATCTTACGTCATAATTTAAATGTTGAAGAAGGGCTAGTGAATGGCGTAATGGGTAAAGTTATGAAATTTATTATTTATCCGAATAGAAATGACATGGAATACTTAGCCATAAAATGTGATGATGTTGGTGAAGTTAGGCAGATTGCTAGATGGGTTGTACATGTCGTACTCATGAAAGACTTGTATATACAGCGAAAGCAGCTCCCAGTATCTCTAGCACGAGCATTAACTATCCACAAATCGCAAGGTTTAAGTGTAGATACAGCTCTTGTTAATATTGATCTTAGTGTATTCAAAGAAGGAATGTCATATGTAGCTTTGTATCGAATTAGAACATTGTCTGGTTTATTTCTGATTGACTTTGATGAGAAGACAGTAAGTGCTGATGAGAACTGTGTAAGGGAGTATGATCGCTTAAGATGTCAATATGCTCCTCATTTAGGCCAGTATCCTGTATTTGAAAAACCGATAATGTGTCCAAAGCAGAAAATATCAAAGCAGTCTATCAGACCTGAACAGAAAGATGAACAAACAAAAAAAAGAACAAGGACCTAAGAAAAGAAAACTACAGCACAATGAGTAAATAGAAGGCGATCACTTTGATAATAAATGTCGAGTGAACTGCAAATGTAGTGTTATGTGTACTATGCCATTTGCCTCATTTTACAAATTCTATTAAATAACAGGTGGATAAAAGAATGTTTTCACAACTATGTAGCTTTCTTGAAGAATTTAGAAGTGTCTGAAGTATTATACATTCTACTACTGGAATAAGAAAACTTTCAGATGACTGTACTGGATCAGTAGTGTTTTCTCAAAATCTTCAGCAGGATGCTCAATAATTTTTAATTGTAATGCTAGGACTATTATAGGAAGAAAGATGTGAATATCAATGAATTATTTGGTTTAACTTATAAATGGAACCATAACTGTGAAGATTGTGAATTTATGTCTAGCACTGAAATCAATTAAGAACGATTCCTCTACTTGACATTACCAGATTGTAAAGCTGTGCCCTTTGTGCTCTTTGAAAATTTAACTAAAGTGTCCATCAAGATATGACCTGTCCAAACTGCAGATCAGAACTTAGGTCAACGTTGTTTCTACAAAGGTATGGAAAATATTTCATAGTCATGCTAAAATGATGTAGAGTGGATGGTACTCAATTAGGAACTGAAAGTGCAAACTTTGTAGCTGGGCAAATTTTTATTTCAAAAATAACTTTCCTAACTATAGCAATCATATTTAATGAAGGAGTTAATATAACCTCTGGACACTATACAATCTATTTAAGATGTCAAACAGGATGGACAGACTGAAATGACATACAAGTTACATTTAAATCAAGACTACCTAAAAAGTTCCCAAACACATATATGCTATTTGTAGAAACAAAGGGGTCTATAAGGATCTCGGAAGGATCGCCACCGCCGGCGGTGGCGATCTGGCAACCAAATGTCCCTGTTTCACCCCCGCCATATTAGTATCGTGAGGGGTACCGCAGCGGACGGTAAGACCATCTGCCACTTTTCCGCTGGTCGGATTACCGGCCGCGCAGAAAAGGCACACAATATGATGGTGCAGTGCAGGCACCGCCAACCATATAATAATGCCTGCGGTGGAATGTCTTTCCATGGCGGAGACTCCGCCATGAAAAGGCACGTGGGAAATCACCAGGGGGATCATTGCGGGCTTCCAGGGGGCGGGGTGGTGGGTGGCTGCTGGAGGGTACCTATGGTAACCCCCATCATTGCCATGCACAAGCTGGCAGGCACTGCGGGGTGCCAGTCACGTTGTACATGGCAATACACAACATGGGTTTTAACATTGTGGCGGGTGCTGCTTACAGCACCCCCGCCACAATGTTAAAGTCGAGGATGCGCCCACCAGTGTGGCGGGCGCATCCTAATTGCCCTAGTGGGACCACCGCACCTCTGAAAGTCGGTCTTGTGTTCCATTATGGTGCCCTGCCTACCATCGTCATAGGCCCCAAAGTTTAAGGAGAAATTAGGATAACAAAATGTGGTATTGTGTGTTTCTGAGATATTATTCGGCCTATTACGGGTATTGTCTACAACAAGCTGTTCGAAATGAAAGAATCTTTTTTACTGCGGGAAAGGAAATGATAAAACATTTGAGGATTACATTTTGTTACTACAGATAAAAACTAAATGGAGGTACTATAATACCAGTAGCCTTAAGTTGCAACTAAGAAGTCACATTACCACAAAAATATGCCCCCTTTTGTTACTGCTACTGCAACTTGTACGTAGTACTGAGTGTTATGTGTGTTACGTTTTTCGTACATGGATCAAGAACATTTTAAACATCAGTTGGCTTAACAGGGATGATTTTTACAAAGCGATATCGAAACATGTAGACTGCTTCATAATTGTTTGACATTTTGTACCTGATTTAAAAATATGAGAAATAGTTTTAATATATAGTTGCTCTCATATAGGTATTAACCAGTCAGAAAGCCAGTATGAACAAACTTATAGTGATTGAAATGCACAGTATGACATATTTGTAATGATCTACTGTGTATATATATCTTTTTTTTACAAGTCAATGATTGTTTTTGCCCCGCTGTTTGATGGTGATGCTTCATACACAGCACTGTTGATAGTGAAGAAGTATGAAAGATGAAAACAGTAAAAAACAGTAAAACATTTGACAATGTTGAATTCAAGTTTTGGAGAAAAAATATTGAGTGTTGTTTTGGTTGCCTAATGTTCAAAATTAAATCCTAATACATTTTTCTCTGTTTATATTTTTTCACAGTGGTTGGAGAACAGGATATATTACGTGTGTCAAATGACTAATCTAGTGATGAATACATCAAGTCACTACTCATATAATCATCCCATCATCTAGAAACTACACTTGCACTCATGCAATGACCCAGGTAGTACCCATATAGTCAACCAGTCACCTACACACCACCTATGCACTTAGCCAATCACCAAGGCACTATAGTTGCACTCATGCACTACACCTGCACTCATCCACATACCCAGGCACTGCACTTGAACTCATCAATTCATCCAGGCTCTACACTTGCACTCATCCAATCACCCAGGTGGTACCCATGGAGTCATCCATTCACCCGGGCACTGTACTTGCTTTCATCCAGGCACGGCACTTGCAATGATACACTCACCCAGGCACTACCCATGCACTCATGCATTCAACCAGGCACTACAGTTACACTCATGCATTCACCCAGGCACCTCACTTGCACTCATCTTCTCTCCCAGCCACAACACATGCACTCATTCATTCACCCAGGCACTACACTTGTACTCATCCAAACACCCAGGCAGTAGCCATGGAGTCATTCATCCACTCAGGCACTACAAATGCAGTCATGCTATTACCCAGGCACTGCACTTGCACTCATTCATTCACTCAGGCACTGCACTTGCACTCACCCATTCACTCAGGCAGTACCCTTGCACTCATCCATTCACCCCGGCACTATACTTGCACTTATCCATTCACCCAGGCATTGCACTTGCACTCATACAATCACTCAGGCACTACCCATGCAGTCATGGAATAACCCAGGCACTGCACATGTACTCATTCATTCATCCAGGCACTGCAGTTGCACTCACTCACCCAGGCACTACACTTGCACTGATCCATTCACCCAGGCAATACCGAGGCACTCATCCAATCATCCTGGCACAACCCATGCCCTCATCCAAACACCCAGACACATCTTATGCACTCATCCAATCACCCAGACACTACCCATGCACTCATCCAATCATTCAGGCACTACAGTTGCACTCATAATTCACCCAGGCACTACACTTGCACTCATTCATACATCCAGGCACTGCATTCATCCATTTATCCAGGCACTGCACTTGCACCCATCTAATCTCCCAGAGACTACTCAGGCACTTATCCAGTCACCCAGGTGATAGCCATGGAGTCATCCATACACTCAGGCACTACCCATGTAGTCATGCAATCCCCCAGGCAGTGCACTTGTACTCATGCATTCACCCATGCACTACATTTGGACTCATCCATTCACCTAGGCACTATACTTGCACTTATCCATTCACACAGGCACTGCCCTTATACTTATCCAATGATCCAGGCACTGCACTTCCACTCATGCTATCACTCACACAGCTCCTATGCACTCATCAAATCACCCAGGAACTACCCATGCACTCATCCAATCACCCAGCCCCTACCCATACATCCATCCAATCACCTAGACACTACTCATGCACTCCTTGAATCACCCAGGCACAAAACATGCACTCATTGAATTATGCATTCACTATCCATGTAGTCATTCAATCAACCACACACTACTTATGCACTCATCCAATCATATATACACTACCCATGCACTGATCCAGGCACCATGGTACTACACATGCACTGACCCAATCACCCAGGCACTACACATGCACTCATCCAATCGCCCAGGCTCTCAACATGCAATTACCCAACCACTCATGCAATCATTCAACATTGCATACACCACTTATGCACTCATTCAGTCATCCATGCACCACTCATACACTCATTCAATCAAACGTGTGTTACTCAAAAACTCATTCAATAATCAATGCACTACTCAATCACCATATACTTGTTCATGCACTGATTCATTTAGCGTATCTTGTTTTAACTGAAAAGATATTTTTGGGACTTAAAAAAAAAATTCTTGCTGGAAATGAAAATGGCAACTGGGAGTGCAGAAACTCAACACACACTCAAAGATGTAGAAAAACTATGAAGGGCCAAAAACAAAAATTAAATCAACATTTGTGATTCTTTGCAGGAGTGCAAAGAACTGTTATGGACTGCTCTCAAGCACTCACTACAACTCCACATTCCATGCTGTATGATGTCATGCAGGAAAACTCTGGAGCCAAATCTTGAAGTTGAGATTGGATCTCTGAAGGGACTCTCTGCCCGGGTGTTGTTGCGGTTGCTATTGAAGTTGAGGGTCCTTCAGCCTTGCATTGCCTTCTTGCTGCTTTTAAACAATTGCCATGCTATGTTTTTAGATAATAAAGCATGGACTTAGTCCCGCAAGAATATTTCTTGTGTGTACCCCTTGACAATGTCTTGCCACTTATTGTGCATTGCACAAATTTGCAGACTGTTTTTGCTTCCCCCAAAGAAATCCTGAAGAAATCCCAAGCACTGCTTGATTTCTTCTGGGGAGGCCCCTCATCTCCAGAGTCACCAGGATCCACCTCTTGGACTTCCTGGTCTACATGCTGTTCCACCTGATCTCCCTCTTCTGGGTGAGTTGCCATTTTTGCAACAATATGCAAAAGAACCACTCCAACAAATGCTAGTGAGCTGCTCACTATGAACTCCTCTTAAAGATAGATAAACGGGTGTGTTCTTTCTATTCTTATAGTTGAAAAGTGTATCATCCTAACGTATTCCTGTATTTCCCGGTCCCATGATCTTCGCCACGATCAGGGTCTTCGCGAAGACCGGAAATTGAACAGAATTATGTTTTATTTGAAAATAAGCCCTCAAACATAAGTGTTAATAGACTGATGTTAAACCCCAAATGTGGATCATACAATGTAATATCTATCAATATGTGTTATACACTTTACCAAAAACACGCCTTCATCCCGGTTAACAACATCATCACGACATCCGGCATTGCCGCTATCACACAAAACACCAAGTAAAAGGCTTATAATTGAAATATTCTTACAAAAGTTAGGTTTAAAGTGTATATCAATAAACAACTTGTGTGAAATATTAATTAAAATATGTGTAGGTACGTATTCCAGAGTTTTAAAAAACACAAGCACACTTCACGACTACCACGCAGTCTACAGAGTCACCGCAAATATATAAAACACCACATTGATGAGGTTTTTTTTACAAAACAATCACACAATCTCAAATATAAAGTCTACATTACTAAACAACTAGTGTCTGCTAATATGTAAAATATTTAATAAATGTTTAAGACTTCTTCAAAAACATGCTCCTTTTGCAATGTCACTGTGGGTATTGCAACATCATCACAAATATAAAAAATTTCAAGAAAAAAACCTACACTTATTAACCCACTGAAGAAAATACAGGGTTACAAGAATACACAACATAGAGTCATTATTGATAGAAAATACAATTTAAAAACCTTAAAAATTCAATAAATAATTCATAGGTTATATTGATGTTATACTTAGGAAATAGAAATTGAAAAAACCTTAGAAATTCACTGAAAAAAACAAAGGTTACAGGGACATCATAGTTATGTAATAGAACTTAAAAAACATAGAAAAAGGTTACAGGGACATTATAGCTAGAAAATAGCATTTAAAAAACCTTATAAATTCACTGAAAAAAACAAAGCTTATAGAGACGTTTTAGTTGAGAAATGGAATTTAAAAAAACTTAGAAATTCACTGAAAAAAAACAAAGGTTACAGAGACATTATAGTTAGGCTGAGGTTTCACTCGTACAAAACCAGTGAAAATCAGCAGTTATAGTTGGTAAAGCACCTTCACCCCGCATCCGTGACTCCGCATGCTGTCACAATGCGGTCGTTACAACGACCGCGTAGTGACAACGTATACCATTACTCCGCAAGTCGATACAAAGACTTGCGGAGGGAGGAGAAGGTGTTGGATTTAAAATCCAACAATCCAATCCAAATCCCTAAAGTCCACACAGACTGGAGTTGGAATAGTAAATTTTACTATTCCAACATCCAGCGCCCCCCCTCCACAAGTCGCTGTAACGACTTGCGGAGTAATGGTATGTGTTGTCACAACTACCGCGTTGTGACAGCATGCGGATTAATTACATGCAGATTGAAGAGGCATATTCGTTATAGTTAGCTGGGCTAACTATAACTTGCGCCCCTGCAATGCACTGCTTATGACATATTATATCACTCATGACATGGTCAGTGACATCACTGATGACATCTCAAATTACATCATCGATGACATTATCCACAGAATCCCTGACACATATAATCAGACCCCAATATAACCTTTCATACACCCACACCAACTTCCACACTACCATTCTTATTGTTTTATTTTTTTTATTAAATCTTTATTAGCATTTTCACAGATGTAACCAAATCAGGCTGAACAAAACAAATTGCGTAATTTAATCCAAGACCCTCCCATCCTCCCATTTCCCTCCCCCTCCCCTACCTGCCCAGTAGTTAGTTGTAGCAATATCATTGTAAAACATTTACAAAAATGTACCAAAAGAAAATACAGAGCAAGGTGTTTAAAAATTCATAATTCACAATTCAGGTGGGACCAATTCGTTAGGGGAGCCCAAATAGCCAATCCTTTGCTTTTGATTTGCGGCATTTTCTAGACTATACGGCTCTTTCAAATCTGTATATTGCTAGAAATCATTCAAGCCCATGTTGGCCTGATGGAGGAACAGAATCGAGCCAATGAGTGGCTAAACATAACCTAAAGACTGTCAAAGCAATACATTAAAAAGGACTGGTTCTGATTTGAGGACCTCAGACCCCTAGTACAATCAATTGAGGTGTAAGATCAGTTTCTCCGCCCAACATAGTTGCCAAAATGCTGCTAACACGTTGTTTCAAAGTATCTAGAACAGGACATGTGGCAAACATATGAACACTGTCTGCTGCAGGAAACTGACACCGAGGTCAGGTAGAGCCTGCTCCTCTACCCCATTTAGCAATCTTGGCAGGTGTAATATACAGACTGAACCACGTTTAAAAACATTGTAGTTGTACGTTAGGCGCCACTGAAGTCTGGGCCAAATATAATGAATCTTCAATTTCTCTGGGTTCAATCTCTAGCGGACTTTGCCAACGATCTATATGCTTGGTCACATCATCAGGTATTAAATCTATTACAATTTTATACAGTCCCCCTAAAGTAGTTGATTCTTTAAATAATTCGTTCATCAACCTCACCCTAGAAAAGCCGCAGGCCCCCCCCATCTTTTTACCTATAAAATCTCCCATTTGGAGATATTTAAAAAACTGTTGATTGTCTAGCCCAAACTTATCTCTTATGACATCAAACATTAGCAGGTCAGACTTGTTTGTAAGATCTCCAATTGTCCTTACTCCTTTGTCATACCAATACTTCATATGACCATCATTAAAGATATGTGGAAAACACTTATTCCTATATATTTGGGTATAAATTAAAACGCCCAAGACCACATTTTTTTCGGACCAAAGTCCAGACCTTAAAAGCACAAATTATAGTTTTAAATTTGACCCGTTTATAGTAATTAAATTCTATATGCCGTAAAAGGCACCTGTTAGCCTCAGCTCCTAGAATCAACTCAAAAACAGAAACAGAGGAGCCTACCCTCATTATATTGTCTTTTTCATTGAGCAATATCCCCATTTTCTGTAGCATAGCCGCCCAATGATATAGTTGAAGATAAGGTACTGCCCAACTCCCTCTGTCTCTATGCAAAGTTAGTCATTTAAGTGCTCTCCGAGGGCGACAGTTAGCCCAGATAAACTTAGAAAAGAGTTGGTTCAATGAAATAAACCCAGCATTACATATGGATAGGGGAATAGCCCTGAAGAAATATAAAATCTTTGGCAAAAAAATCATTTTGATGAAATTACATCTCCCTACCATAGTAAGCTTAAGGTTCTCTAGATGGCTAAATTCAGTTTTGAATTTAAAAATTAGGGGATTTAAATTATTTTCAGTGATTTTGGAAACATCTGCCATGATTTCTACACCCAAATATACTGCTTTCTGACCACTCATTCATCATTTATCTGAAGACCATTACCGGCCAGTTTTGTTTTGATTTAAGCGATAGCCAGATAGCTTCCCAAAAATGTCCGCTACATTCTCAACCTCGTTTAAAGCGTTCACAGGATTTTAAGTAGTTATTGCGAGATTGTATGCATACGCAAATATTTTTGTACTCCCTCCATTGCATCGGCACTCCTACAATCAGGTTGTTAACCTCAATCCTTCTAACAAGCTGATCTATCTAAAGCGCAAGCAATAGGGGGGAGCAAGGGCACCCCTGCCTGGTCCATCTAGTAATAAATATCGGGTCCGGCATCTCCCCCATGATTGAAATTCATGCGGTATAGCCGTAATTAATTTTTCTCCTAATCCTCTATCTTGAAGGTTGCCCTATCAAAGGCTATCAAGCAGGATAAACCCAATAGGGTCCCCGGTGATGCCTGCTGCATCAAAAAGAGTAATAACCCTCTGGATGTAGTTTATTGTACTACGTCCAGGTAAAATCCCATGTTGGGTTGGTGAAACTAATTTCTTAATATAAATTGCAAGGCGAGCATTGAGTATCTTAGCGAATATTTTAACATCACTATTTATTAAAGTATTAGGACGGTATGACCCTATTTCATTAGCTGGCTTTCCTTTTTTAGTAAAGACAACTATATTAGCTGTTTCCCAAGACTTGTCAAACAAGCGGAGAAGCCGGAGAGCGTGGGGAAGGAGCCATGCCCAGTTCTGTCTGAAGGGCTGCTAGTGGTGGCGGAAAAGGGGACCCAGGATTTAATGTAGGACACTGTGAAAAATAACTTGAATACTAATACAGATGATGCCAGTGTGGTGGATATAAGGGATTGCAGCTCAGTACAAGGTGATGCAAAGAATCATGAAGCCCTAATTAGCAGTAAAACAGACAGTGCCACTGATAAGGATAGTAGCGGGAAGGAAAATATGCATATGAATGACAATCCAGTTAAAAATTCTAAGTGTATTGTTACACAGGGGGAGTGTCCTCGAACACCGGAATACATTTTGACAACTCTGGGACAGATTCTGATAGTTCTCTCTCTAACACTAGTACACAAAAGTGACTCCCTTCTCTAACAAAACGCAAAAAAGGACTAAAGAGGGGGAGGACTATAAGAGATTGGGCAATCAGGATCTGATCATAGTCAGCTCAAATGGGACTATTCAATCACTCAACTGTTGAGTAAGGATGATGACCAAGACATTGGAAACGGATCTGCAAAACCAATTGACAAACTGGTAAATGCAGTAGAGTCCCCCCTCGATGAGTCTGATATATGCAACCCTTCAACAGATGCAAGGTGAAGCAAGACAGGAACATAAACATGCCCAACTTGCAACAAAGAAGCTTAAAGGGGCATTACGAAAAGTAAACAAGTCCGGTGCTGAGATCACGGAGAGAACGGCCGCCCTGGAGAAATGAGTAGTTGCACTAGAGACTGGTGCAGAGAGTTCAGCCAGACAAGTGTCCACAAACGAATCTCGTATGATGGACGTTATGTGGAAGCTTGAAGACTTTGAAAATCATCAGCGTAACAATAATTTAAGACTCCTTGGTATCCCTGAAAATGTGAAGGGGGACGATATTAGAGGCTTTGTGTTGTGCCTACTGAAAGGGGGTTTTCCTGAACTAGGGCATTGAGATTGGGGAAAAGTAGATCCAACAGGTGCATTGCTTCCCTCTCAAGCTTAAAAAGAAACTTGATCTTAACAATTCTATTGACAAACCTAGAGCAATAATAATTTTTGGGGCAATTTTCTTCTGATCCAGACAGTGTTTGGCACAGCTAGACCTGAGGCACGGCGATCGGCTGAGGGCCTCTCCTTCTTTGTGAGACCTGACTCTGCCATATCGCGGTAGAGAGAAGGTGGAGGCTTTGCCAACTAATTTTGCCTTTCCAAAAGATAGGTGCAGGAGCTTTTTTATTTAGTCCAGCTAGATTATTTACGCCAGAAATACACACTCAAGATTACCTACGTGACATCTTGGAGACTAGGATGAAGACCTTTTTTTGGAAATCTGATGGGGCTAGCTGGCCTAATTATTTAGTGTCCTCGAACACCTGAATACATTTTGACAACTCTGGGACAGATTCTGATAGTTCTCTCTCTAACCCTAGTACACAAAAGTGACTCCCTTCTCTAACAAAACTCAAAAAAGGACTAAAGAGGGGGAGGACTATAAGAGATTGGGCAATCAGGATCTGATCATAGTCAGCTCAAATGGGACTATTCAATCACTCAACTGTTGAGTAAGGATGATGACCAAGACATTGGAAACGGATCTGCAAAACCAATTGACAAACTGGTAAATGCAGTAGAGTCCCCCCTCGATGAGTCTGATATATGCAACCCTTCAACAGATGCAAGGTGAAGCAAGACAGGAACATAAACATGCCCAACTTGCAACAAAGAAGCTTAAAGGGGCATTACGAAAAGTAAACAAGTCCGGTGCTGAGATCACGGAGAGAACAACCGCCCTGGAGAAATGAGTAGTTGCACTAGAGACTGGTGCAGAGAGTTCAGCCCGACAAGTGTCCACAAACGAATCTCGTATGATGGACGTTATGTGGAAGCTTGAAGACTTTGAAAATCATCAGCGTAACAATAATTTAAGACTCCTTGGTATCCCTGAAAATGTGAAGGGGGACGATATTAGAGGCTTTGTGTTGTGCCTACTGAAAGGGGGTTTTCCTGAACTAGGGCATTGGGATTGGGGAAAAGTAGATCCAACAGGTGCATTGCTTCCCTCTCATGCTTAAAAAGAAACTTGATCTTAACAATTCTATTGACAAACCTAGAGCAATAATAATTTTTGGGGCAATTTTCTTCTGATCCAGACAGTGTTTGGCACAGCTAGACCTGAGGCACGGCGATCGGCTGAGGGCCTCTCCTTCTTTGTGAGACCTGACTCTGCCATATCGCGGTAGAGAGAAGGTGGAGGCTTTGCCAACTAATTTTGCCTTTCCAAAAGATAGGTGCAGGAGCTTTTTTATTTAGTCCAGCTAGATTATTTACGCCAGAAATACACACTCAAGATTACCTACGTGACATCTTGGAGACTAGGATGAAGACCTTTTTTTGGAAATCTGATGGGGCTAGCTGGCCTAATTATTTAAACTGCTCAATTGCTATCATTTGTGGGTTTTTTTTTTAGGGTGTTTTCAGTTTGGATTTTTGGTGGGTGGAGCTGAACGGGTGGTGGGGAGAGCAGATTCATGCAGAAGCCATCAAAAGGGTCTGCGGGCCTTTCTTGCCTAGGGATGAAGTGTAGAGGGAAGGAATGAGGGGATGGGAGTGCTGATCCAGTTGGTTGTATTAGATATGTCAGATATGTTAGTATTAACCTTAGTGTTAATGGTAAGCAGGAAACAGAGCAGAATAGACATGTTGTATACTTAAAATGGTGCTAAATAAATTAAGGATTGCTTTAATTAGTATATGTGAACTTGAAAAAACGAAGGATCAATGTGGATGTACAATATTTGAAAGCAGACATAATTTGTCTCCAAGAGACCCATATTGAGGCCAACAGACTAGGGACTAATGAACTAGAAGGACATCATCTGATTTCTGCTACGACGCAGAGGACACGCACAAGAGGGGTTGCTGTTATGGCAAAGAAGGGAACATGTCTTAGGTTCCCGCGTTCCAAATCAGATCAAAACGGTAGATGGGTTATTACTCAATGTCATACCGAAGATTATTGTTTTACTTTATGCTCTCTTTATGGCTCAATAATTGATGACCCAACCTTATTTGAGTGATTGGATGTTGTGCTACTGGGCTGGCCCTTACCCCTAATCATTTGTGGGGATGCTAATATAAATCTAGTTAACCGAACTGGGAAAATAGGTGGAAGTTCATATGTTGGACGAAAGTCCAAAGTCTTCAAAGCACTTTCTAATTTATGCAAAACTCACAGTCTCTCTGATTCATGGTCTATATTAAAACCTCAGGATGCGGGATATACCTTTTTTTCCAGCCCCACATCAGACCCATGCCAGTCTTGATTCGTTTTTTGTGTCTCAAGAGATTCAGACAAAATCCAACATACTAAAATTCCCTCAGTTAGTGTTGGAGATCTCATTACAGACAGGAAACACTACTATTCTCAAAACAATTGGCACATCCATACCAGTACTTACACACCCACTCACTGACTCATAGGTCTACACACACATCCACTCAGTCAACCATACAGCCATTCATACACCAACTCACTCAGTAATACATCAACTCATATACAACCATATAGCCACTCACATAGTCAGTTACCCATATAGCTAAACACACACCTACTCACTCATGCATAGAGTCTATCACACAGCTACTTATTCACCTATACAGTTATACACACACCCACTCACTTATTCATACAGTCACTGTCATATCCATTCACTCACCATGTAATGAATGATGTAATATGTGACATCATCAGCAGTGGATTGCGGGTGCGCGAGATATAGTTAGTACAACTAACTATATGGGAGGAATTTCAATGGTTTTGTACGAGTGAAATATACAGCTAACTATAATACCCCTAAAACCTATCGTTTTTTCAGTGAATTTCTAAGGTTTTTTAAATGCTAATTTCTAACTATATCAGGCCTGAAACCTATGGTTTTTTCAGTGAATTTCAAAGGTTTTTTAAATGCTAAATCCTAACTATATTAGGCCTGAAACCTATGGTTTTTTCAGTGAATTTCAAAGGTTTTGTAAATGACAATTTTTAAACGTATTAATTGTTATTTTTTTTATACTGATTTACTACATTTTTTAAACAATTTATTTTTAGATATTTTATTTTTTAAATTACATTACATATTTGTAATATGAATTGAAAAAAAGGTTTTTAAAAATATTGAAATTGTAATATTTTTTATTTTTTTAATTTATATATATTTTATATAGCAGGCAATGATATCCTATGGAAGGAAATTCAAGTTACTTTAAGTACGGTTAGAATTACTTCTCAGGATCAGTAGTGGGCTGAAAGATGCAGCACTGAGGTCTCTCCTGATAACAGGTGAGTAAATCGGAATTCACACTTCGAAGAATTTCCACGTAAAACCACCCAATGTTACCCTATGGAAGGAAATTCACTTAGCAGGTAAGTAGTGTTATCATTACTTTTTCTTACTCAGTGGTGGATCCTGGATCCAGCACTGGTGCATCTCCGGTAAACAGTTGAAAGAATGCGTTCAAGTCATACAGGTGATTTTTAAGGAATATTTTTATTTTGGGAAAATAGACACTTAGAAACTTTTCTGGTGAAAACCAGACAATGGATTCCTATAGAAGGAAATACAAGTTACTGGTAAGTAAGGTTAGAAATACATTTCAGGGTCAGTGGTGGGCTAAAAGATGCAGCACTAGGTTCTCTCCTGATAACAGGTGAGTAAATCAGAATTTGTTGTTCGGATGATTTTAGGTGAATATTATAAAGTTCCAAACCTCCACACTTAGAAGAATTTCCAAGTGAAACCAGTCAATGTTAGCCTATGGAAGGAAATTCAAGTTACTGGTAAGTATCGTTAGAATTACTTTTGAGGATCAGTACTGGGCTCAAAGATGCAGCGCTAAGGTCTCTCCTGAAAACAGGTGAGTAAATCGGAATTTGTACTACATCCAGTAAGCGCCACAGATCTGCGTAGCAGAGAGATGTAAAAAGGGGCACGGCATGCACCACCTCTCTTCAACGTAGTTCAGTGGTGCTTCCTGGAAGCACCTGGTGGACTACTTGGCCCCGTTGTCCCTCAGGTTTGAAGTTGAATTTTTTCCCCAACTTAAAATGTGCCACAGGGCGTGTTTGCACACATCACGTCAGGCCCCGTCCCCTCCCTTCACCACTGTGTAAACGTGCCCTGTCACCATTCTAAGTTGAGAGATTAAGTCCCCTTCAATCCTAAGGATCCCTAGGGTCAAACTAGCCCACTAGGTAATTCCAGTAAGCACCACAGAGCTGCGCTGCAGAGAGGTGTAAAAAGGGGCGAGGCCTCTGAACACCTGTCTGCAAAGCAGCTCCATGGCGCATACTGGAGATACCTGCTGGGTTATTTGGCCCTCAGGGACCCTCAGTATTGAAAGAGAATTAATTCCCCAACTTAAAACGTACCACGGGGCGCGTTTGCACACTGATGTAGGAAGGGGGCGTGGCCTGAGGTGACATGTCAGCAAACCCGCCATGTGGCGCATTTTAACTTAGAGAATTGATTCCTCTTCATTCCTGAGGTTCCCTGTGGGCCAACTAGCCCACCAGGTACCCCCAGTATGCTCCAGGGAGCTGCGTTGCAGAGAGGTGTTCAGAGGCCACGCCCATTTTTACAACACTCTGCAACGCAGCTCCGTGGTGCTTACTGGAGGTTCCTGGTGGGCTAGTTGGCCCCTAGGGGACCTGTGGATTGAAGAGGAATTAATTCCCCAACTTAAAACGCACCACAGGGCGTGTTTGCACACACATCACCTGAAGCCCTGCCCACAACCTTCACCACTGTGCAACCGCGCCCCGTGGTGCGTTCTAAGTTGGAGGATTAAGTCCCCTTGAATACAGGGGGTCCCTGGGGGCCAACTAGCCCACCAGGAACCTCCAGTATGCGCCAGGGGGCTGCGTTGCAGAGAGGTGTAAAAAGGGGCATGGCCTCTTTACACGTTTCTGCAAAGCAGCCCCCTGGTGCATACTGGAGGTTCCTGGTGGGCTATTTGGCCCCCATGGACCCCCAGTAATCAAGGGGAATTAGTTCCTCCTCTGCAAACGCACCAGGGGGCGCATTTGCTGAGTGGCGCATTCTAAATTGGGGGATTAAGTCCCCTTGAAAACTGGGGGTCCCTGGAGGCCAACTAGCCCACCAGGAACCTCCACTATGCGCCAGTGGGCTGAGTTGCAGAGAGGTGTAAAAAGGGGCGTGGCCTCATTACACCTCTCTGCAACGCAGCCCCCTGGCGCATACTGGAGGTTCCTGGTGTGCTACTTGGTCCACAGGGACCCCAAGTATTCAGGGGGAAATACTTCCCCCTCTGCAAACGCGCCAGGGGGTGCGTTTGGAGAGTGGTGCAAGGAGGGGGTGTGGCCTCCTCCCCGATCCAGATTTTTTTGTAAAAAAAAAAAATTAAGAAGGTGGGCTGTGCAGCCCCCCTTCTTTTTCTTTTTTTTGGGCCCTGGGAACCCCATGCCCCAGGGCCTGACCCCCAAATATTATTTTTTTAATTTTTTTAATAGGAAAGGGGCTGCGTGGCCCCCCTCCTGTGGCTAATTCCAGGCCCCGGGGACCCCATCCCCCGGGGAATGGCCACATTTTTCTTATATTTTTAAGCAGGGGGACTGCATAGCCCCCCTCCTCAGGCCACTTAAGGCCCCGGGGACCCCATCCCCCAGGGCTGGCCTGCCTCCTTATTTTAAACATTTTTTTTTAAACTTATTTGGGGAGGGGGGTGCTTGGCCCCCCTCCCAGGCCACTTCTGGCCCCGGGGACCCCATCCCCCGGGGCCTGGCCCTCTCCGTTGGGGACCGTGGGTGGGTCCCCAAGCCCCCCTCGGTCCCTGCCGGCTCCCCGCATCCTGCGGGAGCCGGCATTGCTTTTCTACTTGAGGAGCAGCTAACATGCTGCTCCCCATGTAGAAAAGCAATCAGCTTTGATTTTTGGAAGAGAGAGCAGGTTTCCTGTTCTCGCGGCTCCCGCCCTACCATAGCAAAGTACAGTGTCCCGGGGTAGGCACCCGGGACACTGCAGGAGCTGGCCCTGGGGGGTGGACCCCAGGGCCATCACAAGGCTCCAGGAGGGGAGCCGCGCGGCCCTACACCCAACATTTAAAAGCCCCGGGGGTGGGTGTCCCCGGGGCTGGGGTTCCGTCACGGACCCTCTATTAAAAAAATGTGTGCCCGAGAAGGTGGCGGTCCCCGAGGCTGGGTGGCCCCTCTGGGCCCCCCATTATTATAAAAGAAAAGAAGCTCCGGGGGTGGTGGTCCACGGGGCTGGGGGCCCCTCTGGGCCCCCCATAATAATAAACAACATTGACCCCGGGATTTGCCCCCCCCCCCGGTGGCTAATTACAAATGAAGTAGGAATCGTTTTTTTTTTATTCACGGGATACGGGTACCCTACGCGTATCCCGTGATATTTAAAAAAAAAAACATTTTTGGACCTTGGGGGTCCTTGTGGGACCCCCTGAGCAGGCCTAGGGGGTCAGGGTGTTTCTACCCTGCCCCCTTTTCTTGTTTTTCGCGTTTATTTTTCTGTTTTCTTGTGCCTCGGTTGTACCGAGGCACAAGATGGCTGCCAACACTTCCTGGTTTGGAGTGTTGACAGACAGTTGACAGCCAATTAGCATGCAGCTCGTGCTTGTAAGGGTACACGTATAATCCTCGGACGGTACTTTGTCCGTAGATAGATCTAAGATTTTACTTTTGATTTTCTCAGGAACTACTGCACAGATTTACACCACTTAACAAAAAGCGTCATCTGCGAACCAAACTGCCAAATTTGGTGTAATTCCGTTCAGCAGTTCGGGCTGTAGCCCATCTTAAAGGTCCCTATGGAAAATTGCATGGGGAAAACACGTTTTGGGACCCCCTTTTTTCTCGGCCCCCGCTTCACGAATCACCCCCAAACTTTCAGGGAAGGATCGGAGCGGAGCAGGTCATCTTCTTGGAGAATTTCGCAAAGATTCGTAAACCAGTGCCAAAGTTATTCCAAATAGAATGTTGCGGATTTCCTATGGAAACCAGGTCCTAACTATACCTACTGGAGACCGCCAGTAGGTAATATATATATGTATACTAGCATACCGTCCCGACGTTGTCCGGGAGCAATCAGGCTTCTGGGCCCCCGCCCGCCCCGAGGTTGTCTCAGGCTTCAGGGCCCCCGCCCGCCCCGACGTTGTCCGTGGGTCCCCCGGAGCGCACCCACCACTTTCAGGGCCCCCAATGAGCCGCACACGGGCCACTTCACCAACCTCAGCCGCCGCTCCTCCCCGCCTGACCGCCGCTCCTCACCGCTCCTCGCCGCCTATCCGCCGCTCCTCCCCGCCTGTCCGCCGCTCCTCACCGCCTGTCCGCCGCTCCTCACCGCTCCTCACAACCTGTCCGCCACGCCTCCCCGCGTTCATGTCCGCCGCTTCTCCTCGTGCTCCTGTACGCCGCTCCTCCCCACGCTCCTGATGTCAGCACGCACCGCGGCCGGCGCTACTTCGAAGAGACTACTTTTTTTTTAATCGTAAATATTTTAAAGAACGTATATTTTATTTTTTTATATAGCCTATGTCCATCTGCAGACCCTGACAATTACAACGATGTATCGGGTGTTTGGATTGGCGCTGTGGTTCCCGAGTTTACCCGCCTCAAAGGTTCAAAGTTCTCTCTTTATAATAGTAGTATATATATATATATATATATATATATTACCTACTGGCGGTCGCCAGTAGGTATATATAGTTAGGATTTTTTCTCTATGGGATTTTTGAAAATTCTATGTCTAATAACTTTGGCGTTTGTGGACGGAATTGGCTGAAATTTTCAGGAAAATGGAACATTTTGTTTCTGAGCAGCCCCTGAAAATTTGGGGGGGGGTTCGTCAAGGGGGGGCCGAGAAAAAAGGGGGGTCCCAAAACGTGTTTTTAACATTGAGTTTTCCATAGGGCGGTTGGCCTCACTTTTAGCCCGAACGGCTGAATGGATTTGCACGAAACTTGGCAAAATTGTAGGGACTGGTAGCCCGATGTGCCTTTGCTAGGTCTCAATATATGTGCTCCAGTGGATTTTGAGAAATTAACGTTCAAAAAAAGATATATATCTGTAACAGCGGACCAGGCAGCGCTCCAGTTCGCGTACTTTTCGCGTTACGGAGCTTTGTGAAGCGAAGCTGATTGGTTCTCCGGCGTCTGTAAACATTCCAAACAGTCCGTAGCGGCCACCATCTTGTCTCTCGGTAGGATCGAGAGACAAGAGGAGGCCAAAGCGAAGGGGCAAATGACCATAAGGGGGCATAGTAGATCCTCCCTGACCCCCTAGGTTTGATGTGGAGGTTTTAAAAGGGCCCCGCGGGGCAAAAAAAAAAATAATAATAATTGAACGGCTGAATGGATTTGCACGAAACTTGGCAAAATTGTAGGGACTGGTAGCCCGATGTGCCTTTGCTAGGTCTCAATATATGTGCTCCAGTGGATTTTGAGAAATTAACGTTCAAAAAAAGATATATATCTGTAACAGCGCTCCGCTTCGCGTACTTTTCGCGTTACGTAGCTTTGCGAAGCTGATTGGTTCTCCGGCGTCTGTAAACATTCCAAACAGTCCGTAGCGGCCGCCATCTTGTCTCTCGGTAGGATCGAGAGACAAGAGGAGGCCAAAGCGAAGGGGCAAATGACCATAAGGGGGCATAGTAGATCCTCACTGACCCCTTAGGTTTGATGTACCATTTTGCCAAGTTTGGTGTAATTCCGTTCAGCCATTCAGGCTGTAGACGTATCTAAATGTCCTATGGAAAATTGCATGGGGAAAACACATTTGAAAGTGTTGAAATTTAGAACCAATTAAAATGTTACTTTGGTTTTGTATTTGTGTGTGATGAAAGTTAATTGGTTATGTATATATCAAAAATGAGAGGAAACCACAGCCAGTTTGTGATACTACTGTCTGAGGTACATTTGTGAGGAATTTTTGGTGCTCAATTTCTGGTGTTTGATTTACACAGTACTAACACTTCTCCTACTTTCAAAAAGGTGAGTTGTTAATTTGTAAGGGGAACTATGTTGTACACTTTAAGATAATTTGAAAAATGTTTTCTGTTATTCATTTTCAGTCCTTCTGTTATACTAAATACTTGATAAAGTTAGTTTTATATTATGTATTACTAAAAACGATAAATGAAAGTGATTATTTTTTTCTGCAATTTACAGCAAGAAATTTCAAAATAAAATGGATCACAATGAAGAGACCGTGGCAATTTCTTTTGAATTATCCACTACATTTATTGAAATTGACAGCACCAATAATGAAATATTCTCACAAGGAGGAGATGACTTGAATGATTTTTTTGATCAATCTCTTGACGGCGAATTTATCGAATGTTTGGAGACCATAGAGTTACAAGAATCATCATTGCAGACTTTTCATGAGGAGATTTCTGATGAGATGATTGAAGAGGAAATTCCTGATGAGGACATGTTACTAGTTCTTTCAAATTATGAAAATTCAGAAGAATAAATTTATATTTAGAAATCAAAAATTGTTTGAGACATTATTCATTTTTATTTTTAATTTATGAGGTTGTAGCGAAGTGATTGTAGTATAAAAAAAGACTTATAGTATAGAGTGCAAAAATTGGTTCTTTTTGGAGGGGCAAAAAAAAATAATCGTTTTTTTGGTGGGGTGCGCCCGGTTAGCGTAACGGGAAGTGGACTGGGGAGCGTACTACAAGGAAAGAAGAATGATTGACTTTTAACTTATTGTATGTTTATAGACTTGTTTTTCTGCTGAGTGACGTGTCGGCCTATCTCCACGGGATGCAGTCCCTACCATCTCGGCGTTTAAGCCCAGGGGGACCGGTAGTGTGGGAGAGATAACGGGGCATATTATCAAGGGGGTTTATCTCCGCTTTTTTGGCTTTAAAAGCCAAGAAAGCGGAGATAAAATTATCTCCGTATTACGTAGCTGTCGCTAACACCAGTTTGCGACCGCTAGTAGGAGATAGCGACCATCACTAATGACATGCAAAGTGGGCATGCCAAGATGTTAGCGACTGGAAACAGTCGCTAACATCGCTATCTCCTATTACCAACTTTTGGAGATATTCGCGCTAAGCACGAATATCTCCAAAAAGTAACACCTGTCCTGAGCAGTTCTTAGCCATGTCATCCAATGGGAGGTGGATAACATGGCTAAGAGCATTAGCTCGGTAATGCATGAATATCGCTGACTTTTCAGCGATATTAATGCATTGCGGCCGTTTTTTATGGCATTTGCGATAAACCTTGATAATAGCAAGGTTTATCTGCGATAATTTCTGACGATGCTTAGCGGTAAAAATTCGTTGCTAAGCATCGTTAGGGATAAATATCGCTTAACTTTGGTAATATGCCCCAATGTCTGTTAACGTTCGATTCGAAGGAAATGAGGAAGTGCTGAAAAACATTGTCTGCGCCATCTTGCCTTTTTTCAAATGACACACTTTTGTCGTGCACGGCAGCCATTTTAGATGCCTTGACCAGACCCACTCTCTGCACGCTGTCGATCCGTAGCATGGCTCCCCACCCTCGCAAGCATCTTCCCCAGGCACTGGTCACCCCCGCTCTCTGTCTTATGCATGGGCAATAAACCTCCCCCCATCTGCGCTGCTCTTCCCTGAGAATCACACCCTGTGCCCGCCCGACACCTCCCTTTCGCCCTATTCACTACCGCACCCTCTGACACTCCTCTTCCTCTGTGTCCGATTGTCCAGGCCGGTCCCAGGCTATCAGCTAGCCCTGCAGATGTAGTTTATGGCCCCAGCTGTAAAGAATCACCCCTCTTCAAAGGAGTTATAGTAGATCAAGGCCCACACCCGATGAGATCCGTCACAACACACGCGTTCCTACTATCTGAAAACCATCCTGTATTGTGATTGGGGAGGGGACCGAGCCTGAAGCGGAAGATTTCAGGGATGACTCTTTGTACATCAAAGTTTTTACAATTATGTGTCACATTAAAAATATATAGCACTCCAACAAAGTAGTAGGAATATAAAACTTTAATAACTTATAAATATATACAACAAAACAAAAACAGTAAAAACATTTAAACAATGAAGAGACCGTGGTAATTTCTTTTGAATTATCCACTACATTTATTGAAATTGACAGCACCAATAATGAAATATTCTCACAAGGAGGAGATGACTTGAATGATTTTTTTGATCAATCTCTTGATGGCGAATTTATCGAATGTTTGGAGACCATAGAGTTACAAGAATCATCATTGCAGACTTTTCATGAGGAGATTCCTGATGAGATGATTGAAGAGGAAATTCCTGATGAGGACATGTTACTAGTTCTTTCAAATTATGAAAATTCAGAAGATGTTGCCTGGGTGCCGCACTGATTTGGGTATCCGGCGTGGGGCGTCCCGGGGGGGTGAATCGTCAGTAGCGGTCTGTTGTGCGAATAGTTCCAAGGCAGCAGAACGCGCTGAAATCTGGATGGCACCAAGGTGATGTCCAGTAAGTTGCCGCCCACCAAATAACGGCGTGGGGCGCCGCGGGGGGGGGGAGGCAGTCCAAAGTTCCGTTAAAAGGGCAAAGGAAAGGATCGGTGGTTTGAACCATCAGTCAAAAAGGGTGCCTCCCCGGAGAGGCGAGTAGGTACCTGGCATTCTAACCACGCAGTAACTAATACGTTACGTTCTGAGGTTTTTTCCTTCCCTCCACCCCGTGAAGCCCAAAAGATCCACAACAGGAGTCTTTTGCTTTTCTCACCACCATTGAGTGTGAGTATTTGACTGTGACAGATTTTTTGTCAACGGTCCTAAAGGAATTTAGGCTTGGCAGGTCGTTAGTGTGTCCTGACCACCCATCTTCCTATTTTGGTCCTGATGAAAACCCGGAATTTCCCTTTAACGGGTTGAAACATGTAGACCTGAACCACACATAGTGATACACACGGTCATAACATACCTCTCTGTATCCACACACTTTATTTTAATATTGTCCAGTAATTTGCAAATAAAATTTTTCACACAAGGATACCAGGACAATTTTTAACATTTTTTTGTTCACTTCACACACAAAATACCCGCTCCACTGTAATTCAGGTGTCGCAGCACACCCTGATGGCATTCGGCTGTCAGGGTGGACCCCGATGATGAAGCATGTCACCAACCAGGTTGGTGAGTGAAGGGTTTTTAAGTAAAAGAAGGACTCTCTTTCTTTTGTAGTCATCTCACTCAGTCCGTAGCTAATGCCTTAGACGGTACTCCTCTTTTGTTTTTGTAAGACTTTGGACCTAGGGGACCAGGAGTACACTCCGTTCGCTTTTTTGCGAGTTGATCCCTTACTCTCTCTTTGTTTAACTATATATTGGAATATACCAAGGCAGTTCGAGGAAAAAGTGTCATCAATTGTCGAAAGGTGTCTTTTAGAAGCATTTCCAGACCTACCCCAGTCAATGTGCCTAGATCGTTCCCACCACAGTGCACAATTATAAGGTCTGGTTCTGGGAGATGCATAAAAGTTTTCACCAATGGTATTAATTGGTGACATCTTAATCCTCTTTGCCCAATCCACGTTATCTGCACATTTGGTAAATCAAGGTTGGAAATTCGTCTGCTTGCTGCATATTTTCCACTCCAGTGAATATAGCTGTGTCCTAAAAGCCAAACCTTCATTTTCAAGGCAGATGCACTCGTACTCCGATGGGTTCTGGAAGTGGAATGGCAGTTAGAAGCTGAAAGTCAGGATAAAAAAATGGATGAAGCTTGGTGTGGTTGAAAAACGAAAAATGATTGGTTGATTCTAATACGTGAAGATTGAAGACTACGTTGCATGTTAATGTTATGTAAAAGAAAAAGTAGTATTGGGTGTGACAAAAATGACATGTAACAGAGCTGTGGATAGGCAGGTGTTTCTGGAGGGAAAACAGTGTTGTTAGTTTGCTGTAGAACGTTGAGATATGAACTTTTGACCTGTGCCTTCAGCCAGGTGCAGAATGAGGTGTTACCATGGAAACAGTCAGAGATGGCAGTGGGTGATGGGTGACTTTTATGTGACATTGAAAATATTGTGAGGGACAACCAACTGAAATGTAAATTTGAATACAAAATTTTGCGGGAGGAAATATGATTGGCTGAAGAGACATATATGAGTCTGTATTGACTGGATATCTGTGCCATTGAATTTTGGTTGCAGTGATAGCAGCATAATTGAGACTTCCGTCAAACGAATATCTATTTTGTGACTGTCACTGTTGTACATCGTACAAAGCATTGGTAAAGGTAAGTCTGTAACTGTTTGTTTTGTCATGTACCGTAAAATATGGTTTACTCACAAACAATGATTGATTTTCCTCATAGTTTGAAACTAAACTCATTTTTGGCTTTCATAATGTGTTGTATTTCTAAAACTATTTTTAATTTAAATGTGAAATATGAAGTATAAAATATGTTTAATATAAAGAGTAATTATTTGTGTGATTTTGAAGCCTTCATATATAATGAGAGAAGTTGTTTATGAAGTGAAAAAATGATATTAGCAGAGAGACAGATAATGCAGATAGAGAGAGAAATGGTACATTACATGTGATACCGTCTTGAAAAAGTGGTAATGCTTAATGAATTCTTAAACTTTCTGACAGACGACAAAATTACATTGTAGTTTGTGGCCGCGGCTTGCACTGGTGGGGTGAGAGGGGGAGGTGGTCGAGTAAAATAAAATGAAAAGTAAAATGCTAATGGTTAATGAATTCGTAAACTTTCTGTCACACGACAAAATTAGAGTGCGGTTTCTGGACGCGGCCTGCATTGGTGGGTGTAGGGTGAGAGGGGCAGGTGGTTGAGTGAAATAAAATGAAAAGTTGGTATATTACATGTGATACCGTCTTGAAAAAGTGGTAATGTTTAATGAATTCTTAAAGTTTCTGTCAGACGACAAAATTATAGTGCGGTTTGTGGCCGCGGCCTGCATTGGTGGGCGTAGGGTGAGAAGGGCAGGTGGTCGAGTAAAATAAAATGAAAAGTTGGTACATTACATGTGATACCGTCTTGAAAAAGTGGTAATGCTTAATGAATTCTTAAACTTTCTGACAGACGACAAAATTACATTGTAAGTTGTGGCCGCGGCTTGTACTGGTGGGGTGAGAGGGGGAGGTGGTCGAGTAAAATAAAATGAAAAGTTCTGACCATGAGGTTGTACACAGATTTGTGCAGTAAATGTGTTCGTAAATTGAGGTACCAAACGGAGTATAAAAATATCTCTCTCACTCCTGCTGTTTGACTGCATCTTCATCTGCCTTCTGTTTTCCGTCTCCGTTGCCCTGTGTTATCTTATTGTGTGTGTGTCTGTCTGTGTCTGCCTTCAGTCCGGGCTGAGGAACTTTGCTGTGGAGGCACACACAGATAGTCGCATCAAAGTAGTTGGAACGTTTTCAAAAAACTATTTATATAATTGAAATGCTTTTTTGAAGCGCTAGTGAATGTTTTCTTTCAGAATTACCGCTCGGTTGCTTCCATAGAGCAGAGGGTATGTTGTATTTCACTACTTAGTGCCTCTGCATCTGCACTCTGTTCTCTGGTGGCTGGCGGAGAAGTGTTTGTTATTGTGGAGATTAAAGCGTGATAAGGAGTGAAATACGACATAGCGTCTGGTCTGTAGAAGCGTGGGAGCAGTGATTAACACTGAGTGAAGCGGAACTGCGACGGTGGTTGAGAAGAGTAATAAATTATTTTTTTACAGAGGTACAACTGTCTGCATGGTGCGCGACCTACTAAGAAAGGGTTCACGGGCTGTGATAGGCCTGTGGGTTCTAGTATGAGTAAATCAGGTCGACAAAAGAAAATATTAAGTTAGTATAGCTGAAGTTACGTGGAACACATGAATACTGTTTCAGTATACAATCATTTTAGTTGAGATTATGGATTAAAAGAGAGAACGTGTATATTTGAAATGTTTATTCAGAAATGCACTGTTTTCAAGGCAAGTTTCTAATCTAATACGAGTAGAGACATTGCAAAAAACAAAGTAATCGGTATAGTCAGTAGTACATAGAATACAAACGGTATAGTTGATGAAAAATGAATATGGTTTTGCAAAATTAATTATACACTCTTATGAGGAAGTATATTATATTTTAATAAATGGAAGAAGGTCTCTGGCCTTTCAGTTTAGGAACGATACATGAAAATGCTAGTGGTTAGACATTATGTCTTTATCAATCAGCTCTCTGCATGCGAAGCACTATCACGTTTCTGTTATGCTATTGTGTAAGGGAAAAAAAACGCGCCAAAACCGACAAAATGGCGAGAGGTGCATGTATGTAATCAAAATATTTTAGTTTATGGAAAATTAAATGATCAGAGGTGTCTGAGGCGGAATTAAGCAGTTCAAATGAGAAATTGCGTTTACAGTTATAAAAAACTAATTCTATATTTACACATTAATTAGGGCACATATAGCATATATTAGTGAGTTTTGGTTCGAGTACGTTTGAAATAACATAAGATAAGATATACAATAGAATTGTTGAGATTAGACTTTAATAAAAAATAAAGTTCAAAATCGAGTAGGTGAAGAAAAAAAATGTAGTCCACATAAAAGATCAAAATTTAACCAGTAGGAAATCATAATGTCCACTGTTAGTAAAGCCAATAGGTCTGTTCATGTTAAGAAAATATCCAAGAAAACGTGAAAAAGATAGGGAGGCATAACGAAATGTGGACGTCAATGGCTTGCATAACAGTCAACCCAGGATTGTATAGGCAAAGTAGGCAGCAACTGCTTCTAACAAGAAGTCACTGTTATGATCCAAAAACATGTCAGCCATCCAATTGAAAAGAGGAAAGCAGCATTCATGATCTGTTATTACCGGAGCCTCTAGTACCATCAGAGGACAGCTCGGTGGGTTTTCAATGTAGCTGTCTGTCAGGAAATCTTGCGCCGCTGCGAATATATCCCAATGACCCAGAACTCCTTGTATCGCTGCAAAGGCCATAATCCCTCCGTTGCAACAAAACTGTTCATGATCAATTAACGGATTCATGAGATGATTGTAATTCACTTCAGGAGGTACCAAGTTGCAGAGACATAAGTCCAGGGCCCACATGAAATCACAGCTCAGGCAATGAAATACAGGCTGCACACAGGTGAAATAGGAATATCGAAATGATAATCGATATGAAGTATTCAGAGTCGAGAGTGCTAAGATGCCGTAGTAGTCAAGCATCTTCTGGCGAAATAGTTCTAAGTGTTCCGGCTTGTTTGCGAAGACAGGAGGCACATCCATTTTGAAATAAACGAGATGGGAACACAAACGTCGCAGCACTGGCAGTTCAACAGGAAGTCCACAGAAATAGGTCGCAGAGCATGGAGTGAAGAGTAGCAGAATGACTTGATATCATTTTTGGCAGTCCGGTCACTAAACCATTGCTTAGTAGTTATAGAAAAAATAGCCTGTCTTGAAGTGGAGGATGCGTTTAAAATTAAGGGAGTCACCTCAGTACATTGTATAGGAAGGCCACTCTTTTATAAGGAATGGTGTTGTCTGTGAATATTAGCTAAGTGAAAGATAAGTTCGCGAACAGATGCTACGCTAACTTCTTTTTGTGACAATAAGGCTGTTGTTCATGTCTTGTGATTCAAGGCTGGAATTTGCTGCCAGATGGAAATATCAAGGTTCACATGCGTGGGGTAGATAAACTACATTCTTAAAGGGAAGCAAATGCAGAGTGATTTTTACCGCGTAAGCTTTGTCGTTTAAAAAGTCATAGTGATTTTCATTATATGTAAAAAATAATATCACTGATGAAGAATGAAAAAAAATCGTTATAATAATAGGCACTGGTGTATTTTTGGAAAGATATGCAACATTACAGGGATTCCACTTAAATAAGTCATGTAATTGAAAGTGCCTGCATGTGGACGACTAAATACATGTTTAGGCGTTTAATATGCAGCTTTGAAAAAAAACGTGCGTTTGTTTTAAAAATGAAATGTAAAGGTTTAGAGCAGGAGTTTCCAAAGCGGTCGTGGAGGGCTAGATGCATGGCAGATTAAAAAAATTACTACATGTTTTTCAATGGGGTTATCTTAAACATATCGTTTCTTTATCTACTGTGCAGTTTTTCTGCATGTTGCCTATTCTTTGATTTTTACTGTTGCTGTGTCTTATACATTTTCCAGGGGCGGGTATAGGGTCATGGCAGCCCTGGGCAGGGAGCGTAGGTAGGGGGCTCTGTAACAGGGGGTTTGGGCGGGGCGGAGCGTGCAGCCCACTGAAGAGGGGGGGGGGGGTGGATCAAGGTGTTTGGAAGTGGAACAGAGGCAGAGCACGCCAAATTCCTGCCATGGTCCGCTACGCAAATATGTATGCATCCTTAGAGGATTATTATATTAAGGATATATATTAATATGGTGGCTCCTGGGGTTTGGTGGTCCTGTGCAGGTGTACTGCTTGCATATGCCCATGGTTGGCCCTGTATTTTCTGTCTATGCACTTGTTCTCCGTCACATGGGCTTTTAGTTATGAAGGCCTTGTGTCGCTGGTGCATGAGTTTTAACATGGGAAAAAGTGATAATTCTGTGGCGCAATGGTTTCATAAATGAGACATCTTGTATCTTATTGTAATGATAGAGAATCTTGGGGAATTTATCTGTTATGCTTGTTCTTTGCTATAATGGCTCTATGTTGTGTAAGAAATAAGTCTGTAATAAGTTAATTAAATTTTATTATTTTCTTTTTTACAGTGTTTGGTGCTGAAAAGCAACAACCTGCCTTCTGAATTACAGAATTTGAGGAATTATATTCTTTTTTTCAGGTGAGTTGGTATTTGTGCATAGGCAATTTTTTTGGGTGCACATGAAAATAATGAAGAAGATTTTTTTAAATGTTTGTAAAATTTCATTTTGGAATATGATTTTATCTTGAATTATTCACATGGGTTGTATCTGCTCTTACTAGATATGTATTTTGAGATATTCTCCACTGACAGTTGAAATTATCTTTTAATGGGCTTGGTGCATGTGTTCTTTTTGATGGAGTTCAGATTTACGGATCATTGGAGTATAATTCTTTCATGTTTCCATTACTTAAATCTTGTGAAGTGCTCATGATTTTTGAAATCTTGTTGCATTATGTTTGGCAGTTTTTCTCCTTTATTTACAAAGAGGTATTATGATATGGTTCTAGGTGTGATGGGTATCTTTCCTGCATATCTGTGATTATACTATGTATAGGCATTGTTTTACATATTCATGCAGAGGTTTATTATGAGGTTGTTCTTCATGCTTAGTATGACATTTTGTATATGCTATAACTTTTACATGGTGAGTATGCTGTTGAAACATAAAAGGAACTGTCTCTGTGGGAAGTAGTAATCTGTTAAGTGAATGCTATGGTTTGTATAGTGTGAGCCTTCTCTTCAGAGTGCATATAGTTTACATAGCTCTTTGTACTGGTGAACTGAAAAAATGGGTCTCTAAAAATTAATTCTACAGATTATCAATATTTGTGATATCTAGAAAATCTAAAAAGAAATTTTACAGTAAAATGTCTTTTAACAACAGTAATTATTTAATGGAAAAAAAGATCAGTGTTAATGTTTAGGGTTATATTGCCAATTTCTTTTCAAAACAAGAGGAACGTGGTATCTTAAAATATATAGAGTTAATAAGTTAGAAATTATAAAAATATATGTAGTTTAAAAATTAGTAAAGGTACTTTTAAGTTATACATTTATGAAAAAAGATATAAGTTAGTCTCTATATTTTTTTAAAAGGATACAGAAGAATAAACTGAGTCTAGTTATGGAGAATTCCTCAGAAGAGAAACAAATTCATTTTGAAATCATTAACGAAGTGATGGAGGAAATTTTAGACGCAGTCTTTGAAGAGGAAATAGATGAAAAAAATTATTTTATGGACATGTCTTTAGACTCTGCTTACTTAGAGATGGTAGAAGGAGATGAGGACTTTGGACTTGAAGAAGTCCCTGATGATATAATGGTGGAAGTTCTACAAAATTATGAAGATTTAAATAAATTAAAAAAATTTGGATAGTAAAGCATTCTTGAAGACAGTTTTCTTGTCCTATTCGTCGTTGATGTGCTTTAGGAGAGTGATAAGACATGTTCTCATGAAGTGTAAAAGAGATTGTAGTAAAAAAGATTAAAACATCTACGATGACCCATAGTTCTTGAAAAAAGTGTACTGTTTGTATGCTTTAAAAATTAGAATTAAAAACTGTCTATAATGTTAAAACAGATATGGAGTGTGATAAAATTAAGAACCAACATTCACTACAGGATTTCCTACTCTGTGCAGAGACTTTCTGTTATTTTCTTTATTCTACTTAGAAAATGAATCTGTGGTTTAAATTTGTACGTTATATGCTAGTAGTCAACTATAATATTTGTTATGTTTGTGTTTTACAGATTGAGAATTTCATTAAAATCTTAAATTAAGATGCCGACCAGAACTGAAAAAAGAAAGCTCTATAAACGGACTTACAATTTGAAGAAGAAAGGAATTGAAGAAGTATCAAAAGAACATAGGACCGATAAAAAGAAGAGTGCTCCTGGTAAGCAAACCAAAATGTTTTTGAGAGCAATATGTGGAAGAAAAAATGTTAGTATTGAAGTGCACAAGGAAAAAAGTATACCAGTATCGAGAAGGAGACATGGAACCAAAGATAAAAATGTTTCTGGAATCAGGAGACAGGAAAATCTGTACAGTAAAACTCGGATGAATCAATTTAGCCAAATCAGGAAGCGTATGTTTTACAACAGAGTAGTTTCGAATTTATTACAAAAGGAGAAAGTTTCTAAAAGAAGATCTGCTTTTCTTAAGAAGAAACAATATATAGAGGGTATTGTTGAGCGCGCGTTTGAGACAAAAAGAAAATTATTTATTTTAGTACTTAATAGAATAAATACGCTAAATAAGGCAATATGAGTTTTAAAAGCTAAAAGTAAATGGAAGAGACACATAAATAGGAGTAATTTTTGTAAAGTGTTTTCTGGGAAGTGGATGCATACTTCAACGTCTGAACCATTTTTTAATGAAGAGAGTTACTTTCAAAGTAACGATTTGTTGCATGCAGTTGACACCAGTGGTCGAGGATACGAGGTGAAGGAGGGATGTGTAATTGAGAAAGAGAAAATTGTGGTTAGAAATGCAGAAGAGGTGATGGCTGGAGAAGCTTCAGGGGGACGTGCTAATGTTCCTGTTTACAGTTGGAATTGTAGTAGCATTTGTAGTGTACGACAGGATTCAATTGATTTCTTTCGCAATTTCTTACGTAAGTACACTAAAGAAAGTCTTAGAAAAAAAATTGTTATGTTGCAAGAATTAGATCATTGCAGAGTGCGAGAAAAAATAGGTCTGCAAGGTCATTCTCTGGCTTGTCTTTCTAAAAAAATATGCCAGAGTGTGTTTCATCACTTCAGGATGTTAGCAGTGCATCATACTAAAATGAGAAAATTGGTGAGAAAGTTGTATTATGCAAAAAGTCCAGCACTTAAACTTAAACAGTTAAATAGTGCTCTTTTGTATGGATGTGAATTAGATGTTAAGAAGATTTGTGCAGAAATTGAGGTAAGTTATTTTGGTCCAGAGGAAGGTAATGCAGAAACTGATATAATTATAGAAGGAAATGTGTTAGAAAATGTTGGAAATGTTAATATTGAAAATTTTGAACAGGAAATAATAAAGTTTAAGGTAATTGCAGGTGAGAAACCAAATTTTTCTTGTGTCTGTTGTCGACGCATTCATTACAAAAGTCAAACTAGGTTAGTTGATTTATATTTAAAAAGTGAAGATGAAAGTAATGGTCAATGGAAAGATTTTGCAACTTATTTGTTGGTGGAAAACTATTTTGATTTGGGTTTTGAGCAACGTATTTGTAAATATTGTTATAATAAATTAAATGAAAGTAAAATGCCTGCTAGAGCTGTTCATAATAATCTAGAGTTGATAAATATTCAATCAGAATTGATGGATTTAAATACTTATGAGACTATTCTGATCCAATGTGTACATCCTTTTCAGGCTATTGTTCGTATGGAGCCTAAGACTGGTAAATTAAATCCTTCAGATTTACAAAGAGGATTAAAGGGTAGAGTTGTATATTTGCCACTGATTTAAAAAAAAATATGGAAACAATTGGTGTTGAAAATGTAGAAGAGGAACCTCTAGTTATTCTAGTTAATGGTGTACCTACAAAGAGTAAGAAAACCTGGCAAGATTTAGTGGATGTTAGAAAAGTCAAAAAGGCAACGTTGTATTTAGTTCAAAACAGTAAGTACTATAAAGATGTATACGTAGAAGAAGAAGATGTAAGTGAAGAAGAGGAGAGTGATTTGTCTATTGGACAAATTGAAAAAGTTGACCTACCCAGAAGTGAAGAAATTTATGAACATTACAGTGTTCATCCACTGCATTCCAAAGAAGCAATAGGGAATGCTATTGAATTATTTCAGATGAAAAAGGCGAAAGGAAATCCTATTAGTGTGTGGGAAGAAAGTTTGGAAGGTCGTTGTTTCCCACAGGTATTCCCTACAGGTGAAGGTACACGATATGATGATCGACCTATGCAGATTCCTGCATCTGAATACCGGACAACAAGATTATATGCAGAAGATCCGAGGTTTCGCCAATGCATTCCATATTTGTTTCATCTTCTGTTTGAGAGTGACTTATCTGGTCTCTCTTATGCAGTAAATCATATCTTAAAAAGTGGAGTTCATCTGCATAATATTTCAGCAAAGGAATTTATGGATAAAGTGCAACAGAAAGATAGTGTTTTGGATTCACACCTAATTAATTTAATGGCTTGTCAGCGTGGTACTAATGAGTATTGGTACCGTCGTCATGGAGATTTGAAGTGCATGCTTAGAAACTTAGGAGCACCAACATGGTTTTTAACTCTAAGCTGTGCAGAGTATGCTTGGGAAGATTTACTTGAATTTCTTCAGGAGGCGAATGCAAACATAGAAAATATAAACTACAAGACACCTGGAGAACTGTGTTCGTTAGATCCGGTTAATGTTTGCAGATATTTTAATCATAGATTTGAAGCTATGATGTCTTTTCTTACAAACAAGAAAAATCCGCCTCTTGGTGAAGTACTGGATTTCTTTTGGAGAAAAGAATACCAAGCAAGAGGTGCTCCTCATATTCATATGCTGTTATGGATCAAGGATGCTCCTAAATTTGGAAGAGACTCGGATGAGACTGTACTGTCTTTTATTGAACAGTATGCCACATGTGACATACCTAATAGTACAACTGATAAGGACTTAAGAGGAAAAGTGTTACACTTTCAAAGTCATCGTTGTGGAAAATATTGTCGGCGAAAATTCAAATCAAAGAGTAAATTCTACACCAAATGTCGTTTTGGATTTGCACGACCGGTACTTTCAAAAGGAAGAGTCAACAATTTGATGTCATCTTTGCGACATAACATCAGAAGAAGGTCACCTAAAAATACGTACAATTTAAGAAGAGGTGAAGAATCCAAATATATAAATGACTATAACCCAGTCATTTTGTCCATGTGGAATGCTAACATGGACATACAATATGTTGCAGACAACTCTTTTGCTGTGGCTCGATATGTAACGTCTTACATCACAAAATCTGAAAAGACGGAACTGAAGGAGATGTGGGAAGACATTTCTCATGAAAAGAGCCTAAGCAAGAAATTGTATACGTACAGTTTGAAGATGTTGTCTCATCGAGAAATTGGAGCATATGAATGTTGTGACCGATTATCATCAGCAAGTCTTTATGCTAAATCAAGGACTATTCTCTGGGTGAGTTTGGGTCTTGCAGAAACACGAAACCGTGTTCTAAAATCTGTGCAAGAAATTGAATATTTAGCCCAGAAAGAACCAAACAGTACAGACATTCTGAAAACAAATATGTTGGATACATACTATCCAAATAGAAGTACTCTTCTAGAAAACATTTGTCTGTATGAAATACTTCAAAACTACACTTTTAAAAGGAATGTTACAGAGAACATTGATAAAGGTGTATATGCTGTAATTGGACAAGAAGGATGTCTGGTGAAGCAAAGAAAAGGACACTTGATTAATCATCGGAAACTGAGTTGCGAAACAGCTGACAAAAGAGAATTTTACTATTTTGCTCTTTTGCAACTCTTTAAACCATGGCGTAGAGAAGAGGAACTACTTGGGGACTTTGATAGTTATGAAGATTCATTCAACGCATCTAAAAGTAGTATTGAATGTACTGTTTTTAGTAATTATCTGCAAATGTTGAATGATGAAATAGAGCAAGAAGTGACAATTGCAGCGGAGATTGCTAGAGATAGTTCACAAGATAGTCAAAGTTCGGCTTCATTAAGTCAAGATCCACTGGGACAACCAATTATCCAAAATGAAGCAGCCACTGCCATGGATGAGGTGGAAAGAGCAATGCAGCAAGGTCAAGAGGAAGTAATCAACTTAGAAGAATTAAAGAAGCAATTTAATATTGAGCAAAGACAGATATATGATGAAGTGACAGAGCACATTGAGCATGGCTTTCGTCATGAGAGAAAAGATTGCTCATGTATGTCATTTGAACCTATTCGATTATATGTAAGTGGAGAAGCTGGAACTGGTAAAAGTTTCCTAATTAAAGGAATTACTACATATTTACAGCAAAGAACTCAGTCAACACTGTTGTGTGTTGTTACTGCTCCAACTGGATTGGCAGCACATAATATTAAAGGTATTACTTTACATCGTTTACTGATTCTGCCAGTTGAACATGAAAATAAATTACAATATCACAAGCTATCTGGAGAAGCTTGTTTTGAAGTTTCTAGAGTGCTTAAAAAAATGAAACTTCTTATTATTGATGAAGTAAGCATGGTATCTAATTTAATGCTTGCTTTTGTGCATTTAAGAATGCAACAGATACTTAAGACAGAGTATGATGTGTTATTTGGAGGTAAACATGTCATAGTTTTTGGAGATCTACTCCAACTAACTCCAGTGAAAGGACAACCTGTATTTGAAACTGTTACGCATGAGGAGACTAGAAAGTGACTGGGCAGTATTGGAAATGTTAATATATGGTCACATTTCAAATATACTGAACTGATTCAAAATATGCGACAGGCAAAGGATACTAAATATGGAAATATTCTTCAAGATATCAGGATTGGAAAACTAACTGAAGATGCGAAACACACTCTACGAACACGATTACTTTCCAAGCTGTTTCCTAATGAAGATAATGTACCTGAGAAAATATATAGTAAAGAGGTAGCAGATAAATCAGTGATATGCTTGATGCCAACTGTGAAAGAATGTTCAGTTTTTAATGAGAAAATGTTGAATTTAGAAAATCAACAAATTAGGAAACTGGAAGCTAAAGATAGAATAGAGCATGAAGGTAGTACTATTGTTTTGTCTGAAAAGTTGAAGTTAAAATTGGATTCTCTTCAAAAAAGTATATCTAAAACTGCTGGTTTAGAGAAAAATCTGTATGTATGTTTAAATTGTCGGATAATTTTAAGGAGAAATTTACATGTAGAAAGAGGATTGGTAAATGGAGCAATGGGTAATGTTGTTAGTTTTGTTAATTATACAAATAGAGATGAGATTGAATTTTTAAGAATAAAATTTGATGGAATTGAGGAAGTTCAGCAAATTAGCCGCTGTTCAAATCGTTTTTTGCTTGTGAAAGACTTATATGTCCGTCGGAAGCAATTCCCAATTTGTTTGGCATATGCAGTGACTATTCACAAATCTCAAGGTTTAAGTGTAGATTGTGCTTTGGTAAATATTGGAAGCACTGTATTCAAAGAGGGTATGGCATATGTTGCTTTATCGCGAGTTAGAACTTTATGTGGACTTTATTTAATTGATTATGATGAGACAAAGATTAGTGCAGATTTAAATTGTGTGAAGGAGTATAATAGGTTAAGAAGAGAATATGCTCCAAGTTTACCTCAATATCCTTTAATTGAAAGGCGTATGGTTGGTCAGAAAAGGAAAAATGAGGAGAAATGTGCTGAAGTAGTTGAGAAACGACGAAAAAAAGATGTAGCTGTTGTTGGTAGGCATAAGAAAACGGTTAGTATTGAAGAGATTGTTGGATTTAAGTTTGAAAACAGGTCTGGTGTCAACTGTTATGCAAATGTAGTAGTTAATGTTGTTTTTTTTCTAAAAAATGTTAGGGAACAGAGTGTAGAAAATCAGAACTAAGGAATGTTTTAGACATATGTGCAGGAGTAAATCAATTTTCACAGAATATTCAGCAAGATTGTCAGGAATTTATTATGTATATGTTTACAGTTTTGGAAGATGAAGGTGTAGATATTGATAATCTTTTTGGCCTTTCTTATAAATGGGAACATAACTGTGATAATTGCTCATTTTCAAGTAGTACTGATATACACAGTGAAAGATTTATATATTTAACATTACCAGACTGTAAAGAAGTGTCTTTTAATAAACTAGTTAAAGATGCACATCAGAACATGGTCTGTTCTCAATGTAAGTCTGAAATGTTATCAACTTTATTTATCCATAGATATGGACAATATGTAATATTAATGTTTCAACGATGCAGAGCTGATGGGAGTAAATTGTCAACTTTAATTAAAAATGTTGTGGCTACTCAAGTATCTATTTCTAGACGAACATTTGTGACTGTAGCCATTATTTTTCATGAAGGGCCTTCCACATCATCAGGACATTATACAGCTTATTTGAAGTGTGGAAGTGGCTGGACGCTTTGCAATGATACCCAATTGACTTTTAAGAAACGTTTGCCTTTTGCCTTAACTAACTCCTATCTGCTATTTTTGGAACCCAAATTTCAGTAGAATCACTTGCTGTAGGAAGATTAATACTGTAAAGATATGAAACTTTCTTGTTTACAAATATCATGTGACTGAGGGTCTACAAATCTATAAATGAAATTTGTGTTTGGTATAGTGATAACATCAGGTAGAAATTTAGTTAATGTTTGGTGGTATAAAGCATGTTACACATTTTTACTGTAAAGGTTCACAAAAGAATAGATAAGATTAAGATTAAGAAATTTCAGAAAAAAACTACTTAACTCATAGTATTTGGCCATGTGGAAAAATATGAGAGAAGAAAATGAGTACTTTAGATAATTATTTTAGAACATATATGGACGCAAGTTTTTGGGAGAGGTATTTAAAAGGTAATGAGTTAACTTATACAATTTGGCCATGCGGAAAGGTATGAGAGAAGAAAATGTATACTTAAGATAGATTTTTATAGGAGATACTGGCACGGTGTTTTTTTGAGATATATTTAAAAATAGGTCGTATAGTTTAATTAGTTTGTAACTGTGGAAGATGTAGTGTGCTTACTCAAGAAATTGCGAATTTGAGAAAAACATTTAAGATATGTTTTTTTCAGGTATTTATAATATGTATGGAGATTTTGGATGGGTTTTTTAAACACAATCATTTTGATTGTGTTTTTTTCCCCCGCTGTTATATGATGATTAATATTGAAATTACTGTTTATAGTGAAAATCAATGTATTCTGAGGACAGCAAAAAGAAACCATTTAATATGTTGTTTGAGTTATTTTGTTACATTGAATTTAGAAATATGTATTATAACATATTTCTTTACTGTCTTCCACAGATATTATATTTATAAGGTAAGTACAACTAATAACATCCGAGAGTTTTCTCTGCCTCTCTCTTATTGACTCCTACTTTTTTTTATTTTATGAAATGCACATTATAATCTTATTTTTACTTTTCTTCCACAGGTACTACGTTTTTAAAAGAAATTTACTTTACTTTTTTATTATTTTTTAGGTAAGTATAAAAAAATAAAGAAACTTTTACATCACTGTGTCATTTCTTTGTCTATCCTGCTTAAAGCAATGTCATGTTTAATATAAGCACTCCCACATAGGATTGGGTGCATTGTTATAAGGCATGCTTTAAAAGTGATTTAATGAAATGAGCGACATTTCACTGAGTGAGTTCAGCAACACTGATATATGAAAACATTGGCGGGAAATGATATTAAATGTTACATGTTGTTCTTTCCAGGAGTTTAAGTTCTTTGCTTCAGTGGCAATTCTGCCACAGCATTAGGGGGCCGGGGGGCTGAGTGGTACTTCTATGCTCATTATAGAGCTACTCCTTCATGAGCCACGGTTGAGATCTGTTCATGATACAGTGGTTCTGTCATGGCTCTGCTTAGTCAATAGAACGTGTCATGGAGGCGCAATATTAGTGCTGTGCAAGCACAGCGGCAAGCCCATGACAAAACTGGTCCATCCTGAGGACAGCTGAGGCAATGCTCGTGATGGAGCGGCTCTGTCATGAGCATGGAAGGACTTAACAGGTGTTAAAAAAACCTGAGGGGTCTCTTCAAAGAGAGTGTTGGTTGTAATTTAAAGGGCACTTTAAAACACATTGTGGCAGCTTTATGTTGACGTTGCGTCTCTTTGCGCCACAATTTCGTCAGTTTATTTAATACAATGACAGTGGAAATAATGTACCATATTTACAACGTTATGGATCTAGGAGATATGTCACATTCTAAAGCCCTGCACCATAAAGAAGTGTTCCTCTGAAGGAATGCGTCTTGAAAGTGGCTGACTGTAATGCATGATATTTCACTCAGTGACTTTCAGACCCATGCTGTTTCAAAACTGTGCATGTGCTTGAAGCAGGCGTAGGTATTGACGCAGTATTGTGAATATAGTGCATTGGTGAGCCTTGCTGGAGCTGCATCACACTTGCGATGCAACTCTAGTAATGTATTACTTTTTCAGCACAGATGTGTTACGCATGTATGGTGTTTTTGTACCATGGTGCGCCACATTTCAAATGTGGCACACCATGGGTAACGGAGCACTAGCATACTGGGGTGCACATTAACTGGTGCATATCTGGGTATGAAGTAGTTAACATAAATCTGCCCCATAGGTTACAAATCCGCGTTTAGTAGAGTGTTCGGCCTTTGTAGTGTTATGTTTTTTCTGTTATTCTATGTAGGTATGTAATATTGCAAGATTTTTGTCACGAAAAAGAAGCCATGAGTATTGGGTTTGTGAAAGATTGCAAGATTTTTAAAATTAAAAAGCAAGAACCATGGCATTGTTTAATATAGCATTGTAAATACTTATCTTTAATAATGATGAGAGAGTAAAAAAAGGTTAACCTGATGTTTTAAAGTTATTCACAGGCTTCTTTAGAGGAAGTGTTCTATATGATTGTAGCGTGGGTGTTTGACTTTTTTATAGGTAATAGAATGCATTTTGTATGCTGTAGCAGGAGGAGTACTACATACTTGAATATTCTTCAGTGCTTATTTTCATTTTGTAAGTGGTATTGAGACCGACACAGAACTTCAATGGATCGGAGGGGCTGTTCCTGTGCATCTGGAGGACTGCCAAGCCGTTGCAGCAGTGGGAGTGAGGCCTCTCACAGGGGCGTAGCGCAGCTCCTTTTGATGCTCACAATTGCAGATAACAGGGTGGAGATGTCTGTGGAATTTATAGATGGTTAGTCACACTAGAGTGTGGGCGGCGCCCCTAGCACTTCATTACGGCACACAGGGGAGCCGCGTTGCACAGTTTGAGAATCAGAGACTTAGGAGATAAACCTTCATAATAGGAAGGCTTCTAAGTGATAAAAATCGCCGGTGCTCGGCGTTAAAAATATCACTGCTATCGGTGGAATTTTCCACGGTGTTAGTGCTTCAACAGAAATGGGAACACATATCTGATAGAAAATCCTGTAACAATCTCAGTATTTCACATTATCGCGTGAAAAGAAAGTCTTTCGAAAGATGTTGAACGTTGTTGTCTTTTGAGAGTAGAAAAGATAGTGAGAGAAGTGGGTGGAGTTCTCCGTGTAAATTGCAGAATAGAAACTACTAAGGACCAATTGGAAGTGTTGTTTTCAAGTCATATGACTTCACATGCGCGTCTCAGGACGTGTACGCGGTGACAGTATCTGGTCACGTACGCCATTTGGAAGTAGCGGTCTAATTCAGCGAAGTTTCAAAACGTGAAAAGGAGTATATCCAAACACATCCGGATTTAATATATCTTCTGAGCTCGATTCAAGCATACAATTGTTAAAGTATAAAACCTTTTATATTTTTTTTTTAAATACCAAGGTGTGTACATTCGGTCACGCACGAAAGTTTAAAAAGACATTCGGCTCCATTTATGAAAATTTTCATAATAATAAAAAAGAAGCCTAGGTTTAGTGTCTTTGACGTAGTATAAGTTCTTTGATGGGTCTATGAAGAAATTTAATAAGTTGCAATTGCAAAGTTTTCACGAAATATATAGGCGGGTGCGCGCACACGGTCGCGCACGAACGAAAGGCAAAAAAGCGGAGATAAACCCCCTTTATAATATGCTCCTGGAGCTGTTTTTGGTACAATTAGTTAGTTCTGAAAAGAACTTTTTTTTTTGTTTTTGTTTTTTTAAACAACTGTTATGTTGTTTTTGATTTTTTAAACTTGCAACAACATTTTCAAGTGTGACACAGGATCAAAATGAAATGAAGAAATTTATCTTTTCTCGGGGCATTTATGACTCTCAATTTTTAGTTTAGTAAGAACGAGGCTCTGCTCTCCGTACAGAAGAATTTCTCCACACTCGTTGCATTTCATGTGCACCTTTGCAAGATATGGTCTCAAGTCCATCACAGCACTCGATGGAGATACAGGTCGTCCACCAGAAGATGTGCTGGCCACCTCTGATGGTAATAGCGTGGCCAGGGCTCTTGTCGATGCCTTTGCAAATTCCACAGGGTGCACTTGTTTGACATGCCGCACCATGGTATGTATGGAAAAGGAATATTTTTTTCTTGGATTTCCTCTTGAGAGAACCAAATTGCATATCGTGCAGGTAACTTTTGGCGCATTCACTTTCTTTTGTTCTTCAGGATAAGTGAAAAATTGCCAAATAAAAGATTCCTTTTTTCTTTTTAAAGGTAGTCGCTCATTTCCTTCAGATTCGTATGATGAATGCGGGGCGGCAGCCATTTCAGCAAAGTCTTCCGAAGGGTGTTGAACGTTGTTCTCTTTTGAGAGTAGAAAAGATAGTGAGAGAAGTGGGTGGAGTTCTCCGTGTAAATTGCAGAATAGAAACTACTAAGAACCAATTGGAAGTGTTGTTTTCAAGTCACATGACTTCACATGCGCGTCCCAGGACGTGTACGCGGTGATAGTATCTGGTCACGTACGCCATTTGGAAGTAGCGGTCTAATTCAGTGAAGTTTCAAAACGTGAAAAGGAGTAAATCCAAACATATCCGGATTTAATATATCTTCTGAGCTCGATTCAAGCATACAATTGTTAAAGTATAAAACCTTTTATATTTTCTTTTAAAATACCAAGGTGTGTACATTCGGTCACACACGAAAGTTTAAAAAGACATTCGGCTCCATTTAATGAAAATTTTCCTAATATTAAAAAAGAAGCCTAGGTTTAGTCTCTTTGACGTAGTATAAGTTCTTTGATGGGTCTATGAAGAAATTCAATAAGTTCAGATTGCAAAGTTTTCACGAAATATATAGGCGGGTGCGCGCAGTCGGTCGCGCACGAAAGCCTGGAAATGCGCTATCCATTTTATTGAGAACTGTTGCCGAGAGTGCGCACACAGGGTCGTGCACGAAAGTTTAGAAAGGCTATTTTTATTTACAGGCAAATTTTAATGCGTTGAAAAAAAGGCAAGGTACAGACTTTCTAATTCTGTATCGCTTTACAAGGAGTCTCTATGCAACTTGAACAGTGAAGAAAACGGCTTGTTTCTGAAAAAAATATTGCCAGAACTTTATTGACAAAAGTATAGGTTGTATACACGAGATATTTCTGAATTAGCATTTTAAAAACCAATGAAATTCACTGAAAAAACCATAGGTTTTACACACGTTATAGTTAGGAAGTAGCATTTACAAAACCTATGAAATTCACTGAAAAAACCATAGGTTTGACACCAGTTATAGTTAGCTGGATATTTTACTGATATAAAACCAATGAAAATCGACGTTATAGTTAGTTGGACTCACTATAACTTGCGCGTGTAATGCACTGCTGATGACGTCACATATTACATCACTCATGACATCACTGATGACACCATCCTTGTGACACAGTGACAGACCTCCTTTCACTGTAATCTAACCCTTGAAACGCATATTCAAAAATAGAAACTAAAATGTTCAAAAAAATGGAGATACCCATACCAGTTACAACAACCAATTCAATAATTCCACCATCTATATACACATGCACTAATTCACCAACAGTTCTATATAGTCAGTCATACATATATTCACTAATCATATGTAGTGATACACGTACACATCCTGTTACACACCGACAGTCATCCAAAAGTTATTCATACACATACTCACACATGCAAATAAACTATTGAACATCCATTTATTTGCATAAACAGCTATACACACACTACCACTTTACTTCTAAGGAAACTTACACATACTTACTCTCTTAAAAAATCACTTATAGAAACACATACTAATTTAAACAGGAACTCTTACAATCCCTCACTCTCACATATAGTCACTTATATACATCAATATTCACATATACTACATTAAAACATATGTAGTTACTGATAAAGACACTAATAAGACAGTCATTCACTCACTAACACAGACATATGCACACTAATCCACCCATACAGTCGTGCACATATGCTGTCTTCAAAACACATACAAACAGAGACTCAGTCATTCTTGCATCTATGTAGTAAGTAATACCCCCACCAAACCATGCAAACACTCATACTGATACTAAGAAAAACATCTAATAACCTATATACATACACATGTACCTACTCATCAACCCATGCAGCCACTTATACACAAAGTGAAACACTAATACATATATTTAAATATTTAAGCATTACTCAGTAATATATGTATTCACTAAGATATTCAATAATATATACATATATAACACATATTTATTTTTCAGAAAGACACACATTCACTGGATGGTGTCATCAGTGATGTCATGAGTGATGTAATATGTGACGTCATCAGCAGTGCATTACACGCGCAAGTTATAGTGAGTCCAACTAACTATAACGTGGAATTTCATTGGTTTTATATCAGTAAAATTTCCAGCTAACTATAACTGGTGTCAAACCTATGGTTTTTTCAGTGAATATATATATAAATATATTATATATATATATATATATATATATATATATATATATATATATATATACCAGTTAAAACATCTAATTTCTCATTTCGAAATGAACAAAAATAATAACCGGTTATAGTTATTTTAAGTAACTAAAACTCATGTCCTAAAGTAACTATGCCTCACTTCCCCGCCATGCACATCAATTATGTTATTTCAGACGTGGCCATGATGTTATGAATGATGTCATAGAACATGTCATGAGTGATGTAATATGTGAGCTAATTTGAAGTCCACGGCAAGGGTGGGAGTTACTGTTACTTTAGGGCAGTGGTCTGCAAGGTTTTGTGTAATGAGAGCTAGGTCTGATCAATGGAAATCATTGTGAGCTACTAAAAAAAGATGATCAACTCATGCCTCGTCTCACTGCTACATTTATAGGCACTATGCATGCAGAAGATTCTGGGCACTTTAAAAATGAATCCTGGAGCTTTAGTATGAAAAAATACTATTTGAATGATATTGTCTAGGATATGCTTAGTAATGTAATGTAGATCGGTCGGGCTGTTGTTGGAAAAAATACCCTTATCTTTGCCCCTGCTTGAAGGATCACCTCAAAACTTCCAAGGAAGCAGTGCGGTGGATGAACGTTTTTTGGAAAGTTTGGTGAAAATTCAGCAAACGTGCTAAAGTTGTAAGCAACACAAAACATGCTTTTCCTATGGAAATGTCGTTCTTAATATAAATACCAGTGATAAATATATATATATATATATATATATATATATATATATATATATATATATATATATATATATATATATATATATTCACTTAAAAAACCATAGGTTTCAGGCCTTATATAGTTAGGAATTAGCATTTAAAAAACCATTGAAATTGTGCCTATATAGTTAGTTGTACTAACTATATTTCGCGCACCCGCAATCCACTGCTGATGATGTCACATATTACATCATTCATGACATGGTCAGTGACCCCCAGAGAAGGGCTAGAGGGTTGGGGGGTCTCTACCCTGCCCCCTTTTCGTGTTTTCCACTCTTGTTTTGGGCTCTCTTGTGTCTCAGTTCTCCTGAAAAACAAGATGGTGGCCAACACTTCCTGGTTTGGACAGTTTGGAATGTTGACAGTCGACTGCCAGCCAATCAGAAACTCGCTCGCGCACGTAAGGGTACGCGCACGTACGCGTACGGTACGCGTACCGTACGTGTAAGGTGCACGTATGGTGAGCGCATATAGATATAGAATTTGCTCGAATTCAATTTTCTCAACAACTACTGGATGGATTTTCACCAAATATAGAAAAGGCACTACTGCATACCTGTCCCTACCATTTTGCCAAGTTTCGTGTAATTCCGTTCAGCCGTTCGGTCTGTAGCCGTGTCTAAAGGTCCCATAGAAAATGCCATTTGAGAAATTTCAAATTCAATTTTCTCAAGAACTACTGGAGGGATTTTCACCAAACATAGCAAAGGCACATCTGCATACCAGGCCCTATCATTTTGCCAAGTTTGGTGTAATTCCTTTCAGCCGTTCGGGCTGTAGCCGTGTCTAAAGGTCCCTATGGAAATTAACATGGGGAAAACACGTTTTGGGACCCCCCTTTCGGCCCCCGCTTGACGAATCCCCCCGAAACTTTCAGGGAAGGAGCGGAGCGGAGCTGGCCAAAATTCTGGAAGATTACACACAGATTCCTCAATCGGCGCCAAAGTTATTCCCAATAGAATGTTGAGCGCATATAGATATATAATTTGCTCAAATTCAAATTCTCAGCAACTACTGGAGGGATTTTCATCAAATATAGAAAAAGCACTACTGCATACCTGTCCCTACCATTTTGCCAAGTTTGGTGTAATTCCGTTCAGCCGTTCGGGCTGTAGCCGTGTCTAAAGGTCTCATAGAAAATGCCATTTGAAAAATTTCAAATTCAATTTTCTCAAGAACTACTGGAGGGATTTACACCAAACATACAAAAGGCACTGCTGCATACCAGTCCCTACCATTTTGCCAAATCTGGTGTAATTCCGATCAGCCGTTCGAGCTGTAGCCTTGTCAGAATGTCCCTATGGAAATTAACATGGGGATCGCCAGTAGGTAGTTATAGTTAGGATCGTTTTCCATAGGAAATCCGCAACATTCTATTGGGAATAACTTTGGCGCCGAATGAGGGATCTGCCTGTAATTTTCCTTAACTTTGCCTCGCTGCGCTCCGCTCCTTCCCTGAAAGTTTCGGGGGGATCCGTCAAGCGGGGGCCGAGATAAAAGGGGGTCCCAAAACGTGTTTTCCCCATGTTAATTTCCATAGCGCGGTTGGACTCACTTTTAGCCCGAACGGCTGAATGGATTTCCGCCAAACTTGGCAAAATTGTAGGGACTGGTACCCCGATGTGCCTTTGCTATGTCTCAAGATATATGCTCCAGTGGTTTTTACGAAAATTAACTTTGAAAAAATATATATTGGGCTACATTGGGCTATATATATGTTAGAGCCCAAATGTAGCCCAATGTAGCCCAATGTAGCCCAATGTAGCCCAAAGATGGCCACCAGAGACAAAAAAAACAAATGTAGCCCAAATATCAGCCAGATGTAGCCCAACAGTAGCCCAATGACAGAATGTCCCAGAGTGTTCTAAAGAACAACTAGAGCGCTAACAGTCTTACTTATGACAAAAGTATGGCACACGTGAAGTCATCTTGATTGGAATAAAGTGTTAACACTTAAAACATTTAATTTGCAAAGGAACAAAATGAGGGGGTTCATTTTGCCATAGAAATTATGATTAGTGCTGAAGAAAGAAAAATTAGGGCACATTTTGAGTGACTTCTCAAATCATCTTATATTTCATTAAAAAAATTCTGATATGCAGTCTCCCAAGATGGCCACCAGAGACAAAAGAGCCCAAATGTAGCCCAAATATCAGCCAGATGTAGCCAACTATAGCCCAATGACAGAATGTCCCAGAGTGTTCTAAAGAACAACTAGAACGCTAACAGTCTTACTTATGACAAAAGTATGGCACACCTGAAGTCATCTTGATTGGAATAAAGTGGTAACACTTAATACATTTAATTTGCAAAGGAACAAAATGAGGGGGTTCATTTTGCCATAGAAATTATGATTAGTGCTGAAGAAAGAAAAATTAGGGCACATTTTGAGTGACTTCTCAAATCATCTTATATTTCATTAAAAAAATTCTGATATGCAGTCTCCCAAGATGGCCACCAGAGACAAAAGAGCCCAAATGTAGCCCAAATATCAGCCAGATGTAGCCAACTATAGCCCAATGACAGAATGTCCCAGAGTGTTCTAAAGAACAACTAGAACGCTAACAGTCTTACTTATGACAAAAGTATGGCACACCTGAAGTCATCTTGATTGGAATAAAGTGGTAACACTTAATACATTTAATTTGTAAAGGAACAAAATGAGGGGTTTCATTTTGCCATAGAAATTTTATATATATATAACAACATCCATTTAGACATTTATTTACCCATTTATTCTTCCATCAACCTTTAGATATACATATATAAAAAATATTTATTTTTCAGAAAGATACACATTCACTGGATGATGTCATCAGTGATGTCATCAGTGATGTCATTTGAGATGTCATCAGTGATGTCACTGACCATGTCATGAGTGATGTAATATGTGACGTCATCAGCAGTGCATTGCACGCACAAGTTATAGTGAGTCCAACTAACTATAACGTGGGAATTTCAATGGTTTTATGCGAGTAAAATTTCCACCTAACTATAACTGGTGTGAAACCTATGGTTTTTTCAGTGAATATATATATATATATATATATATATATATATATATATATATATATATTCACTGAAAAAACCATAGGTTATAGACCATATATAGTTAGGAATTAGCATTTAAAAAACCTTCAGTGAGACACATTTAATCACTCACTCATACAGTCAGTCACGCACCTACTAAATCCTTCATCCAGACACTTATACATCCACTCATTCTTCAATATGTAAGATATATTTTAACTTTACAGAAACATACAGTCACTGGATGTTGTCATCAGTGATGTCATCAGTGATGTCATTTGAGATGTCATCAGTGATGTCATCAGTGATGTCACTGACCATGTCATGAGTGATGTAATATGTGACGTCATCAGCAGTGCATTGCACGCACAAGTTATAGTGAGTCCAACTAACTATAACGTGGGAATTTCAATGGTTTTATGCGAGTAAAATTTCCACCTAACTATAACTGGTGTGAAACCTATGGTTTTTTCAGTGAATATATATATATATATATATATATATATATATATTCACTGAAAAAACCATAGGTTATAGACCATATATAGTTAGGAATTAGCATTTAAAAAACCTTATTTTACTCACACAAAACCATTGAAATTCCATATATAGTTAGTTGCACTAACTATATATCGCGCACCTGCAATCCACTGCTGATGATGTCACATATTACATCATTCATGACATGGTCAGTGACATCACTGATGACATCACTGATGACATCTCAAATGACATCACTGATGACATCACTGATGACAACATCCAGTGACTGTATGTTTCTGTAAAGTTAAAATATATCTTACATATTGAAGAATGAGTGGATGTATAAGTGTCTGGATGAAGGATTTAGTAGGTGCGTGACTGACTGTATGAGTGAGTGATTAAATGTGTCTCACTGAATGCATGGGTTAGTGACTAAACTGTCTTAATTTGTGCATCATTATGTCTGTTGTTCTGTAAACTGCTGCATGTGTTGATCATTAGCTATACGAGAGGCTATATGTGTTATTAATTGCTTGCCCAAGTATTTCTATGGGAGATTGAGTTTGTGTGGGGGTGGCTGAAAGGTGTGTGACTCTATGCATAGATGTGTGAACAGTTTATTCACTAGGTGTATGAGTTCAAGAGTGCATGTGGAAACAGCTACATGGGCAGTTGACTGTGTGCATGAGTGTATTGATGAGTAAATGGATATCTCAATGCTACATGTCATAGTAAGTACATATGTAAAACACAGTACATGTGAGAGTTGGCATATATAAATAACTGTGCATGAGAGCCACCGAATGAGTGAGTGGTTGTATCGATCATTGTGAACTTGTATCAGGGATTGTATAAGAGAGTAAATATGTGTTAGTATATGTTTCAATAAGTAAGGTGTGTTTAACTGTATAGTTGAAGAAATGGAGATGAGATTGTTTCTTTGCATGACTGACTGGGTGTGTGAGTAACTCCATGGATGAGTGGAAGTGTGTGAGTGTCTGTATACACTGAGTGTATCTAAGATTATATTAGAGTCTGAAGAGGTTTATCGTATTAGCACAAGAATGATGTCAAATGAGATGTCATTAGTGATGTCATCAGTGATGTCATTTGAGATGTCATCAGTGATGTCATCAGTGATGTCACTGACCATGTCATGAATGATGTAATATGTGACATCATCAGCAGTGGATTGCAGGTGCGCGATATATAGTTAGTGCAACTAACTATATATGGAATTTCAATGGTTTTGTGTGAGTAAAATAAGGTTTTTTAAATGCTAATTCCTAACTATATATGGTCTATAACCTATGGTTTTTTCAGTGAATTTTCAAGGTTTTGTAAATGCTAATTCCTAACTATATATGGTCTATAACCTATGGTTTTTTCAGTGAATTTCAATGGTTTTTTAATAGCAAATATCATAAGCTGTCGAATGTCAAGTACGTGGTAAGTGAAAACATTTTCGTGTTTATGCACACTGATCTGCTTTGAATGGTGCCCCCCCCCCTCATTTCTATTAGGAGTACTCTCTCTTTGCAGATAGTGAAAGGTAGTTAACGCAGGTCTTTGCCCCCATTGTAATCCGTCGTGCCTGCTTCTCTCTCCATTTGATTGATTGTTATCCAAGTATTTACTGTTTTAGAATTAGTTCTCTTTGGTTCATTCTCTATTTACAAACAAACACAGAGTCGCAATACTCTGTTTAGTCTTTGCAGATAACGAAAAATCGTGTAAAAAAAAAGAAAAGGAATCGAGCAAAATCAGTAGGCCACTAATGGGATCTCTTTTTGACCTCGCTAAAATAGAAACATTAGGAACAACCCCTCATGACAAATACAAAACTAGTGAGATGAACTGAACTCCACACAATGATGGCTGCAAAACAGCTCGGCTCCGCCACCCACCCCGCCCAAAATAACGATAAAGAACGGCTGCCATGATTGGTTGCGGAATGACCACGACGGAGCTACGAAATGGTGCTGCTCTCATGCTAACCCCAGCTTCAGTCTGAAACATCCAGAAACACTGTAGACTACCAATTCGATCAGTTCCGGTAGCGCCCCAATGTAACCCGGTAGAGAAGAACTAGCCCTCCCCTCTTTGACTGATGGTTCTTGTTGCCTGTCCCTTCTGTTGTCATTTAACAGAACTATTTAGCCTGCTGAAAGGGGTTGTGTTCCGACCGCTGGTTGGTGGAGACATTTTGACTATATTCTGTACCTGCGTTGTCGCGTAATGCGTCATATGACGCGCCGCGTTAGCGCATCCGGAAGTCATCCGGGGCGCGCAGCGCGTAACGTAAGCATAACAAGTCATGTGACTTGTTAATAAAACTTTTCATTGGTTCATTTTACTTTTCTTATTGTAATGATGAAAGGCTTGGTCATATGACCTAAAAATTACGCTTTTCATTACTTCCGAACATTATTTTTTCTTAAATATATGTTATAATGTTCCAGGCTAATGTACTTTCCCGGAAATTTTACAACTGTCCTGCAAGTACAATATATTCTTTTTTCGAGAAAAAGAGCGTTTCTTCGTCCCATGACGGAGCCGTTGAGCAAAAGAGGGTCGACCTGCTGTCTTAGTCGCCGATACGCCTGAATATGAGATTCTTATCGATCACTTTATGTTGCAGGAATAGAAAACACAACAGCCCTTGACCATTTATCTTTACTGCGTTCCTTCGTATTATACCTTTTACCCTTCATGTAATTGGTCTGCTTTATTTCACTTGCCTTTTAATGATTCTAAAACAGTGACTATTATTAAAAACTTTACCAATGTATATATTACTACCATGTTTTCTTTTAAAAACCTTTATTGTGAAAATTTCATTATACAAATACGAGCCTATAACCACGTGGGCCGGCCACGGAGCAAACTGTAATCGTATATGATGAATAGACATTTACACTGTAGAGGAACGTAACGGGCGGGCCATTAGGTTGCAAGAACTAAGGTGTCTAACAGTTACGGAATCGGTGGACGTACATTTTATAATTAAAATACGACAGGGCCAGTTACAATAAAATTATCTAGATATACATTTGCGGGCAAGTACCATGGGTGACGTTAATTCGAACTTTCAACAGTACAGTAATCAATAACACATCAGAACTTAATATCAATAGGGATGTCGAAATATTCAATCAATTCTCGTCCCCGCCCGCCATGTGTTTCAAAACTGCATACGTATCTCGTGATTTCAAGGTTCTGCAACCAGTACACAACAAGGAGTTACGAGTCCCATTTATTCTGGCGCCATTTTGGGCGAGGACGGGCAGGTCCAGGATATAGTCAAAATGTCTCTACCAACCATCGACTATGATGATGTTCATATGCTGTATTTATTAGAGTAACACTCATCTGTCCACATGAAATTAATTTGCCACAATCTAAACATGTCATTTTAATCTTTCCAAAGTTCTTCTAAATATTTGGGACCGTTTCCCTTGCCTCTGAAGCTCTCAGTGCCACTTCTTTGATGAATGTACTAGCAGGTCAGGGGTTCTCCTCCAAATCTCTCTTTTATGCAGCACTATAATTAATTGGTGCCACCTCTCCATATGACGATGCATGGTATAGTTACCACAACTATATTTTTTTTCGGTTCCTCTGGAGAGTTCATCGTGGCAGATGAAGCGTGTAACGTACCGGGCATTTACCTTTTTTTGCATGTACAGGAAAGGAAAAAAAAATCGAGCGTCCGAGTTCTAAGGTGTCCCAGGGCCATTTTGGTGGACCAGGCCCAGATCCAAAGAACAGCTATCTCACAGGCTAATGGGGCGACCCACGCCGAGTTTCAGCATTGTAGGATGACCACACAAGTACAGCAACTTGCTAGACATCACCTCGGTGCCATCCGGATCTCGGCGCCCCACTGCAGATGAAGTGCCTCTCAACTATGAAACCCCACGGTGACATCCGGATCTTGGCGCGTTGTGCTGCCTTCGGCCTATTCGCACATCGGTCCGCTACTGACGCCATCTCACAGGCTAATGGGGCGACCCACGCCGAGTTTCAGCATTGTAGGATGACCACACCAGTACAGCAACTTGCTAGACATCACCTCGGTGCCATCCGGATCTCGGCGCCCCACTGCAGATGAAGTGCCTCTCAACTATGAAACCACCACGGTGACATCCGGATCTTGGCGCGTTGTGCTGCCTTCGGCCTATTCGCACATCGGTCCGCTACTGACGCCATCTCACAGGCTAATGGGGCGACCCACGCCGAGTTTCAGCATTGTAGGATGACCACACCAGTACAGCAACTTGCTAGACATCACCTCGGTGCCATCCGGATCTCGGCGCCCCACTGCAGATGAAGTGCCTCTCAACTATGAAACCACCACGGTGACATCCGGATCTTGGCGCGTTGTGCTGCCTTCGGCCTATTCGCACATCGGTCCGCTACTGACGCCATCTCACAGGCTAATGGGGTGACCCACGCCGAGTTTCAGCATTGTAGGATGACCACACCAACTTGCTAGACATCACCTCAGTGCCATCCGAATCTTGGCATCTCAACGCCTAGTGGTATCTTCCATACAAAAAATATTGTTACGCTGCCTTTGGCCCCATTCGCACATCAGTCCGCAACTTAGACATCACCTCGGTGCCATCCGGATCTTGGCATCTCAGCGCCTTGTGGTGTCAGTCAGAAAATATTGTTGTGCTGCCTTCGGCCTATTCGCACATCGGTCCGCTACTGACGCCATCTCACAGGCCAACGGGGCGCCCCACGCCGACTTTCAGCATTGTAGGATGGCCACACCAGTGCGGTAACTTGCTACACACCACCTCGGTGCCATCCGGATCTTGGCATCTCAGCGCCTTGTGGTGTCTTCTACACCGGAAATATAGTAGAAAATATTGTTGCGCTGCCTTTGGCCCCATTCACACATCAGTCCGCTACTGACACCATCTCACAGGCCAACGGGGCGCCCCACGCCGACTTTCAACATTGTAGGATGGCCACAGAAGTGCGACAACTTACTAGACACCACCTCGGTGCCATCCGGATCTTGGCGCGTTGTGCTGCCTTCGGCCTATTCGCACATCGGTCCGCTACTGACGCAAACTCACAGGCCAACGGGGCGCCCCACGCCGACTTTCAGCATTGTAGGATGGCCACACCAGTGCGGCAACTTCCTACACACCACCTCGGTGCCATCCGGATCTTGGCGCGTAGTGAAGCTGCAGCAGCTGCAAATAAGCTTCAGACAGTGTTACAACCGCTGCTCAGAACTCTCAACTATGACACCACCTCGGTGCCATCCGGATCTTGGCGCGTTGTATTGCCTTCGGCCTATTCGCACATCGGTCCGCTACTGACGCCGCCTCACGTGCCAACGTATTTTCTCCGCATTTTATACCCTATGCCGCATAACAGGTCATGTGACTTGTTTATAAAACTTTTCATTGGTTCATTTTACTTTTGGTTTCCTAATGATGGAAGGCTTGATCATATGACCTAAAAACAACACTTTTCATTGGATGAAAACTTTTTTTTTCCCCCAAACGATGAAAGCCCCACCTTGTTTCTGGATGTTTCAGACTGAAGCTGGCGTCAGCATGAAAGCACCACCATCTCGTAGCTCAGTCGTGGTCATTCCGCGAGCAATCATGGCAGCCGCTCCCCACCAGAAGCCTGCAGGAGTCGGAGCCCCCAAAACTTTTGATGAATTCTCAAGGCGGAGGGGACGCTTTCGAGAATGGGGTCCAAGACCTAGCAGACAAGCGTCCGATTTCCAAGGTGTCCCAGGGCCATTTCAGTGGACCAGGCCCAAAAAGGAAACAGCCTGCCGCCATTTTGAGAGTCCTGTGACAGCCGCCTATCGCTGCACCGCAAGAGTGGGCGCAACTCAGCTGAATGGCGGATTTTGACACAGTGGACCAAAAGCGGACGGAATGGCAACTGAAACGGTAAAGGGGCGCCCCACTAAAACAGATGAGACTCCACCTGGAGAGGCCCGTTCACGCCGCCTCCCCCGGGGCGCTCCACGCCGTTATTCGGAGCAGCATTGTAGGATACCAAAACCAGTGCGGCAACTTACTGGACATCACCTTGGTGCCATCGTTCTGCTGCCTTGGAACTATTCGCACAACAGTTTGCTACTGATGACCCACCCCCCGCGACGCCCCACGCCGTTATTTGCTGGGTGGCAACTTACTAGACATCACTTTCGTGTCATCTAGATTTCGGCGCGTTCTGCTGCCTTGGAACTATTCGCACAACAGTTTGCTACTGATGACCCACCCCCCGCGACGCCCCACGCCGGAAATCTGGACGTTGTGCTGCGTTGGGACTATTCGCACAGCCGACCGCTACTTCGTTGTTTTTCTCTAAAAATGTTTATATGTTATTACTATTTTTGTTTTCTTGTATATATTTATAAATTATTAAAGTTTTATAATCTTACTACTTTGTCGGAGTGCTATATATTTTTAATGTGACACATAATTGTAAAAACTTTGATGTACAAAGAGTCATCCCTGGAATCTTCCGCTTCACGCTCGGTCCCCTCCCCAATCACAATACAGGATGGTTTTCAGATAATAGCAACGCTTCTGCTGTGACGGATCTCATCGAGTGTGGGCCTTGATCTACTATAACTCCTTTGAAGACGGGTGATTCTTTACAGCTGTGGCCATAAACTACATCTGCAGGGCTAGCTGATAGCCTAGGACCGGCCTGGACAATCGGACACAGAGGAAAAGGAGTGTCAGAGGGTGCGGTAGTGAATAGGGCGAAAGGGAGGTGTCGGGCGGGCACAGAGTGTGATTCTCAGGGAAGAACAGCGCAGATGGGGGGAGGTTTATTACCCATGCATAAAACAGAGAGGGGGGGTGACCACTGCCTGGGGGAGATGCTTGCGAGGGTGGGGAGCCATGCTAAGGATCGACAGCGTGCACAGAGTGGATCTGGTCAAGGCATCTAAAATGGCTGCCGTGCACGACAAAAGTGTGGCATTTGAAAAAAGACAAGATGGCGCACACAATGTTTTTCAACAATTCCTGATTTCCTTCGAATCGAACGTTAACAGACGTTGGGGCATATTACCAAAGTTAAGCGATATTTATCCCTAACGATGCATTGCAAAGATTTTTTTACCGTCAGAAATTATCGCAGATAAACCTTGCTATTATCAAGGTTTATCGCAAATGCGATAAAAAACGAGCGCAATGCATTAATATCGCTGAAAACTCCGCGATATTCATGCATTACCGAGCTAATGCTCTTAGCCATGTTATCCACCTCCCATTGGATAACATGGCTAAGAACTGCTCAGGGCAGCTGTTACTTTTTGGAGATATTCGCGCTTATCTCGAATATTTCCAAAAGTTGATAATAGGAGATAGCGATGTTAGCGACTGTTTCCAGTCGCTAACATCTTGGCATGCCCACTTTGCATGTCATTAGTGATAAATATCACTCACATGCAAAGTGGGACCCAAGATGGTCGCTATCTCCTACTAGCCGTCGCTAACTGGTGTTAGCAACAGCTAGGTAATACAGATATAATTTTATCTCCGCGAAGCGGAGCGCTGTTACAGATATATATCTTGTTTTTGAACGTTAATTTCTCAAAATGCACTGAAGCACATATATTGAGACATAGCAAAGGCACATCGGGCTACCAGTCCCTAATATTTTACCAAGTTTCGTGCAAATCCATTCAGCCGTTCGATTATTATTATAATTTTTTTTTTTGCCCCGCGGGGCCCTTTTAAAACCTCCACATCAAACCTAGGGGGTCAGCGAGGATCTACTATGCCCCCTTATGGTCATCAGCCGTTCGATTATTATTATTATTTTTTTTTTTTGCCCCGCGGGGCCCTTTTAAAACCTCCACATCAAACCTAGGGGGTCAGCGAGGATCTACTATGCCCCCTTATGGTCATTTGCCCCTTCGCTTTGGCCTCCTCTTGTCTCTCGATCCTACCGAGAGACAAGATGGCGGCCGCTACGTACTGTTTGGAATGTTTACAGACACCGGAGAGCCAATCAGCTTCGCTTCGCAAAGCTCCGTAACGCGAAAAGTACGCGAAGCGGTGCGCTGTTACAGATATATATCTTTTTTTGAACGTTAATTTCTCAAAATCCACTGAAGCACATATATTGAGACCTAGCAAAGGCACATCGGGCTACCAGTCCCTACAATTTTGCCAAGTTTCGTGCAAATCCATTCAGCCGTTCGATTATTATTATTATTATTTTTTTTTGCCCCGCGGGGCCCTTTTAAAACCTCCACATCAAACCTAGGGGGTCAGCGAGGATCTACTATGCCCCCTTATAGTTATTTCCCCCTTTGTTTTGACCTCCTCTTGTCTCTCGATCCTACCGAGAGACAAGATGGCGGCCGCTACGGACTGTTTGGAATGTTGACAGACGCCGGAGAACCAATCAGCTTCGCTTCACAAAGCTCCGTTGCGCGAAAAGTCCGCGAACCAGAGCGCTAACCGGTCCGCTGTTACAGATATATATCTTTTTTTAAACGTTAATTTCTCAAAATCCACTGGAGCACATATATTGAGACCTACAAAAGGCACATCGGGCTACCAGTCCCTACAATTTTGCCAAGTTTCGTGCAAATCCATTCAGCCGTTCGGGCTAAAAGTGAGGCCAACCGCCCTATGGAAAACTCAATGTTAAAAACACGTTTTGGGACCCCCCTTTTTTCTCGGCCCCCACTGGACGAACCCCCCCCAAATTTTCAAGGGCTGCTCAGAAACAAAATGTGCCATTTTCCTGAAAATTTCAGCCGATTCCGTCCACAAACGCCAAAGTTATTAGACATAGAATTTTCAAAAAACCCATAGAGAAAAAATCCTAACTATATATACCTACTGGCGACCGCCAGTAGGTAATATATATATATATATATATATATTACTGCTGCCCAATTTCCTCCACGTTCCATAAGAACAAGAAACAGCACTCTCAGGGGGGTTATCAATACCAACAATTCTTTATTGGTCAACCAGCACGGCGTTTAGAGTCACGCTATATTATAGACTTACAGAGCAAAAGTCCGGCGGGGCTCAACACACATGAGGAATTAGCAGTTCATTTGGGATACTAAATAATAATTTTGTGTAATGGAGAAACACTGTTGAATCATGATTTGTCATTTTTGAATAATTATCTCTATATTTTTGTAAAAAAAGAAATATGCTTTAGGAACTGAAAACTTTGATGAACACATTGTTTTTCTTTCACAGTATGACATGTAAATGGTTTAGCCCATCTGTGGGCATGAATGACTTATACAGGGGTTTAGCCCATCCAGGGCTCTATCAAAGTATTGTAAATATTGTAATTATGATGATTACTAAAAATAGGTTAGTTTATTTTTACTATCTCTACCCCACTACAAACTACCATGAGTAATGAAATGTATTTACTTTCTTTTCATGGTTGAATTGTTTATTCAAAGATGGCAATATATTTGCCACTTTGAGTCCTCTCTCTATGTCCATGCCATACATACTGTGACGAAATGAATGTGGTTAAAAGGAATGGCGGCGCATTCGTATTTCGCAATTGACAAAGGCTAAGCGCCGAAACGCGTCTTGTCCGTGCTGGTTGACCAATAAAGAATTGTTGGTATTGATAACCCCCCCTGAGAGTGCTGTTTCTTGTTCTTATGGAACGCGGAGGAAATTGGGCAGCAGTAATTTTTCGGCAGGTACATCCCCTCTTTGAAGAGCACCCGCTCGTGAGTGCAGCAGGCTGGTGGCGTTTGGAGCAGTAATATATATATATATATATTACCTACTATATATATATATATTACCTACTGGCGGTCGCCAGTAGGTATATATAGTTAGGATTTTTTCTCTATGGGTTTTTTGAAAATTCTATGTCTAATAACTTTGGCGTTTGTGGACGGAATTGGCTGAAATTTTCAGGAAAATGGCACATTTTGTTTCTGAGCAGCCCCTGGAAATTTGGGGGGAGTTGGTCCAGGGGGGGCCGAGAAAAAAGGGGGGTCCCAAAACGTGTTTTTAACATTGAGTTTTCCATAGGGCGGTTAGCCTCACTTTTAGCCCGAACGGCTGAATGGATGTGCACGAAACTTGGCAAAATTGTAGGGACTGGTAGCCCGATGTGCCTTTTGTAGGTCTTAATATATGTGCTGCAGTGGATTTTGAGAAATTAACGGTCAAAAAAAGATATATATCTGTAAGCGCGGACCAGGCAGCGCCCCGGTACGCGTACTTTTCGCGTAACGGAACTTCGCGTAGCGAAGCTGATTGGCTCTCCGGTGTCTGTCAACATTCTAAACAGTCCGGAGCGGCCGCCATCTTGTCTCTCGGTAGGATCGAGAGACAAGAGGAGGCCAAAACAAAGGGGGAAATAACTATAAGGGGGCATAGTAGATCCTCGCTGACCCCCTAGGTTTAATGTGGAGGTTTTAAAGAGGTCCCGCGGGGCAAAAAAAAAAAAAATTTTTTTTGGGGTTTTTTCGTGGTTAGCGCCCGGTACGCGAACCGGGAAGCGTTCTGGGGAGCGTACTACAATGAAAAATGAATGATAGACTTTTCAAATGCTGTATGTTAATTGATTGTTGGTTTTGTTGATTATTTATTTATTTATTTATTTTTTTTAAGCATTTTTTATTGTGTTTCATAATTTATTAAACTTTCTAACATTTCATTGTCAGAAATTTCATTATTATCATGGAATATACATTGTAGTCTCTGAGGTTGTAAAATGTCCTCATTTGCAATGAGGTTATCTACTGCTTGTACACATTGCAGTAGTTCTTGGTCCCAAGTTTCATCCATAAATTCAATCTCATTTGGATCAATGATTTCTGTGTTGGACTCTGGAAGGACAATTTCAAATGAAATTTTTTGTTCACTTTCCATTTTCCCTGAAATTTGCATAAAAAAAATATATATTAGTAGAGGTAGGGCACTGTTGGGATTAATTTTAGATAGGCAGTTTTTAACAGTGAATTTATCTTTGGGCAGTGTATAGTATCAGAGTGGAAGTAGGAATATAAAAAAGTGTATCTAAATTTATAAGTACTACAGAGGGATAGTATATAACTAACAGAAAAAGTTTGCCATATTAACTTAAAGTGCACAATATACTTCAGTTTTAAAAATAACAACTTACCTTTAAAAAGAAGTTGAAGTTATTAATGAAAATCCTATTGAAATGTACACCAGGAAGTAGTAGTCAAAATGGCTGTGTTTCCTTGTCTTCCTTTATATATATTCGGGTACATAACCAATCAAATGTCAGGTAAAAAAAGTAGAAAATGAAAGTAACATTTTAATTGGTTGTCAATTCCAACACTTCAGATGTGTTTTGTGAAGTAATTTACCTCACGGTATTTAGAGAGGTCTACAGGCTAAATGGCTAAATGGAATTCCAATCAAATTTGTGAAAATGGTAGGGATTGGTATGTAGTATGAGCTAATCTATATTTGGTGAAATTGTCTCAAGTGGCTTTTGTGTGAACTACTTTCCCACCTTTTTTGATGGTGCGCTTCCCAGGAAGCGACCCGGTACGCGAACCGGTGAGCGCCCTGGTACGCGAACCTTAAGCGTAACGGGAGTCCACCATTTTGTGTTTCGGTCGAATTATGATACAAGATGGAGGGCAAATAATGTTCAGAATAGGTAGAAGGGGGCACGGTATACTTATCTTGACCCCCTAGGTTTTGTGAGGGTGGCTGAGGAGGCCCATATGTGCGAAAAAAAAACATTTTTTTTAAAAATTTCGCGAGGTTAGCTCCCGGTACGCGTACCGGGTAGCGCCCCAGGGAGTGTACTTTGTTGAAAATTAGTGAAAAAAGTTAGAGTAAAATAATAATTGTGAGTGATTAGATGTAGGGTAGCTCTGAGAAGAGCTTTTGGGTTTATGGTACATTTAGGTACTTATAAGTAGGTACCAATGCACATTCTTAAATTCAGAGTGAAAATTCTGTTGCCCTCATCTGAGAAGTGAACTCCATCTCCTCTGTAGATATCTTGCATGTAGTAACGCAAGTTATTGTTGTACAGGGAGCCCATTCCATGGTCTCTCATGTAAGCTGAAACAGATTTGTTTACATGCTTCCTCGACTTCTCAATTTGTGGACAAAATTGGTTTGACCACCTCCATTTCTGTCTTTGGCATATATTTGAATATACCAAGGCAGTCTGAGGAAAAAGTGCCATCAATTGCTCAAAGGTGTCCTTTAAAAGCATTTCCAGACCTACACCAGTCAAAGTGCCCAAGTCATTACCTCCACAGTGCACAATTAACAGGTCAGGTTTGGGCAAATGCATAAAGGTTTTCACCAATGGTATCAATTGGTGACATTTTAATCCTCTGTGGCCAAACCACTTAATTTCCACATCTTGTAAATTGAGGTTAGGTAAATTCCTGCTTTCAACGTACCTTTGAGCCCAGTGAATATAACTATGACCAACAATCCAGACAGAAAACATGGTGAGAGAAGGTTCTCCTGCAGTCAGATGAAGTGTGGCAATGAAATGGCAGTTGAAAAAATGAGAGTTTGAAATGAAAAAAACTATGGAGTTTCTGTGTTCATGAAGCAGTAACAGTGATTGGTGGATTTTGATTGATGAAAACAGAAAGTTAGGGTGTACAGATGTGTTGTTTGAGAGATGTATTTTGAGTGGTCAATAAAAAATCATTAAATGAAAGAAAGCACTGGATATGCAGGTGCACTGAGAGTTCAGAGTTCAATTGCAACATTGTTGTGTGAACTTGCAAACACCAGAGTTTCTCCAAGAGGTGGTTGCTATGGAAAATAGCCAGAAATGGCAGAGGGGGGAAGGGTTTTCATTTGAAAAAAAGTGAGGGAAGAGTTTTGATTGGGTGACATGAGAAATATGTGTGAAGAATTACAGCATTTCTGTGCTTTTGATAGCTGCAGACTCTGGAGTGCATACCTTTTGCTCTGCTGAAGACAAATTGGTGTGTTTCTTAGACTGTTTTCAAACTCAAAGTATTTGCTAAGGTGAGAAAATATTTCTTTATTTTAGATAGAGAATAGTGTGCTTTAAGGAGAAAATTATGATTTATGTGGCGCAAATTGCTTGTAAATATGCTCTCACATGTGCATGGAAAAATTTGATTTTGAATGTTAGTGTTATATAGCCATGTTAAAAGTGACCCAACCATGCTGGAAAGTCAATCAAAAAATGATTTCATGTGTTTTAATGACATTTTAAGTCATTTTCTCATGTGCAGTGTTTAGAAATTATGATTTGAAAATCGTTTTTGTGGAAAAGGAATTGTTTTTAAATTCATGACAAGGATATAATGGTGTATGGTTCTTTATAAGGCAATTGACTGTCCCTGATGTTATTTTTCTCATTTTAATGTAAGACCTTTCTCTGTGGCGCAAATTGCTTGTAAATATGCTCTCACATGTGCATGGAAAATTTAGATTTTGAATGTTTGTGTTAAATAGCCATGTTAAAAGTGACCCAACCATGCTGGGAAGGCAATCAAAAAACGCTTTCATGTGTTTTAATGACATTTTAAGTCATTTTCCCATGTGCAGTGTTTAGAAATTATGATTTGAAAATCGTTTTTGGGGAAAAGGAATTGTTTATAAAATCATGACAAGGACATAATGGTGTATGGTTCTTTATAAGGCAATTGACTGTCCCTGATGTTATTTTTCTCATTTTAGTGTAAGACCTTTCTCTGTGGCGCAAATTGTGTGTAAATATGCTCTCACATGTGCATGGAAAGTTTTAATTTTGAATGTTTGTGTTACATAGCCATGTTAAAAGTGACCCAACCATGCAGGAAAGCCAATCAAAAAACGCTTTCATGTGTTTCAATGACATTTCAAGTCATTTTCTCATGTGCAGTGTTTAGAAATTATGATTTGAAAATCGTTTTTGGGAAAAAGGAATTGTTTTTAAATTCATGAGAAGGACATAATGGTGTATGGTTCTTTATAAGGCAATTGACTGTCCCTGATGTTATTTTTCCCATTTTAATGTAAGACCTTTCTCTGTGGCGCAAATTGCTTGTAAATATGCTCCCACCTGTGCATGGAAAATTTTGATTTTGAATGTTTGTGTTACATAGCCATGTTAAAAGTGACCCTACCATGCAGGAAAGCCAATCAAAAAACGCTTTTATGTGTCTTAAGGACAATTTAAGTAATTTTCCCATGTGTAGTGTTTTGAAGTTATGATTTGAAAATCGTTGTTGAGGTAAAGGAATGTTGTTAAAATTTATGTGCGCCATATGCCCCCAAATTTCTTTTTTAGGGTTGCAGCAGGGTGTTCTTGAGACACCCCTGCACCTTTGGAATAAATTCCTAATTTGTGATGAGCAAATTGTTAATCGCAAATTGCACCTTCATTTATATGAGCCTCCTAGCTCATGGAAATGAATGGGTAATTTGCAATTAGCAATTTTCTCATCGCAAATTTGGAATGGTAAAGAATCACTATTTATTCCTTAAAATTCGCTTTTTTGGAAATGCAAAATAGTTATATGATACATATGGCGGTTGATGTCTAACAAGATAAGAAGCTTAGGGATACATTTATGATGACTGGCGCAATGAAGTAGAAATCACTTACTTCATTGGTAGGCCTTTACATGAATTATCTCCTCTGTATTCTTCATCAAGCATAACTTTAATCTGCAATCCTGAGTAGGCCTCACCTTAAACAAACCTCTGGATAGGCCACATCCTATTGTCATCCTGAATTAATCATTTAAAATGCTAGGGACAGATTTATGATAGGTGTATACCTCTTTTGTGCCACTTAGAAAACATTGTCCATGGGGAAATGACTTAAAATGTCCTTAAGACACATGAATGTGTTATTTTAAAACGTTTGCACATTTTTTGGGTCACTTTCAACATGGCTATGTGACTGAAACATTCAAAATCTAAATTTGCAATGCACAGGTGGGAGCATATTTACAAGGAATGTGCTTCATGGGGAAAGGTCTTATAATGTAATATGGGAAAAATGACATTAGAGACACTGAAATGCCTTATAGAGAAGCATACACCATTATGTCCTTGTCATAAATTTGCAAACCATTACTTTTCCCCAAAAACGATTTTCATATTATATTTTGAAAACACTGCACATGTGGAAATTACTTAAAATGTCAATAATTCAAAATTTGCGATTCCTTAAATGCAATGTATCAAAAAAAAAATATGTAAAAAATGATATTAAGGATTTGGAAACTACCACCAACTTCTAGTTTGTGGTAATTTGCGAATTCTTTTCAAAAAGCATTTTTTTCGAACAAAAAAAAAAGGTCCCATATGACGCCCATACATGCCATTAGGGCATGTAGGTGTGCCATGTGCTCTCAAATTTCTTTTTCAGGGGTGCAGCAGGGTGTTCTTGAGATACCCCTGCACGCTTGAAAAAAATCCTATTTTGTGATGAGCTAATTGCTAATCACAAATTGCAACCTTAATTCCTATGAGCCTCCTAGCCCATGGAAATGAATGGGTAATTTGCAATTAGCAATTTGCTCATTGCAAATTAGGAATAGTAAAGAATTGCTATTTATTCCTTAAAATTTGCTATTTAGGAAATGGAAAATAGTTTGATGGTACATATGGTGGTTCATCTGTAACAAGATAAGAAGCTTAAGGATACATTTATGATGACTGGTGCAATAAAGTGCACATTACTTACTTCATTGGTAGTCCTTTATATGTATTATCTCCTCTGTATTCTTCATCAAGCGTAACTTTGATCTGCAATCCTGAGTAGGCCTCACCTTAAACAAACCTCTGGATAGGACACACTTTATTGTCATCCTGGATTAATCATTTAAAATGCTAGGGATAGATTTATGATAGGTGTATGCCTTTTTTCTGCCACTGTGCGTCACTTTTATGATGCAGCGGTGGTGCAAAATATTTGCTATGAGGTGCCAACATTAAAAATTGATGCATTTAGGCAGATATGTCATGGTGTAAAAAAAAACGTACCACATAAAACCCAATCAGCAGTAATGCAAAAGATGCACCATGTCGCAAGACAGGCCTCACTTGGGGCCATATGTATCAAGCTAATTAGCATTTGCAAAGATCAAAATTCTATGAATTTCGGCCTTTGCGAATGTTAATTAGACAAATGGTATGTATCAAACAACTTTGATGCAAAATAAGGAGTAGCAAAATTTGCTATTCCTTATTTTGCGATTGCACTGAAGCATTTGTAAATTTTGTGACTACTTAAATGCAATGTATCAAACAAAAACTATGTAAAAAATGACATTAAGGATTTGGAAACTGTTGTGGTAAATTAGTGGTAATTTGTGAATTCTTTTCAAAAAGCTTTTTTTCAAAAAAACAAAAGGTGCCATATGACGCCAACACATGCTCTTAGGGCATGTATGTGTGCCATATGCCCCCAAATTTGTTTTTCAGGGGTGCAGCAGGTGTTCTTGAGACACCCCTGCACCCTTGGAAAAATTCCTACTTTGTGATGAGCAAATTGCTAATCGCAAATTAAACCTTCATTCATATTAGCCTCCTAGGCCATGGAAATGAATGGGTAACTTGCAATTAGCAATTTGCTCATCACAAATTAGGAATGGTAAAGAATCGCTATTTATTCCTTAAAATTCGCTATTCAGAAAATGTAAAATATTTTGATGATACATATGGCAGTTCATCTGTAACAAGATAAGAAGCTTAGGGATAGATTTATGATGACTGGCGCATCACCAGGGATGTGACAGTCATCCTGCGCCACTGTTCCGCCACCCATGTTGTGCTGCATTTACAATGTGGCGCAGCATGGGGCAAAAACGGCACAGATGCGTGACGCATCTGTGCCGTAAAGGTGGTGCATTGCTGGAGTTGTATCGCAAGTGCGATGCAGCTCCAGCAAGGCTCAGGGGTGCCCCATCTGCACAATGCTGCGTCAAGACCTATGCCAGCTTCAATCAGGCGCAGGGTTTTGACGCAGCTTTCTCCTATCTGATTGTAAATGCGGCACACCATGGGTGGTAAAGCAGTGGTGCACATTAACTGGTGCATGCCTGGGGATGTGCCATTTAATATAAATCTGCACTTTAACATTTGAGTATGTGCAGGGGACACAGAGTCGTTGAGGCTTATCCAAGGTTAAGAAGAGATGAGTCCTGTTCAGTGAAAAATTAGACATAGGCTTCACCTGCTCAGCATTGCTGGACATGGCTAAATAATAGCTGCAAAATGTTAATCTTGTTAAACAATTTTACTATTATAATCTCTGAGATTTGTTTCTTACTCTGCAACATCTCATTGTTGTTATCTTTCTTTAAAGATAAAGACAACATCAACATGAGCGACAATCAGCAATCAGTTGATTTTGACCTCATCATTGAACTCGTAATTGAAACATCAGTGGATGTTGATCCCTTGGATGATTTAAATCCTGAGGATGAAGAAGAGCGTGATGAGGATGCAGATTTGTCCGAATTATATGATATAGGATGGGAAGCTGACCTGCTTGAGCCTTTGGAATTATAAACATTTATTTTTAAAATTTATAATCAATAAAAAGTAAAAAGGTAAACCGTTTAATTTAAAAATAAAGACACCTTCAAAAACAGGTTATGTGTAGTGTCTTCAATAAAATATTAAAATATGCTCATAAAATTAGATCAGATTCACATATAAAATAGCATAGGTAACATAAATATAAATGTCATTTCTTTTCTGGTATTTCTGTATTGTAAAAATGGCAATGACTAAAAAATCTTCAAATTAAAATGTCAAGTAGTGTGTTATGTTTTTGATCACTATTACTGATTTACTGTTTGATAATAATGTTTATTAACATTTTTTATTATATTTTTCCTCAGATTCAACTGCAGATCATTTCAAGATTTTAATATGCCTACAACACAAAGACAGATAAAGGCTGCAAAACGTCAAAGACAGCAGGAGAAAAAAAAAATGCAGCAGTCCTCTAACAAAAAGATTTCTCAAGCCACGAAGAAAGCACCGGGTAAGAGCTCTAAATATTTCATAAGAAATATTTGTAATAAAAAAAATATTACTACAGAAAATGTTTCAGTCCATAACACGAGGAGTAAATCAAATGGAAAGAAAAGGACAATGGAAAATGTTACTGCTAGAGCAAGAGATAAATCTGTGCATGATAGTAGAAGGAAACAACAGTTTAGGGAGATTCGTAAATGAATGTTCCGCAACAGGATAATTGGCAATTTGTTAAAAAATATTAAGAAAGGTCAACAGAAACTAGTTTTTTATAAGAGAAAAAAAAAAGTTGAGAAAGTTATTGATCAGGCATTTGAAATTAAACGTAAGTTATTTATTTTGATAATCAATAGAATTAGGAAGCTAAACAAGGCAATTTTTGATTTCAAAAGAAATAGTAGATGGAAGAGAATAGTTAATCGTAGTAATTTTTGTGAAGTTTTTTCTGGAGAATGGATGCATAGTTCAAGCTGTGAGGCATTTTTTAATGAAGAGAGTTATTTCCAGGATAATGATTTGGTGCATGCAGTTGACATCAGTGGTCGTGCTTATGAAGTGAAAGACGGTTGTCCAGTTGAAAAAGAAAAACTTGTGACAACAGAGGCAGAAGAGTTGTTAGGTAATGAGGTTTTAGGAAGACGTGCTAAGGGTCCTGTGTACACCTGGAAGTGTAGTAGTATTTGCAGTGTGCGACAGGATTCCATCAATTTGCTTTGTGATTTTGTACGGTCATTTAACAAAAAAAGTTTGAAGCAGAAAATGAGGTTACACAAGTTATGATGGTAACAGTTATTACGAAGCGCACAGCATGTATAAGCAAGTAAATACAAATGAAAGTCCAATTGGTGCTCAAAGCGGAGCGAGTAGGTTACCACTACTCGGTAATCGTCATAAATGACTGAACGTAAGCAAATATCCACCAAGCACTCGTTCTCAAATATAGTCTTTTTTAGTGTTCAAAGTTCATTTATTCCAAAAGGTCTTCATCAAATTTCTTCATCCAATAAACGACAAATACCAGCCAACACGTGTTTCGTCTAATCAGTATATGATATACAGACTTCTTCAGGGCTGTAATTAATACAGTAACCAAAAATTACACAAAATACTAAATACTGAACTCAGTATTTACAATACAATTCTTCAAAAATTCACCGAATCCGTGCAAAAGAAAAAGTCAATCTAGGAAGTACCCGTCACCAAGAGTAAAGCTTGAAAACCCAAAGTGTGTCTGTCTTACTCTAGTGCCCAAGTATGAGTACATTTACTTAAAATCTTATATTTATCAATCACCTACAATACCAATTAGGACCCAGTCACCAACCACACCAGCAGGTTGGTCATCGTGTAAATGATAATAGTAAAACATCTGCAACTCACCATTATACTTAATAGTAATGGTTGTGATTCGTAATCCTCGCAGCAAAAAAAAAACTCAATCCTCAATCCAAACCAATCGTTATAATAATCTGAAAACAATACTAATATCTCTTAGTATACATTCTATTCGTATTGTCACACACATGTATCAAACTAAGGTTTAAATACACTTCACTATCTTCCTGCTCAGTCATTCTATACTCCAAATTGGCCAGTGTAAAGTATACCTACTGGCTAGAGATGTATCAATCACCACTAAGTACATCATCTGATTCGTCTCACAGTTAAATATTCAGCATGGTCTAAATCCGACCTTCATAAATACTAAAAGTTTGCATCAATCAACATTAAGTACCTCAATATTTCTGTTGTATCGTCTTCCAATAATTTGATTCGTCTCGCAGTTATATATTCGACATGGTCTAAATCCGACCCTCATAAATATTCCACACTCTCTCGTTGTCCACGTATCTGTAGACCGAGATCAATATATTACGTATATTCGTATACACTCATGTATCAATAGCATCGTATATGCTAAGTCTACCAACCTTAAATATCTATATTAATCTCAGTAAACAATAGATACCTCAGTAGTTAAGCAGCTTCTCAGTCCAATGATTCCTAATACACTCCGTTCCTAGTCAGCGGTGCGATACTCTCTAAGTAGTCCAAAGTTATCGCTGTCCTCATAGCGGTGGGCTGCAGACAGAAAATGTGGTACATTAGTAAGCGCCCTTTTGGCAACTAAACATCTTGCGCCCAATATCCTAATCATTATCTCACTCACCGCATATCTGCTTCACACTCCTCTGTCGATGGTCGCGTTTGACTTGCGCGCCATCTTGGAGAGGCAGTAAATAGACTAATTCGCGGGCGCCATCTTAGAGTGGTGTGTCTATGAGTATGCACACAATCTTGCACAGTATTCCCAGTCCTGACTGCAATATAATTCAGTACCTTAATATTAAATCTAAAATGAGGTTGTTGCAAGAATTAGATCCTTGCAGAGTAAGAGAAGTGACAGGTTTGCATGGTCATTCACTGGCTTGTCTTTCCAGGAGAGTATGCCAGAGTGTTTTTCATCATTTCAGGATGCTAGCAGTGCATCATAACAAAGTGAGGAAATTAGTTAGAATGTTGTATTATGCTAAGAGTCCAGCAATTATGCTGAAACAATTATGCGCTGCTCTTTTGCATGGTTCTGAAATAGATGTGAAGAATATATGTGAAGAAATTGAGTTTTGTTACTTTGGAAGTAAAGAGGAGAATGTTGAAATTGAGCAAGAAGTAGAGGGTCATTTGGAAGATAGTGTACATGTTTCCAGTACAGATAATTTCCAGAGGGAAATTGCGACGTTTGACATGAAATCAAGTGAGAGGCCTAATTTCACTTGTGTGTGTTGTAGACGCACTTATTATAAGAATCAGACTAAGTTAGTGGATTTATATGCAAAAAGTGAAAGGGAAAATAATAGTGAATGGAAGGATTTTGCAACATACTTGATGGTAGAAAATTGTTTTGATTTGGGATTGGATCAACGTGTGTGTACTTATTGTTGTAACAAATTAAAACAAAACCAGATGCCTGCTAGAGCAGTTCATAATAATCTGGAATTGGTTGAGATTCCTTCTGAATTGAAGGACTTAAATACTTATGAATCTATTTTGATTCAAAGTATCCATCCCTTTCAGGCTATTGTAAGAATGGAGCCAAAGACAGGGAAATTGCCTCCATCAGATTTACAGAGAGGATTAAAGGGAAGAGTTGTTTATTTGCCTCTAGATTTGAAGAAAAACATTAACACAATTGGAGTAGAAAAAGTGGAAGAGGAACCTCTGGTTATCTTAGTTAATGGGGTTCCGACAAAGAATAAGAAAATATGGCAAGATTTAGTAGATGTTAGGAAAGTTAAAAAGGCAACATTGTATTTGAAAAAAAATAATAAATACTATAAGAATGTATATGTTGCAGAAGAGGAAGTAAGTGAGGAAGAGGATAGCGATTTGTGTGCTGGTCAAATTGAGAAAGTAGAACCCTCTACTAGTGAGGAAATATATGAACATTATAGTGTTCATCCTTTGCATTCCAAGGAAGTCATGGGGAATGCTATTGAGTTGTTTCAAATGAAACAAGCCAAAGGGAGTCCCATTAGTGTTTGGGAGGAAAGTTTGGAAGCTCTGTGTTTCCCACAGCTTTTTCCAACAGGTCAGGGAGGAAGATATGATGAGCGACCTCATCAAATTCCTGCTTCTGAATACCGGACTTTGCGATTGTATGCAGGAGATGCTAGGTTTCGACAATGCATTCCTTATTTGTTTCATCTCCTGTTTGAAAGCGATCTGTCTGGACTGTCATATGCAGTGAACCACATCTTGAAAAGTGGTATACACATGCAAAACATCTCGGCAAGTGATTTTATGGATAAAGTGAATGTCCAAGATAGTATTTTGGATTCTCACCTGATTAATCTCATGGCGTGTCAGCGTGGTACTAATGAGTACTGGTACCGTCGTCATGGTGATTTAAAATGTATGCTGAGGAACTTAGGTACTCCCACATGGTTCCTCACTCTGAGTTGTGCCGAGTATGGCTGGGAAGACTTACTTCAATTTCTACGAGAGGCAAATGCTAACGTAGATAACATCGAATTCAAGACACCCGGAGAACTGTGCTCTTTGGATCCAGTCAATGTATGTAGGTACTTCAATCATAGATTTGAAGCTATGATGTCTTTCATCATGAATAAGAAGAATCCACCTCTTGGAGAGGTGTTGGATTTCTTCTGGAGAAAGGAGTACCAAGCAAGAGGTGCTCCTCATATACATATGTTGTTGTGGATCAAGGATGCACCTAAATTTGGAACGGATCCAGAAGACTCAGTGATGAGTTTCATCCAACAGTATTCTACGTGTGCTGTTCCAAACGCAAAGGAGAAGAAAAGCCTAAGAGAAAAAGTTCTGCGTTTCCAAAGCCATCGATGTGGAAAGTACTGCCGTCGTAAATTCCGAAACAAAGACAAGTTCTACACCAAATGTCGTTTCGGCTTTCCACGACCGGTGATTTCTAAAGGAAGAGTAAACAGTTTGATGTCTTCGCTGCGACATAATGTGATGAAGAAATCACCTAAAAACACATACAATTTGAAGAGGAATGAAGAGTCCAAGTACATCAACGACTACAACCCGGTGATTTTGTCCATGTGGAATGCTAACATGGATATACAGTTTGTGGCTGATAACTGTATGGCTGTGGCTCGGTATGTGACGTCTTACATCACCAAAAAAGAGAAGACAGAATTGAAGGATATGTGGGAGGACATTTCCCATGAAAAGAGCCTCAGCAAGAAGTTGTACAGTTTCAGTCTGAAGATGTTGTCGCATCGAGAAATCGGAGCGTACGAATGTTCTGACCGGTTGTCTTCAGCAAGTCTCTATGCCAAGTCCAGGAGTATCGTTTGGGCGAGTCTTGGTCTTGCTGCAACGCGTAATCGAGTTCTCAAACCTGTGCGGGAAATTGAGTATTTGGCGGAAAAGGAGCCAAACAGTACCGACATTTTGAAGACAAACATGTTGGATACATATTATCCAAATCGAAGCAGTCACCTAGAGAATGTTTGTCTGTATGAGGTTCTGCAAAATTACATATTCAAGAGGAACATCAAAGAAGATACTGAGAAAGGAGTGTATGCTGTAATAGGAAGTGAGGGATGTCTGGTCAAGCAAAGAAAATGCCACTTGATAAACCATCGAAAATTGAGTGGCGAATCTCCTGAAAAAAAGGAGTTTTTCTATTTAGCACTTTTGCAACTTTTCAAGCCTTGGCGTGCAGAAGAGGAACTGCTTGGAGATTTCCTCTGTTACGAAGACTCTTTCAATGCCGCCAAGGAGACCATAGAATGTCCTGCTTTTCCCAAATATGTAGAAATGTTGAATGCGGAAATTGAGCAGGAAGCAACGATTGCAGCGGAGATTGCCAGAGACAGTTCTCAGGACAGTCAGAGTTCTGCTTCATTGAGTCAGGATCCACTAGGAGGACCTCTTATTGAAAATGAAGCTGCCACTGCTATGAATGAAGTGGAAAGAGCCATGGCACATGCTCAAGAGGATGCGGTTAACTTAGAAGAGTTGGAAAGGCAACTCAACGTTGAGCAGAGGAAAATATATGACGAAGTTACCATGCAAATTGATCATGGATTAAGTCATGATAAGAAAGAGTGCTCATGTACGTCGTTGAAGCCTGTCCGACTGTACGTGAGTGGAGAAGCGGGAACTGGAAAAAGTTTCCTCATTAAAGCAATTTCATGCTATTTGCAGGAAAGGACAGAGTCATCGCTGTCTTGTGTTGTCACTGCTCCAACTGGACTGGCAGCACATAATATTAAAGGGATTACTTTACATCGTTTACTGATGCTGCCAGTGGAGCATGACAACAAATTAGAATATCACAAGCTATCTGGAGATGCTTGTTTTGAAGTTTCAAGAATCTTGAGGAAAATGAAACTTCTTATCATTGACGAAGTAAGCATGGTTTCCAATGTCATGCTTGCCTTTGTGCATTTGAGGATGCAAGAAGTTCTCAAAACAGAGTATGATGTGTTATTTGGTGGCAAACACATCATTGTTTTCGGAGATCTTCTGCAGCTGACACCAGTGAAAGGGCAACCTGTGTTCAAAATGCTCACGCATGAAGATACCAGGAAGTGCCTAGGCAGCATTGGCAACGTCAATATATGGTTAAACTTCAATTATGCTGAACTGCATGAAAATATGCGTCAGGCGAAGGATGAAGTTTACAAGACTATTCTACAAGATGTTAGAATTGGAAAAGTGACCGAGCATGGGAAAGAAGTTTTAAATGCACGATTACTGTCAAATTTATATCCAGAACAAAATGTTGTGCCTGAGAATATTTTTCAGAAAATTACTGAAAAGAAATCTGGAATATGTTTGATGCCAACTCTTGCAGAATGTGCCAAATTTAACAACAAAATGTTGCATTTAGAAAAGCAAGAGATTGTGAAACTGGAAGCTATTGATAGAGTAGAGCATATGGGATCAACAATTATTTTGTCTGAGAATCTGAAAACTAAATTGGATTCATTAGAGAAGAGTATATCTAAAACTGCAGGTTTTGAAAAGACTCTGAATGTGTGCTTGAACTGCCGTATAATTTTAAGAAGGAATTTACATGTTGAAAGAGGTCTGGTAAATGGATCAATGGGTAATGTTGTTGATTTTGTGAAATACAGAAATAGAGATGGAATTGAATTTTTAAAAATTAAATTTGATGGCATTGAGGAAGTACAGCTAATTGCTCGTTGTTCTGCTAGATTTTTGCTTGTAAAAGACTTATATGTTCGCCGTAAACAGTTCCCTGTTTGCTTGGCATATGCGGTGACAATCCATAAATCGCAAGGTTTAAGTGTAGACAGTGCATTGGTGAATATTGGCAGTTCTGTGTTCAAGGAGGGTATGGCATATGTGGCATTGTCACGAGTTAGAACTTTATCGGGATTGTACTTGATTGAGTGTGATGTCAGAAACATTTGTGCAGATCTAGATTGTGTTAAGGAATACAATAGATTAAGAAGAGAGTATGCGCCACATTTGCCTCAGTTTCCTTTGTTTGAGAAACGTCTGGTAGGCCGGAAACGAAGAAATGAGAACAATACTGGGGAGGTTGTAGCAAAAAGACAAAAAGTGAATGAACCTAAAATTACAAGCAGAAACAAAGAGGATTCTGTTGAAGATGTTGTTGGTTTTCAGTTTGAAAACAGTTCTGGTGTCAACTGCTATGCTAATGTAGTAATTAATGTTTTGTTTTCTCTAAAAAATGTAAAAGAAGAGATTGTGGTCAATTCTGATCAAAGATTTTGCAGTTTGTTAAATTCTGTGTTAGAGAAATGTACCACTGATAGAAGAAACATAGAAAGTGTGTCTGAAATTAGAAATCTGTTAGATAGATGTTCAGGCCAAACACAATTCTCTCAAAATATTCAGCAAGATTGTCAGGAGTTTTTAATGTATATGCTTGATGTATTACATGGTGAAGGTGTAGATGTAGATCAGCTGTTTGGGCTTTCTTATCAATGGCAGCATGACTGCGAGAACTGTATGGTATCAAGTACTACTAGTGTAGACTCAGAAAGATTTATATATTTAACTTTGCCAGACAGTAAATCAGTCTCCTTTAATAAGCTAGTAAAAGCTGCTAATCACAACATGGAGTGTAGCCAATGTAAATCTGAAATGATGTCCACATTATTTATACGAACATATGGCCAGTACGTCATTTTAATGTTCCAACGATGTAGGCCTGATGGAACAAAATTGACAACTTTAATAAAAATTTTTGTAGCTTCGCAGTTGTCAATATCAGGAAGGACTTTTGTAACTACAGCAATTATATATCATGACGGCCCTTCAATAACATCAGGACATTACACAGCTTATTTAAAGTCTAGAAATGGCTGGTCATTCTGCAATGATTCTGTTTTAATTTTCAAAAAAAAATTGCCGTATGACCTTAAAAACTCTTACCTGGTGTTTTTAAAACCAAAATTTTAGGGAAATAATCTCGGGATGTGCTCTGTGGAATTTCAAGAAGTTCTAATGGCTCCTACACAATTTGGCCTTGAGGATAAGTGTAGTTCAGAGACATAACTTCTAATCATAGGACTGGACATCATGGAGATATATGTGCACTTTTAATGAGTTCAGAAAAACTGTTTCTTTTCATAAGCTAATTGAAGCAGCCAATCAAAACATGGAGTAGAGGGAATGTAAGTCTGCAATGCTGTCTACTGTTTTACATTGCTTTGTGATTAAAAGTGATGTAGAGAATTAAATAATTGTAGTACTCATAGAGGTAGTGTAAGTCTGCTTCATATTAAGCAGTATCAGTGTCATAGGAAATGTAGAACATGACTGAGCAAGAAGGGGAAGATATTACTATTCCAGGATTGTGAAAATGATCTTCAACATTTTAATTGTGAAAGTTGCGGAAATGCCAAATGATGGGATTGGCTTACAAGAAATCCAAGAGTTATAAATATCTCTGACTAGATTTGGCCTTGTGGAAAATAGTGGTAGAGAGCAAGAAGTCATTTATTGCAGGTAACGTGTTTTTAAAAACGATGGAGGTTTTCTTTCAGAAAGTGGCGGGCTGAAAGTAATAACAGCACAAAAGAGTGTAAGCTGTTCATAGGACATCCTTGGACGTCATGGAAAGTAAGTTAACTTTAAGGAGTTCTGAATTTTAATTTCTGATGTTGTATGGGTTTTTTAAACACAATCATTTTGATTGTGTTTTTTTTTCCCCGCTGTTACATGATGAATACCTTCAAGTCACTGTTTTTAGTGAATTTTGATACATTCTGAGAACAGCAAAAATAAACCATTTAACATGTATAATTAATTCTGTACTGTTTGCATTTATGATATATATGTAGAACTGTGTAGGAGGCATGGAGAAGGTGAGTTTTCTGTAAGTGTTAAATTTATTGCATGCAGTGCTGCACTTCTACGTATTCTTTCATATGCTGGACTACATCTGCACAATGAGATACCTAAGCAAAGGAAACACAAGTGATGTGATTGTGAAATGAGCAAAATAAATTGCACATATTTCAATTACATCACCTGTGTTTCCTATCATTATGAATCACATTGTGCAGATCAAGTTTAGGTCTGTCCAGGGAAACATAGGAGGTTTCTACTTTGTTGAAGAGTGCAGTGGACATGACTCACTTCATTGGTAGACTTTCACAGATATTATCTCCTCTGTACACTTCAAAAAGTGTAAATATCATCTTGAACTCTGAGTAGGCCTCACCTCAAACAAATCTCTGGATAGGAGACATGTTATTGGCATCCTGAAGCGACACTTTTCTGAAACAAGAGCAATGCAAAAGATGCACCATGTTTTAAGATAGGCCTCACTTCATCTGCATCAAGATACTGTTAGTTTAAAATGTATATCTTTAGGATTGTGTAGAGGACCTGGAGAAGCAGAAGCTTCTGTCAGTGTCAAAGTTGTTGAAAAACTATTTGTCCTTCAATATTTTCCCTTGTCTTTTGTAATTTTTAAATACATGTTTTAATATTTTTCAAATGTTGGTTCTCTCTTTCACAGATTGAAAGTATAAAAATAAAATGTGATTAATTTAACGGCAATTACAAGGTAAATAGTTGTACTCTTTTCGTTACATTTCTATCACATTCACCTACTATTAGATCCACTGCTTCACTTCTTTAATCCTCAGTTTCCTGCCTTTGTTACTTTCCTCATTCCTTTCTCTATTACCTACTTACTCAAATCCTTCCACTCTTTTTCTCAGTCCCTCTGTTCTCATAGTTCCTCAGTCTTGTTCACTCACTCCATCTCTATTACTCTTAGTGTCTGTGAATTACTTTCCCACCTTTTTTTTTGGACCGCTTCCCGGGAAGTTGCCTGGTTCGCAAACCAGCAGCGTTATGGGAGTCCACCATTTTGTGTTTCAGTCGAATCAAGATACAAGATGGAGGGCAAATAATGTTCAGAATGGGTAGAAGGGGGCACGGTAGATGTATCTTGACCCCCTTGGTTTTCTGAGGGTGGCTGAGGAGGACCATAGTTCTTCACTCTTGTTCACTCTCTCTGTTTCTATTAATGTCACTGTTTATGACTGATCATAAAATTTTTTTAAAAAAAAGAACAGTAACTATAAGGGAAGGAAACAGACAGTTATGTTAAAAGAAAGACAGCTATAGGGAGTAAACTAAGGATACTGTTACCTACAATCCACTGCTGTTGATGTTACTGACCATGTCATGAATGATGTAATATGTGACATCATCAGCAGTGGATTGTAGGTAACAGTATCTCTTGTTTACTCCCTAACGCTGTCTTTCTTTTCACATAACTGTCTGTTTGCTTACCTTATACTTACTGTTCTTTTTTTTAAAAAATATTTTTTTTGGTTAGCTTCCGGTACGCGTACCGGGTAGCGCTCCGGGAGCGAACTAAGAGAAATAGAGATTGGCAGAGTTTCAAATATTCTACCAATTTTTTAATAATGGGGAGTTAGTTCTGAAAAGAACTTTTTTTATGTTTTTGTTGTTTTATATTTTTTTTAGTATTTTTTGAACATTTTTTTACTTTTTTTGTATTTTCTGAACGTTTTTAAAATTTTTTTGGTTTTTTTGGGGGGGGGGAAACAAAAACGATCCATTGTAAAGGGCTCAACAGGAGCAACAAAAAAAAAGAATTTATTTTTTGGGGCGTCTCGGACAAACATTAACATGATTTTGAATAGCTCGTAAAATCAAACTGATGCTACTTTCTCTGTAGCAGATGAAAGCGCCACATTCCACGCACACTTGCTTTACGTGCCCAAACAACATTTGGATGTTTGCGATCATCTCCCTCGCCTCTGGTCCCGACACCTCTGGGACAACCGATCTTCTTGCCATTGGGAGGGGATTTTGTTGTTCGTCACGTAGCTGGGCAGCACTATAATTATTTGGGTGCCACCTACTCATATGCCGATGCATAGTGTGATTGCCGTAACTGTATTTTTTATCAGTTCCCCTTGACAATCTATCACCGCATATACGGCAAAACACGTAGCGTGCATTCACTTTTTTTTGCCCCTCTGGAATTCTATAGAATTGCCAGATGTAATTCTCCTTTCGATTGTACCTCCTGGGCTCCTCTGGCAAAAACTCAGGCTCTTCCTCCTCTTCCTGTTCTTCCTCTTCTTGCAAAATTACTTCTGCAGGTGGTCCTCTCTTTCTTGGATTTGGTGGAGGTGGTGGGTTAGCACCAGCTGAAGCTACTAATGAAGCCATCTCAAAGTCTAAATAAAGGGTCTTTCTCTCACCAAGATGAAAGTCAGAGTGAGGAAAGAAGGAGGGGTTTTCATCATTTGGGAAAAACAAAAGTTCTAAACCAATGAAAAGTGTTCATTTTAGATCACATGACCTAGTATTACATCATTAGGAAACCAAAAGTGAAATGAACCAATGAAAAGTGTTATTACCGAGTCACATGACCTGCTGTGTTTACGTTACGCGGTCGGCGCCGCGCCGTGGATCGCTTCCGGTTCGCGTACCGCTACGCTTCCGGGTACGCGAACGTAGCACGTAATATGACGTATTACGCGAGAACGCGAAACGTCATGCTGACGCGAAGCGTCACGATGTTGTTTTGTAACGCGAGAGGTGCGCAAAAGGAACGTTTACCGGTTCGCGTACCGGGTCGCGCCTCCGGATTGAGCTAACGGGAAGCTAACCGGTACGCGTACCGGGAGCGAAACAAAAAAAAATAAAAAAAAAATTGTATTAAAAACATGTAAAAAATATTTTTCTATTTAAAGAATAATACATTGTAAAGGTTTTGATATTAGCTATTAAAAAACCAATGAAATTCACTGAAAAAACCATAGGTTATAGACCATATATAGTTAGGAATTAGCATTTACAAAACCTTGAAAATTCACTGAAAAAACCATAGGTTATAGACCATATATAGTTAGGGATTAGCATTTAAAAAACCTTATTTTACTCACACAAAACCATTGAAATTCCATATATAGTTAGTTGTACTAACTATATATCACGCACCCGCAATCCACTGCTGATGATGTCACATATTACATCATTCATGACATGGTCAGTGACATCACTGATGACATCACTGATGACATCTCAAATGACATCACTGATGACATCACTGATGACATCTCAAATGACATCACTGATGACATCACTGATGACAAAATCCAGTGACTGTATTTTTCTGTAAAGTTAAAATATGTCTTACATATTTATGAATGAGTCGATGTATAAGTGTCTGGACGAAGGATTTAGTAGGTGCATGACTTAATGTATGAGTGAGTGATTAAATGTGTCTCACTGAGTGCATGGGTTAGTGACTAAACTGTCTTAATTTGTGCATCATTATGTCTGTTGTTCTGTAAACTGCTGCATGTGTTGATCAGTAGCTATATGAGTAACTATATGGGTTATTGATTGGTTGCCCAAGCATTTGTATGGGAGACTGAGTATGTGTGTGGGTGGCTGGGAAGTGTATGACTCTGTGCATAGATGTATGGGTTCAAAAGTGCATGTTGGAAACAGCTGTATGGGCGGTTGACTGTGTGCATGACTGTATTGTTGAGTGAATAGATATCTCAGTGCTACATGTCAAATTAAGTACATATGTAAAATACAATACATGTGAGAGTTGACATATATAAATAACTGTGCATAAGAGCCAGTGAATGTGTGAGTGGCTGTATGGATCATTGTGAACTTGTATCCAGGATTGTATAAGTGAGTAAATATGTCTTAGTATATGTTTGAATAAGTAAGGTGTGTTTAACTGTATAGTTAAGGAAATGGAGGTGTGATTGATTGTTTGCATGACTGTCTAGGTCTGTGTGTAACTTCATGGATGAGTGACAATCTTTGAGTCTGTGTTTACACTGAGTGTATCTAAGGTTATATTAGAGTCTGAAGAGGTTCATCGTATTATCACATAAATGATTTTATCAGTGATGTCATCAGTAATGTCATTTGAGATGTCATCAGTGATGTCATCAGTGATGTCATTTGAGATGTCATCAGTGATGTCATCAGTGATGTCACTGACCATGTCATGAATGATGTAATATGTGACATCATCAGCAGTGGATTGCGGGTGCGTGATATATAGTTAGTACAACTAACTATATATGGAATTTCAATGGTTTTGTGTGAGTAAAATAAGGTTTTTTAAATGCTAATCCCTAACTATATATGGTCTATAACCTATGGTTTTTTCAGTGAATATATATATATATATATATATATGTATATATATGTATATATATATATATATATATATATATATATATATATATATATATATATATATATATATATTACCTACTGGCGGTCGCCAGTAGGTATATATAGTTAGGATTTTTTCTCTATGGGATTTTTGAAAATTCTATGTCTAATAACTTTGCCGTTTGTGGACGGAATTGGCTGAAATTTTCAGGAAAATGGCACATTTTGTTTCTGAGCAGCCTTTGAAAATTTGGGGGGGGTTCGTCAAGGGGGGGCCGAGAAAAAAGGGGGGTCCCAAAACGCGTTTTTCCCATGTTAATTTCCATAGGGCGGTTGGCCTCACTTTTAGCTTGAACGGCTGAATGGATTTGCACGAAACTTGGCAAAATTGTAGGGACTGGTAGCCCGATGTGCCTTTTGTAGGTCTCAATATATGTGCTCCAGTGGATTTTGAGAAATTAACGTTTAAAAAAAGATATATATCTGTAAGCGCGGACCGGGCAGCGGCCTAGGACGCGTACTTTTCGCGCAACGGAGCTTTGTGAAGCGAAGCTGATTGGTTCTCCGGCGTCTGTCAACATTCCAAACAGTCCGTAGTGGCCGCAAACAGTCCGTAGTGGCCGCCATCTTGTCTCTCGGTAGGATCGAGAGACAAGAGGAGGCCAAAGCGAAGGGGCAAATGACCATAAGGGGGAATAGTAGATCCTCGCTGACCCCCTAGGTTTGATGTGGAGGTTTTAAAAGGGCCCCGCGGGGCAAAAAAAAAAAATTATAATAATAATCTTACGGCTGAATGGATTTGCACGAAACTTGGCAAAATTGTAGGGACTGGTAGCCCGATGTGCCTTTGCTAGGTCTCAATATATGTGCTTCAGTGGATTTTGAGAAATTAACGTTCAAAAAAAGATATATATCTGTAACAGCGCACCGCTTCGCGTACTTTTCGCGTTACGGAGCTTTGCGAAGCGAAGCTGATTGGCTCTCCGGTGTCTGTAAACATTCCAAACAGTCCGTAGCGGCCGCCATCTTGTCTCTCGGTAGGATCGAGAGACAAGAGGAGGCCAAAGCGAAGGGGCAAATGACCATAAGGGGGCATAGTAGATCCTCGCTGATCCCCTAGGTTTGATGTGGAGGTTTTAAAAGGGCCCCGCGGGGCAAAAAAAATAAATAATAATAATAATCGAACGGCTGAATGGATTTGCACGAAACTTGGTAAAATATTAGGGACTGGTAGCCCGATGTGCCTTTGCTAGGTCTCAATATATGTGCTTCAGTGCATTTTGAGAAATTAACGTTCAAAAACAAGATATATATCTGTAACAGCGCTCCGCTTCGCGGAGATAAAATTATATCTGTATTACCTAGCTGTTGCTAACACCAGTTAGCGACGGCTAGTAGGAGATAGCGACCATCTTGGGCCCCACTTTGCATGTGAGTGATATTTATCACTAATGACATGCAAAGTGGGCATGCCAAGATGTTAGCGACTGGAAACAGTCGCTAACATCGCTATCTCCTATTATCAACTTTTGGAAATATTCGAGATAAGCGCGAATATCTCCAAAAAGTAACAGCTGCCCTGAGCAGTTCTTAGCCATGTTATCCTATGGGAGGTGGATAACATGGCTAAGAGGATTAGCTCGGTAATGCATGAATATCGCTGAGTTTTCAGCGATATTAATGCATTGCGGTCGGTTTTTATCGTATTTGCGATAAACTTTGATAATAGCAAGGTTTATCTGCGATAATTTCTGACGGTAAAAAAATCTTTGCAATGCATCGTTAGGGATAAATATCGCTTAACTTTGGTAATATGCCCCAACGTCTGTTAACGTTCGATTCGAAGGAAATCAGGAAGTGTTGAAAAACATTGTCTGCGCCATCTTGTCTTTTTTCAAATGCCACACTTTTGTCGTGCACGGCAGCCATTTTAGATGCCTTGACCAGACCCACTCTGTGCACGCTGTTGATCCTTAGCATGGCTCCCCACCCTCGCAAGCATCTCCCCCAGGCAGTGGTCACCCCCGCTCTCTGTCTTATGCATGGGTAATAAACCTCCCCCCATCTGCGCTGCTCTTTCCTGAGAATCACACCCTGTGCCCGCCCGACACCTCCCTTTCGCTCTATTCACTACTGCACCCTCTGACACTCCTTTTCCTCTGTGTCCGATTGTCCAGGCTGGTCCTAGGGTATCAGCTAGCCCTGCAGATGTAGTTTATGGCCACAGCTGTAAAGATTCACCCCTCTTCAAAGGAGTTATAGTAGATCAAGGCCCACACTCGATGAGATCCGTCACAGCAGAAGCGTTGCTATTATCTGAAAACCATCCTGTATTGTGATTGGGGAGGGGACCGAGCGTGAAGCGGAAGATTCCAGGGATGACTCTTTGTACATCAAAGTTTTTACAATTATGTGTCACATTAAAAATATATAGCACTCCGACAAAGTAGTAAGATTATAAAACTTTAATAATTTATAAATATATACAAGAAAACAAAAATAGTAATAACATATAAACATTTTTAGGGAAAAACAACGAAGTAGCGGTCGGCTGTGCGAATAGTCCCAACGCAGCACAACGTCCAGATTTCCGGCGTGGGGCGGGTCATCAGTAGCAAACTGTTGTGCGAATAGTTCCAAGGCAGCAGAACGCGCTGAAATCTAGATGACACGAAAGTGATGTCTAGTAAGTTGCCACCCAGCAAATAACGGCGTGGGGCGTCGCGGGGGGTGGGTCTTCAGTAGCAAACTGTTGTGCGAATAGTTCCAAGGCAGCAGAACGATGGCACCAAGGTGATGTCCAGTAAGTTGCCGCACTGGTTTTGGTATCCTACAATGCTGCTCCGAATAACGGCGTGGGGCGCCCCGGGGGAGGCGGCGTGAACGGGCCTCTCCAGGTGGAGTGTCATCTGTTGTAGTGGGGCGCCCCTTTACCGTTTCAGTTGCCATTCCGTCCGTTTTTGGTCCACTGTGTCAAAAGCCGCAATTCAGCTGAGTTGCGCCCACTCTTGCGGTGCAGCGATAGGCGGCTGTCACAGGACTCTCAAAATGGCGGCAGGCTCTTTCCTTTTTGGGCCTGGTCCACTGAAATGGCCCTGGGACACCTTGGAAATCGGATGCTTGTCTGCTAGGTCTTGGACCCCATTCTCGAAAGCGTCCCCTCCGCCTTGAGAATTCATCAAAAGTTTTGGGGGCCCCGACTCCTGCAGGCTTCTGGTGGGGAGCGGCTGCCATGATTGCTCGCGGAATGACTACGACGGAGCTACGAGATGGTGGTGCTCTCATGCTGACGCCAGCTTCAGTCTGAAACATCCAGAAACAAGGTGGGGCTTTCATCGTTTGGAAAAAAAAAAAGTTTTCATCCAATGAAAAGTGTTGTTTTTAGGTCATATGATCAAGCCTTCCATCATTAGGAAACCAAAAGTAAAATGAACCAATGAAAAGTTTTATAAACAAGTCACATGACCTGTTATGCGGCATAGGGTATAAAATGCGGAGAAAATACGTTGGCACGTGAGGCGGCGTCAGTAGCGGACCGATGTGCGAATAGGCCGAAGGCAACACAGCGCGCCAAGATCCGGATGGCACCGAGGTGGTGTCCAGCAAGTTGCAGCACTGGTGTGGCCATCCTACAATGTTGAAAGTCGGCGTGGGGCGCCCCGTTGGCCTGTGAGTTTGCGTCAGTAGCGGACCGATGTGCGAATAGGCCGAAGGCAGCACAACGCGCCAAGATCCGGATGGCACCGAGGTGGTGTCTAGTAAGTTGCCGCACTGGTGTGGCCATCCTACAATGCTGAAAGTCGGCGTGGGGCGCCCTGTTGGCCTGTGAGATGGTGTCAGTAGCGGACTGATGTGCGAATGGGGCCAAAGGCAGCGCAACAATATTTTCTGACTGACACCACAAGGCGCTGAGATGCCAAGATCCGGATGGCACCGAGGTGATGTCTAAGTTGCGGACTGATGTGCGAATGGGGCCAAAGGTAGCGTAACAATATTTTCTGTATGGAAGATACCACTAGGCGTTGAGATGCCAAGATTCGGATGGCACCGAGGTGATGTCTAGCAAGTTGCTGCACTGGTGTGGTCATCCTACAATGCTGAAACTCGGCGTGGGTCGCCCCATTAGCCTGTGAGATGGCGTCAGTAGCGGACCGATGTGCGAATAGGCCGAAGGCAGCACAACGCGCCAAGATCCGGATGTCACAGTGGTGGTTTCATAGTTGAGAGGCACTTCATCTGCAGTGGGGCGCCGAGATCCGGATGGCACCGAGGTGATGTCTAGCAAGTTGCTGTACTGGTGTGGTCATCCTACAATGCTGAAAGTCGGCGTGGGGCGCCCCATTAGCCTGTGAGATGGCGTCAGTAGCGGACTGATGTGCGAATGGGGCCAAAGGCAGCACAACGCGCCAAGATCCGGATGGCACCGAGGTGGTGTCCAGCAACTTGCCGCACTGGTGTGGCCATCCTACAATGCTGCGCCGAAAGTCGGCGTGGGGCGCCCCGTTGGCCTGTGAGTTCGCGTCAGTCAGTGGGGGCTGTTTGAGGATCTGACTGCATTGGAAAGCAATGTGATGCTGTGCGTCGCCCCCAAGATGGAGGTTCCTCGGCTGCAGTGGGGCGCCCCTTGGTGTTTCACTCGCTATGCAGCTGAGTTGCGTGCGCACTTGTGGCGAATAGGCCGAAGGCAGCACAACGCGCAGAGATCTGGATGGCACCGAGGTGGTGTCCAGCAATTTGCCGCACTGGTGTGGCCATCCTACAATGCTGCGCCGAAAGTCGGCGTGGGGTGCCCCGTTGGCCTGTGAGGTGGCGTCAGTAGCGGACCGATGTGTGAATAGGCCGGAACCAGCACAAGGCGCCAAGATCCGGATGGCACCGAGGTGGTGTCATAGTTGAGAGTTCTGAGCAGCGCTTGTAACACTGTCTGAAGCTTATTTGCACCTGCTGCAGCTTCACTATTGCCCTGGTGTGGCCTAAGATCGCCCATGACATAGGCGGCCACCTCCCGGGGTCCGGCGGAACTTTTTTCCTTTTCCTTTCTGCATCTTGTCCCAAATTCGTTTGACCTGAAGACACGACCAGGTCCCTGAATGTGTGCAGGGGGACGCTATTGATTGAATCAAAATGGCGGCTTCACACAAAGCTGACTCAAGCGTTTTCTGGTGGTTTCATAGTTGAGAGGCACTTCATCTGCAGTGGGGCGCCGAGATCCGGATGGCACCGAGGTGATGTCTAGCAAGTTGCTGCACTGGTGTGGTCATCCTACAATGCTGAAACTCGGCGTGGGTCGCCCCATTAGCCTGTGAGATGGCGTCAGTAGCGGACCGATGTGCGAATAGGCCGAAGGCAGCACAACGCGCCAAGATCCGGATGTCACAGTGGTGGTTTCATAGTTGAGAGGCACTTCATCTGCAGTGGGGCGCCGAGATCCGGATGGCACCGAGGTGATGTCTAGCAAGTTGCTGTACTGGTGTGGTCATCCTACAATGCTGAAAGTCGGCGTGGGGCGCCCCATTAGCCTGTGAGATGGCGTCAGTAGCGGACTGATGTGCGAATGGGGCCAAAGGCAGCACAACGCGCCGAGATCTGGATGGCACCGAGGTGGTGTCCAGCAATTTGCCGCACTGGTGTGGCCATCCTAAAATGCTGCGCCGAAAGTCGGCGTGGGGTGCCCCGTTGGCCTGTGAGGTGGCGTCAGTAGCGGACCGATGTGTGAATAGGCCGGAACCAGCACAAGGCGCCAAGATCCGGATGGCACCGAGGTGGTGTCATAGTTGAGAGTTCTGAGCAGCGCTTGTAACACTGTCTGAAGCTTATTTGCACCTGCTGCAGCTTCACTATTGCCCTGGTGTGGCCTAAGATCGCCCATGACATAGGCGGCCACCTCCCGGGGTCCGGCGGAACTTTTTTCCTTTTCCTTTGTGCATCTTGTCCCACAATCCGTTTGACCTGAAGACACGACCAGGTCCCTGAATGTGTGCAGGGGGACGCTATTGATTGAATCAAAATGGCGGCTTCACACAAAGCTGACTCAAGCGTTGCTGCTGATGCTATACAGAGAAAAACTGGTTTTCAGTTTGTACATTCTTCAGGATTTTTCCATCCAAGGCTGGTTGAGAGTTTGTATAACAATGGCTTCAGATTTTCAACATACTACTCTTCAACATTCTTCCTAAATGTAACAATGTGAGACTCACTAGGAGAACGGTGTAGTGAGGGCCACAAACGGCTGTTTGTCTTTCCTTTCAAAATGCTGCCAACAATATTTTCGGAATGGAAGACAACACAAGGCGCTGAGATTCGGTTGGCACCGAGGTGGTGTCCAGCAAGTTGCCGCACTGGTGTGGCCATCCTACAATGCTGCGCCGAAAGTCGGCGTGGGGTGCCCGAAGGGGGGGGGGGAGGCGGCGCAAACGAGCCTCTCCCGCTTCTCCATGTGGAGGCAGTTCATCTGCAGTGGGGCGCCGAGATCCGGATGGCACCGAGGTGGTGTCTAGCAAGTTGCCGCACTGGTGTGGCCATCCTACAATGCTGCGCCGAAAGACGGCGTGGGGTGCCCGAAGGAAGTGTCCTTATCCAGGGCATTATCGCTGTATCATGTCCTCCACTAAAATGGCCCTGGGACACCTTAGAACTCGGACGCTCGATTTTTTTTTCCTTTCCTGTACATGCAAAAAAAGGTAAATGCCCGGTACGTTACACGCTTCATCTGCCACGATGAACTCTCCAGAGGAACCGAAAAAAAAATATAGTTGTGGTAACTATACCATGCATCGTCATATGGAGAGGTGGCACCAATTAATTATAGTGCTGCATAAAAGAGAGATTTGGAGGAGAACCCCTGACCTGCTAGTACATTCATCAAAGAAGTGGCACTGAGAGCTTCAGAGGCAAGGGAAACGGTCCCAAATTTTTAGAAGAACTTTGGAAAGATTAAAATGACATGTTTAGATTGTGGCAAATTAATTTCATGTGGACAGATGAGTGTTACTCTAATAAATACAGCATATGAACATCATCATAGTCGATGGTTGGTAGAGACATTTTGACTATATCCTGGACCTGCCCGTCCTCGCCCAAAATGGCGCCGGAATAAATGGGACTCGTAACTCCTTGTTGTGTACTGGTTGCAGAACCTTGAAATCACGAGATACGTATGCAGTTTTGAAGCACATGGCGGGCGGGGACGAGAATTGATTGAATATTTCGACATCCCTATTGATATTAAGTTCTGATGTGTTATTGATTACTGTACTGTTGAAAGTTCGAATTAACGTCACCCATGGTACTTGCCCGCAAATGTATATCTAGATAATTTTATTGTAACTGGCCCTGTCGTATTTTAATTATAAAATGTACGTCCACCGATTCCGTAACTGTTAGACACCTTAGTTCTTGCAACCTAATGGCCCGCCCGTTACGTTCCTCTACAGTGTAAATGTCTACTCATCACATACGATTACAGTTTGCTCCGTGGCCGGCCCACGTGGTTATAGGCTCGTATTTGTATAATGAAATTTTCACAATAAAGGTTTTTAAAAGAAAACATGGTAGTAGTATATACATTGGTAAAGTTTGTAATAATAGTCACTGTTTTAGAATCATTAAAAGGCAAGTGAAATAAAGAAGACCAATTACATGAAGGGTAAAAGGTATAATACGAAGGAACGCAGTAAAGATAAATGGTCAAGGGCTGTTGTGTTTTCTATTCCTGCAACATAAAGTGATCGATAAGAATCTCATATTCAGGCGTATCGGCGACTAAGACAGCAGGTCGACCCTCTTTTGCTCAACGGCTCCATCATGGGACGAAGAAACGCTCTTTTTCTCGAAAAAAGAATATATTTTACTTGCAGGACAGTTGTAAAATTTCCGGGAAAGTACATTAGTCTGGAACATTATAACATATATTTAAGAAAAAATAATGTTCGGAAGTAATGAAAAGCGTAATTTTTAGGTCATATGACCAAGCCTTTCATCATTACAATAAGAAAAGTAAAATGAACCAATGAAAAGTTTTATTAACAAGTCACATGACTTGTTATGCTTACGTTACGCGCTGCGCGCCCCGGATGACTTCCGGATGCGCTAACGCGGCGCGTCATATGACGCATTACGCGACAACGCAGGTCCAGAATATAGTCAAAATGTCTCCACCAACCAGCGGTCGGAACACAACCCCTTTCAGCAGGCTAAATAGTTCTGTTAAATGAGAACAGAAGGGACAGGCAACAAGAACCATCAGTCAAAGAGGGGAGGGCTAGTTCTTCTCTACCGGGTTACATTGGGGCGCTACCGGAACTGATCGAATTGGTAGTCTACAGTGTTTCTGGATGTTTCAGACTGAAGCTGGGGTTAGCATGAGAGCAGCATCATTTCGTAGCTCCGTCGTGGCCATTCCGCAACCAATCATGGCAGCCGCTCTTTATCGTTATTTTGGGCGGGGTGGGTGGCGGAGCCGAGCTGTTTTGCAGCCATCATTGTGTGGAGTTCAGTTCATCTCACTAGTTTTGTATTTGTCATGAGGGGTTGTTCCTAATGTTTCTATTTTAGCGAGGTCAAAAAGAGATCCCATTAGTGGCCTACTGATTTTGCTCGATTCCTTTTCTTTTTTTTACACGATTTTTCGTTATCTGCAAAGACTAAACAGAGTATTGCGACTCTGTGTTTGTTTGTAAATAGAGAATGAACCAAAGAGAACTAATTCTAAAACAGTAAATACTTGGATAACAATCAATCAAATGGAGAGAGAAGCAGGCACGACGGATTACAACGGGGGCAAAGGCCTGCGTTAACTACCTTTCACTATCTGCAAAGAGAGAGTACTCCTAATAGAAATGAGGGGGGGGGGTACCATTCAAAGCAGATCAGTGTGCATAAACACGAAAATGTTTTCACTTACCACGTACTTGACATTCGACAGCTTATGATATTTGCTATTAACAAACCATTGAAATTCACTGAAAAAACCATAGGTTATAGACCATATATAGTTAGGAATTAGCATTTACAAAACCTTGAAAATTCACTGAAAAAACCATAGGTTATAGACCATATATAGTTAGGAATTAGCATTTAAAAAACCTTATTTTACTCACACAAAACCATTGAAATTCCATATATAGTTAGTTGCACTAACTATATATTGCGCACCCGCAATCCACTGCTGATCATGTCACATATTACATCATTCATGACATGGTCAGTGACATCACTGATGACATCACTGATGACATCTCAAATGACATCACTGATGACATCACTGATGACATCTCATTTGACATCAATGACCACATCACTGATGATATTATTCATGTGACAATACAATGCATCTCTTCACATTTTAATATAACCTCTGTTTCACCCAGTGTTAAAAACAGAGTATAATTTTTGAAACCATTGACACACCAATACTAGTTACTACATACGTACTCACTGATTCCTACGTCTACACACACATTCACTCATTCACCCATACAATCATTCATACATACAATCACTCATGTTTACAACACAATCATATGCACTCATACACCTATACAGACACTCACACTCTGCCACTCATCCATGGAGTTACTCACACACCTAGTCAGTCCTGTAAAGAATCAATCACACTTCCATTTTCTACTCTATACAGTTAAACATAGAGCACCTTACGTTTTCAACCATATACTAACACATACTTACTCTCTTATACAATCATTGATACAAGTACACATTGATCTGTACAGAGTCACACACCTCCCATCCAGCCACACACACACTCAGTCTCCCATGCAAATACTTGGGCAATCAATCAATAACCCATATAGTTACTCATATAGCTACTGATCAACACATGCAGCAGTTTACAGAACAACAGACATAATGATGCACAAATTAAGACAGTTTAGTCACTAACCCATGCACTCAGTGAGACACATTTAATCACTCACTCATACATTCAGTCATGCACCTACTAAATCCTTCGTCCAGACACTTATACATCCACTCATTCTTCAATATGTAAGACATATTTTAACTTTACAGAAACATAGTCACTGGATGTTGTCATCAGTGATGTCATCAGTGATGTCATTTGAGATGTCATCAGTGATGTCATCAGTGATGTCACTGACCATGTCATGAATGATGTAATATGTGACATGATCAGCAGTGGATTGCGGGTGCGCAATATATAGTTAGTGCAACTAACTATATATGGAATTTCAATGGTTTTGTGTGAGTAAAATAAGGTTTTTTAAATGCTAATTCCTAACTATATATGGTCTATAACCTATGGTTTTTTCAGTGAATATATATATATATATATATATATATATATATATATATATATATATATATATATATATATATATATATTACCTACTGGCGATGGCGATCGCCAGTAGGTATATATCGTTAGGACCTAGTTACCATTGGAAATTCCGAACATTCTATTGGGAATAACTTTGGTGCCAATTGAGGGATCTGCCTGTAATTGTCCTTAAATTTGCCTCGCTCCGCTCTGCTCCTTCCCTGAAAGTTTCGGGGGGATTCGTCAAGCGGGGGCCGAGAAAAAAGGGGGGTCCCAAAATGTGTTTTCCCCCACGATTTAAAAAAAAAAAGTCAAATGAGATGTCATCAGTGATGTCACTGACCATGTCATGAATGATGTAATATGTGACATCATCAGCAGTGGATTGCGGGTGCGCGAAATATAGTTAGTACAACTAAATATATAGGAGCAATTTCAATGTTTTTTTAAATGCTAATTCCTAACTATATAAGGCCTGAAACCTATGTTTTTTAAGTGAATATATATATATATATATATATACATATATATATATATAAATATATATATATATATCCTAATGGCAGGCACCAGTAGGTTGTTATATTTAGGACCCAGTTTCCATAGGAAGAGCGCTTTTTGATGAATCTTCATGAAAGTTTGCCATCACTTCTGTTTGGAAAGTTTCTGGGTGATCCATCAAGCGTGGGACAAAAAAAAGGGGGTCCCAAAACACTTTTTCTTTATGCTCTTTCCCATAGAGATTTAAGACATGAGTACAGCCTGAACTGCTGAACGGAATTGTCCCATATTTGGCAGAAATCTAAATCTTGGTCCAGGTAGAGTGCTTTTTGTATTTTGGTGTAAATCTGTTCAGTAATTTTAGAATTATTAAAGTAAAAAGATTTATGTATAGATGCAGATTCGGGCAGATCCTTTTCCCAACAGTAGAGCTGTGATTGGCTGGCTGAAATGTGAGAGGAAAGTTGCAGCTGCCATTTTGTGCCTCAGAACTCAGTTCTAGGGGGGAAAATAATATTTAAAAGTGATAGAAGGGGTCAGGTTAGAAGTACCCTGACCCCATGGGACGGATGGAGGGGTGAGTGAAGGACCCCTCATGGGCAAGAAATGGTCTAAAATATTTTTAGTTTTTACTGTGCAAGGATCCGTGGATCAACATGGATCTGAAAGGAACAGTGGATGCACCCAGACCGCGGATCCAGACCCCAATTAAAAAAACACATGCACCCCCTCACTGACCTACATACTTACTCACACACCCACTCACACAACCACTCACACACCCATACAGCCACTCACACAGCTACTCACAGAACCACAAAAGCACTTACACATCCCCTCAGACCCACACAGCCACTCACATACCCACCCACATACTCACAAAACCACTTACAAACCCACACAACCACTTACACACCAAAAAGCCACTCACACAACTCACATACCCTCAAAACTCACAGACCCTCTCACATACTCACACAGCCACTCACACTTCTACTCCCACACCTAAATATACAGCCACACAACCACTCACACACCCATACAGCTACTAACACAGCAACTCACAGACCTTACATAACCACTCACACCAGCTCACAGACCAACATAGCCACTCACATGCACACTCACACAGCCACTCACATACCCACTTAAACACCCACACAACCATTCGCACACCCACTCACACACCAATACAGCCACTCACAAATCCTCAAAACCACTCAGACACCCACTCACAGACACACACAGCTACTCACACACACACTCTCAGTTACACACCCATACAACCACTCACTCTCCCATATAGCTACTCACATACCCACACAGTCACTCACACATCCACACACAAGGCAGTGCTACACTTTTGAAATTGAAATAGCATATGTTTTTATTAAATGTGTTGTTTTAATATTGAATATGAGCAATATAAACAGCAGATCCCGTATTTGTCCAAGGTTTCGCAACGGATCCACAGATCCATAAAATTAATTTAAAAAAGGGTTGGTGCATTGCATTTATTAAAAGACTACATAAGTTACCTTGCCTTATTTTTTTAATTTTTAGTTTTAAAATATATCATAAGATTGAATAAAATGTATTTATAAACTTGTCAAAATGTATATTAGTAAATTAAACTTATGGGTCAAATTGAAGTACAATTTATATTAGCAAAAAACCTGTGAAATTCACATCCACACACAGGCAGTGCTACACTTTTTTAAATTGCAATAGCATATGTTTTTATTAAATGTGTTGTTTTAATATTGAATATGAGCAATATAAACAGAAGATCCCGTATTTGTCCAAGGATTCGCAACGGATCCACAGATCCATAAAATTAATTTAAAAAAGGGTTGGTGCATTGCATTTATTAAAAGACTACATAAGTTACCTTGCCTTATTTTTTTAATTTTTACTTTTAAAATATATCATAAGATTGAATAAAATGTATTTATAAACTTGTCAAAATGTATATTAGTAAATTGAACTTATGGGTCAAATTGAAGTACAATTTATATTAGCAAAAAACCTGTGAAATTCACAAAAAAAACAATGGGGACATTATAGTTAGGATATAGCATAAAAAATAGAAATTCATTGAAAAATGCAAAGGTTACAGAGACATTATAGTTAGGAAATAGAATTAGAAAAACCTTAGAAATTCACAGAAAAAACAATGGTTACAGCAATATTACAGTAAGGTTCACATATTACACACACAAAACCATACCAATTCAGCAGTTATAGTTATTTCAAGTAAATATAAATCTGTTCTAATGTAATTATAACCCACACCCTCACCATGCACTGCTAATTACTCTGCAATATCACTCATGACATCTTCCATTACATCATTGATAATATCACTGCAACATTTGCAATGAAACTATTGTTGAGAGAGCAGTACATGGCAGAAGAGCATGCTGTGTTGTGTTCAAGTGTTCTGTGTTACATCAGTCTTCAGCCCCAGCCTATTGGCCATCGGCCACTGCCTATGTGTCTTCTGCCACTGCGAACAGGTGCAGCAGTCGAAGATGTCTGGGGTATGTCAGTTTTCGGGATTCTGTGAAAAGCAATGCTATGTATGGAGCCCACAAATCTCGGTAAGGCTTGTTGTCAGGGTCATCTTTTTCCATGCCCAGGATACGCCATGATCTGTGTAACCTGGCTGTGTAATGCGAACCTTTGTCCATGCCCCTGTGAGAGAGTATCACCCAAAGTGCTGTGTTAAGTGCTAGGCCGATGTGTCATCTGCGTTTGGATTTCAGGGAGATGTACATCAGGTCTGGGAGGCCAGAAGTTGTGTGTCGAAGTAGGTGTCGATATCTGTCAGAAATTTGTCCCAATAAGGAGTCAGCTTCGGGCAGTCCCTTTTTAATTTTTTTTATTTTTTATTAACAGCACAATAATGGAAACACAATGCAAATACAGAACAATCAGAGAGAGGAAGACGATAACAGAGTTATGGTAAAATGGATCGGTTCGTAGACAACAGAAGCAACAAAAATGGAAAAAGAAGCTAGTACAGTGACAGGGAAATGGAAATAACAAACCTGACAAAATAAAACAATTATCGTAGGAATGAATTTAGTTTAACATTCAGAAAAATTTTCCCCATATCCTTTCAAATTTCCTTAATGATCGTGCTCCTCTGAACTTAGTCAGATCAGCCTCCATGGAGTGTATTTCATTGACCAACGACCACCATTCCAGAACGTGAGGGGGCTGAGAGGAGATCCATGCTCGAGCGATAGTTAATTTGGTGCAGGACATTAATATAGTGACTAGATTTTGCTCTAAAGAAGAGAAAGAATGAATGTCTAATAAAATCAATGAAGCCGACAATAGCGGTGGCTTACTCAGTTTCATTTTCAGAACCTTGTCTAATGCTGACCAAAACTCCTTTAGCACAGGGCAGGAAAAAACATGTGTTCTAGGTCAGCGCCGTCAAGGTCGCACTTGGGGCATTTAGTACGATCACTATAGGCAGGAGTGATAAACCATTTAGAAATTACTTCGGGAGTGTGATAAAGCAAACAGGTGGTTTTAAACTGTTGCAGCCTTAAACTTGACGAATGAACAAGGTTGTTTAGGTTGGAGAGAGAGTGAGCAATCTGATTAGATGTTATGTTGCACCCCATCTTCAAACTCCATTTCTCTGATAATTTAGAGCAGTCACCTGTCTTGTAGGTGTTTAAACATTTATAGCTTTTACTTATTAAAGTCTTGATCTTTGTTGAGTAAAAGCAGTCCCATATGTCAGAGTCAAGAGTTTCTGAGATTTTCATTTTACGTATTAAAAAGTTGTGGAGTGAATATATTGAAACCTCATTGAGTCTGTAAGTTTAAATATATTCTGAAGTGCCCCGAAGTCTAAGAAACCTTCAGCCCCGTAGAGATCCCCCAATGTTCTAATTCCATGAGCGGACCATTTATTTGCCCTGCCATCATTGAAGATCCCGGGAAGACCCGGATTTCCCCAAAATTGCAGTCTGGAATGAAAAAAAGAAGTGTGGCAAAAAGACAGGGTATTGAACCAGATTTTTGCTGAATCTCTGGCCATCTTAAATTTGACTCTTTTGTAGTAGTTTGGGTCATTTAATCTTAACAAAAACATTCTGGAGTCGGTGTTGAGCATAAGAATGTGAAAAAAAATTTGAGTGTCAGAGTTAAGAAGGGAACGCAGCCGACCTATAAAGGTAGACCAGTAGTATAGTTTAAAATCTGGAAAGTTAAGTCCCCCTGCCTCTACAATCCCTTTTAGTAACGTCAATGACCTACAAACCTTTTTATATCCCCAAATAAAACTACTAAACAGACCATCTAACTTCTTAAAGAAAGAATTTGAGAGTGCTAGGGGTATAGAACGAAATAAATAAAGAAATTTGGGAAGCCCTTTCATTTTGATCAAGTTTATTCTGCTTATGATGTTTAAGGGGAGTTTGTGCCATTTTTTCAGTGACTAAGCTGTAGATTTTAATAGAGCATCGTAGTTTATGTGGATAATGTCACTGATTTTAGATGATATTTTGACCCCCAGATAATTAGCAACCTTACATATTCCGGTAATACTTTCTTGTGGTTTGTAATTCACTACTATTTGTGTTTTATTGATATTTAATTTGTACCCTGAGACAGTACCAAATCTGTTAGCTTCAATGGTGATACCCTCTAATGCCTGGGATAGATGGCGATATCGTCCACATATGCGGTCATTTTCAATGAGAGAGGGTCATGTCTAAACGGTATAATACAGGGTTGTAGTTGAAGGGCAGATAAGAAAGGTTCCATTGATAAGCCAAAGAGCAGGGGTGATAAGGGACACCCCTGCCGAGTACCGCGAGAAAAGGAAAAGACGGAAGAAGTGAGCCCCGCATAGCTGATACTCGCCATGGGTCTATCCCCCAAATCCCATGAAAGACAGAGTTGACCAAATGTAGTCCCATCCCACTCCGTCGAAAGCCTTCTCGGCATCTAGTAAGATCATACGGAGTTGGACGGACTCCGTCTCAGCTATATCAAAGGCAGTTATGGCTGTGTTTATATGTGTCGTGGTGTCTCTGCCTATGACTAATCCGTGCTGTTGAGGATTTACTATTTTTGGGATGTATGGTGCTAATCGATTAGCAAGAATTTTTGCAAAGACCTTGGCGTCGGTGTTAATCAGAGAAATGGGTCTGTAAGACCCACACTCATCTGCCGGTTTGCCTTTTTTGAGGAAAAAAACATTTTCGCAGTATTCCGGGAGCTAGGGGCCTTCCCGTTTTCCCCTATGAATTGAATCACTTGCGAGAAAAGAGGGATCAGTTCTTCAGTGCATAGTTTATAAAGTTCGACTGGGATGGTATCTTCACCGGCTGCCTTCCCCAACTGATCTCTGAAATAGTGATCTCCTCCGATAGTTGATCTAGCCCTGATAAGTTATGTTTCTCTCTAATGTTGGTTTCCAAGTAATCCTGAATCTTTCCGGCATTGGGTTTATTCTCAGGGGTATATAGAAGATTATAGAAGATTATAAAATTCCACGAAAAGTTTGAGTATCTGTGCTGGCTGAGCGTTTGTAATGTTGTTAGAGTCCCTAATACTTTTAATCATGGTATGAGCCCTATCCTCCGCAACTTTGTGGGCCAATACTTTTCCTATTTTATCTCCTCCTTCATAGTGAGTGATTTTTAATTTATGCAGCTTTACGCTGCTTTTTTCAATGAGAGTTGTTTTCAGATTAGCTTTTAGCCGTCCCAATACCAACCCAATCTCATCAATTTTAGAAGAGCCAGTTCGAACGGCGTCTGCTAAGAGCAACTCTTGTGCTGAGATATTAGAGATTAGTATAGTATTAGCCTTACGGCGTTCAGAGTTTTGTCTGAGAATATATTGTTGGGTAAACCCTCTAATGCTGGCCTTGCAGGCGTCCCAGACAATTATGCATGAAGTTGAGTTGAGATTAAATTGAATAAATTCGGAAATATGTTGCTTAACTCGTATTATGAATACCAGATCTGATAATATGTACCGAGGAAACGAAAATATTCTTGGGCCTACTGGAGCTTGTAAATTATTAAAAGTTAATAGGATTGGGTTGTGGTCCGAGGTAACGCGAGGACAAATCTCCATCGATTTGTAGATAGTATGATGGTAGAGGCCCAAGCCATAACAATTCGAGAACATAATGTGTGTGGAGCTGAGTAGTATGTATAACCAGGGATCTTTTGGTAGAGAGAACGCCAAATATCCCTGATATTATGTAATCTGCCAATTTCCAGAATAGCTGCACGGACTTTACACAAACGCTGAAAAGCGCCCTGTCTGGTGGTGTCTAGTCGATATTCCATGATACAATTGAAATCCCCCATCAGGAGTAATTCCCCTTCCCACCCCAATAGCTCCGTGTTTAATTGATCAAAGACGTAATCTTCATCGCTATTAGACCCATAGATTACACAGAGTACATATTTGTAGTTTCCTATAGATATTTGAGCAATTGCCCAGCGGCCGTTTGTATCTGAGGTAGTTCTAAGCGTTTCTGTTCTGATACGTCTATCCTTGAGAATAGCAACTCCTCTGTTTGATACTTGTAACATAGAGCTAATTATCACATCATAACCGAGTTGGCTAAGTAGCTTCCTATCCTTAAAAGCAATGTGTGTCTCGGAAAAAAAAAAAATGTGGGTCGTATAATCTAAGCTCTTCCAAGACAAGTCGTCTTTTATTCTTACTGTTCAACCCCGCAACATTTCAAGCTAGGCATTTTAATTTATACATTTCAAAACGTAAATATGAATCATTCTACCATTCTGTCCATTACATAGACAAACGTGTCTTCTTCCCAATATGTTCCATAATATACCACTTTGTGCTGTTTTTTTTTAAATTTTACCCCCTGAAGCCCGACCCTCCCCAGGGTACCCAGGCCCCCCCACCCTCCCCCCTGTCTTACTCTCCATCTGGAGAGAAACCCCCTCCTTGAACCTGCTGCCGCTGTAGAGGCAGCTAAGGAGAGCAGCAGTCATGAGAGCTACCTGCCGCCTTATTACTTTTCAAGAAGATAAACACTGGGAAAGCACAAAAAAGGAAAAGAACAAAAAATACAGAAGAGACGGTGAATAGCAAATTCATAAAGTTTCATAAGAACAATATATATGCTATGCTAGGTGAAGAAAAGCGATTCGGACATTAGCCTAGTTGTGATAGCAAGGTCTCTGCCTCCTTCTCATCCGTGAAAAAATATTACCTTTAGACGGGCCGGTTCTTGTAAGAACACTTGCACCCCTTTCGATTTAAAAGGATCTATAAGCTTCCTTAACTTCCACCTCCTATCCATGGTGGGTTTGTTCAAATCTGACCGTGCAAAAAAGGACAGGTTCTCCGTAGTGACCGGGGAGTTGGGGCGTGCCTTCAGGGAGACTGCTTGCCTCAAAAGAAAATTACCAAAATAAATAAGAAAAGGTCTAGGGAATTTGCTTTCTTTATTCCTTTGGACTAAGGGAAGCCGATGAGCTCCCTGGAATTGGGAGTCCCAATCCCAATCCGCTAGATTGGGGAAAGCCTTGGATAGTAGAGTGACAAGATAAGCCCTCGCATCTGACCCTTCGACCCCTTCCAGGATGCCAAAAAGTCTCAGATTCTGGCGCCGTTGGCGATTTTCTAAGTCTTCCACCTTCAGCTGCTGAGATGTAATCAGAGCATCGTGTTGACTCAGGGAAGACTCAGTATGAACACAGTCCTCCTCTAAATGTACCACTCTCTGTTGCAGCTCCTCTATTTCCTGTGACACCTCCCTCAGTTTTGAAGTCACCTCTGATAATGCGTTCTGTAATTTATTATTGTCCTCCCGCAGTTGTAAGAAATGTTCTTGAGCCTCCAGACAGTGATTAGTTAGGGTTTGCAAAATTATGTTAAGGGGGGAGAGAGCAGATTCGAGTTCTCCGAAGAGGGTAGACGACGATGCTGTGTTGGTAGCGTTGGTAGCGTCGGAGATTGGATCAGTTAAATTATGTTTGGACGGTGGAAGAGGTTCCTGTAACATAGGAGTAATTGTAGGAAATGAAATTTTATGATTTGATGAGGCTACAATGGTGGTTGTATGATGGTTAGGAGCCAAGGTAGAGTCAGAGGGCGAAGCGTCTAGTATAGTTACTGAGGCCACTGCGGCCACCGCAGATACCGAGACATCAATATTTGATGGAGAAGGGCTGTATTTCCATTCTCAATGTTAGTGGTATTAATATTAGTATTGATGTTGGTAATTGTAGGAGATAGAACCCTTGGTACCACAGGAAGCCTCTGCGGAGACTCGAGAATCGATAGGCTTGTGCCGGATAGCTGCAAGGTCGTATTTCTAGCTAGCCCTTTAGCCTGTATCCACTTTCTGGGAGGACTCTTTTCTGTGAGGAATTACTTTTTCAAAGTAGTAGTAGTATTGATCGTTGGCCCCTCGGAAGAGGCATTTTTCCCCCTCTTGCGCTTTGACTTAGCTTTAGTTTTAGATTTTTCCCTTCAGCTAGCTAGAAATTTAGCAGTATATTGAGAAGAGCCGGGTGTAGAATTAACAAGCTCCACGCCCTCATTCTCGTCCTCCACCTCCTCGTAATCCCCATTAGAGTCTGTCTTGTCACCCTCCACCTCTGCCTCCGCCTCTGTCTCGGCCCTCATCCCAGGAAATGAAGAGGTAGCGGTTTCTCTGTTAGCTTGTGTGTTAGCTTGTGTGTTTTGGATATTCACCGGCTCGAGGCTAGTTTCCTCCTCCAAAGTACCCTCCGAAACAGCTTCTCCCTTCTTCACTCGTTCTACCTCATGATGAGCATTAACTGACCTGCCCCCGGCTGATGATGCCCCCTGTGGCCCCTCGGTTGAAACAGTATTAGGGCCCCTTTGGACCATTGGGGGTTGAGCCTTTAAATTAGAGGGGGGAGAAATGTCAGGTACAACTGAAATCGTCTGGTCTAAATTGCTGTTGCAGTTATTGATATCTTCCTTACCAGGCGACACAGTATCTACTGCAACAGAAACAGGTAATTGAAAAGGCTGCTCACTCACTCTGACTATCTCTGCAGCCCCGGAATGCAAATTCGATGTGTCCACTTAAACCTGGTGGAGTGAAGCTGTTGCTGCTACTGCCGCAGTTATAACCGGAGTTCTTGAGGCAGAGGCCGAGATCGAGGCAGGGACCAGAGCCGAGGGCGGGGGGGTTAATTGCAAGGTGGTTGCGGATTCCGTAGCGGCTGCTTTAGCCGTCCGTGTGGATCTCGGCGGATTTTTGGGGGGTGCCATTCTCTCCTTCCTTCTCGAGACCTGGGCCGGAGACGGAGCGGGCTGCCCCAGCTGCAATGGCAGACCTAACCAGCCGAGAGTAGAAGACTGGACCAGCCGAGAAATTGTGCACCTCGTTGTATGCAGGAAGCCGCTGGTAAGGTAGGACCACAACATTCGTCGTCTCAGCTTCTTTGTTTTCCCACAATGGAAATGGTGATCCTGAGACACCAACACCAACAGCCTACAGTTTCATAAAGTTTCGTCAATCCGTCAATAAGCGAGCTCCGCTTCCTTGCCTGCCTGCCTCGCAGCTTCGCCAGCTCACAGCCCGCTACACTCCATTGGTCAGCAGACAAGTACACAAGCACACAAGCAGAGCCGTTAGTCTGTTACTCCCGATTGCCAAGTCCGATAACCGCCGTCAGCCTCCGTCAGCTTCTAATTACCGCCCGATAGTCAGAGAAAGCTAAAGGTAGTTTTCTTCTCGGTTTCTTCTCATAACTACCGGCATTGTGAAACAGATAAAGACAAGTGCTTTTCCCAATTGCTTTCTTCTTCGTATTTGTTCCCCTGTTACATTTGTTAAGGCGACAGGAGCCTCAGAGTTCAAGTTCAAGTTCAAGTTCAAGGATTTATATAGCGCACTACTCACCCAGAGGGTCTCAAGGCGCTTGGGGAGGGGGATTATTATTTATCGAATAGCCAGGTTTTGAGTTCTTTTCTGAAGGGGATGTGGTTCTGTGTAAGGCGGAGGTGAGTGGGGAGTGAGTTCCAGGTCTTGGCCGCCAAGTAGGAGAAGGATCTACCTCCCATGGTGGATCTTTGGATACGCGGAACTGCGGCGAGGCGTAGATTGGAGGATCTTAGTTGGCGGGTGGGTGTGTAGAAGGATAGTCGAGTGTTGAGGCCTTCGGGTCCTAGTTTGTAGAGGGCCTTCTGTGCGTGGGTGAGGAGACGGAATGTTATCCTATTGATGACGGGAAGCCAATGGAGGTCTTTCAGGTGGCCGGTGATGTGATCTTGATGAGGGATGTCCAGAATGAGTCTCGCTGAAGCGTTTTGGATGCGTTGGAGTTTTTTCTGTAATTTGGCTGTAATTCCGGCGTAGAGGGTGTTTCCGTAGTCTAGTCGACTCGTAACCAGTGCGTGGGTGACAGTCTTTCTTGTTTCGGTGGGGATCCAATGGAAGATTTTTTTGAGCATACGAAGTACGTTGAAGTAGGAGGATGAGACTGCGTTGACTTGTTTGTTCATCGAGAGTGAGGAGTCTAGGATGAAGCCAAGGTTACGTGCGTGGTCTGTGGGTATGGGTGCTGAGCCCAGATCCGCAGGCCACCATGAGTCGTCCCAGGCAGAGGGGGATGATCCTAGGATGAGCACTTCCGTTTTGTCTGAGTTGAGTTTTAGGCGGCTGTTTTTCATCCAGACGGCTACTTCTTTCATGCCTTCGTGAAGATTGGTTTTGGCGGTGTTGGGGTCTTTGGTGAGGTAAAGGATCAGCTGGGTGTCGTCAGCGTAGGATATGATGTTAAGGTTGTGTTGACGCGCGATGGAAGCGAGTGGACTCATGTAAACGTTGAAGAGGGTGGGACTGAGTGATGATCCTTGTGGTACACCGCAGATGACTTCTGTTGCCTCTGATCTGAACGGGGGAAGTCGGACTTTTTGAGTTCTCCCCGCTAGGAACGAGGTGATCCAGTCCAAGGCTTTTCCTTGTATGCCGATGTTGTTGAGACGTTGTATGAGGGTGCTGTGGCATACCGTGTCGAAGGCGGCGGAGAGGTCGAGTAGAATGAGGGCCACTGTTTCTCCGTTGTCCAGTAGTTTTCGGATGTCGTCTGTTGCAGCGATGAGGGCGGTTTCGGTGCTGTGTTTGGCTCGAAAGCCGGACTGTGAGGGATTGAGGGAGTTGTTGGATTCGAGGAAGGCGGCGAGTTGGCTGTTGACGGCTTTCTCAATGACTTTGGCCGGGAATGGGAGGAAGGATATGGGGCGGTAGTTTTTAAGTTCGGAGGGGTCTGCAGTTGGTTTTTTCAGGAGGGCGCTGACTTCGGCATGTTTCCAGCTTTCTGGGAAGGTAGCAGAGTTGAAGGAGCAGTTGATGACATGACGGAGATGGGGTGCGATGATGGAATCAGCTTTGTTGAAGATGTGGTGGGGGCATGGGTCGGTTGGCGAGCCAGAATGGATGGAGTTCATCAGGCGGATGGTGTCTTCAGTGGAGATTGGGTTCCAGGTGCTGAGGTTGTTAGAGGGCGGTTTAGGTTCTGAGGGGGGTGGAGAGTATTGTTCGTTGGAGCTGTTTCCGAAACTTTTATGTATGTCTGCAATTTTGTTGTAGAAGAAGGAGGATAACGAGTTGCAGAGGTTTTGGGAGGGAGTGATGTCGTTTGAGGCTGCGGTGGGGTTGGTGAATTCTTTGACGATGTTGAATAGTTCCTTGCTGTTATGGGCGTTGTTGTCGAGTCGATTCTTGAATGCAGATTTCTTGGTGGATCGAATCAGCTGGTGGTGCTTGCGGGTGGCTGCCTTGAGGGTGGACATGTTGTTGGTGGTTGGGTTTTTTCTCCATGTTTTCTCGAGAGTACGGCATAGCTTTTTGGATTTCTTGAGGTCATCGTTGAACCAAGGGGCCTTTTTGCAGTCTTGTTTGGTGCGATGGATTTTCAAGGGTGCTAATTCGTCAGCGCTGTGAGTGATCCATTGTTTGAGTTTGATGGCCGCTTCGTTTGGGTCCGATGAGAGGGCGGGTGGGTTTTGGTTGAGCGATGTGAGGAGTTGGTCGGTGGTGATTTTGTTCCATTTCCTTCGGGGAATAGGTTGTGGGGGGTTGTGGGTCAAGGTGGTTTTGTAGCTGAAGTGAACACAACTGTGGTCCGTCCAATGGAGGGCTGTGGTGTGATCGAAGGAGATATGTTTGCTGGAGGAGAAGATTGGGTCGAGCGTATGTCCGGCTACGTGGGTGGGGGTGTCGACAAGTTGTTTGAGGCCGAGATTGGCCAGGTTGTCAAGAAGGGTGGTGGTGTTGCTGTCGTTCTTCTTTTCCAGGTGGAAGTTGAGGTCTCCTAGTAGGATGTAGTTCTCAGATGCGAGGGCATGTGGACTGATGAAGTCAGTGATGTCTTCGCTGAATTGTTTACGGGTTCCTGGAGGTCTGTAGATGAGGGTGCCTCTAAGTGTGGTCCTGGGGTCGGTGTGGATCTGGAAGTGGAGGTGTTCGGCGGTTGTGAGGTTATCGTCTGAGTTGGTCGTGATTTTGATGGTGTTCTTATGGACGATGGCGATGCCTCCTCCTGTTTGGATGCGGTCTTTTCGGATGATTTTGTAGTTGTCCGGGATGGCTATGGCGATGTCGGGTGTTGATGATGCGTTCATCCATGTTTCGGTAAGGAAGGCGATGTCCGGTGATGTAGTGTTCAGTAGATCCCAGAGTTCAGTGGCGTGTCTGTGGATCGAGCGGGTGTTTAGCAGAAATCTTCAGGTGATAAGAGTCGGATCTGTTTTTGGGGTTAGTGGATGTGGTATGGGTCTTGATGCTGGTATATTTGCAGGAATGGCAGGCGAAGGGACCGTGGGTACGTCCCGGGCCGGCTTCGTAGCATTGCGGTGTGCGTCCGGGGTTAAGGGCTAGGATGGTGGCGGCGGCATATGTTATGCGGGTGGAGTGGGGTTTGCGTGGGCCAGGGGGTCTGGCGCTGGGCGCGGTCCAGGCGCGGACGAGCGTAGACGGGCTTACCTTTGGCGCACCTTCGGCGCAAATGGGGCGCGTCCGCTGCGCGCAAAAGCATCTGTCATATATGGATAGGGGGAGGGGGAGGGGCGTGGGAGGGTCAGCTGGGAGGCGGGGTAGGATGGCCAGTAGGAGCTGGAGGGAGCGGGGGTGGGGCTGCGGGGGAGCAGTGGCGCCGTGGACAGGCTCAAGGCACAACAACAAGGCTGGGAGGTCGTGGGCACGATCGCTGGCACTGTCAGGGGCACACAATGCGGTAGCAGGCACAAATTAGCTGGCACACAGTTGCAGTAGAATTAAAATTAAAGAGTGAGCTGCTGCTTCTCGGCGTCCTCACCCCGCCATCTTGGACCGCCTCACCCCCAGCTTCGGGCAGTCCCACAATAGATGTTAGAGTGTTCCTGGGGCTACACATGCTTACCATCAATTTTCACTATGGGTGAGATTGCCTCTGTGTAGTCAGGCTGGAATGAGGTTCCTGTAAGTGATGTGCTGTGTTACATACTATGTGTAACACTCTGAAATATATATTTCCCCAATCTTTGTGTGTTAGGGACTGTCCCAATTCCCCCTCCCATCACCTCTGCCCCTATGCCCTTTCCTCAGGTCTCATTTGGAGTAAGAAGGTGTATAATTCTGTGATAATCCGCTTATCCTCTTCTCTAACAAGGAGCCATTGTTCAAAGGGAGTGAGAGGACTCTGTGCCTTCCACTGCCCTCAATAGGTGAGTGAGTCAGTGTCTAATCTATTGATAATGAAGGTGCTCAATTTCAGGAAGTTCGGAGTCAGCTTTTAGTTACTCAAAAGGGATGGGCCCGTCTGCATGAAAAAGGGACCCCACCGACTTGCAGCTGCAGTGTTCCCACACTGAGAAATCTGTGGAGTGTAGGCCAGGTGTGAATTTCACATTGCTATTAAGGGCTTTAGAGGAGATGGAAAGGTGGTTAACCCCTTCATACCGCTGCTCTTCAAAGACCGTGGGGGTAGCTCTAGTGAGTGGTCAGCAGTACAGCTCCCAAGCTCAATGCCTGTGATAAAAACAGGGAATTTCCCAGAAGTGTTCTCCCACTATGGCATCACTTTTCTTTGTTTTACTGGCAGCTCCATTCCACCAAGAAGTGAAGCTGTGCCACTTGGTATTAGAGAGCAAAGTAGGGGACTCCCAGACCATCTTCTGCTGTGTGCCAGTGGGTCTGGTTGCAAAGTATTCAAAGATGTTTGCCTGCCCAGACAAAGCAATTAATTTCCATCTGCCGCTATTTAAGCATATCTGAAGAGGGTTCTAGGGAGCACCATCATTTTAATAGCAGCTATGTTTCCCAACCAGGCAACTCGATCATGTTGCCACTGGGCAAGGTCAGCTCCAAGCTGCCAAAGTAGGGTACGGTAGTTAAGAACCTCAGTATCTCAGGCTTGGGCAAGCTGCACTCCAAGGTACGAGATTGATGTGCCAGCTCATGTGAAATAGTCCTTGGAGGCCAGTAGTGCTTGTATTGGGGGTGGGCCGATAGTTTGAGGGCCTGCAATTTCTGAAGGTTGATACTAAAGCTGATGCTTTGCCCAATCTCTCTAGTTCTTGCAAAAAGGCCAGTAGGGAATGTAGGGAGTCCACTAGGGCTAAAGGCTTATTTTGTTTTCCTCTCCCTCAAAATCTCACCCTGGTGATCCTGGGAGCATCCCTGACTCTCTGTTCCATGCGCTCCATGTATAGGACAAACATTAGGGGAGACAGGGGACAAATTTGGCATATCCTTCTCCGTATAGGGAATGGGGTCGTTAGCTGGCCATTGGCCCAAATCGCTGGCCTGGGGTGGCTATAGCTGCAGGGTATCCATTTGTGAAACTTGAACCTGAAACCAAAGAGCTCTAGGGTTGCTTCCAGGTATGGCAAATGTATCCTATCAAATGCCTTTTCGGTGTTTATGACAGCAGCATTACCTCCCGCTGAGAGGGTTTGTCTTCGCTGACAAAATGTAAAATTCTCTTCGTATTATCCCCACTTTGACGATGGGGGATGAATAAGGACGACTCTGCGTCTATCGATCCAGGCAGAAGGGGATTAAGTCTTGATGCTAGGTTACTATTGAAGAGTTTGGCATTCATGTTTATCATTGAGATTGGGCAGGAGGAGCCACAATTGCATCTATCTTTCCTAGGGTCTGGGAGCCATCGATATTGAGGCTTGTAGCATAGAGGTAGGGAGGGAACCAGTTCCTACAAAGAATTAAAGAGTCTGGTTAGGACCAGCACCATCATCTGGCAAAACGTTTTCTAAAACAAGGTGGAAAACCCATCTGAGCCTGGTGATTTGAGCAGTTTCAGGTGTGACATAGCGGAGATCTCCTCCTTGATCCATATAAGTTTGTCTAGGGCCTCAGCCTGTTGCAGGGCCAGCCAAGGGGAGCAAGCTTCCTGAAGGTTCTTGTGTATGTCCTTTACCTGGGGGTGCTGTGCATCGTAGAAGGGTACATAATAGGACTTAATAGATGATGCTATGGTGGCATCGTCAGTGTCTCCTGTGCTGCAAGGAATGCAAATGGCCTCGATTTTGTCCGACTGGCATTTAGCTTGCAGCTTGTGGGCAAGCAATCTGCCCGGCTTGTCTCCCCCTATGTATAATGTGAAGTAATGTGTACTCAATGCTATGCATATCCAAGCTGCACAGTTGGGATCGTGCGGACTCCAGCTTTTGCCAGATCCATGGGGCCCTGGTCCGAGCATCGATAGCCTGTGGTTCTGAAAAATATGGATCCGTAATAGTACCGGACTCGAGAATAAAAACTTCGTCGAAATAGGATGAATTTGGTATCAAAAGACCGGAAATGACGAGTACATCAAGCAAATGTATTTTCAGTATATTCGAGTGACAATTGCGCCTCGAAATCGTCATTTCCCTTCTGAACCCTTAGTTGCATGTTGCCCTCTACATAGGCCTTAATCCAGTCGAATTTGATTCCACAAGGACACGTACTCCTTAATCGACTTCTTCCTGACCCCAGTACAAGTTAGAACCATTGCCCCAGGCCGAGCTCGTTAGGTCAGTTCCCTCCCAGTGGCCAAGCAAGATAGTATCTAGGCCCAACCGGCCATAAAGCCATTTCAGCACGCACACCTGCCATATCTCGCTCACATCTTTCTCCACTCCTTTTCCTCACTTACTTTATGGTGGGGAGGTGACCATTTTTATTAGGGGTCCAGCAATATCTGATGAAATGTTGGGCCTTGCCGGATGATTTGTTATGGGCATCACGACGTGAAATATGTACATGTCATCATGACTCTGCTTTCTTTTTGTAATCAGTAACCATAAATGAAATACCGCGCACCCAAGGAATGTTTCGCCAAAGGGTGAATATTAGGTATAAGAAGAGAAGCCTGACTTCATGAAAGTGTGCAGTCTCCTGAATATACTTGTATCGTACTTCTAGGACCCTGTCACCTTGGTTGCAGCCAATAAACTAATCTTTGACTTCACCTGGAAGACTCTGAAGTTTCTGTGGGTCTGACTCAGGAGAACCCGAGGTCTTTGGTGTGTTGATCCCCTGGCACCGCTGGGTTACCGGTTCGGTACCGGTTCCTAAAAACCCAGTACCTCAATTGGCGCCCAGCGTTGGGGCGATTCCAGTGGTACCAATCAGCCTGAAGATCGTGAGGAGCTTCGTGTGAAAATTCCGGAGGAGGGCCCACCACCTCATCGACCCCTGCATGTCGACGTGGTCCGAAGGTCTTTACTACGAGGTTCCCCGCTTCCCGACGGCTACAAGGACTGCTGCCCTGGCTATCGCCCTGATGTTGGACCCTTGACATTTTCGGTAGAGCGAAACGCTGAGACGAGTCTTCTGGTGAAGCCATCGATAATTTTCAGTTAAGTATAAGTGGAGCGTCTCCTAGTCCTTAGTTGGACTTACTTTGTGATATCTTAGAGATACATAAAGGTTTTTATTGGTTCTTGCAAGTACCATAACCGAAGGACTCGTGTTTTCACGAGCAATATCGTAATCGATAACTCCTTTGAAGTTTTGGAACTAGACTAGAGAGAAAGGATGCCTAGTCTTAGACTCGGGAATTTGTTTTGTCTTGGTAATAATAATAAGGACTCCCGATTGGAGGACTCATGTCCGGTTCCTCCAGTTGGAACTCCGACTTACGAGCTATACGTTAAACATGGGGTAGGCCCCATCGTTTACAACGAGGTATGGATTAAATACACTAGGAAAGACGGTGTTTTAAAATGGCCCCAATATGGTAGCTTTGATTCTGAAATCTTAGACAACCTTGAAGTTAAACTCTTCAAAAAGAAAGCCCGGCCGGCGATGTTTGACTCTTTCCGCATATGGCGCAAAGAAGCCAAGCAAAAAGAAATTAAATTAGCTAAGAAAAATAAGAGAGAAGAAGGACTTTCAGTAATGCAAGCTGCCGTGCAGTTTAAAGATAATGAGGAAGAGCAGATAAATGAACAATTGCACAGGCAACGTAAAATGGCAATAGATAAGTGCTATCCAGTTTTGCCGTCTCTTCAGCAAGGGACAGCAAAAGAGCGTGAAAAAGACCAATTAATGTCGCAATTGTTAACTTCGCCACCGCCCTATGCGCAGAATGCTACAGCACCCCCGCAACCTTTAGTTGCACAATCTGCGCCTCTGGCTTTTCCACAGCACCCACCAGCTGTTCTTCAGCTGGCTCCTACTTCTTCGGTGCAGCCTCCTCCAGGCCCACCGACCACTTCTGTTTCTCCTGTGTTTTCTACGATCTTGCCTACTGTACTTTCTACAAATGCCCCTTCTATGATTTTGCCTAGCACCACATCTATTAGTCCTCATACCTCTTCTGCCATCTCTGCATCCGCTTTACCTCACCCCGTTCTTTCATCTGTTTGTTCTTCCGTTTCACCTTCCCTTCGGCAGAAAATGGCCAGTACTGTTACTAATCTTCTTTTACCACTTTTCGGGTCGCCTGCTACGACCCCTAACATAGGAAGAAGACAGTTGCGAAGTCAACTGCCCGATTATCAAGAGAGAGATTCCCTGAATAATTTAGCTCGGAAATGGGTCATGGACACTGCAAAATATGATTTACAGTCTGTCATGGAAGTTTTCCATCAATGGGAAACAGCGACACAGAGATATGTGTTCGAACAGATGTGTGTTTTTCTTTGCGAAGATTTAGAAGACAATGATCAGGATTGCCTCCCACAAGAGATGTGTCGTATAAGGTTTAAGTTTAGTCTGGGTATGATTGTAGGTCCCGATGTAGAAGAAGCAATTGAAATGCTATTATCACATCGAAGTAAGGGAAGTAGTTCTGGGTCACCATCAGAATCTAGTGCATCTAGTAGGAAAAAGGCACGACAATACCCTATGAGAGAAGTTCCCCCACAGTGGAGAGAGGGTGACGCGACAGCTGTCCCACCTGTCCTGCCCCACTTTCACCGAGTATGGGTACATGTTCCATGGAAACGAGCTGAAGTTTTAGCACTCAAACAAACACTACCAGATCCGCGTAAAAATCCTGCAGGGTACTATAAAGAATTATCACAAACTGCTGGGTCATGTATTATGAATTTAGCCGATATCGATATGTTATTCGGGAACGTCGTTCCACAGCCTTTATGGGGAAAAATTCGTCATGAAGATCATGACCAGGAATTAGGTGACACGTGGGCTAATATTACTGTTGCAGATGCACGACAAGTTGGTGGTGCAAAGCCTGAGCCCCTGATAGCGGAACTACCTGGTAGGATAGTAGATTACATGAAGACAATAATGCCTGCGATACGTGTAAATTGGGATAAGTTATCTGCATGCAAGCAAAAGAAAGAAGAAACTGTGTCAGATTTCTTCACCAGATTTGAAGAAACATTCATTGACCACAGCGGTCAAGATATGACCACAGAAGGTGGTCAGAGATTGTTCGTCGATAAATTTGTGCACAATCTGCTTCCAGACTTGTGTAGAAAATTGAAGGATTCAGAAAGCTCTTGGGCAGTCTCATCTTCAGCCCAGATATTAGCCACCGCACAGTACTACGAGAATAGAGACAAGGATGGGAAAGATAAAGTAGAAAAGAAAACTAGAGAACTCAAAACGAAGGTTTTGCTACAGCAAGCCTATCCTCCACGTGGTGGTGGTAATAAAAATAATAATGGTCCGAATCACTACCGGAACACTTTTCAGCAGCCGCAGAGAAACTTGCAGAGATTCGATTACCATCAAAACCGCGTAGGTCCCAACCAGTGTTTATACTGCAAACAAGAAGGTCATTACAAATATGACTGTCCTGCCCTGCCGCAACGTACAAATGAGTTTTCTGGTGTACGAGGTCGTGGTAGTCAGCAAGCGCCCAGAGGTAGAGGGCGTGGAAACACCCCTCAGGACACACGTCCCCTTCCACCACAAAACTCTATGAACAGGTTTGACCAGCAAAATAACGTATCTGACAGGACAGCTCAATACTACGTCGATGAGTATTACCCAGAAAATGAACAGTGGGAGAATAACGATTGCTAGGACAGCCTTAGACGAAGAGAGGGAGTTGTTTCAGTTCCAGTAGAGCAGAGTGGACCTTACGTTGAGGTGATTACATCGGGTGTGTCAGAACCTTTTCTGTTGGATACTGGTGCTACAAAGAGTTCTATTATGCACTCCAAACTCCCTGGCGCACCTTTGTCTGGCGAAATGAACGTTTCCGTAGGTTTTTCTGGCGCCCCGGTTAGAAATCCGATTTCTGACCCTTTATCTCTTTCTGTTGGTCCTTGTGAATTCGAAGCACCCCTTATTTTGACAACAGGTTGTGGTGAAAATTTGCTAGGATTAGATTTGCTAAAAAGATTGTATGCGACTTTGTACTGTTCTCCCTCAGGAGTACAACTTACTTTAGGTAAGAGAGTGGTTTCTCCCATGTATTTGTCGAGAAATACGCTTCCAACAGAATTGACACTTCTTCCGGATATTCTTTGGGCTACTGGTCCGAATGATGTAGGTCTTTTAGAAATTCCACCGTATGTTGTAACATTGAAGTCGAATGTCAAAATACCACGAATTCCCCAATACAAGATATCCAATGAGGGCGAAAAAGCTTTGCTAGCGATTGTTTACGAGTTGATTGAGAAAGACGTAATTGAGGAAACACGAGGAAATGTTTGCAATAGTCCTGTTCTGCCTGTTTTAAAACGAACTGACCCTTCTCAGCCACCTGTGTATAGATTTGTGATTGATCTTAGGGAAGTAAATAAGATAGTGGTGCCACAATTCCCAGTTGTCCCCGACATTACAACATTATTGACTATGATTCCAGCATCCGCATCCTGGTTTTCGGTGATTGACCTGAAGAATGCTTTCTTCAGTATCCCGATTGCTGAGGAAAGCAGGGATATTTTTTCCTTTAGTTTAGGTGGTCGCAGTTTTCGCTTTAAACGCGCTCCTCAAGGCTACTGTGAAAGCCCCTCAATATACAGTCAAGCTCTGAAAAGTCAGCTTGACGCAATGGTTTTGCCCAAAGGTTCCACTCTCGTACAGTACGTGGACGATTTGCTCATAGCCGCGGATACTGAGAAAATATGTAAAATGGCCACATTGGCACTACTGCGTCATCTATGTGATCTACATCACAAGGTGTCACTTTCCAAGCTCCAATATTGCCGACAAGAAGTGACCTACTTAGGTCATCTCTTATCGAAGGAGGGAAGGAAACTGACCCCAGAAAGAATTCAGGCAATAGCAAAATTAAAAGTGCCAAGAACGCAGAGAGAAGTACGCGCTTTCTTGGGCATTACATCGTACTGCAGACAGTGGATCCCAAATTTTTCGTTATTAGCCAAACCCTTATTGGCACTAACGTGTACAAATACACCCAATCCCATTCCTTGGTCCGATGGGTGTCAGAAAAGTTTTCTCGAATTACGCACAGCATTATGTTCGGCCCCTGTGTTAGGTAACCCCAACTACAATAAACCTTTCACATTATATGTCCACGAGAAGGAGGGTTGTGCATTGTCTGTGCTGACTCAGTTATACGGAGATAGACAATGGCCATGCGCCTATTTTTCGTCAACTTTGGATCCGGTAGCACGAGCATTGCCAAGTTGTCTGAGGGCCACAGCAGCAGCAGCTGTTTCTATTCGACAGTCTGCAGGTCTAGTAATGAATAATACACTAATCGTGATGGTCCCGCATGCAGTAGATACATTGTTAAATAGGACCAAGACACAGCACTTAACTAGTGCTCGACTGTCCAGTTATGAATTGACGCTACTAGCGAGCCATGTGCACATCAAAAGATGCAGTACCCTGAACATAGCCACATTGTTACCAATTGCTGAGGAATCGGATGCTTCAGAACAGCACGATTGTTTCCTCAGAACGGAGGAGGAGACCAAAGGGAGAGTTGATCTATTCGATACTCCTCTCGCCGGATGTGATGGTACATTATGGGTGGATGGGTCATGCTTTAAACTCCCAAATGGTAATGTGACTACAGCATATGCTGTCACAACTCTGCACACAATCGTTGAAACTGCGCGAATACCACATGGTTCGGCTCAAGCCGCCGAACTCGTGGCGTTGACGAGAGCATGTGTGTTATCAAAAGGAATGAAAGTGACTGTCTATACCGACAGTCAGTATGCTTTTGGAGTGGCTCACAGTTTTGGACGACTGTGGAGAGAACGTGGGTTCCTGACTTCACATGGAGCTAAGATTCAGCATGGTCAGTTGGTGAATGAGCTTCTTGAATCACTGACGTTGCCCCTGAAAGTAGCAGTTGTAAAATGTAGTGCACACAAGAAAGTGATCGATGATGTTGGTCGTGGAAATGCATTTGCTGATGAAACTGCTAAAGAAACGGCAAAGAATGTGATGAGCCGAATGTATGTTGCGAGCCCAGAAAGATGGACTGGTGATATTGGAATATGTGAAAACACAATAGAAAGTATGAAGTCCATCCAAGCTGAGGCCACGGAGAAAGAGTTAAGCATGTGGAAAGAAAGTACAGGGAGAATGGATGTAAATGGTTGTTGGATTGAATCGACAGAGCAACAAAGATGGATGTTACCCGATGCATATGTGCCTGCAGTGGTTACAATGGCTCATGGGATGGCCCATATCAGCGCGAAAGGGATTTGCGAGTCGTTGGCCCCAGTGTGGAAGAATTCAGGGATTCCCAAGTGTGCAGAGAATGTTGTCAAGAATTGCATGGTATGTCTGAAACACAATCCTGGTAGGGGAACCCCAACTCCAGCTGGTCATTTTGCACCTCCTACGTATCCGTTCGAGGTTTTGCAGCTAGATTTCATACACATGGAGAGGTGCAACAACTTACAATATGTGCTCGTGGTTGTTTGCGCCTTCTCAAGGTGGGTAGAAGCCTATCCCCTAAGGGACAATACTGCCTTGTCCACAGCGAAAGCCCTTGTGAAAGAGTTCTTCCCCAGGTTCGGAATGCCTAGAATGGTCTGGTCGGACAACGGAAGTGAATTTGTGGGTTGTGTGATGAAACGAGTGTGTGAAGGGCTAGGCATTAGTCAGAAGTTCCACGCTGCAAATCACCCCCAATCAGCTGGATTAGTGGAATGTTACAATGGCACGCTTAAACTTAAATTGGCCAAAATCCAAGCGAGCACGGGTCTTAAATGGCCCGACGCTCTACCCTTAGCACTCCTGTCCACCAGAATGACTGTGCATTCGCGAATGAAACTCAGCCCCTATGAAATAGTCTTTGGTCGGCCAGCCAACATATGGGGAGTGCCTAGGCCCACGAAGTTTAGCGAGCTGCAACACCCCATTTTGCTCGACTATCTGTATGAATTGACGGCTAAATTGCGTGTTTTATATCAACAGGTCCACAACACCTTGCCTCCGGTTTCCGAGACACCGGGTCACTCCATTGACCCTGGCTCCTGGGTTCTGGTCAAGAATTTCCAGAGGACAAGAAACGACCAGCCCAGATGGACCGGACCTCACCTCGTCCTCCTGTCTACAAGGTCGACTGTTAAAGTGGAGGGGAAGGCCAATTGGGTCCACGGGATCCACTGTAAGAGAATACCTTTCCCTCTGCCACATGACCAATGGGTCCGAACAGGAGGCACTGACTCAAAGCGCACAACTGATGAACGCGTAAAAGAAGCTAAACGCGATTGTGACAGTAAGGACATTTTTCAAGAAACTACGCCGCCATCAGAACAATTGAACTCTGTGGAACCTGAGCTACTATTCCCGGACCAGACAGCACCCGGGAAAAGACGCTATAATTTACGACCGAGAAAAACAGACTAAAGTAAAAGTGATTTATTCTTTGATCCGAGAGAAAAACCTGTGGACTAATAAAATAATGAGTTTTTTTCCTTCCAAAGTGCTATTTTTAAAATGCAGATTCTCCCATCTAGGTAACTTGCTTTTTTTTTTTTTTTTTTTCGAACCGCCATCCGGGTTCCGCTGCTAGGGTCGCGGTTGACTAAAGACTTTTGGGTGCAGCTGACAACAATAGGTTGCTGGTTCCAGTTGGTCGAAGGGAGCCACCCTAGACTGACGGAAGCATCCTTTAGCAGAAACAACCTACCGCCGCGGGCAGCACCTTAGAGAGGATGGAGTTTCCTGATGTGGAGAAAACTGCCAGACAAATGAACTTTAAGCAGAGACTTTTGAAAACAATGAGAAAGAAATTTTTTATAATGATGTGTATTTTTATGATATTTAGCGTAATGGTGTTTTTGATAAGCTATGTTTTATTCTCTTCTCATGTGACATTCACGCCTACTACATCACCCATACCTCCCCCTACTGTTTCATCTCATTCTTTCCACTCTTTGCCTGACCACGAATCAAATAGGAGATTAGAGTTCATTAATAACTCCTTCGTTCAGCTATTACACCAACACCAACTTGTAATGAACACAACCAACTGTTGGGTGTGTGGTCTCATGCCCCACACCACGGATAGAGGTATCCCCTATTTGGTCCTGCCATTTAGTCACAATGGGTCAGTATGGGCATATAGAACCATGTTCATATATGCACGAGAAATCCAACCCCTACGTTCTGTGAAAGACAACCTCAAGACTAGCGCCCTAGTGAAGGGTATAGTTGACATGATCAAGAAAGTGACTTCTTATGAAGATACTCCGGACGATGAGATACTTGCATATGTAGGTTGGAATGTGACCGGATATGGCGCTACATTGAGTGAGAAACAGCAAGCCAAGAGATCGTCCCCTATCTGGATCGTACCCCATCAAGGTCACCTGTGTCTGCAAGGTATTGGTAGGAATCCCAGAGCTCAGCTAGGGAAGAGTGTCTGCGCAGAAACATATGTTTTTGGATCTCAGACTTCCCCTGCCTTTTTAGCCGCAAAAGGTACTTATTTCATCTGCCACGATAGAGCCTATACATGGTTGCCCCCTGACTTCTCGGGCTCATGTTTTGTTTCATTCCTGTTACCTCCCACCTACACAGCAGCGGCGGATTACCATCGGACAAGGATAGTCCGAGGTGTTTTGAGTAAAGAAGACACTGCGGGTCAAGAATTTGGTGACTTTGCGATGGGTATTCTGCCGTTCTGGGGAGCCATGGTTAACAGCAGAAACATAAGGCAATTAACAAGGGTAGTTGAATCCACCGTGATTGAGACTGCCGGTGCCCTTAGTAACCTGACTGCTGAGATCCAGTCGGATCGACTGATGACCCTTCAGAACCGGGTCGCTTTGGATGTAATACTTGCGGACCGGGGTGGAGTATGCAAATTGATCCAGTCCAGTTGTTGCATCTTTATTCCAGATAATGCTCCAACAGTATACAGGGCCATCTCCAAACTACATAAGATTTCCGAATCTATTCATGTGGATAAAGGAGATTGGTCATTAATGGGATGGTTCTGGGGGCTGATATCTGCCTGCGGATGGAAAATTCTGATGGTCATTGGGATGGTCTTAGCCATTCTTTTCCTGTTCTGTCTATGCATACAGTGTGCTCCTGCAATATGTGGCCTCTGTGCTACATCATGTGTAAGGAAGCCTGTGTCAAGACACGAACTCAGCACTAGAATGATGTTGCAGCAACACCTCAATGACTTTAGGAATATAGATCTGGACTCAGATTAACATGAGAATAGATTAATTGCCTATGTAAGGGCAAAAGGAGGGTCTGTGGTTCTGAAAAATATGGATCCGTAATAGTACCGGACTCGAGAATAAAATCTTCGTCGAAATAGGACGAATTTGGTATCAAAAGACCGGAAATGACGAGTACATCAAGCACATGTATTTTCAGTATATTCGAGTGACAATTGCGCCTCGAAATCGTCATTTCCCTTCTGAACCCTTAGTTGCATGTTGCCCTCTACATAGGCCTTAATCCAGTCGAATTTGATTCCACAAGGACACGTACTCCTTAATCGACTTCTTCCTGACCCCAGTACAAGTTAGAACCATTGCCCCAGGCCGAGCTCGTTAGGTCAGTTCCCTCCCAGTGGCCAAGCAAGATAGTATCTAGGCCCAACCGGCCATAAAGCCATTTCAGCACGCACACCTGCCATATCTCGCTCACATCTTTCTCCACTCCTTTTCCTCACTTACTTTATGGTGGGGAGGTGACCATTTTTATTAGGGGTCCAGCGATATCTGATGAAATGTTGGGCCTTGCCGGATGATTTGTTATGGGTATCACGACGTGAAATATGTACATGTCATCATGACTCTGCTTTCTTTTTGTAATCAGTAACCATAAATGAAATACCGCGCACCCAAGGAATGTTTCGCCAAAGGGTGAATATTAGGTATAAGAAGAGAAGCCTGACTTCATGAAAGTGTGCAGTCTCCTGAATATACTTGTATCGTACTTCTAGGACCCTGTCACCTTGGTTGCAGCCAATAAACTAATCTTTGACTTCACCTGGAAGACTCTGGAGTTTCTGTGGGTCTGACTCAGGAGAACCCGAGGTCTTTGGTGTGTTGATCCCCTGGCACCGCTGGGTTACCGGTTCGGTACCGGTTCCTAAAAACCCAGTACCTCAAGCCTCCAGCTCATTCACCTGATCGTCCAGATCCCTTCTCTTATCTTTGCATTGTTTATTTTCAGTGGCAGATTACCTCAATGGATTCCCCTGTCATCACATCTGTTAGACCTGACAGCCTTAGGGTGGTGCCCTCCCAACTTTCTTGCCTTTCTCCTTCTTTTTTCCTGAACTTGCTTTTGCTGGTCTTAAGACTCTAAGCGCTTTACCACTGCTAAATCATGTACTCTCTCCCTAAAACGTGGTAATATTGACTTATTCCAGTTGGCATATTTACTTTACTTATACGTTCCTAGTAAAGTGTATTACATGTTTCAGGGCCTGTAAATTAAATGCTACTAGTGGGCCTGCAGCACTTATTGTGCCATCCACTTAAGTAGCCCTCTAACCCAGGCCTGCCATTGCAGAGCCTGTGTGTGCAGTTTAAATTGCCATTTCGACCTGGCAAGCTAATCCTCTTGCCAGGCCCATACCAGCCCCTCCTATATATGTAAGCCATCCTTAAGGTAGGCCACGGACAGCTCAGAAGGCTGGGTGAAATGTATTTAAAAGGCAGGGGATGAACTTTTAAGATTTGCATGTCCTGGTAGTAAAAACTCTCAAATTTGTTTTTCACTAGTGCAGGGTCTATCTCAGCTATAGGCTAAGATTGGGATTTTCGTATTTCAATCTATTAATATAATTCCCAATTGTGAAGAGATAGACTTTTCAAGTGTTGTGTCTTTGGAATCACAATTTAAAATCACAACTTATGGTGAAGTCAGATTATAAATTGCAGTTCTAAAAATGCCACTTTTAGAAAGCTCCGGCTATCAGATGATGTCTTTGTGAAGCAGAATGGAATAATTTATTGGACATTTAGCAGACAATAAAATGAATCACGTATCAAGTTGCCAGGAATTCATGAGGGAAGTGAAATCATTTCAGCAATTACTCAAATAAAAACGTTTTCAACCACAAAAGAGACATCTGGCCTTCTCGATTTCATTTTTTCCTAAAACTACTAACGATACTGAAAAGAAACCCCAAATAATTTAGGGTTCAAAACTCTTCGTCAAGTTTTAGAACCACCAGAGAGGCCTTTCTGCTAGTTGTAACATCTTGGCTTTGTAGAGATTACATTTCGATGTCTGGTCCCTTTGGAAAGCCCAGTTAAATAGAGTGATGTAGCAATACCCCTGGTGCTTCACTTCACCATTTGTGGGCCCATGCCAATTTAACACATTGTTGGGGTCCTTTTGGTGTGTTACAAATATATGAGAGCGGGATTAGTTCTACTGTTTGTTTTATGTGAATTTTGGTGTTGTGTATAAAATTTGAGTCATTTATGTACAGCTTTTGATAAAAAAAAATGGATTCAAAATGCACCTAAAGATGTATGTCATGTGTTTCATGGTATGGTGTATTTGACAGACACTTAAATATTGATTCAACTGAGTGCTTTACATTTATACCAATAAGGAAATAAAGAAATGAGATTTGATCACGTTGATTGCTAGTCGTGACCAGTTACTTAATAAGTTTTCATTAAGTGGTGTCAGTATTGGTGTTTCCTTGTTGCATCTTTACATAGAGTGGCTTAGCCTTACTGACAATAAATAGGCCCAAACCCTTTAATATTTATTGACTTTTAGAAAATTGCTATTTTCTTACTTTAGCCATTTGTTACTTGCTGCCTGTCTCTGATCACACCTGGGGTGAGTGATAGTTGGACTTTGCGTAGTCCACCTAGACAGCCACACACAATGAGATCTTAGGTGTGACTTAGCATGAATGAATGAATAATAGTTTATTATTCAATTAAAAGCATAAACTCGACTCAAATCATACAGTGTGAAACATTTTTTTTTAAGGTCTATAACTTATTATGCATTAGCTGCAACCATCGCACATCTAATTGGTAAACATTCTCATTATTTGTTGCCCTTCATAAATATAGTAATAAAAATTACAGTGTACAAATGATAAAAGTCAGTTGGGTGAATCAGCATACTAACACCTCCCTACAACTCAAGGTTAATTGGTCTCTAACCGACCTTTTCCCTGATTGGCTAGCGAGTGTGTTCTTTGTGATGCGACCAGTTGTGACTCTATTGATGAATACCATTATTCAAGACTATGCACAGTTAAGGTGCCCATACAGAAGTCTACGGAGCGGGTAAAATATATTTGCCTTACTAAGAGCACGGTGGTAATTCTACTGATAAAGTGACAATGTGTAAGACTAAGGAGGCTATCCGCCAGACATCCTTCCCTGAATTCCCCCCCGCCATATTACAATGGCAGGGGGACCGCAGGTGGAAAAAACATCGCCTTGCGGCCGGGGCGGAAAATGATTAATATGGTGGCGGTGTCTATTAGACACCGCCAGCCATATTAAAATGGGCTGTGTGTCATGCTTTTCCGCGGCGGCAATGCCGCCACGGAAAGGCAGGCGGTGTTCACTCTGGGGGCCCCCTGCGGGCCCCCAGAGTGAAGCAGAGTGGGGACATGTACACGGGGGGTACTTGTGGTACCCCCCACATTTACATAAACAAAGCGGCAGGCACCGCGCAGTGCCTGCCGCTTTGTTTATGTAAATGCTGCAAAGCATTCTTAGTATTGTGGCGGGTGGTGCAGAGTGCACCGCCCGCCACAATACTAAAAATACAGGATGTGCCTGCCACTGTGGCGGGCACATCCTAATACCCCCAACGGAACCCCCGCCCTTATGGCGGGCGGTCCCATTTACCACGAGGATGGCGGGCGGGCAAAGTCCGCCCGCCATCCTAATGACCCCCTAAGTGCGGTTTAAATTCCAATGTGCGGGACATAACTGATAGTTACGCAATGTTTGCCTTAGCATGACGGGATAGGGAGTGGCTACTGTCATTTTCCCTAGCGACCCGTCCTTGCGTATCCATTTAATCCACCTACGAAAGTTTACATAACTTGACGGGATTGGCAGAACCTTATTTCAAATTCCCTGGCAACCATTCAATGCACCAATCAGGTTTTTGAAAATAGCCAGGAACTGGACTAATTTAATGTTCGACATTGAATTGCTTGGGTCCACTGACCCCACCAGTGCAGTCTTGCAAGACCTGATTCCCAGGTCAAGGAACTCTCGTCTTAATAGGCTTCTTCGTTGGTTGACCAGAACTGGGCAGATACATATAATGTGGAGCAGAGTCTCAATTTCCTGATGGCATAGTCGGCAGTTCTGGTCTTCACTTTGGCCGCCTTTCCTCCATTTTTGCAGGAAATCTAATGTGGGTATCTCACCAAGTCTAAGGGCCAGGAATGACTGTTTGGTATAGAGTCAAAATATCGAGTTTTTATTATCGACTAGACATAATATTGAGTAAAAAATATAGAATAAACATAATATCGACTAGACAGAATATATAATAATCCACATTTGTAAAGCGCACAATCACCCGTAAGGGTCTCTAGGCGCTGGGGGCCGTCGGGAAGATTAAGCAAGCTATTGTCCAGAGTCACATGGTGCTGGGCTAACCTGCCGCCGGAGCCGGGGATCAAACCCTGATCCCCAGATTCCAGCGTCAGTCGCCCTGGCCGCGGCGCCACACCTCTCCCCTATAGACTACCAAAATATCGACTAGAACATTGTAATATGGAATAAAATGGACATAATATCGAATCAAAAATATAGAATGGACATAATATCGACTAGACAGAATATAGACAACAAAAATATCGAATTTCAGGTAAGTTAATAATAATTTTTAATATTTGTGTAATATAATTCTGTAGCGGGTTGTGGGTTTATAGGGGAATAGGGTGGGAAGTAATTTAATTATAATTAATTAAATATGTTATTTTATTTATTGGTATGTATTTAAAATTAATTGTCAATTAATTATTAATTGGTAATAATTAAAATATAAATGGTAATTAATTTTAATTGATTAATTGATAAATATGTTAATTTTAGTAATTTGTTTTCTGTAGCGGGTTGTGGGTTTATAGGGGAATAGGGTGGGAAGTAATTTAATTAAATATGTTATTTTATTTATTGGTATTTATTTTAAATTAATTGTCAATTAATTGTTAATTGGTAATTAATTAAAATATAATTGGTAAGTAATTTTAATTGATTAATTGATAAATATGTTAATTTTAGTAATTTGTTTTCTGTAGCGGGTTGTGGGTTTATAGGGGAATAGGGTGGGAAGTAATTTAATTAAATATGTTATTTTATTTATTGGTATTTATTTAAAATTAATTGTCAATTAATTATTAATTGGTAATTAATTAAAATATAATTGGTAATTAATTGTAATTGATTAATTGATAAATATGTTAATTTTAGTAATTTATTTTCTGTAGCGGGTTGTAGGTTTATAGGGGAATAGGGTGGGAAGTAATTTAATTATAATTAATTAAATATGTTTTTTTATTTATTGGTATTTATTTAGAATTAATTGTTTATTAATTGGTAATTAATTAAAATATAATTTGTAATTTATTGTAATTGATAAATTGCTAAATATGTTACATTTATTATATTATTTTCTGTAGTGGGTTGTGTGTTTATAGGGGATTAGCTTGGGAAGTAATTTAATTGTAAGTAATTACATTTTTAAAATATTTTTATTTGTGTCTAATTTTTAATTATTTTTATATTGTAAATAAATTTATTGGTAATTGGTAAATAATTAGTATTAGTAGGTAATTTTTATTATTAGTTAATTTTTATTTGTAATTTTAATTGATTAATTAATATATTTTATAAAATTGTAAAATATTTTAATTAATTTGTAATCATTATTAATATTTATGTTATTTATATTTATATATGAAGTATTTACTTTCCCTACTATTGCACTCACTGGAGTGGGAATAGTAATTTTTAACCCTACGCTATCCAACGCTTTCCCTACTGTTGCACTCTCTGGAGTAGGAATAGTAATTTTTACCCCTACGCTATCCAACGCTTTCCCTACTGTTGCACTCACTGGAGTGGGAATAGTAATTTTTACCCCTACGCTATCCAACACTTTTCCTACTGTTGCACTCTCTGGATTTGGAATAGTAATTTTTACCCCTACGCTATCCAACGCTTTCCCTACTGTTGCACTCACTGGAGTGGGAATAGTAATTTTTATCCCTACGCTATCCAACGCTTTCCCTACTGTTGCACTCTCTGGAGTGGGAATAGTAAATTTTACCCCTACGCTATCCAACGCGTTCCCTACTGTTGCACTCTCTGGAGTGGGAATAGTACATTTAACCCTCTCGCTATCCTACGGAAAAAATATTGTATATGTTTTGTTAATAATATGTGTATATATAATTTATATAGATATATATGTTTTAAAAATATATATATTTTTTTAAAGTTACATTAATTATTTATAAATTTTAAGTTTATTTAAGTATTTTAAGTATGTTTAAATCAATTATATTTATTATTATATTAGTTTTAAATTAATTTTAAGATATTTAAAAAATTCGATATCTTGACTGTATATTTTTTCCTATCGATATTTTGGAGTCGATATTTATGTACTTACCTGTTGGTAGATAGGAAGTCGATATTCTGGCATTCGATATTTTTAACTCGATATTTTGGCAAGTCGATATTTTGACTGTCGATATTCTGTCAGTGGTCCGACTGTTTAACCTCCCGATGGTAAGGTGCTGCAAGCAATGGTGATTTTCGTAAAATGAAATATGATTTCAACACCAGCCACCCATGATGACGTTTGGTCAACCTTTCCATGTCTGCAGTCCAGATTTACAGATTGGTCGACTTATTTACCAACTTATTTACCATTTTCTTGAAGGATTGCCCAGGTATTTTGGAGTTCCATAAATCACCTAGTTCTAGCATCTCAATAGTGTTCTGAAGATATTTCTTGTGGGCCCCATTCCTCCGTTAATTTCAGGCCAAACTCGGTTAGACATGGTGTTATTGGTGGCTCAGAAAAAATATATGTGTGGGAGGGTCTAGGGGACAGTATTTATAGACCAACTTTACTCCATACCCCTGATCAAAGACTTGCACAATTACAGGAGAAGGTCAGTCTGGTGGTATGACCAAAAAAACAGAATGCTCAAAAGAAACTATTCACCAGGTGTAGATAGCTTGCCCAATACCTGGCTTAAGAGAAGTCTCCATCAGCCCACCCATTTGGCGTACTTCGTCATTTGGAAGACTATGAGAGGAGGGTCGAATGTAGCCAAATGTTGCTCCAAGGCTAACATAAATAGATACCTGACCTCATACTCTCAGTAATCTCAGCCACAGTAGTTGTTCAAGATATGAGACAACTGATGGAGTGCAGTGCGAGTGATAAACGGGTGCAATTTAAAAATGACAATAAGGACAAAAAAATAAGTTTATTGGGTATTGTCCAAATGCCATGAGATAAAATAGATCGCCTGATAGTATGGAACAAATTCACTATCTCCTGGCGAATAGTGAGGTCGACATGTTTCAACCGTATGGCTGACTAGCCCGGCTTTCTTCAGGACCTAGTAGTTGTTGAATGCTACTGCAGGAAAAGCAATCAATGAAATATATTGTACATAATAATTTGCACGTGAAAGAATTAAATAGATCAGTGGTTTATTACCACCCTACCCGACATGATTCCCATGTGTGTGTAGGTAAGAACTATATCTTCATTCCTAAAACAAAAAGGTTTGTTAATACAAGGGTCAAACTTATAATAGTGAACAGAGAAAACTATGAGCATAGAGGTTAAAAAGTCAAAAGATCGATTTTACATTTTAATCGACCGTGCCAATTCATTATGTAACTTTACTAAGGCAATTCTTTATTTTTAACAACAGATAGGTACTCACCCAGCTTTCTGTGGGAGTAAGCCCCACCTCAACCGGCAACTGCTTGGTGGTAGAGGCCCCGCTTTATTCGTAGGTAAAACAAGGGAACATAAGGTGATTACATCATCCTTCTTTTATCCCTATGTTGTTCTCAGAAATCGAAAATTACAAAAACCTGAATCAGAAAGTGTAGAACCATGGCGCTCCACACCATGAAAGACAGCAAGCTAGCATTTGACGTATGCGGTTCAATCTAAAATGGTTCAGTTTAATAATGTCTTGTGTTAATTCATATAAGCAATTTCTAAACAGTCATTGCATCAAGAATTAAATCTATATATTATTAAGACAATCTCCTACGTGGTGTGCCCCTTGTTTCTATCTAAGAGACCCAATAGCAGTGGCTGGACCCAGTGGAGAGCTATCCTTATCATATATGTTAATGGAACAGAATCTTACACATGTTGCAAAGATCTACTTGCAACGCATACCAAATGTTACTTATCCAATAGTCTATATTCTCAGCTTGGTGAAAATACATGAGATCAAGAGATGCCAGATCTCAGGATTTAGGAACATACAAAATAACAGGTCACACGATCAAGGAACCTAACCCTACTTAGCATAACACACACAGAGGGGTCGATTCCGATCCGGTAAAATGCGCTCCGAATCGTCGTACGGAGCGTTTTTTCCCCGTACGAATCGTACCCGTAAACGTCCCGTACGTACGACGAAGTACGATCCGTACCAGGAGCCGAACTCCGTACGAGTCGTACAGGACTCCGTACGACTCAAATCTCCGTACGAGTCTCACTCGGAACCCGCTGTACACGACATCACTACTGTTCGCGGCTGGTTTTTACGACCCAGCAAGTACGATTCGTGTCGGGTACGCACTGTATGACCCTTTTCCTACGGGAGCCGAAAACAGTCGTAAACGCAGAGTTCGCGCCAAAACAGGTATGGAACGCCCCCCCAGGGTACGGCACGTACCCCGCATGATCGCAGGGGTACGCGCCGTACCCCTGTGATCATGCGGGGTACGTGCCGTACACCCAGCGTACATGGGGTACGCACCGTACCCCATGTACGGTGGGTATACGGCACGTACCCCATGTACGCTGGGTGTACGGCACGTACCTCGCATGATCACAGGGGTACGGCGCATACCCCTGCGATCATGGGGGGTACGCGCCGTACGGTGTGTAGGTGATCGTGCGCTTTTCCGTACGAATCGACGTGTACCGTACGAATCGCGACCGGGTCGGACGATCGGGATCGGAATCGTCCGGACGTACGGCGTCCGTACGAGTCGTACGGAAACGGCTCCGGATACGATTCGTACGGACGGGGATTTTACCGGATCGGAATCGACCCCTGAGTCTCTTACCTGTCCGTCGGTACCTCGTTGCGATCTGCAAGCAGTGTGTCGACTTCCTATCTACCAACAGGTAAGTACAAAAATATCGACAGGAAAAAATATAGACAGTCAAGATATCGAATTTTTTAAATATCTTAAAATTAATTTAAAACTAATATAATAATAAATATCATTAATTTAAAATACTTAAAAAAACTTAAAATTTATAAATAATTAATGTAACTTTAAAAAATATATATTTAATTTTAAAACATATATATATATATATATATATATATATATATATATATATATATATATATATATATATATACACATGTTATTACCAAAACATATACAATATGCTCCACACAATTTGTAACAAAGCTTTACAAATGCCGCCGGCCGGCAAATGACTGTTTTGTTAGTGCAAATTCCAACTGGAGTTGTCAGGCGAGGTCGGTCTGGGAAGCCGGAAGGTTTGCTTGCAGGATCTTATCAATAATTTATCTAGTAGAGGAGCCTCAGTGCCTAGCATTACCTCTGATCCCCACCCAAGACTCTGATCCACACCCAAGGGTTGGCATCAATTTATCTTTCATTACTGCTCCCATAGGTTTCAGATCATGACCTCAGATGGATCTAGTCAATGATGAAAATGCATAATTGATGGCCTGCGCTTTTCCCTTGATCGCCTTTATCTGGGATGCAAATGTGCCATTTGCATCTATTCTGACCCCTAAATATATGTTGGTGGAAGCCTCGTCAATTTTGTTTCCACTAAGATGCCATCGTTGATTTTTGTTGGTGCCCTGATTACAGGCCATCACATTTGTTTTTTGTGATTTACTTCCAGGCCATTCTTTTCTGCATTTGAAACAAAGCAATTGAGTAGCCTTTGGAGGCCTATTTGAGTGTTACTAAACAGCAGTAAATCATCAGCATAAAAAATGTGAGATAATTGTTGACCACCCATGCTCGGTGCTTGAGCTGTCTGCCCAACTACCTCTGTTGAAAGATCCGCCAAATACAAATTAAAAAGAAGGGGGGCTAACACACAGCCTTAGGTGTGACTTGATGGGCCATCGTATCAGGATCGGAGGGAGGAGCTAGACCCAGCCTCACTTACACCTGAATGGGCTGTGTTCTGTCCACACACAAAGGGCTGCATCTCCCCATGTAGTGAGTCTGGGGCTAGGGCAGGAAGGGAGGACCTCAGTACACTTCAAATTCTTGTCTTTGAAGTCTCTTGCACTTCAAAGGCTCAACTGGGTATATATACTGGACCTCAGACACCACCACTTCAGTACACTTCTGGACCTGTGAAGACTCTGCCATGAATAAGGACTGCTGTGCTCCTGAAAGACTGCCACTCTGCTGGACAGCTGCTTTGCTAGACACCTGTCTTGCTGTGCTGCCCTGCTGCCTGCTGTACCCCTGCTTGGGCAAGAAGGACTGGAACTGTATCACTTGAACCCAGAGTGACCCCAATGGCTAACTGGCTGGCTGCCTGATCTGAAGTCTCAGGAACATAAAAGACTTCCAACCACCTTGCTTCTGTACCTGGACTCTGACATCTGTGAGTCTGCCATGCCAAGCGGTGCCACCAAGTGGTGCCACCCCAGTCACCAAGTGGTGCCACCCCAGTCCTGAACCGTTGGGAGTGGGCTAAAAGTGTTTGCTCCAGTAGAACCAATGCATTCTGTCAAAACGACCCATCACCGCTGCTGCGCAGATCAGAACCGGCGTATTACCTCTGAAGCGTAGATCAGCACTGGTACATCACTGCATGAATTGGCATCACGCATCGCCTTGGTGCACCCAGCATCTTTGACTTTGACTGAACTAGGATTAAGGTACTTTGGTTCATTAGGCCTCACTGGGTCCCTGTATCCGGCCCGTGCTCCATCGCAGTCGGCCTGAACTTAGGACTATGTCCCGACCGGCGTGACCAGATATCCCAAATACATGTTTATTGCTTATAAGCGCTATTTTACAGTTTATTCTTTAAAAGATCCTATCTCAGGTTCCACTTATTGGACTTTTGTCATTTTGTTCTTGTTCTATTTATTAAATTAAGCTCTATTTTTCTAATCGGGTGTGGGATCTTTTGTGTGGTGTTTTTATTGTTTTAGTGTTTGAAGTGTTGCACAGATAGTTTACACATTGCCTTCAAGTTAAGCCTGACAGCTCCATGCCAAGATACAAGAGTGGTTAATTTGAGGTTTGCTTGTGCTGTAGCCTGACTATGATTGTGGTTGCTGCTTGACCAGGGCAAATACCCCGGTCAACCACCAACCCAATTTCTAACAACAGCCTTCAGTGTATCCCACAGGTTGGCTACCAAGGTGTCTGCACTGTCTTTGATGCTAAGAAGTAATTTATAGCATGTGTGAGTTTATGGACCACATCTGGCCGATCAAGAATGGTATCTCAGACCCTCCAAGGGCTAGAGTGTTGTGGTGGGGCATTCACCAAAAAGGTCATGGCTAAAGCAGCATGGTCAGATAATGCCCTAGGTTCAAGCACAACACCCCTTACGTTGGCCTGTATTGTTGGTGCCTTCAGGAAGTAGTCAATGGGGGCGTATTTTTTATGAGCTGGGAAAAACCAGTGTAGCCTTCCCCGTATATCGACATCTTCGCTCCCTAGTGTCCCTCTGAAGGAGCAGGAGACAAGGATGGCTGTAACCCTGTCTTTGTTGAGTTTGAAAATAAATGTTGATGCAGGTAGAACGGGGATTTAAGTCTTTGGCAGTCTCTGGACAGCAGATGAGTCTCCTGAAGGAGGCACATGTCACTTCCATTGTATTCTAGTTAAGACAGCACTGCCTTCCGCTTCACAGGGTTATCAATCCTCGCACATTGAGGGATAGATTTTTCAAGTCAGTGTGTGTGGATCAAGATGAGTGCATGTGTGACCCCTCCTCTTGGCACAGATTTGTAACTGGTGGATGGTGTGTACGGCCAGTGCATAACCTGATGTAGTCAAGTGGGATAGAGCCTGTGTATTTCTATGGATCCTCCCAGTAGAGCGAGCAGCAACCCTTTGGAACCCCCAAATCAAAAGATTAACAAACATGGAACTTATACTGTCAGACCTTCCATTGGGTCCGTGAGTGGCCCTGGGCCTGGGGCCATGGCAATCCACATCAGGTGTCTGGGTGCAGGGTTTCTGCCCCCCGCCGTTATCTCTGGCCATAGGCATCTGCTATGTGCTAGAGACATGAGTGAAAATGTTTGTTGGGGGAGTCCCCTCAATCACTGTCCAGGAGATCCGGCACACCGGCCAAGCTGTGCAGAACCACCTGTCTCTCCAAGGCCATTATTGTGGGGTCCAGGCAGTAGCCCGTAGGGGACTGTTTGGTTTGAAGCCTTTAGGGCAGTTATCTCCTGTGGGATTTATTGGCCCGCTGTGATGTGCTTTTCTCAGTGTCATCCAGCATGTTCAGGAGCTGGCGGGCCTCTGCTAATGTTTTAGGCTGATGTAGCATAGAATCCCAGCAGAAAATGAAGCAGAATGGGTGGCCCAGCTGTAGTAGACTCATTTATTCCTCAGGAAATATGTTATTGAGTGGAACGATCTGCGCTTTTGGACAGGCAGGACACAAAGATCTTGGTAAAGCACAAGTTTGTGCCCACAAAACTATACTGGGTGGGAATCGCGCGCCCTGTCTAAGGGGTTCTCTTTGATTTGAAAGTCGTAAACACATGCTAGGTTGTCTGGGGAATGCCTCTGAGGCCGGGGGGCCCCACCTTTTGGACTCTGGCCAGCTGTATGGCAGTCTCTGTTGTCGGGTCAAAGATTTGGAGGAAAAGGGCCTGCACATAGTGATGTCCGTTCCCTCGACCCTGTCTGGCGCTCTGTATATGGTTATGTTGTTTCTGCAAGAGCTGTTCTCGAGACATTTTTCTTTGAAATTTCTTCTAAGTCCAAAGGTAAGCAGAGACCGGGCCCAATCTACTTTGTGTATCTGCCCGTGTGGGACTGTACAGTTATATGTTCATCTTGTAGGTGCAGAACTTCCTGCCTGACTTCCTCAACGAACGCCGTTTTGCAATCTTCGAGCTCAGACACCCTGTCGCCCATCTATGCCAGGTCCCTCTTGACATCTCTGAGTTGTTGGGAGAGTTTGCATTTCACGGAATGATTGTCTTCGTACAAGGGGGTGAACGTTTCCATTAATAACCTTGTCAGCTGGGCCTTCTGGTCTCACTTCTCCATGAGCATTTTTGCTTGCTGTAGTTGCTGATTGTCTCTCACCGGGATACCCACAAGGTGTGCAAGTATCTCTTTCATGGAGCAGTCCATCCTCCCCTGCTCCACTTCCAATTTTTCCTATAAAATGTTGCAGACAGGGGCATTGAGGTCAACCCCCCTCGGCCACAGGGCTCTCACCTAGATAGTAGTCCAAGCTCCAACAACTTGGAACTCTGCACCTGGATCCTACCTACAGTGAATCCCACCCTCCAAGTGGTGTCCACCCAGTCCTGGACAATTGAAAGTGGTGGTAAATATGCCCAAACAGTTTAAAGTAAAAACTTGGGACTTTTTCAACCCACAAGCACCCTGAGATCCGAGAGATCGGGACCTATCTGAGCATCGCCTTAAAAAACCTGACCTCACGGTAGGTCCTTCTACATTCTTCTCTGCAGCAACAAATCCTGTTCAGCTGCTCCTTGCAGAAGAGGTCCCCGGCCTCATCGAGCCCTGGTCTGCTACAGCCTGCAGCTTTGTCCCACTGGAGATTTTCTACTTTCAAAAAAGTGACTAAGTCCGAACGTAGAAATCTTCACTGCGACTTTGTTGAGTGGCGCCCCGACGAGGACACCTTCTCCATGGACACTGCCAGCTGCCTTACCCCACTGAACTCTACATTCCTAGATATTTTTCTTTGAATTTTCTTCTAAGTCCAAAGGTAAGCAGAGACTGGGCCCAATCCCCTTTGCGTATCTGACAGGTGCTCCATGTAAAGGATACAAGATGGTTCCACAGGAGCGTCAGGAATCCGAAGAATAGTCCACAGCCCTCCCCTGTGGCCTTCCGACTCTATCAAACACTAGAGCACGAGAGGCGCGCCAGGGGAAAACAGGGAGACAAAACAAGGAAAGGTTGGGGTAAAAAATGTATGATGGTAGTCTTCAGACAGGATGTTTGTCAACTTCACTTGAGTGCTTGGCAATGAGTAGGCTGTAATACAAAGAAGTAATAACATGAGTCTGAATACAACAAGATTCTACAATCACTACAACCTTGATACATATAAACCTTCCCTACCCAGGGTTGTCTTAAATCTCGCGGGATGGATGTAGATGAATCTCGTGTAAGGAACTCTTCTGGAGCTGTAGCAAAGATGGTAACTTATGTAAGTACTGTGTGCCTAAAATACACGTAGTGTAATATAATGGGACTAATACACTGCTCACTCTGGTCTTTGTGTAGTGCTCGAGATACCCATCTACTATTCAGATGGAATGTACCGACTCTGGTACCAAAACACTGGATAGCTGTACAAACATCTATGGAAACAAAACGTGTATTCAAGAACTGCAGTATGTCATGAATTTTAACCAAATGAAAGTGCAGCGCAACCGCGCTGTTACCGTGATTCATAGACGAGTAGAAGTAGAGGGATCCCCTCTGGTCCACGCAAGAATCAACAGCCAAATACGTGGTAATCCCGGGATAAAATATCCCAATGAAGAGAATGGACTGGGAAGGAGGGAGAAAATATGGGCCGGGAAAGGAAGAGACACAAAAGGGACAAAAAACCTAACTAACTATCTACACAGGAGCACCAAAGGAAACCCAGCCGGGCAGCGGATACCAAGACCGGCTGCCGGGTGAAGCAACTCCAGTGAGGGAAAAGGAATGCGTTAGCCCGGCCTGTCAGCGGAGAACAAGCCCGGCTGAGAGGCGGAGCAAAACAGGAAAAGAAACACGGAGGCTGAGCCCAGCCGGATGGCGGGGAAAAAACCCGGCCGCCGGGCGAGGCTCCACAAGAAGGTAGAAGGCCCACGGAGCCCCTTGAACAAGCAGTGTACAAGGCGAGCGCTGATAGAATAAACGCCCGCAAACTGCTGGAATCTACTAAGGGAGAGAACGAGAGCCGGGGCCCGTGAAGGCACACGGGGGCCGGGAGCTCCCTCTGAGGGAAGTATCAGAAGGACAAAATACCGGAAGTCAGGCAACCAGAAATCAGGACGGAAACAGACCCAACGGAGCTAGACGCAAGAACGTGAAGCGTCGCTCCTTGGGTCAGGGAGTCCTACATAGCAAACAATTAAAGGGACAGTGTAGTAGGAGAATGCGTGAGGTATGACACTCCATCCCAGTCGGCCACAACTTTCGACTTTACCCTGGTCTTGCGTGACTAGATGTCCGCATTTGGTGTTTTGATCTATTAGGCACTTGTTTTAAATACAAACTTTACAAATTCATAACTCCAGTTCTACTGATAAGATTTTTGTCATTTTGGTGTCAAATAATTCATAAAATTATATTTTATGTTTCAAATTAGTGTGAGATTTTTCTTGTGTTGTGTTTTAACTTTGTTACTGTTTGGGTACTGCATTAATATTTTCCACATTTCCTCTAAGATAAACCTGACTGATTTTGTGCCAAGCTACCAGAGCACAGGTTAATTTAGTGACTTTTTATCGTTCACCCTGACTGGGATTGTGCTTGTTGCTTCACAAAGGTCTACATACCTTCAACCAAAGAGCCAATTTCTAACAGCTGGGAAAAATATGTCTAAAGATTTTGCATAAAATGAGGAAGTAACTTTGCATGGGTTTTCTTGCTATACACCACTTCTTTATGAATCACTAAGCATATGCTTAATATAATGTTGTGTAGTGAACATAGCTATCTATTACAAGCTCAGTGAGATAGAAACAACATCCATTATATTTAGATATATGTAGGCTAGACACTTTTTACAATATTAGGTAAAAATAAATCTATAATTAGTGATGAATTCAGAGTGTAGCAGTTGAAATTCTTTTGACATAATACATGATTCTTTAACAATTGAATAAGGAGTCAACACGTGTTTGACCCCTTAGGTGACATGCAGGCCTGGGGCTTTTTCAAGGCTATATATGGTTTAGGAAATTACAACCATGATAATTTATAAATCAAGTAACAATTAAAATAGACATACAGTAACAGAGGCAACGTATACGGGTAAATTATAAAACATAGAAATCGGGGGTGCACAGAAAAGAAAAAGAAAAAAGAAACAAAAAGGAACCAACAAAATTACCAGGACTGTATAGTATTGAAATTAATACGAATATAACAGTCTGCATGTGCTTTTTTAAACTGAGATTTTCACTGCAATCCTTGGTTTACAGCATCATGATGTCTACTCCTTGACAGGTGGTGGGGTGCCTGTGTGTAAAAAGGTGAAATGCCAAATCATAAAGAACAGTGCTCAGAGCTCAGTATTGACCTACCAAGGTTAAAAATGGGTAAATGACCATGGTATAAAGAATAAACATAACCCAATATGTGTTAATGGGTCATACATAAAGTAAGGAGGGGAAGTCAGAAGCAAATCGCCTGGGGGTCCGCATCCATAAGAAATAAATACAGGTTGGTGGAATTCGCGGAGTTTCACTACGTGGAGTTCCATGGAATTACATAAAAACTCTGCAAGATTCCACGGAGTTCCGCCAATGGGTGGAATTGGCAAGTTGCGCAGATTTTTACCACCTAGAGCTTGTTCCACACTGCAAAATCAGTGCAAAAAGCACTACGTAGTGCGCAAGAGGGCGCTGTTTTTTTACGGCCACTCAAGTAGATTTGCACTGTATAAGGTTGCGTTCTCCCACGACCTCCTGCGTTGAGAAAATCTCACCGGGTGCCTTTCTAGCACCCGAAAACTAGGGGACGCCATATCTCAGTCATGATCCGTGAGGAAGATAAATTCCCACCACGCAGTGGTAGGCAGAGTTTTGCCAGATCTCTGCGTTACAAAGCGTAACGCGGAATGGGTAAAACTCTGCCAACTCTGCCAGGCACAGCAGAATTTATCACCCACCCAGAGAAATAACATCTAAAAACGTTATGGCAATCAGTCTGTGAGTAAAGCAGGAAAAAAAGTAATTTCAGGTTGGTAGTCTGAGTGAAAGCGGATACAAAAAAGGGTAGAAGTGAAAATTCATGTCACAAATGTCATACCCAGAAAGCAGTATGGCCTGCCGAAAAGGGCGTCACACTCTCAGAAGATAGATAGAAAATCAAACTTGACGTAGCAGCAGTAGTCACGTCGATACAATGTGAAGAAAAGAAAACAAGCGCACATAAGCCCTTGCCTTACAAATGTCAAATAAGTCGGGTAGCAAGTCTCTGCGGTCCAAGCGGGAAAGAGTGTGTGGTCATTCTATGTAGCAGACTAAGAGGGAAGTGGATGGGTTCCAAAGAAAAGGGAGCTCAGGTCAGGGTCAAAGGTGCAAACTGTGGTCATATGAGAAACCTTTTTAGAGAGCGGCCAACAGTGTGTACATCAAAAAAAGGTGTTTAATAATATATTGGTACATTCATTCGAAATCGAATATAGCATCAGCATGACTCTCGTATATCACCGATTTAATAATCTAGTACCTAAATCAGACTCACCGTAGAAAAGAGATAGAATCTGTAAGCTGACAGAGGAACAGGTACAAGCTGTGAATATGAGTATAACCAACATTAGCAAATAATGCCCTCAATATATAATTCATATTTTAGAGTTCTTAAGTGTTGTGAGATGTGAGAATTAATACATCAGGCATCAGCTGAATGGGAAAAACAGAAGTATGGAGGAGATGTTATTAATAAATTGATAGAGAATACATATACAGAAGGGGAGCATGCTTTGAAAATAGATTGCAATGTTAGGACAGTGTTGACAGATGTGAATGTGAGTATAACCAAAAAAATAAAAAATGACCTAAATGTACAAATCCATACATTAACATGTGTTCATAAGTGTTGTGAGGTGTGAAATCTAAAGCTTTAGGCACCAGTTGGATAGTTGAATGGGAGGGCTAGAAGTGGTCTTGTTGGTGTCGCCAGCTGGTTGAAAAGTAGTGTGGAACAAAGCTGAAATGGTCTTGTTGGTGTCACGATCATGAATTCTCATAAGTCGTTATCAATCTTGCTGTCATTGATTGAAGAGTTAGCCTAATCAAAATATAGGTACAATGGCACCTTTTAAAACTATATACATAGAACAGGGCGCATCTTGTCTAGGACAATATCATATTTCTGGCAACTCCAAAGAAAGATTTTCTGTACCCCATAATATCAATGCAGTCCTCATTTCTTCCTCATTCATAAGCACAGGAATATTTCTTTGAACAGTTTTCAAACAATCATCCTGAGTACATTCAGTCTTAACTTAGAGGCAATGTAAAGTATTTGTGCAACACTTCAAACAGTAACACAGGGAAAACACCATACACAAAGACTCCACACCAGGTCAGGAAATTAGAACTACATTTTATGAATAAAACAATACCAAAACAACAAAATGCCATGAGTTGAAGTCGAAATATGAATTTTTAAAGATTAAATGTGAAAATAGTACTTAGAAGCCATAAGCGCCTATTTTGGATATATTGTCGTGCTGGACCGGTACAATGTTCAAAGTTCAAGACAACCACGATGGAGTATGGGCTGGATACAGGGATCCTTTATGGTCTGCTGAACAAAAGTACCTTGATCCTGGTTGCAAAAGCGAAGATGTGGGGTGCAGTCGAGCAATGCCTAAGTATCGATCCAACGGGGGAAAGGCAATGCATCGATTTTCTCCAAGCAGCGATGGCAATGCACCGGTTCCGAAGACGATGCAGCAGTTCCGAGATGTGATGGTTCTGAAGCGGGTTTCTCCAAACAGTCAAGGGACTGCATCGATCGTCTTTCTGCAGTGGCAGAAATGCGGTGGTTCTGATGCTCTGGTTCCGATGGTGAGGAGCTGGTAACAAGTGCAATGCACAGGTCCTGCTCTTTCAATGCTGGCAATGCATTGATTCTGCTCTCGCATAGGTGCTGTAGTAGAACAACTTAGGACCACTTCTAATGGTTAAATGTGGAAGAGCAGGTGAGTTTTAGTCTGTTATGTCCCTGAGACTTCCGATGAGTAGACTAGTCAGTTAGTCCTTGGAGCCACTCTGGGTTCTGGGGACAAAAGAGGCAGGTTCAGTTCTTCTCACTCAGTGCAGCAGAAAGCAGTTCTTCAAAAGCAGCTGTCCAGCAGAGTGGCAGTTCTTCAGCACAGCTGTCGTCCTTCGTGGCAGAGTATCTTCAGGTCCAGAGGTGTACTGAAGTGGTAGTGTCAGAGGTCCAATATTTATACCCAGTTGTGCCTTTAAAGTGCACTGAGGTCCTCCGTTCCTGTCCTGGCTCCAGAATCATTACAGGAATGTGTGCAGCCCTTTGTGTGGGGACAGGACACACCCTAAATTAACCCGTGCTCAATTCTCTGGTAGCTTGGCACAGAGCAGTCAGGCTTAACTTAGAGGCAATGTGTAAAGTATTTGTGCCACCCTTCAAACAGTAATAAAGCAAAAATCACCACACAAAATGATTCCACAGCAAGTTAGAAAAAGAGAGGTTGATTTAGTTAATGAAACAAGACTGAAATGACAACCAACTAACCAGTAGAAGTAGACATATGGAGGTTTAAGTATTCAATGCAAATGGCACCAAAAAATACAAAGTGTCAACCGTGGATCCCCAGTTACGCAGACCAAAAAAAGTCAAAAGTTCAAGCCAACCATGATGGAGTGCAGGCCAGCTACAGGAACCCAGTTAGACCTGCTGAGCAAATTACCCTAAATTGTGGTTTGTGGAGCGTTGTGAGGGTCCACGTCAAAGAGGAGCTATGCAGCCAAAGCGATGTGTCAGCTCTGAGATGCAGTGATGGTGCGGTCTTGTATTGACAAAGATCCTTTCATTGAGGGCTTGCGATGCAAAGTCTGGTGTTGAGGATGCAGCGCGTAGTCAGGGGCGATTGGTCGGTTCCCGAGAAGTAGTGAGGCTACGATGGAAAGTAAGGCGTCGTAGTCAATGCTGCCAACGATGAAGGATGCAAGGGCTTGCACAGAGGATGCGTTGCACAGCGGCGGTTCAGATGAGGTGGCAGGATGTGATGTGATGCACTTCTTTGTGACTGTGGTGATCTTCACAGCAGCTGCGATGCAGCGTTCTGCTTGGGTAGTACCTTGCAGAAAAGATAATGAGGTGGTTCTGCTGGATCCACAGAGGCTGGCAGGGCACCATAGGCCCACTTCCAAAGGTCCGGAACTGGGACTGCACCACTTGGCAGGGTAGATTCAGTGATGGCAGACTCCAGGTATTGGGGTTGAGGTTGTTAGAGCCTTCTGTCCCTAAGGCTCAAGTTAGGAGGTTAGCCCCTGGAGTCACTCTGGGGTCTTGGGTTCAACAGATGCAGTCCTAGTCCTTCTCTACAAGGTAAGTGGGCAGAACGGGAGTGAGAATCACTTTGCTCTCCTGAGGCACAGCCGGGAGCAGCGCTCTACACTCTTTTAAAAAAATTGGTTTACTTGTGTTTTTTAAAATTTTTCACTCTACTTACCCCTGGGCTATCACCACCTTTTGGCACTGACACCCCCCGCACAGCGGAGCTATCGCTGTAGCGGGCGAGGTGTTTGAATCCTTATTGCCGCCATTCGTCGCGAGCATTAAGCCACGCCCACTCGCGCAGGCCACGCCCCCTTTGCCAGGATCATTCTTAAGCGTTGAGTACAAGCGCCGACCTCAGAATCACTTTGCTCTCCTGAGGCACAGCCGGGAGCAGCTCTCTACGCTCTTTTTAAAAAATTGGTTTACTTGTGTTTTTTAAAATTGTTTCACTCTACTTACTCCTGGACTATCACCACCTTTTGGCACTGACACCCCCCGCATAGCGGAGCTATCCCTGTAGCGGGCTAGGTGTTTGAATCCTTATTGCCGCCATTCGTCGCGAGCATTAAGCCACGCCCACTCGCGCAGGCCACGCCCCCTTTGCCAGGATCATTCTTAAGCGTTGAGTACAAGCGCCGACCTCAGAATCACTTTGCTCTCCTGAGACACAGCCGGGAGCAGCTCTCTACGCTCTTTTTAAAAAATTGGTTTACTTGTGTTTTTTTAAATTGTTTCACTCTACTTACCCCTGGGCTATCACCACCTTTTGGCACTGACACCCCCCGCACAGCGGAGCTATCTCTGTAGCGTGCGAGGTGTTTGAATCCTTATTGCCGCCATTCGTCGTGAGCATTAAGCCACGCCCACTTGCGCAGGCCACGCCCCCTTCCACCCCTCTCTATCACTGGTATTTAACATGTGTCACCACCGGAAGCGCAGCGGGTGCGACGAATGCGTGCCGAAGGCGCGTCTAAGGCAAGCCCGTCTGCGCCCGTCCGCGGCCGGCTGGGGCCCGTCATTCTGCCCAAATTACATCCTATGCCCCTAGGGACCTGATCGCATTACACTCCCTCTGGCCGTTGGAATCCACCAGCTACTCAAAATTACGCCAACTTGGTGTTTTCAACGCCCGTAGTGTTTTCCCAGAGCCCAGGGCCCTCCCATCCTCCTCCACCTCCGAGCACACTGCTTCCTTCCCTCCTCCCATAATCCGGCCTGTCCAGTCGCCGGCTAACATGGAACTAGCCATCATATACCTTAACACCCGGTCGCTAGTCAGTCACCAACATGACATTTGCCACCTCTTGGACTCAGATCGACCTGATATCCTACTCCTAACTGAGACCTGGCTGAACGAGGACTCCTCCCCTGATATCTTGGCAGCCATTCCTCCGGGGTATTACATTCTCCAAGCCAATCGACCAGCTGGTAAATCTGGAGGTGGCGTAGCCGCTATTATCAAACTCTCCATCAGATTCACCTCCTTCTCTCTACTCACCATCCCCCAGGCTGATTGCCTGGTTATTAGACTCGAATCCTCGGTGTCCCCTCTTATTTGCGTTTTGGTATACCGCCCCCCTCAACCCATGCCCAATTTCCCCTCCCTCTTTTGCGATCCACTATCTCAGCTCACAATTAACAACTCTAAACTCCTGGTTTTAGGAGACTTTAATTACTGGCCGTCGGACCCACATGAAAGCTCCCATTCCTTGGCTTTCACTGATCTATTAAGTGGGCTCAATGGCCTTCAACATGTCCACACAGCCACTCATTCCAAAGGCCACACCTTAGATCAGGTGTGGACCTACAACCTCGAAATCAAATCACTCACGATCCTTCCCTGCCATTGGTCGGACCATTTCCTAATCTCTTTTCTTCTCCTGGTCCCCCCGTCGCCCCTTCGCAGCCAAGGCCCTAGCCTTCTGGCCCGCAATTGGAATAAAGCAGACCTCGTCCTTTTTCTTTCCTCTCTAACATCCTCGGTTCCGTCCGGCCCAGGTTCTCTAGATTCCCAGGAAGCCGCACTCACCAAATGGCTGGAGTCCGCCAGCGACAAGATCGCCCCTCTTAGGTCAATTAGAACTAAGCGCCCTCACGACGCACATCGCTGGTTTTCAGATAGCCTTAAAACCTTAAAGCTGGGACTTCGCCAAGCCGAGCGTCGCTGGCGTAGAAACTACGACCCTTCAGAAAAATCTCACTTCCTAAAATTATCCGGAGAATATAAACAGGCAATTTCAGCTGCCAAAACTGCCTACTTCTCCACAAAAATTCTCAACTCCGCGCAAAAATCCAAGGACATTTTTGCTATTGTGGAGGAGCTTTCACACCCGGACAGGGTGACCATCAAACCACTCCCATCTCAGGTACTTTGCGACTCCCTTAACTGTTTCTTTATAGACAAAATCAGCAAAATCAAAAACAGTATCTCCTCTGGTCCCCCGGCGTTGTCCCTCCCGGAAGCTGCCCCCTTTCTTAATTCCCTCTCCTTGACCCAGCTCCCTTCTATACCCGAAGAAGACTTCCTCTCCCTTCTAAACAAAGTCTCATCTGGTTCCCCCGCAGACTGCTGCCCCCCGGCGATTCTCCGGGTCGCTTTTTCGGCCTGCCCTGCCCCTCCACTAGCCCTCTTGAACAACTCTCTCCTGCTTGGTGTGGTCCCCAGTCAGTTCAAGAATGCCGAAGTGGTCCCCATATTAAAAAAAACCAACGCCGACCCCTCGGTATTGGGCAACTTCCGTCCCATCTCCCTTCTTCCTTACCTAAGTAAAGTACTTGAGACACATGTGACCAGCGTCCTCAGCTCCTTCGTTGAGGACTCCAACTTTCTAGACTCCCAGCAAGCCGGGTTTAGACCTGCCCATTCGACAGAGGCGGTTATTCTCTCTGTCATGGAGGAACTCCGTAGAGGCGCTGACTCTAACACCAGTCAAGCCTTGGTGCTCCTAGATCTGTCGGCGGCCTTTGACACGGTCGACCACACCATCTTAGTTGACCGTGTCAAAGAGGAGGGCATCAGTGGGACGGCCCTTAACTGGCTTCGTTCCTTCCTGGCGGACCGCCACCAATCGGTCCGTCTTTCCCAGTTCACGGCAGGTAGGACGAGGGTCACCTGTGGCGTTCCACAGGGTTCGTCCCTGTCACCCCTTCTTTTTAACCTGTACCTTACCCCCTTGATCCGCTCCCTCCGTGGCAGGAATGTCACTGCATTTAATTATGCAGATGACATTCAGCTCGTCTTCAATCTCGACTCCTCGGATGAAGCGGCTCAAGATTTCCAGTCCACCCGTTGCCATATCAGTAATTGGATGGGCGTTCATCATCTCAAACTTAATCCCGACAAGACGGAGCTTGTTCTTGTCAGAGGCCCATCCAATCCCTGGAACTCCACATTCTGGCCCCTTTCCCTCGGTCCCCCCCCCTCCCTGCTGACAAAGTGAAAAGCCTGGGGGTTTACATCTCCCAGGACCTCTCAATGAAGCACCAGGTCAGTGCCACTGTGTCCTCCTGCTTTTTCCAGCTTAGGAAGATTCGGAAAATAGCCCACTTCCTGACCACTGAAGCCCTCACCTTAGCACTGTTGGCATTAGTCATCTCTCGGATCGACTACGCCAACGCCCTGTACGCTGGCATCCCACAATACCAAATTAATAGATTACAACTGATACATAATCAGGCAGCTTGCCTGATTTATCACCAACCAAAACACCACCACGTCTGTCCCCTCCTTAAAGCCCTCCACTGGCTTCCAGTTTCAGAGCGCTGTAAGTTCAAACTGGGCTGCCTGACTCATAAATCTTTGGCCGGCATTGGTCCCTCCTTTATCTCCTCTCTCTTGCATCCTTATGCTCCCTCTAGGCACCTCCGCTCCTCTCATCTTGCGCTCCTTCAGACTCCCCGTTTCAGACGCAAAAAACACGGAGGTCTCAGATTCTCTTTTTTGGCACCTTCATTCTGGAACTCTCTCCCGCTGGAACTGAGACTCTCTCCCTCCTACCTTCACTTTAGGTCTCTCCTAAAAACTCACCTCTTCCGTAGCATCTACACATAAGCCTTCCTCTCCCCGCCCTCTGCCTCTCACCAAACAAAGTGACCAGCGCCAAGAAACCGTCCGGTGAATGCCGCGCTTTATAAGTAATTTTTACATTACATTACATTACAACGGCAGCACACTAGGGCAGTAGCACTTCAGAGCAACAGTTCAGCATGGTGGAAGTCCTTCCAGCAGCATAGCAGTATTTCGTCTTGGCAGAGTATCCACAGGTCAAGAAGGGTACTAACGAGTTGGTGTCTGAGGTCCAATATTTATACCGAGTGCCCCTTCTAAGGAAGGTGGAGAAGCTTCTAGAGGTATCCCTTTCAATTCCCCAGACATCCTGTCTGCTATCTCCTGGTTCCAGACTAATTCTGACTAATGTCTTAGACAAAATCATCAACAGACACTTCACCGAATACCTCAACGACCACCAACTCCTTAATACCACTCAATCTAGTTTCAGATCTAACCACAGCATGGAAACAACCCTCATCGCCACCACTAATGACATTCGCATGACACTAGATGGAAGAGACACAGCAGTCCTCATCCTTTAGAACCTCTTAGCAGCATTTGACATGGTCTCTGACTCCATCCTCATCCGCACTGAAACAACATCAGAATCTAAGGACAAGCACTCAGATGCATCTGCTTTTTCCTGACTGGAAGGATCTATTCAGTCAGCCTGGCACTGTGTACCTCAGACGCCTTTAACCTCATCTGGGGAGTTCACCAAGAATCTTACCGGAGATGGACCCTCTTCAACACATACATGATCCCTCTTGTCAGCATCAGCATGCTACAAATCTGCATAACAATCTGCATAACACTGTGCGCATCTATGAATTAAATCAGCTATTCAAATTATGGAGTGCAAAATTGCAAAGTTATTACACAAACGACCTAGAATTCTTGAGAATACTGTGATTGTTACATGTAATTCGCTAAGTTTTTGCATGTGGGTTTTAATGTTAAATCTGGGTTTTAGGGCCCTTTTAAAGTTGTTTTTAGAAAAGAAATCTGCTACTTCCACTCAATTTTAAGTTGCAAAAAATAAAGTTTTAAAGTTACATTGCCAGAAGATGGTATGTCCATTTACAAAGCCAACTAGCACTCATGAGAAAATGTTTCCTATTTGCAGGAAATAATTATGCTATGGCATAAAACGTAGAAAAACCAAAAAGTCGGCAAACTATGGCTAAGGAGATAATCAGCATATACAAGAGACTTCGGCCGTGTGATGACATCTGAGTACACCTCCACATCTGATACAGAATAATTTATCGCCTTATTTCAGAGTGGTGCTTTGTCTAAATTTCTTATCTGCGCTACAGAAACACAACTATCGTAATTTAGTCCTATCATGGTCTTTTTTTATTGTACTTTATTAATACTAATGATGGCATCAATTGTTTCTCTCACTATATTGCAATCAAAATACTGGTTCAATGTCTGAGATATTCACTGACTCAATTTTTTAAGTGAGCAGCCACATTTCATATAGCTTTAATTTACATTCTCTCAAAATGTGTGGTGAACAAATTTAATCTATCTATTTGTCCATGACCTAAAATGTCAGGCACTATCATTCTACCCATGGACATCATATAGGGGTCACCAGGGGTCGCAGTTACTACTCCTCGCTTGCCCTTTACTACCCTTGACACTGCCTTTGAGAACTGAACCAACCGAGCTCAAAGCCTCCATACCACAACTTGTGAACCGCAGAATCTACGGCTATCAGGGATCTGTCTCGTGATAAGAATATCACGATTAAGTAAGCCGATAAGGGCGGAGCCACGGTGATTATGTCTTCATCTGACTATGACACTGAATGCTGTAGACAGCTCAGCGACAGGAAGTACTACACCCCGATCCAGGACGATCCTACTCCTAGGTTATGAGAATTATTACCAGCATGACATTGCTGCAGAAAATGAAGGGTGGATCACCAAAAAAGAATCAGATTTCCTTCAGACTAAAGACCCAATAAAACCTTATTTCTACTGCCTCCCCAAAATATATAAAGGGGTGCCCCAGTCCCAGGTAGACCAATCATGTCTGGCATTGAATCGATCTTAGAACCACTGTCCAAATTTGTGGACCACTTCATCCAACCTCTGGTCAGGGAGACACCGTCTTTCATCAAGGACACGACTGATGTCCTCCGTCTACTGGAGGGTCTTCCACATCCAGAGAGAGTCGACCTTCTGGTCACCCTGGATGTGGAGGCTCTCTACACGAATATCCCACAGAAGGCGACCCTTCATGTGATAGAGTACGCCTTGTTGGGACAAGAATGGAATTCACCTACTCCAGTTCCATTCATAATGGAGTGTGCTACTCTAGCGCTAACTGAGAACTTCTTCAAATACCAAAGTCAACTTTATCATCAAACACAGGGCACTTCGATGGGCAGTACGTTTGCACCTAGCTTAGCATGTATGTACATGTCGGTCTTTGAGGAAAGGGAGATCAACAACCTACAAAACCCTTATCATGCCAACGTACTTCTCTGGAAACGCTTCATAGATGACATCTTGATACTATGGAGAGGGGATCATTCCAAGTGCGAAGAATTCTGCAAATGGATTAATACACTTAATCCTTACTCACGTTTCACCCACACAATCTCAACATCTGAAATCCCCTTCCTTGATCTTCTGATTAAGTTAGATTGTGACCGCACCACAACCTCATTATATCAGAAACCTACTGATTTTACAGTCTTCTGCTTTTCAGCAGTCACCACCATAAAGGCTTTGCGTGAAAACCTGCCCGTTGGACAGTTTCTCCGGATTAGGAGAAACTGTAGCACTTTACAAGACTACCAACGGGAATCTAACACCTTGATGAAAGATCTGATCAAACGTGACTATCCCAAACGAACGGTAGCTCTAGCACGCAAACGAGCAAAACACAATAACCGTGAAGGCCTTCTGGAGCAGGTCACACGAGAACCAGACCCTGCCATGACCTGTGTTACCACTTTCTCATCCGATTCCAATCGAATTGGGAAGATAATCTTGAAAAACTGGGGAATCCTGAACACTGGTACTCTCTTTTTACACATCCCGAGATTTACTTACAAACGCACGAGCAACCTGAAAGATTTTCTGATACACACCAGACCCCCACAACTCAAAGCCAATACCCAGAAGACAGTGTGGGACTTGCCACCAGTGAAAGGCCATTATCCCTGTGGCTCTTGCTCAGTGTGTCCCCAAACCATTACCACCAAAGAAATAACTTTCAGGAATGGGGTCATCTGGCTAAACACAAAACACACTAATTGTAATTCCACGAACTGCATTTATGTCCTTCCCTGCCCTTGTGGTCTCCTTTACATAGGCATGACTACTAGGCAGGTGAAGATACGCATGATGGAACATAAAAGCAACTTTCGTTGCCACAAAAACAACACCAGAATGACTACACACTACCTTGAAAGACAACATGCCCATGATTCATTTAGATGGCCTGTACTTGAATCCCATCCAGGAATGTCCAAAAAAGCCCTGTTCCGGCTGGAACAACGATGGGTACTTCGCCTCTTCACTGACAAGGATGGTCTTAACGAAGACATCCCTTGGAGCTCTTTAACCTGATGAGCTGTTGTTACTACTACCTCTTATCAACAGCCTCTCTATCTGTCTCAGTCCCTATGTTATTAACCTTCCACAACTACTTTGGCATCCTCCATACCTGTGAACACTAAGTCCTCCTTGACCCTCCTTGTTTGGAGTGAGTCGAGGACACCTTTCCTCAGAGGCACCAGCTGCCGTCACCCACAGCTACACCTTACACCCTTGCCAACAGATCCATATGAGCACAGCACCACTTCCTCTTCCGCTCTGCCCACTCCTCACGCCCACCACCACCCCCTCAATTCTAATCCATTCATGGTTATATGTCCCTTTGTGACCATACACAATCATTATCATTCTTCAGGACACATTGAGGACCCACTTGCAGACCGACCTTCCTACATAGCGTACCCCCAGTAAGGCCAACCAGTCCTCCCGGGCACAGCCAACACCACTCCACATCCTCCTTTGTGGTCTACCGGGGTGCATACTTATTGACACCGGCAACATCGTTTGTGGGTTGTGTTTACACTGTATCAGCGCTTCATTAGTGCCTATTAGACTCCTCACCACGAGGAACTCAAAGATGGCGCCCACCACCGGAGGTCAGCGCTCTAGCTTTTTTCTAGCATGTACACGCGGCCTTCCAACCAGGAAGTAAATTCCCGCGTGACTCGTCCTACCTGGCTATATACGCTCCCAGGGGCAGATAGACTGGAGTGTCCCAGGTTGGCAGGAGCACCGGGATCCTTTACTGGCGCAACCGTGAGTACTACTCGGCGAGTTGAGACGTGTTTGACCCGAGTTTCCGACGGGCTCACACTGACGGGGAGGGGAGATCCAGGCGATGTTACGCGGTTCCCTTCCTGCCGGCATCTTAGCATGGGCACACCCCTCATTGGACAGCAGTTTTGCTGGCTCGCGTGAGGTGGAGATGGCGATCAGTGATACTCGGCAACCCTAAATGCTTGCCGATCTTTGTATGGGCGTACTTTCTGTTCATTTGTGTGTCGGCCATTTAAGCTGCCCTGTTTCCATGTCGGTGTGTGTACATGCTAATTGAGAGTGTGGTGGGTTGTTGAGCTGAGAGATCCGCCCTGGAGTCTCACGGGGATGACAGATTTGGCAGGGTTTAGTGAGACGCCACTCCCTAATCCGGCAAGGCAATATTATTTGTTTGTTGACAGGATCGGAGTCGGCCTTTCCGAGCCACCGGTCACTTTTACATCTCACAATTTTCAATGTGCGGCTTTCACGGCCCGATAAACGGACCGCTGGTGTGCGCTCGGACGTCTTTGCTGTACGGTGTCAGTCTCGGGCGATTCTGGGTGAGTGTGCCCTTCTTTTGGGTACTACTTTAGTGGTTGAATCATGGTGAAAGACCGCGAGTGATTTTGCATGGATGCCTTTTGTTCACACCCATCCCTTAGGACACGACATCCTTAGTGTCAGCCTCCTCCAACACTGGCTGCCATATGCTCTCAACTCAAGTTGGGTGAGTTCTTGAGGACACGACAGGTCCCTTGACTCTTTCAATGTCCATTTTAGTGGTTTGCTGCTGCTACAGTCGTTTGTAATGTTTTTTGATGTGGCCTACTTACACTTAAGGGTCACATAGGACGCATGTCACAGCTCACTTGTGCTCATCACGCGTTGAGCACCACACATTGTGTTTGGTGCTGTGTCACAGACCATGTTGTTACTGTACTTTGGTTATTCACTATTGTCATGTTTTAATTTTCTCTTTTGCAGGTTGAGTAAGATCTACTAGTGCCACTTTTTAGGGTGCTGTACAGGTGGTCCCTCACTCACCTTATTGGGTTCTTGACCACTACCAAAAAGTGTAGGTAGATCAATTTTCTATTGGTCCTCCTGAGGAATTGCCATAACTTGATTTAAGGCAAGAAACATGTCGACCTATTTTAACAGCACACGTCCCCACACACCTTGATGTGGGAGGGTGCGTTTTTTGTTTTTAACCATGGCAGTGGCCACATTTCATTACAATTGTTCTGAGTGGACCACTGTTCCCTGTTTTAGCTCACACAACACCTTATCATCACCTACACTGACTCTTACACCTAGGGCCCTCACACGCACTGCACCCAATGTCTTGCAAAAAAAAATCTCTGCTAAGTAGGCCCCTTCTAGGGTGCCTGATCGGTTATTGCACCGCCGACCCGAGCAGGAGCAGGCCCGATGATGAAGCAAGACACCCGCTTGTTGGATGTGTGAGGGTCTTTTTCGATAAGGAGGAATCCCTTTCTCCTGTTCTTTCAATCCTTTACACATCAGGGTACATCTTCTCCCTGTGCCATCTGACCTCCACCTGCTGTTTTCATTTGGAACTTCATACTGGTTTTGTTAATTTTTGCATGTATGCTGGACCTCTTAAAGTCCTTCGTTCCCCCTCATTGATAAACTGCCTTTGTGATCCCTGGCCTCAGAGGTAGCAAAATCAGTGCCAAGAACACAGGGGTGTCTCGCATTATCAGAGTCAAGCTCTAACTTCATTTTCTGCTCATTTTTATTACACTAATAGTGAATAATAGTTTATTATTCACTATTAATGTAATAAAAAGTGGAGCAGCAAGATCTGGACCTTCACTGGCATCTTAGATAAGAAAAATAAAATGGTTTTAATGTAAATTGTGTGCTTACATGTGGGTAAGAATGAGTTTGGGTGAGAGAAAAGGTACGTGTGTGAGCATGTATGTTTGTTTATGGGACCCTGGATGTGTATGTGTCAAAATGAGTGAGTAAGTATAAGTGAGTCAGAGTAAGAGTAAGAGTGAGTGAGAGAGTGCGATGAAGGATTCAGTGTGTGCAAGAGATTAGGTGAAAATGAATGAGTGCAAGTCACTGCTAATGATAGAATGAGTGTGAATAACTAAATGTTAAGTGAGTATGTGTTGTTATGCTTGCAGATCCGCTGTTGGACCTGGCATGCTTCTTGGCTTATAGAAGCACCCTTGACAAAATGTTAGTACTGGAATACCGGAGTCAATACTTGCACATGGAATACCCTCTGCAAAATGCTACTGCTGGCACTCTGGGGCACCCATAAGAAAATGCCAGTGCGAGCCTCCTGGAGGAAATTAATGGCATAGTTGGCATCTGTGGCAAATTGCTGGTGATGACAGATTGGAGGGAAATTCTTGGCATATGGGAAGACAACTGTGGCAAGGTTGTGGGGACATCCACGAAGAAATGTGGTCCTAGACATATTAGACATATTAGACATATTAGACATAACCTTTGACATAAGGGAAAATTATGGCACTGACATATTGTATGTAATGTTTGGGCAAAAGGGGCCACTATGGCAAAATTCTGGTCCTAGCAATGGAGGTAATCTTTGACATAAGAGGGCACCCATAGGCTATCAGATTTCAGTAGCTTGGCACACCGTAAAAGGACATGAATATTTAGTGAGTTTGTTTTTTAGACCCTATGGGTTTTTTGAAAATGTATGTAAAAATGTGCATTAAAATGCACTAGTAAAGCTCATTTTTTTCAATAATTTCTCAGGGAAGAGAAATCCCCACCCTTTGTTCTCCACTGGAAGAAAATATAATAATAATTATGCAATTATGTAACTTCAACAAGGTTAATTATTTTGATCTCATCAGGATTAAGGTTATGTGACATCACTTCTTGGGATGATGCAGGGTCAAAGGTCATATGATGTCACTTTCAGCAGTTTCTAATAAAACATGTCAGAAATGTGTGAGAGTCAAAGGCCAAACATATGACTTAAGCCCGTTGTCCATTTCAATGCAAGCAAATTATTATTTAAACTTCTGTATGATATTCAAGCACAATACATGCATTGCCATCATCGTATTTCACATCATATTGTATCTTTTAAACATGCCTTTAAATCAAATGGTTATTGTACGGTGCTATCATTTTAAAATCCATATCTATTGCAACACTCTGTTTGTAGGACTAGTGAAAAAGTAGTTGGATAGAGGTTTTTTTTATAGCTTTAGGCTGTGGTTTTTGGTCACAGCAGCGTTCCAGAATGGCGAGCAATTTGCAATGTGCTGCACAGTTCAAATTTCAGCAGGTTCACCATGCATGGAATTCTCAGGACAGAGCGCTAGAGATCACGGTTTCTTTTCTTAAATTGAATATCTTTCTAGTAACATGTTGTGATGTCTTATAGTCTTATATGTTCACTCTTGTCAATCTGCTATCATCCCTAAAGGCAAAGTAACATTGGATGGACAGTTTTCAATACCTGATACAGCTACTCAGAAAGAAGCTGTCAGTTCTCATCACTCAGCGGGGAGCTTGGAGTGCCACATATCAACCTTCTGTTTGAACTTTCCCGGTTTGTCAAAGTTTAATTGGAAATTATCTAAGATATATTGTGATTCTTATCAAAGTTTATAGCTGTGATGGCATTTCCACTGGAATGTTTAGTATTGACCTCCTTACTAGGTACTTTGTCTTATTTGCAGAATTGGCAGTCCGCTCATATACAGAGAAAATGGCCACAACCTTTTCCTTCACAAATTGAAAACACAATTGCAATTGAAGCAATTCCTTTTAAGAATTAAGCCTTCAACGAACAGACTCGTTTATTTAGATTGTTTGCCTGGTGCTTGCACTGTGTGGCTAGCTGGGACATGGCAGGCAATGGAAAGGTGTGACTTAATCCTCCTTCCATGCTCCACCAAGACAAGGAAATCAGATTTGTTCACAGCATCTGCACCAATTTCTTACTGTGGGAAAAATGTTGCAAACCCCCACACTGCACATGCTATTTTATGTTAGAGGCAGTTAGTTGTAGTAGTTGGGATCCTGCAGAGCGGATATTTACATAAGGACGTTCACCGCATCACCTAGATGCTCTACTCAGAAAAATGTGACATACGAAAGTAGATATATGCATAATGGCAGTCACTCAATTATTCTAAGGATATTACTTGACAACATAGGACTGAAAATAAATTAGAAATGTACTTTAGAAGCTGCTGGCCTCGTGTGCATTCTTTCTTGGACCACCCATTATTATTTACCTCTGGCGCTCAGAAGATTTCCACGTTGTGAACGTGGCTGAAAAATAAGATAAAGTATGTAACAAATGGGCACTGTAACTACACTAGAAACACCCTTTGAAGAAGGAGCCAAGCATGCTGCTAGGAATGAACTAGGTATTGTAAAGTTTACAAAACCATAGCAACATTGAAGACATTTCTACAGTTTATTCCTCTTATCTATCTATTCACAGTTAACAATGAAAAGGGAAAGTACAAAGACACAGGTAATGTACTGACCAAGTCATTCTATCCCAAACATAACCAATCCCCTTCTTATTGACAGTAAAACTATTTTCCTGTTAGTGTGCTTTTACTCGCTGTGGTCCACATTAAAGTACCCATTATACAAGGATGAGGGCTGCAAAGACTCAAGCACTGGCGATGCCAATAGGCCTGGCTAGAAGTAATATTGTTAGGGGAAGTGTTTGGTAAATACTTGAGTGACTGTGTGTCTTGTGCCCCCTGTTGTCTCCAGTTAAAGCAACATCTTGGTCTACAACAGTATAGAAGCTGGAACCCGGGAGTAGGCCAATCTGCTTATTAGATTGCATTAGCAGAGGTAAACTACACCCTTACTGAAGTAGTGAACTGATAAGGCAGACGCAGCAAATTACAGCATAATAGATACTTTTGTTTAATCTGTCAACTAATGCGACTTCTACGTGATATAATAAATACCAGCAATGGTAGACATTTTGTATTGTCAATGAAACGTTGTCATGACAATTTGAAACACAACAGTGAATGACAGAGTGGCAATTAAATGTTATGATCATAACGCCTGAGACTAGACCAGCGCTGGCTCACAGCTGTCTCACTGCACCTGGTACTGATACTAGTGCAGTCCTGATGACTTTATGTGCAATGTTGGGTGTCCCAAGTGTTTTTGAACTACAAGAAACTTGAATAGAAAATAACATGCAGGACACAACGCAGTAGTGGGAAAATATGTAAAAAAATCAAGCGTAGATGGAAGCAACACGATAAGGCTAGATGAAGTGCGCGGTCACATGCCACTCACATTTCTCTGTAGGAGCTGAGAAAACAAAAGTTTGTGAATGTGCAGTTTCCCAATACAAAGGTTGATGTAGAAGAGTGTGTAACTCAGATTAAGAGGAATTTCTGTGAAGTTACACCAAATCACTAAACATTACTGTGGATCATATGGAGATGAAAAGAGGGGGTATGAGTCTGCAGACAATAGAAGTTAAGCCTTACTTTCTGTTTCATAGGGGACAGTATTTCCTCCATGACCCTCGTGAAGTGTCATTAACAACCTTTTCCTTAGTTCCATCGTCACCAAAAACCACTCACTGTGAAAAGGTAGGGCCGAATTCGACCAAGAACCCTTCAGTATTTGCCCGGCGTTAGCCGCCTCTCATACCATTCGAGATTACCAAACAAAGAGGCAGGCGCTGGAGACAGAAGGCAGGAAACAGGAGTTTATTCCGACGGAGCAGAACACGTCAAATCAGACAACAGGGTATCTTCTCGAGGTGCTCTAACCGCATCTCTGAGGCCTGGCCTCTTATACACAGGTTTATGGCTTTATTACATACACTGCATCCGTAATGTTTCTTTGAAGGACAGAAAAGACATCCTCGGAATCCCCGGTCCAGGCCCGTTCCCACACATATCTACAGTAGAGTTCCCACCCCGATCTCAGCATGTGGTGGTTATCACTCAGCTGGACATTCCGCTGGGAACGGGGATGTGTGTGATCAGTCGGATCTTCGGGGTGCGAAAGCATTGATTAATCCCTGCTCCTTTGATGTGAGGCGAGGTCCTACTGTAGGGGGCAATAAACTGCATCTGTTGGGCTAGGTGATGGCCTGGGATCAGGCCGGACAATCGGGCAGGGAGGAAGAGGTTATCAAAAGGGCCTGTTCTTTGAATGAGATGAAAGAGCGAGGGGGTTCAGCACGGGATGTGGCTCGGAGACAGGGTCGCGTTTAGAGGTGCGTTTATGGCCCAAGCAGGAGAGACCGGGGGCTGTCGGGGCGCGGGGAATGCTTGCGAGGCCGGGGAGTGAGAGGGAGAGAGACGCGCAGGCTATTGGCAGTGGGCAGAGAGGCCTCGACACACAAAATGGCTGCCACTTACGTGCATGATGGGGCCTAAAAGGGACAAGATGGTGTGGCCACTGTTTCACGATTTTCACTTTACTTTCAACAGTGGCTGGGGTGAACATAAATGAACGCCGCTTAAATATACCTAATTTTGGTCATTTTCCACAGTCCCCAGTTTTTATCATAAGTTAGTTCATTCCTGTTCATGTCACAGGTGAGGATGTACAAGCTGACATTAGTTAGACAATTCGCTTTGGTAGCCCATATGCATTACAGGCAGATGGAAATAATTCTGCTATCAATGCAGACAGAATCGTACATAACCATATGTAGTCAATGTGGTGGACGGGGAGACAGTGCATACAAAATTACATTAGCTGCGTCATACGTTAGACCTTGGAGGCGGGGACATTACATTAGACGATGTAGGAGATTCGTTCGAATACAAACATGATGTTATACAAAAATGTTCTGGCAGGATAAGGGCTATTATCACTTGAGGTCTGGGCTCCATGGGGGTCAAAAATAGACAGCATGTTCATGTGCATAACTGGTGTTCTACAATCATCAAGATACAGAGTTAACGCCTTCTTAGTTATCCATGTGCAGTTAAAAGGGACCGATGTAAGGTTTCGAAAGCTCAATTGGGTGATAATCAATACAAAGCGGTTGGGAGAGGAATTCAACTTAATACAAGGGACAGTCAAGGGGTGGCAATGTTCAAAAAAGGGTTTGTCTTTCCAGTGTCTTATTACAGCGAGCCATCACTGGTAGGCTCTCATTGTTCTTGTTCTTTCGTTGGCACTGTTGAGCACCGGCGGTGGAGCTATGCGTCCAGCTCGGATTCAGATTTCGCGTTGCAGGGTGTGGCCACTCTTTGCTCTCGGACCACAGTCCTGTTTGTCCTGTTACCTGACTAATCTACCATAGGTCCTTTAGTCGGGTACCCGTATTCTGTTCTTCTTTCGGGACAAACCCTATTCTATCTTTTGTGCTGTGTTTCTTCTTTAAGTCAGGTTCAAAAACTCCATATGGAAAAAGGTGTGATGGGGGCGTGCTTTGGGAGGCCGAGGGAAAAGAGGGTGGAGTGGGATCAGGTCTGAAACGGACCAAGGAGGGCAGAAATTTCAAGCAAGTGGGCCCATCAATCGGGCACAATGGGCTGGGACTTTCGGCACGAGCTCATCAACATGCAGGGGCCAGCCCTTCTTTCCTTCACTTTCCACGTTTGAGAATGGTGCCTTGTCCCGCAACTCTTTGCTTTGTGGCTCCACCTTGGTCGAGGTCATAGATATTCCCCGATCTGCAGCCAGGCTGTGCGTCACATCCGGCCCCTCTCCTCCGACGACCGCACATTATCTTTAAATGAGTACAAAAAAAACAAGTTTTTAGAGAACTGGCAGGGGAAGATGTTTACACACTTTAATTTCTCTCCCAACCCCAAGTAGTTGGGGAAACGTTTATTGGTCACGATAGGGTGGATGCTTAGTAATCCTTACATCGGTGTATGCTGTTAACTCATGCATTATTGCTGTGGTGCAGGTCTGCAAGTATCTTTCTATTTTCAAACATCGTCTGTCTGGTGTTTATTCCTGTTATATTCGCGAGCGTGGCAAGAAGTCTGATATCCAACAATTACATGGTTCATCGAATTCAAACCGGCTCCTCCAGTAGAGACTTGTGTTTTTCTAAAACAAATCCTGTTGAGCTATATTTTCCTTCAAGGTCTGCTAATTCATAAAAAGTGTGAAGTGCTTATTATCATGGGCTTACAGCTACCTTTTCCAGGGAAGGACATACGTTAAGCATTTTTTTCTCTTTTCTGACAGCAACGGCTAACTTTTATCAGTTTTTGGACAATGTATCTTTAAAAACAAGGTCATCAGCTACAGTCTTTAAGATTTTCTGGGACGGCTGGTTACAGAACTGAGACCATTCTGGAAAAACGGGGACGTTTCGGACATTCTACTTTTGTGCAATGGGCGGTGGTAATCCAAATGATGAGGGCGGTATTACTAAAGCACTAAAACAAAAGCCACTGACATATAGTTCCCTTTTAAGGGTCAGATTAGGGGACATTAGTCGTCTTACCTGTCCTTTTTTCTCAGCCAATTAAGTTCCATCATTTTACAGAAAGGAGAGGTAGTAATATGGCAAAATACGATCGTTTTGTTTCTGTCAATTTGTTCAAACACTGTCGTGTCTAAAGCCAATTATACCTGTGCCGGCGAGGCACAGTGTCGTCATTTATTCAAAGGGGAGCAAGGGAGCCCTAAGAGGGAGAGAGATGCGTCGTGTGCACCAAATAGGCTATTAGTACACGTACAACATAAAGAGAGAGAGAAAGAGAAACGTGTATAATATTAGGTTATTCAGTGCACACACATATAGAACAGTACGGGTCGGTTTCACGTAAAAACACAAGCTGAGGGAAAACATAAATTCATAGTTTACGTACACACAAATACCAGATAGGGTGCAACAGTACATACATCAAGTACGGAAACCTAAGACAGAACACAGAGCTATTTTGGGCAAAAGGACTTTGTCATGCATGTTGCGTATTCTCAGTATTCCCTTTAATTCATTCTGGGGGTCGAGCTCTTTGTTCTCCTTCCTTCCTAATAGTAGACAATTTTTGTTGGTAACCTCGCTTCAAAAATACTTACTCCTTTTTAATTGGTCGGACACTAGTCCAGTCGTGCTTATACTCACGGTGGGGTCTTCCAACATCTAGCAAATGATGATCCAAGCTGAGGTAAAGGAGGGGTATCAGTCGGACGTGCGATGGTACAATTCTGACTTTTCTATGAGGGTGGAAGAAGAAGGGGTAAATCTAAAAAAAAAAATAACAATATCCCTAATATCTGGGCTGAGGGGGATTTTGGATGAACCCCAACCCGGGGTACTCTTAACTTTTCTTATTTAGTCAGCACATAAATTGACTCATTGGTGCGCATTATTTTGGGTGTACATTTGGGATATCGGTTGGGGTTGGGTTCGTCGTACTGAAATAAGCCTTCAAGTTTCTGGTGTAGGCCACTCTCCCATTCGCTAGCTCCAGAGAGAGTCGTTCCTAAGTAAGGAAAAGTGCTATATTTTTATTCGTCTTTCACATGCAGGCACCATGTTCGGGCTTAATTTTTCTATCCCATTAACCGTTCGATCAACGCCTCAATCATACAAAAAGCATTCTTTTATTGACCCAGACGTGCGCCACACATACGCATTTATACCGTACAAATCAGGGCCCATGCGCACATTCATACCATACAATTTTTCACGCTCCCAGAGATAGCTCCTACATATAATATACCGTCTCACAGAGCTAGCCTATTTTCCTCGCGTGGAACACGGTGCGGTTTTAGGTCTTCTCCATACTTCAGCTGAAATTCCGATGTAACCTGCAAAAAGGAAAAGGGGGGGGGCAGTGTTCAAAGCACATCAGCGCGCATAAACACGAAAATGTTTTTACCTACCACGTACTTGACTTCTTTCTCTGGGATGCAGTCCCTTATGTCTCGGCATTGAAGCCCAGAGGAACTGGTAGTGCGGCAAAGATAACCAATGGTAGTCTGTTCATTACATAGATCGCCCGAGGGCAGTAGTACAGACCGCGTGTAGGAGAGGGTCAAAGGCCAGGGGTATTCAGTATAAGGTGGGGGGGTGACGGATTCATGTTTTCATTCGAGGAAAAGAAAAGGTTTACGGTGGTATAGGGTTCCTGTTCACAGAGCATGATATTTTTTACAAAACAACCCTATCAATCTAAATGACTGTTACGATGTTAGTTCCATATATTTTTCTTTTAAAACCTTGATTGTAAAAATGTCAGCATTCAGATACGGGCCTCCAACCATACAGGCCGGCCACGGGGCAGATGGGAAACGCATGAGGTAAGGAGAGATTACACTGTAGTATAGGAGTACGTAACGAGCGAGCCATTTAATTGGAAAAAACTAAACGTGACAAACGGTTGCAGGATCAGTGAAGGTTGATTTTATAATTGAAAGTATAACAGGATCAGTTACAATAAAATCGTTCATACGCATACCATGGGCGAGTATCATAAGTAACATTACTTCGGAGCTTTTAATAATACAATAATCAAGAATGAATAACCCCGACATCAATAGGGTTGTCCGCATGCCCAGCCAGTACACTTCCCCGCCCGCCATGTGCACAAAGACCGCATACATCCCCCATAACATCAAGGCTAAGTAACTAGAATCGTCATAAGGAGTTGCAAGCCCCGCCCATACTGGCGCCATTTTGGTCGAGGCTAGGCGGGTCCAGAGTAAAGTTCGAATGCCTCCAATAACTAGCGGCCGGACCAGAATCCCTTTCGGCAGTTCAAAAAATTCCGTTAACGCCAGCAGGAAGGACAGGCGGCAGGAACCGCGACTTGAAGGCGAGGGAGGCAAAATCTTCCCTACCGGGTCACGCTGAGGTCCCACCGGAGCTGATCGAGTTGGCAGTCTACAGTGTCTCTTAGTAATTCGGACAAAGGCTGGTGTCAGCATGAGAGCATCACCATCTTGTGACAACGTTGTGGCCACTCCGGAGAGCGGGACAGCAGGCGTATCCCTCCACAGAGGCGTTGAATCAGTCTTTCATACGGCACCAGATGTGGATAAGGCGGCGGTCGCCCGGGGCAGCGGCATATCCATGGGGGATAGTCGAGCAACAGTGGCGGTTGCCCCCACCGGAAGCCCGCGGGAGTCAAAGGCCAACGACTCTCGTAGAATCTTTATAACTGAGAGGACGTCTTCAAGAGTGGGGCTCATGCCCGAGCAGGCAAGCATCCGAGTTCCATGGTAGCCCAGAGCCATCCTAGTGGACCAGGCCCAAATCCGGGGAGCCGGCCGCCATCTTGAGAGACCCCCCCAGCAGCTGCCCTTCACCATGGCCACCGGAGCGGGTCCCCCGGCCAGTCAACCGTGGGGGCTCGTTGAGTGGAACGCTAATGGCAGTCTTGGTGCAGGAGAGGAACCTCCACCTGGGGGGGGCGCGGGGGAGAGGGGGCTGTCCGCGCCTCCTCTCCGCAGGCGCCCCACGCCATCTCCTGGCGTAGATATACAAGATGGCTGGACCAGGCAACAAAAGGGGGGAGCCATCAGCCAGGCATCCCCCGCACACAACTTGCTGGACATCAGCTCTGGATGATCCGGGGACGGGCCTTGGCGCGTTGGGTTGCCTCCGGCCTATTCGCACAACGGTCCTCCACCCCAGGCCGCCACCGACGCTACCTCGCCGGCTGATGGCTTTTGTAGACTTTCTATAGCCCAAAGCCAACTAAAAAGCAGCCCAAAGTAGCCCAACATTGCTACTGTAAGGAAGGAGGGACAGGAACAGCGTTAAGCAGACAGCGAATGCGTTGGGATTGTTGTTGCAGCCGTTTGCCATGTAAATAGTTGTTTAATAAAAAGTTTTAACATGTTACTTTGCTGGAGTGTTGTATATATTTATAATATTTGCATAGGGTTTGTCGTTATTTGGGCGGGGGTGGGCGACGGAGCCGAGCTGTCTTGCGGCCATCATGGCGTCGAGCTCGGTTCTTCTCACTAGTTTCATATTTCTCATGAGGGGTTGTTCCTAATGTTTCTATTTTAGCGGGGTCAAAAAGATCCCATCAGTGGCCCACTGATTTTGCTAGATTCCTTTTGTTTTCCCTAACGATTTTTATGTTATAGTTTGCTAGCACGATACAGCGGCTAATCCGTATTTTTATATATATATGTCCTTTTTATTAGGGGTGTCCTCCTGAAGGACTGTGCTATTTAAGGCCCAGCGGTGCCAGGGAACAACACCTATAACCTTCGTGGGATACCTGATTCGGCGCACAAGTGACAGAGACACGGGAGACTTCCTTCGGCGTCAAAGATCAGAGTTTATTACTGCAGGGAGGCAAAAGTCGCTAGAAGTACAACAGCGTGTAGGTTCTACGAGTCTGCTTCAATTGCATATGTGAGTCGCTCTCTTTTATACAAGATTTTTCCATTGCACAACATGTGAACAAAAGGTTACAACCCAGTTCCCACAATAAACTAATAAAAGGGTCGCTTTCATGCTTTCAGAACCCCGGAACATAATCACAGTAACGTTACCAGTTCCCAACTGTAAAAGCACATTTTTCCATCGTTAGGCACATTCCACTTGAGTTGTAAATGAGCAAGAGTAAAGAGACAAGAACAGCTGCTAGGAAGTCAGGCACACCTAAAGAAAAGAGTGTGGGGGTAATATTGGAAACATGATCATAGGATCAAAGAGCTTGATCCCAGCACATGCACGGCTGAAACAATAGGCCGGTTCGGCAAGATTACCCTCAAGCTGAGCCATTTGCCTCTGCAGTGTCATTCCTCCGGTCATGAAGACGCATGAAAGGAATATGCGTCTTCCGTATGGCTTGGGAACTAACAGGTCACGATGCGGACAGTTGCCTGTTCACTGACTACGTGAGGGCAAGAAACAAAATGGATGCCGTATCTAAAATGGAACCCAAGGGTTCAGATGTAGAAACACGTAAATAAGGCGAACCATGCCAGGTAGTGTAGTGAAAACGCGTACACTTACCGAACTCGCCATTTACGGTTCATAGATACCAAACTCGTCCATATTCGGCAATGCCCAAAACACCGTAACGATTTTCACGGAACCTCAGACGCTCCTTTTGCCCTCATGTAGGCAAGCACTAGTCGAAATCGGAGTCGATCTCGATATTCATCAGATCATTCAGGTGTTGCTGGAACATTATTCTATCCATCAATGCCTCTCTGGAAACAGATGGCCTTCTTATACACGTTGTAGCACAAAGGCCACATAAGGCAGGACCACACTGTACACAAAGACAACACGTGAACAGGAACGTCACAACAACCCCTATAATCATCAGAATCTTCCAACCCCAGGTCGACATTAGGCCCCAAAACCATCCTAGAAGCGTCCAATCTCCCTCGTCCACGTGTATGGACTCCGAGATTTTGTGCAACTTGGAGATGGCTTGATAAACCGTTGGAGCGTTATCAGGTATGAATATGCAGCAGCTCGAATGGATGACCTTACACACACCTCCTCTATCTGCTAGAACAATGGTTCTGTAACGTCATAAGCCTATCCGCTTGAAGCTCTGCTGTCAAATTACCAAGGGCACTTGCGGTTATGTTAGCAGTTGACTCTACTACACGAGTTAACTGTCTCAGATTTCTGCTATTGACCATAGGGCCCCAAAACGGTAGGAAACCCTTAAAGAAGTCTCCTGCTTCTTGACCGGCAGTATCTTCTTTGCTAATAACACCTCTCTCAACTCTAGCTCTGTGATAATCTGAGGCAACAGTGAAAGTTGGAGGCAAGAGATTTGCAATATAGCAGGTACCCGAGAAGTCATGAGGTAACCACGTATATGCCCGATCATAACATACAAAATAGGTACCCTTGGCAGTTAAGAAGACAGGGGAAGAGAGCATCGGTAGAACGTAAGTATCCACACAAGCGCTCTTCCCAAGCTGGGCTCTTGGATTTCGGCCATGACCTTGCAGACAAAAGTGGCCTAGGTGAGGTACAATCCAGATTGGAGATGAGCTTTTAAGCTGCCTATCACTCACTGATATACTATACTCAGCCTCACTAAGGTACTTGTAGGCCTGCATTTCCTCCTCTGGGATAAGTGAAGGATCAAAAATGTCTCTATTTAGATCAGCAATCTCTGTCGCCAGGGACTTATGGTATGGGCCAGGACCAAAGCTTGCTGAGCGTGGCTTTCGGTGGGGGTAGGAATCTAGTGCACTATGGAACATGATTTGGAATGCCCGAGCTGACCCTTGGGGACTGTACGGAAGAACAAAATACGGGATACCCCTGTCCATGGTATGTGGCATTAGCCCACACACCCAACAATTTGTAGTATTTACCACCAACTGATGCTGATGCAAAAGTTGCACAAAAGAATTGTTTCTAAATTCCGCACGTCTGACTTGCTCATGTTGGGGCAGTATGTGAAAAGAATGTGGAGAAACAGTAGAGACGAAATTTAGATCATGAGAAGGAGAGGTAGGTAAGGCAGAAGGCAGCAATGATTGAAAACCAAAGTATACTCCACCCACCAGCAGCATAGAAACAGTTAGGAACAACATGAAAACCTGTAGCAAGAAACATTTTGTATGCAACACCTTATCTAATGCAGATCTTTGCGCCGACATTTTCTCTCTTTTCGACAGCTTAGAAAATTCCATCCTCTAACGACCGTCCGCGACGTTCTTGACGCACTCCGTTCTGTGTAGCGATTATCAATTCCCAGGAATTCCCAGAAATTGACAAAAGAAAACCGACCTAGTGTCGATAACTGCTAGACAGAAGAAAGTACCCGCACGGCCCTACGGCCAACTCGGATGATAGGTTCTAGATAAATTGAACATTCAATTTACTATAAGGTTCTTGGCTGCACGGAAAAGGAAAAAAGGTACACCATATAAAATGTCCACAATGTTCAGGGTAAATGTGGAATCCAAAAATAACAAAAAATTATTTTATTAGTCTTTTGTGCGTGGGCGAAGAAAGTATCGGCTGCTCCCAGGGCGAATCTGATCTTCAAACAGTGAATTGGATGGCAAATGAGTGTTCGCTTGTTCAGACAATTGTTCAGCACTTGAAGTTTTCAAGGTTGATGGAGAGGAAATTGGTTGAGGGGAATCAACAAGGGTGTCAGATATGGGCTGAGCTTCGCTGAACGGGACAAAGCGTTGTGGAGCGTCGGTCTCGGACGAGGACAAACTCTTTTTTATCCAAGTATCCGCCGGCAAAGGAAGCGGGACTTTCTTGGTGTGGGTGGCATGCACCCAATGCTTCCGTCCCTCCAGCCGAACCGCCGTGCTTGTTGCCAGTAGCACCTGGAAGGGTCCCACAAACCTCGGCTCAAGGTTTCGTTTCCGTCCGAAATTACGGGTGAGGACCCAGTCCCCTGGTTGCAGCCGATGACCAGGACCCTCTGTTTGTGACGGCAGAGCCTCAAAGACCTGTTGATGAATCAAACTCAATTTAGCAGTCAGATCATGGAGATAATCAATCAGCATGGGATATTCAATTCTACCAAATTCTTTAGGCCTCGGGACTCCCCAAATATTAGCAGGACGGCCGAACACAATCTCATATGGGCTAAGCCCTACTCGAGAATGCACAGTTGCCCTGGTCGATAAGAGAGCTAGAGGCAAAGCATCTGGCCATGATAAACCAGTTGTTGCCTGAATTTTTGCAAGTTTCAGTTTCAGGGTGCCATTGTATCCTTCCACCAAACCCGCTGACTGAGGATGATTAGCACTATGAAATTTCTGTACTATACCTAAACCACGACACACACTCTTCATCACACTTCCCACAAACTCACTTCCGTTGTCCGACCATACAATCCGAGGCATGCAGTATCTGGGGAAATACTCTTTGAGCAGAATTTTTGCTGTGGATAGGGCAGTATTATCCTTAAGGGGGTAAGCCTCAATCCATCTGGAGAACGCACATACTACAACCAAAACATACTTCAAATTGTTGCATCTCTCCATATGGATGAAGTCCAACTGGATAACTTCGAAAGGGTATTTAGGAGGGGCAAAATGACCAGGTGGAGTGGGAGTGCCCTTCCCGGGATTATACATCAAACACACCATACAATTCTTAACCACTCTCACTGCACATTTAGTAATACCATCATTCTTCCATACAGGAGACAACAACTTGCATATGCCTTTTGCGCTTATGTGTGCTGTACCATGAGCCATTGTAACAACAGCGAGCACATATGCATCCGGTAACATCCATCTCTGTTTTTCTGACAAATCAACCCAACATCCATTCTCATCCAACTTCCCCGTGCTCTCTTTCCATTTAGTCCTTTCCGTCTCAGTGGCCTCATTCTGTATTCCCTTCACACTCTCGACTGTGTCTTCACACATACTAGTCTCCGTTGGCCATCTCACTGAACTCGTAACATACATCCGATTTGTCAGATCTTTAGCTGTCTCTTTAGCAATCTCGTCTGCAAACGCATTACCACGACCAACATCATCCGTCACTTTCCGATGCGCACTACATTTGATTATTGCCACCTGCTTAGGCAATGTAAGTGCATCTAGAAGGTCGTTCACAAGCTGTCCATGCTGAATCTTTGTGCCATGCGACGTTAAGAATCCTCTTTCTCTCCACAATCGCCCAAAACTGTGCGCCACACCAAAAGCATACTGGCTGTCGGTAAACACATTCACTCGTTTTCCTCTGGACAACACACACGCTCTCGTCAAGGCGATCAGCTCAGCAGCCTGAGCCGAATTCGGACTCAATCTTGCAGTTTCTACAACCGTACTCAATGTCACTACAGCATACGCGGTCGTCACATCACCATTCGGCAACTTAAAACAGGAACCATCCACATACAAAGTACCATCGGGATCTACCAATGGAGTATCTTTCAGGTCAATACGACCCTTTGTTTCCTCCTCAGTTCTCAGATAACAGTCATGTGGTGCTTCACCACTTGACTCCATGTTGATCGGCAACAATGTTGCTGGGTTCAACACATTACATCGTTTTATGCGTGTGTGACTAGCCAGTAACGTCAACTCATACCCAGACAACCTTGCGCTCGTCAAATGTTGAGTTTTCGTTCGGTTCAAGAGAGTGTCAACTGCATGCGGAACCATCACCGTAAGCATATTATCCATGACCAGACCTGCGGACTGTCGAATGGACGCCGCGGCTGCCGCTGTTGCTCTTAAACAACTCGGCAAAGCTCTAGCTACTGGGTCTAAGGTCGAAGAAAAATATGCGCATGGACGCTGTTTGTCACCAAATTGTTGTGCCAGAACACTCAACGCACAGCCATCCCTCTCGTGAACGTACAGTGTAAACGGCTTACTGTAATCAGGGGTACCTAACACAGGAGCCGAACACAACGCATCACGTAATTCAGAGAAACTTTTCTGACACTCTTCAGTCCATGGCAAAGGAGTCGGAACATCCTTGCACGTGAGAGCTAACAATGGTTTCGCCAATAGTGAAAAATGTAGGATCCATTGTCTGCAGTATGACGTAATACCTAGAAAGGCACGTACATCTCTCTGAGTTTTAGGCACAGTCATTCGAGAAATCGCTGCAATTCTCTCTGGGGTCAACCTTCTCCCTTCTTTTGACAATAAGTGACCTAAGTAGGTTACTTCTTGGCAACAATATTGCAGCTTGGAAGGTGACACCTTGTGATGTAAGTCATGTAGATAGCGCAATAGTGATACTGTAGCCGTTTTGCAAATAGCCTCCGTATCAGCTGCCACTAATAGGTCGTCAACGTATTGAATCAAAGCCGCACCCGTCGGTAACACAAATGCATCCAGTTGACTTTTAAGTGCCTGGCTATAGATCGACGGACTTTCACAATAGCCTTGTGGTGCGCGTTTTAGTCTGAAACTGCGACCACCTAATGAAAATCCGAATAGGTCTCTGCTTTCCTCAGCGATCGGGATACTAAAGAAAGCATTCTTTAGGTCGATCACCGTGAACCAGGAGGCAGAAGCTGGAATCAGGGTCAGCAAAGCGGTGATATCAGGGACCACGGGAAATTGTGGAATCACGATTTTATTCACCTCTCTCAAATCGATTATGAAACGGTACACAGGAGGTTTAGATGGATCAGTGCGTTTTAAAATTGGTAGTACAGGACTATTACACACATTTCCTCGAGTTTCTTCAACGACATCCTTTTTGATCAGGTTGTGTACAATCGCTAATAGCGCCCGTTCTCCCTCAATGGAGATACGATACTGTGGTATACGTGGCAGTCGCACATTTGGTTTCAGCTTGATCATATAGGGTGGGATGTCCAAGAGACCCACGTCATTGGGACCTGTGGCCCATAGAGACGCAGGAAGGGAGCTCAATTCCGGTGGGAGTTTATCGATCGACAAGTACATAGGAGAGATTACTCTTTGACCTAATGTAAGCTCCACTCCTTCAGGGGAGCAATACAAAGTCGCATATAACCATTTTAACAAATCCAAGCCCAAAAGATTCTCACCACAACCAGTAGATAGAATCAATGGAGCCTCTAGCTCACGAGGGCCAATCGTAAGTGGCAAAGGGCTGGAAACAGGATTGCTAACAGGGGCGCCAGAGAATCCAACGGAAACATTTGTTAAGCCAGACAAAGGTGCGCCAGGGAGTTTCGAATGCATGATGGAACTTTTCGTCGCACCAGTGTCTAACAGAAAAGGCTCAACTACGCCAGAAGTAGCTACTGCGACGTAAGGCCCACTTTGATCAACCAGAACTGATACTACTCCCTCTCTTTGTCGGTGGCTGTCCTAGTAATGATCGTTTGCAACAGTCTCATGTTCAACGTAGTAATCGTCCACATGATATTGTGTAGATCTAACTGACCCCGCATTTCGCTGGTCAAAACAATTATTCGTATCTGATGAATTCTGAGGGCGATCATTCTGATTGTGAATGGTACCGCGGCCTCTACCTCGAGATGCCTGCTGAGGACCACCACGGCTTCCTCGTGACGATACACCATTAAGACGGTCACGCAAAGCGGGACAGTCGTATTTTATGTGACCCTCCCTTCTACAATACGCACACTGATTATACCCAAATGTAGATCTATAGTCAGAGGAGTCAGAACGTGGCTGTGTTCTGGAGGACTGTGATTGTGGTCTATATTGCTGTTGCGACTCATTTTGATTCGAACGTGGAGGATACGCTTGCTGCAACAAAACCTTCGTTTTGAGCTCTTTCGTTTTCTTATCTACACGATCACTTTCTTCTTTCTCCCTATTCTCATAATATTGAGCCGTTGCTAATATCTGTGCAGTGGTTGAGACAGCCCATGCACTTTCTGAATTTTTCAATTTGTTGCATAGTTCAGGCAACAAATTTAATACGAATTTATCGACAAATAAACGTTGGCCTCCCTCAGTGCCCATATCCTGACCGCTATGATCGACAAATGCCTCTTCGAACCTAGTGAAGAAATCGGAGACACTCTCGTCCTTCTTTTGCTTACAAGCTGATAATTTATCCCAGTTTACTCTCATCGCCGGCATAAGCGTTTTCATGAGCGTAATTATTTTCTGAGGCAGTTCCAAAATTAACTGCTCAGGTTTAGCCCCACCAACTTGTAGTCCATCAGCCGCTATTAATGCAGCCCAAACACCACCTAACTCATTCGCATGATTTTCCTGACGAATTCTCGCCCAAACCGGCTGTGGTACTACATTACCGAACAGCATGTCGATGTCGGCAATGTTCATAATGGTAGCATCTACCAATTGGTACAACTCCTTATAGTAACCCGCCGGATTCTTGCGTGGATCAGGCAAGGACTGTTTGACCTGCAAGACTTGTGATCGCTTCCATGGGAGGTGTATCCAAACTCTTTGGAAATGTGGCAAAACTGGGGGATTGGCAGCAGGAGCCCCTGGCATCCATACTGGCGGAACCTCTCTCATAGGATACTGACCAGGAGCCGCTTTCCAATTCTCAGAGTCGTCATCAAACGACACTCGAGAAGGCACTGTCGACCTATGGGCTAACAATCGCTCTAAGGCACGCCGTACATCTCCACCTACAATCATACCATTCGAAAATTGGCTCTGAAGTTCAATCATATCGGGAGGTACGGTATCTAAATCATCGTTAAACCATTGCTCCCTCAAAAAGTTACACATTTCTTCGAACACGAATCTCTGTGTAGGCTCATTAAACTGAGAAAACGTGTCGAAGACCACACGTGGAGGGTAATTAACAGGATGTCTTATCCACCTATGTGTCATTGTCACTAACGTCTCTCTCTCCCTTCCACCAGGGATTTGACTTCGTCTCTGAGAAGTTTCAGAAACGCTGGGTGGTAGTATCGATCCAGATAGTGGTGAATAGAGCGTAGCAACAGTATTAGGGATACGGGTACGAGCAGAAGGAGAAGAAGGAAAAAGAACAGGAGCGACAATATTAGAAGTGAACATAGGAACAGTAGAGACAGACGAGACAGTCGAAGTAGCAGAAACTAGCGGTTGAGGAGGTACAGGCAAAGGTGCAGTAGGAATAGGAACAGGTGGTGGGACAAACGTAGCATTAACAACGGGCTGACCAGCAGCCGCCGGAACAACAGGAGGGACAACAGGAGGAACGACAGGCGGGACTACTGGAGGAACTACAGGGGCTGTAGCACCCTGTGCATAAGGAGGTGGCGATTTCATCAAATACGCTAACAGGGGATCCTCCTTCGAATCCTCTTCTTTCTTATCAAGACTAGCTGGTAAAACCGGATAACATTTGTCTATCCTCAAATGATGTAGTCTAGTGGAAACTTCTATTTCTTTCTCTTCTTTATCTCGCTGACATTGTTGTACAACTTGCATTATCGGAACGAAACCTTCTCTTCGATCCTTTGTAAGCTGTTTGATTTCTTTCTGCTTGGCCTCTTTACGCCATAACCGAAAAGAATCAAACATAGCTGGCCTAGCTTTCTTTTTAAATAATTTAGCTTCAAGATTATCTAAAATCGTAAGTTCAAAACTTCCATGCGGTGGCCAACTAAGGACACCATCTTTTTTCGTGTAACGGATCCAATATTTATTATAAATAATAGGACCCACACCATGTCGACTATAGAGCTCATATGTCGGAGTTCCAACTGGAGGTATCGGACACGAGTCCTCCAACCGGGAATCCTTGTTGCAACATTTAAGAAAACCAAGAAATCCACTATGGCTAGGCATCGTGCACACTAACCTAGTATCAAACTTCAAGGGTTTACCGAAGCACTAATTCTTCGTGGAAGAAAAAACCCTCGGTTTTGGCAATTGCAATTGTCAAATAACAACTAAGGACTAACAACTAAGAACCACAAATGCAATGGAACCATGCATACAACAAAGCTTAAAAAAGCTCGACAACAACTAAGGACTGGGAGCGACCCACAAATACTTAACTGAGAACTTCAATGGCGTCACCAGGAAGGCCCGTCTATCGTCTCGCCGTACGAAAGGTCTACGCCGGGCGTCGAAAACAGGTCGACAGTCAGGGCATCGGTCCGTCGCAGCCGTCAGGAGGCGGGAATCTTCGCGGGAAAAATCTTCGGACCACTTATTTCGACAACGGGATCGATGAAGCGGGGTGCACCTTTTCCTCGGAGATTTCACACGAAGTTCCTCACAATCGTCAGGCTTTGGACCGGTACCGCCGATGTCGCCCCGCGTTGGGCGCCAACTGAAGGACTGTGCTATTTAAGGCCCAGCGGTGCCAGGGAACAACACCTATAACCTTCGTGGGATACCTGATTCGGCGCACAAGTGACAGAGACACGGGAGACTTCCTTCGGCGTCAAAGATCAGAGTTTATTACTGCAGGGAGGCAAAAGTCGCTAGAAGTACAACAGCGTGTAGGTTCTACGAGTCTGCTTCAATTGCATATGTGAGTCGCTCTCTTTTATACAAGATTTTTCCATTGCACAACATGTGAACAAAAGGTTACAACCCAGTTCCCACAATAAACTAATAAAAGGGTCGCTTTCATGCTTTCAGAACCCCGGAACATAATCACAGTAACGTTACCAGTTCCCAACTGTAAGAGCACATTTTTCCATCGTTAGGCACATTCCACTTGAGTTGTAAATGAGCAAGAGTAAAGAGACAAGAACAGCTGCTAGGAAGTCAGGCACACCTAAAGAAAAGAGTGTGGGGGTAATATTGGAAACATGATCATAGGATCAAAGAGCTTGATCCCAGCACATGCACGGCTGAAACAATAGGCCGGTACGGCAAGATTACCCTCAAGCTGAGCCATTTGCCTCTGCAGTGTCATTCCTCCGGTCATAAAGACGCATGAAAGGAATATGCGTCTTCCGTATGGCTTGGGAACTAACAGGTCACGATGCGGACAGTTGCCTGTTCACTGACTACGTGAGGGCAAGAAACAAAATGGATGCCGTATCTAAAATGGAACCCAAGGGTTCAGATGTAGAAACACGTAAATAAGGCGAACCATGCCAGGTAGTGTAGTGAAAACGCGTACACTTACCGAACTCGCCATTTACGGTTCATAGATACCAAACTCGTCCATATTCGGCAATGCCCAAAACACCGTAACGATTTTCACGGAACCTCACTCCGGTGGAGCCGGATGATCTACCTCTAATAACGGTCCGGGCTGAACCACTACTGAACAATGGGGAGAAGATAGGCATGACGGGTTACAATGGGGACAAAAGTCTGCACTACCTATCCTTCACTACTTTGCGGAGACTAGGCAGAATATTTCTATTCTACAGTATTCGCAAATAGGGAATACCCAAAGAGAGAACCAATTCCAAACAGTCAATGTTCGGACAAACAATCAATCAAATGAGGGATAAAAATAGGCACAACGGATTACAATGGGGGCAAAAGCCTGCGTTACCTATCCTTCACTATCTGCAAAGACTAAACAGAGTATTGCGACTCTGTGCTTGTTTGTAAATAGAGAATGATCCAAAGAGAACCAATTCCAAAACAGTAAATGCTTGGATAACAATCAATCAAATGGAGAGGGAAGCAGGCACGACGGATTACAATGGGGGCAAAGGCCTGCGTTACCTACCCTTCACTATCTGCAAAGACTAAACAGAGTATTGCGACTCTGTGCTTGTTTGCAAATAGAGAATCTCTCAGAAACAATCAAATGAGTAATACTAGTATTTTCAAACAATCAAACAATCAATTCGCAATTTTTCGTGTTACACGACCTTACCCGGACCTTATGGACAGTTTCTCGTCTTCCGCTTCCAGCACCTGATCGTCCTCTATTCTCCGTAATTGCTGGAGGAACTGATGGTTCCTGATGGTTCCCAGTCAGGACCGTAGATCACTCGAGAGAGGTCTGCTCAGAACCAGTGAAGTTCGGATGATCGGCTGCCAGACGAGGGTCTATCGGGCAGGTGCACTTCCCGATCGTTGCAGTTGTTCACTCTGTCGTTGGGACCTCTCCCACTGGATCCACGTGTCGCTGATGGGCCCCACGTTTGGGACGCCAATTGTGAAAAGGTAGGGCCGAATTCGACCAAGAACCCTTCAGTATTTGCCCGGCGTTAGCCGCCTCTCATACCATTCGAGATTACCAAACAAAGAGGCAGGCGCTGGAGACAAAAGGCAGGAAACAGGAGTTTATTCCGACGGAGCAGAACACGTCAAATCAGACAACAGGGTATCTTCTCGAGGTGCTCTAACCGCATCTCTGAGGCCTGGCCTCTTATACACAGGTTTATGGCTTTATTACATACACTGCATCCGTAATGTTTCTTTGAAGGACAGAAAAGACATCCTCGGAATCCCCGGTCCAGGCCCGTTCCCACACATATCTACAGTAGAGTTCCCACCCCGATCTCAGCATGTGGTGGTTATCGCTCAGCTGGACATTCCGCTGGGAACGGGGATGTGTGTGATCAGTCAGATCTTCGGGGTGCGAAAGCATTGATTAATCCCCGCTCCTTTGATGTGAGGCGAGGTCCTACTGTCGGGGGCAATAAACTGCATCTGTTGGGCTAGGTGATGGCCTGGGATCAGGCCGGACAATCGGGCAGGGAGGAAGAGGTTATCAAAAGGGCCTGTTCTTTGAATGAGATGAAAGAGCGAGGGGGTTCAGCACGGGATGTGGCTCGGAGACAGGGTCGCGTTTAGAGGTGCGTTTATGGCCCAAGCAGGAGAGACCGGGGGCTGTCGGGGCGCGGGGGAATGCTTGCGAGGCCGGGGAGTGAGGGGGAGAGAGACACGCAGGCTATTGGCAGTGGGCAGAGAGGCCTCGACACACAAAATGGCTGCCACTTACGTGCATGATGGGGCCTAAAAGGGACAAGATGGCGTGGCCACTGTTTCACGATTTTCACTTTACTTTCAACAGTGGCTGGGGTGAACATAAATGAACGCCGCTTATATATACCTAATTTTGGTCATTTTCCACATCACCACGTTTAAGAATTCTATCCAGATATGACACCTCAGGCCAAACTGATCTGAAATTAGATAACTATGAATTCTTGTCACCCTGTGATGTACCCTGCTGTGGCACTAACTCAATAATTCTTAGCATGTGTTATCCTTCCCCTATGCTTGCTTCTATTCAAGTTTAGATATAGATTCTGGACATACACTTTCCTCACCAACCACCACCAAATTATCCTCTTCTCCTTCACTCATAAGTAGCCATGATAAACAATCCTCATTAACGTTTTAATTCTAGCAACATACTTGGCCTCAAACACAAACTTTTGCAACCTGTACAACCATTTTGCAATCCTTGGTGTTGCCTTGCCTGCACTCTAGGTGCTAAACAAATCAAGTAAGGGTGTGTGGTCATTCTTAACTCAAATGCAGAACCCCACACATAGTTTGTGAAATGTTGAACACCCTACCAACAGGCTAATGCTTCCTTCTTTATGATAGTGTAACTTGTCTCTGTACCCACTAGTGTTCTAGAAGTGAAGGCTACGACTCTTTTTCGTCTTTTACTTAACTGCATCACAACCACCCCTAATCCATGCATACTATCATCAGTAGCAATGATGGTATGGTCCTTGGAATTGAATGGTCCAAGTTCAACTGCATGTATATTGCACTGTTTGATGTCCTCAAATGCAATACTTTTGCCCTGTTTTCATCAACACTATCATAGATTGTACTATATCTGACAAGCGATTGATAAACTTAGTATAATACTCCTCGAGACGTGCAAACGATCTAACTTAGCCCTTGTGTTGAGGGCAAGGGGCTTTTTCAAAAGATTCTGTTAATTTGCATTTAGGCTTTATACCTTCAGAGGAAATGGTATGTCCTAAGTAGTCCAAGGGCGGTATTACGAGTTTGGCGGACCGCTTGCGGTAGGAGCTCATCTGCACCGGCCAGCAATCCACAGCACAGGTGGTCCAAAAACTGTCATATTACGAGTCGACCACGGGGCCGACGATGTGCAGACAGGGATCTTGCAGCAGTGGTGAGTACTATTACCAAATATATAGATGCCAGTGTGTGTATTTCATCTGCATATGTATCGAATGCACACATATGCATGATATATGTGGGACATACATCCAATACCGGGGTTTGGCCTTATGTGGGCAGTCCTGGCAATGGGTATAAGGTACAAAAAGGGACTCACCTGTTGTTCGTTGCATGGAGGGTCATAATCCTTGGGGTTTAGATCCTGCTGTGCAGGGGAGACCTGGTGAAAGGGATCCAAGTTGGAATCTGCCTGGAAGAAGAAGAAAGGGGTGAGTACATACCCAAAATCCTTCGTCACCGCCACCTTAAAGCAGACATTTGGGCCGCCATGGTCTGTTCGAGGAACAGGCAACTCGTAATATGCACACCCGTGCACTCCTCTGTACAGCCCTCTGGCGATCAAGCGGCGGTCTTTGCAAAGCCAATCCGCCTAACTCATAATACGGCAGTCGGACTGTTGAGCTCACTGCGCTCAGACTGCCACCTCTGAAACGATGGGCCAAGGGACCGAAATCTCTGACTGCAAATTTGTGTTTATAAATTCTCATTTGTGAGACCAGTATCCTCTAAAATCTTAGATACGTTTAACAATAATGATATCATGACTACCTCTTTCTGCTCCCCATACAAGCACATTATCTTGGAAAAACTTCACACCTGCCAACTCTCCTAATAACTACTGCATAGCTCGATGAAGAGCCACAGATGCAGAGGCCAGACCAAAGGCATTCAAACAAAATGGAATGTCCCATATGTTGTAACAAATGAGTTTAAATCAACAATATCCGGCGGTACACACAGGACAAGTTAATGGTGGAATAATACTGCCCCCTTTCACACTTGTTAGCTGCTCGTTAATGTTAGGTAAGGGATGACGACCCATCAGGTGCTCATGAGCGACTATCATCCTATTGGTCTTACTCTTATATTGGACCATCAAAAGTTGGGTAAAGATATATGTAATACAAGGAAATATGACCCCCCTATTCAACTGTTGAGCAAGAATGGTTATTCTATAGGCTGGGATAAGGTTGACTCCCTGTTGTTCTTACCTAAACTGATTAATCATTGTAAAGATGAATTTGAATGCTGTTTGCGAGATGAGGGTAAATGGGGGGACGTGCTTGCTGCTTTTGGAATAATTAAAAAAAATATTGCAGAAATGTTAAAGGTCACCAAAAAAGGAGCAAAAAAGCCTAAAGATTGGTTTGTTAAGGCATGCCGGGTAGAACAGAAGAAACTTAAAAAGACCCTCAATAAAGCTGTGAGGAATAGGGAGGAGGTAGCGGAGGCTAGACATGTTTATAGTCAAGCCTTAAAGGAAAGAAAGAACCATATGAGAGCCTCGGCTTGGCAGGCCCTGCACGAGGCAAGTATTAGTAGGAATAATGGAGCTTTTTGGAAAGCTGTGAATGCCCCTTTCCTTGCGCCTAGATTAACTGACACGATAGAGATAGCAATAGAGGAGGACAGATGGCTTGACCATTACCAGGCACTCTATAGTGTGAACATCGCTGCATCAGAGAACAGTGATATAGAGAGGATTAGTGCTCCACATACTGATTCTGGTATAGAGTTCCCCTTAATGATCACCTTCACATTGGATGAAGTTAGTAAAGCATTAGGTGAGAGTGCATCCGGGAAAGCCCCGGGCCCGGATGGGGTCCCGGTTGATGTATATAAAGCAAACACACAGCTGTGGGCACCCATTATTACCAATGTATTGGCAAATTGTGCCAAAGTGAGCCTTATAAAATAATGGCCAGATGCGATAGTGGTCCCTATTTTTAAAAAAGGGGACAGAAGCGACCCACATTGTTACCGACCCATTTCATGGCTCGACTCGTTACTAAAAGTGGCCGGTCGAGTAATCTTGAGCAAATTAAAAATATGGGCTAGTGAGAGACAGGTCCTATCCAAATTCCAATATGGGTTCCCTGCAGATCTTGGAACTGTGGAACAAAGCCTGAATCTGGAACTCCTAATAAATAAATATACGTATGCAAAAAAGGGCAGTATTTTTCTGACATTTGTAGATTTGAGTAGCGTCTTTGACTGTGTCATACATAAACCGCTGTGGGATACGCTTGGTGCTATGGGAGTTGACCCCCCCCACTAATTCTCTTTATGAGAGAACTGTAGTGTGAAGCGGGGGCCGAGTAAGATATGGGAAAGATGGTGAAATTTCTAAAAAGTTTTTAATCCAGAAAGGGCTGAGGCAAGGGTGCGTGCTCGCCCCTTTCCTTTTTATGTTGTATATTAACGGTTTAGGACAATTTTGAATTGATACTTGCAAGGATTATCCTTTTATTAATGGATCCCCAGTTCCTATCTTACTATATGCAGATGATGCCATTTTAATGAGTAGAACCCAGGTTGGACTACAAATGATGGTGACACATTTTGTGGAGTATATGGAAACGAGGGGCCTGAAGGTTAACAGTAGTAAAACTTATACCATGAAATGTGGAGCCAAGCGAGGAAAAAGATGTGACATCCACATAGAAAATAGTAAGATTGATTGCACCGAAAATGTTTCCTATCTGGGAGTTGTCTTTGAACATTCTGGCTCCTGATCGGCTGCAATAAACGCAAGGAAACAAATGTTTCTGAGAGCTTCGGGTGCTTTAAATAACTTTGCGAAGAGACTTGGGCGCAGACCAGTCCCCGAACTAATAGATATTTATAAAGCCAAATGTATTTCTACTGCTGTATATGGTTCAGGTATCTGGGGTGTCTCTAATGTTAGTGCGTTGCAGTTAGTGGAAAATGCTTTTCTACGTTCTCTTTTAGCAGTTCCTAATTCGACTTCTACCTATATCTGTCACAGAGAACTTGGTCTACCATATATTTCGGACATAATTATTACCAATGTAATCTTATTATGGCACAGGATTTGGACAATGGAAGAGATGAGTGTCAATAGACAGATTATCATGGACTGCCTAAAGCTGGACAGGGCATGCAAGATTGGTTGGCTATGTTTCATTAAAACTTTATCTATTAAGATCGGCAGACCAGAATTCTATGATTGTCCCTCAAGCCTGAGTAGTGTGTCCAGAAAAATGTTAAAAGACCTCTGTATGAATTTTTTAAATAACAAGAGATGGCTAGAGGAATGTAGCAAAGTGAGCGTGAGAGATAACAATCTGCTTATATCAAACTGGGGTTTGCAATTATATCTGACCACTGCACAGGGTAGCTATGAAAGGATGCTTCTTACCCGATTTAGGCTGGGCAATTTTCACAAGTTCAAGTTTGTTTATTATGTTTTGGAACTCCGAAGAGGTCCACATAAAATAAAAAAAAATAAAAAGAAATACATGATACAAAATACTCGTACAAATGCAACAAACATTAACAAGTTTTTGCCAAAACACTAAATAATCAGCACAACACAGTTAAATAAAACCCTCTAGTAGATATCTAAGAAACATTTAAAAAAATTAAAAATGCTAAAACAGAACATTTCATTTGGAGGATTATATAAAGCACATAAAAAAGAATTGGCTGTAAGGATATTCAATTTCAAACAAATTTGTCTTAACCACTTGCGACGAAATAAACGAAGTGCAGGACATATAAAAAGAACATGTATAAAGTCCTGGGTAGACAAATTACAAAAATTGCAAATTGCGGAGCAACCATATCACTTAGCCATAAGCTTATTAAGAGGGAGTAGATCCTGCCTCAAAAGAAGCCAGAAACGCCGTGTGCCATGGGATAGGTTCCAGGCGACATAGGGTTGCATGCGTTTTAACTCGCACGTATCAGTGAGGGGGGATACTTTCTTCTTTGCAAGAATAGATTCCCTGTCCAGCCTAAAGCTGAGATCCCACGAGGCCTGTTTCAAAATTGATTTTAACTGTATGGCAGACAGAGTGAAAAGAGTGCTCTTCTCCAATTGCAGAAGTACAACAGCTTTCCTGAAATTCTTTACAATAGAGGAGAACTCCCTTAAAGTGCCCAACAATTCCGACTTCATTAAGTGTCTCAAGGTACACACATCCCCTCTGGCTAGACTGGCTAACCAACGCACTAGCCCTGCCGAACCCTGCACCCAACTACTACGGATGCCAAACGCAAGTCTTAGGGATGCCACTGTGCAGGCAGTGTTGATAGAGGCTAAAGACCGTAGGATTTTTCCTTCTGCAACATGTAAAAAACCCCAATGCCCTATATCAATTATTTCAATTCCATACAGAAGGGATGACGGGATTTTTACCCTAAAAACCTCTAGCATGTGAGGGAAATGTCTTCTCCCGGTGGCAGAGTACAATGCACTCAAACTTTTACCCTGAGACAGGGCCTTCCGGGCGTTATTATCGATGTGGGGCTTATCACTTAGATTATCCAATATTATTTTCCCCAGGAAGATATAAGACTTAACCACCTCCAGTTTATGACCTCCTACGGACCAACCAAAGTTCTCATATTTTCTTTTTTTCCTCCCTGAAATACTCATAATTTGACTTTTGGCCGTATTTATCTTTAAATAATGAAGTTCTGCAAAAAGGTGTAGGGCGTGCAGACGATTATTTAACCCTTTGGGCGTAAGGTCCAATATAAGGATATCGTCCGCATATAACAAACAGGAAATTGGGGTTCCCCCTAATGACGGAGCAATACCTTCACAAGCAGATAAAGCCATAGGAAGATCAGAGATGTATAGGGAAAAGAGCAGAGGCGCCAAAAGACAACCCTGCTTTAATCCGTTGATAGTAGGAATGATTTGTGATAACCCCCTTTCCCCTCCTTGAAGGACTTGGCACCAAGTATCTGAGTGAAGGGCCTTAACCAAATCCAACAGGAGAGGAGGCATGCCTAGAGCGGCTAGTTTTCTCCACAGCAACGGCCGATCCACTTTGTCGAACGCTGTGGAGAAATCTATAAACGCCGCATATACTCTTCCTCCTCGAACCCTTACATATTTATCAGAAATTATCTGAAGTGCGGTGAGGTTGTCTAATGTGCCATGACCCTTGCGAAAACCTGTCTGTTCTAGAGGTAAAATGTGATTCCTCTCCACCCAGTCATTTATAGTATATAGGAGACATTTGGAGAAGACTTTACCGATTGCGTCGAGAAGGGCGATTTGCCGATAATTCTTAGGTTCGTTCCTATCTCCCTTCTTGAACAATGGCACCAAAATGCTCCCTTTCCAGGACGAGGGGACAGATTTATTCAGGAAGCAAAATCTAAATAGGAAGAACAAAATTTTGCTCCAGGAAACTGGGTCCTGCTTCAGGACAGATATAGGGCGCTCATCAGGCCCCATTGCACCTGAGAGGCGGAGTTCTTTTATGGCCGATTCAATGGTTTTTTCGGACGGAAAATCGATTAGAAGATCACTATCATTGCAAAAACTCCCATTCTCGGCCGCAGGCCCATTACTGGCATATAGATTAACAATATAATTAACCCAGATTTGCTCAGATATGTGGATAGGGCGGGGACTAACTCTTGTTCCACAACCCTCCCCGATTATAGACCAGAACAATCTAGCGTGCCCGTTTACTACGGCCTCACGCAGATTGATCCAGAAAGAGTCCTCTTTTTCTTTTTTTATTTTAATCTTGGCCCTTCGTCTCCTTCTTTTTAAGAGGGTTATTTTACGATATCTTTCGGGGGATCTGGACAAGTATTGTTCCCGCACCAATTTATTTATTTCCTTATTTAAGGAAATGACCGAACTGGGGAGTATGGACTTTTTTGTAATTGAATTGGGTTTCCTTGCAGCCAGAGTAACCTCCTTCATAAAAACCTCAAAAGACATTAATTCGGCCCCTCGCCAATCATGGAGCTCTTTGAGTGTTTTATCTAGAATATGTTCCAGGCCCTTCATGGCTTTTGAGTTCCAAAAACATCTTCCAGATTTAGCACCAAAATTAACCAGATCACCATTAAGAGTCCAAGGGTCAGCAGGAGGCAAAGTTATAGAAAGAGTTAAAGTAATTACCTTATGGTCACTAAATGAAGTCTGTGAGACCACTAGATCTTTTAGTAGATAGAAAAAGCAATATTCCACGATTATATAGTCCAATATCGACTCACTGTGATTGGATTTATGCGTAAAAAGTGCAGGTGTGTCGGAGGGAAGCCTTCCATTAGCTATAATACCCTCGGTTTCGGACAATTTTTTTAGGAGCAATTTCCCTCTCTTATTGGTGTAGCACGGTTACAACGCATTTTTTACAACGCACTACCATTACATCGCAACTTTTACCACGCAAACCATTACAACGCAATGCGCTGGGGGGCGCTCTAGGATAGGGAATGTATTTAATATACTATCCAACACCTTCCCTGCTATTCACGGGGACTGGAGTTGGAATAGTAAATTAAATAATTCACTATCCAGCGCCTAAAAGCATTATGCGTTGTAATGGACTGCGTGGTAAAAACCGCGTTGTAAAGGCATGCGTGGTAAAAGCATGCGTTGTAGTGACACCAATCCTCTTATTCGTTCTAATTTTAACTGGAAAAAGAGCTTGTGAGATCTGGAAATATTCCTCTTTAAGCTTGTTTCTAAATAGATCCAAGCTTAAATTAGAGACTTTACAGTTAAAATCGCCCAGTAAAATTACATGGGGGGAGGGAACTGTATCCCTAATTTGTTTAATAAAATCAAAAACTTGTTTTAACACTCCATTGAAACAATCATCGGGGGGGATATATGCATTTATTAATACCAGGGGGTGTTTCTTTTCCACATTGTCAAAACTAAATAGTGTCACAGCCTGAAAGAGGTTACTGGGATCTAAGTGGTGTGAATATTTCCACTTTATCCGGTTTGATAACAGGCATGCGATGCCCCCTTTAGCGTGTTCTCTCTTAGAGGCGACAGCCCCTCCTTCTAGGACAATGTAATCCCTTCCCACGATCATTTTGTCCGCACACCACGTCTCTTGAATACAAATCACATTAGCCTTCAAAGAATAAAGATACTGCATCTTTTCAGGGCTGTTCTTGATTCCAGCGGCATTCTAAGAGATCATTTTTAAGCTATTGCTAAAGATGAGAAAATAATTTGGGATTGTCCGTAGATTTACCTGATAAAACGCCAGGTAACCAGTTCCATTGCTGACCATCTTCTACTCTATTTCCATTTAGGGATAAAGAGGGAGGAATTACATGTGTTACTAGACGTTTAGATTTAGAAAGGCAGATCTTTAAATCCTCAAAGGGGAAAGAAGGACCGACTTGTCTCGAGCCAGAGGGCCTTTTAACAAAGGAATCAACTCTACAGATGGAGTAAAAAGGCATTACGTCGATCCCACGACTCTGAAGACTCTCGGCCTGCTTCAAAATGAGGTTCACAATGAGTTTGGAATAGAACCTTACCCTAGTGCAAGAACCTGCCTCAACGTTCAAAATTGAGACCAGATCAATGTCACTAGTTTGGATTAACTTCAAACTCTCCATCTCCTTGAAACACCTAAGAAGCCAAGATCTATTCATTATTAATTCAGTATCAAAGAGAGGGACGAAATCCAACGTCAGCGTATCTATACTATCCACTATTGGGGTTCCAGTCGATTTATTGGAGCAAACTGCATCTTCTATCGAGGCAAAGAAGGGGGGAGCAGTAGGATTGAGGGCCGATACCAATCCAGGAGCAGATTTTATCATCTTCACTATCGGAAAAGGGTTCGTTGACCTCCCTGATCCGATAGTGGGGCTTCCTAGATTGGGATTCGTACAACTGGAAAAGATATCGTTGTACTCAACAAGTGGAACTGGAGCCTCATCTCTTTGCATATTGGTGCCCTGCTTCGGGCTTCCATCTTCAGTCCCAACAATAGCCAGCAAAGACATATTATCATCACTCTTGACATGCTGGTCTAAAACATCATCAAAAATTATTTGTCTCTGCCTCTTTTTTTTTATTCTGCGAATAGGTTTCCTCTTTTTTCCTCTACACTTTTTTGGCTTTTCCATTTTTTCTTTTTCCCCCTTCTCCTTAGTCTCTTGGGCAAAGATAGGAAAAAACTCTTTAACAGAATTTAAGTCAACTCCTTCGCCAGTATCTTCTGCAATTTCAAGAGCCAAGTCCGTAATACAATTGTATGCAGAAGATTTAGGGACTGACAAGAGCTCGGTTGGTATAAGCTCGTTTCCAACGGAAACAGGCGGGATGTTCTGGGCAGAATTAAGAGGGGAATCCAAGGGCCCAGATCCTGGCGAAACATCACCACCGGATCTAGGCCCTTGCGAACCACCTCGAGGATCTATACTGGGTATCTCATCCCAAGAATTATTTAAAAGGACCTTCAATATCTGGGTAACTGTTTCCAGAACACAATCATTACTACCCACAAATTTACCCAATAGCAGTAATATAGAGGACAGCGGATGTTGTAAAGCAATCAGGGACTCAGAGATAGGTTTATCAAGACTCTCTGGGCGAGGAAAGACGGTTGGGTGAATGCCTGATATATTCAGCTCGGGGCTATTTGAGATGTTAGACAGGTCTTGGGATTTAATAGAAGGGGTGCTACTATAGAGTCGGAGACCCGAGGGAATGGAGCCAAGCGGGGTTTTAGTGGCCTCAAATAACTTCAGAGATCCATCTACTAAGTAGCGCCCACAGAGATCCAGATCAATATCTAACATTTGAGAGTCCTCATTTCCTACTTCCCTTTGGTTGGAACCAACTGCAAGATCTTGAATCAGATTGACCCCGGACATTTTAAGAGTATTATGCTGCAACATACACTCAACTCTAGGGGCGGGCAATTTAGTAGAAAGGGAAGCAGTAGGTTGTGTCAAATTAATTTCCTCACAAATCAGTGAGCTCATGGCTGGTTTATTTTCCATATGTGGGCCCTCCAATGACGGCTTGGGAGACCCCACAAGGGAACCAACTACACCCATATCCGTAGGCATATTCTTATCTTTGGGCTTCTCCCATAATTGGAATAATTGACACTGGCCCTTTAGTTGCAGGTTTTGGACCTCCTTGTTTCTAAGTGGGTTAGATTTGGTTTTTGCACAAGACCTTCCTACCAAAAGTCTCCCTGAACGAAGCTTTTTAGCTGTCATGATTATATGTGAAAAAAGGGAGATAACAGATGCAGTCCTTAATGCAAATTAAATAAAAAAAAAATGTCTAAGAAGAATTAAACAAGATAAACTGTGTGTAGCTGAAACTACTCAACAAGAAACAATAACTAATAAAAACACGAATAAAGGGACAGTATAGTCAAATATAAAAGGAAAAAGAGTGGGCCCAGCCTACTTCGGCTTCTGAGGGCCTAAGAGGGCCCGCCCTTTGCCCGGGCTAGCCCCGCGCGCGTCCCGCGGTGCGCAAAGGGAGCTCTATTATATACGTGAAGGGGCGTGGCACGACCGGGAAGAGGAACCAGCTGAGGGTGTTGAGCTGAATGCTGGTCCTCGCAGTCCCGTTCTCCCCTACTCACGCGTCACTGCTCTTCTCAGTCCTTTCAGCACAGGCTCCCAATAGGCACAAGGTCCACAGAAAGGAAAGCGATCTCCTGCACTTCGCTCGGGCAGGGAAGACTCCAAACACCACAGTCAGATTACGAGCGGCACGACAGGCTATTCCCACAGTCCGCAATTTCAATGATTTCACTGTTGATGGCTCTATGTATATCTGCAGTGTTATAGCGATGGCAGAGCGCTGAAAACGTGTCAAACTTGACTAGAGGAGTGAAGATCTGGAAGCTCCTATGCCAAGGAGAGACCGTGAGTAGATAATTGATTCTCCCAACTTGTAGGACAACTGGGCTTTCATTAACTTATAGCTCATTTATTTCACGTCGCCTTTTAGTCAACGCCGCCTTTTCAAGTTTGCAGAACACGTCTTGGTGTGCACAGTACACTCAAATGAAGCCCAAGCACCTTTACTGGCAGTTTTGGCAGTTTTGACAGATTTAATAGTTTTTGTGGGGCAATGCGAGGCAATAGCAAGGCAAGAGTTAAGCGAGATAGGGCGTGGGCATGGGCTAATGAGCTCTCCTCTCCCCTCCTGCCCGTCCGCCTCCTCCTACCTCAGCTCTCCTCAACTTACTCCGCTTCTTCTGCTTCCTCTGCTTCCCAGCTTCTCAGCTTCCTTATGCCTCCGCTGATTTTCTCCACCACGGTTCGAACTCTCAGCTGCTGCTGCCGCTGCCCCGCCCAGCCGAGCTCATGTGCTCCTCGGGCGTCTCTCTTAGATCCGGCGTCTCATGCGCTGCCCCCCGCGTATTTCGACTCATGAGCTTACAGCTCGCAGGCTGCCCTCCGCTCGTCGTCAAGATCTGCTCTCCGCCTGCCTGGCTCGGGATGCGGCGCTTGTGCGGGCAAAATCGGTAAAACACCAGGTTTTGCAACCGCACGTGCCTGTACCTGTGACCCAGCTCCAACTCCGGCAGACCTGCAGGTCAGCTCAGACTTCTCCTACTCCTCCTGAATCGGGAGCTGTGAAAAGTCTGTGAAATGATCCGGCGGTGATGTTGACATGTGTCTATGCTGTCTTAGTGCAGTTGTTTCATATCTCAATTTTCACAAGCTTGTTAGCTTCCCTAGAAACATGGACTGGTCTGTAGACACATCTATCTGTCCATGTGATGGCATATCGAGACAAACCACCTTACATACCACGCTATTTTGCAGATTTTATGTACTTCCAAGAAAAAGGTTCCTAAAGCCAATTTTGCTATTATTAGGCCTAAGACAGTGTCGTATTGCTTTTCTTAAATTACACATGCTGGAATGTGAAAAGTGTATTGAATATGTGGTGCCTTTTTTAAAAGCAGTGATTAAATATAGAAACACCATGGATCAGGACAGATCAGTTAATATGTATAGGTAAAATATTTTAATATATTGTTTTTATTTTGTATTTTATCCGGTATTTTTATAGTGATTATTGTGCTTTTATGATCTTTTTGTAAGCATCAAATAAAGCATATTTCTGATTCTGATTCTGACTATCCACCCAAATACTTTGGTTGAGATCCCTAAGGTCAATGCACATCACAAACCACATCTTCAGTACACTCCTGGATGCCTTGTTCCCCAGAGGACTGCCCTGCAGCTTGAGATCAACTTTATTTTTGGCTTCCAATTTTAAACTCCTTCACATTTACTGAATGTTTTAAAATGTTAGCGTTTTGCTTCTTTTTTAGATACACTTTATTAATCTGCTCATATCATTTAATTTCCTAAGCAATCGCGGACACCTTGAGTAGGATTTGCTGAACCCCAAGAGTCCCCGGAACAAAAGGTTAAGAACCACTGGTCTAGGGTGTTTAAAGTTTGGTATCAAGTTTCTTTTTGTGTGTGCTGGAACCCTTTGAAATTTAAGTGGCAGGAGACAGCTCTGCCCCAACGACGGTCCATCCTGCCAGGACGACCCATCCTATCAACGCCTACTCACCCTTTGCCTCACTCTCTAAGAGGATTAACCAAAGGCCAACTGCCAAGCTATTCATAGTCATGTGACCCAGTACATGGGCACCAAATGGTTAGGACAAGAAAATGCCAACTTTCTATAAGTGACATGTTTAGAATTGTGACTGACAATCCAATTTTACCATTAAAAGGGACTTTAAATTACAATTTATTGGAGTCCAAAGTTGACATTCCTGTATGGTCCCAATCAAATGTTAGCACTTATTATGTGTAAAAAGGTAACCCAATGCTGTTTAATGGGAGAGATAGACATTGAAATAGTGAAAAAACAAACTTAGGACTTTTTCACTCCCATGACATGGAAAACCTAAAAATATATGTCCTACTTTTTATGTACATTGCACCCTGCCCTATTGGTTGTTTAGGTCATAATAGTAGGTACTTATATGTATTAAAAAGGAAGGTTTAGGCCTTGCAAAAGGTTTATTTTGCAAGGTCCAATTAGCAGTTTAAAACTGCACTACAGGCTGCAGGCCTGAGACATGTTTTAAAAGGCTATTTTATTGGGTGGCACAACGAATGCTGTAGGCCCACTAGTAGCATTAAACTTTCAGGTCCTAGATACATATAGTACCAATTTATTAGTGACTTAAAATTAATTTAAATGTGCAAATTAGTGAAGGCAATTCTACCAGGTTTTAAGGAAAGAGCACAAGCATGTTAACACTGCTGGCAGTGGTAAAGTGTGCACAGCTGTGAAGCCAATAAAAACAAATACAGAAAACAGGAGAGGTGAAGGCAAAAGAAGTTGGAAGACCACACTAACGATGACCTCTCTAACACTGTCCAATTCCTCTTCAAGGGACCTTCACAAAGCTATGGCCACATTATTCATCGTATGCACCACCGGTATAGCCGTATCCTTCAAAACTATCTCATGAGTAATTTTTCCAGACACCCAAACTCCTTTCTGAATAAACCTGGGATGTCTGTACCCATTGCTGCGTTTCATCCATAGTTAACATCAAGAGTTGCCCACTACTTTTGGAACCTAATGGGATTCCCAGTGCCCATTGTCCTCTCCATCAAAACAGTGTTCTACCTTTAGCGGCTACATAAATTCAGCCAAATGCTTTTCTTCCTTTAAAGGACATTTATGACAAAAAAAATCCAATAATTCACAATTTACCCCACAATAGCCATCTGGTTCCACATTTGTCTTCTCCAGGTCTACCATTCCCAACTTATTCTAAGTATCCTTGCCAATCAGAGTATATGGTTAGGAATCTGCCTGCATAGCACCATTTACTCCACATACCTCCATCACACATTTTGGAGTGCGATAGGCTCCTTCCACAGCATTTATATTTGAGGCAGTTTCACACACCTAGGTAAACACTACTAACAATTCTACATCGCCGTAAAACTCCATTTCTCCCATGCGTTTCCTGTTAATTTCATGATTCACATGCAACATATTCACATTCCTCTTAAATTCACCAGCTTGACCTCTGCATACTCTCGAGAAATCTACAAATATTTTGACATTGATAGCATTTCATTTTAACAGGCAGGCAATTAATAGAAGTTGCCACAATGTCATATCCGTAACTTGTCTTCTTATCAATCCAGGTGCACCTTTTAATTCCTCATCTTCTTTACACTTGGATTTGTCTTGGGCTTGTGATATTTTCTAACTTGTGAAATCAGGTTTCATTTTACATGCATCCTCTTTCATTTTCAATTCCTATACATATCAAGAAGTATTCTCAATGCACTTTGCAACAATTATAGGCTTTGCTCTTTCATTTCTATTAGTTTTTCTTGTATTTTCAAATAGGAGGTATGAATAATCAGCTGATAATGTATGATCTCATCCTGAACATCTTTGAATTTGCATGTTAAAGCCAAAGTACAAATACAGCAACATACTGATCTAGGTCTTCTTCAGGCAACTGTGCCCTAGCGAATTTGTGTCTTTCTACTACAACACTTATCTTCGTTCCAAAATGTTCTTTCCGTTGTTTAATAGCCAGCATGTATTCATCATTCATTTCTTCATCCATATCTGAGTCATTGTCAGCTACACCACTGTAACAACTGCACCCTGGTACATTTGTTATTATCTTCACAAACTGCGCTTTAACATTGTTCATTTCCTCTTTGATTCTTAGTTAGGCCATCCAATGTCCTCCAAATCGGTTTTAAATGCCTCTCGCCAGTACTCCCATGGCATCACTGGATCACCAAGAGTGGTAAGGAACATCGGTGGAGGCGCCACTGATTCCATATATTCAACAATGACACAAGAAAAAGGAATGAAACCGTATGATAACACCAAATTGCACTTCAGTATTGTATGACATATCAACATTGGTTTGTGAAATCTTGGTCTTATGCTTCTTTACTCTTAAAGTAATAAACTTAAATAAGAAAAGTAGTCACAGTCGTCTGCCATTGTACAAAACAAACAACGTGCATAATAAAAATTGTCACGGACGTCTACAACTATAGATTTACATTGATGACTTCAGTAGAAGAAACCAGCTGTAGTCATTAGTTATCAAAACTTGATATGGCCAATCAGAGCACAGTAAGATGGACCCATAGCATCTTTTGTAACAAACAGCTCCTTTAGTGAAGCAGAAAGTACTCCCAGTCCAAGGTTTTCGACAGCAGGTAAGGAATATAAATGGAGCAAGAATATAGCCAATGAAGAATGCTGACCTAGTAGCGCCAGTCATAAACTCATCCTTGGCAAAACTAAGCAGTGGTGAATTTCCTCAAATGCCTCAATTGTCTCTGGTCCTCTGTAGGCAGCTCACAGGCACCAGGGTGAGGATTGTGCGTATTGGAACTTGCACTGCTGGCTTGAACGCAATCAGGCACAGTAGTTGAAAACGCTAAATCTAAATAAGTCAGACACAGACACCTGTGCTCTGATCACCACATGTTGTAGATAATTAAATGTAAATGGACACACATGCAGCACAATTCCACAGCTAAAAAATGTAATTAGAAACTAGGAAAAAAAAGCCAAGCCTAGAATCTCCATAGTAGCTTGAGTTCATGAAGGGAATTGAATGAGTCTGCCCAGTTTCAGAAGTATGTGGACAGGTCCTCAAAATGGATTTGTTGTTCTTCATTCGTTGTCTCTAAAAATAACAGTTTCGTATGAAAACACTGCAAAGAGGAAACCAGAAGATTTATTCCAGCTCAATAGTACAGGACTAACCCAGACAAGTTCTCCATTCAACTGCCAGGAAAGTTCGGTGCAAATTCTTACAGTCTGAAAATACAATGTTAGCAGAATACAACAATATATGGTATTACAATACAGAGATGTGGTTCAAATGATATTTTAAATAACTATGGGGCATATTCTCAAGGAAATATCACAGAGTTAACTGCACTTTATTGCAGCCAAAGTTGCGATAAATGTATCACCCCATTCACACGCTGGTGCTAACAGCCCATAGCACCAGTTTACCTGCGATAGCAGGTGCAAAAAACATCGCCACAGATGACCCTCTCAACTATCGCTAATGAGATGCAGAGTAGGCGTTCCAGTGCCAAAAGCCACGTCAACACCACTCCTCAACAGTCTCAATGACCAGCCAGATCGGCGATACGACCAAAAAACATGCGATAAGGTGTGTTAGCAGCAGGAAACTGACACCTGCTCTGACCTGGTGTAAAGTCGGACCACAGCTGCACCAGAAAAGGGAGCAAAGTCCAGAGTCACACCTGAAGGGCAACAGATGCCAAGGAGCCACTGACCATGCAGGCCGGACGCCCAAGAGGGCCACACCACACCACCCACCGCCACCACCCCCATGGCCCCCCTTCCTGGTGACCCCCCAGGCCAAAGACACGCCACATCAACGACACGGAATCATGTACCAAATAATCTGCCTGATATCGCACAATCACATCTGGTAACATGCATGTTTTGTCACAAAAATGAGAATCACACATTTACCTTCGAATCAACAAATGAAAATGTATTCAAAGAAATACAGAACAGAAATGAAGACACGTGGCGGCTCCCCTCGGGACAATCCGTATGTCACAGCCTGCAAGACAAAAATCATGATGAGAATGTGCATCCTGCTCACATCAAGGGACAGAGAGAGAGCGAAGGAGAGAGAGAGAGAAAGAGAGGGAGAGAGAGATAGACGGACAGAGAGAGAGTGAAGGAGAGAGAGATAAAGAGAGCGAGATAGACGGACAGAGAGCGAGGGGGAGAGAGAGATAGATGGACACAGAGGGGGAGAGAGAGATAGACGGACACAGAGGTGGAGAGAGAGATAGACGGACAGAGAGTTGGGGAGAGACACAGATAACAGAAGAGATGGACAGGGAGAGAGAGTGCCGACACTGCGCACCCAGGCCACACTGCTCACCTGTTGCCACCGGTGTGTCTCCAACCCCGTGCTGGCATGTAGTGCAGTTCACCAGGTCCCACACCCGAAACAGATCCGTCATCTGAAACAGAGCCCAGATACTTGAATGGCAAAGTACATACAATTGCACACAACATCATCGCCTGTCCGCCCTTGCGCACCCAGGCTTCTGCACCCCAGCCCCTCCTGCCTCCCAGCGATGCATGCCCGCCCTGGTGCCCCTGACAGCTGCACCCCAGCCCCTCCCACCGCCCAGTGGTGCATGCCTGCCCCTGCGTACCCAGGCAGCTGCACCCCAGACCCTCCAGCTGCCCAGCGGTGCATGCCCACCCCTGCGCACCCACACCTCACTGCTCACCTTCCGCCACTGGCGTGTAGAAAAGAGGGCCCACCACTTGCCGCTGCAAGCCCCAAGCCCTGGCCCCACGGATATGGCACCCTCCACATCATACAGCCCCGCTCCGCAGGCCACCAGGGCTCACTTTTGATGCTGGGCCTTGATTTTGCCATGGCAGAGGACATACCAGTGTACAGGGCATCATTGCAGGCTGCACACCCGCTCAGCCCTTGAGGTTCCACTAACTCTGTGTCCGGTCCTCGGAAGCTTGTTTCCGGTCCAGGGAAGGCATGGCTTGGCAGTTCGGGCTGGACTGTTCCCATGAGGCACAGGGTCAGACTGATTTGCATATAGCCATGTCTGAACTGGGGTGGCAGAGTGGGCTAAAGAACGGTGATGGATCAGACCCAGATCTTTTGACTGGGTGTGAGTGTTTGATTGCTTCAGATGCTCCGTCCATCACCACCCCCTTTTGTACCGCTTTGGCCGCCGTAAGTGTGGCAGGGTATGCTCAGACGTGAGTCCCTTGCTCACTTTGCCACTGGATTCAAGCAAGCCGGGCTTAAGACGGCTGTAAAGCCAGAAACCGGTCCTCAGAAGCTTGTTTCCGGTCCAGGGAAGGCATGGCTTGGCAGTTCAGCCTGGACTGTTCCCATGAGGCACAGGGTCAGACTGATTTGCATATAGCCATGTCTGAACTGGGGTGGCAGAGTGGGCTAAAGAACGGTGATGGATCAAACCCAGATCTTTTGACTGGGTGTGAGTGTTTGATTGGTTCAGATGCTCTGTCCATCACCACCCCCTTTTGTACCGCTTTGGCCGCCATAAGTGTGGCAGGGTATGCTCAGACGTGAGTCCATTGCCCACTTTGCCACTGGATTCAAGCAAGCCGGGCTGAAGACGGCTGTAATGCCAGAAACCGGTCCTCGGAAGCTTGTTTCCGGTCCAGGGAAGGCATGGCTTGGCAGTTCGGGCTGGACTGTTCCCATGAGGCACAGGGTCAGACTGATTTGCATATAGCCATGTCTGAACTGGGGTGGCAGAGTGGGCTAAAGAACGGTGTGTTAGGAATCAAGCTAGTCCTATCTTTGTGACCATGCCTTAACATCACATGACCAGGGATAGGTAGATAAAAACCAGTCCTACCTTTGGCTCATTGCTCGATATTGCCAGTGTTTGGATTCCCTTCCTGGTTGTTGGTTGCTGAAGTCGCAGAGCTGAGCCTCCTCATCTGCTGCCTTACTCCTTGTTGCTGCCCTGTCCCCTCTCACGGGCTCGTGAAGAGGGTTTGTGTTCCTTCCTGCTTCGTTTTGGTCCCTTCCCCGTTTTTCTCTATTTCTTTTTAGTTTAGTTAGCGGTATCCCGGTATCCCTTCCCTTTTTCCCCTTTTCCTTTTCATGCCCCAGTGATTCTGATTAGTTTGTCTTGGGTGATTCGGGGGCTCCCGTTCACTCCAGCGTGAGAGATTACTAAACGCTGAGTTACAGTGACTTGCCGCTAGTTCCAGCGCGTCTCTGCGGGGGTACGCTCCGCCTCGTTGTGTGCGGAAGTGACGTTTTGGGTCACTCCGCGGCGGCTTTGTTTCTATCGCGCTGTTTGTATAGCGCAACGGAGGGTTTCCCTGCTCCTTGTCCCTTCGAGTTCATTTCTTTTTAATAACGGGGTTTTTTGGTTTTGGCTGCATGCCACTACCGACCTTTTTCCCCGCATAATATAATTTAGGTACGAGGACATTTTGAGAATAGCTCCTTCCTTGAATCTGCTACGAGTCATTAGCGCAGAAACCGGAGTACATCGTTTTTACTGTTGCAGTACTCCACATCTTTACGAGGCAAAGCCTGCATCTGCCACAGGTGAGAAGGGTTGCATGTTTGTTAAGGCATGGTCATTGGGGGTTGGTTACATTAGTGTCCAGTGCATATGAAAGGTGTTGTTTTTCCCCATTGTGCTGCAGGTGCAGAAGCGTAAAGACAGAGGGAGCTGTGTCCTGTTACCTACAAGGGTGGAAGACTTGGTGTCTCCTCAACATTACCACCCTCTTTTCAGGTCCATAGGTACACCCATAGAGATTATCCTGTGGGTGTCCAGTGGGCAGAGGAAGGGGACTGGTGCATGCTACGTTCCTGCAGTGCTTGGGCCGGTTGGAATCTGACAGAATATCGAGCCCACGTTAATACAGCACTGCCCGGACTAGCATGGATGAGGAAGGGGGTACGGGGGGTCCCTCAATGCAGGATATCATGGGAGCTGTACACACGCTACAGGCACAAGTGCAAGAGTTGCAACAGGAGAATGTAGGACTGAAACAAGAGTTAGTAGCTGTAAGGGCTAGAGAACAGTCACAGCATAGGGGAACTGTTCCTGTGATGCAGCCAGCCACATTCCAGTACTCCGGAGGGGCGGGTTCTAGTACTACAAGTAGCGGCTCTCCCATAGCCGTGACAGTTTCAACCCCTGTAGCAGTGCCTCTAGCCCCCCTGAGAGATTCACAGGAGAGAGTGATAAATTCGGTACCTTTATGAATCAGTGTCAGCTGCACTTTATGTGTAAAACAAACGCCTTTCCTGATGATTCTGCAAAAATTGCGTTCATATTGTCGTATCTGGCTGGTAACGCGGCCCAATGGGCTATTCCGTTAGTGGAAAACAATGACCGTGTGTTGTATAACTATCAGGCGTTCAAGGAGTTGATGCGTAGTCTATTCGCCAAACATGCGTTCATGCAGGCCAGTGATGCTGAACTGTTAAAATTGCGGCAGGGCAGGCAGGACTTGTTGTCTTATATAGCCAACTTTAACCGATTGGTTTCTGAGACGCATTGGCCGATTGAGAAGAGGACATCCCTATTCTATCAGGGTTTATGCGAAGAATTGAAGGATATTGTGTCACAGGTGGTGGATCCGCCTGAGGATTGCGCGGCTTTCATCGATTTGGTGGTGAAACTGAATCATAGGGTGACTGAACGACGAGGAGAACGTAGCCGGTTCCAGTCCTCACGGGGTAGTTACGTGAAACCAGAGGTGAAGGCGGTAGGAGAGAGTAGAACCGTTCCCGAGCCTATGGAGATAGGTGGAGTACGGGGTCCTCTGACTCCAGAGGAAAAGAAGATAAGGAGAGAGAAGAATTTGTGTCTGTATTGCGGACAGGGGGGACATTTCGCACGTGATTGTCCGGTGAAGCCCTCTGGTGTAGGGTTTGGGAAAAAGGTGGCATGCATACAAGTGGAGCGAATAGTTGAAAAGGAAAGGAATGCTCAGTATGAAGTGGTGGGGGCGGTAGATCAGGCTCCTAGGCATTTTGTGATTAATGCTCACTTGTTGATATCAGCGCAGAACCGTGTCCCGGTGTCAGTGCTACTTGATTCCGGGGCCACTGGGAACTTTATGGATATCTCGATGGCGGATAAGCTGAGGGTTCCTTGTCAACTGAAGGAACAACCAGAGCCAGTAAGAGCCATCGATGGGACTGAGTTGACTTCGGGGTGTATTACCCGACAGACTGAACCATTAGGTTTATTGTGTGACAATGGGCATGTGGAATCCGTGGTCTTTGATTTGATCGATGCACCCTCGTTTGGTTTGGTACTGGGGGTCCCGTGGTTACAAACACATAACCCCAGGATCGACTGGGTACAGAGACTGGTTACATTGGACTCGGTTCATTGCTTAAAGAATTGTTATGTTGTGGCGGCGGAGCAGATCGATCCTTTGTCCTGTGCCGTGACCGAGACGGGTAGGATTCCTTCACAGTATTCTGCGTATAAGGATGTGTTCGATAAGGGATGTGCCCAAGGTCTCCCTCCGCACAGGTCGTATGATTGTAAGATCGATCTAATACCAGGGGCCCCGTTGCCATGCAGTCGGGTCTACGCACTCTCTGAACCTGAGGAGGCTCATCTGAAGACGTACATTGATGAGATGTTGTTGTTGGGTTATATACGTCCTTCTTCCTCGCCAGTGTCATCGGCTATCTTTTTCATACCTAAGAAGGAGGGGTCTTTGAGGGCGTGTGTTGACTATCGCACCTTGAATTCTGCCACAGTTAAGAACAGGTACCCTCTTCCGCTCATCTCCGTGTTACTGGACCAGCTCCGCAAGGCTACAGTTTTTACCAAGCTGGACTTGCGGGGCGCATACCATCTTATAAGGGTTCGGCCAGGGGATGAGTGGAAGACGGCATTTAAAACAAAGTATGGATTATTTGAATACACCGTAATGCCGTTTGGTTTGTGCAACGCGCCTGCGGCGTTTCAATTGTTCATAAATGAAGTGCTTGGCAGATATTTGGATCAGACAGTCATAGTGTATTTGGATGACATCCTTATTTATTCAGAGAAAGGGCTTGATCATACTGAGCATGTGTCGCAGGTATTGCAGACGTTGCAGGAACATCATTTATATGCTAAGCTGGAGAAGTGCCAGTTTGGTACTTCTGAAGTGGAGTTCTTGGGGTTTGTCATTTCTGCTGCAGGCATTCGTATGGATCCGAAAAAGATTCAGGCTATAGAGACCTGGCCAGTGCCTACGAATGTGAAACAAATACAGGTGCTCCTTGGTTTCGCTAATTTTTATCGGCGATTTATTCTGCATTTCTCTGATATAGTGGCCCCAATGACTCGCCTATTGAGAAAGGGTGTCCCTTTTGATTGGACCAATGAGACTCAAGATGCCTTTTGTATGTTACTGAGACAGTTTGTGTCCGCCCCGGTCTTAGTGCATCCTGATCCTGCCCTGCCGTATTTTGTAGAAACAGATGCTTCCTTGTGCGCTGTAGGAGGCGTTTTATCACAGAGAGACGAAGCCACAGGCCATATGCATCCTATTGCATTCTTTTCTAAAACCCTATTGCCAGCGGAACGTAATTATACGGTGGCAGAGAGAGAGCTGCTGGCGGTCAAACTAGCGTTTGAGGAATGGCGTCATTACTTATGGGGTGCCCGTCACGTGATTACCATCTACACTGATCACAAAAATCTAGAATTCTTTCGTTCGGCTAGGGCATTAACACCACGTCAGATGAGATGGGTTTTATTCTTTAATGAATACGACTTCATTATAACCTACAGGCCTGCAGCTCAACAGGTAAAATCCGATGCTCTCTCCCGAATACACGTGTATGCAAAGGATGAAGGTTTTTTGAGTATGAGTAGGGCAATGATCGATAAAGAAAGAATCGTAGGGGCATTGACAGTGGACGATTTTCCTGCTCTTGTGAAAGACCGATTAAGCCACTTGGATTTGGCCCCTTGGTTATCCCTACCCCAGGTAGCGTTGCAGGATGGTCTTTTGTATAAAGAGGACAGGTTGTTTATTCCTCCTGGGTTGAGGGATGAGGTGTTGGGGTGGTGTCATTCCTCTGCCCTGGCAGCTCATCCAGGTATAAGAAAGACCAAGGACTTGTGTATGAGGTGGTTTTGGTGGGAGTCCATATCAAGGGATGTTCAGGGTTATGTAGGTGCTTGTCCAGTGTGTGCAACCAGCAAGCCCTCGCATTGTAAACCCTCGGGACTTTTACAGCCGTTGGCGGTTCCACCTGGTCCGTGGCATTCTCTGAGTATGGATTTCGTAACCGATCTACCTTCTGTTGCAGGTCTCACCGCCGTGTTGGTGTGGTAGATTTATTCACCAAGATGGCCCACTTTATACCATTCCCCAAAATTCCTACTGCATAAGAGATGGCGGTGGTGTTCATGTCTTCGATTGTGCGCTTGCATGGGTTACCAGAGGTGATTGTATCTGATAGAGGGGCACAGTTCGTCTCCCACTTTTGGACTGAGTTGTGTCAGGTGCTTAAAACCAAGATATGTCTATCCTCGGCTTACCACCCTCAGTCTGACGGTCAGACTGAGCGCACTAACCAGACGATGGAACAATACTTACGGTGTCTGATTGCGTCCTTGTCCTGTGATTGGGTAATGGCTCTGCCCATCGCGGAGTTCGCCTACAACAACAGTGTGCATTCCGCCTTGGGCATGACACCCTTTTTTTGTTCCCTGGGATATCATCCGAGGGCGATGGCCATACAGCCTACGGGTCGCGTGCCAGCCATAGATGACGTATGTAAGCAATTGGGAGACGTCTGGGCCTTGGCTAGAAAAGGCCTTTTGGATGCGAAGGAGGCTATGAAGGTACAGGCGGATAAACATCGAGTCCCTGCTCCTGCCTACAAGATTGGGGATCTTGTGTGGCTGTCTTCACGCAACTTGAGGTTACAGGGATCGCGTAAGCTGCAGCCCAGGTTTGTGGGTCCATATCCCATCCTCCAGGTAGTCAACCCTGTAGCGATGAAGCTCAAGTTGCCACAGGAGTATGGTGTGCACCCTGTTTTTCATACCTCTCTGCTTAAACCCTATGTACCGACAGATCAGGTACTGCCACCCCCTCCTTCTGTCCTGATTGATGGGCAGGAGGAATTTGAGGTCCAGGCTATCCTTGATTCGAAGCGAGTCAGGGGACGTCTTTTCTACTTGGTAGACTGGAAGGGGTACACGAAGGAGGACAGGACATGGGAGCCTGCTGGGGGGGTTCACGCCCCGCGGTTGGTTCGTTTATTCCATAGACTACACCCCTCCAAGCCCAGACCGGTGGGGAGGATTGTTGGGGGGGGTACTGTTAGGAATCAAGCTAGTCCTATCTTTGTGACCATGCCTTAACATCACATGACCAGGGATAGGTAGATAAAAACCAGTCCTACCTTTGGCTCATTGCTCGATATTGCCAGTGTTTGGATTCCCTTCCTGGTTGTTGGTTGCTGAAGTCGCAGAGCTGAGCCTCCTCATCTGCTGCCTTACTCCTTGTTGCTGCCCTGTCCCCTCTCACGGGCTCGTGAAGAGGGTTTGTGTTCCTTCCTGCTTCGTTTTGGTCCCTTCCCCGTTTTTCTCTATTTCTTTTTAGTTTAGTTAGCGGTATCCCGGTATCCCTTCCCTTTTTCCCCTTTTCCTTTTCATGCCCCAGTGATTCTGATTAGTTGGTCTTGGGTGATTCGGGGGCTCCCGTTCACTCCAGCGTGAGAGATTACTAAACGCTGAGTTACAGTGACTTGCCGCTAGTTCCAGCGCGTCTCTGCGGGGGTACGCTCCGCCTCGTTGTGTGCGGAAGTGACGGTTTGGGTCACTCCGCGGCGGCTTTGTTTCTATCGCGCTGTTTGTATAGCGCAACGGAGGGTTTCCCTGCTCCTTGTCCATTCGAGTTCATTTCTTTTTAATAACGGGGTTTTTTGGTTTTGGCTGCATGCCACTACCGACCTTTTTCCCCGCATAATATAATTTTGGTACGAGGACATTTTGAGAATAGCTCCTTCCTTGAATCTGCTACGAGTCATTAGCGCAGAAACCGGAGTACATCGTTTTTACTGTTGCAGTACTCCACATCTTTACGAGGCAAAGCCTGCATCTGCCACAGGTGAGAAGGGTTGCATGTTTGTTAAGGCATGGTCATTGGGGGTTGGTTACATTAGTGTCCAGTGCATATGAAAGGTGTTGTTTTTCCCCATTGTGCTGCAGGTGCAGAAGCGTAAAGACAGAGGGAGCTGTGTCCTGTTACCTACAAGGGTGGAAGACTTGGTGTCTCCTCAACATTACCACCCTCTTTTCAGGTCCATAGGTACACCCATAGAGATTATCCTGTGGGTGTCCAGTGGGCAGAGGAAGGGGACTGGTGCATGCTACGTTCCTGCAGTGCTTGGGCCGGTTGGAATCTGACACGGTGATGGATCAAACCCAGATCTTTTGACTGGGTGTGAGTGTTTGATTGGTTCAGATGCTCCGTCCATCACCACCCCCTTTTGTACCGCTTTGGCCGCCATAAGTGTGGCAGGGTATGCTCAGACGTGAGTCCCTTGCTCACTTTGCCACTGGATTCAAGCAAGCCGGGCTGAAGACGGCTGTAATGCCAGAAACCGATCCTCGGAAGTTTGTTTCCGGTCCAGGGAAGGCATGGCTTGGCAGTTCGGCTGGACTGTTCCCATGAGGCACAGGGTTAGACTGATTTGCATATAGCCATGTCTGAACTGGGGTGGCAGAGTGGGCTAAAGAACGGTGATGGATCAAACCCAGATCTTTTGACTGGGTGTGAGTGTTTGATTGGTTCAGATGCTCCGTCCATCACCACCCCCTTTTGTACCGCTTTGGCCGCCATAAGTGTGGCAGGGTATGCTCAGACGTGAGTCCCTTGCTCACTTTGCCGCTGGATTCAAGCAAGCCGGGTGGAAGACGGCTGTAAAGCCAGAAACCGGTCCTCGGAAGCTTGTTTCCGGTCCAGGGAAGGCATGGCTTGGTAGTTCGGGCTGGACTGTTCCCATGAGGCACAGGGTTAGACTGATTTGCATATAGCCATGTCTGAACTCGGGTGGCAGAGTGGGCTAAAGAACGGTGATGGATCAAACCCAGATCTTTTGACTGGGTGTGAGTGTTTGATTGGTTCAGATGCTCCGTCCATCACCACCCCCTTTTGTACCGACCCATGAGGCCATGCCACGTGGCGGTAGGCCCCTGCTGTCCACTCTCCGCTGGCTCAGCCCTACACTGTGGTCCAGCAGGGCACACAAAACCTGAACAGTCCGGACCGCCGGGACGGGCCATCATCGCAGGCTGCACACCCGCTCAGCACTTAAGGTGCCCCTCCCTCAGTGCACTGAAAGTCACCGTCCCGTGGCAGTGTGCCCATGCCGGCAACAGAGTATCAAGTGCCGCCAAGTCTGTGCCCTGCAAGTCATGGACACTCTATGATTGGGTACACCCAGAGAGAGGTAGGAAATGGCATCCAGCACATGCACCTGGCCCTTTTTATTGGTAGGGTCACATGTCCTGTGATGCATGTGCTGGATGGGTGTGGTGTGGGTGTAAACCAACCATGAGGGAGTGGCTGTGGCATGCTGACAGCTAGACCTGTGGTCAGCAGATCACTACAGGGAAGTCCTGGCACATGTAGCGTTGTCATCTCCCTTGTGTGTGTAAGCGTAGTGGGCTGGCCTGGTGTATGCCAGTCCAGCGTAAGGGTTTGAACGATGACCCCAGGGCTCTGGGCGGTGTTCCGTACGGGGCTGGAAAAGGAAGTAACAAATGCGTGTGTCGCCGTTGTTGCGTCGTCACCACCCGGACAATATTCGGAAATGTGTCACTGACCCTACATTCCTCCATACTACCACACTTGAAAGACCATAGACACAACACATCTGTGTGATTCCGAATGTTTCATGCACATTCAGTGGAGGGTTGCATCTGGAGCAGTACAGGGCCATGCAAACCCCACATGACGATGTTGGCCCATGAAGGGCCAGCCAGTGGCTCCTTCAGGGAATGAACAGTCCAAAGGACGAGGAAGAGTTCAGTCCTCAGTATGATTGCTGTGCCATTGGCGATCAAACAGAATAAGGCAGCCCATTGTGAGGTCCAAAGTGAGTGTCGCAGAGTGCATCGGGGACAGTGGAAGGTGATGATGCCGAGGGCAGAACCAAGCTGAAACCGGCCATATGGCGGAGATTAATGCTACTGCGTCCTTCTTACCACGATGGCGGTTTCGTTCGCCTCTTCATCTTCTGCACTCCCATGTGCCTCACATGTGGGTGGTGCTAGCCTTTCTCCAGCACTGTGTGGCAGTGACACCTCAGGGGCCGGAGGTAGAATGTCTGCCACACTGTGTGGCACTGACACTTCAGGGGCGGACATGTGGATGTAGTGGTAGCAGCAGCATGCATCAGCGCCAGGCCTTGTGGCAGCAATGCCATTAGGATAGTTTTGAGGTTATTGAGGAACCCAGCTACCACTCGCTGGTGTGAAGCCGTGGCAGAGACTCTTTCCACATTGGCCCGCTCCATGGTCTCCATTAACATCCGCATGTTTCCCAACACCTGTGTGACATAGCTAGAACCTCTCTGACTGGACAGTTGTTCTAGTCTCCGAGTCAGGCTCGAGCAATGTCAGCCATGGTCCGTTGGAGAGCATGGAGTGGACTGTGGGTGTCCATTAGGGACTGTGAGTGGTCCCTGATGGGACTTAGACACCCACGTATGGCATCTAGTTTGTCTGCCATGCGGTTGAAGCCTGCCCGCACCTGTTCAGCCAGCTGCTCCTGGCACCCCAACACATGGAGTTGGAAGGCCATGTGTTCTTCGTGGGGATCCTGGGAGGTAGCCGTGGTGGTGGGTGCTGCCTGATTTGTGGTCTGTGCAGGGGGTGGGGTCTCCCCATAGCAGATGGGCTGCTCTGCTCCTGGAGGTAGGCTTCGGAGGCTCTCCATGAGCTGTTGGAGGGCAGTGGAGTCGAAGCTGTGGTGGTCCTCTTTTTCATCAGATAAGAGAGGTTTGTGGTACTCTGCAGGAGGTGTTGATTGTCGCTCTGCAATGTGAGGTGAGATGCAGTTTAACAATGTTTTCACATGTGTGTTGTCGCATTGTACATGTTTACATACAGACTGCATGACAGTGTACATCGTGGCCGTTTGGGAGGAGCTGCCTATTTGATGGGGGACAGTGGACATTTTGACAACAGAAGAATGTGTGTGTGTACTTGTACATTATTAACTCACATTTCCCTCAAAGCCACTTGTGATTGGCCAGTGTCTACACACATTCGGGACCAGCTGTGTCCTGTGTTCTGTTGTGGATGTGTTTTGCAGTTTGTGCCACATTGTTGTCAGTGTTGAAGTGCTCTGCATGTAATGTGTGTGTGCTGCATTTTTGGGGATTGCCCCCTGCTGCTCTGATTTTGCTGCCACTTATCCCTTTCCTGCCATGTGCCTTTGACTTCTGTGCTTATACAGTGCTGAGATGTTGCATACTTGGGTACATTGGTCTCTTGTAAGCATGAGCGCAAAATCCGCTCCGATCGCGGATTTTGCGGATTTTTGGTGAATCCGCGGTCCGCGAACTCTCGCGAATTCACCCAAAATCCGCAATCCGCGATCGGAGCGGATTTTGCGATCAAAAGTTCAAGCCAATGCCTAATTTACGATGGCGCCGGCAAGCTGCCAGCGCCATCCTCAAATGGTTACTTAATTAGCTTCAACAGGAAGCTCTAACAGATAAGATAAAGCAGGGGCTCGAGCGCCTGCTTTATTTTATCAGTTGGAGCTTCCTGTTGAAGCTAATTAAGTAACTTTTGCAGGATGGCGCTGGCAGCTTGCCGGCGCCATCGTAAATTATTTACATGGGGAAAAATGGTGTTCTTGAATAAATATGAAGGGCAGGGTTCATTCTGGCACGACGGTCCTGGCACAAAAAATAAACCTCAACAGGAAACACTTGCAGATATCAATAACGCATGTGCCCTAGTTGAAGCTTAAATTCAGTGACTCATTCATCAGCCCAAAAATAATCGTGAGCGTTGTGGAGGCTGGGCAGGTGTGTCGAGCACGAGTCTGTCTCTTAATCTGCTGCTCTGATCGGTCTCTGACCTTTTATACACACAAGCGCCATGTGCGCTCGCATGGAAGCCCCGTCCGTTTGGCCCCGCCCGAGCTTCTGTCTCTTAATCTGCTGCTCTGATCGGTCTCTGACCTTTTATACACACAAGCGGCATGCGCGCTCGCATGGAAGCCCCGTCCGTTTGGCCCCGCCCACACACTCGATGAAGCCCCGCCCCCAAATCCGCCGATCCGCATAATCCGCGGATTTTGCGGATCCACGATCCGTGAATCCGCAATTTCGTGAATCGTGGATCCGCAAAATCCGCCCATGCTTAGTCTCTTGGTGGGAGGTGGGGACTGAGGCATGGTTTGTCTGCAGATGTACAAAACAAACAGGGAAGAGAGGGTCATAGGGAAGGACAAATATTTAAAGACCACTCTTGGTTCAAGTCCCCAACTCAATTCACGATTCACTTAAGGAACACAAGGGGTCTAAAGCAATGAATCTAAGAGTAAAGATTATCAGTGTAACACTCTGGTTATTGTCTATTGATCTTTTAGAGCGGGGACTTGTGATACCTGAGCACGGTCCAGGTGAGGTGAGGTCCGTTCCCCGGTCAAGCTGGGTGAGGAAAATATACTTTGTAACTTAATGTGTAGTTGTTGTGGGAATGGTGCATGGATATATTCACATACAATTTACACACTATGTCATTTTTGATTTGTTTGTTTTTTGCATCTTGTTCTAGATGTACATATGGATCCACTGACATGGAGGATTAGAAAATCACAGGTTGTATTTGTTCCAACCTTCATTCACTTGGTTATATTTATTATTTACACCATTTATATAGCAGTAGCAATACACTAAGAGCAGAGGCCCTGATGAAAGCCAAGGGGACTTCTTTGCCCTGATAGGCAGAAACATGTTGGCCTTGTTTAACGACAGATATTTGTTTCAACTGTCGCCTGCACTGTTCTGTTTTCAATTAGGGGGCATGTCCTGTGCCTAATAAAGTTTTTTTAGGACATTCCACTCTATTTTACTATCACCACAGTATCATTTTTGCACTGCAATTTCACTATAATTTTCAACCGTCATTGATAAACTGTCGCATGGTGGTCCATAAGTGCCAATGGACTTGAACCTGCTCCACTACCAATTTCGTGGTCAAATGATCTCGATGATCAAGGGACCAACCACGTGGGACTGGTGAACCATATGATAGTACTGATCACTATGTTCATTTTGATGGTTATCCACTTTTGAGCTTTCTGGGATTCGAGTCAATTGGCACTGTTTGTACGTAAATCCATGTACACGGACCCTTCACAACATTACATTGTTACATTATAAGCTATCCAGGGTGACCAGGGCACCAAACTCACAAGTTTGTCTGCAGATGTACTCAGCTCAATTGTGCATGTGTGCCATTGTGCCCATCTCCCCCGTCCACCTAGTGCCTGATGGTTACTCACCCCGGTGCTGTTGTGTCCAGTCATGCTGAGTCGTGTCAGGTCCCCTGCAATACATCTCAAATCTTGGTCACTATGGACATTGAGGCGCTGTACAGTAATATCCCCATTATGGGAGCACTACATGTGATGCGACACATTGGTTCATACAAAAATACAAGATTCAATGTCCCACCATATTCATCTTAGAGTGCCTCAAGATTGTCTTAAATTATAACATCTTTGAATTCAATGGCATACTGTATAAACAGCAACAGGGAGTCAGTATGGGAGCTTCATGTGCCCCCACTATTGCCAATATCTACATGTCATACTTTGAAACTCAGTTTGTATTCAATGAGGTCGCACCCTTCTATGAATCTGTGGCAATTTTGTCCAGATACATAGATGACGTGTTCTTCATTTGAACACATTGAAAAATTGGGGCGACGTTCACCCCAATGCCGGACGCACAGCGTATTCCTGCGTATTAAACACAAGTACCACGGCGTAGTCCCAATTTAATCCGTCTTTATTCCAATATAATCCAAAAATGTTTAATTAATCTTTATACAGTGTTCATCCTTTGTCACTTGAGAGGCCTCATATGTTAACAATATCCTGAATGCAGGGGAAATGCCGCCAGGCCTTATTCCGAAGCATGGAGTAAACATACGTATTCCTCATTAATTCATCTTTAACACCCAATGCATTTCGGGCCTTTTTCTGGCCCTTCGTCAGGGGTACTCTATAAATTCAAAACATTACTGTTAGACTGTGTATGTGAATCACTTAAGCATGTAAATTACTGCATTTAAATACAAGAAAGCAATTTTTTAAAATCAAACAGTTCACCCCACAATCGGCGTACTCCCGCTAAAAAACGTAGCGCTACGCTACTTCTAAGTCGATACTCGAACCCACCCCTTCCAAAAGACATCCTTTTTTGTGGATCTTATTCCCACGTTTTTGGCTTCGTTGTTCATTCCCCTTAGTTATACTAACAAACATCGTCAATTTACTCTAGCTGTTACCAAAAAACAAGTTTAGTTTTCACTCGTACCTTCCACATCTATTGTGGTAATCACCTTCCAGCCAGGCTAATAACCATCTGAATGTTACATTCTTTCTACGCGCCGTTTCTTAATGGTTTTTGTTGTAACCCCGCCCATATCTGTAACCCTTTCCTGATTGATTCCCATCTCCCATTTTGATCCAGTTTACGCACGGTATCTACAAGCACGTTTCCTGCATTATATTGGTTGCCCGAACTCAAATCTTTACATAAATTCCCTTAATTGTACCCACATTGTCACCTCTGATGCCATGCTCATAAACCTAAAAATTTCTGCGCATAACCTGATGTTGTCCTTCTGTGTAACACTCACTATCCTTCTTTCCTTTGTGCCATTGTGCCCATCTCCCCCGTCCACCTAGTGCCTGATGGTTACTCACCCCGGTGCTGTTGTGTCCAGTCATGCTGAGTCGTGTCAGGTCCCCTGCAATACATCTCAAATCTTGGTCACTATGGACATTGAGGCGCTGTACAGTAATATCCCCATTATGGGAGCACTACATGCGACACATTGGTTCATACAAAAGTACAAGATTCAATGTCCCACCATATTCATCTTAGAGTGCCTCAAGATTGTCTTAAATTATAACATCTTTGAATTCAATGGCATACTGTATAAACAGCAACAGGGAGTCAGTATGGGAGCTTCATGTGCCCCCACTATTGCCAATATCTACATGTCATACTTTGAAACTCAGTTTGTATTCAATGAGGTCGCGCCCTTCTATGAATCTGTGGCAATTTGGTCCAGATACATAGATGACGTGTTCTTCATTTGGACAGACAATGAGGACACGTTATAAGACTTCCTCCAATGGATAAACGCATGTGATAGTAACATTAGATTCACACACCATACCGACAGGGAACAAGTAAACTACCTAGATGTAGTAATAAAACATCAAGAAGGGGCCCTAGTTGTGGACCTATTTGTCAAGCCTACGGCCAGAAACACACTTCTCCACTATGACAGCTATCACCCATTCATACAGAAAAACAGCGTGCCATTTGGGGAGTTTCTAAGGTTGAGACGTAATTGTACTAGTATCCTAGACTATGATACCAAAGCCATAATGATGAAAGAAAAATTCTTGGCCAGAGGATATCCAAAGAAAATAATAAGAGATTCTTACAAACGGGCTCGTTTTTACGACCGACAATGTTTGTTACAACCAAAAGCGAACAAAATTACTCCTCAGTTGGTATTCATAACCAAACATTCAATGATCAATGAGAGGATAAGACAAACTATGTGTGCCAACTGGCACATACTAAATGCAAATGTCCCCAAACAAGATCAGTTACCCAAACCCATTTTTGCGTATAAAAGAAATAAGACCCTTAAGGACCACATAGTGAGATCGAGAATGACAGCCAAACCACCCATAATGCAACGATCAGTTACAAACATGCAACCAGTAGTAGGAAATTATAGCTGCTCAAGTTGCAAATCATGTGAGACAGCAATACAGGGAGTGAGTATTACGTTTAACTAACAGTTAATTCAACGTGTGGACTTAAACAATTGCAGAAGCACAAATGTGATCTATCTTATCCTCTGTCCTGGCGAGAAGGGCTATGTAGGGCAGACTGGCAGAGCCCTTAATGTCAGACTGACTGAACATAGGTCAGCAATAAGAACCAGGAAGATAACGGCACCTATGGTGAGCCACTACGTGGAATATAACCATACATCAGATAATATGGCATGGTTCATCTTGGAAAGAATACACGCAAAAGCAGGACTAGAGCAGGATAAGATTCGCAAAATGAGAGAGGTTTTTTGGATTTTTCTTTTGGGAACTGCAATTAACGGGCTGAATGCTGAAATCCCCTGGGAGCAGGCAATTATATAATATGAACTCACCTTGTTATCATAATAAGACTGGCAATGTTGGGATTTATGGGAGGAAAAGGAGAAGTATATAGACTGTAGTTCATCGTTTTTGAAGATATGTATAAAAGGGACGTTTGTCAATTTGTATTTGTATTTATTCTAACTTTTGTCTAGTGTTTGCAGATGGCAGCATTGTTGTTAATTAGTACTACCATTTACCAGGGTTCTGATATCGATTACTCCCAAAATACAAACATAGTCCAAGATGGCGAGCACACGTTAAGATTCAGGAGATTACACTCACGGTCAATTTCGACCGTCTAAATAGGAACGCTAAGCAAAGTGATCAAATAGCGAGTCAAATAGCCAGAATAATATCGACTTAAGTAGAATCACCGCTATTAGAGGATACCGAAATCATGTTACATACATATACATGTAGCGGCAGTACAAAAAAAACAACACTCTGGCTTATAATATAAATATCACGTATAATTAAGACATAAGTACAAGCCAGGCGAAAAGCTATGAAACACCTCAATACGGTAGCACACTGTGGTAATTAATGCCATTACAAGATGGAGGAACCCGATTTCAGATAACCCGATAGAACATGAAGTAGTTCCCGCAGACTCTATTCTCGCGAGATTATCACAGCCGGCTTGTCGGCAGTGGCGCCAAATTTAAAGTTTAAAGGGAGTTCGGACTAAGCAAACTCAACGGAGCGGTGACACAGGACCGACGGCATGCTGTTCACATCTTTAAACATCTAACCAGGTATGTTAGAGCCTGAATGCAGGGTAATGTGTAGAAACTTGTCAGCTACGATAGTGTAAGGATCTAGATAATTAAAGTAGTTAGCGTCTAGCTTTAAAGACACCTCTATATGTTTTTTGTGCCCAGCTTTCCGAGAGACGGCGGGTGCGAGGAGGCGGAGGCATTGGAAAACCAGAGAGCCACAGCGCTTCAAGAGCCTCGCAGATAGGGCTGGAATTCGGGACAGCCTAGAAACCCAGGTAGTAATATCAGTACTCTGTTTTGAAACCGTTGTGGTCCTATAGCATAGAGCTTATATCTCACATAGCTATACATAAACCTTACAGATGACCCTCACGAATATACAGTCATACGATCTGAGAACTACCATCTTGAAATAGCAGCATCTGAGAACTACTATCTTGAAATAGCAGCATCAGAACGCAGCGTCATAACGGAGACTTGGCTTCGGATTAAAGCAGGTAGAAGCCTATTTAAATATATCTAGTGTGACATCCGCATTATATCAAGTATACTAATATAGATGTTAATACATATATTCCTTACCTTAGGAGCAGGGATTCGGGATTCAAACCATCCACCTTTTGAACATTATAAATCTATTTCAACCCATATATCGTGCACATTGAGTGAAGATATCGGGTACGGTAATACCAGGAAATATTTAAATAGTAAAAACAATCGCTGATGTCCAAAGGGGAGCCATTTAACACTATGTATCTTTTAATTTTAGATCTCCCTTTTTGTATCCAGAAATACTGACGCCGTTAGAGACGTTCTGATTCTTTGAACTGGATATACCGCTTCAGTGCATACCTGTGCAGTATAGGTATGAATGGTTAATCTAGATATCTAACTTGGCAAACTCATCCAAGGGCCGGTAACCCACATTCAGTGCTGAACACATAATATATCCATGTGTTCCTCACACGCCTCCTTTACTTTAATGGTATCTCCCCTGGGTTAAAGATCTTCCACCCTGTGAAATCATCGCCCCCCCCCAATGTATCCCCCTTGGGATATCACAGCAGCACTGTCCCTTTTCAGTTCCCATCTGCAATCATTAGAGTGATAACATGTACCAACGCCTAAGGAGTACACCAAGAAGCTATGCAACTGTTGTAAATAATGTATATAGATATATAGATAATTGATGAGAGAATTGTATAATATGTATATAAATGTACAGTTTTATATGAATATGTATATGAATGTATAACTAAATGTAGAAATTCTAGCACTTTAGCCCAGTAGGTAAAGATCGCCTCTGAGTAGGGGATAATCACGGCAGATTAATAATTTGAACAAAAACATGTATATTAAAAAGAGAGGAATTAATTGTTAGACGTTGTTTTTTGAATAACATCCTGAAATAGACAAAATACTAAACTACTTTCTCTCATCATTATAGTCACTGTCTATGCAAAAAAGAAAATGCAGAATTCCTGAGGAAGGCAATCGGCCGAAACGCATTGAAGGGAACATATTCTGTATTTAAGAAATGATATCATGAATTGTCAAAAATTAATGTGTTATTTATGAATTAATCAGTGTAAATTTAATGTCATGTGTTATATGTAAACAAGAAACTGCAAAAAATTGATGAGTTGTAAAGATGAAATAAGATAAGAAAAACTACACACAAAAAAATAAAATAGAAATATTCAACATAAGTTAGTTGGTGGAAATTAGTTTATTGAAAAACAACATCTTTCTTACTCTGTAGTAAATGTGCACGTAACCCGGTGTGTACGGTCCAGTTTTCGAAATAGGTCCCCTGACTCCAGCCACCGTCTCCCCACTGATGTCTGCGGACACCATTACCTCCATCTCGTCCAGCTCCTCCTGTGGCACAGGACTCCCATCTCCAGTCTACATTGCTGCCTTTCTTTTTTGGCGAGTTTCAGCTTCGTTTTGAACTTGACGTCATTACAGCGCCTCTTGACCTCTTCCATTGTCCTCTTCAGCACTCCCACTGCATTCACCTTGTCCACGCTGGACTGACATAGTCCATTTTTTGTTGCCAATGACACAGTGGAGGTGATGAACAGTTATTGATGGTGTTCGACCACCTCCGTTATCAGGATCCTGTTTTCCTGTGGACTGAAGCGCTTCCTACTCTTCTTCTCCTTGGCCTTCCCTGACCCCGAGGTCCCAGGCAGGTCCTCCGGGGTGCTTGTGGGGTTCTGGTTCTCCTCTGTACTTGCTCCGGCAACATCCATTGTGCTTCGCTGTTGTTTGGCATTTTTTTGTCAATTTTTTCTACTTTTATGGTGATTTTTCCCGCCTTATGCGTGTGACTCGCAGGCCTGTAGCTGGTTTTCGCTGATTTTGTATCGCAATTGGCCTCATCCCAGCATTATTTGTGTTCGCGTTTTGCATTTTTGCGGCGTAGCATTGATTTTAAAGCAGTCAGTTGAAGCGTTATCTGGAGTATATCGCATGGTGCCACTGTGCTGAGAATGCTTCATTAACATGGTGTAATTAACCCCCGATAGACTGCAATGTTGAAAGTTGCGTTAAGTTACTTTTGCGATGGTTATCACACATTCTTGAGAATATGGCCCTATATTTTTTGTGATGATTATATATAACTTCTTATGTGTGAACCACATGTTGTCGGACCACCCCACCAACCGCATCACTGATGGACTCCCCGCCCGCAGCCTCGAGGGCACGACCCACTGGCTAAATCAAGTCAGCTGGCTAAGACGGTGCAGGGGAACTAAAAGTGGGGATGTTCTACGACGGGAAAACACTTTGCATTGCATCTCGGATGCCCGCCTAGCCTCCTGTATTTTCCAACACTTACCTGATATCCTGATACCATGTCGAAGATTTTAAACATCTTGAGCGTTCTTCTTCCGATGTCGTCTGCAATTTTTGCCTTATGGGTCACCTCTCTCTTCTTCCGAGGCTTGCTTCAGTGTCAGCATTCCCTCGTCGATCAGCTCTGTAACACTTCCACATGAACAGCTTTCCTTCACGCTGGTATTTCGGTACCTGGAGAGAAAATACAAATATATTTAAAGAAGAACCGTTGTTTTTTCCTTCATTAAGGAAACAAATTACGCAGCGTATTGTGTAAAGGAGTTACTCATCTGATTCTGTTTCTCTTCACGTTATGAGGCTAAGTCTTTCCCCTACATTATTAATGCACCTTCTCTTATGCTGTAATATAAGAGAAAGCGATTAGTTCATTAATTTTGAATAGTTTGGTTATACCTTTTCTGACTCAGCACCACTGTGTACACCATTTTATGTTTCCTTTTTGTCCTGTCTGGAAAAATAAGTTTTTTTTTTCCTAGCTCTTCAGGATAAAATGAGTTTTATGGGTCTAATGCAATCAAATTGTGGTCTCCGTTAAGGTTGGTATGTTTCATACTTATCATTGTTTAATGCTCATATTCTGCAGTCCTAGTGAGTGATTTGCATATTTCTACATTATAGATACCACTGTGTCCATCTCAAGTTTTAGTTCAATCAATCAAGACATTTGTAAAGCACGCTACTCACCCGTGAGGGTCTCAAGGCGCTGGGGGTGTGTGTGCTGCTACTGCTCGAACAGCCATGTCTTGAGTAGCCTCCTGAAGGATAGTAGGTCTTTGGTCTGCCGTAGGAGGATGGGGAGGGTGTTCCAGGACTTGGCGGCGAGGTAGCAGAAGGATCTACCACCGGTGGTTGCTCTCCGGATGCGGGGGGCCGTGGCGAGGTCGGCAGAGCGGAGCTGGTGGTTTGGGGTGTAGAAGGTGAGTCGTTTGTTGAGGTAAGATGGTCCGGTGTTCTGGAGTGCTTTGTGTGCCTGGGTGAGGAGCTTGAAGGTGATCCTCTTGTTGACGGGAAACCAGTGCAGGACTCTCAGATGGGGTGTGATGTGACTGTGGCGAGGGATGTGGAGGATCAGGCTAGCAGAGGCATTCTGTATGCGTTGCAGTTGTTTCAGCAGTTTGGCCGGGGCTCCCGCGTAGAGGGCGTTTCCGTAGCCCAGTCTGCTGCTGATGAGGGCCTGGGTGACCGTTCTTCAAGTCTCGGTGGGAATCCACCTGTAGATCTTTCGGAGCATGTGGAGGGTGTTGAAACAGGAGGATTAGATGGCATTGACTAGCTTGGTCAAGGAAAGTGTCGAATCGAGGATGAATCCCTGGTTGCGTGCATGGTCGGTGGGTGTTGGTGCTGCTGCCAGGGCGGTCGGCCACCAGGAGTCGTCCCAGACAGACGGGGTGGGTCCGAGGATGAGGAACTCCGTCTTGTCCGAGTTCAGCTTCAGACGGCTGTTCTTCATCCATTTGGCATCAGCTTTCATTCCTTCGTGGAGGTTGGTTTTGGCGGTGTGAGGGTCCTTGGTGAGTGAGAGGATCAGCTGGGTGTCGTCGGCGTAGGAGATGATGTTGAGGTCGTACAGTCTGGCGATGTGGGCGAGCAGGGCCATGTAGATGTTGAACCATGTTGGACTGAAGGAGGATCCTTGGGGTATGCCGCAGATGATCTTGGTGGCTTCGGATCAGAAGGGAGGGAGGCGTATGCTCTGTGTTCTGCAGGAGAGGAAGGAGGTGGTCCAGTCCAGTGCTTTACCTCAGATTCCTGCTTCATGGAGGCGAGTGCGTATGGTGCGGTGGCAGACTGTGTCGAAAGTGGCTGATAGGTCCATGAGGATGAGGGCAGCGGTCTTGTCGTTGTCCAGAAGGCTCTGATGTCATCGGCAGCGGCGATGAGGGCCGTTTCGGTGCTGTAGTTGCTGCGGAACCCGGACTGGGATGGGTCCAGGATATTGTTCTCCTCGAGGTAACAGGTCAGCTGTTTGTTGACAGTTTTCTCAATAACTTTTGCCAGAAACGGGAGCAGGGAGATAGGCCGGAAGTTCTTGAAGTCCCTTGGGTCTGCCTTGGGTTTCTTGAGCAGGGCGTTGATCTCGGCGTGCTTCCAGTTCTCCGGGAGGGTCGCAGTCTCGAAGGAGATGTTGATGGCTTTGCGGAGGTTGGGTGCGATGGTGGCGCGGGCTTTGTTGAAGATGTGGTGAGGGCACGGGTCTGACGGGGAGCCGGAGTGGATGGTGCTCATGATTTTGATGGTGTTGTCGTCGTTGATGTTGGAACAGTTGAGTAGGGGGTTGCCGTGGGTGGAGGTTGTGGGGTTTGAGGTATCGTTGGCTTCCAGGGTGGACTGGTTGTCGAAGCTGTTGTGGATGTCTACCATGTTGATGTGGAAGAAGGAGGCCAGGGAGTTGCCCAGGTCTTGTGATGGTGGGATGTCGTTGGTGCTGAAGCAGGGGTTGAAGAGATCTTTGCTGTTGTGTGCATTGTGTCGAGACGGTCCTTGAAGGAGGTCTTTTTGGAGGATCTGATGAGGTTCTGGTGTTGGCGCATGGCATTCTTGTGGGCTGCTTGGTTCTCCGCTGTCTGTTTGTGGCGCCATTTCTTCTCCAGCTTTCTGCAGTTTTGCTTGGAGGTACGGAGGTCCGTGGTGAACCAGCTGTCAGTCTTGTTGGTGGGTCTGTTGAAGGGGTTCTTGATCGGGGCGAGGGTGTTGGTACAGTCGTCGATCCAGCGTCTGAGGTTGCTTGCAGCGGTGTCGGGTTGGTGGGGTCTGTGGGTGGGCTTCGGGCAAGGGCGGTGTGTAGCTGGCCTTCGGTGATTTCGCTCCAGCAGCGGCGGGCGATCTGTTGGGTGCGGTGGTGCGTGGTAGGCTTCTACAAGGTGAAGTGGACTCAGCGATGATCAGTCCAGTGGAGTTAGATGGTGTGGCTGAAGGAGATATGGGTCCTTGCAAAGAAGATGGGATCAAGCATGTGGCCGGTGGAGTGGGTAGACGTTGTCACGAGTTGTCTGAGTTGTCTGAGTCCGAGGTTGGCGAGGTTGGCGATCAGGGTGGTGGAGTTGGTCTCGTTGTTGTTCTCGAGGTGGAAGTTCAGGTCCCCGAGGAGGATGTAGTCCATGGACGCCAGGGCGTGCATGCTGACGAAGTCAGCGATGTAATCACTGAACTGTGGCCTGGGTCCAGGGGGCCTATAGATCAGAGTTCCTCTGAGGGTGGTGTCGGGATCAGTGTGGATCTGGAAGTGCAGGTGTTCGGGGTGTTGAGGGTGTCGTCGGAGTTGGTTTAGACCTTGGGGGTGGACTTGTTGATGATGGCGATTCCTCCTCCTGTTCCGTTGGTGCGGTCTCTGCGGGTGATCTTGTAGCCGTCCGGGATGGCTATGGTGATGTCGGGTGCCGAGGAGTCATTCAACCAGGTCTCTTTCAGGAAGGCAACGTCCGGGCAGGACGTATAGAGTAGATCCCAGAGTTCTACGGCCTGTTTGCGCTCGGAGCGGGTGTTCAGGAGTATGCATCTGAGTTGGTTGTCTCCTGTCCTGGAGGCTGGATAGGTGGGTCTGCTGCTAGTGAAGCTGCAGTTCCGGTTGGAGAAGGGGCCATGGGTGCTCTTCAGGCAGCCTGGAAGCAGGTGTGTGCTCCTCTGGGGTTGAGTGTGTGGAGGGTGCTGGCATCTTAGCGGAGGCGTGCGTCGTTGCGTTCATGGGGGCCAGGGGTTCCGGCGCTGGGCTCAGTCCAGGCACGGACGGGCGCAGACGGGCTTGCCGCCTTCGGCCGCCATATAAGGGGAGGTGGGAGGGAGGAGCAGTTGGGAGGGAGGGTGACGAGTTGTCCTGACCTGAAGACAGGGTCAGGGTCGCTCATACCTTCCTTATTCCACCATCAGAACATACAACAGGTATATTCTTATATTTAGTCTCACTTTATATATATATAGCCCCCTTGTGGTTCAAGGGTCGTATTTACCTTTTATACTTTTTCCTATTAGGAAACACATGTGGCACCACACCAGATGGACCAGTGGATCTACTCCCTCTCCCTTTCTTTGTTTTGTTTTCTCTCCTTCCTCACCTTCTCTTTTTTTGCTTCAACATTGTTGGGCGAAGCAGGTGGGTGAGGGAAGTTGGGATCCAGCATCGGGTCCTTCCACTACGGCCCTGCAGAAAACCCCAGGTGAGCCTCACACATGTGATCTCCATGAATGTAAATGATTTCAGTGTAAACGCATAGATACATATTGCATGTTGTGGTAGAATGTTGTTACAAAAAACAATAAAATAATGAAAAGCCCTAGTGGGAACAAAAATGGGGCAATGTAACCATTCACAAATGCTTCACCTTGATGGTTAGCCCATCCAAGCAATGCTAAACTATGAAAAACACATGAAAGCTAATGACGGAGAGAAGCTGACCCAGGGCCCACTATATGTATCTGTACTCTTTCTTATTGTATTGTACATTTTTGAATGACTGATGATGGGAGATCTTCCAGACAGCAAACATTGTCTGTTTCCAGAGCTAAAAATTAAATACCTCCCAAAAAAAAACATTTGATGAACTTGAACTCAAACATTAATTTGGAGCAACTAATTTGCCATCCCTTTCAACCTCACGATTCCAGAACATTGCAAATCCAAAAGGCAACTTCATCCAAAAACTCTACAAAATGTCTAGACAAGTTGAAACTGGACACCTTGGAAGCTTCAGAGACAACTACAAACCCTACTCCCAAAACCTTTATTTTCTTTACATAAGCAAATCCAAAATGTAATGACTGACTGCCAAAAGCCTATGCCATGACCAAACTAAGTAAAAAACATCCTGCTTGATTTGCCCCAGGTAAGCAAAATAGTTTACTAAAGAACTTACAACACTCAAAACCACTAAGTGAACACCCATAGATAAATTGAGGAAAAATCTAAACCTGGTAACAGAAGCTGATACACTTGTTAACTCCACAACTAGGGCCTGATTCACAAAGGCAAACGTACGCTATTGTGTACGTTTACAAGTGTTTGCTAATCACAAAGGGATTTACGAGTAGTATCAATCATTCAATACTTTACTTTATTCGGCACATAAATTACCATAAAAGATACATACATCAATAAAACACAGACATAATACATCACAATTAGAAGAGTTCCAGATGCAACAACTGTCACGCTTATCCAAGGGCACCACCTAATCCTAGCGTTTTCCATGGCCAATTGCATCAGTCCGTTTACCATTTTCCCAAAAAAAGAATCTGGTACTCTGCTTAGCCCTCCATCGTTCTACTAGATCTCATCACTGCTTTTGGAAATGCACACAAACACTATAGCAAACATCATGAGTACTTAAAAGTTGAAGGTAAAATAATGCATCCCTACTTTTTCTAAATCCCAAAGGTTTTTAAATCGATTTAATAAATAATCTAACATAAGATTGTGAAATAATGCAGAAGAACATAGAGTGCATCACTGATTCCTCTTAATTACCATCACAGGGGCAAGCCATCTCTGGTGTACCAATCTGAGCACTTGTTCCAGAAAAAATCAAAAGCCATACAACAGTGGCAGAGCTAAAGCGAAGAGTAAAGATCGCTCTCAATGTGAGAGGGGTATTGCAAGAAACAAAACAGAATCCTTGGGTACAAGAGACATAAGATACTTTTTGATGGTTCTCTTGCTCATTCCATTTTATCTGGGAATGGCATAAATAAAAAAAATGTACCTTTACCTTCTTATCAGATTTCCTTATTGTAAAAACAGAGCAGAATTATAGAAGACAGAGTAATAATAAGAGTAGAATAATTCGAAGGAATGCAACGAAGGAGTATACAATTGTTTGGTTTTGGTTACTGGACTTATTTTTGAAGTGAAATGGATCTTAAAGTATGGATAATATCGATGAATGTCAATGGATTGTCCAACGAGAAAAAATATTGTGGGTTGATTAGATGGCTAATCTCTTTTTCTCCTTAAATTGTATATCTCCAGGTAGCCCAATTAAAAACAAATAGACCTAAACACTTTATTCCTAAATACTATTCAAAGGCAAATGTTTGCCTCTGCAGGGTTAGCAGTCAGGGGAGTAGGTATCTATTTCGGGCAAGGGATCAATTGTGAGATCTATCAATTTTCGAAGACCCCCAACAGAGGTGGATCTGGGTCATTGCCAGGGCAAATGGGAAACTTTTAAATTTTGTCAACTACTATGCCACAATCGATGATGATCCTAAAGCTCTCATAAGTATTAATGAGTTGGTCAGAGGCGTAGAAGGTCCTATAATATTAGGAGGTGATTTTAACTTTATTCAAGATTTAAAAAGGGACACCTCTAATAAAGCAAAAAAACAACTAAAGCCCTGGACAAAAAAATAATGAATTGCATGAAACAGGATTATCATCTAATAGACCCCCCATGGCGTGAGGCACATCAAGGCGATACACAATTTACTTGCTACTCCCACCGCTTCCCGTAATTATTTTTTTCTTATCCCTCATTATGTTAACTATCTAAGCTCTGAAATCAGGGTCAATTCATTCTCAGATCATTCATTAGTTATAATTTAGATTACAGTAGAGGCTGAAAGGCGGGAGATAACCAGGTGGCAGATGGATTGGCTCCTCCTTTTGAACCCCAAATGGGTAGAGGATATGAAAGAATGGATTAAGACATTCTTTCAGGAGAATAATGATACAGCAGCGCTTTTCTCGGTTTGGGGGCTTCTAAGTCTACATTGAGGGGCCAGATGCTGACTTTCTTGGCATCCTAATCTAAAATGCGGAAGGAACAAATAAATAAACTGCAACATGCTGTTGACACTGCTTTAATACAGAGGAATAGCGACAGGGGACAGTGTTTGGAAGCAGAGGAATAATTAGCTAAAGCTAAGCAGGAGCTAAGAGAATTTTTGATTCTCGAAGAAATAACTAGTTCTCGGATGTATCAGCAGCGCGTATATGAGGAGAGCCAGATGGTGGGGAAACTGCTTGCCTGGTCAAGCAGAGTTAAGCAGGAGGCTACGTTAATTACAGAATTGGAAGAACCAGAGTCAGGGATATTGACTACTGACAAGGAAAAAAATGCAAAAATATTTTTGGACCACTATTATAAGTTATATGCAACCAAATATACGGTTTCAAAGGAGGTGATTAGTCAATATTTTGAGGGCATTAAATCTTCTGCTGCTGACAAATTACATGACAGAGGTAATAAGTGCCAAAATTACCCTAACTGAAATTAAGAGTGCACTCGCCTCAACGCCACGTGGAAAGGCCTAAGGAAATGATTGCCTACCAACAGAGTTTTAAGATATTTTCAGGGAAATTAACACACTTTTTGGTGGAGCATTTTAATTTGGTGAAAGTGGGAGGGGAGGTTCCATCTAATTTTAATGAATCTACTATAGTTAGTTTTGTTCAAAAGGACACGAGCCCTAAAAATGTCAACTCATATAGACCAATTAGTTTGCTGAATGTTGTCTATAAAATATTAATGAAAATTTGAGCAAAGCGATTTTTTCCAATAGCACAGAAGGTAATACATAAAGACCAGACGGGGTTTGTCTCAGGAAGATACATGTCATCTAACACCGGGTTTTTAGTCCAAGACCTTGATTTTTTTTAACTCCAACAAACTGCCTGTCCTAATACTGATGGGCGATGCTGAAAAAGCATTTGATCTAGTTAATTGGGACACTCTCTTTGCAGTTCTTAGAAGGGTGGGATTCCCAATACAAATAACACAAATGTTGGGGAATTTATTTCAAGGAGCCCAGGCTCAAGTCTTTATAAATTCTCGGCTTGCAGGAAGGGTGGACATAAGGTGCGGAACTCGCCAGGGATGTCCTTTATCACCCGCTTTGTTTGTGTTTTTTATAGAACCACTGGCTGCTAAGATTAGGGCTAATCTGCAGATAAAAGCACCCCTGGAGAGGATGCCCAAATTAAAACTGTTTGCAGATGATATTACTCTTTACCTTAGGTTAGAGGAACATAACATCAAAACAACACTGACAGAATTCATGCAGTTTGAATCTATTGGGGATATAAAATTATTAACAAAACTGAAATCCTGCTACTCAACGCAGGTCGTCAAATTCTTCCGAGTTTTCTGCAACAGCAAGCCCAATCCTCAGACCCTATTCGGTATTTAGAGATATATGTTACAAATAGAAATTAGGAACTTTTTTACTGAATTATGTAACGACTACGACAAAGATCAGAAATGTATTAGATAAATGGTCTCTTCTCCCACTCACATTAATCGGCAGGGTAGCCCTTACAAAAATGTTCATTTTACCATTATTAATATTCTTATTTTCAAATGTACCGATAAAAAATAATATGTCATATTTTAAGGATTTGGAAGGTATGTTTAGTCAAATTATTAGTCAAGGGAGATTAGCACTCCCCCATGTGCAAACTTTTTATGAGGCCACTTTTGTGGATATAATGGCTCAAATGTTAGAGGGCAAGGCATCATTGGATAGTTTTTTTGTGGATAAGATGGTGAAGGAAGCAGAATCTCAGATTCCATTTGTTATCAAAATTGCTAAACTCCCTAAAAAGACTCGATACAAGACATTACAAGAATTTGGGGTTAGAATACGTCATTTTATCATCTGAAGGCACAAACAGCGGGATATGAGTACCTGAAGCTTACGGAATGCAAAATGCTGGGCCTACATATGCAGAACAGTCAGATAAGATTCTGGGAAAGTGATGGTTTTAGGCCACTTTATGGTGGGGGGGGGGGATGTTTAAAATGGCATGAAATCCAGGCTAGGTGCGAAACGAGCTGGAAGCCGTTTTTTTAGGTTTCTCTCAGATCACCCAATTCTTGAAAAAATGTTGCTCTCCATTAAGCTCTGCCCCGGTGCCCCTATTAAGAGCCCTATAGAGCTAAGCTAAGGGGGGGTTGGAAACTGATATAGACTTTTGCGGAACCAAAGGGAAAGCTCTTTAGTAATAAGCTTTTGAGACTAAATCTCCCAAGAAACACAATACACTTTTTCAGAACTAGAGTGGCAGGAGAAATCATTGCAAAGCAATTAAGCACTAAGAGCAGCAAATTTTAAAAGAATGGCATTTTTATCTCACTGGATGTCCTACTATACACCAAGAGTCTTACATAAGATGTACCCAGAAATAGAGGACAAGTGCTTTCGTTGCCAGCAAATGGGTCAGGGGGGCTGGCTTCATGTTTTTTTACTTGCACGCTTTTAACCCATTTTTGGGAGGAAGTGTTTTGCGCCCTTAATGAGGGCTTACAGAGAAAAAAAAAAAAACGGAGGCGGAGATAGCAGTGTTTGGGATTGTAAGATAGAGCCCAAATGTTCCATTCTTCGAAGGGTAGAAAGCATTTACAGCGATTTCCTCTTTCATGGCACGGTCCTTGATCCTTCAGAACTGGAGGACAACTAAAGTTTTAGCCTACTTAAATTGGCATAAAAAATGTTACGTACTAAAAGCTTTGAGGAAGCTTATGCAAAAAGAGTAGGGGCTATTAAAAAGAATTCAGCAGTTTGGAAATATATGGATAAAGCAGAAGTAAAATGCAATGCGGCATAGTCAACTTTTGTTTCTATATAAAGTCTACTGCCTTGGGAAAGGAGGAAAAGATATAATGGTTATTAACGGAGAGAGGACTCGAAATGGTATTTCATCTACTATTGTGAAATTAATGGCCTAATCATGTAAAAGCTGCTATCACAACACTTTAGCTTTTGTATTTTGGATAGGTGGGAGGTCTGCGCCTTTAGAAAGCTGAACCCAATAGCCCTATCCCCCCATGGGCAAATTCACCCTGGGCCCTATTTGGGGTCCCTGCTTGTCTTCCTGCCTACTTTTCATGGCGGGGTTCCTGCTGGCGGAAAGGTAGGTCAGAATAGAAACAGCAGTGCTGGCATCAGCACTGCCGCTATTCCCTAACGCTTTCCCCACCACTGCCCTGTCAGGATCCTGGCGGTGGTGGTGTTAGCAGTCTAGAGTGAGGCTTGTGGCTGTCCGACCACCTGCATCGTAATTGGGCGGTTGGACCGACAAGAAGGCAGCGTTTGAACCGCCACCGCTGGTACAGCAGTTTTGGGACTGCCGTACTCGTAATGGCCCCTAAGGTTTCTCTTGAATATATATTTCTGCATATCTCTTAATGCAGAATCGCCATGGTACACATCAGGTGGAGAAGGAACACAGGCTCTATTAAGATTTGGAGCAACAACATGCTAGAGCTATTGCTTTAAAAGATGCGGGTGAACAGCTAATATATCAACGGGTTGTAGAAGTAAGAGCTAAGCTTAAGAGAGGGTTAAAGGATAAAGTAGCAACAACTACCTCAAGTACAAATATAAACAATATGAATATGGGGAACGGGTTGGCTGCTTGCTAGCCACTCAGATTGCTGACCAAAAGGCCAGATCATACATTAAATCAATAAAAGGGGCAGATGGTGTACCCTACACTTGATCTGTAGATAAAGTGGAACAATTTAGGCTATTTTACGTTGATTTATATGGTGAATCAACACCCTTTGGCCAACAAACTGCCATGGGTTATATACAGTAGAGTGGGATGCCTGGTTTGAACTAATTGGATTATGAGTCTTTGCAAAAAGCTGTTGATTACGGAGAGGTTGAGGAAGCGATTAGCACTCTGCCACTAGGCTAGGCTGTTAGGGAGGACACAATTCTGCTGGAATTTTATAAAATATTTAAAGACGTTTTGGTACCTGACTTTCTTGCTTCATTAATGAAATTATTAAAGGGGAAGATGCCCTCTGTTTTTGGAATATTACCAACATTATAGTTTTTCCTAAGAAGAGGAAATCGGTAGACGACATGAGCTCCTATCACCCTATATCATTGATTAATGCAGATGCAAAAAAAAAATCTCTAAAATCCTCGCCTCTCGGCTGGCTCCTGTTATTCATCACTTAGTCTCGGAACAACAACATGGCTTTTTCCCATGTAGAGATATGGCAGCCCATGTTAATTCAGCTATTGCTGCAGTCGATGTATCTGGCCAATTAAATTAGCATATAGGGATGCTGATGTTGGACGCCAAAATGGCCTTTGACCGAGTTGCCTGTGGAGCATTATGGCCGAGTATGTCATCATTCGACCTCGGTCAAAGGTTCATCTCGGTGATTCAGAAATTGTACAGCAATCCGACAGCAGCAGTTAAGATTAACGGCCTTTCCTCTGCCCATGTCACTGTTCGAAGGGGTACGTGGCAAGGTTGTCCGCTATCCCCATTATTGTTCACTCTATGTATTGAGCCTTTTATGAAGCACCTGCTGCAAAACTCTAGGATTTCTCCAGTGTTTCTTAGTGGTCTGGAATAAAAATTAACCGCGGATGGTATTGCTATTTTTTCCACTATACCAGTAGAGGCCATAATCGAAATTACACAAGAGGCACAACGTTTTGGCTCTTTTTCCAGTGGCAAATTAAATCTGAACAAGACCCAGACAATTTAAAATTTTCAACCTGAAATGGCCCCATTAATATTAGGGATTACAACAATGGCAACATATCTTGGAGACTGTCTCAGTAGCCGAGTTGACGACGTGGTCTCTCTAAACAAACATTATGGCAAAACTACGCAGTTGGCACCGTATTTCGGGAGATACAACGTAGTGAAAATGAATATTCTCCCCAAATTTTTGGATTTATATTGCACAATCCCACTAAGGGTGCCGGGGACGTTTTTTAAGCGTCTAGAAAGTGCTATATGTAGCTTTATATGGGGTAACAGACGTACAAGGAGAGCTCTTCGGTATATAAAATTATCATATAAACTAGGTGGCTTTAAGCTCCTAGACTTCAAACTATATTTTTGGGCGGCATTTGTTGGTTGAATCCGAAGCTTACTTAATGGCCCTGATACTGGCACCGTGTGGCTTTCATACCAACTGGCCTGTGGACCAAATACGGGGTTCCTGCTGTATGAAATGGCTGACCCTAACTACTGCAAATGTGTCCGATTTAAGATAATTAGAGATATTACCAGGATATAGCAAGATATTTGTAAGGAACATTCTCTGCCAGTGCTGCATTCATACACGTTGCTGTGGGACAATCCCATATTGCCCGACATATTCCATGATCAGAACGGTAGATGTTGGCAGCGCACAGGCATATCTCAGGTTCAATCTTTTTCAGCCCTGAAAGAAGAGTTTGGGCTGCTACAGAGTACGCTTTTTAAATACTTGCAAGTAAGGGACTACTTAATATGTGGTAAGAGTATATTAGAGATGTTGAGTCCTTCTGAAGTACTATCTGTACTCTTTCAGACTTCAGGACGAGGAACTATTGGTATAGTCTATCAAAAGCTACTAGCAGCCTTTAGCGAGGATGGCATACAGGTAGCAGCGAAATGAAGTCGAATTTTTAAAACTGATATAATAAATGAGGAAATACAGGATTCATTGGAAACTATAAACACAATAGTAACATCTGTTAATTTGAAACTTCAGCAAAATAGGACTGTGTTTATGCTGTATTACAATACTGAGTTTATTTCTAGATGGGCTAAGACTCAACCATCGGCTAAATCATTCTGCCCCGAATGCCAAGAGTATGCTGCAGATTTACGCCATATGTTCGTTACTCGTCCAAGGTTTAATATATTCTGGTCAGATGTAACTTATGCGCGTACAATACTAGTTGGTTATGATGTCCAGATCGCAGAGAAAGATTTAGTATTAGGGGTAATACTTGACATGGGCAGCTATATGAGATTATTAGTTTCAATCATTATAGCGTGTGCCCGTTTATGTATAGCTCGAGTATGGATTCAAAAAACAAGTCCAAGCATCAATGATTTTTGGGTCTTACTTAAACAAATATACGAAATGGATTTAGCAATAGCTAAATCTAGAGGTCCGCGCTCTTGGTTAAAATTTAAAAGGGTGTGATCTAGCCTCCAATGGGATAAGAAATGTACAGTTCTTTTGGATTTTTGTATTAGTCTTTCTCTGATTTACTTTTAAAAAAATGTAGTATTAGTGCTGTTAATGCGGTCTCTTCCCCAGTCCATGTGTGGTAATTGTATTAATTCCCGATTGATGCTATATCTTTATTCCTTTTGTACTATGTATGCTCTACTTTTTGTGTTTTGTTTTTGGTGTTTTTTTGTGTAATGTACTACACTTATGGCTAAGAAAAAGAATAAAAAGAATAAAAAAGAATATATATTTCTGCAGTGATATATTGAAAAATACAATGCACAATTTATATTTTGATATATCGTTTTTGTTTTAATTACAATATAAAAAACGTATTGCAAGTTTTATTCCAACACTTTCCCCAATATGACTTAGATTTGAGTGGGAATGCTAAATCTTAACCCTTTATTGTCCAATGCGTTCCATAATGTAGCTTAGACTGGAGTGAGATTAATAAATCTTAACCTTTAATGTCCAACACTTTTCCCAATGAAACTTAGAATCTTAACCCCTTAGTGTCCAACATTTACCCATAACGTATGTCAGATTGGAGTTGGAATGGCAAATCTTATCCCTTTATAATACAATGATCTAATGTAGCCAGGTCAATCAATCAATCAAGCTGTACTTATATAGCACCACTATTCACCCATGAGGGTATCCAGGTGCTGGGCTGCGGGTCTCAGTCAAAGGGCCAGGTCTTAATTCCTTTCCTGAAGTCTGCCAATGAGGGAGTTGTTCGAAGGTGGAGGGTAAGGGCATTCTAGGATTTGGTGGCAAAGTGGGAGAAGGATCGACCTCCTGTGAAGCAGCGGTGGAAGCATGGTATCTGTGCAAGGGCAAAGTGGGTGGAGGGGAGGTTTCTCTGTGGTTGGTGGAAGTACAGGTGGTGATTCATGTATGCCAGCACTTGGTTTGTCTGACTTTGTGGGCATGGGTCAGAAACTTGAAGTCGCATCTCTTCTGGATGGGGACCCAGTGGAGGTCTCTCAGGTGCTGGGTGATGTACGTTATTTGGGGCAGATTGGTGATCAGTCTGGTTGCTGTGTTCTGAATCAGCTTGAGTCCTCTCAAGAATTCCCTGGTAGTGCCTGCATAGAGTGTGTTGCCGTATTCCAGGCGGTTGGTGATGAGGGAATGCATCACTGTTTTGCTGGTGTAGGTGGGTAGCCACTTGAAAATTCGGCAAAGCATGCACAGCTTGTGGAAACACACTGAGGAGATGGTGTTGACCTGTCGTTTCATGGGGAATTCACTGTCTAGCATGATGCCAAGGTTACAGGAGTGTTTTTTCAGAGTGGTGGTGGGTCCGATATCCGATGACCACCAGGGGACCACTAGAGGGAGGTGCGGCTGCCAAAAATCAGCACTTTGTTTTTGTCCGTATTGAGCTTCAGGTAGTTGTCTTTCATCCAGGCTGAGACATTCTTCATGCAGTTGTGAAAGTTGTTTTCATCATGGTAGGGTCCGCTCTGAATGAGAGGACGAGCTGGGTGTTGTCGGTGTAGGAGATGATGTTGAAGTCGTGGTTTCTGACTCTGTCTGCTAGCGGCATCATGTAGATGTCGAAGAGGGTAGGACTGATGGATGACCCTTCTGGTATGCTGCAGATGGTGTGCTTGGGCTGTGATGTGAAAGGAGGGAGGCGGATCCTCTGTATGAGCCTTGTGAGGAGGGAGGCAATCCATCTAAGATCATTGTCTTTTTTATTCTGATCTTCTGCAGTCTAATGATGAGTGTGTGGTGGGAGATGGTGTCGAAAGTGGTGGAGAGGTCGTGAAGGATCAGAGAGGCTGATTCCCATCGGATGTCATCTGTCGCAGGGATCAGGGCCGTCTCTGTACTGTGGTTGACTCTGAATCCTGATAGGGATGGTCTAGAAGGTTGTTTCTCTCCAGGTGTTCAGTGAGTTGGAGGTTTATGGCCTTCTCCAGGACTTTGGTGGAAACAGAAGGAGCGAGATAGGGCGATAGTTCTGGAGGTCGATGGGGTCTGCGGAGGGTTTCTTGAGGAGGGGCCGGATCTCTGCGTGTTTCCAGGTGTCGGGAAAGGTGGCTGTGGTAATGAAGGCATTGAGGATGATGGGTAATGTTAAATATATGATTATCGATATTATTGGTTACAACATTTTCTTTCTCAATATTGTTTAGTGTGATATTTCTTTTAACAATATTGTTGGTTTCGATATTTTGGCATTTTACATAGGGTCAATGCATGTTCAATATCTTATTCTACCATATTGTGGTGTCAGTATTTGTTTGCGGTGATATTTTTATTTTCAATATTCAGTAGTACAAACGACCTTTATGGAGCTAACTGTTGGAGACTCTTTAGGGCCCTCTGCAGAGATATATCTAGACGGCTGAAATATTCTCTTTCACAAATCGGCAGGATAGCTCATTTTAACATGCATTCATGGAGAGATATTACCAGATACTTACTTCTGAAAGTTGTTATGGGATTAGGGCACACAAGTAATGCACATTCATAAACAATTTTCATTGTAGAGTTGCATGCTATTTCACCTGTGATGATTCTATATTAAAGTAGTAGTAGTTGTAGAGTTTCCATTGCATATCTTTAGACGCACTGTACAAATGAATTTAGTGAATTGAACACATGTTGTATTGGCAGATTGAACCTGAGCCCGTTTTCTGAATCAACACCCTTTGATTTGCTGGTCAGGTGATGAATAGAATAGTAACAATGATATACGGAGCATATTCATTTGTAATTTGGGAGATAGAAAATTGTATGCACAGGTTAGCTGAATCAGCTGACCGATGGCAAACTGCAAGAGCTATTAAAGGGTTAGTAATACTTCAGGGCTCTTTTCATAAAGGTTTTTGTGTGCCTAACTGTATCCAAAGAAAGAATTATCCTTCAAAATGCAACATCCCGATTCACAAAATCACGTCTGATAGAATTTTTAAAGTTCAAGGGCAATTATGACAGTGCATAATCGTTAAAGGTGGATGATATGTATAATTCTTACTAAGGTTAAGTCACGAATGGGGCGTTAAGGGGTGGGTGGCCCTTGCAAAATTGTAGTGAGCACCCACAATCTTGTAGGTTTCTAGATATTGACAAACATTTTTGAGGGAGTTGGAAATTATGGAAATTCCTTCCTGATTACAAGTGGCCTGTTAAACGGTGACCTCTGCGCAGGGATCACGATTACAGTCATGTAATGTTTATCTCACCTGGTAATTACCAGATACGATAAAGAACACATCCCTTCATTAAATTATGTCAGGTCAAATCTGCCAGAATTTAACAAAGGAAAAAATGCTTAGTATTGACCTGGGTTTGTGGCGTTTGGTGCTGTAAGATTAAAATCTGCATGCTATGTCCCCAAAACTCAGAATAGGTGATAAGTAATACATCTGATAAATTTCTAATATCTTGGTGGCAGACTTTTATTGGGTAAAAAATATTACATTTAAAAGGTCTTTTAAAAAAATGTTTTGCTTTTTTAAGGGTATATCAATAACGTCAGTGTCTCATATCTGTAATCTCACAGCCGCATAACGTGTGACATTGTAACCCAGTTCAGCACACATAACATAGATAGGCAGTACGTGTATCAGGTGGATGTCTCACAGTAAGCATTTTCAGTAACAGCAATATGCAAATTGGATGAAATTCAGAGAAGCAACAAGAAAACAATAACTCATGCCCAGCCAATCATCTTGCAGTCTTGCATAGAGGTGAGGATCTGATTTGTGGCGCTCACTAATAGCGCGTCTCTCTTATCCCGTTCCAGTACAACAACTCGCAGCACAGCTATGACAATGTAGTGCAGTCCAACGCCTCTGAGGTCACATATCGGTGAGCCTATGTCCTGGGTCCATCAAAAGAGTCCACCAGTTCACTCCAGAGGTCAGCTATAGGGTGCTTACAGTTCCCCCACGTTCCTCATCGTGAAGAAAAAATAAATTACTTACCTGTACACTGTGGTTCTCCATTATTGATATCTTTCATAGATTCACATGCTTGAATCTTCCCCATCATTATGGTGGGAGTCTCACAGTAATAATAAATATAGCAGTATAAAAGGAACACTCCATGACAAACCAATACAAATGCATCATACTGTGGTAACCCATCACCATTATTATATGGTCAAAAAGTCAGCCAATGAGACGGCAGCCCTGAGATCACAATCCCCAGCAGAGCCACCAGATCTCAGATTTCCAGCATCAGTGTGAGCCAAGGATAGTTTCAGCGGAGCCACCAGACCTCAGATTTCCAGCATCAGTGTGAGCCAAGGGTAGTATCATGAGGCAAAAGTAGTCTGCCTTACAAACGGGAAGGTGGTCGGGCATCCTGTGTATCTATGAAAGATATCAATACTGGAGAACCACAGTGTACAGGTAAGTAAATTGCTTTTTCTCCAGCATTGAATCTTTCATAGATCCACATGCTTGAATCAGAATAGAAAGCAGTATTGTATCCATTAAAAGCGTTTTAAGGTTAAGACCTCTTTTTCCTTATAGTTCAGATGGAGCCTTTTCAAAGATTACAAGATCTTCTAGCTTACATAGTGGATTGTGTGTTTCAGAATGACTATAATTACAAAGACTACATGCATCCGACCACTGTGTCGAAATTCCGCTCCACCGATTCCTGCATGCAAGGCTTTGCATGCTGGTACTTGCAGTTCTGGACTACTCCCGGACTGTGTTACAGGTGGGGAGAATTACATCTTGGGCGGAGCCTGAGCCACTGGGCTACAGAAAGCAGCAGCACAACTTTGCAGCGCAAGATGGAGGGTTCCCAATCGCTTGTGGCGCTGAGGAAGGCAAAAGAAGTGCCGAAATGCATTCGCCTGTGATCTGTGGAAAATAAATGCCTCCAACAATGTCCCCAGGTGTGGTCTTCGCTCTTTCTTCAGGAGGAGTTGGCAGTGATATTTTATGCGCGTGTCAGAGGCGCATTACGAAGACCCCCGCTTCACCAAAGTGGCCCGGACATTCTGTGACAACGCTTCGGCAAAGTAACCTCCAAGGTATTGGATCTGCCTGGGCCCGCCTCGGTGCACAATGAGAGAAAGAGCGGTTGTGAGGACATTGTCCTGGCAGTGGGTGACATACACGGTGATGATTACCCCCGCGAAGTATTGAACTTGAACACTGGGGTTGAAGCGGTTCTGGGGCACAAGGAGACATTTACTTACCACTACAAGGCAGATTGGACCCCATCTGCGCAATCCTGCTTCGCCATCCGACCACTGTGTCGAAATTCCGCTCCACCGATTCCTGCATGCAAGGCTTTGCATGCTGGTACTTGCAGTTCTGGACTACTCCCGGACTGTGTTACAGGTGGGGAGAATTACATCTTGGGCGGAGCCTGAGCCACTGGGCTACAGAAAGCAGCAGCACAACTTTGCAGCGCAAGATGGAGGGTTCCCAATCGCTTGTGGCGCTGAGGAAGGCAAAAGAAGTGCCGAAATGCATTCGCCTGTGATCTGTGGAAAATAAATGCCTCCAACAATGTCCCCAGGTGTGGTCTTCGCTCTTTCTTCAGGAGGAGTTGGCAGTGATATTTTATGCGCGTGTCAGAGGCGCATTACGAAGACCCCCGCTTCACCAAAGTGGCCCGGACATTCTGTGACAACGCTTCGGCAAAGTAACCTCCAAGGTATTGGATCTGCCTGGGCCCGCCTCGGTGCACAATGAGAGAAAGAGCGGTTGTGAGGACATTGTCCTGGCAGTGGGTGACATACACGGTGATGATTACCCCCGCGAAGTATTGAACTTGAACACTGGGGTTGAAGCGGTTCTGGGGCACAAGGAGACATTTACTTACCACTACAAGGCAGATTGGACCCCATCTGCGCAATCCTGCTTCGCCATCCGACCACTGTGTCGAAATTCCGCTCCACCGATTCCTGCATGCAAGGCTTTGCATGCTGGTACTTGCAGTTCTGGACTACTCCCGGACTGTGTTACAGGTGGGGAGAATTACATCTTGGGCGGAGCCTGAGCCACTGGGCTACAGAAAGCAGCAGCACAACTTTGCAGCGCAAGATGGAGGGTTCCCAATCGCTTGTGGCGCTGAGGAAGGCAAAAGAAGTGCCGAAATGCATTCGCCTGTGATCTGTGGAAAATAAATGCCTCCAACAATGTCCCCAGGTGTGGTCTTCGCTCTTTCTTCAGGAGGAGTTGGCAGTGATATTTTATGCGCGTGTCAGAGGCGCATTACGAAGACCCCCGCTTCGGCAAAGTGGCCCGGACATTCTGTGACAACGCTTCGGCAAAGTAACCTCCAAGGTATTGGATCTGCCTGGGCCCGCCTCGGTGCACAATGAGAGAAAGAGCGGTTGTGAGGACATTGTCCTGGCAGTGGGTGACATACACGGTGATGATTACCCCCGCGAAGTATTGAACTTGAACACTGGGGTTGAAGCGGTTCTGGGGCACAAGGAGACATTTACTTACCACTACAAGGCAGATTGGACCCCATCTGCGCAATCCTGCTTCGCCATCCGACCACTGTGTCGAAATTCCGCTCCACCGATTCCTGCATGCAAGGCTTTGCATGCTGGTACTTGCAGTTCTGGACTACTCCCGGACTGTGTTACAGGTGGGGAGAATTACATCTTGGGCGGAGCCTGAGCCACTGGGCTACAGAAAGCAGCAGCACAACTTTGCAGCGCAAGATGGAGGGTTCCCAATCGCTTGTGGCGCTGAGGAAGGCAAAAGAAGTGCCGAAATGCATTCGCCTGTGATCTGTGGAAAATAAATGCCTCCAACAATGTCCCCAGGTGTGGTCTTCGCTCTTTCTTCAGGAGGAGTTGGCAGTGATATTTTATGCGCGTGTCAGAGGCGCATTACGAAGACCCCCGCTTCACCAAAGTGGCCCGGACATTCTGTGACAACGCTTCGGCAAAGTAACCTCCAAGGTATTGGATCTGCCTGGGCCCGCCTCGGTGCACAATGAGAGAAAGAGCGGTTGTGAGGACATTGTCCTGGCAGTGGGTGACATACACGGTGATGATTACCCCCGCGAAGTATTGAACTTGAACACTGGGGTTGAAGCGGTTCTGGGGCACAAGGAGACATTTACTTACCACTACAAGGCAGATTGGACCCCATCTGCGCAATCCTGCTTCGCCATCCGACCACTGTGTCGAAATTCCGCTCCACCGATTCCTGCATGCAAGGCTTTGCATGCTGGTACTTGCAGTTCTGGACTACTCCCGGACTGTGTTACAGGTGGGGAGAATTACATCTTGGGCGGAGCCTGAGCCACTGGGCTACAGAAAGCAGCAGCACAACTTTGCAGCGCAAGATGGAGGGTTCCCAATCGCTTGTGGCGCTGAGGAAGGCAAAAGAAGTGCCGAAATGCATTCGCCTGTGATCTGTGGAAAATAAATGCCTCCAACAATGTCCCCAGGTGTGGTCTTCGCTCTTTCTTCAGGAGGAGTTGGCAGTGATATTTTATGCGCGTGTCAGAGGCGCATTACGAAGACCCCCGCTTCACCAAAGTGGCCCGGACATTCTGTGACAACGCTTCGGCAAAGTAACCTCCAAGGTATTGGATCTGCCTGGGCCCGCCTCGGTGCACAATGAGAGAAAGAGCGGTTGTGAGGACATTGTCCTGGCAGTGGGTGACATACACGGTGATGATTACCCCCGCGAAGTATTGAACTTGAACACTGGGGTTGAAGCGGTTCTGGGGCACAAGGAGACATTTACTTACCACTACAAGGCAGATTGGACCCCATCTGCGCAATCCTGCTTCGCCATCCGACCACTGTGTCGAAATTCCGCTCCACCGATTCCTGCATGCAAGGCTTTGCATGCTGGTACTTGCAGTTCTGGACTACTCCCGGACTGTGTTACAGGTGGGGAGAATTACATCTTGGGCGGAGCCTGAGCCACTGGGCTACAGAAAGCAGCAGCACAACTTTGCAGCGCAAGATGGAGGGTTCCCAATCGCTTGTGGCGCTGAGGAAGGCAAAAGAAGTGCCGAAATGCATTCGCCTGTGATCTGTGGAAAATAAATGCCTCCAACAATGTCCCCAGGTGTGGTCTTCGCTCTTTCTTCAGGAGGAGTTGGCAGTGATATTTTATGCGCGTGTCAGAGGCGCATTACGAAGACCCCCGCTTCACCAAAGTGGCCCGGACATTCTGTGACAACGCTTCGGCAAAGTAACCTCCAAGGTATTGGATCTGCCTGGGCCCGCCTCGGTGCACAATGAGAGAAAGAGCGGTTGTGAGGACATTGTCCTGGCAGTGGGTGACATACACGGTGATGATTACCCCCGCGAAGTATTGAACTTGAACACTGGGGTTGAAGCGGTTCTGGGGCACAAGGAGACATTTACTTACCACTACAAGGCAGATTGGACCCCATCTGCGCAATCCTGCTTCGCCATCCGACCACTGTGTCGAAATTCCGCTCCACCGATTCCTGCATGCAAGGCTTTGCATGCTGGTACTTGCAGTTCTGGACTACTCCCGGACTGTGTTACAGGTGGGGAGAATTACATCTTGGGCGGAGCCTGAGCCACTGGGCTACAGAAAGCAGCAGCACAACTTTGCAGCGCAAGATGGAGGGTTCCCAATCGCTTGTGGCGCTGAGGAAGGCAAAAGAAGTGCCGAAATGCATTCGCCTGTGATCTGTGGAAAATAAATGCCTCCAACAATGTCCCCAGGTGTGGTCTTCGCTCTTTCTTCAGGAGGAGTTGGCAGTGATATTTTATGCGCGTGTCAGAGGCGCATTACGAAGACCCCCGCTTCACCAAAGTGGCCCGGACATTCTGTGACAACGCTTCGGCAAAGTAACCTCCAAGGTATTGGATCTGCCTGGGCCCGCCTCGGTGCACAATGAGAGAAAGAGCGGTTGTGAGGACATTGTCCTGGCAGTGGGTGACATACACGGTGATGATTACCCCCGCGAAGTATTGAACTTGAACACTGGGGTTGAAGCGGTTCTGGGGCACAAGGAGACATTTACTTACCACTACAAGGCAGATTGGACCCCATCTGCGCAATCCTGCTTCGCCATCCGACCACTGTGTCGAAATTCCGCTCCACCGATTCCTGCATGCAAGGCTTTGCATGCTGGTACTTGCAGTTCTGGACTACTCCCGGACTGTGTTACAGGTGGGGAGAATTACATCTTGGGCGGAGCCTGAGCCACTGGGCTACAGAAAGCAGCAGCACAACTTTGCAGCGCAAGATGGAGGGTTCCCAATCGCTTGTGGCGCTGAGGAAGGCAAAAGAAGTGCCGAAATGCATTCGCCTGTGATCTGTGGAAAATAAATGCCTCCAACAATGTCCCCAGGTGTGGTCTTCGCTCTTTCTTCAGGAGGAGTTGGCAGTGATATATATATATATATATATTTTTTTTTTACAACATGTTTTCCCCGGTCCCGGGGAGGGTGGGGTCGCAGAAACAAAACGGAATTCAATCGCTTGTAGTCTTGATAGTTTCTTTATTTCACAAATCCATGGGGGAACAAAAAACAACCAACGCGTTTCGGCAGCGTCCGCTGCCTTGGTCACGGTATATATATATATATATATCGAACAACCTCCATCTCCTCCCGCAATCGCTCTCACTCCGATCACGTTTTGGACACAGACACGGACCAGAATTTCGGATGCTGGTTAGATTTTATTCAGCTGTCGCTGAATATATATATGAAAAATCATGGGAAAAGCGCAAATATATCATGTATTACTTCACAAACAAAAGCAATCTTTTAAAAAAGAAAATACCTCAAAGAAACAGTTGGCGCAGCACAGCCTGTCCCCCCGCTGAATCTCCTTTCCATGCTCTGTCCAGGCAGTAGTGCCTGGTGAATACATGGACATTTGACCATGTTGCCTCTCTGCAAATGTCTGGGAGTGGTACTCCCGCGAAATAATGCAGCAGAAGTAGCCATCTTTCTTGTCGAATGAGCTCTAACTTTTGCAGTTAGAGGCCTTTCAGCTTTGTCATGACAGAATGCAATTGCTGAGGGTGTCCACCTGGAAATACAATTTCTGGATAATGCCAAACCCTTCCTGGGAGTGGTGAAAGCTATTAACAGTTGATTTGATTTTCTGAAAGATTTGGTACAGTCAACATAAAATCTTAAGCATGTTCTGACATCCAACATGTGAAGAGACTTTTCTGCCATAGATGTTGGATTTTTAAAAGATGTAGGTAGTAGGTTCGTTCAGACGGAATGACATCGGAACTTTCGGAATTCATTTTGGATTAGTTTTCGGTACTACTTTGTCCTTCTTGAACTGCCATAAAAGGTTTGGATATGGAAAGAGCTTGAATCTCACTGACTCTTTTGGCTGATGTCAGAGCCAGGAGTAGAGCCACATTCCATGATACAAATTTCATATCAGCCTTATGAATGGGTTCGAAAGGAGGCTTCATCATCTGCGCAAGGACTGTGTTATGTTGCTAGGTACTGATGGATGTTTTATTGTAGGGAACTACCTCAAAGGACCCTTCATGAACTCCTTTATTACTCTATGGGACCAAAGAGAAGGTTGCCTTAGCTTTCTGCGATATCTTGAAATTGCCGCGAGGTGCACCTTCAAAGATGAATGTGATAAGCCTCCATTTGCTGAATACAGTAGATAAGGAAGAATTTGTTCTGGAGTTATAAGCAAAGGGTGTAGAGATTGATCCAAACACCACTGGCAAAATCTTTTCCACTTTGCCGCATATGTCTTATTAGTGGAAATTGCACTGGAGTAAGTCAAAATATCTCAACATTCTTGAGGAATATTCAGGGATTGGAATTCGTGTCATGAGGTTCCAAGCTGATACATTTAGTGAGCCTCATTGGGGATGTACCACTTGCTCTCTGTTCATCGATATCAGATTGTGCACTAGTGGAAACTGCACGCAAGGAAAAAACAAACATACGTAGAAGCTCCGTGAACCAGAACTGTCTCGGCCATGCCAGCGGAATTAGTATCAAGTGGCACGGTTCCAAATTATTTTTTCTCCAACCTTCGGAATCAGAGGGAATGGAAGAAACGCGTAAGCAAACATTGCCGTCCATCGAAGATGAAAAGCATTCCCCCATGATCCTCTTGGAGGGAATCTGCTCCAAACTGTTTGCATTTCTTGTTGTTTCGAGTGGCAAACAGATCCAATCCTGGAGTGCCCCATTGTTGGAATATCTGAAGAAGCCGATGCTGCGCCAGTTCACATTCGTGGCATAGGCTTGTTGATCTGCTTAGAGAATCTGCCCACATGTTGTGCATTCCTGGTACATGTTGAACTTGTAGAGTGATATTGTGCTTCAGAAGCCACTGCCATATTTCCTGTGCTTGTGCTGACAAGGTTTTTGACCTTGTTCCCCCTTGCTTTAGAAGATAAAACATAGTTGTTGTGTTGTCCGTTCTGACCAAGACTGGAGAATCATGAATTCTGGGAAGAAATGCCTGGAGACCTAAGAACACTGCTTTTAGTTCTAACAAATTGATATGCATCCTGGTTTCTTTCCCGTTCCAATGACCTTGTATTTCTAGGTCTTGCAGATGTGCTCCCCATCCCTGCAAGGATGTGTCCGTTGTCATTATGTAACTGGGAGATTGAGGTTCGAAGAGTAGACCTGCCGGAAAATTCTTTCTTATTCCCCCCATGACGGTGCTTTCTTTATTAGTGGGAGTGATAAGCCCCAGATCCTCGAAAGACCCTTGAGCTTGAACGCATTGAAGGTCGAGAAGTTCCTGAAGTGGCTTTGGGACTAACGGAATGCAGGATGAAAGCATTCCCAGCATGGACTTGAACATCCTCAATGAAACTGACTCTCTTTTTTGCATCTGAGAACTCAGCTTTAAAATTTTCTGGATGCGTTTTTTTGAATGGATACGCCTTTGCTTCAATTGTGTTCAACACTACCCCTAAAAACTGTAGAGTCTGGGACGGAATCAGAGAGGATTTCTCCACATTTATCTTTAGACCCAAGGATGCGAAGAGATTCCTGCAAGTTTTTAAAGAGTCCTTAGTGTCTTGATACGTCGGACCTTTTATCAGCCAGTCGTCCGGATACAATAGACTTGGTGACCTTGTTGTCTCAAATGTGCTGCCACTGGCGCCATGCACTTCGTGAACACTCTTTGTGCGGAACGGAGACCAAAGGGCAATACTTTGAATTGATAGTGGCATCCCGCCACCTAAAACCTGATATACCATCTGTTTTTGACGTGTATTGGAACATGGAAGTATGCATCTAATAAATCTAAAGATGTCATATAGCCTCCTCTGTTCAGCATCAGCAGAATTTCTTGCAGGGATAACATTCCGAAGAGCTGCTTTCCGATGTACTTGTTTAAACCTCTTGGATCCATTACCTGCCTCCACTTGGTACTTTACTTTTTCCTTAGTAGGAAAACATGCGAGTAGAATCCCTCGAAATTGATGAGGGACCACCTCTATTGCTCATTTTATAAGAATATTCAATATCTCTTTCTTTAGAATGGATAGATGTTGATGTTTTCTTGGAATGGGAGGTCAGGTTGGTGGCTTTTGAATGAATTCTAGGGTGTGACCCTGATGTATTATGTCCAACACCCATCTGTCTGATGTTATTGACAACCATTGCTGGTAAAACTGAGAGTGGTAGTTGTTCTGATGAGGTTTGATGGTTGACAAGATGGTTGACGCCCTGAGAATGTCACTGTCTCCTACTGTTGTCCTGAGGTTTTCCTCTGGCTAATGTCTTCCTTCTGTTCGTCTGTTGATGGTAAGGCGTATTGGACGATCGAAACTGCTGTTGGTTGGTAAATTGTCGATACCCTTGTTGTTGGTAGGGCTGCTACCTATAAGATTGAAATGACAGCCTTTGTTGGTAATGGCCTCTTGTTCCTCTGCTTAGAAAGGACTGAAACCTTTGTTGTTGAAGAGTCCCTAAAGCACATGCTGTGTCTGTCTTGGTTTTAATCCCCTAAAGGGCATCATCCACGTGCTTGCCAAAGAGTTTTCTCCATCAAATAGCATATCAATAATCCTGGCTTGGATTTCCAGCCGGAACGAGGTGGCCTTAAGCCAGCCCTGTCTGCGAAGGGCGATAACCCCTGCCATATGTCTAAAAGCCACCGCAGAGATGTACATGGCTATGTCTATCATTTCAGATGCTGCCCTGGCTCCATCCTGAAGAATTTGCGTGGCCTCTACCTTTTTATCCTCAGAAAGATGAGATAATAAAGGCGTTAAATCAGACCACATTTGTCTGTCATACCTGCTAACTATGGCCAATGCATTTGAGGCTTTGATGGACGCGGACGCCATCACAGCAAAACGTTTTCCTGCGCCATCCAGTTTTCTCCCTTCTTTGTCTGGTGGAGCAAAACATGAAGCTGCCGGGTTCCTAGAGCACCTCTGCCCTGCCTGCATGACCGCTGATTCCGCTCTGGGGTGACCTAATAGACATGCCGGAGACGATTCTGGAGCTTTATATTTCTTTTCTATTCTCTGGACTGATGCCGAAATAGAAGCTGGACTTCCTCCCATATATAGTTCACTATAAGGATCGACTTTCTAGCTGAATCTTTGAAGTCATATAAGAAACAGTCTGCCTGCTTCACCGGAAGAGGAAGATCGAACCTTTTTGAGGCTCTCTCCATTAGCTCGTGGAATCCTCCGATATCCTCAGGCGGAGAATTCGCTGGTGAAGGCGAAGGAGATGACTGAGCACTATATTGACCCCACTCATCGCCCACAGGCTCATCCTGTGTCAACACTCCTTCTAGTTTTTCTTCTTCATCGCTCTCAATATAGTCATCTCTAATGGCTATTACTGGTGGAGGGAATGTTTTCTGTGAGGCCTGCGGTGGTGCTGCCTTCTCAGGAGTGGGTACACTTTGTGTCTTGCTTGGGGTGTCAGGCAAAGGGGCATTAGCTTCTGGAAAATGCCTATAGTAGTCCGTTATCATGTGCCTCAGATCCGTGACCAATGAAGGTGGCACTGGCATCAACTCTTCTCTGGCTATTTGAGGGTTGTCCTCCTCCTCCTTTCTTGAAAAGATTCATATGTTCGTGAACCTGGAAGGGGATGGTCTTTAAAAAAAATTCATCCTGTAAAAGTTCAGATTTGTCATGATATTCCTCCTCATCCATGTTTTGACTTTTTATCTTAAGTTGAGAGGGACTGTATGCAGCTCCAAAGGAACCTTCCTCCTCTGATTTCTGCAGTTCCAAAAGATGGGATGGAGGAAGCGTTGAAACTTTGCTCCAAGATGTCAATTCTGATGCAAACTTTCCGGCATCAGGCATAACCAAGGATCTTTTCCTTTCCGTCGGCGAGTCCGTCGACTGTGGAAACCTCCGTATAGAAACAGTCATCAACGATATTTGCGAAATTGGTGACTTGAATGCCATCACCGACGGAACCGTCGTTGACGAAGTCATCGTCAATGTCTTCGTCAGAGAAGTTGTCGACTGGGTCGTTGTCGTGCCTGCCGTCGACGAAGCCGTCGCTGTTGTTAGCGTTGCTGTCGACGACAATGCTGTTGTCGACATCTTCGTTGGCGTAACCGTCGACTATACTGTCACTCTAATCAACGGAGTTGTCGTCGACACGTCCGTCGACTGAGTCTTTTTCTCCGTAGACTTCTTGTAAGAAGTGTGAGGCACTGAAGAAGAAGCCTTCTTAGAAACACCGCTATACCAAAGGGGATGATGGACGGAGCGTTTGAGTAAATCAAACACTCACCCGCAGTCAACTGATCTGGGTTTAATCCATCATCATTCTTTAGCTCACTCCACCACCCCAGTTCAGACATGGCCATATGCAAATCAATCTGACCCTGTGCCTCATGGTAATAGTCCAGCCCGAACTGCCAAGCCATGTCTTCCCTGGACCGGAAACAAGCATACTGGGACCGGTTTCGGGTTCATAACACTCATCCGCCAGGCTATCTTGAATCCAGTGGCAGAGTGAGCAAGGTACCCACGTCTGGGCGTACCCTGCCAACTTAGGGCGAACAAAGCGATACCAAAGGGGATGATGGATGGAGTGTTTGAGCAAATCAAACACTCCCCCCCAGTCAACTGATCTGGCTTTAATCCAACATCATTCTTTAGCTCACTCCACCACCCCAGTTCAGACATGCCATATGCAAATCAGTCTGGCCCTGTGCCTCATGGGAACAGTCCAGCCCGAACTGTCAAGCCATGTCTTCCCTGGACCGGAAACAAGCATCCTGGGACCAGTTTCGGGTTCATAACTCTCATCAGCCAGGCTATCTTGAATCCAGTGGCAGAGTGAGCAAGGGACCCACGTCTGGGCATACCCTGCCAATTTAGGGTGAACAAAGTGATACCAAAGGGGATGATGGACGGAGCGTTTGAGCAAATCAAACACTCACCCCAGTCAACTGATCTGGGTTTAATACATCATCATTCTTTAGCTCACTCCATCACCCCAGTTCAGACATGGCTATATGCAAATCAATCTGACCCTGTGCCTCATGGGAATAGTCCAGCCCGAACTGCCAAGCCATGTCTTCCCTGGACTGGAAACAAGCATCCTGGAACTGGTTTCGGGTTCATAACCCTCATCAGCCAGGCTATCTTGAATCCAGTGGCCAAGTGAGCAAGGGTCCCACGTCTGGGCATGCCATGCCGACTTGAGGTGAACAAAGCGATACTAAAGGGGATGATGGATGGAACGCTTGAGCAAATCAAACACTCACCCCCAGTCAACTGATCTGGGTTTAATCCATCATCATTCTTTAGCTCACTTCACCACCCCAGTTCAGACATGGCCATATGCAAATCAGTCTGGCCCTGTGCCTCATGGGAACAGTCCAGCCCGAACTGCCAAGCCATGTCTTCCCTGGACAGGAAACAAGCATCCTGTGACCGATTTCGGGTTCATAACCCTCATCAGCCATGCTATCTTGAATCCAGTGGCAGAGTGAGCAAGGGACCCATGTCTGGGCATACCCTGCCAACTTAGGATGAACAAAGCGATACCAAAGGGGATGATGGACGGACCGTTTGAGCAAATCAAACACTCACCCGCAGTTAACTGATCTTGGTTCAATCCATCATCATTCTTTAGCTCACGGGTCCCTTGCTCACTCTGAACTGGTGTGGTGGAGTGAGCTAAAGAATGATGATGGATTGAACCCAGATCAGTTGACTGGGGGTGAGTGTTTGATTTGCTCAAACGCTCCGTCCATCATCCCGTTTGCTTTCGCTTTGTTCGCCCTAAGATGGCAGGGTATGCCCAGACGTGGCTCCCTTGCTCACTCTGCCACTGGATTCAAGATAGCCTGGCTGATGAGGGTTATGAACCCGAAACCGGTCCCAGGCTACTAGTTTCCGGTCCAGGGAAGACATGGCTTGGCAGTTCGGGCTGGACTGTTCCCATGAGGCAGAGGGTCAGACTGATTTGCATATGGCCATGTCTGAACTCGGGTGGTGGAGTGAGCTAAAGAATGATGGTGGATTAAACCCAGATCAGTTGACTGGGGGTGAGTGTTTGATTTGCTCAAGCGCTCCGCCCATCATCCCCTTTGGTATTTCTTAGAAACACCTTCAGGAGGTTGTAGCTCCAGTCCCTTGTCCTTTTGAAGAAATAGAAACCTTCAACCCTATTTATTAACCTCACATGAGGGAGACTGCATCATAAAGTACCCTCAGTCCACTGTAGGAAACAGTCTAAGGAGTACACAGAACAGGGGCCTTATATATGCATTTGTTACATAATTTAATAATTTAATTTAATTGCGGGTTTATATAGCGCTAGGAATCGACTCCCGGAGGAGTATCTCCACGCTTCGACCGCTGGGGAACCCGTCCTGGCTCACCCTGAGAGATGGTCCCTGATGGGTATCTCTAAGGTGCGACCAAGCATCCCCGGCGGTCTGGGGGGGCCGTTGTGAAGATGAGGCAAGCTGATGCCCAGAGTTGCCGAGTGTGGTTTCTGACTAGAGTAGGCACCGAGGCGAGAATTATCGAGTCCGCTGACCCTGGTCAACGACGCTGCCGCGTCGGGAATCGAACCCTGGTCCTGGGCCGTTCTCTGCTTACGGGTCTGCCGCCTCTAACCAGTGAGCCAAACTTCTCAACATAAAACCAAGGGAAGGTCCTGGCACATACAAGAATACTATTTGACTAATATGGATATATAAAATTTGCTTGCTCAACAAAGTGGGAGGAGAGACATTTCTCCTAACATCAGCAAGAATAGCTTGACTGTTATAACATAAGAGCAGATGCATTCTGGCAGCTATGCCTTTTTGAGCATGTGCAAGGCTCTGGAAGAGGGAGAAATCACATGGGGAGAACATGGCTAACTAAAATGGCTGCCAAGAACAAAATGGGTTTCAGCTCATGCTAACAGTGATTCCTGCAATCTTTAACAGATGGTCCTTTTAGCATGAGCTAAAGACATTCCTATGATCTAGTAGGAACATTGAAAATATTTTGCATATTTATTCTCATTAATTCATCAATATCCTAATCCATTGCTAGGTGGGCATGTTCATTCTAAACATTTCATTAAGCGGGTATATATATAAGATATAAGCAGGAGTACAAAGGAACAGATCATTGGGTCATAATTAACATACAGATAGCAAGAGAGAGTAATGGCCGTTTTACATGCAGAACCATCAATATTTTTCAACCCTAAGCAGAAAACAAATCCTAGAACCATCTAGTGCAATTCTATATAAAAACATTTTCAAATGACTTTTCCAGTGTTCCTTTATGAGGGCTAGAGTATCAATTAATATGCTCAAGGAAAGGGCAAAGTAACATTTGTCAACTGCTCAGAAAAAAGTTTCTCTTGCAAAATAAACATTATTCCTAATGCAAATATTAAAGCAGTCAGACATATTATTACAAAAACAATCCTGGCTCCAGGGGACCAGGAGGACCACACAGGGCCATGAGAATTAGGACAAGGAGCCGCAAAGGGCTGCTCCTCCTCAAAAAAGGGACGACTGAAAGGGAATATTACTAACAAAAAGAAGTCCTTGGGAAATTGAAGTTGCTGTACAACCAGCCAGTGGGGAGTCTTCTCCCTGTGTTGTTTGAGCCTCACAGGCAGGCTCTTGTTGTTCCCACGGTGGAGCTGCACAACTCGCAACTCAGGAAAAAAGTCTTTCTTTCAGTATCCTCAATGATTCTGTCCAGTGTCTCAGGCAGGGCACCAGTTTTCTTCACTTTAATCTAACAGGTACCAAGGGCACAGCACCTGTACCCTGATTGCAAGTCCTTCCCTAACTCCTGTATTGCTCCGCTGGCGCACTGCTCTTTTGTTGGAGCCACAGATTGAACCCAGTGTTCCCAGGTATCCCTCAATCAACAAACAAAGGTGCAGACTTGCATTCACTTTGAGACCAGGACTCAGAGGCCTGAAGCAAACCTTTTTTTAAAGGGTGTCACCTCAAGCAAAATCCTCCTTACCGTCCTTTTCGGTCTGTGACTCTCTCAGCTGGGCATCAAATCTGGATCCACGACTTCTCCTTTTTGATTTGTGACCCTGTCTTTCGCCCAAGACAGTGGCAGGGGTACACACTTCACATTCCAGTGCTCCCGCCTTCACTGAGATCCTAGTTGCCAGCAACGCCTGTGCTGGTTACCTTCACCTTGGCTTCAAGCTGGACTGGTGCTGACTCTCCAGGTTGGTTCTGATGTCCGGGCCCCTCTGGCAATGGTTGTAAGGCAGAAATATCTTTTGGTGGACAGAACAAAAAGTATTTAGACAATAAATACAAATACTCTATTAATAGAGAAGATAGTCTCAGAATACTTCCTTAGTCAAACAAACTCCTATAAAACAATATTTTCCTTTCAAAAATGTTTGCTGAGGATCAATATGGCATCTTTCCTGCATTCTACTTTTCACGATGCAAACTATGCAACATCAGCTCTAAGAAGGGCCGTCAGCTTATTTACACAGACTAGCTAATAAAAGACTAACAATGCCCTTGCAAAACTGTATGTAGCATGAGAATAACATAAACAATAATGTTGTTATCACCTGAAAATTTTAGAACAAAAACTACCCACATCTAGTTCCCCTTAAAGGTCAAATAAGGGAACAACAACCTCGACTACTCATCCTTTCATAATTTCATCAGACAGGATGGGCAGTAACATAGCATATTTATTTATTCATTTTATTAATGCTAACAATTTTAAAACAGTATTACTGAATAGCCAATTAAATGTTTCATGGTCATTTCTTGGACAGCTTAGACATGCTCAAAAGAGAGTGAGAAAAAGAGAGAGAAAACATAAATGTGCCTACTCTTAATTTGCAGAGGAGCTAACCTCCTATCCCCATTTCGACTGTAGGAAACCTGAAACAGGTTTACCTTCTGTCGACACTATCTACCCCTATTTGTGGCAGCTGGGCACAAACAAACTTGTAGGAAGTAAATAGCACTTTGAGCTAGCTAGAAAATATTAATAACCAACCAACAATTCCTTTAACAATTATACTAGTTTAACATGAGGGTGAATGAATGCAAACTAAATCCCATTGCCTCCTTATCTCAGCCCTTGCACAGTATTCTTTAAGATAAAACCATTATTTGTAAATACATGACAGAGCTATTCTCTAATCAGGGCCCACATACACCACTATCTTTCCTTCTGGTCATAAGACTGCGCAAAAACGTGCTTTTGCCAAAAATAGTACGTAGTAGCTCTTTCTCTCCCAGCGCTGTCATCTCATCTTTCAGAATCTTTTAGACGTCAAAGTGTCAAAACAAACCTTGCTCTTAGCCCTGCTAGGCTGCTAAATGCAGAACTCGACCTCTAACCTTTACCAGTTGTCCTATTTTGTACACGGCTTTTCCATGCAATTGGTTTTTCCAATTCAAAGTGACTCTGGAGACTGACAGCTGAAAGGTAGTCTTGTTCCGTCTGTTTGCAAATAATTTAAAGGTAGGATAATAACTTCTGCTGGTTTCTTTATACTTCTTTTCATGTGTGTGCAGTGTGTGGTGTGCAGTCTAGCAGTGTAGAGGTCAGCTGTTCGTTCTATACTTACATGTGTGCATTACTGAAGCCTGAGATCAGTTTGAAAACTGCCCTGAGTGACAGAACTGCTTTTAAAAAGTAAATTTTGCCCAAATTCTACTTTGGTGGTAGGGGCACTTAAAAATGAATAACCTATAATGTTTTGGCATATTAGGGATCCCCAGGGTGTCCTCTAGATATCCCAGAGATGAGGGATCAGAAATGTATAAGGTATTCCCTTAAAAATGAGTTTTGTATGCCTGGATAAAGTGACATTTCTTTATTATTGACCACCTTGTGGTTAAAATAATGCTAAAATTCCAACTTTGATGCTAGGAGCCATATATTATTCACAGTAGGAGTATTAGATATTATTGTTGCAGGGATTCTGCTCAGTCACAGAACTTTGCACAGAGACTCAGTTCCTCAGTGAATTAGGGTTACCAAAAACTCACCTCAGTACCCAAAATCTCCTACCAGACTAGCATCAGTGTCTCATTAGCTCTTCGTCCTATAGCAAAGTCATCAATGATTAGACAACCCAGAACATGCGACTTAGGATACCTCAGGTAAGGTGGGAAACATGAACACTCTTTCGTTATACTCTCATACCAGAACAGGGAGTAAAGGGAGACACGAGTAAGTTTAAAATGTTTATTTTAACGCCGTGATCTCAGGTGCAGCATCTTAGCTAATACAAGCAGACATATGATATGAAATAAGATTGTCAGCAGAGTTACTATTCCATAAAATACAAAGGTAGAAAGCATGTTATAATACTAAATGGAAACAGGTTAAATATACACCTATATTTCACCCTCCCTTGCTAGTAGGTTATTTTATAACTAAAGAAGGTCTCTTAGGCTTGCATAGGCGACCCCATAACTCAGAGATTAGCAGGAGTGAATCAAATCGAGTTCTGCACAAGCTCTCAGCATACGAATGTTCTCCAAGTGCCTTCAATCGTGCCTACACAGTGTATTATTAAAGGCGCCAGTGTCTGAGCTGTCCACAGCTGCATATATGTTATGTCTAGAACGTGCGCTGATCAGTTCGAACAACAGCAACAGTGTTGATATAACCTTGAAGGCCTCGGCACTCACTGTTCAGACTAAGCTTACAAAGCAAGTCTAGCAATGTAGAAGCCAAACTCGCAGTCTAACTTAAAACAATATCTAACATGTGTGCCGTGTGCAATTGAACGCAAAAGGTAAAATGGCGTTTAAACTCCTAATAAGCTCATGATAACTTTACACTGTATAATTGCAAGGCTCATCCCCACTACATTATAAGGATCAAAAACGATTTTTAGTGCAATTATTGTTAACTATTTTTTTTTCTCATATAGTCACATTTTCTTTTTCTTAATAATGATCACCACCCTTTTGATGGTTCCACATATGAAAAACAGGCCTCATTCCTTTCCCCTCACCTTTAACTGCATTCATTTATAACACTAAGCACAAAAACCTTACTGAAACATGAAAAGTCTCTGTCATTTTTTAAGACAGTAATTATTTAACATCAGAACCATGGATGGGCTTATTAAAAAGGCAATAAGAAAGAAAATTCCTTCTTTTAATCTTTTTCCCTGTTATCCAAAATATTGAAACTGTCTGTTCTAACTTTTAAAATCAGCATTCTTCAATGCACGCATTTATACCAGATATGCACTAACTTAAAATGTAGTTGACCCAGCAGTTTCCCTCTGTGGCTTACAGTCAGAAATAGCCATGTGCTATTTACGCAGCTGTGCTCTGACCAGCAGGCGTCAATTTCTGCACCTTTCTCAGGAAAAAAAACCCTTTGCTGCATTGTAATGTCCTGAAAAAGATGAATCTCTGTTTGTTGTGTCAAACAGCTTCTTCTCACTGAGACAGCTTAAACACAGCTGTTTGAAAGCTCTTTTTCTTCCTCTGGTGCTGAAAGTAAGCACCTCACAGTCTATTTAAAAATGGAGGCATTTCAAGCCAGTCAAATCTATCGTTTTGTAATGTCGTGTTTATTTCAGCAACAACCAATTCACTCAGATGAAGTGAATGCCTTTTAATATCTAATACAATGTGTCTAAGGAGAATGCTGTAACATTTTGTATTTTAGTCCTAGTTATTGTAAAGCACACAATTTTGTTTTTTTCTTCCTTTCTATGGAGCCTATTTCATTCCTATTAAATGTGAATTCTAATTTATCTTTACCAGTGTGGCAATTTGCACATATCTATAGTTTCATACTTTTTTCAATTTTAATGGTAGCGTGCGGCTATTTAGCATATGTTACATAGTACATTTCTGGATTATTTAAAATGTAATTCATTCAATGACGTTTTGCATAACAGAATGAGGATAAAAAAAACAAATTGAGCTCATTCCAGACATTTCCAGAAGTGGATCATACACTCAGAACACTCAATACAGCATGCTTAAGGCTAGCCGGTGGTACACAAAGAGCGCAATCGCTACTCACCAGTGGCGGTGTGTCTATTGAGGGCGTTGGGGCGTTGCCCCCCTGGCCGTGCCTGCAGCTCCCTCGGTGTCTTTAAACTTAAGTAAACTCTTAGTTTAATAAGTTCAAAGACAGCGAGGCACAGCTCCCTCGGTGTCTCTGAACTTAAGTAAACTCTTAGTTTACTAAGTTCAAAGACACCGAGGCAGTACTGACAATCATGTCAGTATGACGTCAGACCGCCCTCCCCTTCAGAGTCTGAAGGGGTGGGCAGTCCGACGTCATGCTGACATGATTGTTAGACCAGGGGAAGGCAGCAGCACACGTGCGCATGAGTGGGGAAGGTCAGAGAATGTTTCTGCCGCGCCCACTCATGGGCAATTGTGCTTGTGCTGGCTGGCGTATGCCCAATATTAGGAGAGCGAGATTTGAGCAACGCTGCAACCCTCGGTCTGATAATGGGCAGGCGGGCAGCGAGTACCCCTGCCAAGCCAATCCTGGCGCTGCTGGAGCAGCGTCAGTATTGACTGAGGGGTTGCCACCCACCACTCCAGTGACGCTGTAATTTTGAAGGCGCCAACTCGCCTGTCGGACCCAGCCCAGGAGGAGCAGAGGCGGCGCTGACCCGATTACTCAGGTAAATTAGCTTTATATTAATATCTCCCTCGAGCCGTGACTGTAAGATCGCTCTATTGTGCCCAGAAGTAATGGAAAATCTGCGCCCACAGGAGCTTGCGTGACAGGAGCAGCTCCAAACACAAAGTCATTGTTGGGTCAGTCCGAGGCCCCCCGCCCCCTTCGGCACCTTGTGCAATAACAGAAGCTGCCACAGACGTAGAGCAGGCCCGGGGAGGAAGGGGCGCAGCGGGGAAAACATAAATTAATGTAAAAAGGCTTCTTTTTTGGTACATGGTGGGATACTTAGACAAGAATTGTCCTTCCTACAATTTCATTTCTTTCCAAATCGCCATGTACCACCAAAAAAGAAGCCTTTTTAGATTAATCTATGTTTTCCCTGCTGCGCCCCTTCCTCCCGGACCCCGAGCCTGCTCTACGTCCGTGGCAGCAGATCGTGTGTGAAAGTTTGAGTACCCGCACTGAAGGCTTCTTAGAATTACGTTTGCGGGCCTCAGCAGTCCAGTCTGAAGACACATTGCACACAGTACTGGTGTCAAATGTCACCCGTGCAGACTGCTTGAAGCGCTATTTATTATCTCCCAGTAATCATCTTCATCACCTACAGGCATTTGATTTTGGCTCTAAAAGTTAAATAAATGCTATGTGCATTTTCCGTTGTAATTGAAGAATAAGTAATTTTTGCATCACCTATTCTTCAATTACAATGGAATTTGCACAGGGCGGGGATATGACCTGGTGAAAACTCATTCCAGCAAATGTATGTTTTCTGAGAGGGTATCTAAATTTCCGCTCATTTGACCAAAAGCTTGTCTTAGCACCAGCGTGGGCGGTGAATGCCTTTTCGATCACGAATCACATTTAATGCAGCAGCAGTGGCTTGTTTGATAATAAACTTTTAAACAGTGCCTATTGTGGCGCCGCGTACTGAGGGAGCACGAGGCTGCCAGCAGCGGGAAGCCCTCAAGTGGCGACTGGAGATTTCAATGCTGAGCTGTAGGCAACGCTTGAGATGAGAGAAAAGCTTCCCCGGCGCAGATTGATACGCTCAGCACTGGGCCCTGCATGCCTTGGGGCATTGTGCTTTTTCAGACTGTACCTTGTTTGTCAGAGGCTGTAAAATAAATCCCTTTGTATAGGGTGCATGGCTCAAAGAATACAGCTATTTCACCTACAACAATCGTTGGTTTATCCAACTCAATGGAACGGCCATGGGAAATTGCGCCGCACCGGCGTACGCGTACTTGTTTATGGGAGCATTTGAAGAAGAACACATTTACAATAACCAAGAGTGGGCCTCACACCTCTTAGCATACATGAGATTCATTGATGACATTTTTATTATTTGGAAAGGGACACAAGAATCATTGGAAGAACAATTGAAAATTTTGGATGAAAGAAATGACAGAATCAAATTCACGTGGAACATCAATGATACTACCATACAATACTTAGATGTAGAGATAACAAAAAGCCACACAACCTTCATAACTAACCTATATCGAAAACCTGTTGGTACCTGTTGATAGAAACAATCTGTTACAATACAGCAGCCACCATCCACAATCACTAAAAGAGCACCTTCCGTTCACACAATTTCTCAGAGTGAGACGAGTGGTCTCTGAGGACAACGAATGCCAACAACAACTCAAGACAATGGCCAACAAGTTCATAACAAGAGGATACCCATTGGAGGTCATTCAGAAATCCATGGAAAGATCACAGAAGAAAACAAGAGCAGAATTACTTACGTATAAATCCATGACCAAAAAACAACGCATAACTTGCGTAAGTAAATTCTCAAACGTGAGTACTCAATTCAAACGAATAATATACAAAAACTGGCAAATAGTAAAATTAGAACCAGACTTTAATGGTATATTTGAACAGGAACCTCTATTTGCTCACACAAGAGGCAAAAATATTGGTGAACTTTTGAAAACATCACAGCAGAAAAAGAACCATCAGACCTACAAAGGAACAGTTCCATGTCTAAACTGTGCTAACTGCCATAACATTATGAAGGGTACGAACATTTGTCATCCTATGAAAGGTCATAAAATACCCTTAAGAGTAAACGCTACATGTGACACCACTAACATAGTTTATCTTCTGAAATGCCCGTGTGGCAGTGTATACGTTGGACACACGGAAAGAAAACTAAAAGTGAGACTCACGGAACACAAAAGTAACATCAGGACTCACTCCTCCAAATCAACAGTGGCAACACACTTTGTAGAAAAACATCATAACATCAACCAACTGAGAGCTTGCGTATTGGAAGTTATACCAAAAAAAGAAGGAGCTTTGAACAAAAAGAACCTCTTGAAAAGAGAAAATTACTGGATTTATAACCTCTGTAGCCTGAAACCTAATGGATTGAATGACAGAACGGAATGTACATGTTACCTATGACATTGTTGACAACAGCATAAGTTTAGCATTATGGGTTTATTTATTTATGAACATATTGTAAATGTGATAATTGTATGAAAGCGAACACGCGCGCATAGGAGCCCAGATTGTTCAACTCTTCTTGCGATTGTATCTGACTTATAGTTAAACTAGAGAGGTTTCAAGACGATTGTCTCTGAATAGTTAAAGTTATCGTATTTTTTGAGAAAAAAAAGTTTTTTAAAAAAACGCAAATGGAACATAAAGCGCATGCGCAACCAGCGCGGCGGTAACCACCATCTATTGCAGCGAAAGCATAGCAGAACGACCTCGCGCGGCGAGCAGATTACACTTTTCTTTTACCAGGTGAGAAATGGCGGTTACACGCAAAGTGGGAACCGAAGAGGGGAAACCCATGTAACAACGTGTGAGAGTTCTTTTAGGTGCTGACCTTTAAAGCGCAACGCGTAGTTTAAATCATAATGAGGGTCTACCATTGGATACCGTCACCTAAACGCTTTAATGCATTTGCACGTCAACCACATTCGTTACCCTGGCCATGCTGACGCATCTTCATGTGCAATTTATTAAATGTTTTGCAGCGCGTAAAAAACTTGATCGAACATTTTAGTGATACATTGTATGTTTTGTTTATGTTTAGACGTTCCCTGATGAAGGTGTGATTAAACACCGAAATGCATTGGAACTAAGGATTGTTACAAAACGAAAACACAGAGAAAAGTGAATTAAATAAGTTTTGAAGTGAACTTTATTGAATTTCATTTAAAAGTTTCAAGTGAACCTACACAGTCAAACATAGCTGTAGATTACAGCACATAATACTGGTGCCACGGGAGACACACTTATGGTCCATAGGTGTGCAGCTTAATGTTCAAACATATACACTCCAGGAGGGGAGTGATTCCCATGAGCACAGTCGACATTATTTGAATTTCAAGCGGTGCACGTCCCACTAACCAGAGGCTCAAAGAATACACTGCCATTCAGCAGCAGGACATGATGAAGAAACCATGAGGGAACAATATGCAAAGCAAGCCATATGTTTACATGCGTTACAATTGCATTGCATACAGAATTATCCTATCAATGTAATGTTAATACTGTGTCTCACATTCGGGTTTCTGCTAATAGCTTTATATGTCTCCCGGTGACCCTGGTTCAGAGTGCACTGCCTCGTCACAGGCCATGCATAATGACACACTCCTTTGTAAATTCTTATTTGATTCCTTAAATGGAAAGTTGATGCCAATACTTAAAGGTTGTTTGCTCAAAATAATTACCCTGGATTCTACTTGTGCCTTCTTTTTTGCGTTCTCTTTTGCTGTAGTAGCTCCTCTTTCATTAGTTCCCCTTACTTCCACCCTTACTATGTATTGGTGCCCCAAATCGACGTAGGATATATTCGAAATGTGGATCTTGTTTTGTGAATTATGCTCCCTGTTGAGTCGCTTCAGTTCAGCATTGAGTGAGGCTTGTCTTTTCTGGTGGCATTCCATTCATATTCACAGATTTCGGGATTTCACTGTATTGATTTCAATCAGCAGCTTTTCGAAGAATCTCATTTCCATAAAAGCGCCTCTTGCAATCCCCAGATGGCTATAATTGAGATTTTTATTTGAAACCATTGTTTGGATATGCTGCTATATGGTTAAATGTTTCTATCTGCAGAACTGTGGAAATCTGTGCATTTGCTGCTCTTAAATTTCAGAAGCACTCAGTCTAGACATGTGATATGGTGATAAATACCATCATGTAAGGTTGTAAACTGATTTTTTTTAAGTTTACTGATGGGAAATGTTTGTTTATTTAATTTACAGACAATGTCAAGGCACTGAGTGACCAATCATAAGACAAACTTCATCTTTAGAAACTAGCCTTTTGTTCTATGAATTCCATTTTCTTCAGTCAAATAAGAGTAACCCCAGCACATTTACCTATAAAGAGGTGATTTTTGTCAGCCAAAACACGTGATATCCTATTGTGCTGATGAAAAGTTGTCACAGTGCCCAATCACGTGTGGAGGAAGTTTCACATTACTGCATCACGAGGGAGAGCACCACATTATATCTTGGCTGTTGTACCACCCTGAAAAATGTTTCACTAATCTTTCTCTGCACTGCACGCAACAAATATTCTTTGATATGCTGATATGAATGTTGTGTGTTGCTTTAAACCACTCTTAGCACCACAGTTTATTTGATTGCACAGATCCAAGGAGTCCATTAGTGCAGGCAAACTCATTGCATGAATGCCCTGGCCACTTCCGTTTATCAGGGTCTGTTAATCTGCTCATACCTGATAACTTGGGAGCCTCTGTTGACGGCATGGGATGGCTTTTCTACTGTGAATTTTGGGAAACGATAACATGGGAATCCTTTGCTGTTTCATGCAGGCATTTCTTACACAGAATACTATTTGAAATGCATTAATATTTTCTGAACTTTTTTTTAAAAGGAGTTTCTTGCATGAAAACAGAAAATTAATTTAAAGAAATAGTGTCCTCATATTGATGTACAGCACTGCACAGTCAATGAATGCATCTATTGTATAGTTAAAACCATTACAAGTGTATCATTGTGTTCAAAAGTTAAAATGGGTAAATGATAACACCAGCATAAGCAAAGATTGTCCTCTATAGCTCATAAAAATTGGTAATTTCTTAAATGATAAATAATTTAATCGTATTGCTTTATTAACCTTCCAGCTTCCTCAAATTTGCTTAAAAATGCACCATTTGTCCACTCTTTTTTCAAAAATTTCTCTGAACCACCCCCCTGAACCTCTGTAGGTTTTTCAGGCTCGCTCGCCGCAGTGCGGTACAGCTAACATTTTACGGCACACCAATTTCAAATGTCACCAGCCGCCATTGCTACTCACTCACACAAGTACCACCGATGTCAAACCACAAACCACAGAGACATTCAAACAAACAATCAAACCACAAATCAACACTTAGAGACAACCAAGAGACAGCCCACAGACTCTACTTAAACCAAATCTTGTAAATACTAATTGTAAGTCATATTTACAAGAAAAGCTCTCAAAAGTAGCCCACAAGACTGCACAAAAACAGCCCAAAGACTGTTCCATGTTCAGGAAGCGATAATGCACCACATCCGCCAGTTTTGGCTGACAGAACATTCAAAAAGTGCTCCGCATATCACCACTTATGTTACTAAGTGCACAGATCAGGCTCTTTTTTATGTACATATTTAGTTCCATGGGGTACTTAGTCACCATGGAAGAAATATGTTTTTCAATATACCTAAATCTATTTAGGTATCCCCTCTGGGGAACCAGTTGAGTTCATTCAAGATTCACATTGGTACCTCCAAGTAAGCAGCACATTCTTTGATGTGCGCTTGAAACAGGCATGCCAAGAATATTGCAGCATATACAATATTATACGCCAAGTGGCACTTAACTCAATGTGTGCCGTTCAAGTTTTCAAAAGTTTGTGAAAAATCTCCTCATTACCTGCCTACATAAATTGCAATTTACAAATATCCAGACAAGTTCCACAATGTTGTCCAAACAAACAAGAAAGTTGCATCAAACGACCTTACCAAGCACAAATCTCCAGCCTCTCAATGCCAAGTTCTGAGTGACCTAACGGTCGTTTTAGAATACTCACGCTAAAGAAGTTCTCAGTCGGGAGCAGCAAACACTTGGAGGATCAAATCAGGAAGACCAGAAATATACTGGGCTGCAGCGACAGAGAATCTCCGTGCGCAGGGTACCTCCTCAGTAGAGTCCTGTCCTGTCTTTCTCAGTAATTTCCTGTCTCCCATCAAGACCACTCCCTTAGATAGCCGCTTCTCCGATGAGCCCCACGTTGGGCGCCATTTGTAGAAATAGAAACCTTCTAAGGGTTCACTGATACACCTGGTCCTTAAACCAACAAAGAAGAGATTGGCACCGAAGCTGTAATATCAAAAACATATTTATTAACCTCACATGAGGGAGACTGCGTCATACAGTACCCTCGGGCCACTGTAGGAGATAGTCTAAGGAGTACAGAGAACAGGGGCCTTATAAATGCATTTGTTACATAGTCAGCATACAACCAAGGGGAGATCCTGGCACATAAAAGAATACTATTTGACTAATATGGGTATACAAAATTTGCTTGCTCAACAAAGTGGGAGGAGAGGCATTTCTCCTTACATCAGCAAGACTAGCCTGACAGTTATAACATAAGAGCAGATGCATTGTGGCAGCTATGCCTTTCTGAGCATGTGCAAGGCTCTGAAAGAGGGAGAAAGTACATGGTGAGCACATGGCTAACTAATATGGCTGCCAAGAACAAAATGGCTTTTAGCTCATGCTAACAGCAATTCCTGCAATCTTTAACTCATTGACGTACTGACCTTCAGTTTTTTAGAGTCAGCTTTAGAAACAGAAGGCTCTAATTTTCTTTTTGGGGTGGAATGAGCCTCTTCCTCCTCAGAACCAGATTTTTATTTCTTTTTCTGAAGCCATAGAAGCAAACGTGCGTCTCTGTCCTCAGAGTTTTGGCAGAGAAAGTCCTGCAATGCTAACACTACTTAGGGAAATGTTTAGGATGTAAGCAATAGAAGCAATCTTTGTGGGGATCCTCAGAGAAGAGTCTGGCCTTCCTACAAGATCTACATGGTCTGAAAAGCCTCTTTTTAGAGCCTTCAGTCATTTTGCCAAATGAAGAAAATCACAATACCTCTATTCCAGAGAAAGAAAGAGATGAAAGCCAGGTCAAAAGTTCACCACAGATACAAAAATTGAGCAGAGCTTAGGGAGACTCCTTACACAACGTGCGGTTAGAAATCTGAGGCATGGTGGCTCTGCTGGGGATTGTGATCTCCGGGCTGGCGTCTCATTGGCTGACTTTTGGACCATATAATAATGGTGATGGGTTACCAAAGTATGATGCATTTGTATTGTTTTTTTATGGAGCCTGCTCTACGTCTGTGGCAGCAGATCGTGTGTGAAAGTTTGAGTACCCGTGATCCAGCGGCCTATAGGAAATATGCCATAAGCAACGCTACCCAACTCCACAATACTTACCATCTACCACAAATTAATCATAAGGCCCATAAACTAACATGACATATTTTGACCAACTGAATCATGTGACCTAATTAACCTATTCACAAATTATATACATTTATGTACAACTGCAGTATAACAATTTCATCACACTTTATCAAAACCTACGATTAATTAAGCCACTGTGGCGAAAAGACCTCCTATTAGTAAACTAAATTCATGAAAAAACAAGGCCAGCTTGTTTTTTCAAAAGAAATATTTATTGTCTATTTATTTTAGAAAGTGCATTAGAATCTTTTATTAAAGCAATTTTTATTAAAGTATTTGCAAAAAGGGTAATGACAGTTTCAAGTAAAATTCAAAAACATTGATTCATATAGAAAATAGCAGTTTGGCATCATCTAAATTCTAAGTCCTTAACTATACTAACTCCATTAAAGAATAAAGGGTAAAAGTCTTAGGCCCTAAAAGATTTCTTACGTGCTCCAAGAGAAGTCCGTCAGCACGATACACCCATCTAAAGGACAGCAAGCAGCAGCAGCAGCTCTTCCCCGGGGGAAGAGTTTTTATACCTTTCTACGCTAAAAATTAATCTAAGAAAACTATATTTTTCTGCTCAAGTCGGAGTCTGATTGGCTGTCAAGTGACAGGCCATCATGTCATTGCAATTTTCAGAACCTTAGTTCCGTCTCTTTCTTAGAGTCCATTGTCCTTCGCATTTCGAATTGTGAGGCTTCCTCCAGTTTGCAACATTATAATAACGAGGTTCTTAACTTCCTCAGCTTGTCATACTCCTCTGCCGGTTCCTGGCCTTGGCCTCGCTGACTAAAAGAACAGCCAGCTCATCACGTTTATTTATTTCATGCCACACGAATAATTTTCTGGCAGAGAAATCATTTTTTCCTCACAGGACTCTTGCCTTCTCCGAGCAGAACTTTTGCCAACCGCGAAAACACTAGGCCTCAAAAACGCCTTCACGTTAACTAGTGTATAAACAAACATAAAAGAATAATTAGTGCAAGAAATATAGTTTGTTCTGTTACCCACCCACCATTGCTAATAATTAACCCATTAGTCTATATTATCTAGCAGAAGCAAACAAATAAAGCAGCATTTATATCTACCATTCTTCATCTAGTCCAGCAGGATTCTCCGCATACCTGTATAAAATAAAAGACACCACATAGACAAAAGCATACATAAAATAAGCACATGCCATTAATTAAACAGCCGCAATTAATAAGACGATAGACAAACAGACAAGGTTAGCTAATTATTTTAAAAACGAACTCGCTGCAACATAAAGCACATAATGTTAAACCCATATGTTCGTGAATGCAATTTTATTCTAGGTTGAATTAGTAAACACACAACACATATCATCATTAATATTATTAATTAATTATGGAAGTGTAACTTCACGAGCTGAAATGAATGCATTTCTGAAACTCGCTCCATCACCCGCACTGAAGGCTTCTTAGAATTACGTTTGCGAGCCTCAGCAGTCCAGTCTGAAGACACATTGCACACAGTACTGGTGTGAAATGTCACCCGTGCAGACTGCTTGAAGCGCCATTTATTATCTCCCAGTAATCATCTTCATCACCTGCAGGCATTTGATTTTGCCTCTAAAAGTTAAATAAATGCTCTGTGCATATTCCGTTGTAATTGAAGAATAGGTAGTTTTTGCATCACCTATTCTTCCATTACAACGGAATTTGCACAGGGCGGGGATGTGACTTGGTGAAAACTCATTCGAGCAAATGTATGTTTTCTGAGAGGGTATCTAAATTTCCGCTCATTTGACCAAAAGCTCGTCTTAGCACCAGCGTGGGCGGTGAATGCCTTTTCGATCACGAATCACATTTAATGCAGCAGTGGCGTGTTTGATAATAAACTTTTAAACAGTGTCTATTGTGGCGCCGTGTACTGAGGGAGCACGAGGCTGCCAGCAGCGGGAAGCCCTAAAGTGGCGACTGGAGATTTCAAGGCTGAGCTGTAGGCAACGCTTGAGATGAGAGAAAAGCTTCCCCGGCGCAGATTGATATGCTCAGCACTGGGCCCCGCATGCCTTGGGGCATTGAGCTTTTTCAGACTGTACCTTGTTTGTCAGAGGCTGTAAAACAAATCCCATTGTTTAGGGTGCATGGCTCAAAGAATACACTGCCATGCAGCAGCAGGACATGGTGAAGAAACCATGAGGGAACAATATGCAAAGCAAGCCATATGTTTACATGCGTTACAATTGCATTGCATACAGAATTATCCTATCAATGTAATGTTATTACTGTGTCTCACATTCGGGTTTCTGCTATTAGCTTTACATGTCTTCCGGTGACCTTGGTTCAGAGTGCACTGCCTCGTCACAGGCCATGCATAATGACACACTCCTTTGTAAATTCTTATTTGATTCCTTAAATGGAAAGTTGATGCCAATACTTAAAGGTTGTTTGCTCAAAATAATTACCCTGGATTCTGCTTGTGCCTGCTTTTTTGCGTTCTCTTTTGCTGTAGTAGCTCCTCTTTCATTAGTTCCCCTTACTTCCACCCTTACTATGTATTGGTGCCCCAAATCGACGTAGGATATATTCGAAATGTGGATCTTGTTTTGTGAATTATGCTCCCTGTTGAGTCGCTTCAGTTCAGCATTGAGTGAGGCTTGTCTTTTCTGGTGGCATTCCATTCATATTCACAGATTTCGGGATTTCACTGTATTGATTTCAATCAGCAGCTTTTTGAAGAATCTCATGTCAAATAAGAGTAACCCCAGCACATTTACCTATAAAGAGGTGATTTTTGTCAGCCAAAACACTCTTAGCACCACAGTTTCTTTGATTGCACAGATCCAAGGAGTCCATTAGTGCAGGCAAACTCATTGCATGAACGCCCTGGCCACTTCCGTGTATCAGGGTTTGTTAATCTGCTCATACCTGATAACTTGGGAGCCTCTGTTGACGGCATGGGATGGCTTTTCTACTGTGAATTTTGGGAAACGATAACATGGGAATCCTTTGCTGTTTCATGCAGGCATTTCTTACACAGAATACTATTTGAAATGCATTAATATTTTCTGCACTTTTTTTAAAAGGAGTTTCTTGCATGAAAACAGAAAATTAATTTAAAGAAATAGTGTCCTCATATTGATGTACAGCACTGCACAGTCAATGAATGCATTTATTGTATAGTTAAAACCATTACAAGTGTATCATTGTGTTCAAAAGTTAAAATGAGTAAATGATAACACCAGCATAAGCAAAGATTGTCCTCTATAGCTCATAAAAATTGGTAATTTCTCAAATGATAAATAATTAAATCGTATTGCTTTATTAACCTTCCAGTTTCCTCAAATTTGCTTAAAAATGCACCATTTGTCCACTCTTTTTTCAAAAACTTCTCGGAACCACCCCCCTGAACCTCTGTAGGTTTTTCAGGCTCGCTCGCGCAGTGCGGTACAGCTAAAATTTTACGGCACACCAATTTCAAATGTCACCAGCCGCCATTGCTACTCACTCACACAAGTACCACCGATGTCAAACCACAAACCACATAGACATTCAAACACACAATCAAACCACAAATCAACACTTAGAGACAACCAAGAGACAGCCCACAGACTCTACGTAAACCAAATCTTGTAAATACTAATTTTAAGTCATATTTACAAGAAAAGCTCTCAAAAGTAGCCCAGAAGACTGCACAAAAACAGCCCAAAGACTGTTCCATGTTCAAGAAGCCATAATGCACCAAATTCGCCAGTTTTGGCTGGCAGAACATTCAAAAAGTGCTCCGCATATCACCACTTATGTTACTAAGTGCACAGATCAGGATCCTTTTTATGTACATATTTAGTTCCATGGGGTACTTAGTCACCATGGAAGAGATATGTTTTTTAATATACCTAAACCTATTTAGGTATCCCCTCTGGGGAACCGGTTGAGTTCATTCAAGATTCACATTGGTACCTCCAAGTAAGCAGCACATTCTTCGATGTGTGCTTGAAACAGGCATGCCAAGAATATTGCAGCATATACAATATTATACGCCAAGTGGCACTTAACTCAATTTGTGCTGTTCAAGTTTTCAAAGGTTTGTGAAAAATCTCCTCATTACCTGCCTACATAAATTGCAATTTACAAATATCCAGACAAGTTCCAAGATTTTGTCCAAACAAACAAGAAGTGTTGCATCAAACGACCTTACCAAGCACAAATCTCCAGCCTCTCAATGCCAAGTTCTGAGTGACCTAACGGTCGTTTTAGAATACTCACGCTAAAGAAGTTCTCAGTCGGGAGCAGCAAACACTTGGAGGATCAAATCAGGAAGACCAGAAATATACTGGGCTGCAGCGACAGAGAATCTCCATGCGCAGGGTACCTCCTTAGTAGAGTCCTGTCCTGTCTTCCTCAGTAGATTCCTGTCTCCCATCAAGACCACTACCTTGGATAGCCGCTTCTCCGATGAGCCCCACGTTGGGCGCCATTTGAAGAAATAGAAACCTTCTAAGGGTTCACTGATACACCTGGTCCTTAAACCAACAAAGAAGAGATTGGCACCGAAGCTGTAATATAAAAAACATATTTATTAACCTCACATGAGGGAGACTGCGTCATACAGTACCCTCGGGCCACTGTAGGAGATAGTCTAAGGAGTACAGAGAACAGGGGCCTTATAAATGCATTTGTTACATAGTCAGCATAAAACCAAGGGGAGATCCTGGCACATAAAAGAATACTATTTGACTAATATGGGTATACAAAATGTGCTTGCTCAACAAAGTGGGAGGAGAGACATTTCTCCTTACATCAGCAAGACTAGCCTGACAGTTATAACATAAGAGCAGATGCATTGTGGCAGCTATGCCTTTCTGAGCATGTGCAAGGCTCTGGAAGAGGGAGAAAGTACATGGTGAGCACATGGCTAACTAATATGGCAGCCAAGAACATGCTAACAGCAATTCCTGCAATCTTTACAGTGACGTACTGACCTTCAGTTTTTTAGAGTCAGCTGTAGAAACAGAAGGCTCTAATTTTCTTCTTGGGGTGGAATGAGCCTCTTCCTCCTCAGAACCAGATTCAGATTTGTATTTCTTTTTCTGAAGCCATAGAAGCAAACGAGCCTCTCTGTCCTCAGAGTTTTGGCAGAGAAAGTCCTGCAATGCTAACACTACTTAGAGAAATGTTTAGGATGTAAGCAATAGAAGCAATCTTTGTGGGGATCCTCAGAGAAGAGTCTGGCCTTCCTACAAGATCTACATGGTCTGAAAAGCCTCTTTTTAGAGCCTTCAGTCATTTTGCCAAATGAAGAAAATCACAATACCTCTATTCCAGAGAAAGAAAGAGATGAAAGCCAGGTCAAAAGTTCACCACAGATAGAAAAATTGAGCAGAGCTCAGGGAGACTCCTCACACGACGTGCGGTTAGAAATCTGAGGCATGGTGGCTCTGCTGGGGATTGTGATCTCCGGGCTGGCGTCTCATTGGCTGACTTTTGGACGATATAATAATGGTGATGGGTTACCAAAGTATGATGCATTTGTATTGGTTTTTTATGGAGTTTTTCTTTTATACTGCTATACTTTTTATTACTGTGAGCCTCCTACCATGACGACGGGGATGATTCAAGCATGTGAATCTATGAAAGATTCAATGCTGAATAACCATCAAATATTATTCACCGCCTTCTTTCACCTGCAGCAGGGAAGTCCCTATGGTGATCTCCAGTGCATTGCTATGGTGCCGTGGTCAAGCACTAGGACCAAATCTATGAACCTGGTATGCACCCTCCACAGCTGCATTCGAGGGTACAGGCCCAATAAACACCCCTCTGTTGTACGAAGGTGTATCCCACCTGATACCTTCCCCATAGTTGTAGCAAACCTCTGCCAAAACCTTGCGATGAGTGGGCATGTCCACGTCATGTGTAGAAAGTATGCGCCTACCACATCCTCGTCACAGAAGAAGTAAAATTCTTGGAGGCGTCGCGCCGCATAGCAGTTCTTCACAGTGTAAATTCCCATCGCCTTCCACATCCACATTCAATAGGCAGGAAAGTAGCCTCCCCTAGTCGTGAAGGCCCACTGGAAAGATCATCAGGTTCTGTCGGCAAAGGAGGGCAATGGCTACTAGCTGACTGGACTTGGGTTCCCACATTTTTTACCCCAAGCCGCAGCGCAATCAGAGAACCCTGCCTTTGCCCACCCCCCATTGTATCCTGTTCCGTCGGTTCATGGCTGTCCAGCCACTTGGCTAGCCACTGTAATTGAGCTGTTTAAAATCAGGCGCCCTAGGCATCCCACCTCATTTGGCGCTGCAGCATTGTCAACAATACCATGTGCCTGCCTCCATTCCATATCAGTTCCATCATCAGAGCGTCTGCTTCTTTGAACTAGGCCTGTGGGACCCAGATGGGGAGATTCGCAAACTTATATAAGATGTGTGGGAGCATCACCATTTTGGACAAGGCGATTGCAGGGAGTGCCAGACGTCGACACTGCCCCCGGAGGGCACTCAGAGTGCCCCCCAAGTTCCCCTCCTGAGTATCCTCATCCTGTGATAAATCCACACGCTCAAATATTTAACAAAGCCTATCCGTATGAAGCACTAAAAGTACTGTAATAAGCATGGATACGTGTCTTTAATGGGTGGGGAAGGAAAGGGAGGCAACCATGTGTGTTATAGTGCGGAGAGGTGTGTCTCCACATAGCGCAATTTTTATTCTGGTGAGAAACGTACAGATGCTCATTTTGCATGATTAATCTCGCAGATAGAAACCCCAGGCGAATAGATTTGAAGCTGTAGGAGTGATCCTTAAGTAATCCTTGTAACCTGGACTGTTTCAGATGTCGAGGCTGCTCTTGGGATTCTTTGTGAATCCCCAAAAATTCGTTCTTAATTTTTAAATGTAGGAGGATATGCACAGTATAGGATTATCAATGTTTTAGGTTCATGCTTTGTAAATTAGACTTGCTTCAGAGCAATGCACAATGAATCGCGTTGAATCATATCAGCTCAGACCCTTCATAAACATTGCCCTGAGTTCGGTGACAGCTTGCCATTCTGGTGTGGGAGCACAGCTTTTCTAGACATTCTAGCAGCCAGTTAGAAAGACGGGAAATCCGAGGCACCAACTGCTACAAAATGCAGGAGGTCCCTCTGAGTGCCAAGCAGCAGTAGAAGTGATGGACCGAGCAGCCAAATCCACGAGCATTGTGTAGGCTTCTCAGGGGGCAGGTACACTAGAACCCTATCCTTCAGCTGAGACCTGCCCTGTGATCCCCAGTTATCTAAGAACGAGCTGTGCATCCTTGTTATCAGCCACTGATGCTTCCCTGTGGTCACTCACACACCCGATGGGGAGTGTAGGGCCCGCCATACTCTGAGCCGTTGTCCTAAGGCTCCCTGTAAGCTTCAGACTGAATGGCTATGCATTGTAGTCTCTATGCTGTCAGTCATATTTAGGTGAAGAGGTTTGGGCCAGTCATATTTAGGTGAAGAGGTTTTGGCCACAGTCATATTTAGGTGAAGAGGTTTTGGCCTCTAATGGCAGATGTATTGATACTGAGCTCTTTCATTATTGGCTACTGCCGGCGCTCGCTGCCTCTGGCAACAGATCCAGACAGCTTGGAGCTGAAGCACATGTCGAGGAGGTAGGATCAGGCACCATGGCTGGTTAAGTAATTTTTCATCTCCAGAATGAACCCCTCCTCCTCCTTCTCAGAGGCATAATAGTGTCTCTGCTATTATGATGATAACCATCATTCAAGTTTTGAGGGCATTCATGACATATTTGTGGTTAACCCTGCATATTGGTGGCTCTGTCATAATGGCACAGATCGTTGACATATTGTGGACATAATTTACAAACATTTTTCTGTCTCTGGTATCATAAGGGTTCCCATCTTTGATATACTGTGGCTATCATCAGTCTGATAGTGTCCTTGATATAAGGGTGGCCATTATCTACCTACTGTAGGCATTTTGTTGCATCAATGTTGCTATCTCTGCATTACCATGCTCCTGGGAGAATGGTGCACTTTCTCACTATAATCTGGGCATCCCTGGCATAGTTGTGGCTATCCCTAGTACATGTTTAGACCCCCCGACATAATGGTAGTCATCTTTGGCACATGGGGGGGCACTCATAAATATGGCTGACCCTGACATAATGTTGACTCTGAAATTGTGGTCCCCTTCTTGGTTTATTATGGACGTTCTTGACAAGACTGTGGCCATATACGGCATAAAGTTATCCCAAGGCATATTGGTGGCAATTCCTTGACATATTTTAGCCACGTGTGGCATAACTGTGACTAGCTCTATAATTCAGGTGCCCAACTAATATATGGGAGCATTTTCGACATAATTCTGGCTTTCCATTGGATAATGGTGCTTGTCCTTCACATATTGTGGGCATTTGTGGAATAATTTTCTTTATCCCTGGGAAAATGCTCTCAACAATTATCATATGCTTCTTTCATATATAGTGGCTATGCCTGGAACAATGGTGCCCATCCGTGACATTTTATGAGAATTCTTGACATGAATGTGGCTTTTCTTGTTCTAATGGTGGCCGTAGTATATTGGTACCCGTCCATCAAATTTTGTGAGCATTATGAACGTATTTGAAACTGTCTCTTGGCTAAGGGTGGCCCCGGCATATTGATGTCTCAGAAAGTTTTGTCGGCATACCTCAGTTCTATTTTAATTTTCTCAAATAATAGATTCTATGTTGTTTGACTGTGCCCCCTCAAGCCCAACCACAATGGAGAGGACAGTTTTTTGTCCCCTGTTCGGCTGTGGTTCTTCTGTCCTGAAGGTTTCTCTCCTTCTTACACAAATGATTAATAAAATGTAAAACACTTCATTTCGTTTTTATGAGAGTCTTATTTTATTAATGTTTTCCACAGATGATTTCTTGTTTCTTTTTTTGATTTAATAATTCGAAAATTCGAGTTTCTATTCTCGCCTTTAGGGTATTGGCCCATAATTTGTTTTAAGCATTAAACAAATTGAAAGTAGAACATTGTTAAAGCTGTTTATACATTGTTACCTTCAATAAAATGTGTTGACTTCAAAATGTTCCTTAAATTGAAGTGACAGCAGTAGCATGGGTCAGGTTTCTGTTAACATCTTGCATAACCTGACCAGTTCATGGGCAACACAGCTGAATGATGCAATGTTCACAAAGCACATTAGAAGCCACAGATGTCTCTTGTGTATGTTTATAGGGTTTATGCCTTTTGTTGATCATTTGGCAGAAAATCCTCAGGCCAAAATCTGTCAAAAATGACAGACCAATGGATTGAGTTCTACAAATTAAAATGACATTGAAAAAGCAGCATGTTTCAGATACACTTACAATGTTTTCAAAGAATTCTTGTAGCCTCACAAGTTTATCAAAACATAAACTAATTTATAAATCGGGGCGTAATCTGAATATATATGAGAAACCTATTCATGAAAATTACATCAGGGCAATTTGGGTGCATGGAAAAAAAGTGACTCGCTCTTGCTTTCATGAGTCAGCGCCAGAGATGATCACACCATGAAACACATATGTTATCATACAATTCGGTAAATCTGCATTCTAGTCATTGATATTTTGTGATGTGCAACACAGATTCAGGTGACATGATCTAAGATTTTGATTCACTTTTGCCAGAGATATAATGAACACCAATATTAGGTATGAGCAGGCTTTTTTCAGAGATATAAAGTAGATCCGTATTAAGTATGATTACGTCGTCCAGGTTGCACCAGCAAACCATATAAATTGATGTATCGAGATAAGGTAGCTGAAAACACAAAAAAGGAAACGATAAAGATATCAGGAACAGCTATTCTAATAAACATTATCTATCAGTCCCCTGTGGCAAGGCCCCTCCCTTGAAGTAATAGTATAAACTTTTTAGAATAAGATAACAAACTCCAAGAGCAGAGGAAACGTAGAATTGTCTCAGCTGAGAACAATTCATCTGGAATCAAAGACTTAAAGCAAAAATACTGTAATGATTTACAAACAACATCTCTAATGTCTCTAAAACGAGTCGTGAGAAGTAATACTCTATTACTCATACCTAGTAATCACCTGTCACTAACTTTTAGAATCAGGGAATGTGGCCCTTTTGCTACACCTCAACAAAGAGGACAACTGCTGAGGATACACAGTTCATAGAGTAACTACTTTGGATAAGCAAATATGCTTGAGTTAATGGTACTTGCATGATTTCGGGTAAATTATTAAATATAACAAGTGGCAATGGACTTAAAGGGTCAACTTGAGAATTGCTTTGTGATTGGGTAAGAAACAGAAATATGGAACCATCATGCTCTGGTATGGAGTTTGAATTCTTATACTATACAGATTATCAACAAAACATCACAAGTCTCCCTATCTATAAGTATACCCGGTTACTCACCGGTAATATTCATTACTCCGAGTCCTGGTCTTCCCGTCCCATTCCTGAACAGTGAGCAGCTAGTCTGCTCCCCAGAAACCTAAAACCTAGCGGAGCTTTTCAGCACTTCTCCCAATATGGCGCCATCAATCCGGTGAGGATAAAGGGGGAAGTGCGACATAGAACATCCTGAGAATACCAAAGAAAACCCAGAAAGCAAAACAATCACCAAAGACAAAAATCAGGGAGGGAGGGAAGGGCTCAGGAATGGGAAGGGAAGACCAGGACTCGGAGTAATGAATATTACCGGTGAGTAACCGGGCATTACCTCCTCGTCCTGTCTTTCCGTCCCATTCCTGAGCAGTGAGCCCATACCCAAGCACACGGTGATTGTAGGAACAAAGACCCGAATAGAAGCAAAACAGGTCAAGCAACTCAAATGAAAGCAGTACAAAACAAATATCATGTACAGCAGACAAAACATGAGAGCCAAAGGCTGCCAAGGCCGCAACCCCAACTGAAGAGAAAAATGCATGGGGAGAGGCCCAACAGGCAGCATCACAAAAGCCATGCAAGGAGGCACCCACGAACATGGCCCATGAGGAGGATACACCGCAGGCAGACCGACCCCGTACCAAAGAAGGGAGAGGACAGGGAGCCGAACCACAAGTGGAAGCCATAGCACAGAACACCCCACGTGACAAAGCGGACAAGGTAGGACGAAGTCCCACCCCAAGGTCCCGCAGGCAACAAACAATGAAACAAACCACGAAAGGCACCGGAGCGAACCAAAGGGATGAGGAGAGCCCCCAACACAATCAAAGAACGTAAAACCACCCCCTATGGAGAGGAGGGGCCCGGAAAAAAAGATAGGGAGGACAAAACCCACATGACAGTGGAAAGTAGACAAAACTGCGGGCAGAAAGAACCGACAAGGACGAAGAAGCACATCGTCCAAGCAAAAACGCAAAAAGGGGGGAAGAAGCCAACAAGGCACCAAACCCACCAATCCGCTGTCCAGAAGAAACTGCCACCAAAAAAAACCAAACATAGCCGTAAGGAACACAAGGACCACAGAAAGCAAAGGCACAAAGGGGTCCCAGGCAAGACCTGCAGAACAAGGGGAAGATCCTCGCCTGGACAGGAGAGCGAGAAAACAGGACGCCGAATCAAAAAACCACTCAGATGGCGGGCCACCAAAGGGGAGACAGAAGACACAGCAGAACCCCCAAAACCAAGAATGGCAGCCCATAGCGCATGGAGCGATGAAACAGCGAGCCCCAGGACAAACCCATCACGCAAAAAGTCCAGCACCCCCGCAGCCGCACAAGAGGAGGGAAAAAAACCCTCCCAAGGCACCAGGAGAAGGCACTCCAACGACGAGCAAAAGACCACAAGGAGAAAGGGCGGACAGACAACCAGACACTCCGTGCCACTTTGACAGAACAACACTGTCCCAACAAAGAGCAAGTGCCACACCCCCAGCCGGAGGCGGTGCAGAGAGAACACCCGGAGCAGAGGTGTCCGCAGAGGGGACGGCCACAGAGGAAACAGCCAAAAAGGGTGAACCGAGGACAACAGAAGGTGAACCAAGGCCGCCTGATCCAACTAAAGATCCTGGAGGACCCGGGGGATCAAAGCAAAAGGCGGGAAGGCAAGCAGAAGACCCAGGGACCAAGGAACAGCGAAGGCGTCGAACTCCCAGGCCAGCCAAGAAGGAACCAGGCCACAAAAAGGAAAAAAGGGCCGACGCCCCCCGAGGCAAACAGACCCAGCCCGGGAAGGCTGAACCGGAGGACAATCCAATGGAACAGAAGAAAGGACAGACACAGCGCCCCAGAGGAAGGGAACTCCCTGCCCAGAGAGTCCGCAGGCCCATCCACCAACCCCGTAAGAGACACGGCTGACAGAAACAACAGACTGCGCTCGGCCCAAAGACCGACCGCCCTGGAGAGGAGCCACAGACCAGCACAAGCCCTCTAGGCGATTGACATAAGCCCAAACAACCTGGTAGACGGACTGTACCGAGACAGCACGACCCAGAAGAACAGGAGAAAACCACAGGAAAGACAACCAAAACCACCCACAACTCCCTCCAGAACGATGATTGGCAGCACACTAATGTGGATCACAGACCCTGAGCCTCAGAAGGACCCAAGACCGCCTCCCAACCAATGGTACCGGCAACCACCGACAAAACAACCACAGCCGGAGGTGGAAGAATGTCAAAGCCCCGGTAGAGAGACTGAGGGAACAACCACCACTGGAGGGCAACCCGAATCCCAGAGGTGACAGGGATAAGGAGCCTCGTAATCCAGAGAGGCAGGAGCCCAGTGGGCCAGAACGTGATGCAGGAGAGGCACAAATGCAGCCGGCCCAAGGGAGGAGACGCATAGTGGAAGCCAACTTCCCCAGATCCCGCACCCAGAGCCGGACAGACACCTGGGAATGAGACAGAACCGAGGAAAGGCGACGGTACAAAGTCAACTGGCATGCCCTGGAAAGGAACACCAACTCCATATCCATGTGGAAATGAGCCCCCAGGAACAACAGAGACTGGGAGGGCATCAGGGAGAAACACCGGAGGAGGACGAGGAACCCAAAGGATCCCAGAAGATGACACCAGGCCACAACCAACCGTCAAGATAGGGAAAAAAATCCGAAGACCCCTGGAAAGGAGAAAAAACACCAGAGGGGCCAAGAGAAAAACAAAAAACCCCGGTGGTGAAGAAAGGCTGAAAGGAAGCACCCGGAAATGGAAATGCCGGGAAACAACAGCAATTCGGAGAAACACCCGATCCACAGGACGGATGGGGACGTGCAGGAAAGCAGACATCAGGCCCAGGTATGCAAGGAAGCACCCCTGATGCACGTCCGGGAAAGAAGAGAACGGACCTTCAGAGACCTAAAACAAGGCATAGAACTAAAGCATCCGGCCCAGAGACTAGAAAAAGGAACAAATAAAAACCCTCGCCCCAGTCCAGAGAAGGAACCCCCACGACAGCCGCCTACCACAACAGAAGGCGCACACCTCCCAGCAAGGCCACCCCCGAAGGGGATGACGGGGTAGGGGACCACCCAGAAGACCGGGGGGGGAGGGCCAAGAACTCACGCACACAGGATGCAAGGCCCAGGCAGTCGGAACCGGCAACCACCGGGGCAGGCAAAAAACAAAGGCGACCACCAGCCGGGGTCCGACCCACCAGGGCCCCACAAAGGGCCACCGAAGGCAGACCGATGCCCGAGAGGACTGAGCCAACCAAGAACGCATCCAGACAGGACACCAGGAAAAGAAGAGCCTGGGCCCGGAATCCAGTAGCAGGGACTGGACCACGCAGATGGAAAAGGACGCAGCCCAACTGCAAAGAGGCAGTGCAGTAATGCTCCACCGCCCCCTCCACCCCCCCGAGCCACAGCGTCAGAGGGAAGGGCATCATGGAGAATCCACCGTGACAGGCCACAAGAGACAACAGAGGAGCCATCTGTTAAAATCTAGATTGCGACGTAAACATTATCGGCGCCATCTTGTCCCTTTTTAGGCTCATATGTGCGCGTAAGTAGCAGCCATTTTGAATGCCATGGCCTCTCTGCCCACTGCCGATAGCCAGCGCGTCTCTCTCTCTCCCTCTCTGACCCCGCAAGCATCCCCCGCGCGCTGACAGCCCACGCTCTCACATGCTTGGGCCATAAACCACCCCTTCAGCGCGACCTTGCCTCGGAGCCACATCCCGTACCCGGCTAACACCTCCCTCGGTCCCTTTGATGATCACACATCCTTTTATGAACCCCCTTCCTCTGTGCCCGATTGTCCGGCCCGATCCCAGGCCATCACCTAGCCCTGCGGATGCAGTTTATTGCCCCTTATAGTAGGAAGCTGTCCCTCTTCAAAGAATCTATGACTGATCAAAGCCCCCACCCCATGAGATCCGATCAGCCACACACATTCCAGGAACCGGCGGAATATCCAGCTGCGCGATAGTCATCACCTACTGAGATCAGGGTGGGGACTTTTATTGTAAATGTGTGTGGGAACGGGTTTGAAGCGAGGATTCCGAGGATGTCTTTCCGTACTTCAAAGTATTGACAAGAACATGTTTCATACAATAAAGCCATAAACCTGTGTATAAGAGGCCAGGCCTCAGAGATGCGGTTAGAGCACCTCAAGAAGATACCCTGTTGTCTGATTTGACGTGTTCTGCTCCGTCGGAATAAACTCCTGTTTCCTGCCTTCCTGTCTCCAGCGCCTGCCTCTTTGTTTGGTAATATTGAATGGTATGAGAGGCGGCTAACGCCGGGCAAACACTGAAGGTTCTTGGTCGACATCGGCCCTACCTTTCGACACATCGTAACACAACTCAAAGGAACACATGCAAACGACCCCAGACGGATGAAAGGCTGAGCGGACCCACCGTGAGCAGAAAAAATCCACAGCATCTGGCACACCCAGGCAGACTCCCAACCAGAGACCAGCAAGAGGCTCGAACCACTAGGCCACCGTGACCTACAAATGCAAATCCAGTACTTGTACAGCGCACGGCTCACCCCATTGGGGTATCCCGGCACTGGGGGCATTTGGGAAGATTAAGTGAGCTTTTGCCCAGAGTTTGCAAATGAAAACAGGAGTCAACAGGGTGTCATGGCCGCAGCCCTGTGACCATGAGGACACAACATAAAAAGTGTATAAGTAAAGCACACGTTCACCCATTGAACTCATGGCCCTGAATAACAGATGACCAAAGTCACCCAACTCAATGGTACTCACTCCATCGACTACAGACAGATGAATGGCCGAGCGGACCTGCCGAGAATCGAACCTCAGACCATGAGGTCGAACACAGGTCCCTACAGTGGAGGCATTAGCCCACTGATCCAACAGAACCGCGCACAGCGTCCTGCAAGGGCAAGGTCCAGCACAGGAGGAGTGAAGCAAACCAGACAGAGAGCACTCGCAATCCAAAGAAAGCGCCACACAAGGACCCCCTACGCCCCCCACCACAGCAGCAGAAGGGGCAGGCCAACCAAGAGGCCCACAAGGCACCATGGCCGGAGGGCCTACCGCATCCTGAGAACAGGAAGAAGGAGGTAGCAGCCAATGGAGAAGATGCCGGGGACTGAACCCGGTGCCTCATACATGCAAAGCATGCCCCCTCCCACTGAGACACATACCCAAGGGGAGGCAATAAACCCAAAGGACGCTTCGCGCCACAGGGAAAGAACAGAGGGCCCCCGCCCACTAAAGCAGGGCGTGAAGGAACCTCCCGTGTGAGGAGCGGCCGCCAAAGCAGGCCGTGCACAAGAAGGCGAGGGGCCGGGAAAGGAACAAGCACAAACGGCCGCTACAGCAGGCCGCGAGAAGGCAAACAAACAAAAATGCACATTTCCCAGCACCAACACCAAACATAAGCAAAAAAGCGGCCGCTACAGCAGGCTGCCAAAACAATAGAAAAACAGAAGGTACACTTACCCGACCCGCAGCTCCGCTAGGCATAAAGTCAACTGATGAAGGCAGAAAAAAATGAACAGGATGTTCTATGTCGCACTTCCCCCTTTATCCTCACCGGATTGGTGGCGCCATATTGGGAGGAGTGCTGAAAAGCTCTGCTAGGTTTTAGGTTTCTGGGGAGCAGACTAGCTGCTCACTGTTCAGGAATGGGACGGGAAGATAGGACGTGGAGGTAATGGGTTATTGCAATTCTGGGCAGGACCGGACTGGCTACCGGGCATTTTAGCATTCTGCAGAGCTGGGGGCTGATGTCACTGCAGTGGGGGCTAATTTCGTAGATGGAGACCTGCGTGTGCTTCGAAATCAACAATGCAAAACGAATTTCGTTTTGCACACGCAGGTCCCCATGAACGAAATCAGCCTCCAGCTCTACAGAATGCTAAAATGCCCGGTAGCCAGTCCGGCCCTGATTCTTCGATGTTATTACATCCATGGCACACTGTCATGATCCGCACCATGCTAGATCTTTAAATGGATGTGCAGTCGCAAACCTGTTGAGTGCATATGTTAGGGAAAATGCACTGCCTCCACGGAAATTGTGAAGTCGCCTCTGCCGAGGGGCAGGTACATTAGAGAAAGGCTAACCCGCTGTTTGAAGTAGCCAATCTGTCTTTCAGGGTGAAGGTGATACTTAGCCTTCTTTTGAAAGGGGGGCAGATCCCTCTGCCAGTGGGTGCATTGAGTGACTGCACCTGCTTCTAGGCGAGACCCGCTTCTTCCAATCCTTGGGGGGAGGTTGCCCTCGGTGGCCACACAGTCTTTGAGCCACCTCTTTCTCGCACGCAGTCAGTGTGCATCCCCAATAGTCTCTTTTCCCCTGCACCTGAATCCACACAATGGCGCAGAGGCAAAGACGCAAATAACGATTTCATAGATGTTTAACATTTTTGTATATTGTGATTTCCGATTTCTTTTAAAACAAGCAAAATAAGTTCACTTTTACCAGCAAAAATATTTTCTTTGATTTTTGTGGTTTTCCACCTTTTTTTACTTTTTTTTACTTTCCAATTTTTGGAAGAAGTCGAATGATAAGATATACATTTTTTCTAAGGATTTCTTTTTTCTATTGTTGAGTTTTGGTGGTTCTTTTTATTGTGATTTTTTTTAAATTAAAGTTTTCAGTTGTGGATATTTGACTACTGTGTTCAAGGACTTCTGCTACTGAATGCAAAGTAATTTTTTTTATTAATATGTTGTGAAATGTTGGGTGAGATATATATATTTTTATGTATTCAGCTTTCATATTTATATTTATTTACTTTATTTACTTATATTGAAGGCAGCATATTTGGTTGTTACAATTTATTGTATTGTTTTGTTTTTATGGTATTTATGGTTTATATATTTACATTTTCTAAGTTTCATTTTGTGTTCTAATTATTTTATTTTCAGGAATGGTAACAAATGTCATTCTGATTTTTACACGTTTTAATTTTTAGGTTTATCTTTGTATCAAGATGAATATATAAATATATTACAATTATAATAATTAATAATAAATACAAACTCGTTATTGGAGATTAAGGTCCTCATTAGGAGTTCAATGGACGGTGGACCGCCATCCCGGTGGTGGCGGTCCAATGGCAGTGAGCCGTCCACCATATTCTGAGTTGGGCAGAAATGCTTTGCAAAGACCGTGGCTAGACCTGGCGGCACCGCACGTGCACTGCCGACTGCCGGGGTCTCTGTCGGGGAAAGTCAGCCTCATTGGGCGGTACAGAGGTACAACACCGCCATCCTTATTACGAATTGACTTCCGGGCGAGCCGACCACGGCAGTAGGACCGCTGCCTAAAGGTGAACGGAAAGGAAGGCTTTGGGGTGCATTTCCAGTTCTCCCTAGCAGATTTTGACATGAATCCCTGTCTCCAGGTCCCCCTACACAGGAGCTTCTTCACCCTAAGTAATACGACCACGTCTTCAGTGAAATGCAGGTAAGTTCTTTGGTACCATGTACCCATTACTGGGACTGCCCACATATGGGTCAGACTCAGCCAATAGATAGGTGGTATTTTTCTACATATGTCATGCATATGTGTGCATTCGACACATATGTAGTCGGAATGTACATACAGGCATTGATATATATGGAAATACATTGCCCACCACCGCAAAACCGCCACAGCCGCACCACCAACCGCTTGGAAAACCTGTAATACGGCGGTCGGAAGCCACAGGCATAGTGGTCACCTAGCTGTTGCAGGCACGGTCATTTGGCGGTTGGACCGCCGAACTGGTAGTAAGGCCCTAAGTATCATGCAATGGTGTTCGATTTGGTGGTTGGTGTTGCTCTGGATTAGTTGATATGTTCTGGGTCGTTTTTATAGTAATGTACATGCAAAGTATTTTAGATAACATAGCCTTGATAGTTTGACAAAAACATACTTTACGGGCTAGGATGTCAGAATTTTGGGTTGATTGTTTGGTTTTAGTTGTTCTAGTGATTGCGTTAATTGTAGCTATTGATTACTTTTTTTCCAGTTTTTAGTAATTCAATAAATTGGTAGAGTGCTGTGCGGCTCTTTCCAGGAGTTTCTTCTACTGAATATTTTATTTTTGCTTCTAGGGAAAATGCACTACAGTTCAACCAGGGACTTTTGGACATGGTTTTATGACTCTCATCTGAGCAGTGCAGGCATCTAACCCCAGTGTCCTCAAAATAGTCTAATAGGGGCGATGTTAGACTAGAGGAATCGTAACTCCATTAGTAGGTCATAGCACTCGGTAACTTCTGTTGGTGGTACATAGGCACTTACTAATAATTTGTTTTATTTCGTATACGAATAGGGCATTTGTTGAATAATCAGTGCTAATCAGTGCTGGTCTTTATTTATTTATTTATTTAAAAGGTTTTATATAGTACAGCTGGACCCGTGAGTATCAGAGCACTTTACATGGTACATAAACATGTTATAATACAAAATACAATTGAAAATGAGCAGAAAAATTCAAACAAGATAAAAACATTGCGTTAAATGAGTGCAGGGGGCGAAGGAACTGAGGGATAGACGTGGTGACAGGGAGTCAAAATTAGAGAGAGAGCGGGGGGAGAGGTGAGGGCAAGGGAGTGGAAAAGGGGGAGAGGGGTTGGGTAATAATAGCAAATCAGCGCATAGAGGTAAAGAGTAGGGACAAAATCAGTAACATTAAGAACCCCAATATTTATTGAGGAGGAGAACTTTGAGTCTTTTTTTGAAGAGAGGGTAAGAGGGGTTACAGCGAAGATCCTTGGGGAGTGAATTCCAGATTGTAGGAGCATTGCCAGAGAATGCACGTGATTGGGTCTTATTACATTTTAGTTTAGGAGGGATAAGAACAAGGGAGTTAGTGCTCCTCAGGGACCTGGAGCACCCTGCTTTCTGTAGTTTGCTTGAAAGGTAGGAAGGGGTGTTTTGGTGAAGAGCTTTGTGCGTGATGCAGGCGATCTTGTAGGTGGATCGACCTTCAATTGGGAGCCAGTTTAGGTTTTTGAGAACAGGGGAGATATGGTCAAATTTTTTACAGTCAGAAATAAGTGTGGCAGCTAGGTTGAGAACAGATTTAATCGGTGCTAGGTGGACTTTAGGGGTACCAGCAAGAGTGGCGTTACCATAGTCAATCCTAGACAGGACAAGAGATTGGACAACGATTTTGAAATCATGTGCTGGAATGAAGGGTTTAATTTTTTTGAGGTGATGAAGGGAGAAAAGAGCACTTTTGGCTGCGTTTTTGATGTGGGGAATGAGATTAAGGTTATGATCGATGCTGATACCTAGGGATTTGACAGAGTTAAAGGTAGAGAGGGAGCAATTAAGTGCATTGATATCATTGATCCAGAGTTGAATGGGAAGGGAATTATTTTTGGGAGTGAAAAGGATGATTTCAGTTTTTTTAGGATTAAGTTTGAGATGATTAAGATGGAACCATGATTGGACTTTAATCAGGGTGTCATTGATGTGGAGGATGTCATTGTGGGATTTAATCCTGTAGTATAGTTGAGTATCGTCGGCATAGAGGTGGTAACTGAGTTTGGCTTCATTGAGAATGAGGGTGAGTGGTTCCATAAAAAGATTGAATAGGGTTGGGGAGAGGATAGACCCTTGAGGTACACCGAGTGAGACAGGTTGAGGTTTGGAGAGGCAGTGACTGAGCTTAATTTGTTGTGATCGATTTTGGAGGAACGAGGAGAACCATTTGAGTACAGTGCCTTCAAAGCCAAAACGATCTTTGAGGGTGTTAAGAAGGGTGGGATTGTGGACAGTATCGAAAGCGGCTGAGAGATCGAGGAGGATAGGTAGTGAGGATTTGCCTTTGTCTAAAGAGCGATGAATGTCATCTGTAATATTGAGCATAGCAGTTTCAGTGCTGCACCCTTTTCTAAAACCAGATTGGAAAACGTCAAGGAGATTGAAGAAGATGATATGGTCATTTAGTTGAGACAGGACACATTTTTCGGGGGCTTTAGGGAGGAGGGGAAGGTTCGAGATAGGGCGAAGATTGTTCAGGTCATTAGGGTCAGCTGTGGGGTTTTTAAGAATGGGGGAGATTTGACCTAGCTGAAGGGAGGGAGGGAAACAGCCAGTGGAAAGTGAGGAGTTGATGATATCGGTCCATAAAGGGGCAATGATGTATTTGAGTTCTTGAACTAAATGGGCTGGGAGAGGGTCTTTAGAGTGAGATTATGGTTTGAGTTTAGAAATTATGTTGATGATGGTGGTTTCTGATATTGGACTGAATTCGCTCCATAGAGCCTTGTTTTTAGAGAGAGGATCTGTCTGAGAAGTATCAAGAAGGGGTAAAGCAGGGAGGGGTTGAAATGAGTCGAGATGCGGGAGAGAGGAGGACAAAAGTGAACTAGGAATGTTCGGGAGGGTATGTAGGTTGGGGGGAGGTTGGTGACCGAGAGGGGGGGGGCAAGAGAAAGAAAGTTTGATGTTGTTGACTTTATTCGAAAAGAAGCTAGCGATTTCTTCGCATCTTTCAACAGAAGCTGTTAAAATAGGCGGGCCAGAGGAAGTTTGTTTTTTAACGATGTTAAAATGTTATCTAGGGCGGTTTTTGGCCTGGTCAAGTTGTGACCGGAGAAAAGAGGCCTTTTCGTTAAAGATATGTTTTTTGTAATGGGCTCTGCAGGTTCTCAGGAGAGCCAGGTTCTCTGACGAGGGATGACTTCTCCAAGCACGTTCTGATTGTCTAAGGGCCCGTCTTTCATTATTGAGTTCCGCATTGAACCAGTATTTGGGAGTTTTTTTTTTTTGTTTTTTGAGTTTAATTGGGGCAAGTAGATCGAGGGCACGAAGAATAGATTTATTATAATGGTCAGTAAGGTCGTTGAGGGAGGGGGTAGAAGTAAGCGAGTTTTAATTGCGGATTCCAATTCGCCAGGAAGAATAAGGTGAAGGTTGCGAGTGGGTTTCATAGGTACAGTTCTAATAGGGGCACCAGCAGAGACCCGGAGCGCCACTGAGTGAAGCCTGCAGACCAGTGAGTTAACGATTACCCCCGAGAAGCGCCCCGACGGCGGCGGGCCCTGAAAGAGCGTGTGCAGAGCCAGGACGCCCGGAAGAGACCCCGGTCCCGTAGGACCCGGAAATTTACGCCCCGGCTTGTGGGCCTACGGCCCCTCTGGTGTTGGCGCGTCGGCGCCTGGGGGTGCAGTGAGAGGGGAGCTTCGAGCGGCGCTGGAAGGCGGCTGAGAGTCCCGGAGGGGAGAGAGCGGCAGAGGGAGGTGCACGGGGCCTACCCCAGGAGCCGACTACCTCGACCTGGAGAGGGCTGGTGGGGAACCTGGCCAGCCTCTGTAAGACACTGCTCGGCTGCAAGAGGAGCCCTATGTCCTGGTGCTGGGCCCAGCTACCCTGCGGGCACACTCACGTGTACTACTCCTGGGGGCTCCTGACGCAGGGAACGGAGCCCTGCATCGGCCCAGGGGAGCGCTCGGCCCGGCATTGACCGACGGAGCGGTACTCCAGAGGGGAGGTGGCTGGCTCCCCTATACCAGACCGGTGTGAAGCCTAGGCGGTAGGCAGCAACGGGCACCGACTGCTCCCTTCCCAGAGCGACGACCCGACTCCTCAGTAAAGGGGTCTGCTCCCGCCAGGGAGAGTGTGTGACAGTCCAGAGGCCCTGTGCGGCGCCAGCGGCCCAACCGCCCACAGAGAGAGGTGATCTACAGGAGCAATACCCCGGGTAGCTGCTCGGAGGCCAGGCCCGAGCGACAACGAGGACTGGCCCATAGCGGAGCTTCATCGCTGAGAGAGCGGCCACGGATACCCCTCCCGCTCTACTGAGGGGGGTACGCACATTCACAGCGACTGGGCCCCTGAGGCACGACAACCACTTCCGACAGGGGGACCCCGACCACGCAGAACACGGGACGCTGCTACCTGGATGGTGCCTGCTCCTACTGGAGACCACGAACTGACCACCTGCTGAGTGGACTACCTGTCTCGCCCTGCCCAGGCTGGGCCGGCTGACACTCCGGAGGTGGCATGGGGAAACCGCGAGGGCCAAAAGGGGATGGTGGCCCGGCCACGGAGGCCTCAGAAGACGTGCAACAGCCCCATTCAGAGCTGCAAATGATGCAAGACAAAATCCTAGAAGCTATCGCAGCCACGAAGGACGCTCTGCAACAGGACATTGCTCAAGTGTCGACGGGCCTGGGGCTCCTGAGGGCTGACCATGGGAAACTAGCCGATAGAGTCAAGGAAGCGGAGATCACTCTAAAAGACATTGTGCCGGGACAAAAAGCATTGGAAGGAAAGCTCACGGATGCCCTGGACCGCATCCAAGCACTGGAGAGGAGAGCAGAGGACGCAGAAAATCGCAGCCATCGGAACAATGTACGCCTGGTGGGCCTTCCGGAGAAAAAAGAAGGGACGGACATAATGGGTTACTTAGATAACTGGCTGCGAACAGTGGTGGCCCCGGAGGGGCTGTCCCCCTTCTTCACATTAGAACGAGCACACCGTGTACCTGCCAGGCCCCCGAAACCGGGTCTACCCCCGCGACCGGTGGTGATCAAATTGCTCCACTACAGAGACAGAGACTGGCTCCTTCAGCGAGCAAGGGAAGCGGGACCATTCCAGGTCGATAACAGTAAAGTCACGTTGTTCCCGGATTACACCTTTGAAACTCAAAAACTACGAGCCTCGTTCCTGTCAATTAAAAAAGAACTACGTACGGAAGGGCTGCAATACTCGCTTTTATTCCCGGCAAGGCTCCGAATTTCAATAGATGGGAAAGCTCTGTTCTTTACATCATCGGCGGAAGCATGGTCCTGGTGGGACACTTACAAGGCTGGAACGGATGGGACCCGCTTCAGAACTGAGGAGGAATTCCGACAGAGCTCGGTGCGACGATCCAAGCGGCTCCGGAAACGTGGACAACACCGGAAAAAACCGACGGAATCTCAAACAGAAGAGGAGCGGAATGCGGCACTGCAAGCGGTGAAGGAGGTCTCGGGCGTGGTATCGACGCTGCTGGAGAGGGAATCGATCTCGGACGAAGTAAGAACGGGCTCGGAAACTGAACTATCGGAAGTGGACAGCACAAGGGGTCCGACAGTAACGCCTCAAACCGCGGAAGAAATCTTTGGCAGCTGAAACAGAAACATGGGGGGACGGTCTGCAACAATCTGGCTGGTATGGCGTATGCGACCACTTGAGCAGGCAGCCGTGAGACTGGACTAACGTGAGTCTGGATGCATATTGAGGGGCGGGGGAACAGGGAGGCGACTGCCATAGCGGAAGCTAGTTCACGTGCCCAGAGGCCCGTAAGGCCGCCGCAGTACAGACTGCGGAGTAGGAAGTTTTGAGAGCACATCGCTCACTTGTTTGGATGGGGGTAACTCTTTTGCAGTTAGGTCCTGTTCTGGGGGGGAGGGCGCCTAGAGAAGTTGGGGTAACTCAGGGCAGGGATTGGGGAGGGGGGGAAGGGCTGCGCTGGGAGGGGACAGAGCGCTGAGGGAGGGGGGGCAGAACTGTTGGGGACGGGTGGGGAGGGTGTCATACCTGGTGTCTGGCCACTGTTGGACATGGCTCAAAACCGACCACATCGGGATAATGGATAGTGTGGGATCATTAAAATGTGTGTCCTGGAATGTGCGGGGTCTGAACTCAATGACAAAGAGACACAAAATTCATTCTTACCTTGTCCGCAGAGGGGTTCACATTGCCTTTCTGCAGGAAACTCATCTAACTAAAAAAGAAGGGGCTGCACTACAAAGGAGGTGGAGGGGTCACCTATTCTACACCACGTATTCAGCGTTTGCCAGGGGAGTACTAATTTGGATTCGGGCCGGGGTCCCCTTCCAAGTCACTAGGCACACAGTAGATCCAGAGGGGCGATTTGTAGCAGTCGAAGGCTTGCTCAGGGGACGCGATATCGCACTCTGCGGCATTTATGCACCGAACACTGAGCAAGCAGCATATTTCACTAAACTATCCAGGCTATTAGCTACCTATTTCGCTGGACCGGTACTGATGGGGGGAGACTTCAACTCTATTGAAGACACCACTTCAGATAGATCGCACCCACCGCTGCATGCTTCCCCAGTACATAGATTGGCGAAACACAGATCGAACTGGCAGGAGAAGTGGGACCTGACTGATGTATGGCGAGTACAACATCCTGTAGAGAGGGACTATTCCTTCTACTCCAGCATGCACGACCTCCACGTCCGTATTGATGCATTCCTATGCTCCCAGCAAGTATTACCGATGGTTGCCCGAACAGAATATCTAGCACGCACGATCTCAGATCACAACCCCTTACTACTCACACTAGCCTGGATGAACGGGATTACGCCGATCCCGACGTGGCGGCTCCGGCCAGACACGCTGGATGACCCACCGTTCAGCGCAGCCTTAGAAGTCAGAATCACACAATACTTTGCAGAAAACGAGGAGACTACCTCCTCAAGAGCCGCTGAATGGGATGCATTCAAGGTAGTGGTAAGGGGACACTGTATAGGGAAATTTGCGGGGGCACGACGGACGTTAGTGGACGACTTAGACAAGGCTGAACGGACATTGAGAGACGCAGAGAAATCGCGAACCAACCACCCCGAACTGCAAGATAGGGTATGTGCAGCGCGGGAGGCGATGGCAGTTGAGGTAGAGCGCCTACGCAGCTTTGATTATAAATCTTATTTGACTAAGGCTCTTGCTGAGGGGGATAAGACCGGGGTACTCCTAGCCTGGCTGGCCAACCCCAATAGGGGCAATACCCCGATACTGTCCCTGAAAGGATTGGGCGGGGAAGTGTACAACACCCAACCGGACATATTGAGGTGCTTTAGAGAATATTACGGCAGGCTGTATAGGAAGAGCTTGGAGACTCGAATCGAGGCGATAGAAGCCTTGTTAACGGAGATCCGGCTGCCTCAACTAGAATAGGAACACGCTAGAGCCCTCGGAGGCCCGATCGACCTCACGGAAATCAGAGGGGCCATAAAGAGAATGGCACGCAATAAAACACCAGGAATGGATGGGCTGCCTATCGAGCTTTACGGGAAGTATGTGGATTTACTAGCCCCAAGGCTACGAATAATATATAATGAAGCCAAAGAAAAGGGCGAGTTGCCCCACTCGATGCGCGAGGCGATTATGATCCCCTTGCTAAAACCGCGCAGAGATAGCTCAGATCCAGCTTCGTATCGCCCGTTGTCAATGCTGACGACGGACTATAAAATTTTAAGCACAATCCTAGCCACAAGACTGATAGCCCATATGCAGGGTCTGATTCATAGAGACCAATCGGGCTTCATCCCTACTAGAAACACATCCCACAACATTCGCAGGCTGCTTAGACTAATAGCGGACCCTCCGCCGACCGCAAGAGCCCCTATGGTACTGTCGGTCGACATAGAAAAGGCTTTCGATAGCCTGGAATGGGACTACCTCTATAAGGTGATGCAGTGTTTTGGCCTGGGAGAGGGTTATATACAATGGACCAAGGTGCTTTATGCCTCGGCAGGTGCTAGGGTGAGAGTGGGAGCTTTAATATCGGATCGATATGAGGTGAACAGGGGAACAAGACAGGGGTGTGCACTTTCTCCCCTATTATTTGCTCTTGCGATGGAGCCATTGGCGACGCTGGCTAGAAGAGGTGATTCTTACTACGGATTAGAGGCTGGAGGGACCCACCACTATATATCGCTGTACGCAGACGATCTTCTGTTATTCTTAGTTAATGCCGAAGAGGCGGTGAAGGGTGCGGAGGACCTACTGGCGAGATTCGGAGGAGTCTCAGGCCTAAATGTGAACTGGGCGAAAACTTGCCTCTTTCCGCTCAGGAAGGCGGAGAAGTGTCCATCGACCAACCTCAACCTACGCTGGGAACCTAACTGTCTGCACTATCTCGGGGTTTACATATACCACGAACCCGCAGACTTATTGGACGGAAATATTGGTCGATGTATCCGAGCGTTGCAGGGCAACATGTCCTTCTGGACTACCCTCCCCCATCCATGACGGGATGTTTTTAAACATTTTAATAATGGAGCTGATTTGTCACCGGAGGAGGGGAACAAAATAACCCCTGAGCCACCCAGTGCATCAGATTTAGCAACAAACTTATTATGTCCAGCAATAGATGGAGTGCAAATAGTCAACCTTTCGGTGTCTTCCTCACAGACTACAAGTGTGACTACAAGCAGGGGCCCAAGACTGTTTTCTTTACCCCATTTAGATATCTCTTTATCATCTTCCCGTCCCGATGATCCTGAAATGTCACAGCGGAATTGCAGAGAAGACCTTCTGAATCAAGTTATTTCATCACCCTAAAAGGCCCCTGGTTGGGGAACCAAATTCTACTTTTGGATCCCAAGGAAGGTCCATAATAATTCAGTCTACCACCTTGTCATCTTTGTTGGATGTAATGCTGCTCATGCAAACCACTTTACAAGGCATCTTGGAAGTGCTGGTGTCAATAAGGTCAAATCAGGTGGACCAATCAAAAGTTTTGAAAGACATTCAACATGAACTTTAGCATTTTAAAAAACAATGTAGGCGAAACCTTGATCACCCAGCTACCCCCTGCAGTAATGGCTGCTGAGCATCGGGGGGGGGGCGGGGGGGGGGGGGGGGGTTGGAGGGCACAGTGCTCTTTCAGGGAAAAGTGAACGTCAATTAAATTCAGAAGGTTCTATTTATATCTCCAAATGCCCTATGCTTGTGAGGAAAAAGCACCATTGTTTAAATCCTTTTAAATTTATCTCAAGGTTTTGCTGTGCACAGTGGACAAGCACTCAGAATAGATTGTTTGGGTTTCATGCCCCGTGTGCAGGCAAAAAGAAGGCCCTGAGTGCGAAGGGAAACGCCAGTAATGGGGCTTGCCCTCAAGGTCAATACTCTGGGCCCCCTGGTGGTATATTTGTAGATGCGTCCTCATATAAAAAGGCGAAACCAAATGTAAAACCTTGGTTAAAAATAAGCCCGGATCCCCTTCGTTCACCCTTGGTTGTTCGCCCCAACTCAAATAATAAAGGCCTACCATTAACTCGTAACAAGGTGTTTAAACCTCAGATTTTGAATACATCTTATAAAGAACTGCCTTGTGCTCCTGAATCTTGCATTAGCTCGCAGTTGGTGTCTTCAGAGCTATTATTAGATATTACACGTCAGGAGAAAAAATCAAAGAAACCACTCCAAAAATCTCCATATATTTCATCAAATTCACTCCCTTACAGGGATATCTTCGTTGGACCTAACTTCAGTTGGGTTTCAACAAGGCGAACAAGGTAGAGAAGTTTCTATAGTTTCTTTTATTTCGCGTTGTATTGTGCAGATAGTGTTTAAGGCAGATGAGGATTTAGCCAAGGCAGGATTACAAGCACTCTGCTCTTTAAAAAAGAGCCACCCCCCCATTAGTCTGACAGCTGGGCCCTATTCTGCCTGCTATTTCAAATATACATGGCAGATTATCTGCCACTCAATGGGAGTGGTTTATACTCATTAAACCACCCTTAAGGCCTGAATGTACATGGCAAAGTAGCCAGCTGCCAAGAGATCTAAGAGTAGTTATAGTAAATGATAGACCACTCAGGCAGCCCGAGCAATTATTATGAATCCAGGGTAATAGGTTCTCACCCTCACACCTCTTTTTGGAGGATGGCGACTGGAATTCCAGGCCCAGTTCCACCTAGAACGAGGGGTCCTCTCCAAACCTGAGAATCCTGAGTTGGAATATCCATGGGTTCGAACACTTGAGGAACAGTGCTGAACTGGAAGAAAGTTTGAAACCCTTTTGTTTGGTATTCCTTCAGGAGTCCTGGCTGAGAGAGGACCAAACAGTAGAAGGCTTTATGGCACTGAATAGTAAAGGCCGGAGCCGGGGTAAGGGGATTGCATCTGCAGGTGCCCTAACAATAGTTTCTACCATAGTGATTAAGAAATTATTGAAGGTTATACATGTCTCAAGTGGCCTGCAGTTTTCAGTGGTGGAAATAGGCTTGAGCAATAACATTCTTAGATACTTCCGCCTTATAAATGTCTATATTCATAAAGAAGACCATCGGCAAATGAAAGACTGGCTGGAATGATTTGAATCCTCTTTCCAGCATCTGGTAGCAAAATATCCTGAAACAGTCATAATAATGGCTAGAGATGTGAATGCTCATTTTTATCCTGTACAGTTGGACCTGCAGCTGGAGGAAGGCCTGGAATTTTATAACATTTCCCCAGTGCAGTTTCCTTCTGATTTCATTAAAAAGGAGGCTAAAGTGCTGGTCAATGACTGGCGAATCATGGTCTGATTTATTTAAACGGACAATATAAAAATAATTCGACCGCAGCCGCAACTTTCCCCCAGGGCCTATCTTCAGTCCCCATTGATTATATATTTACGTCCTTTTAGCAATTCAACCTTTTTAAGAATTTTGAGGTGGCAAAATATGAGGGTAGTGACCACTGGGCAACTAGAGCAGTCCTTGACCTGTGCGAGCCAGTGCCTCCTGAGAGGGCATTGCCTACAGGAATGTCCTATCCATGTAGGCTTTCAAAATGCTTGGATCTTTTTTATCTCTAACATTTAGCCACATTTCAATTTGAGGACAAGATAAATATCCTCCATATCTACGTTGATGATATCAATGTGTGGTACAATAATATTTCATACCAAGTTTTTTGGTTGGATCACAGTAAACATAAGTGAGAAGGGTGTGCAAGCTGGTTTGATTCTGCCTGCCAAGAGCTGGAGTGACTGGTGAGGTGGAAAGCCAGGAGTGCTAGGCATCATCCAGGTACTTTAGCCTCCCAGGAGCTGGCTAAGCTTAAACTCCAATCTAAATCTCTTGTGCAGACGAAAAAAGATGCCTTCTACCATAATATGTTGGATGAGATGCAGGAAATGATCCTCTTCAGGGATCAGCAAAGGTTTTGGGCAAAGGTCTAGTCTAGTGCTCTGAACAGGGGTACTCTTGTTTGTATGACCCCAGAAGATCAGTGTGCTTCTTATTTGAGAGACCTATCTAGGGAACCTTCTGGCTGCAGCAGATTGATTGAATTCAAATATACATCTACCATCAAGATTGTGAGTGTACAGAGGCTAAATATTTTAAGACATCACAGATGCATCAGTACATGTTTGCTTATTTGAAATAGTGCATTTGGAATAAACTTTATGGTGGCAATGTATTATGTGGATATAGCATTTCATGTGGCAGTGCACACCAGTTATGTACATCTTTCCACAATTTTGCATCAGTCCTACCCCTTATCATGCAAAATTCTTCCTCTACTATCCATTGTAATATAGGCCTACACAACATATCCATGAGGGGGGCAGTCCCTCCTCTGTCAAGTCAACAATATGTACAAGGTTACAAATTTCTACCACATCTTACCCTCAAGGCTTCTCAAGTGGAGTCCCGAAATACAGTGTTTAAGACTATTAAACAGTCTTTCTAGAAACTTTACGAAACTATTTCCTTCCAATATACTCTGTACCAAATTGCGAGTCTGGTGGACCGAAGACCGCCAGACCTGTGATGGCACTGCAGTGATGGTCCAGCCACCACTGCACCGGCAGGCTGACCATCGTATTACAACTTGGGCGACAGTAATTGGACCGCCGGCTCCACCAGGGAAGGAATTAGTTACTTACCTGTACACTATAGTTCTCCAGTATTATCTTTCATAGATTCACATGCTTGTATCTTCCCCGTCGTCATGGTGGGAGTCTCACGGTAACAGAATGACCATAGCAGTATCATAGAGAAGAAAAAACTGCATAGAAAAGCCCATAGGGACTGTAATATTTGGTAGCCAGACCTCATCCTTGTTTGGTCCAAAAGTCAGCCAATCAGCATTGCTGCCCTGCCCTCACACTCCCCAGCAGAAGCTTCCTGCCTCAGATTTCCGGCCCCAAGTGAGAGACCTGGATAATACCGAGAAAATAAGTTCTGCCTGAGAAACGGGGAGGCGGGCGGGCGCATGTGAATCTATGAAAGATAATACTGGAGAACTATAGTGTACAGGTAAGTAACTAATTCCTTCTCCAGTATTACATCTTTCATAGATTCACATGCTTGTATCAGAGTAGTAAGTAGTACCCACAAAGCTTGCAGCGTTTCCAGGATAGAACCCAGAAGGAAGTTCTGCAGCTGAAATATCGTTATAACATGATCTGAAAATACGTAGGGCAAATAAGAATATAAAACCATGTATAAACAAATCAGATTCTTCTTCTAGATATAAAATATATATATATATACACATATACCTCTACACATTGTATAGAATATTAAACGAGCAACATAGAATACCTTATTGAAACAGACGTTTCAGAACAGCTTGCCCCACTGCTTCCTCTGTCCTCCTTCCACGCAGTGTCGAGATAGTAGTGCTTGGTAAAAGAATGCACACTCTTCCAAGTTGCTGCTCTGCAAATGTCAGGTAGAGACACTCCTGAAAACAGGGCTACCGATGTAGCCATCTTTCTTGTGGAATGAGCAGTCACTCTGGAGACAAGTGGTTTTCCGGCTTTCTCATGGCACTTAGTGATAGCCGATGATATCCATCTGGCGATACTCAGTCTTGACAGAGGTAGCCCTTTCCTCTGTCCTTCAAATGCAATGAATAATTTTTTCGATTTGCGGAAAGTCTTCGTTCGTTCGATGTAGAATTTCAAACATCTAGCAATGTCTAGAGAGTGCAGCGCTCTCTCTGCCTCAGATGAAGGATTGTTGAAGAAGGTAGGCAAAATAATAGGCTCACTCAAGTGAAAAGAAGTAGGGACCTTGGGTATGAACCTAGGATTTGTTCGTAGTATTACCCTGTCTTGTCGAAATTGCAGAAAAGGCTCTTCCACTGAAAAGGCTTGAATTTCGCTAACTCTCCTCGCCGAGGTTAGAGCTAGCAGCAGTGCTGTCTTCCAAGATAAGAATTGTAAGTCTGTCTTGTGTATAGGCTCAAATGGTGGTGCCATAAGCTGCGTCAAGACTGTATTGAGATGCCAGGGTACTGGCGGACGTAAAATGGGTGGAAAGGCTCTAAAGAGACCTTTAACAAACTCCTTAATCAGTCTGTGAGACCAGAGGGACGGCTCACCAGGAATTCGCGTAAGCGAACATTCCCGTCCAGTCCATGTGAAACGCGTCTCCCTTGGAATCGCGCTGAGGGTACCTGGACGCAAACTGAGAGAATTTCGAATTGTCCCGGGTTGCGAACAAATCGAACGTTGGTGTGCCCCATCTTTGGAATACTCTGCACAGCTGAATGTCGTTCAACTCCCACTCGTGCAAGACACTTGTCGTGCGACTGAGACCATCTGCTCGTGTGTTGAGGATGCCCTGGATATGCTGCACATGAATAGAAATGTTGTGTTTTATCAGCCATTTCCAAATTCTTTGCGCCAGCGCAGAAAGGGGTTTGGATCTTGTTCCTCCTTGCTTCAGAAGATAAAACATAGTCGTGGTGCTGTCTGTCTGAATGAGCACCGACGAGTTCTGGATTCTGGGCAGGAAAGCTTGAAGTCCCAAGAACACCGCTTTGAGTTCCAACATATTTATGTGAAGCTGTGCTTCCCACTCTGACCAGTGGCCCTGGATCTCCAGCTCCTGGAGGTGCGCGCCCCATCCTTGTAACGAAGCGTCTGTCGTCATCACGTATTTGTGATCTTGAGGTGCAAAGTTGAGACCCTGATTCAAGTTCTTCAGAACCTTCCACCATGACATCGCCACCTTCATACGATGAGTGATGACAATCCGATCTTCGAAGGTTCCTTTGGATTGAACCCACTGCTCGTCCAGATGTTCCTGCAAGGGTCTCATTCGAAGACGGCAGTTTGGAACCAGTGGGATGCAGGAGGACATCATCCCCAACAATGATTTGTACATCCGCACAGAAGTGCACCTTTTTGTTTGAAGGGATGTTGCAAGGCTCATTATCTTTGCTATCCTTTCCTCGGAAGGGTATGCTTTCGTTTCCTTGGTGCATATCCAAGCTCCCAGGAACTGAATGCCCTGATTTGGAATCAGTGAAGACTTTTCCAAGTTGGTCCTTAATCCTAACCGATGGAAAAGGCGGATGCAGCACTGAAGGGACCTTCTGGCTCTTGTGAATGATGGGCCTGTCACCAGCCAGTCGTCCAGATATGGGTAAATGCAATGCCCTTTTAATCTTAAGTGGGCCGCCACCGGAGCCATGCATTTGGTAAACACCCTCGGGCCGACTTGAGGCCGAATGGTAACACTTTGATTTGGAAATGGCGACTCTCCACGGCAAATTTTAGGTATTTCCTGTGCTTCCGATGGATTGGAATATGGAAGTATGCATCCATGAGGTCCAACGAAGCCATGAAGTCTTTCCTTCTTAACAGTAGGAGGATCTCCTGTAACAAGAGCATTCGGAAGGGAATTTTCTTTATATATTGATTCAAATCCCTTAAATCCAATACCTGTCTCCACTTCGTAGTTTGCTTCTTTTTGATGAGGAAGAAATGTGAATAGAAGCCTTTCCCTCGGTTTTGTTGAGGTACTTCCTCTATAGCCCCCTTCTGCAAAAGTGAATGGACTTCCTTTTGCAGTTCCTGACGATATTGATGTTGTCTGAGCACCGGGGGATGATCTGGTGGTATTTGCATAAACTCCAGGGTATGGCCTTTGCTTATTACATCCAAAACCCATTTGTCCGATGTTATGGACATCCAATTGTCGAAGAAGAGGGACAGATAATGGTCGTTTTCCGGGATCTGTTGTGTGGGGAGCGCCAGCAGTAGATCATTGTCGCCTGTGAGATTGTTGGTTCCTTCCTCTATTGGAAGACCTTCCTCTGGGTTGCTGCTGGAAAGAGGAATTTGAAGGCCTATATTGATTGCCTGCGTTGTATTGCTTATATCCCTGCTGGTTATAAGGCTGATATCTATTGGATGGAAATGAAGATCTCTGAGTAAACTGGCCCCTTCCACTTCGCTTACGAAAGGACTGGAACCTTCCTTGCTGAAGTGATCCTAGCGCCCTGTCGGTGTCCGTATCGGACTTGATGCCCTGTAGCGCCTCATCAACATGTTTGCCGAATAGATTTTCGCCATCGAAAGGCATGTCGATAATCTTCGCCTGTACCTCCGGACGGAATGATGTAGCCTTCAGCCAACCCTGTTTCCGGAGAGAAACTGCTCCTGCCATCTGTCTGAAGGCCATAGAAGAAACATCCATGGCAACATCAATGGATTCCGCGGCCGACTTTGCCCCATCACGGAAAATAGCAGCCGCTTCCTCTTTTTTATCCTCTGGGAGTGCAGCCATAAGTGGTGCCAAATCCGACCACATTTGCCTGTTAAAACAGCTAATCAAGGCCATCGCATTGGCCGCTTTAATAGTGGAGGCTGCCATGACTGCAAACCTCGTCCCGGCTCCATCCATTCTCCTTCCCTCTTTGTCTGGCGGCACCATAGAAGTAGCCACTGGGTTTTTGGAATTTCTTTGAGCCGCTTGTGTCACCACCGACTCCGGTCTCGGGTGACCTATCAGGCAGGCCGGAGAAGACTCTGGAGCTCTATACTTCTTTTCGATTCTAGGAACCGAAACTGCGATGGAAGCCGGCGTCTTCAAAATCTTTAGTCCTTCATCCCACAGGTGAGGAATGATCGGGATTGAGCGAGCAGACTCTCTGGCGTCATCCTTAAAATCATATAAGAAACATTCAGTTTCTTTGACCTCCATGTCCAGATCAAACCTCTTAGCCGCTTTTTCCATAATGTCATGAAAACCTCCGATATCCTGAGGAGGAGAAGTGGTTGGCGGAGGAGTAGGTGAAGGATGAGACGGCAAAACGTATTCATGCCATTCCTGCCCTACTATAGGCTCTTGAAGGATTTCACCTTCCTCGGGTTGCTCATCCTCGTCAGTGTCCGTAAGGTCATCCCTGATCGTGACCACTGGAGGTGACCTCACAGGCTGAATGTGAGGAGTAGAATGGGCCCTTGGAGGCTGTGAAGCAGGCGCCTGTGTAGATGGTATAGGCTTATTCGCCTCTGGGAAACGACGATAATAGTCGTCAATCATGAACCTTAGGTCAGAAACCAAAGCCGTAGGAATGGAGATTGACTCTTCTCGCGACTCCTCTCGTGACTCCTCCTGCTGCTCCTCGTCCTCAGTATAGTCACAAGTCTCCTGAAAGGATTCATATCTTGTAGATTGAGACTGAGCCCTCTCCTTAAAGGAAAACACCTCCTCATCATCTGTGTCCTGGCTCTTTATTTTAAGTTGCGAAGGACTGTAGGCCACTCCAGACGATTCCTCTCCTTCCGAATCCTGCTCCAGCAAGGAAGATGGAAGCAGAGGCGAAATCTGCGTCCACGACGTGAATTCTGCAGATTTGCTGATGGTTGCTGAACCTTTTGAAGACTGAAATGAGCGAAAGGATATCAAAGTCTTCGATTGAGGTGATTTGAACGCATTTGCCGTTGAAAGTGCACTCGTCGTCGACGGAGACGTCGTCGACGGAGTCATCGTCGTCACTAAAACCATCGTCAGCGGGACCGTCGGGTCGTCGACGACTTCGACACCGATTTTGTCGTCAACAGTGTCGTCGACGGATTCTTCGTCGTCGACAGATTCTTCGTCGACGGTAAGATCAAGCTCGTCGACGTAGTCGTCGTCGATACGGTCTTAGCTCCCGTCGTCGACGCAGCTGTCGTCGTCGAAATAGTCGTCGTCGACGGTGAAGTCGTCGACGGAGCAGAAGTCTTTGCCACAGATTTTACAGCAGAAACCAGGGAACTGGTCGCAGGAGCAGACCCTGCCCCCTTCTGACCTGACAACTTCTTGATAGGAGTAGGGGGAAGAGAAGAGGTTTCTTTCACCTTAGCTTTAGCCTTTTTAGACTCCACCATTCCCTCAGAATGTGAGGCCTTTCTCTTTTTAGGCGTCAAAGGAGCAGAGTCCTCACCAGAATCCGAATCTGATGCGGCCTTCTTCTTCTGAAGCCACAACAGTAGCCGAGCCTCTCTGTCCCTCAGAGTTTTAGCAGAAAAGGTTCTACAATATTTACAATCCTTAGCCACATGCTTTGGATGTAGACAGTATAAGCAGTCCTTGTGAGGATCTTCAGAGAAAAGCCTGGCCTTTCCACAGGATCTGCAAGGCCTGAAAAGCCTCTTTTTAGAGCTTTCAGCCATCACAAAAGTAATAGGTACACACAATACCTTTAACCAGAAGGTCAAACAGTTGAAAAACCAAAGGTCAATAGTTCACACTGGAACAGTAAACTGAGCAGAGCTCAGGGAGACTCCTTTCTCACACGAAGGCGGTTGGAAATCTGAGGCAGGAAGCTTCTGCTGGGGAGTGTGAGGGCAGGGCAGCAATGCTGATTGGCTGACTTTTGGACCAAACAAGGATGAGGTCTGGCTACCAAATATTACAGTCCTTATGGGCTTTTCTATGCAGTTTTTTCTTCTCTATGATACTGCTATGGTCATTCTGTTACCGTGAGACTCCCACCATGACGACGGGGAAGATACAAGCATGTGAATCTATGAAAGATGTAATACTGGAGAATTGCTGTTCCCTGGTGGAGGCACAGTAGTCCGGAGTTATATAATATGTAGATGGTAACGCTGCGGCACCGCCATGCATATTACAAGTTTCAGGACAGCCAGTGGTTTCATGGAGGTTTTTCTTCCATGAACTGGCTGGCAGTGCTGAAACAAAGGTGGGCCTACAGGGTGCTGTGTGCCCTCTCAGCCTGGGGATGCATTCAGGGGGGCACAACATGTGCCCCCATGTGTGCATACATCCAGGTACCAGCACGGCATGGACTTTCAAGTCCATGCCGGGCAGGAACGCCATGTGACGTTCCCATGTGACGTTCCCATCAAAGGCACCACCACCTTTGATGAACGCACTGCAGTGGGACCGCCCGCCGCCCACCAGAACACAAAAGTTGTCGTAATGTGGCAGGCAGGCAGCGGCAACCTTCAGCGGAGCGGTGGCGCGGTGAGGTTCCGTGACAATTGTAAGTGATGTTTTCGACTCGCACGAATATGGTCGAGTCTGGTATCTAAGAACCGCAAATGACGAGTTTAGTAAGTATACGCAGTTTCGCTGTGCTAACTTAAACCGTTCGTTTGATATGTGGGTTTTTCATCTGTACCCACGGGTTCCATCTTAGATACGGCATCCATTTTGTCTCTTGCCCTCAAGTAGCCAGCGAACGGACACTGTCCGCTTCGTTACCTTGGGACTCTCAAGATATTTTTGGAAGACACATGTTCTTTGAAAGTATCTTTTACGATGAGGGGGATGATACTGTAAGGCAGATGGCCCCGCTTTGGCCGTGCCGGTTTATTGTCTCAGCCGTGCATCTCATTAGGCACGTCCCTTTGATGCCTGTATCTCGTGTTTCCCGATACCTCCCCTTTTACACCCTTTTCGATCTCCCCACTGTCTCCATCTTCCTCTGCACCTGTCTTTGTCCCTATTTCGATCTGTTTTACTGCCGATCGGAATTCACTAATGTAGGGAAGATGGGTTTTTACAGTTGGGAACCGCCAAATGTTTCCGCACTTATGTTCCGGACCTTATGTGTACCAAAGTGACCAAAGCGACCCCTCTGGGGGATAATTATGGGAACCAGGTTGTAAACTTTTGTGTACCATGTTGTCCTATGAGTAAATTCTGTATAAAAGGAGCGCTCCACAGAACCAATTTGAAGCAGTCTCCCCAAGTTGCACGTGTTGTACTTGTTGTGACTTCTGTGTTCCCTGCAGTAAATAAACCTTGAATCTTTGACGCCGAAGGAAGTGTCCCGTGTCTCTGAAGTTTGTGCGCCGAAACAGGTATCCCATGAAGGTTATAGGTGTTGTTCCCTGGCACCGCTGGTACTGTTAAAAAGTCCAGTCCTTCAGTTGGCGCCCAACGTGGGGCGACTTCAGCGGTACCGGTCCAAAGCCTGATGATCGTGAGGAACTTCGTGTGAAATCTCCGAGGGAAGGTGCACCCCGCTTCATCGATCCTGTTGTCGAAATAAGTGGCCCGAAGTTTTTCCCTGCGAAGATTCCCGCCTCCTGACGGCTGCGACGGACCGATGCCCTGACTGTCGACCTGTCTTCGACGCCCGGCGTAGACCTTATGTACAAGCGAGACGACAGACGGGCCTTCCTGGTGACGCCATTGAAGTTTTGAGTTAAGTATTTGTGGGTCGCTCCCAGTCCTTAGTGGTTGTTCTAGCTTTTGAAAGCTTTGTGGTTAGCCTTTAAGGCTTTGTGGTAATAGCTCACTGAGCTTTGTAATAGCCTCCTCAGGCTTTGTGGTTAGCTCTCCGAGCTTTGTAATAGCCTTAAGGCTTTGTTGTATTGCATGGTTCCATTGCATTTGTGGTTCTTAGTATTGGTTTTTAGTATTATTTGACAGTTGCAATTGCCAAAAACCGAGGGTTTTGACTTACACGAGGTTTTATTGCTTCGGTAATCCTTGAAGTTTGATACTAGGTTAGTGTGCACGATGCCTAGCCATAGTGATTTGTTTCGTATTTTCAAATGTTGCGCAATGGATTCCCGGTTGGAGGACTCATGTCCGATACCTCCAGTTGGAACTCCGATACATGATCTTTATAGTCGACATGGTGTGGGTCCTATAATCTATAATGATTACTGGGTCCGTTATACAAAGAAAGACGGTGACCTTAGATGGCCACCACATGGAACTTTTGAACTTTCGATTTTAGATAATCTTGAGGCTAAATTATTTTCAAAGAAAGCTAGGCCAGCTATGTTTGATTCTTTTCGGATATGGCGTAAAGAGGCCAAGCAGAAAGAAATCAAACAACTTAAAAAGGATCAAAAGCAAGAGTTCGTTCCTGTAATGCAAGCTATAAAAGAATGTAGACAAGACAAAGAAGAAAAAGACATGGAAATCGCTACTAGATTGCATCACATGAAAATAGATAAATGTTACCCAGTTTTACCGAATAAATCAGAAAAGAAAGAAGAAGATTTGAAGGAGGATTCCTTGCTGTCATACTTGATGAAATCACCACCTCCTTATGTACAGGGTGCTACTGCTCCTGTAGTTGCTCCTGTAGTACCTCCTGTTGTACCTCTTGTTGCTCCAGCGGCTGCGGGTCAGCCCGCTGTTAACCCTACGTTTGTCTCACCACCTGTCCTCGTTCCTACTGCTCCTGTACCTGTACCTTCGCAGACTGTTGTTTCTGCCACTCCAACTATCTTGTCCGTTCCTACTATGCCTTCCTTCACCTCCAGTGTTGTTGCCCCTGTTTTTCTTTCTCCTTCTGTTCGTAAGCGTGTTCCTAACTCTGTTGCTACCCTTTATTCACCTCTTTCTGGTCCGTTATTTTCGTCTAATTTATCTGAAACTCCTCAGAGACGGAGTCAGATCCCTAGTGGTAGGGAGAAAGAGACGTTAGTAACAATGGCACATAGGTGGATAAGACATCCTGCTAATTACACTCCACGTGTAGTCTTTGATACGTTTTCTCAGTTTAATGAGCCTACGCAGAGATTCGTATTTGAGGAGATGTGTAACTTTTTGAGAGAAGAATGGTATAATGATGATGTAGATAATGTACCGTCCGACATAATTGAACTTCAGAGTCACTTTTCAAACGGTATGATTATAGGAGACGATGTACGACGTGCCGTGGAACGCTTATTAGCATTCAGACCCACAGCACATTCTCGGGTATCATTAGATGATACCACTGAAAACTGGAAAGCGGTTCCTGGTCAGTATCCTATGAGAGAAGTCCCGCCACTGTGGGTGCCTGGAGATCCGCAGGGCAACCCTGTGGTGCTACCGCATTTTCGAAGAGTGTGGATACATCTTCCATGGAAACGATCGGAAGTTTTGCAAGTGAAGCAATCCTTACCCGATCCGCGTAAAAATCCGGCTGGTTATTATAAGGAGTTATCACAACTGATAGAAGCTTCTATTATGAACCTTGCCGACATCGACATGTTGTTTGGCAACGTTGTACCGCAACCAGTTTGGGCTAAAATTCGTCAAGCCAATCACGCAGCTGAATTAGGGGGTGATTGGGCTGCACTGCTAGCAGCTGATGCATTACAAGTCGGTGGGGCCAAACCTGAACAGTTGATCTTGGATTTGCCTCAGAAAATCATTACGCTCATGAAAACTCTCATGCCAGCGATGAAGGTGAACTGGGATAAGTTATCAGCTTGTAAGCAAAAGAAAGACGAGAGTGTTTCGGATTTCTTTACAAGGTTTGAGGAAGCGTTTGTCGACCACAGCGGCCAGGACATGGGCGCTGAGGGAGGCCAGCGGTTATTCGTTGACAAATTCGTGTCGAATTTGTTGCCTGAACTAAGCAACAAACTAAAGAATTCAGAAAGTGCATGGGCAGTTTCAACCCCTGCGCAAATACTAGCAACGGCTCAGTATTATGAGAATAGGGAAAAGGAAGAAAGTGATCGTGTAGAAAAGAAAACGAAGGAGCTCAAAACGAAGGTTTTGTTGCAGCAAGCATACCCTCCACGATCAAACCAAAATGATGCACAACAGCAGTATCGGCCACGAGCACAGCTCGATAGAACACAGCCGCGCTCTGACAACTTTGATTCCAGATCTTCACTTGGGTATAATCAGTGCGCATATTGTAGGAAAGAGGGACACCTAAAATATGATTGTCTTGCCTTACGGGACCGTCTGAATGGTGTGTCGACACGTGGAAACCGTGGTGGTGGTCCTCAACAGGCACTTCGTGGTAGAGGTCGTGGTTCATCCCACAATCAGAGTGATCGTTATCAAAATCAATCGGATGTAAATAATTACTTTGATCAGCGAAATGCGAGGTCAGTTCGATCTGCACAGTATAATGTTGATGATTATTATGCAGAGTATGAAACTGTTGTAAATGACCATTACTAGGACAGCCAACGACAAAGAGAGGGAGTAGTGTCAGTTCCGGTCGATCAGAGTGGGCCTTACGTTGCAGTGGCTACATCGGGTGTAGTTGAGCCTTTTCTGTTAGACACTGGTGCGACAAAAAGTTCCATCATGCATTCAAAACTCCCTGGCGCACCTTTGTCTGGCTTAACGAACGTTTCCGTTGGATTCTCTGGCGCCCCTGTTAGTAACCCAGTCTCTAATCCTTTGTCTCTTATGATTGGACCCCGTGAGCTAACCGCTCCACTGATTCTATCTACAGGTTGTGGTGAAAATCTTTTGGGTCTGGATTTGTTGAAACGATTATATGCAACATTGTATTGTTCCCCCGAAGGAGTGAAGCTTACATTGGGACGGAGAGTGATCTCTCCCATGTATTTGTCAGTCGATAAATTCCCACCGGAGTTGAGTTCCCTCCCTGCGTCCTTATGGGCCACAGGTCCCAATGACGTGGGCCTGTTAGACATTCCACCCTATGTGATTCAATTGAAACCAAATGCGCGATTACCGCGTTTACCTCAATATCGTATTTCTCTCGAGGGCGAACGAGCGCTGTTAGTAATTGTTTATGATCTCATTGGAAAGGGTGTTGTTGAAGAAACTCGTGGAAATGTATGTAATAGCCCTGTATTGCCAATTCTGAAACGAACTGACCCAACTAAACCTCCTGTGTACCGTTTCGTTATAGATTTGAGAGAGGTAAACAAAATAGTGGTTCCACAATTCCCCGTGGTCCCTGACATTACGGCTTTATTAACAATGATCCCGGCATCTGCCTCCTGGTTCACAGTGATCGATTTAAAGAATGCTTTCTTTAGCATCCCAATTGCAGAGGAAAGCAGAGACCTATTCGGATTTTCATTAGGTGGTCGCAGTTTTAGGCTAAAACGCGCTCCACAGGGCTACTGTGAGAGTCCGTCAATCTACAGCCAAGCACTTAAAGGTCAACTTGATGACTTTGTATTACCAACGGGTGCAGCTTTGATTCAATACGTTGACGATCTTTTAGTGGCAGCTGATACAGAAACTATTTGCAAAACGGCTACAGTATCATTGTTACACTATCTACATGACTTGCACCACAAGGTATCGCCTTCAAAGCTACAGTATTGTTGTCAAGAAGTTACCTATTTAGGTCACTTATTGTCAAAAGAAGGGAGAAGGTTGACCCCAGAGAGAATTGCAGCGATTTCCCGAATGACTGTGCCAAAAACCCAGAGGGATGTTCGCGCCTTTTTAGGTATTACGTCCTACTGCAGACAATGGATTCCAAATTTTTCATTGTTGGCGAAACCATTGATTGCCCTTACGTGCAAAGATGTTTCATCCCCAGTACCTTGGTCTGAAGAATGTCAGAAAAGTTTTTCTGAATTGCGTGATGCGTTGTGTTCGGCTCCTGTGTTGAGCACTCCTGACTACAGTAAGCCGTTTACACTATACGTTCACGAGAGGGATGGTTGCGCGTTGAGTGTTTTGACACAACCTTTTGGTGGTAAGCAACGCCCATGTGCCTACTTTTCTTCGACTTTAGACCCAGTAGCAAGAGCTTTGCCAAGTTGCTTAAGGGCAACAGCGGCAGCTGCGGCGTCCATTCGACAGTCCGCAGGTCTAGTCATGGATAATATGCTCACGGTAATGGTTCCGCATGCAGTCGACACTCTATTGAACCGAACAAAAACTCAACATCTGACAAGTGCAAGATTGTCTGGATATGAGTTGACGTTGCTGGCCAGTCACATACGGATAAAACGATGTAATGTGTTGAATCCAGCAACATTGCTGCCGATCGACACAGAATCAAGTGGTGAAGCAGTACATGACTGCTATCTCAGAACTGAAGAGGAAACCAAGGGTCGCATTGACCTAAAAGATACTCCATTGACAGATCCCGATGGTACTTTGTATGTGGATGGTTCTTGTTTCAAGTTGCCGAACGGTGATGTGACAACTGCGTATGCTGTAGTTACATTGAGAACGATTGTGGAAAACGCAAGGTTAAGTCAGAATTCGGCTCAGGCTGCTGAGTTAATTGCTTTGACGAGAGCGTGTGTGTTGTCTAAAGATAAACGGGTGAATGTGTTTACAGATAGTCAATATGCGTTTGGTGTGGCACATAGTTTTGGACGACTGTGGAGAGAGAGAGGATTCCTTACGTCACATGGTACGAAGATTCAGCATGGCCAGCTTGTAAATGATCTTTTGGATGCACTTACGTTGCCTAAGCAAGTGGCGATTGTTAAATGTAGTGCGCATCGTAAGGTGACGGATGATGTTGGTTGTGGTAATGCGTTTGCGGATGAGACTGCTAAGGAGACTGCCCGGAACCTTAGCACTCGAATGTATGTGACGAGTTCGGTTAGGTGGCCTGCAGAATCAAGTATGTGTGAAAACACTATCGAGAGTGTGAAAGCAATTCAGAATGAGGCCACCGAGACTGAAAAGACGAAGTGGAAAGAAAGTAAGGGAAAGTTGGATGCGAATGGTTGTTGGATTGACTTATCGGAACAGAAAAGATGGATGTTGCCTGATGCATATGTGCTGGCTGTTGTGACTATGGCACATGGGTTAGCACATATTAGCGCGAAAGGTATCTGTAAATTGCTGTTTCCTGTGTGGAAGAATGATGGTATTACGAAATGTGCTGAACGCTTGGTTAAGAATTGTATGGTATGTATGTTGTACAATCCTGGTAAGGGAACCCCAACTCCTCCTGGTAGTTTTGCTCCCCCTTCATGTCCCTTTGAGGTGATCCAATTGGACTTCATCCATATGGAGCGATGCAATAACTTGAAATACGTTTTAGTTGTTGTTTGCGCATTCTCCCGATGGATTGAGGCCTATCCTCTCAAAGACAATACTGCTTTGTCTACTGCGAAAATCCTACTGAAGGAATACTTTCCTCGGTATGGAATGCCTAGAATTGTGTGGTCAGACAATGAAAGTGAGTTTGTGGGGAGTGTGATGAAGAGTGTGTGCAAGGGCCTTGGAATTAATCAGAAATTCCATAGTGCCAATCATCCTCAGTCAGCTGGTTTGGTTGAAGGGTACAATGGCACCCTTAAACTAAAACTAGCAAAGATTCAGGCTACGACAGGTCTTTCATGGCCTGACGCTTTACCCTTAGCATTACTGTCAACAAGGGCAACTGTACACTCCCGAGTAGGGCTCAGTCCCTATGAAATAGTGTTCGGTCGCCCTGCCAATGTTTGGGGGTTCCCTAGACCGGGTGCCTTTTGTGATCTTGAGTATCCAATGTTGATTGATTATCTTCATGACTTGACTGCTAAACTGAGGTTAATTCACCAACAGGTTTACAAAGCATTGCCGACGCAGACGGAGGGTCCAGGCCACCAGCTCCAGCCCGGAGATTGGGTGGTAACGCGAAATTTTTCGCGCAAGAACAATTTGGATCCCAGATTCACTGGACCCTATCAGGTCCTCCTTGCCACGAGAACTGCAGTTCGTCTTGAGGGGCGGAAGAATTGGGTGCATGCCACCCATACCAAGAAAGTCCCCATCCCGTTGCCAGCAGACTCGTGGGTGAGGAAAGGCATTGCATCAACTGAAACCGAAGGATTGTCAGCGTTTGTACCTTTCAGCGACGCACAACCTGTCGGAGAATCCTCAGTGCAGCAAAAAGGCATTGTTGAACACTTGTCATCAGAAGACTCAAGACCAGAACATTCAGCTGATCAACAGGGCGTTGTCCCTTCGACGGATCTTTTGTTTAACGAACAGACACGTCCTGGGAAAACCCGATATTTTTTGCGATCCAGCACTAAAGACTAATAAAAAAACCCGTTCTGTCCCTTGACAAGTGCATTATCCCGTTTTCCATGATCAGTTTGAACACTCATACTATTGTAATTATTTTGTACATATTCATTGAGCTTCGTTCCTTACACTTTTTGTTTCCACAGCTGAGAGACATTGTTTTCGCATATATATATATATTTGTGAAATGAAGGCCGTAGGGCCGCGCGCGTACTTCCTTCTGGTTAGTAGGTCTTGACGCTAGGTTAAAGACCGTCGGTTCCTGGGAACTCCTAGGAATTGACTATTGCTACACAGAACGAAGTGCGTCAAGAAACGTTGCGGACGGTCATAGGGAATGGCATTTTCAAAGCTGATGGACTTGGAAAGAGCTCAAGCACAAAGATTCAAGCTGCAGCAACTCAGTCGTACCAAATGTTTTGTGTTCCAAATATTCGTACTGTTTGTGACTGTTTCTGCGTTATTGGCGGGTGGAGTATATTACACGATGTCTTACTTCTTGCCTTCTATCATACCTACTCCTACCCCTGACCTTAAACTCATCTCCACTGATTCTCCTCATTCTTTTCACATCTTACCTGAACACGAGCAGGCTAGACGTGCAGAATTCCGCAACAATTCCTTTATTCAGCTCCTTCATCAGCATCAGTTAGTGGTTAACACTACTAATTGTTGGGTGTGTGGGTTGATGCCGCATACTACGGATAAGGGAATTCCATATCTGGTGTTACCGTATAGCTCCCAAGGGTCTGCTCGAGCATTTCAAACAATGTTTCAGAGCGCACTGGGTTTCCACCCCATTCGAGAACCACGTTCCCCCTACTCTGGTCCTACCTCGTACCAAAAACCTTTGTCTATAGCAATAGAGGATTTAGATAGCGATATCTATGATCCCTCGCTTATCCCTGAAGAAGAGGTACAAGCCTATAGGGTCCTAAGTAGAGGCGAATATAGTGTGTTTACTGGTGAAAAACAGTTTAAAAGCTCGCCTCCGATATGGGTCGTACCCCACATTGGTAATTTTTGTTTAATAGGTCGCGGCCGTAGATCGAAAGCCCGACTTGGAGAGAGTGCTTGCACTGAAAATTATATTTTGCCAATGGTCTCGTCCCCTGTGTTTCTGGCTGCCAAGGGTACATACTTTATTTGTCATGATCGTGCGTATGCATGGTTGCCCTCTGACTTCATGGGCTCATGTTTTATCGCAAACTTGTTGCCTCCGACGTTTACTGTAGATGCAGATTATCACAAAACTAGAGTTGTGAGAGGCGTAATTAGCGAAGAGGATACTGCCGGTCAAGAGGCAGGAGACTTTTTCAAGGGTTTCCTCCCATTTTGGGGACCTATGGTTAATAGTAGGAACCTAAGACAGTTGACTCGAGTGGTAGAATCGACAGCTAATATTACTGCCAGTGCCCTTGGTAATATCACCACAGAACTACAGGCGGATAGACTTATGACGTTACAAAACCGTATGGTTTTAGACGTGATCTTAGCAGATCGAGGTGGGGTATGTAAGGTGATCCATTCGAGCTGCTGTATTTTCATTCCTGATAACGCTCCGACTGTCTATCAAGCCATCTCGAAGTTGCATAAGATCTCCGAATCCATACACGTGGATGTAGGGGATTGGACGCTACTTGGATGGTTTTGGGGCCTGATGTCGACTTGGGGTTGGAAGATTCTGATGATCATTGGAGTCGTTGTAGCGTTCCTGTTCACGTGTTGCCTTTGCGTGCAGTGCGGTTCTGCCTTATGTGGCCTCTGTGCTACAACGTGTATGAGACAGCCACCTGTTACCAAAGGGTCTCGGTTGGACAGAGCTATGCTACAGCAACATCTCGAGGGTCTGATGAATATCGAATATGATTCCGACTAGTGCTTGCCTACATGAGGGCAAAAGGAGCGTCTGAGGTTCCGTGACAATTGTAAGTGATGTTTTCGACTCGCACGAATATGGTCGAGTCTGGTATCTAAGAACCGCAAATGACGAGTTTAGTAAGTATACGCAGTTTCGCTGTGCTAACTTAAACCGTTCGTTTGATATGTGGGTTTTTCATCTGTACCCACGGGTTCCATCTTAGATACGGCATCCATTTTGTCTCTTGCCCTCAAGTAGCCAGCGAACGGACACTGTCCGCTTCGTTACCTTGGGACTCTCAAGATATTTTTGGAAGACACATGTTCTTTGAAAGTATCTTTTACGATGAGGGGGATGATACTGTAAGGCAGATGGCCCCGCTTTGGCCGTGCCGGTTTATTGTCTCAGCCGTGCATCTCATTAGGCACGTCCCTTTGATGCCTGTATCTCGTGTTTCCCGATACCTCCCCTTTTACACCCTTTTCGATCTCCCCACTGTCTCCATCTTCCTCTGCACCTGTCTTTGTCCCTATTTCGATCTGTTTTACTGCCGATCGGAATTCACTAATGTAGGGAAGATGGGTTTTTACAGTTGGGAACCGCCAAATGTTTCCGCACTTATGTTCCGGACCTTATGTGTACCAAAGTGACCAAAGCGACCCCTCTGGGGGATAATTATGGGAACCAGGTTGTAAACTTTTGTGTACCATGTTGTCCTATGAGTAAATTCTGTATAAAAGGAGCGCTCCACAGAACCAATTTGAAGCAGTCTCCCCAAGTTGCACGTGTTGTACTTGTTGTGACTTCTGTGTTCCCTGCAGTAAATAAACCTTGAATCTTTGACGCCGAAGGAAGTGTCCCGTGTCTCTGAAGTTTGTGCGCCGAAACAGGTATCCCATGAAGGTTATAGGTGTTGTTTCCTGGCACCGCTGGTACTGTTAAAAAGTCCAGTCCTTCAGCGGCATTTGGCACTGCCGCGCCAACGCTCCACCAAAAGTCGTAACTATGCCCTCAATCACCAGGCAAGAACACACCGAGTGCAGCAACCTGTTCTTTTTGTTTTTAATATGTTAAGATAGTTTAATTAAAGTAAATTGCCTCGTTTTTGTACTACATCTACTTTTGACAATTTAGTGGCAGACAATATAATAGTCACCACAATGATGTGACCACAATTGCGTTGTGAGAAGAAGTATAATATTATGGTGCCTGCAATGTAAAAATAAAAATAAATAGTGGCAAGATGTAGTGTAGGTGCACATTCCTAAGTCACTTTGTGTTTCCGTGAGTTGTCTCCGAGTGCTAACCTGTGAACCCTAGTGTTTCACTGTGTCTCCAAATGTTTCTGTTTTTTTTCCTGTTTTTCCCAAATGTATCCTTTTCCCAGTACTACCTGTGTTCTCTTGTTTTACCACATCTCAATGTATTTCCCTGAGTCTCCCAGTTTTACCCTGAGTCTCCCGGTATTTCTCTAAGCTCCCTATCATTTCCCAATGCTTTTCTGTGCCTCCCTATTTCTTTTGGACCTCACAGTGTTAAACGGGTCTATGAAAACCCGTACTGACAAGCACGACAGCTGCCTTAAAGAGGCAGAGGGCAAGGTTTCCACAATTGAGGATGAGGCTACTGTACTAAGGCCAAGGTTGTAAAATGAACTGCTGATAATGGCTGTCGTTAAGAACAAGGGTTTGTAATTGTCTTCTAATAATCGGCGCACTCTCTGCATTGCGGAGTCCACCAACACTGGCAAGATAGAGATTTTTAATGAGTAGCAGCTTTTGACTATCCTGGGCAGAGATCAATCCTTCCAAAGTTTCATCACTGGGAGTACCCTTACATCATTGGAGCCTCGACCGCTTCCAGAGGTCCTAGCTCACCCTAATATTGCTTGCCTCCTAAAGTATCGGGACAGAGACATGGCACTATGCTTTGCCGAGAAAAAAAAATACCTGTCCTATCAGGGAATGGTAATTAACATCTAACCAGATATCTCTGTGGCAGTGCAGAAGGCTAGACACTGCTTTTTTAAGGTTAAGAAACTGCTTAGGGATGATGATATTTCTTACACAATGCTGTTTCCAGCCAATTTACAATTCCAGTTGGATGGACGCACTATGGGGCATATGAACAAGCCCTTATTGCCACAGGAATGTCACTTTTAGTGACTTTCCCGTGGCGATAGGGGCCTTGCCTCATGTACAGGGCAGCGTTAAGCCACTTAATGTGGATTAACGCTGCCTTGTACATAAGGCACCCTTTCACACTAACTTAGCATGAAAGGGGCGTGCATTGGGTGTTGTGGTGGGCGTTTCACCGCAACACCCATTGTATTGGACGTTGCCCCTATGTACAAGGATGGCATACATGGAGGTAGCACCCAAATTAAGATCAGGACAGTCCCGGTCTTAAGTTGGCGAAATGAGGCGAAATTAATTATTTCTCCTCCTTTTTGCTTTTTCCATTTGTTCTGCCTTGTGCAGCACACATGGAAAAAGCAAAATGCCATGGTTTGGTTATTTACAGGAAGGTTTCCCTACCTGTACATGAACAAACCTTTAAAAAAAATTCTATTTTGTAACTTTCATGTGTGTTGCACGAAGCAGCACACATGAAACTTACAAAATGGCATTTTAGGATTGTTTATGTGCAGGAAAGGACACATTCCTATACATAACCAATCCACCCTGCACACAGACACCCTTTCACTCTGGTGCAAGGGTGCCTGCGTTTGTTAAACTTAGCACCAATGCAGGAGAAAACGCAAGGCTGCACCACTTTCTTGTAAATATGGTGCAGACATGCATTTCCGAAGTGGCGGAAAATGTCATTAAGCCAAGGAGGCTAACGACATGCTCCGCCACTTCATTGTACATATCCCCTATGTTTTTTTACTTCACCTAAGGACACCCTGAAAGCTGTTACAGCCCACGTTAAATGGCAACAGGAACAGCAACGTGGCTCTCCGGACCAGCTCATGGACAGAATCAATTTCCAGAGACTATATGATGGTGTGGAATAGCTTTATGCTTTCTCCTTCCCTCCTCTCTCTTCTGTAGGATGAACTGAAGTAAAGTTCACTCTGTTTTCCAGTTCTTTGGTTTATGCAGGGGTGCCCTTCTTGACGTTGTGATTGCTCATAGTTGCGTAAAATGTAAGCTCACTCTCTTCATTGACACTTGACACAGGGATAATCCCACATAATATGCCTATATCAGATCAAAACACATGTATAATATTCATGCGCATACCCAATTTTCACCCAAGTGTATCATTGTTCTCTCATGGACAGGGGCAGCTGGCATCGGACCATGTCTCGTTTATGTTATGTTATGTTATGTTAAAAGGACTTCTATAGCGCACAGCTGCCCCAGCAAAGTGGCGTCCCGGCGCTTAGGACAGGCAGAAGAAACACAACACAACAGAAGCATCAGAAAAACCAGAAAAGACAGATTACTAAGATGCAGGAGGGAACAGGTAGGTTTTAATGGCCCTCCTAAAATCAAGCAAGTCATCAAGAGCACGGATATGGGATGGAAGTGAATTCCAGAGTTTAGCAGCTAAAACACGAAAGGATCGCCCACCTGCTCTACAGAGCTTAAACCGTGGGACTACAACCAGATTTTGACCTAGAGACCTCAAAGATCGAGAAGGAACATAGGGGGTAAGGAGATTCTCAAGAATCTGAGGGGAAGACAGCTTGAGAATCTTAAAGGAAAGACATAAGGTCTTAAAGTCAATCCTTTGCGCCACCGGTAACCAATGGAGTGTACGAATAGTTTCTTTTACGCACAGCCCTAATTGAGGTAAGCCTGATTATTAGGGTTCATTCTCTGACAGCAGGGTTGATCACTATGGGTGGGAGGCGATGGGGTATTATTTTCGTTGACAAATGAAATTCACTTTTTTTTGTTTATTATACGTGACTGAGGTTGACCGACATACTCTCGCATTTGATAATTACAGTGCTGAACTCCTTTAAAATATACATCATACCATAGTCCCTTTCCACATACGGTGGCACATACTATTAAACGAATTACCTGGAATGTCTGGGGACCACAGACCCCTAAAAAACACTGTTTATATTAGTATTTCTGGAGAGACACCGCGTTGAGGTTGCCTTCATTCAAGAAACTTGCATGGATTCTGGTGTGCCCCACCTGTATGCTGATAAATGTGGACATGATAACTATTTTCCTTATCACAGCTCATGTTCATCTGGTGTTGGAATACAGATCAGAGCTTCCTCTCCTTCAATATGCAATTTATTCCTGTTGATTCTCTGGGGCAACATATTTACATTGCTGGTTTCCTCTATGAGTCCTACGCCCCAAACGTGGACATTCCGGAGAGCATTGCTCAATGTATCTGCATTTGAAGCAATACCAATATTAAATGGAACAGGGCTTCAAACTTGTCATAGATCCTCTCCTAGATTCCACCAACCCCTCCAGAATTGGTAACCCCTACGCGGTGCGCACCCTCAGACAATTGTCTCTGATAGCTTGGTAGATGTCTTGAGGACATTTTAGGACAACACTGCTGCTTACACATTTTACTCCACTGCAAGTAACTCACCTTCCTGCATAGACTTCTGCCTTTACTCCTCTGACACTATTGCATTGACACGTGACATTTAATACTTACATGGAACCCTCTCTGATCCCTCCCCAGTCGTCCTTACAATTGAGATTTCTGGCTCCATCTCTGCTCACAGACCATGGTGCTTCCCCTTCGCTGCTCTGATTGACTTGGTCTATGAAGCTGACAGAGCAAAGGCGATTACATTATTTTTAGAAACAAATGTTGGATCGGTCCCCTTATTCTTGACAGTTTAGAAGACATTCAAGTTTTATAGTCAAGGAATCACATTTTCTAAACAATCTGGGGTCTTTAATCTCTTTAAGCACAACTTCAGTTTCTCAAAACTAAACTAACCAATGCATACCTACACTATGAGTCAATCTGAGACAGCCTAAGAAACGGCCTCCTTACCTTTTTCTTGATGGACTGCTGACTCTGTTTAGAGCGGCTGTGGACAATTAGGTGGTGTTTATGGGCAAACAAGCATGAGCACTTCTATATGGGGAAGGAAAAAGGCCTAGCAGAACACTGGCCTGGCTGCTGAGAGGAAAGCAACCTAGGACAATTATTTCATTTTTGTGCTCGCACACGGGCAGTCATGGCCAGTGCATGTGAGAGTGGTGGGGCGGGGTAAGGGCAGGGTGGGGTGGGGAGGGTGAAGTCAACAGACGATGACAGGGGAAAATAAAATTTAACAAAAGAAAACCACTTCCCTTGCGCTCACCGCATTGTCAAGTTGTTTTCTCTGTTAAATATGGATAATAAGATCTCAGTGTGAATTGTTGCTAATAGATTAAGGGGCTAATTTTGAGTCTGGCAGTCTATGCACTGCCAGACTTGCGGGGAAGCAGCGTCGGGGTACTTCCAAATGCCCTATTACAACTAGGGCCGTCGGGCCACCCTGGACCGCCACAACTGCCAGGGATCAGAGATCCCTGGTGAGGGCGCAGTTAATCCTCCTCAGCCCGGTTAAATTGAGGGTTGGGCTGCCGTTAGCTGAGGCTGTCGCTGCTCACTTGACTCCCTGGGCCCATACCAAGCTGCCTGGTGTTGCCTGCCCGTCCACTTCGCTCTGCTCTGCTCTGTTCAGCTTACACTTTCTCCTCCTCCTTGCACCTATACTAACAACTCTATTACTTCTGCATTCATCATGCTTGTAGGAAAGTAGGATCTGCTTGCATGTTTACCCCCGCTTTTTGCCTGGTGTCAGTTTGTTTTGACTGTAGTTTGCTGGGATACTGCTAATCAGGGCCCCAGCATCTGTGCTCTCTCTCTCCACTGAAATGAACTGTCTAGACACATGGACTTCGTTGGGCTTCGACTGGAACTGAGACTGCACGAGGAAGACTCCTGCTGCTCCCGGTCTTTCTGTTCTTCAGGTTTTCTGCCACAGCTGTGTCTGTGCTTCGCTCAGGTTTTCCAGAACCCCTGTGGGCATCAAGGACACCTGAAGAAATCTCCCTTGGAGTGAAGTAGTCACCACCTTGCATCTGCAGGGACCGAAACAAAGCTGACCGGTCTGCTGCTCCTGTCGTCCTATGGACTTCCCAAGGCTCAGTAATACAGGTGGTAGTTCTGTGGCTCTCTAGACGTCTGATACTGTATTCCCTGCAATTTGGAGGACAGTATCCCTCGGAGCCGCTGAGACAAAACCCCTGTGCATTGCATCGATTGTTGTCGCTGCACTCAAGAGCTTTTTGAGCTACAATAGGCTCCAGACTCCAGCACCTCATCCCTCAAACATCAGCATCCTCACTGCATCCATTGCACCGTGGGCCTCCATCATTTGTGAGCTGCCTGAGGTCCTCTTGTGATGTGTAAATGTAAATGTGTTGGACTTGTAAAGCGCACAGCTGCCCGTGAGCGTCCCGGCGCTGAAGACCGCTGGGGAACCCGTCCTGGCTTTCCCTGTGAGATGGCCCCTTCTGGGTATCTCCAAGGTGAAACCAGGCCTCCCCGGCGTCTGTGGGGGGCCGTTGTAGAGATGAGGCAAGCTTAATGCCCAGAGTTGCCAAGTGTAATCCCTGGTTAGAGTAGGCACCGAGGCGAGAATTGTCGAGTCCGCTGACCCTGGTCCACGACCCTGCCGCGTCGGGAATTGAACCCTGGTCCCGGGCCGTTCTCTGCTTCCGGGTCTGCCGCCTCTAACCAGTGAGCCACACCTCTCCACTTGTGACTCCTGTGCCTTCGGACTGTGGGTTCCCTCCTGGGTCTTCTTCTGCTTTGGTAGGATCTCCTGCTTGCTCGGGCTGCTCTAATTCTCCTGCACTTGGTGAGTTCCTTGGACCTTGCTGGTCCCAACGATTGCATCTTTTCATCCTCCAAGCCAATTGCGGCTACCAAGGCTTGTGTGTGCTCCCTCCTGACACCGACCACATAGACACCAACATGCACCGTGAGACAGCTTGTGCATGGCTCCTGGTCTTACTCAGCATCACCTGGTTCCCACAGCTGCAGCGACAAGGTCCTCATCAGCTCGCCTGAAACCTAATATAGATCCTGTTGATGTCAGCTTGTCCATTACCACATTGTTGTTCCATGGTTCGGAGGTATTGAATAAACACATAATAAGGCTGTGAGTTAAGCGAACACTAGCTTATACAGTCTGCCACGTCTTCCATGGTGCATGGTCTATACAAGTAAGACATATTTTGAACATATTAAAACAATTACTGTAGTTCTTAATTGCTTGTAAGCTGCAGGCACAGTAAAACATGGCACCACTGTGTACTAATCATTTTGATTATGGAATGTACCGCAGTGCCTAGTTCTGTGACTGGAAAACAAAGCTGACTGAAAGATGTCCTTATGACACAGCAAGGCTATTTACTTTCAATGCATATGTCATTGTGTTCATACACTCGGCTCACAGCACTCCTACTGCAGCATGTGTTGTCTTTTTGTCTCTATAAGCAGGCTTATTTCAATTTCGCTTCGAATTACAGCAAGGTGCCCTTGTGTTAATGCCTTATTTGGATTCTGAGATATATTATAAAAGGATGAGTTTTGAAAACGAAGGAGGTTGCAGTCGCCAGCGTGTTAGCAATGTGGTGACTAGTCTCCTCTGCTTAAGAGGTTAGAGAAATCGTAATGAAGATAAACAACATCCACCCTATGCGCTCTAGTTGTAAAAAGACATATCTGTTTCGGTAAAATCAATTTATAACTCAATTTAATAGAGCAGTTACAAATAAAATTGATGCTGGCAAGATCCACGTTTTTGAAAAATGCTGGTTCACTTGTAATTGCAACTGCCATTCATCGAACCTGTTCCTTTTAGATTGTAAAACAGATTAGGTAACATGCACATTAAAAATACAACTAAATACTCTCCAATCTTTTATATTTAATAGATTTGCATCCTTCGATCTTCCCTTGTCGAGCAGGGAGTCCCACAGTAGATATAGTGAGCAGTACAATGCTAAACCTTCTCAGAAAGGCTTTAACATAATTGTAACAGTAGGAAACGTGAACGATATCCCGTTCTCCTTATTGCGAGGGCATCATATTCTAATGAACTTGCAATAAAGGCGGACGGTATGGATTACATTAGTTATAGTGTAGCCTACCTGTCTGCCAAATTATAAATCAGGCCCAAAAGGTAAAAACTGGGATGAGCATTCTAGGAGGTTGCTTAGGATATATGGTGCACACTTAAAGGAATAAAGGAGTGATGCACCTCGCACCAATCCAGGCAACCGTTATGGTGATTTTAGTGGTCTTTGATAACCTTTGAAAAGCTCTCAAAGTGGTAGCTGTGGAGAGCAGCCTTCAGGCTTATCTTGAAGGAATGTAAAGCAGCCTGTTTTACCCCATTTCATCAACAGTGTAGATTAGATTAAAAAAGAACCACACAATATTTATAAAAATTAATCTATTTATTACACAACACAATCACTAACCAATTGGTATATCTCCTAGCTGGAGATATCAACAATACACATGAAAGTACTCAAAAGAAACCAGGTAAGCAGTACAAATACACACTGGTCTCCAGGGGGAGAACAAACCAGTGGAGTGGAATGCGAACTGCAAGGAAGAACAGGACTTGGACCAGAAGACTCAGAGGAGCTGGGAGAACTAGGAACCACCCAGGGTAAATAACCAGAAGCCTCATGGAGGCTGTGTGCAGAGTGGAAACACAGCTGTGTGCCTAATAGAAGTCTATGGAGAAGTCGCGGTCACAGTTTTAAAGAAGGACCCTTCCGAAAGGACACAGAAGAAACTTGTTGGAGGTCAGAAGGCTGAAGAGCCATCCCACACTTGGATGCCCCAGGAACCAGGTTGCCTGCACCAGGGACGCCAGGTGCATAGTGGTGAAGTCAATTTGGAACCTCATGTAGATAACAATGAAAGACTTTGGAGAAAAGGCCTCTGGAGAAGTCTCTGAAGATGTCCAATGGAATCCAAGGGTAGATTCTTGAAGAGGAGAACCTGCATGCAGAGAGGATAGAGTCTATGCCACTCGGAGGTGGCCGGGAGGCATGATAGCACAATGCCCAAACTTGGCAGGGAGCTCAGGAGAGCTGATGCCAGTGCGTTTATTTTCTTAATCAGCACTACACCAATTAAGTACCTATCTGTCCTCTGGAGCAATTTTTCAGAGCATGACACCTATGGACTTGTGCAATTAAAAATACATGATTGACAAACATTGGATGAGGGTCTAACGTCTCTGTCATAGAAGAGGTATGTAATACAACCTTATTAAATACATTAGCTAATCAATAATGCTACAGTGAGCAAGGTGATAATCATAGATCCTCAGAGACCGATGAGTATTGCACTGCCCAGGCACACTTGACTTGGTCAGACTCTTAACGTGTGGTCTTCGACCGCTATTGTTCTCTTTCTATGTTTCCGTACTTGGGGCACACCTGGCATGAAGGTTTGGTGCTAATGGGCATCAGAGACCGGTGCTGACATTATAAGCTGGAGGATACACTACATTGCAATATGAGCATCACCCCTGGGAAGTGCTGCAGGGGTAACAGGTGTTGACACCTTTGGACATGCTAATCCCAGGTCTGGGGCAAAAAATAGCCCTGGGCACCAGAATAAAAGGATCGCCCGTTAGTCGATCAGATAGCTAGAGAAAGTGGCCCACAATGGCAAATCGGGGCAGATTTGAACCTGTAAAAGGCACGCTGGTGTTCTGCAAGGCACAGGAACCGGCATGCATTCGTGCTTGTTGAAGGTAGTGGGGTATTCTCATGGAAATCAACAGCACACACGGTCGCATCAGATCATAAAACAGACTCACAAGCAGCCCAAACACTGCCCACACTGACCTATTAGACAAACCCTTCTGGCACTGCTGTATTGCCCTATGTGAAAGTCAGAAATTGGCTAATCCTGATATAGCAAGGTTGACAATTCCTGGCTACTAATATACAACTACTGCTCTTTTTAAAGTGCACAAAAAACGAATCCAAGGCAAACTCTAGGAAAGGAAAGTCGAAAAATCTAGGACACAAGTAGCCGCCATATAACTGATCTCATAATGTCAGCACTAAGCTGAAGGTAAATGATAGTTTTCCTAAGGTTATTTCGTTGTATGAATGCAGCCTTCCCAGCATTAAATACTAATTTGGTACAATGAAATTATACTTGTAATAAATGCATGTCATTTGGCAATCGCATTTCATCAAGAGCTCTGACCTTTTAGCAAGAGCTCAGGTCTTCTCTAACAATGTTAGCTACTGAAATAAAAAGGGTTTACAGCCAAGCACAGACACTTGCTCTCAAGGGGCGAAGGAGATATCAAAATATGTATTGAATGCAAATTTAACTCCAAATGTCTGGTCTCTTACAGTGATGACCAACGAGACATGGCTAACTTAGAATGCTGTTCAAAGAGACATGGCTAGTTTCTATCTCGAAACGCCCTGCACCCATCCCTGTATATTCATTTCAAATGCTCCTGTCCCATCAATGACTGTTAAGGAGCTGTACAAGTGTCTCCAGGCAAAATACTGTCAGAGTTACGTAAATAAAAAAAAGCAAAATGCCTCGCAGTTCTAGAAAGAATATATATTATGGGAGTGTATTGTTAGTGTCTCACCACTGAAATAAAGCATAAATATGTTAGTGTCAGTTCCAACTTACAGGTGCAGAGTCGAATTAATACTGGCAGATGAGAAAAACTTGCGATGCTTGAGTTTATCCACATTCAGTGACAGGAGAATGGACACATATGTATTTATGCAATATCAGCAAAAATAAACGTTCCCCAACTAAACACATAATTTACTATATTAAGAAACTTGCATTCATACCTGTGTTACTATAGTGCAAAAGTCGAAATCCTAGGCATTACCCAAAGAAGTCGAATTAACAAGAGAACTCCCTGCTTCCTGTCTAGCAGACTGTGTTGCAAACTCGGGTCATACACATAAGAGCAATGTAATGAAATTTTATTTTACTGTACCGACTTAACCCTTTGAGCTCTGATGTTGCTCTGGTTTGTGTTTAGCATCTACACATGAAAACAATTATCTTGGCACAAACCATAAATTCAGACAGGTTATTGGTTTCTTAACATTGCTGAGGGTGAGGTGGGGCATTAAAGCCCAATGATAGATAGATAGATGGATAGATAGATAGATAGATAGATAGATAGATAGATAGATAGATAGATAGATAGATAGATAGATAGATAGATAGATAGATAGATAGATAGATAGATAGATAGATAGATAGATAGATAGATGGATGGATAGATGGATAGATAGATAGATGGATGGATGGATGGATGGATGGATGGATGGATGGATGGATGGATGGATGGATGGACGGACGGACGGACGGACGGACGGAGGGACGGACGGATGGATGTTTTTTATTGCACAAATAATTAAAATCATTGCAGTGAGGTCACGTGTAAATATAAAATATAAAATGCATATGTTTCAATATTATAAAAAAGTAAAAAGACGGGTTGTTCAATTGATTGTGCATAGGTTAAAAAAGTTAGAGACCCCATTTGAGCCACTATAAACATGACGCCTTAAAAAGAGAAAATAACCTGACCCAGCTTTGACACGACTTATGAGAGGTTTCGCCTCTCATAAGTCCCGTCCTTACAATTTGTAGAACAGCAGTTTCTTCGGGTAGAGTTATAAATCCTTCATACCTTCTGGTTATGTAAATTTGACCCCTGCGGCCTAAACATTGTCATATAATTTTAGAAAAACATTGGCAATTGTATTACCTGTATACAAATCATCAGGCATGAGTTCCATATTGCAGAGGCTACAGAATATTTATATCTCAATCAATAGCTCTTGGGTATAAACAAGCAAAAGAAATAAAAACAAGGTGCAAAAAATGTCGCAAGTGAGGTGGTGCTGTGTTACTGGGAAGTAGTGGATAACACGTGAGCACTTACCTGTACCAGGCTGCAAACTTAGTGTAGGCTCGGGTGGCAGTAGGTCTAGCTATGTCACTGGTGCTTATTGACTACCATCATCCCCCGCCCCCCTGAGAACAAGTCGTCCGTCAGCCACCAGACCCCCCCCCTCCAGAACAAGCCCTCCGTCGGCCGCCACCCCTTCGATCTTACCTGCACCGGACGGCAAACTTAGCGTCCACTCCGGGTGGCAGTAGGTGGGCTAGCTACGCCACTGAACATCAGACTCCTTTTATTGTACAGTATGCCTAATGATTTGTATGGTGACAGGTAATGCCATTCAGGGCCGGACTGAGAACCAAAACCGGCCCTGGCAAAGTGCTCGGCCGGCCCCCTGGGGGTGCGACCGAGCTCTTTGCCGGGTCGGTTTTCAGCCGTTTTTGTTACAGGGCCGATTTTGCAGCTATGCTGCAAAAACGGCCCTGTAACACAAACGGCCCCCAGGGCCCAAAACCGGCCCCCACCCTTGCGGCGCACCGGGGGATTGTCCGGTGCCCGCAACGGCCAGTCCGGGCCTGATGCCATTGCCTCGGATTTTCTAAAGCATACAATATTATCTAGGTCGCATCGTGGCAGGGGGGACATTTACTCAGCTCTGAAGGAATAAGGACTTTAAAATGTATCCGAAGGAACAACTGTTCTTTTTACACGTTTTTGCCCAGGTTTTCAAGCTTACTGGCTCAGTCCCTTCATTATTTAATCCTCGCAATCAGCAGTGGTAATTTTCAGCATGTTACTCTGCATAGATCAGGATAAGCTTTAAGAATGATGTCTCTCTATGTAACTCACTTAACTCAAGTCCACCAGATGTAATGTCCGGGGACTGTCTATCTGCAGTCTAGTTTATCACGCACGTAGCCGTGCGTATACGCGAGCGTGTGACATCACACCGCGTAGGCTATAAGAATAAAGGAGGTGTGGCCGAGGTTAGTTCGGACCACGCGGACGAGCACACCAGAGTCCCGTGTCCGTTTCTGTGCGCAGCGCCAGCGGCCTTGCGCACGTGCGTACGACGCACTACAATGGCGACGAGGGTAATTTAAGTACCCATGCGCAGCCCTGCCTGCAGTTGCGATCTTGCGTGCTGTGAGGCGACCAAGACGGAGGCCCATGTGCGAGAGGCCTGAACCGGCCCGTCTGCCCCAGTCCACACCGATAGCGCATGGCAGCGCCCTCCACCGGAGGCTCCCATTACTGCGCTCGCCCGACTCTGGAGTTGCAGCGCGGAGGGACAGGAGACGGGCGAACTGGACGCAGTCACTGCCCGTCGCTGGAGACACCGGGTAGGTGCACGTGCGGCCCGCAGCTGGCCTTGTTCACCCTATCACCCGGCCTGCCCGCCCCTGGTGATCGGTGGCCCCCTTTGAGACCCAGCCTCTGCCTACCCACTCCAGTCCCAGGGCGCTTTGAGTGACCACCGACGTGGTAGTCAGGACTGTTGCTGCTGTCTGCGTCACTGCTCCATCAGCCCCTGCACCCCGAGGGAGGACCCCAAGTGCCGGAAAATGGCGGCGATTCCCCCCATCGAGCCGTTTCTGGTCGACGGCGCGCCGGCGTCCCTGGCGCCACGATGGAAGGACTGGACCGAACGCCTGCAGTTCTACTTCAAAGGGGCTGGGACGGCGAGAGAACGTCGCAGGGCGCTTCTCCTTAATCTCGGTGGGAAGGACATAGACAGGATCTACAAGACTCTGGTGGAGGCCACACCGCACACCTACGTCACACTCCTCAACGCGCTCAACGCTCACTTCGAGCCTATGGCCAGTAAAGACTATGAACGGTTCATTTTCCGGCAAGCGTGACAAGAGGCGGAAGAATCACTCGACGCCTTCCATGGCAGGCTCAAAGAACTCGCCAGCACCTGCGGTTTCCGCCACAAACAAGAGGAGACACGGGGCCAGATAATACAAGGCTGCTACTCCTCCAATCTAAGGGTGAAGATCCTCCAAGAAGATGGAAAACCGTTGGCGGACATTTTGAAGCTTGGACGATCCAAGGAACTGTCACAAGCGAGAGCATCACACATGGAAGCCGCGCTCCACAGAGCAGTCAAAACAGAACAGGTGAACACAGCCGAACAGGTCCATGTTGTCCGACCGAAACAACGCCAGTTCGGACGAAGAAAACCGCCAGAGCGCAGAAAAGAATGTGGTTACTGTGGCGGCGCGCCTCATCGTGCCCAAGACTGTCCAGCACAGGGAAAGAAATGTGGCTCATGTGGGCGAATGAACCATTTCGCGTCAGTCTGCCGATCATTCAAACAAAAGCCTGAAGCAGCACATGCCATCAGAGACAGCCCGGACAGTGAAGATATGGACGACGACTCCAACACCTACCCAGTCCACTACGTCTTCGCCATCGGCCAACCCCTGCGGAAAAAGAGGCGCCTCCCAAAATGCCGAATAAGAATCCTCAACCAAGAGGTGAGAGCCACAATAGACACGGGAGCCTCAATTGAACTTATGGCAGCAAACGTCTATAACCAACTAAGAGACAAGCCGACCCTGAAGACAGCCAAGATCCGAGTCTTCGCATATGGGCAAAAGACCCCGATCCCTCTGATTGGATGCTTCCAAACGGAAGTACACCACCAAGACCAGAAGGTCGCCACAACCATCTACGTCACCAAAGAGGGCAGCGGCATGCTTCTCAGTGGGCAGGCGGCCAAAGACCTCCACCTGATCTCATTCGCAATGGCGGTGCTGGAAGAAGAACTCAATACCATCCTCGAAGAATTCGAAGACACATTCCAAGGCATAGGATGTCTAAAAGGCAAAGAAGTAGCCCTTCACATAGACCCATCAATCCAGCCGGTAGCCCTCAGACACCGGAGAATAGCGTTCCACCTGAGGAAGAAAGTGGAACAAGAACTGGAAACTCTCGAACGCCAAGGAATCATCAAGAAAGTCAGTGGTCCCACACCGTGGGTATCACCAATCGTGGTGGCACGAAAACCCAAACAGCCCGGACAGGTCTGCATCTGTGTCGACATGCGCCTACCGAACGCGGCAGTGAAAAGGGAACGACATGTGACGCCCACCATCGACGACATCCTGGGGGAACTGAACGGAGCGAAGTGGTTCTCCAAAATGGACCTCCGGTCAGGCTACCACCAGCTGCCCCTGCATCCGGATTCCCGATACATCACCACTTTCTCTCCCCATGTGGGGCTCCGGCGATACCGACGTCTCAACTTTGGGATCTCGAGCGCCGCGGAAGTCTTCCAAAACACTATCAGAGAGGTCCTGAGCGGGCTCCCGGGAGTCCTAAATGTCAGCGATGATCTACTCATCTACGCAAACACAGTCGAGGAACATCACAGACGACTGAGGGGCGTGCTGCAGAGAATCAAAGACTCTGGTCTCACGTTGCACCGCGAGAAGTGCCAGTTCCTCCAGAATAGGATCAGCTTCTTCGGATACACGTTCTCGGACCAAGTGATTGCTCCGGACCCGGACAAGGTGAAGGACGCCAGCGCCGACGAACATATCGGAAGTACGGAGCTTCCTCGGAATGGTGAACTTCTGTGGGCGGTTCATCCCAGACCTGTCCAATCTCACCAGGCCCCTCCGAGACCTCACCAAATCCACCACCCCCTGGCAATGGGGAGAGGAACAAGAAGCGGCGTTCCAGAACACCAAAACAGCCCTGTCGGCCGAACAGACCTTGTCATATTGATACCCAGCTAAGCCTACAAATATCGCCCTGGATGCCAGTCCCTACGGCCTAGGAGCGGTGCTGACCCAACGCAGAAGGACCGATATCCTGGGAGCAAATTCAGGCTCCCCTTCGAACCGAGACCCTGGACGGTCACACGTCGAACCGGCACCATGGTGACGGCTCACAGGGGTGGAGAAACCATCACACGAAACGTATCATTCTTCAAGAAAGCCACCCTTCAACCAGGGGATCACCCATGTCAAGAATCTGGTCAAGAGCCGCCCTGTTCACCGGAGGAACGCCACGACATGCCAGGAAGCGAACAAGGCACCCCAGTGATTAGCCCACCGGCGAGCCCCCGGACCATGGGGACACCAACAACTGCCAGCTCCCGACTCCCAGTGAGGCCCCAACTGGTTGGGACACCCCAACAGGATGCCCCACGGAGGGCGTTGTTCCGCGGAGAGGCAGCCGGCTATGGACTGAGGAGGAATGCGGCCCCCTCTTCGCAACTGGCTGACTTTGCTGTGGACTGAAGCCAGAGGGACTGGCCACTGGATTGGTAACCGGCCTTACGGCCATTTTTGTTTAATGTCATCAGCAAACCGTTGTGCAGAATGTATCCTATTTGATATCTCTAGTTTTGTTTAATGAAAGGTTAAAAGGAATGTAATGTCCGGGGACTGTCTATCTGCAGTCTAGTTTATCACGCACGTAGCCGTGCGTATACGCGGGCGTGTGACATCACACCGCGTAGGCTATAAGAATAAAGGAGGCGTGACTGAGGTTAGTTCGGACCACGCGGACGAGCACACCAGTGTCCCGTGTCCGTTTCTGTGCGCAGCGCCAGCGGCCTTGCGCACATGCGTACGACGCACTACACCAGATAGATAGAGGCATCAAGGAATAATACAATATATGTAGCAATTGAGAAACAGCAAAACATGATGCTTATTGTTAACCGATCTGTCCCTCCAATCAGTATGCATACTTTCCAAAACATATTTGGCCCTCCACCCGACTGCCCACCACATGCTTAGAGACCCGACTTTTTATCCACAGTCCACTTAAATGCGGGCACCCTGGAGTTTGATGTGGTAAGGTTAGTAGGGATTACGAGATGGAACGAACTTAAAACCAGTCTGAGAGATGGGGGATGAATCCGTGGATTTACCTTGGATCTAATAATCCAAGAGGGGACAGTGACTTGTTACTGGCCTCATCAGAATCATGAGGACCTTGTATTGAGAGGTAAAGTGTTCAAAGCCTCACACATCCATTGGTCCCTACACCACCTGTTCACCCAGATCTATATGTCCTTACCTTTGGATGCCAATCCAAGCCAGAAGCCCTGTGCGTCACTCAAGCATGAGATGACAGGGCAAATGAAACAGTGGAGAAATTATATGTTTACCAACAATGCTTTTAAGTCCTTTCAGCTGCACCGACCCCTACTCCACTACAGTGGGTCTGGGCTCCCTAAACTCCTGGGAGGTTAGCCACTCATAATCTTTCAGAGATGTGTTGACAAACAAGGCTAGTATTTCACTCACAGCGTCTGGTCTTGTGCCATTGAATGTCCTCGGAGAGCAGGTTGGACTGCTGCACGCACCATCTTCTTCAACCTAGCACCTCATAGTCTTTATTGCTGGGAAGGGAATAAAAGTAAAGCAAGGGTCTTTACTAGACAAACAACAGGCTGCACCAGCCTTCATGTGGATGTTGAAAAAAGCCAACAGTCTTTCCTTGACACTGTGGACTAAAGCATAGAATGGAGGCATGGTGGCCATATGGCAACTTATAAACCTATAGTGGGAAGGGGCAGCCTCTTAGACATTAAACCAGTCCTAGTCCTGCCACCACAGATTGTTGGAGGCAGTATGTTTGAAGTTGGTTAACAGTGAGAGGTAGGTTATGAAGATAAATTCTAATGATGGAGTTGGGGAATTTTCTGAATAGGAGACTGACAAATATATTGTATGAAGAAGTTAGAAAATGAAGTGAAGCACAAGTTACTTACCTTCAGTTACTCCTTAACTGGTAGAGACTTGATCTAGCTGCAAATTCCTTACCGTAGAATATTCCCCAGGCATCAGACGGGATCTGGAAACTTTTCAAGCAGTACCTCTTTGCCAGTAGGTGGCATTGATCTATTACACCTCAGGGTCAGTGGTATTTATTTAGGTGTCACCCCAGCGCACTGACACCTGTTACTTTTCACATTTCTACACCAGAAGCATGGAGCCACGAAGGCTGTTGATGTACTAGTGTGCAGTCACCAAGGATCTCATAAGGGTCACCCTATATGGAAAAATCCATTTGCAGAACAGGGAGATGGAAGTGTTGGTAAGGACTATCCAGCTACATAGAATCACTACCAGATTAGGCGTTACCAAAGGTAAGCAACTTGCTCATCTGATAGAAACTTCTAGCTGCAGATTCCTTACCTTAGAATAGATACCCAAGCATCAATCACCCTCCAGAATGATGTAATGATCACTAGAAACCCAGTTTTGATGGTTAAAAGACATAAAGGGCAGTTGGGCATGAGCTCGAAGGTCGCACACATTAAGAATGTCAGTACCAGATTCAAGTCCGATTGGGGCATGATGAAGGGTTTTGGCAGGAACTTCTGTTCTAGTCCTTTCAGAAACCGAGTCACAACCGGTGTCTTAAGCAGGGAGGGTTGATCCAGCAACTGCAAGAACGCCGATATGGCCAAAAGATAACCTTTAACTGTGCCTATGGCAAAATCTTGCCAGGCTAATGAAAGAACAAATAACAATACCTCTGACTGAGGTGCAGAAAGTGGCTCAGCATGTTTGGAGTGCACCAACACATTTGTCCCAACAGCCGGTATAAACTGACTTGGTTGAGGGATGCCTGTCTGCCAGAATGACATCACAAATGTCTGCATGGAAGGTCAAAAACTGTCAATTCCCGAAAAGCTCAAACACCATGCATGGAGTTGGAGAGTTGGCAGGTTCATGTGCAGGATCCTGCTGTACTGCTGCAACAGTATATTCTCCTGAAGGGGCAGCCTGATCCTGGGTCTGATGAGCATACTCAGGAGTTTGAGATGCCATACTCTCTGTGCCCAATCGGATGCCACAAGAATGGCTTGGGCCTGGTAATTCCTGATCATTTTGAGAACTCTGGACAGCAGTGGTATACGCGGAAAGGCACACAGGAGGCCTGAGCTCCACTTGAGATGAAAAGCGTCTCACAGCGAGAGTTGCCTTAAAAACTCCAGCACGCAAAATTGCTGACATTGTGCATTCTCAGCAGTGGTGAATAGATCTAACCAAGGTTCTCCCCAAACTTCTAAGATACCTTCCACCATCCCTGGATGGAGATACTATTAGTTATCCGCTAGGCGTCAACAACTGAGTTAGTTCTGTAGTGACGTTCAGAGAGCCCGCCAGATGTTGAACTTTCAGAAATATGTCCCTAAGATTCAGCCATGTCCAGCGACTCATGGGCTCCTGACACAGGCTCTACAGCCCCACCCTACCCTGTTTGTTTCAATACCACATGGATGTGGTGTTGTCTGTGAACAACTGAATGAGCCTTACTTGATGAAAGGAAGAAAGGCTTTCAATGCCAGTCGGATCTCTCTCCACTCAAACAGGTTGATGCAGAGCCAAGTCTCTGCCGGACACCAGACTCCTCTGATCTCCACCTCTCACTGATGGCCGCCCCAACCCAGGAGTGGCACATCTGCTACCACAGTGATCTATGGATGGGGAAGGGAGAGGGGTCTGCCGCTGACCCAAGTGCAGTCCTGCAGTCACCACTACAGATCTGTTCCCTCCGACATCTGGCCCAGGTCAGAGAGATTCCCCTGATGCTGCGCACACTGGGATTTCAGGTCTGGTTTGTGGAGCAGGATGCAGGAGTCGATGGGGCCCAGCATCCTCAGACTCAGTCTCACTGAAATCCTGGATATAGGCTGAAACATCGGAATCATAGCTTCAATACCCTGGACTCACCATTTGGGAGGCTAGACCCAAAACTGTACTGTATCAAGAATGGCTCAGATGAAAGAGAGGGAGTCAGGTGCAACTTTGGCATGTTGATAGTGAACCCCAGCGAATGCAGGAAGTACACTGTAGTCTGGAGGTGGGAGACGACTCCCTGGGGTGAGACCGCCTTCAACAACCAGTTGTTGAGCAAAACTGAAACCCCCTGACTACCGCAGATATGCTGCAGCCACTGCCATCACCTTGGTGAACATCCAAGGGGAGCTGATGAGGCCAAAAGGGAGCACAGCAAACTGAAAGTGCTTGTGGCCCACCATGAACCACAGGTAACACTTGTGGGCAGGAAGGATGAGTACATGGAAGTAAGCATCCTGCAAGTCCAGCGCTACCATCCAGTCTCCAGGGCAGACAGAATGTGAGCCAACACAAGCATCTTGAATTTCTCCTTCTTCAGGAAGATGTTGAGAGGGTGCAGGTTTAAAATAGGGCAGAGGCCTCATCCTTTTTGGGCACCAGGAAGTAGCGGGAACATCAACCATGACCTACTTCTTATGCTGGCCCCCTCTTGATGGCAAAGCCTTCACTTTCTGACTGAGCAAGGAGATGTGGTCATCCGTCATCAGGTCTATGGATGGTAGCATGGGCAGTGGGGTTTCTAAGAATGGGATGGAGTAATCCCACTGAACCATTTGCAAAACCCACTTGTCAGATGTTATGGACTGCCAGCTGGGCAGGTGGTGTCTGGTACTGCTGCCAATTGGGTGTCAGTGTTAATAAGAGGGTAAAAGAAAGTGGTTTTTAGCCTGCGGCCTGCAGGAGGTGGCGGACTGGGTAGACCTCTGGCTGTGGGAGCTGTGGCCACGAAGGTACTGTAGAGCTTGTTGGCCTTGGTGGCCGGGCAGGAATGGACATAGCTGGAAACTCCTACTATAGCAACAGTAGGAGAGGAAGGCAGAATGGGATTGACGGGGGCCATGGAGAAGCCCAGCAACTGGGCAGTTGCCCAGCTGTCCTTAAAGCACTCCAGTGTGGAATCTGCCTTATCGCCAAAGAGTGACTGCCATCAAAGGGCATGTCCATAATGGATGCCTAGACATCCCCTGACAATCCAGTAGATTTTAGCCAGGTGTGGCATCCAAGTCCCACTGATGATGTAATTGCTCTGCCTAGCAAGTCAGTCATATCCGGTCCAAAATGGTGAACTTTGCTGCATCTCTGCCATCACTGTGGCCTGGGTCAGTATGGCTCGGGACTCTTCGGAGACCATGGGCAGCACTTGTGCGACTAAATCCCAAACTGTGTGGGTGTATTGGCCCACAAGTCATGCAGGGTTCACTGACAGCAGTGCAAGGCTGAAGGAAGAGAACATCCTCTTGACACAGGTACCCAGCGTCTATGATTCCCTATCCGGTGTAGAGGTAGGGAACGAGCCAGGGTTAACTTTGGCGGTGGACACCTGAACAACCAGACTCTTTGGGATGGGGTGCTGGGCGATGAAAGCTGGGTCGCCCTGCAGCGGGACAATGGCAGAGGACAATTGTCCTGTGTACATGAGCCCCTGTTATGGATATGCCCATGACCTGAGCAAGACATCTCAGAGGGTTTTATTGAAAGGGAACAGAGGTTCTGTGGGGGTGAATCCCTGCTGAAGCACCTCTGAAGACCTTTATTTTTACTGCTACCGAGGGTAGCATAAAGCCCAGGACCTCAGCCGCTCTCCTCACCATCATGGCAAAAGGAAGCCCCTTCCTCTGAGGCCTCGCTAGGAGGAGAGGCAAAGCCAGTATCTGGGTAGGAGTCCAGACCACTGGCATCTGCCAGTTCCTTATACCAGTTATCTTCCGGCTCATCTAGAGGATTGAGGTTGCCATCATCCTCAATCTTACTCCTCCATGGGCTTGTTGAAATAAGCAGGCTCTGGCTCTGAATCAGAAGAAAAAGATCCATCCGGAGTGGACACCAGGCGATGCCGATCTGGCTGTATGTCAGAGTCAGGTATGATGAAGAGGTCAGTTCTGCTGCAGGGCTTCGGCATCACAGGGAAATACATTGCTGAAACTGGCTCCACAGAAGGTCACGCAGCAGTCCTCAAAGGCCTTTCAGTTATGTTTAAGCCTGGGCGGGGTTCTGCTACACAGAACTCCACGAAGTGGCCCAAAAACTCAGCCGCGCTATGCGGAGTTCCGCAAGAGGTGGAGTGCACTTGGTCATACCTATTCGCGTAGATTGTCAGTGCCAGGTGTTTTTCTTATGCTTGAAAATCAACTCGAATGGCACCACTCACATCGAAAGAGGGCGCTGCTTCTTTTCTGCAGCTCGAGTAGATTTTCTACTCAAGCGGAAACTTTCTCAACGTGAACAGAAGGTTTCTCAATGTGATCGGTCGCGACCACCCGCATTGAGGTAACGGACCGTCTGCATTGAGAAATCTCGCTGGGAGGTGTATTTTTCTCCCTCGCACTTGACAACTTAACGCTGGGGAGAGCAAGCGAAGAAAAATCTAGCTGGGGTGGATTTTCCTCACTCGCCCTCGCCAACTTGACGTTGGGGAGCACAAGCGAGGAAAAAAACTCTGCTCTGCGAGTTTTTGGGAACTTTGCGTGCTCTGTTGAGTGCAGAAAACTCTGCAAACTCTGCGAACAGAGCGGTGTTCACCACCTTAGCCATGGTCTGGCTCCAGGTACCAGAGACAAAACAGATAGAGGTCTGTTACAGACATCTATTTGTAACCGGAACCCCAGAATTTAAACTCTACCGATTTTTGGGGGACATCCCTAAACACACTGGGAGACAAAATCTCAGAAAGGCTCAACAAAACGTTGGAAAAAGTTTTCCAAAAAGTGGACAGAGGTAGCTCTCACTGGACCAGCAATGGTCGAGCGGAAAGAAAAAACTGATGTCAGCACGCTGGGTTGGTGCATTTATAGGCTCCGTGCACATCAATTCTGGTGCGTATGACACTAATGGAGCAGTACACCCCGGTCTTCTGCTGGTGTTATTTTTACCTGAGGCTGCTGTGACCAGAGGGGCTGTTTGGGGCTGATTTGGAAGCCACGCTGTGCCCGAGTGTTGCCATAGTTCCCTGCCTGCTGTGCCCGAGTGCCGCCATAGTTCCTTGCCTATTGGGTATTACATCCCCCATCATCCCTCGCGGGGAACGCCGTGCACCACGCCCGGAAGCGCCAGGAGGGGCTCATAAGGACAACAGGGCTCCCGCAGCGCAGGAGCCTGTTCTTCTGCTGGTATTATTTTTACCTGAGGCTGCTGTGACCAGAGGGGCTGTTTGTGGCTGATTTGGGAGCTACTCTGTGACCGAGTGCCGCCATAGTTTCCTGCCTGCTGTGCCCGAGTGCCGCCATAGTTCCTTGCCTATTGGGGACTACATCCCTATCATCACTTGCGGGGGACGCCACGCACCATGCCCGGAAGCATCAGGAGGCTCTCATAAGGATGACAGGGCTCCCGCAGCACGGGAACCTGTTCTTCCGCTGGTGTTATTTTTACCTGAGGCTGCTGTGACCAGAGGGGTTGTTTGGGGCTGATTTGGGAGCCACGCTGTGACCGAGTGCCGCCATAGTTCCCTGCCTGCTGTGCCCAAGTACCGCCATAGTTCCTTGCCTATTGGGGACTATATTCCCCATCATCCCTCGCGGGGAACACCACGCACCGCACCCAGAAGTGCCAGGAGGCACTCATTAGGACGACAGAGCTACCGCAGCGCGGGAAGCGGGCGGGCATGCCCGGGCTGTGTCCATGCGAAGCCTGGGCCAAGGGCGGGCCCGTCCGTGCCCGTCCGTGCCCGTCAGTGGCCGACAGAGGCCGGGCTGGGCCATGGCTCTGAAACCCTTCCCCTTGAAGGTACTGTGCTTCTCAGCTCTGTCATTTAATCTCTAAAAGTGGCATAAAGTGCAATATTATTAATGCAAGTACTATTTTAGCCACTGAATATAAATCTGTTTGGTTCTGGACATTGGACATTGGACTGTGCTGGTATATCTGACTTTGGCAATGCCTCCTGTGGGTGCCGGTTTTGGCAAACGTCAGGTGGAGGTGGGTGGGGGGGGGCGATGGGTACGCTTGATGCATTTCTTACAAGAGCTGAAACCGTTTTGATACACGAAATTCAGTTAACTGAGCATAGGCTTTCCCTAGAACCTTTGCCGCCCTCACTCAGCTGTTGTCCTGGCTCTACGCCCGCTTTAGCACGCGCTGATATTTCTCCCACTACTCTCCCCTCACCTTCTAGTCAGCTTAATCAGGGCCCTGGTCTTTCATCACCAGGTACTTCAACCAGCCCAGAGAATAGCCTAGGTATTTCGATGGTTTCTACTAGGGGGAGGTCTTCTAAATATACTGAGAATGGGGAACTGCCATTAAAGAACAGGAAAGGTCGGGGACCCACCAAGGCTACTCTACAACCCACTCGGGGGACTAAATGGAAGGTAGTCGTAAGGGTGAATGAAGGTAACAGACAAACCCCCACGGTACCAGCTGATGCTGCCAGTCCTTCCACACCCATTAAGGAATTACTCCTTACATGGATAGTGCATGGGATCTCTAACTTACTAGACCCTTTAATGCATAAACTGGGCCAAATAGAGGAAAGATTGATAAAATTAGAGCGGGCCTTGCCTCTCCCTACACCAAGGTGCACAGCTGGTTGCTGGGGCTAGCACCACCCAGGGGGTAGGGGAGGGAGAATAGGGGGGATTTTAGTTAATACAAAATGTGCTGAGCTGTTCCTGGAGAGGGGGGAGAACCAGAGTATGCGTCAAGAGATGCAGAGGATGTTGTTAGGGTAAAGATGAATTAACCCTGGGCATCCATTTTGTTGGATTTAATGCCCTCACACACCTTTGCAGGTGTCATGCTTCATCATTTGGGCCTGCTCCTCGTTGGGTCGGCGGTGCAATACCCAACGGGCAACACCTCAAAGAGGGGCTCTTTGGCGAAGATCTTTTTCCAACAGCCGTATAGATGAAGTGCGGGTGTGGGGCCTGGCAAGTTAGTTGACGATTTCAAGTGATTAAAATAAAGCTAGGGGTACCAAGGAATGATTTATTCAGGCGGTCCGCTGCTTTAGTTAAAAAAGAGATTCTAGAGGGTGAAACTGGAATATTATGCTTCCAGAGACCCTCCAGAGAGTGCTACTGTCCGGGCAACATGTTTCTCGCTGGCGTATATTAACAAGTGATTCTTCAGGACCAATGGAACTATATAGCTGTTATCTAAGGATTAATTGTCTACACTAAGTCCCTAATGTATAAAGTGTATACACTAGTGTGAATAAAAACCAACACAATTGGAAAAAAGGGGATTGAAAAGGCTGTGTCCCTATATTACCCTTCTTCCTTGAATTGCCTGTGTTAAGCTGTCATTACCTAAAAAGTGTAACGGTCAGATAACAACAGTATCCAGCGGGTAAAGCTTCAGGTTAGATCTTCCACCGCAAGGTTGGGAGTGCCTGAGCTGCGTTGCTAGCGCCTACCCCTCGCCGCTGGATCTGGGTGGAATAGGGGGGATATCATCAAGGCCCGGACACCCATTAAATTAGCCCATATTGCTAATCCCTGTGCACATCCGATCCAGGGTAACATCAGTTCTCAGGAGATGCAGCAAAGTACAAGGGAAACATGCATACGCACACCCTCTCCCAAATGATTGCGCATTGAAGGGGCACACAGTGCCCCTAGTCACTTACACTTACCACCGGAAGCACCCCCCTACACTGTAGTTCTAGGTAATGTTCCCGGGCTTGCAAAGAGGACTGGTCTGCCCTGAGAAATAGGGCTCTCCATCTGCTGAGTTTAAGGACGGGGATTAAAGATCGACTATTTCATGAATTTAAAATGGCTCGTAGAATACCCTGGGTAGGGAAGTCCGCAAAGTCACTCAGGGGTGACTGTGTGGTATTAAGCTTCCGGACACCTGGCCTAGTTCGTCAAATTCTGAAGAGAGCTGGGGATCTTGAGGTTGGGGACAATATCTCTGTCCTCCCTTTGGGCTATTTCTATCGACCCTATAATGTCCCCTGTATGGTTGGGAGGAGCGGGTCTTCACATACATCTGGCCATCTTGTGCATCCAGTCTCCCTTAACAACCGTTTTTACATCCTCACCGCTTTAGAAGATATTGACTGACTAACTAAGCAGTATTGTTTGGCCCTAAACGGTTCAATTCTGCCCAGGGAGCCTGAGGCCATTGGTAACTGTTCCGCGACATGCCTGCCTCCGTCCCCTACACTAGGAGTACGGGTTGACAAGGTAGAGGAGATTGCCCCATGTAATAATCCTAGCAGCTCTGGAGGAGGTTGCCCTCTGCAAGGGAGACATAGTATGGCAGGGTGGGATGATCTGGGCGATATCCACTCAGTAGATCCAGCCATATCCAACTACCAGTATGGTCCCGCTGTGACGGTGGGTAATACACTCCCACCCCCCCCCGACCTCCCTTGTGGCAGCTTGCATCAAGGACAGGCAGTGCCTATCTTGACAATGGGCTCGTGGAACATTGCTGGGCTTAGGAAGAAAACTGCATCCCATGACTGGGCGGGGTTTATAGATCAGTTTGCTCTTTTGGCCTTTCAAGAAACTTGGGCTACTGACCCAGTCTTCCACCCGGGCTTTTTAAATCTTTCCAAAGATGCCCAACGTGGTCCGAAAAGCAGACCCATAGGTGGCCTTACATTCTGGGTGAGACAGCGACAGGGGTGGAGGTATGAGATGGTGTCCATTGATAGTCCAGACATAATGGTTCTATGGTTAGGCACAGATCATGACTGGGTCACATTGATAATTAATATCTATGCCAGAGGGCAACCTGGAGGGAGGCGTTTGGATACAGTTGTACTTTTAGAACGCTTTATAGATAGCCAGAGGGGTGGGTGTTCTTTGATTATTTTGGGGGATTTTAATTGCACCTGTGAACCACTGGATCAGGAGGATGGTAATTTAACCTCTGAGGAGGACTTGCAGTGGCATTTTCTGTCCTTAGATTTAAGCCCTATAAAAAAATGGATGGAAGCTGCCCTGCAACTTAAGGGGCTATGCCTGGAGAGGGGGTGCGAGCTGTTAATGGGAGGTCTCATTCAGATAGGGAAGGTGCCCACACATTTAATAATGGGCTGAGGAGTAGCTGTATTGATTTCCTTATGCTTAACATTGAATCATGGCACTCCCTTCTCGACGTGAAGGTCCAGAAACATACCAAAAGCGACCATGATCCTCTCATTATGACAATTAAGGCCCCAGGTATGTCAAAGATCCCTAACAAGACTGAGGTAGACCTACGATCTGAAATCCTGCTTTCTAATGATATGTGGAGGGTCAGATGGTCCTGGCTTAGTGAGAAGGAAGGGGATTTGGGTGATATGAAGGTCCTGGTGGCCCATTCAATAATGTGCCTCCAAAGCTGTTCCTCACAGGAAGATATAAACCAGATTATCACCCAGGTTCACAGTGACCTGTTTACAAACCTCAGAACTTTTTTTATTAAGGCCAGCAAAAATAAGGCAAAGGTTGGGGTTCCAAGAGCCTTGTGGTATAATAGAACATGTAGAGAGGCGAACCGAGTATTGGCAAAGGCGATTAGGTCAAAGGATCTTGGGAACATCAAACTTGCCAGGGCCTATTACAAAAGAACCTAAATGACTGCTAAAAAGGAGTGGGCCAATAACCGCTGGCAAGATCTGCTTACGGCTAGTAATGAAAAAAACATGGCCAATTTCTGGCAGTTAGTGTAGCAGGGTAGTGGTGGGCCATCTAACTCACTGGTAAACTTTGTCCCGCTGGACCAGTGGGCCAAATATTTTAAGGCACAATTCTCTTCGCCAAACGACAGCCTGGATGTTTTTAAAATTCCCACCCCAATACCTACTTTGGTATTTAAGGAAACTGAGGTAGCAACAGCCCTCTCCCTGGCCCAGAGTGGTTGGGCCTCGGGCCTTGACTGTGTCCCTGTGGATTTATTTGCCCATGACAAAGATAATTGGGTGACTTACATTACCTATCTAGCAAATGCCATTGCTAGTGGCGGGAGTCTTCCTGCATCTACACACAAGTGTCACAGGGTCTGAAACAACGGACACTAACGCTACAAAGGTCTTCCTGCTACTTGGTCTGGTACTGTTCTAGTCCCGGTCTATAAGAAGGGGGACCGCGCATTACCTGGTAACTATAGGCCCATTAGCCTCATAGTCTCTATCCAGAAAACAGTGGCGAGGCTAGTACTGAGTCGAGTACAGCAGTGGATGGAGGAATTTAACATATTATCATCTATGCAGGCAGGGTTTCGAGCCCATACCAGTGCAATCGACCAAATGCTTAGATTTGTAATGATATTCTGGTGGGTTGTTATCCTAGGTGGGGGTACGCTATACACGGCCTTCATCGATTTAAAGTCTGCATTCGACCTTGTCCCTCAGAATAAAATGTGGTGAGCTTTTTTGGAGGCTGGGAATGCCGACGGAGCTGTTGACCATGATAGTTAAATTGCATTATCAAAACTATGCCCAGGTCCGATGGGGCACACACGGAGAAGTTACAGATAGATTCCCGGTAACTAAGGGTGTGCGCCAGGGTTGCGTCCTTGCCCTTACCCTGTTCTTATTATTCATCGACAGGGTGGTACAGTATTATTCCACATGCCCCACCGATGCTCCAACTTTGGGGGGCCTAAAATTACCACTGCTCATGTTCACGGACTACACCTTGATTTTATCCAAGACCCAATCTGGTCTCCAGGCTGCGCTGTCCAGATTTGAGGAGATCTGCCATGATCATGAGTTGGTCATCAATGTGAACAAAACAAAGTTGATGGTGCTCCACTCCCAAAAGGTTAAGAGGGGCAAGGTCCATATGAATAAAGTCCTTTTAGAGCAGACTGAGATATTTACTTACCTGGGGGTAACTCTAAGTAGGAATTTGCACTGGGAGCCTCAAATTGATGTGCTTGCTCTGAAACATGCGCAGCTGGCAGGCGCACTTTTAAAAGAGCACAGGCTTTCTTTCACTAAACCCCTAGCTCCTGCACTAAAAATATATAATTCCAAGGTTGTGAGCGCTATTTTATATGGTGCAGGACTGTGGGGCCAGGAAGATATTACACCTATAGCCACAGCCCAAAATAAATGTATGCGGGCATTAACAGGTCTGCCGCAATCCACTCCTTTGGTGCCCCTGTTTTTGGACTTAGGATGTATCAGTATTGAGGATCTGGCCCGATTTAGGCCTATAGCACTGTGTAGAAGGCTGTGGGCCACACCTGAGCAGTCCTTTTATGCTAAATCCCTATTGGATTTTAGGGGAGTTGGATGCCTAAGTAAGATCAAGTGGCTTCGGCATATAAAAAATACTCTGATAGATATGGGGATGGATGGGTACACTGTAGGAGAATCCAGAAACGTCCCCCATCCCATCAAAAAAAGAGCTTAAAGCAGCTTATATGAACATGGTGAAGTCCAAAAGGTTTTCCTCTACTATCAGGCCCACCTTAACTAGGGATTTCCTGGCATTGAACCATGAGGCTGGCTTCGAACAGTATTGGGACATCATTTTAAAAACTCTGGACAGGAAGCTTTACCACCAGTTCCGGATAGGTTCCCTTCCTACCAGAGTTTTTTCTGGGAAATGGCTTAAACCAATGTCTGATTTATGCCCGCTGTGTTTAGGCCAGTCAGAATCAATTGCCCATATCCTATCTGTATGTCCAGCCTACAAGCCACCAAGGTTGAAATGGCTTAAACCCATTTGTTCCAACCTAGGTACAAGAGATTCTGTAGTTGCTCTAAGGATCCTACAGACCTGTACACATGAACCCATCGTGATTGCTATGGCAAAATTCTGGAGTTGGGTGTGGGTGATATGGGCAAACAAAATTAAGGGCTTATCATCCTAACTTGTCCACTTGGTTTTATTTTTCCTGTATTCTTAATGAAATTGTAACAGACCGAGATTTTATTCAATATTTTTAATTGATGTTTATAACAGTCATCAGTGCTGCGAACTAATGGTTTAATGCTCTTTTTAGGTAATTTATTGTGCTGAATTGGTTTTGTGTGATTTTATTATTAGTAATATTTATGTAACTATGGATTGTATTTGCTCATCCATTTGATAGTATGTCTTTTATGGTTTTACAATCTAAATAAAGACTGGTGAAACTGAAACTGATAACACCTACTGGAACGCAGAGGTACTTCTCGAAAAGTTTCCAAATCTAGTTTGATACCTGGGGAAAATTCTAAGGTAAGGAATCTCTAGCTATAAGTCTCTATCAGATTGAGAAGTTATTTTGATTGAGGACTCCTGGAGGACTATTTAAATAATGTGGTGGGTCAAGCAAGAGATGCAAGAAGGTATTTTTCCATGGGGCAGAGGGTGGCAAAAGATGCTGAGTTTGGCACTCTAAATGTTCACTAACATCTCGGAGTAAGTCCGGTCAATTATGGAACATATATTTAGTCAGACAACTGCTTTGCACAAATTGAACATAGTTTTTTTGTATTCTTAAATCCAATTCCAACCAAGCAGGTAAGAGCACCTGAATAGTACTGCACAAAACACAAATTTACCCTGATTCTGATCAGACGACCTAAATAGCATGTTTCTGGGGGTCCTCAAAGGAGACACTACATATTTCACATTTCAATTTGTGTAGGTGCTAATCCCAGCATTCCAGGCAGCAAGGAAGCCTAGAGTCACATATTCAAAACATGTTAAATTAAAGCTGCATAAGAACTTGGCGAAATACAATATCAATGGTGTGGGGTGATGACTCCTGCTTCTTCTGTAGAGACTTGATTCAGTGTTCTGAAAGTGGCAACACTCAGCAAAGAGTTATGCGTGAAAGGGAAACATATTTACAAGGCCATGAAAAGTCACGCAGGGTGACTTTAGGTGGCCATGTCAATATGGGGAAGCCTATTACACTGCCAGTGCATCAATAAAGGTGCAATGTTTTTAAAAGGAAAGCACAATGCAAGTGTTTCCAGAAAGGTGAAGTGGTGTCTGTCGTGTTACGCTGTTGCTCAGTATAATATTCAACATACTGCACGCGCTGTGGCTGCATAGCTTCCTAAAACTCCAGCGACTTAAAGCGCTATGTAGCACGCTTCCTGCTTCACTCTCCAAACTACCTGTCACCACACATAGGTAGTGCATTCATTATCCTTTGCCATATAAATTGAGCTTGTAAACGTGCTCCTCTTGATTTCAAGATCTCTTTCTTTCGAGGAAGCGCAATAGTTAGCTTAGAGGGGTTTAATTTCTCCAGAGACTTCCAATTACTTCTTTAGAATAGGCCCTAATTCTGAAACAATGCTGCATCAGCGCACTGAGATCACCAGCTCCACTTCCGCCCGAAGGACTGAAGCACAGACTGTGTTTGTGCACTTTGTGCGATGAACACTTCATACGTGCACACCTTGCGATCAATGATTGAGCATACTCCGTTTCAAGCCAGAAGATAAGCAAACATAAATTATTTTCACAAATGTGCGACCAAATCCTGTGTGACTCAGAGTCGAGCATCAATTTGCGAACGCCTATATGAGATGTATCACCCCTCCCTTTTGTGACTGTAGGTTTACCTGGCTTTAAGCAACACAGCGTCCCTGTCAGTGGCATCCGGCACGCAAAGCAGAAATAACCGAGGGCAACAGTACAAAGGCATCGGGTTTAATCCACACACGTTAGTTAATGTCAGCAGCTGAAATGTGTGCTTTGAGTAAAGCGCCGCCGCTGAGGGCTTCCTCCTCCTCGTGCCTTTGATCGAACGATGGCTCCCCCGTGCCCTCCCCCTGCTGCTGTTGTCGGTCTTGGAGTATATTTACCACCAGGAGGTGGGGAAGTCCATCTCATGAGACCCACCTCCTTGTGCCTGTCATCACCCACAGGAAAACCCTTCCCATCCTACAACTTCTCCAGCTGGACTCCTGCAGGCTTTCCAAGGCAGGCAGCATGTCGGAGGAGAACTCTCTCGTGATGGCAGACGGGCACCCCAAATCGGGCACCCCGGCGAGCCCCAACTGTACCACCGCCACCCCCGTGCCCGTGACGCCGCAAAGGGACAAGTGGAGCAAAAAGATGGATTTCCTGCTCTCTGTCATTGGATTTGCTGTTGACTTGGGCAATGTCTGGAGGTTTCCTTATATCTGTTATCAGAATGGTGGCGGTAAGGAATCATTTTTTGTATTAATTTATTTCATGAAATGGTAAAGAAATATTAAACCTCCAAATGCTGAGGCAGCATTATTTTCAAAATATCATTACAGGGAGAATAAGTTGAAGAGATAGAGCACTTATCAGAGAAATGGTTCTAGTAGTTCCTCTTGCTTCGGCACATCTCCGAATCACTTTATTTAATTTGATCCCCGAATAAATGAAATTGAGGTATTTATCAGGTCTGCACATTCAACCTTTTTAAAACACGAATACATTCAGACCTCAAAAGGAAGAGAATGGTTGTATTAACGCTTTATACATGTTTGGACGTAACTTTTCAGCATTCCTTATTAAACATGCTAACAGCATGAGACACTGATCACTTGTTGCATTTTATTATAAGGGGTGATTTTATGACACTTCCTAATATGCTGCTACAGAGAAGAAAGACTGCGCAAACTGTCTGAAGAAGTTAGCAATCATAGAACACAGGGCTATAATGGGCGTAGACAGAGCCTTTCAAGACGGGTGAGCCTTTTGCATTCGGTGAAAGAGATCTGAACCAGTGGGTCGAGCATCAGCTGCACATCAGAGTTCTGTAAACTTTGTGATCTTGGGAAATCTACTTTATTTTTCTGTTTCTCAGTTATCCTCGCATCTGCAAAATTGTGAATGGTAAATGAAGGCTAACTGGAGGTGCTGGTCGCAATGTGTAAAACAGTGCTTTTGAAAACACGTTATCTTCCTTTGCTATTGATGCAAATTAGCATTCATTTACATCTACAGTTTTCTAAAAGCAATCAGAAGATTAGGGGCATGTTTCACTCTTTAAACGGATCATTTGCAAATTCGTCTTGCAAACAGAAGACCCGTTATTTCGACACTTGGGACGGTTCATAAAATGGGATATTTGGGGATTTTACAAGGCTCCCATGTTTCCCTATTCCGTGCGTGAGTAACTCGTCCAGTTCAATTTAGTTTATTCACCTTCTGGTGTTTTTAATCCCAATTAGCCTTCAGAAACAAGTGGCTGCAAGTACCAGAGCAAAGAAAAAAATATACCCGGAGGGCTACTCAGACAGCGAATCAGGAACCTAAAAGAGCTGCCTATTTTGTGAATACCCGAAGTCATACTTATCTTACACTTTCAGGTTTCCCCTCTAATCATTGCCCAATACTCAGTTACCCACAGCTTGCATATGCAAATAAGCGATTTCATGACACTACCACGTTTCTTCCAACCTTTATAAAGTCAGTGGCATTTTCCACCTATGCAAGTAATACAGAAGTTAGGGTGTTGTGATTTTTGTGAATCGTGCACTATTTGTACCTGTCCAAAAGGGAGAACAGCCATAACAACGCGGGGATTACCCCGCACTGCCATTACAACGCGGGCATTACAATGAAAGTCGTTACAACGACTTTCGCTGGAGGACGCTGTTGGATAGGGAATAGTTTAATTTTCTATCCAACATCTTCCCTACTGTCAACGTGGGCTGGAGTTGGAATAGAAAATTAAACTATTCCACTATCCAGCGCCCTCCAGCGAAAGTCGTTGTAATGACTTTCGTTGTAATCCCCGTGTTGTAATGGCATGCGGGGTAAAAGCCCACATTGTCTTGACATACAACCGTGCAAAAGTATGATTTCTGGTGAAACTCACTTTCGTTACAAGACACACTTGTGTGGATTGTGAACTCTGATTGCATTGCCATTGGTTGGCGGGGCATTTCTTTAACACATTTCTAGTGTTTATCTAGAATTTGATCCTTCCCACCTAATTATTGTATCAATTGTCCATAATGTCAGTGGTGCGTAGATTTAAGGGCCAGAGATACTAAGTGATTTAGCGTCCGCAATCCTTGAGATTTAGTAAACCATTTGGGACTGCTAAATGACTTATTCATATATAGACAAAGCATTTTGCCAGTTGGAAAACATGTTCTGACTCGTAAAATGCATTCTGTGAATCAAACAGTTTGGAATAAGCGTGTAATGACAGTTCCTTCCAAATTGCTGGTCAGTATGGTATATCTCAAGGGTTTTCAACCATCTTTCCAGCCGCAAACCACTGAAATGTTACCAACTCCCAAGCCAGGGTGTGAATGATTCGCAGAGGGGGAGCGGTCCCTTTTGGACCCCTTCTCTATTTAGAATCGAGGTAGCAGCTTTGGGGGAGAATAAAAAGCGTCTGGGGGCTACTGCTTTCTCTCACTGAAGTTTTCAAAGCCCCAAAACTTTGTTCTTTTAATTTTTGTAAGCAGTCAGTGTTTCTTTAGGGATCTTGGTTTACATAAACATATGGGGGAGATAAGATTTCCCAAAAATTCATGCAGTGCTGCCCCCGCGAGGTTGCGCTGCGTTGCGCGACATGGAGGGAGCAGGAGAGCGCCATATCTTCAGAGATATGGCTCAATCTTCATCTTTCCCTTAGCGCTAGGGTGTGTGCATTAGTCTAGCATAAGTTTTGTACAGGAAGAATTCCCAGACATAATGCAAAGTCTTTCACACTTTGTATGCGTGCTGCACAGATGCAAAATCGGTGAAAGGAGAAATGAAAGCATTTCTCCTTCCTTGCACCTACTTGAAAAGGGCGCAGTTTTCTCGCGCTAAACCCAATCTATATTATTTAGTAAATTTGGTTTGGCGTGAGAAACCTTGTGTGGTAGCATGGGAACACCCATGCTCCACCCTTGGTACGCCCCCAGGCGCAAAGTAAAGTGAACCAGAGCTATACGCTGCTTCGCATTACTTTTCCATTATTTCCAGTGCTAAACAAGTTTATCGCTGAAAACTAAATAGGGAAGAAAACGTCACTTTTGTGATGCAAACCCAGCGCAAAATCTTAGTAAACCTCCCCTGAAGTTTTCCATTTTGTAATGCAGTCACCGGGATCGTTGTCTGCCATTCCTTGCAGGCGACAGTCCCTGTGGTTGTAGCCAATCACAGGGAGTCAGAAACTACGACCTGCTTAAAAGATATTAATTAGGCGGGTCGTTCTGCGAACCCCTGTGATTCCTTACATTATGAACCGACCTTGAAGCAAATAAGTTAGTTTGCAAAATAAAATACTGTTGCAAGAAAATTGGGACACAAATTGCTACCACGTTTTGAAGCAGTGTGTACACATATCTGGCTCTTACTTATACACAATTTGTTCTATACTTCAGCCCTTATTCCAATTTCAACGCTAATACCGATCAGCACCTGATTTATGATTAAAAAATGCCTGTGAACAAGCACCATAAACTCGTGCACCTCGCAACAGGTGGAAACAGACACAGTAGCTGTGCTCGCCCATTCCGAAGGCTGGGAATTGGATTGGGGTTGTAATTCCGCACCGACTGATTTCCGCACCCCACAGCATCACAAACTCTGTGTGTGAAATGACCATAACACATCTATGCGTCGGTTAGAAAGAGGGTATTATATGTATTCCAAACAGAGGGACAAGAAGAAAGGAACAATAAAGTAAAGGTTGCGGAGTTTAGAGAGAAAAGAACAGGTGATTCCGGTAAATAAGAACTCAAAGAAGAGCATGGAGGATAAAAGAGCAGAGAGGTTGGCAAGCCCAACGGTGACAAACCAGATGCGCATAGAGTGGGAGAAGGATAAGGAGGAGTGTAAACAAATAATACCGCACACTGCCTCTGGGTTCGAGTCTCGGTAACGACGCCAAAAACCTCCTGTGATTCTGGGCAAATCACTTAATCTCCCCGTGCCTAAAATGAATGCGTGTCCTCATGTAGCGTAACTGGTGCTATGTAAAGCGCTCTGATACCTGATTCAGTACTCTGAGCTCATGATGTGACTCTAACCAGTGGGCGAGTACCGAGGCCGTTCCATTGTTCACAAGAGTAGTGTCCAGTAAGGGAAAGTCTCCCTGGTGTCTGTCCCTGACATACACATAGGAGAGCAACACCATCCCCGTAACACGAAAGGGCAGATTTGACGTTTTTCCCCTTGATAAATATAATTTGAATTCAGCAGAATGTTTGCTACAGCCAGGAGCCCTGCCAGGGTGCATGGTCCAAGCGTCACCCGGCCCTATTCTACTCTTCGAACAGTGTAACCGGTCGAGTGGCTGCTGAACTCCCAGTTTCTACGGACTTCGGGGTCCCACAGAGCAGGGGTCCCAGAGGACAGAGCTGCTGCAGCTTCACTCACGAGGCTTTTCTTCTGGGGGATGAGGACGATGCTAAGCAGCCCATGCAGTGCTGAGTCCTCCCTGCAGTCGCCTGCCCCCACGCATTACCGCAGCACCCACTCGAATGTCTTCTGAAGGCTCTCGTGAAAGCCGCCGTAGGGCACAGAACATGTCTCCTCATTCACCAATGTTCACATTGACATGTAGCGAGAAACTCCCCAGAGCCCAAGACACGCAGATATGACTATTATTATTGTTATTTGTATGTGTAGTAGTAGAAATACGTGTTTTTCAATTCAATTCAATAAATGTTTATTCAGCAAGTAAGATCACCATAAAAGAACACAGATCCAAAATAATACGGTCTAACCTGTTTTTTTATGGTGCTTGCTTTCACAATCTTGTGTTTCAAAGCGCTGTAAACAGCAGGTGCTCCCTGTGCTTTTTGTAAACCATTATGAATAATAATGGGTCACGCATGCGCACTGAAAACAAATGCAGGTGCTTAGAGAAGAGGAAAGAGAGGGAACGTTCCACCAATGAGGTATCTCAAGATGTACACTGTATGACACTGGCAATTTAACAACGGTTTGGTAAATCTGTCAATTGTGTTTGCTTTAATGTGGTCTCCCCCCCAAAAAATAAAAAGCGAGCGAGCGAGTTAGATAAAAAAAAAAACGCTCTGTGGTATTGATGAAGAAAAAGGAATGACCCTCCCTCAAAGACGTGCAGTGTACGTAAAAAAAAACAGTCCTTTATTTATTTTAGAAGACGTGTTTTGACGCTTGTTTCCATGGTAGATGGAAGTAAGGGGCTGCAGGAGAAAGACGTGCAGGTAAGACGTTCCTACCGTGGTACAATCCTTCGTTGTCAATTCCAGCGTGGTAAAGCCACTTGCGATGTAAAATTCGCGTGGTAATGCCATGCGTGGAACTTGTATTAGTTGAAAAATCATATATTCTGTGAGGGCCTGCAAGGAGGGATTCGGCCACCCTGCCTTACAGAGGCACATCTAGGCGCTATGTGTCACGGAAGGTCTCGGAGGCAGGTATGTCGAGTACGGCAGGGTGGCACACAGAGCGGCACCAATGCCACGTGGCTTTACACTGCCGGTAGAGACGGTTTCCCGGCCCCACCTGTGAGAGACACTCCGGGGGCTGACGCTTCTCATATCTTAAAAAGCTAACTGCAAGTGACGGCAAGGATGTGCCTTTTGGGGAGCCTTCCACGAGACTGAACGCTGTCTTCAAAGGGCAGCTGCTGGCATCTCCCAGGGCCACAAAGCGGGAAACCCGTCTTGGAGCGATTCATGCTTCATAAGGTGCGGAAAAGCATAGGCTAGCAGAAGTCAAGCCAATTCAGCACGTGGGCTTAGACGTCTGCATCATACACCGACCAGAGTAGCCCGGGGAGAGAAGAGATCGTCTGTCAAGCGACCCCCCCCCCCAATCTGCTTGCCGACAGGTCGGAGAAAAAAAAACATATTCCGCTTGTTCGTGGAAAATGTTTAGACAAGAGTCAGGAAACAAAAGACAGAAGTTGGGGGAAGCGATTCTTCTGTGGCATTGCCAGCCACATACAGTGCAAACTTGTATCATCCCATGGGCACACACTCAAGGGTAGATTGTACATATTCACCAAATTAGGAGAATGCGTCTTTTTGAGAAAGGGCTAAGTGTATATCAACGTTTCATTCTTGGCCCAGTCACCTCACTGTGTAGTTTATCTTTCTTTGATCAGAAACATGTTGCTGCCTTATTTTTGGAGCATATAAATCAGCCGTTACCCTCAAAGAGGAGGTAAATAAAAAATATGTCACCCTGAGTGGGATGGGTATGCCCAGACGTGGATTCTGTGCTCCCCATGCCACTGGAGTCAAGCTATCCTGGCTGATGAGGGCTGAAAGCCTGAAACTTGGTCCTAGGATGCTTGTTTCCAGTCCAGGGAGAACCTGGTCTGGCAGTTCGGAATGGACTGTTCCCATTGTGTGTGCAAACAAATCCTAGGCAGTAGATTAGTGGACAAACAAGTAATATAAAATGACAGCGAAAAGTAACAATCAAAAAAGTTTTTGGACACCAACGATATTGTTTTCTTTTGGTGTCTTTGTTTTATGATCATGTATTTTGTGTATTAATTATCTGAATTTTAATTATTGTGTCTGTTACTATACGGTTGATGTTTAGTCATCCACCTGTAAGAATTTTAACTGTATTCATTAAAATTATGACTGTTTTATGTGAAAAACTTTTTTGATTGTTACTTTTCGCTGTCATTTTATATTACTTGTTTGTCCACTAATCTACTGCCTAGGAATTTTTTGCACACATTGTTTTCCCTGCCCTAGGAGTTTGTCGACACTATTGTTCAGGGGGTCCTTGTTGTTTTCAATCCTGTTCCCATTGTGCGCAGGGTCAAGACTGATTTGCATATGGCTGGGTCCAAACTGGAATGCCATGATGAGCAAAAAAACGATGGATTTTGGCCCAGATCTCTGGTTTCTCTGGTTTCGTTCCGTGCCCTGCATCGCATTTTGCGATGCAGGGCACGCTACGAAATTCGTTTTATTAATTTAAATGTTTACTTACCGGCAATCATTCAGATTCCGGTGTTTATCACCCACGACACTGCCCCTCCCCCGCCCCGCCTGCCTGCCCCACCGCAACTCCCTCCACGGACCGCGGCTGTGGCCCAGGCCTCCTCCATGACCTGTGGCAGCACCTGCGCAAATGTTTCGCACAGAAAGTGGGAGTAACAGCCCAATTGGCATGCAGTGTTCACCGACTACAATGCAAGGCTGGCAGAAGAAAACATTTTCTTACTCCAACTATCCAGCCTCTTTGATTCCCTGTCCGGGGTTGCAGAAGGGAGTGCACCATTGGAAGTAGAGGCTTGGACCATCAAGCTCTCAGGGGTAGTGTGATTGGTGAGATAATTTGGGTCTCCCAGTGCAGGGCAATGGTGTTGGCCAACAGTCCTATTCACAGAACCTTGGACCAGGTTCCCAGAAAGACATCTGTTAAGGCCTCATTGAAAGGCAGCAAGTGTTTTGAGGTGAAGACACCTGGCTGCAGGTCCTCTGTCAAGATATTAATATTGACTGCCATGGAAGAGAGCTGAAGGTCCAGGACCTCAGCTGTCCTTCTTACCACCATAGCGTATGATCCTCACTCCTCCATAGCCATGGTAGGGGGAGCAAGCAGGCCAGGATCTGGACGGGTATCCAGTCCTCTGGCCTCACCAAATTCCTTGTACCAGTATAAGGCTAGTCTTGTAAAGGGTCCAGCGACCCATCTCAATCCTCCTCTATTCCAAGACCTTCAGAATAAGGCTTAAGTACCGACCTAGGACATAAGGGTTCTGGTATTGACGCCAGTAGGTGCAGATCTGACTCCGGGTCATTTGGTATGAGAATGGGGCTGGGGCCACCAGGGGGCACTGGCAGTGTCGGGAGTCTCAGTGTTGGGGCTGGTGCTGGGGATGGTTGCAATTGTATGACCGGTGTTGGTCCGTATGCAATGCCGGATCCATGTGGGGGGGGGTCATCAAGGCTGGTGTCCAGAGCCGTCAGTGCAGAACCTGATGGAGCTCCCTCTGAGCCTCTGGGGCCTTAAGGCGTTGCGGTAGGGTTAGATTGCCAAATATGAGGCACATGGCATCATAAAATTCTTCGAGATGAGTGGGGGTTGCTTTGGCTCCAGTGAAGGCGGAGGTAGTGTGGATCTGACCCAGGCGCAGTTTCGCAGGAACGAGTTCTAGAATGACAAGACTCCTCTGTCATGTTGGCCGATGGACGGGGAGAAGTTAAGGCACGCTTTGACTTCTTGCGCTTTTTGTGCTTCTTACCTACCCGACTTGACGGCTTTGAGTGGGAGGACGAAGACTTTGGACCCCTGGATCGGGGCTCGGACCTTCCTCTCGACTAGGACCGTGAACAAGACCTCCAAGGATAACGACATGGTGCTGAGTGCCGGGCTGCAAGCAGTTTTAGGGACCGCTCCATCAAAACTTTCAGAAGGTCAATTCTCGTGCCAGGGAGCAGAATTGCTCATTTGAATGTAGGATTAAGGCCTGCTATGTCAACTGCAGGTCCCTCCCTAAACATGCAGAGGACATTTGGCTAAGCATTCACAATGAGGCATGGGACCTGGTCTTTCTAACAGAAACCTGGTTCAGGGCCAGCTCCCAGTCTGAAATCGCGCAGGCAGTCCCTGCAGGTTACAGGATGGTGGCGGTTAATCGTGTTAATAACAGATTGGCAGGTGGTCTTGCAGTTATAATGCGGGACAAGTGGGAGATTTCTTATAAAAAAGTGGAGAATACTGGTCCTATAGAAGCCATGTCGTTTAATATATTCTGCTCTAATTTTTCTATCATGGCAGGATTACTGATATATAGACCCCCTACCTCGCCAGTTGCACATTTGATGGACCTTTATGGCATCATTGGGGACTTAGTTTTAGGGTACCCTACTTTCACAGTTTTAGTGATTTCAACCTGCATGCCGACATGGCGAATGATCCGGCTGCCAGTAAATTGATGGATGCGCTTCTGGGGTTTAACCTTGCTCAGAAAATCCATGCAGCTACGCATAGAGGGGGGCATATGTTAGATCTTATTTCTAGCAATGATTGTACTCTTAGTACAGATGTCCCTCGTCAAGTCACCTGGTCCGAATACCTCCTTGTCCCCATTAGGTTAGAAAGGTGCTCCTCCTTGGGACTTTCTTTGCCCCAAGTAAAGGAGACTAGAAAGTGGAGTAATATTACTCGGACTAAATTTGAAAGGATATTGGCTGGAGTACCGTTTGTATTAACAGGTGACCCTAGTCACGATGTTACTGCATTCGACATGCATCTCTTTTGCTTTGGATAAAATTGCTCCAGTAGAAAGGAGGCATGTAGTGAGGTCACGTCCCTCCGCTCCTTGGTTTACGGATAAATTGCGTATAGCAAAAAGTGCTTGTAAAAGATTGGAAAGGACTTGGCGACGGAGCTATGCTCCAGAAGCTAAACTAATTTATAAGTCTGCTCTTCGGTCCTTCCAGCGTGCCAAACGTCGCAACATTAGGGAGCATTAAACTGTGCAGATTAAGTCCGCTAACAACTCTATGAAAGAGATTTTTAAAATTGTGGAAAGTTTTACTAACTCGAAGGCTTCCCAAACTCCCATTCAACCCTCGGAATCCCTTTGCAAGAGCTTAGGTAGATTCTTTCATGATAAAATTACAGATATTTATGCGGCCTTTCCTCCTCCAAAAGAGCAGGGCGGGAATTCTGCCACGATGGGCCTCACCCAAGTGTGGACATCCTTTACTTTTTTTGAGAGCAATCAATCTTTGATAGATCTACATAATGTAAAATCAGGTTCTCCAGCGGACCCATGTCCGGCCAGGTTTTTTAGGATACTGGCCTCAGGGCTGAATCCAGCTCTTAATGCTATTTGGTATCAGTCATTGGAGACAGGTATTTACCCGGCTGACTGGAAAATAGCAGCGGTTCAGCCTATCTTAAAAAAAGAGGGTGCTGATCCTGCGGTCCTGAAACATTTTCGACTCATCTCTTTGCTCTCAGCCCCCGCAAAAATTCTGGAAAAAGAGGTACAGAGGCAGCTCTCTGCTTTTTTAGATTCCAATGATTTGTTACACAGCTCTCAGTCAGGTTTCAGAGCGGGTTTCAGTACAGAGACAGCTTTGCTAGAAGTTACTGAGACTCTGCGGGAAACCTTGGATCAGGGACACTGTGCAATTCTGGTGCTATTAGATCTCTCGGCAGCGTTTGACACGGTGTCCCATAAAATCATGCTGCACAGATTGGAAAGTCTGGGAATGTCAGGCAAGGTGTTATCTTGGTTTCATTCTTTCCTTGAAGGCCGATCACAACACGTGGGTCTTCACCCTTTTACCTCGGAAACCAAGTGGCTCTCCTGTGGAGTCCCTCAGGGCTCGGCGCTCAGCCCACTCTTTTTAATATTTATCTGGCCCCTTTAGCTGCGGTGGTAGAGAACTGTGGTCTGAAGATCATTAGCTGTGCAGACGATATGCAACTGATGTTTTCGTTTAAGGAAAAGGAGGGTGTGGACTTAGCCAGCTTCAAGTCTTGTCTGCTAAATATTGTTGCATGGATGACAGACAATTGCTTGAAGCTGAATACAGAGAAAACTGAGGTTCTTTTCTTTAACAACAAGTTCCCCTTGCAATCGGCTCTGTGGTGGCCGCCTGAACTTAATCCTCCCCCTACACCGGTTAGGACTGCCCGGAACGTAGGTTTTAAACTGGATACCGCACTCTCAGGGAAGGAGCATATTGCGCAGGTGTCAGCAGTATGTTTTTGGAAACTCAAGACCCTGCACAGATTCTTACATTTCCTCCCTGTAGACTGCCGGAAGACAGTCATCCATGCAGTTATAACATCACGCTTAGACTATGTTAATAGTCTATTTATAGGACTACCGGAATATTTGATGGTCAGGCTTCAGATTATTCAAAATGCGTCAGCCAGACTTATTAGAAATGTCCTGATAAGACATAGCATCTCCCCTCATTTGGTGAGTTTGCATTGGCTGGTGATAAAGAAAAGAGTCCTTTTTAAGACACTGATCATGGTTCATCGGGCTTTGCACGATGTCGGCCCAAAGTATCTGAAATCTAGAATTCAGAGGTACAGGCAACCAAGGACATTACATTCCAATCATCAGAACCTTTTGAAAGTCCCCAGATTCTCAAAAGTCAGGATTGGTGGGCGGGCTTTCTCAGTAAGTGCCCCTTCGCTCTGGAACTCTATGCCTGAAGAGCTAAGGAAAATTCCTCTGGAATCGGCCTTTAGAAAAGCTCTGAAAACATGGCTGTTTTGTTTGGATTAGGTTGGTTTCTTTTTCCTGCTGTTTATGGGGTCTTTTCGGTCTATGCAGTTGTGACTAGCGCCGGGACACTTCCGTTGGAGGTAGCTGTGCGCGATATAAATTACTATAATAATAATAATAATAATCCATAGCCCAGCAGTTGGATCATGACCTGGAGTCATGGTCAGGCTCCAGACACCAGAGACCAACAAAGTATGGGCCTGTCACCAACATGGCGCAGCGACAGGTGCCACGCAGCTTGAACCCAAAAGTCTTCTTCGTTATATGTTGGGAAAAACATACACACCAAAAAGGGTCGACAAAATGTCAAAAAAAGTATGTCAAAAAGTGACAGAGAGTAGCTCTCTTACTGGATCTACGCTGGCTGGTGCAGAAAAAAAACCTGATGTCAGGACGCCAAGGTGGTGCCTATACAGGTGACACAAATGTCACAATCGCGCCAACAGTGCCGACGATGTCACGCGGATCCGACGGATGCCATTTACCAGCGCACATGGATATTGGTAGAAGAAAAATCTTCTGGATCCAGTCTGACGCCTGGAAAATTCAAAGATAAGGAATGTGTGGCTAGATGTATCTATCAGATGTGGTACCACAGTAGAACAACTCACATACTACAAAAATGCAATTCATAAATATACAGCTGGAGAACCCCACCTCTGCCTCTCCTATCTTATGGGGGTAGAGATCTCCACCATGTGTATAGAGATCTCTGAACATGTAACTATACGTTTTGGTAAAAATATATGGGAGGGGCACGAGGGAGTGGTTGGAAAGTGGGGACTGCTTACTACTGTCATATAGCTGCTATATATCTTTATAATGCGTTAAGTTAGCATAGGCACATTACATGTTTAAACGCCATTTTTCCTTTTGCTGCTTCTGCACACGACACTTAATTGTTGATTTAGCTTTCAACCTAGTAGTTCGTTGTGATTTACATGAGAATAATATGTTATTACTCTGATATCAGCTTTGCTCAATAAACTATGTCTGTACAGAGAGTGCTGAAGCTTCAGGAACAACAAGATACTGAATTGTTATGAGGTCTGATCTTCGCGCCTTCATAGACATAACATAAGTGCAGCTTCTGCCAACTTTGGCTTTAAGGCGGGTTTTATATTGCTTTGCTGGACACACGCAAACACACTTGATGCTGTTCGCATGCAGAGAGAGCTGGTGTATGCTGATGTGATCTCTTCATTCTAGGATCCTGAGGTATGGGCCCGCCCTAATTCAACCCAAAGAGACCTTCTTAGCTATTAATATAATATGCGAGTTAGGGAGGGTGAGAAATAAGTGTTGTTAACTCTTATTCATTTACAGCATGTTAACATGCTGTCACCATTCGCTTTCTATGGACTAGTAACTATGCTAATAACTTTGCTTTTGATAATATGTTTCCTTGTATTATCTAAGATACTGCGCCTGAGAAGACGACATTAGTAAATAAATATTTCAAATGTTCACGTGTTCTTCTTTACTCCACGTTCTGGTTTGAAATGATTGTATAACGCAAGAGTGCTCATGTGTTCCACGTAACCTGAGGTATTGTAAGCTCATGTTCTGGTTTGTCTAAACATTGGGAGTTTGTTATGACCAATGAGACACTGTAGCTAGCTCGGTAAGGGGTTTGTTGGGTACTAAGGTGAGTTTTTGGGTGACCCTAATTCGCTGAGGTTCCAATCCTCTGTGCACAGTTCTGTGTGAGAACAGAAACCCTGCTACATGGCGCCCATACGTTGGTGGACTTATATCATGACACTCGAGGAGTATATCGTTCAAACCTTAACCCCTTCACTGTCGTTTCCGGAAAACGGTGGTGTCGGTGAAACCTACCTATTTTTTGAAATAGGTCTTTTCAAGCTTGATTCTATCTAAAACGGTTTCTTTGAATTACTACCCAGTTGTGCTACAAAGTTGACTTTGTTTTTCTGTGGTTCCGGTGAAATCATGGCTGTGGCTGTGGCCATTGCGCAGCATAGTCGCATTGCGGTGCGCACTAATCTACAGACATACCAAGTCCCGTTGGAGGGCATGGCAGTGATTTTAGTGGTGTGTGCGGATCCGGCGTACCGGTTCGAACTGTTTTATTCATGGGTAACGTTTCTGGCAGTGGACGCAACTTCTGGTGTGTTCCACACCTACACACCCTCCCCTGTACCGGCTGAATACACCCCGTACAGGGCACTGGAAATACCTATTGATCATTGGCAGCATCGCGTTTGGTTTGATGGCGCCCTCCCCCACTCTTTGTCTGCTGCGAGGTTAGGTCCTTTGTCCATTCCAGGCACGAATTGGCCTGCTTTGGGTGGATTTACCCCGCACCCGAATCACGGCGCTTGTCCCCTTGCTGATATTCGCAGGCTGCATGTTGTCTCGATTGCCGTGATTCGTGCATTAGTGCAATACATTGGTCGTCATCTCCCGGGAGGTCCCCCGGGGGGTCCGGCCGTTCAAACGGAACATGGCGGCTTGAGACTAAATCCAGTTATGGTAAATTCGGTTTTTGGTAAGCGTCCCGATAATAAGGATGACTTTCCTTTCTGGCTTGCCGAGAAGTTTGATCAACTGGACGCTGTGTTTCCGAATTCTACTCCTGCTGATAAACATAGAATGTTGACGATTACTTTGCCTAAGGATTTAACTCCTGAGCTCATTGACTGTGAAAGCTGGGGAAAAACTTTTGCGGCCGTTTATACGAGGTGTTTTGGCACCCCGTCTATGACCGTACTGCCTACGATCGTTAAACGTGTTCAGGATGATCACGGACCGGAAGCAGCGGTTGAATTGGGTATGCGCCTGTGTGGTTCTTTTGAGATTGTGAGCGATCTCATTCTCTCCAATATCAAAGGAGATGCAGTGAACTTTCAGGTGTCGAATGCTTTGGCTGCTCTGCCCGATGCCGATAAACCCCGACAGTTAGCGAAGATAGTTGTGGCCGCATTTAAAACGATCGGCCGCACAATTAGAGGTCTGAAATATTTTGCAGTTAAGGAGAAAAAACAACCACAGGGACAGTCTGCTACAGCAGATGTCCAGCCCAAGTCAAATAAACAAAATTGGCCTAAAAAACAGAAACAGGGGAAGCAGCAACAGCAGACTCAGGATTCATATCCTGCGCCGCAAGTTCCTGCGCCAACTGAAAGAGTATATGATTTGCGCGATCGCGCGATGATTAAATCGCCTGATAGATTTCAGGTTTCTGAACAACGCTCTCCTCGTTCCTTTCAGGACTCATCGGCCCCGAAGACCGGTGGAGGAGGAGGCGGTAGGGGACGTGGTGGCCAACAAGGACGTGGCCAGTCCCGCCAGACAGACGGCGCGGCGAAGCAGGAGGATTCTACGCCTAAAAGACCACAGTTTGCAAAAAAGAAAGTCGCAGCCTTAACAGCGCATCGATATGCCACAGATAGTGAGAACGCGGCTTCGGAATCTGACGTGGGCTCTGACCTTGCTGGACAGCGCGGCGGAGATTACCATAGTGAGAGAGGCGCTGCGTCCACTACTGAGGGTGACAGCGACTGATGTCTACGTTGTAATAGAAACAGCAGATACAAGGCTTGCTCCCCCTGATAGACTTTATGACATTGTCCTGTTAATTGAAGGTGACATACAGCGTACCGTCAAAGGGGTATTTTGGGAAAATCTGTCTTCTACGTATGATATTTTGCTTTCGGAGGCTGACTGGCCCCCACCTTTTGTGCTCGCGGCGCCGCGAGGGGAGGAGGTAATCCTCCCCAGTTTCGCAAACACTGTCTCGAAAGAGCATGCGCAGCATTTTGCAGAAGAGTGGGCTCGGGCTCTCGCACTGGCTCTGTACCGTAACCAATGTGGTTGGGACAAATTATCCCCATGCCACGAAATTCCGTTGCGGTCTCAGCCGCAGCCTCAACCTCAATATCCCATTCGGCGTGAGGCTAAGGCTTCCGTCGCGGAAATCCTTGAACAATTAGAATATCAGGGAGTTGTTGAAACGTGTGTGTCACCGATGAATAATCCTCTTTTTACTGTGACCAAGCCTGACGGATCTTATCGTTTGGTATTGGATTACCGGCATTTGAACTCGCATTGCGGTAACTGTGCAGTACAGAATACTCACGGCTCTGCCCTAGTGGATAGTCTAGTGCGTAAGCATTTTAAAACAACGCTTGACATATCCAACGGTTTCTATGCCCACAGATTGGACAGCTTTAGCTCCCAATGGACCAGTTTTACATGCGCTGGGGTACAAAAACAATTCCGGCGTCTCCCAATGGGCTATAAGAATAGTCCTGGTATATTTACCGCACGCATAGTCTCTATTTTGGAGGCACTCGACCCGGATGCTTGTTCGTATGTGGATGACATGTATCTCACAGACGACGATATTTGGGAGCATCTGTGTCGTGTAAATTCTGTTATTTGTAACTTTGCAGACATGGGTTACAAATTTAACTTTGCAAAATCGCACATTGCTGAGCACACAGTGTTGTTTCTGGGCTATGAGCTCAACAATGAAGGTAGAGGTTTGGCTCCTCACTTCTTGGAGAAATGCGCACAGTTGCGCGCTCCAACTACACTGAAAAAATTACAGTCTTTGCTGGGCTTTTTAAATTTCGGGAGGACATACATTCCGGAATATGCCCAGCGTATCAAGCCTTTGTATGCTTTGATACAACCAAATTTTTCCAAATCATGCTGGCTGCCTGAGCACTCAGCCATCTTGCAGTCCTTGCAGGCTGATCTGCTCGTTTCTAAGTTTTTACTGACTCGTGACAACCATACCAACCTGGTGATAAGAATTATACCGGGGACAGTGGGTTTCACGTACCTCACTTTTAATGAAGGAGACACAGTACCTATTGCTTACAAGTCACACTTGTACACTTCGGCTGAGATGCGGTTTCCCACTGTGGAAAAGGTTTTGACAGCTGTGCAGATGGCTATTCTTAAGAAACGGGCTCTGTCACAGGGGAAACGCATGTTGGTTGTTACACCCTGTCCTCATTTAGAGGCAGTCACGAAAGCCAGTGTACCAAATTCAAAAGCTTTGCACCCTAGGTGGATTCAATGGGCTGCGTCCTTGACGTCCACGGATGTCACGTTTATATTTGACGCCTCGTTGCGGTCGCAGGAGTACTTGCAGTATGAGTTTGTTCATCCTGCTCCTCTAGCTATGCGACCTTTGGAGGACTTCCATTGCATCATTTACACGGATGGGTCGGCGCAGGTTGCGCATGGCTCTAAACATGCCTACGTTTCCGCTTGCGCAATTGTGGTCGGTGCTATGTTGAATGATGAGTTCATCTCCAGGGAAGTGCAGACGTTGCCACTGGGAGATTGCACCGCCCAATTGGCAGAGCTTCGTGCTCTCTTACTAGCGTTGGAGTACGCTGATCCTAGTGTTACTACTCTTATTGTAAGTGATTCTTTCTACTGTGTTCAGTCTTACAATGAAAACTTGTTCTTTTGGATTCAGAATGAATTTCGTGATTCCAAGGGTAGCACAATAAAACACAAGATGATCTGGGTTCGAGTGACAGAGCTTAAGGCTATGTTGCCGCTCGTTTTTGTAATTCATACTCTTGGCCACCAGCGTGTGGGAGTCCACGCTGTCGGTAACTCGCTTGCTGATGAAGCAGCGAAATCAGCAGTGTCTACATACTTAGTTGCAGCAGTTACACGGTCCAAAAGTAAGATTGATAGTGACATCTTGGCAGCTGTTGCTGCCACTGAGAAGGGAGGTAAACATCCTTCGGGGTTCCCTTCGAAGTACACATACCACTTAAGTCCCGAGAAGGTTCCTTTTGTGAAAATTCCTGATGTTGGTGAACGTTTGATTCCCAACGCGGATCGCAGGGCAGACTTGATTACTGCGGCTCATGAAGGTGTGGCGTCTGCGCATGCGGGCGTCTCAGCCACTGTAACTCATTTACAACATCATTTCTGGTGGCGGGGACTGTACAAACAGACACGTGATTATGTCCTTCTTTGTGACATATGTCAGCAGATTAAACCTTCGACTGCTGCGCGTCCGCCACAGACTCAGTTGTACATATCTAATAAACCACTAGGTTGTGTTTATTTAGATCACTGCGGTCCTTTTTCATCTGATACTGCGTATAAGTACATCTTAGTTGCAGTTGATTCATGCACACGCTTTGTGTGGGTTTGGCCCCATCGCAGCGCTGATTCACGGACTGTCATAAGAGATTTGCGCATCTTTCTAGGGATTTTTGCCTGTGGTACCTTCCATTCGGATCAGGGTCCGGCTTTCGCCTCTAAGGCGTATAAGGATGCCTTGCATTCGATGGGGGTCCAAGTCAAGTTTTCGTCTCCCTACAGACCTGAGGGTAACAGTGTAGTGGAGCGAATGAACCGTGATTTAAAGCAATCTTTGACAGCTCGAGTTATAGGCACTGGCAGAAACTGGCTAGCCCACCTCTATGGCGTGCAGCGTGCTCTTAATAATCTCCCTAGAAGGTCTCTGGGTGGGCGGACCCCATACGAAATGCTCTTTGGCATCAAGATGTTCATCCCTGACCTTGACGGTCTAGACTGCGTGGCTCGCGCCACGACCTTTGACGTAGATGAACATTGTACTGTTTTACAGAATCTACAAAAGACCAGAGACAGTCTTGCAAAGGAACATTTGCCCTCCACGTCGGATGTTGCGTTGCAGATCCCGGTAGTCGGCTGGCTACCCCAAGTTGGAGAACTGGTTCGAGAGAAGATCGACAACAAGAAAGAATTTGGTCCTTCCTATCGAGCTCCGGTTCCAGTCCTTGGAGTGAAGGGCACAAGAACAGTCATTTTACCACCACTTCCTGGTCGTAAGGAAAACAGGTTTATCTCAATTGACAATGTCAAGATACACAGAGTGGCCGATTCTTCTTAGCATGACACCGGCTGTTTCCTGTCCTTCCATTGTGAGAAATTCAGTTTTGCCCACTGCTTCTAATCATGAAACTGAAGTGGCAATCGAGTTGCCTGCTATTTCCAGTCCTTTATTAAGTGCTTTGCCCGGTACAGACCTTGCTGAAATAGACTATACTTACCCCACTGACTTGTCCATGCCTGACCTGCAATCCCGTTTGGCCACAGAATCCAGATTTTCATTTGACTCTGTTTCCAATGCCTCGAAGAACCCCTCACGTTTTGCAGTTTATGCCAGCTTGTTTAAAAAACATTTTTTAATTCCGCCTTGGACATATATATGGCTGGTGCTTTTTTCAATTTATCTTTTTATGTCAATTGGGTTTGTGTTTTATTTTTTCCGTCTTATGAATGGACACTATGTCGAAGAAAGAACTTGCATTCGACATCTAAATGGAACTTTGGCCCCCCCCTTCCTCATCGCATTCTGCACACAGATTGAAAAGAGACTTAACATTTGTTAATATCACTGCTTGGCCTGTCCTTGATGGGATAGTGTGGGATGCCGTTAGGTTTCAAATTCATGGCCCGACCGAGGTTGTTAATGTCCCCAATGTGCTTAGGGTTAACATGGGGGATGTTGTGAAACAAAACATTTTTTCTGATGATTGGGATGTTCGGGCCGTAGAGTCTTTGTTTTCTGATTTGAAATACTATGCTGCCTTTGATGCGGAAGATTTGTACTTAGAATCTGCTAATTATGGTGATTTGTTTTGCTTTCAACATTTTGGCAATCACTTCTTACATAAAACAGCGTCCAGAAGGAATACTGTAAATTATACTCAATGGGAGCATTGCCCAGCTCCTACACAAGGCAGTTCGAGTACTTTTTTGAAAAAGTACACTTATTTTACTGACTTCAATCAGTCCAATCCCGAGTCCTTTTATTTCAAAATGACACAGAAGCCTATGTCCAAGGTTAGACTTACCGATACCAAATTATTGTATTCGAGATCCTTTCTTGATCAGCTGGCTGTAGGCGGCTATGAATTATGGAAGGAGACTGTTGACTTAAAATCAGTTTGGGGTTCTAGGAACTGGCAGGTACAAGGCACTGAGGCTTTGCACCGTGCTTGTCTCATCCCGAATCAGATGTTGTTTTTGAATTCTTCTATTTTACAGACAACTTGCTTTGGATTGGCTACTTCTAAAAAATTGAATACTTCGACCATCCCTGAGTTAGAGGAATATTCTGGCTGGAGTAATAATACAAAGTTTTCGATTAGGGACTTGCAGACCCTATTATTAAATTCATCCTTTAACATATCCAGTTTGGATCCAAAAGGTTGGCTAGTGTGGCACAGAAGTGCAGATTCATGCCAGCACCGTTTTCTGGGTTTATCTGATGGCTTTACACAGGTCAGACCTGATCCACATTTTGAAACTGAGCATTCTGTCACAACTTACTCTGTGGGCAAATTGTGTCAGAATTGGCTAAAACATTCAACATTGGCTGCAGTTAAATTACATCTTGCAAAGCTGAATGATGATATAGAGTTCAATGATTTCATCAAGGGCCCGGCTAGTGGTAGATCAAAAAGATGGATATATATATGGGGGCGTGGCTAGCAGCCTAAGATGGCGGCAGCTTAGAGGGAGAGCTCCGCGGTTGAAGCGGCCTCCGGACAAATCCGAACAATTATCCGATCCCAGATAACACCCTGCGGGAAGGGGCTGAAGCCCGGGGCCGGGCGGCGCGCCCGACAGCAACCTGACTGAAAATCCAACTGCGGGAAGCGAAGTTAGATGTGGAGCCCGCTCAGGCCGCCGAACAAAACCGGAGCCGGGGACCTGACTGCAGTACAAGAGCCGACAGGAAGTGCGGCAGGCTGGGCGAGAAGGAGCCGGAAGCGGTCGCTCGCTACGGAGCACCGGAAACGAGAAGAGATCGCAACTCAACGCGACCGGCGGAGCATCTGCCACCAGTGCCCGAGAGACAGGTCGTCATTGCCTGCTGCCCGGTGAGTGCGGGACACGGGCCAGGCCTCTGCACAGCGACGGCCGGACCCGTCCATCTGGGCCCGAGGCCGCCATCTTGCCCCCGATCACCGGAGGAACTGAGACGTAGACCTGCGGGGGTGCCGCGGAGAGTAACGCGGCACCCTGTCTGGCACATAGGGTTCGGGGGCTGCCATCGATCGGGCCACAGGGGGCCTGGCACGAAGAACGCCAACATTTCGTGGAGTGACACAGGGGCGGCCATTGGCACACCGAAGAGCGGGTCCACCGCAGAATTAGCCTCACGAACATTTCTTAGAGCAGTGGATCCGGTCATCTTGGGCGCCCACACTGCTCTGAACTAGACTGCTGGGACGCGGTACAGTCGGACCCCCGACATTGTAGAGGGGGGTCCTACTCCGCTACTGGGCACCGATATATCCCCACTGACTCTGCAGGTCGGTGGGTGCCTCCCCGAGTACGGCTGAAGTAAGCCCGGCTGGGACTTGGAGACATCGGGGACAGCGCAGGCCATCCAGGGACTAACAGAGGACCAATAAAAGCAACCGCCGAGGCGCAAATCCCATGCACCACCCCGACCGCGGGCTGCATCCACTCCTTCAGCGACGCGGGTCTGTAGGCCCGGCGGACCACGCGGCGACACAGCTTCGCATGTTAGACTCGCCGGTGGGCTAAGAGACGAGGACGAAGATTTTAGCTCCCTCAGACACCAGATAGGCCCAGCCACGTCCAGGAGCTACTGACGCAGTGGCGAGCCTCCACCGAGACTCTTTCTGGGGGGACTTAACTTTCTGAGACCTTTATCCACAGCGACTACCTTCTTGCAACATCAGCTGCCATGGCAGGCAAAGGGCCGAAGGGAGGCGGCACGCAGTCGCGACTTGAGAGGTACGCGTATAACAAAACGACCTCCTCCCCGCCAGACGCAAAAGCGCAGGTGAGCAAGACGACTGATCCGGCGGGAGGCAAGAAGGCAACCCTGGAGGACATAATGCGAGCTCTGACACAAGTACAGGCGACGGTGGGATCGATCTTGACAGAAATAACGCTAATAAGAGCCGACTTCCACAAGATGTCCGAAAAAGTTTCCTCGATGGAGATCGTGACCAACTCTTTAGTGGAGGATGTCTCGGAGCTCCAGATTAGTGTGGAACGGATCTCGAAAGAAAATAGAGATTTGCGGGAAAAGCTGGACGAGCAGGAAGGGCGCTCGAGACGGAACAACATCCGCATTATAGGAGTTCCGGAATCGGAAGACACGAGGGCGATGGACCTTTATGTGGAAAAACTGATCGTGCAAGAACTCAAACCCAAGGGTCTTTCCGCCTTCTTCTCAGTGGAAAGAGCGCATCGGGTCCCGGGAGGACGTCCGAAGCAAGGCGTGGCCCCACGGCCGATCATTGCACGACTCTTCAATTTTAGGGACAGGGATGCAATCTTGCAAGCGGCACGAAATTCACCCCCAGTTAAAATTCAAAATTCGACCCTGGCGTTCTTTCCAGACTATACAGCGGAGGTCGCACGCAGGAGGAGGACATTCTTTGAAGTCAAGAAGGAACTTAGGGCGAGAGAACTTCCCTATGCCATGCTATTCCCAGCCAAATTGAGAGTAGTGGCGGACAACAAGACTTGGTTCTTCGACACTCCAGAGGCGGCACACGACTAGAAGGATGGAGACAGACGGGCCTGCCTCGCCGCTCCACTAGACCCAACAAGCATCGTACTAATGGACTCCATTCAGGCTCCCAAGCATCCGGTGGGGACGCAAGTCCACGATCCCCTATGAGCGAGGCTCCCGAAACTGAGAATACCGACGAACAATGACTTCCTGGGTTTGGATAGAATAGACTCCATGCAATGTTGGCCGGGTGGGCCGTCAGGGGTCCTGGACGGAGGTCCTCCGTGGACATGAAAGGAGGCCGCCGACTCCGGAGAGTCCTTCACCCCAACGAGCAAGTACTGTGTTTGGGATTTGGGTTAGGCACTCTGCTAAGTTGGGGGGGGCGGGCAGTTCTGGGTCCGTCTAGCAGGGGGGCAGGGAGGGGGGGAGTTGGGAGTGGGGAGGGTTTGGTTCTTTTGAATTGTTCCACAGGTGTAGATTGGAATCGTGAAGCACACACACAAAGTATGGCGAGCTCCTGTCAAGGTACTAGATCGAGTTTCCTATGGTACATAGATACTTTCACCTACAGACGCTATGGCACACAACACACGGGATGACGTAGGGAGGGGGGTACATGGGACGGGGCTAATGGCACCTTTGCACCTTTTGTCCTGGAATGTGAGAGGTCTGGGGGATAGGGTTAAGCGAGGTTTAGTACTACATAGTATAAAGAGATTCAGCCCTGCCCTGGCCCTGCTGCAAGAAACACACCTCACAGGCACAGCCACACGTGCTCTAGACAGGAAAGGTTACCGTATGATCGCTCATTCGGAATTCACTAGAGGGTCCCGTGGGACAGGAATACTAATGCATCGATCCTCCAGATTTATACTCCAATCCACGAAGGTAGATACGCAGGGGCGCTTCGCAGCGGCAATTGGACAATGGGAGGGGAGACGGTTGAATGTAGTATCGGTGTACATTCCACCGGCGCTTCACGCGATTGCTCTCCCAGAATTAGGGAAATTTCTGTTAGAGCTCCCTGAAGGAGATCTCATAATAGGGGGAGATTTTAATGCAGTGGCACACAATGCAATGGATAGACACCCGACACGGACACAGGCTCCAGGTTCCTCCCGACTGAATGACTTCCTAGAAGCGCAAGGCCTGATAGACCTTTGGAGATGCCTACACCCAACTGACCAACAGTACACTTACCACTCAGCGGTCCATGGCAGTCTGTCACGAATCGACTATTTCCTGACACCGGGCCACGGGCTGTTCACTGTCGACGACATACAGATCAAACCAAGGGGTGTCTCGGACCACTCCCCATTGACACTGATTCTCTCCAGCCCGGAACGGTCCCAACAACGCATATACCCGATATTCCCGGGATACCTTAAGATCCCACAGGTGACCAAAGCGCTTAAAACAGCGACAAGGTATTACCTCGCAGAGAACACAGGCTCGGTCTCGTCCCCAACGCTCCTGTGGGAAGCCTACAAAACGGTTCTCCGAGGTCAAGCCATTTCTACTATAACAAGATATAGGCGCACCCAGAAACAGGAACTGCTAGATTTAGAGGACAGACTCGCCAAGGCAAATGAGGATCATATGGCTGACCCGACCGGGGACACGCTGCACACTCTTCAGCTGTGTCAGCAGCGTCATACCAATCTTCTGCGCCGAAGGGTGGTTGAAAATATAGCAGACACAGCGAATAGGGTATACGATGTAGGGGACAAGGCGAGCAAACTCCTAGCCTGGCTAGAGAAGAAACGAGAGGGACAGAGGACCATTTTGCAATTGAAAGACCCAACGGGGGAGATGCACACCCGCCCAGCCGTGATAATCGAGCTCCTGGCTGATCACTTCCAGGAGGTATATACCCCTGAACTAGAGGTTACACAGGCAATGGTGGAGACAGCGCTCGCGGGAGTGCCCACCCGCACCCTGTCGCAAGATAGTGTAGACGACCTAGAATCAGATCTGACGGCTGAGGAGCTGCAGTCAGCTATCGCAGCGCTGCATTCAGGAAAAGCTTTGGGCCCCAATGGGATTCCGATTGAGTGGTACAAAACCATGTCGGAGACACTTACTACACCCCTACTCAACATGTACGTAGACAGTTTAGAACAGGGACGTCTTCCGCCTGATCAGTACATGGCCACTATTGTGGCAATCCCGAAACCTGGCAAGCCCCCTGAGGAATGCGGCTCCTACCGGCCGATATCCCTCCTCAATGCCGAAAGCAAAATCTTGGCGAAATTATTGGCCAACAGGCTGCTGCCCCACCTTGGTCACCTCATTCATCCAGATCAATCGGGATTTATGCCGCACCGAAATACAGCAATGAACCTCAGGCGCCTGCACGGTGTTATGGCGAGGGCTCCATTGTTGACAGGCGACGCTGCAATCCTCTCATTGGACGCCAGGATGGCGTTTGACTTAGTAGAGTGGCGGTACCTCTTTGCAGTCCTACATCACATGGGCTTCGGCCCAAAATTCATAGCATGGATTAGGCTACTGTATAAGAATCCTGTGGCGCGAGTCACGTCAAATGGCCACACCTCAAGAGTCATTCCGTTAGCGAGGGGCACGAGACAGGGTTGCCCGCTCTCACCGCTTCTATTTGCCCTGGTACTGGAGCCCTTGGCAACTATCATTAGGACCACTCAGCTACTGCGGGGCATACAATGGGGAGATGGCTGGGAGGACAGAGTGTCATTATATGCTGATGACATGTTAATATACCTAGCAGACCCGGCGGAGGGGATTCCGGTATTGTTAGCACTGTGTGAGAGACAGGGGACTGCCTCCGGCTACAGGATCAATTGGAGGAAATCAGTGCTCTACATGCTACATGGAACCCCGCCGCGCCTGGGGATGGACTGCCCTTTGCTGGTGGAAGCCGTCTCCTTTCGATACCTAGGGATTCAGATCACACGAGACCACGTGACCTTTCAGGATATGAATCTAAGACCGTTACTCGAGAGATTGAAAGCGGATGTGCGCCACTGGAAGACACTCCCGCTAACGTTGTTGGGCAGAGCGGCGCTTTTCAAGATGCTGGCACTGCCCCGGTTCCTTTATGTTTAGGAAAATACGCCGGCTTTGGTCCCGCCTTCCTTCTTTAGACAAATAGCAGGGCAGCTGTCGGGCCTGTTGTGGGGAAATCGACCGGCGAGGGTCGCGCAGGTGAAGATGGTTAGAGACTGGTACAGTGGGGGGATTGCGCTCCCCAACCTGGAATTGTACTATTGGGCGGCGCACCTCAAGGTGATCAACCAATGGGTGCACGCACCGCAGGAGGATCCGGCGTATTTGGCAGACAGAAGGCAGCTTGGCACTAACACACTTTTAGCCCCGCTTTATCACAAAGGCCTGATGATGAAACTGATTGGCCCGACTAAGCACACTGTAACATTATGGCATAAAGCCCAATCTCGTTTGAAATGGGGGGGTGATCACGCAACTTACACCCTTGTGGGACTCTAAGTCACTGGGACACCTACGACGCTATAAAGGTTTCGACCGGTGGGATAGTATCGGAATCTCCACAGTGGGTGATATGTGGACCAGGGAGGGGGTGGTTACATTCGATACACTGAGGGAGCAGTATGAGTTGAGTACTACTGAAACATTCCGATACTTACAGATTAGACATGCATTGCTGGCTGTACTGACACCGGGCACTAAGGTCCCGGAATCGGCTCCTTTAGAGGACCGATTACTCACCGACTGCATGGAGGCTAACGCTACCTCCCTCATATATCGCAAATTAGTCAACAACCTGCCTGACCCATTGCAAAAACTGAAAGAAAAATGGGAAGATGATATTGGTGACCTGGATGAGGCAAGCTGGAATGCCGAACTGGCATCGCCGAGAGAAGCGGGAATTTCGGCAAAATTCCGATTGGTACAATTCAAGATACTTCACCGAGTATACTACACACGCACTACCCTACACAAGCTCCGGAGGGCAGATCACCCGTATTGTTTAAGAGGCTGTGGGGAAGAGGGAACACTGTTTCATACCCTGTGGTCTTGCCCAATTATAGTAGACTACTGGAGGAGAGTGACGCGCGCGGTCGCACAGACTCTGCAGCTCCCGATCATTCTTGACCCCAGAATGTGCCTGTTAAATGTTTGGGACACGACCAATCTGACACTACATGGGCGCAAGTGGGTAATTATTGGTATGATGCTAGTAAAGCGAGATATAGCGCAAAAATGGGGAGCGTCTGCGGCGCCAACATTGGCACAATGGTGCAGAAATATGGACATGCTCATGATGGTGGAGCGGGCGGTGTACCAGCAGAGGGCTAATCCACGTAAATGGAATAAAATATGGTTGCCATGGAACGAGTACAGGGGGAGCCTTGTGACCCGCTACCGGAGGACGAAGATATAGATAGTTCAGAGGAGGGAGACGATATGGAATGAGGGTGGGAGGGAGAGAGTAGTGAGGGTGCATGGGTATGGGCTGCCTTGGAACTTCCGTGCCCTCCTGGCAGGGCCGATGGCTGGAATACCTGTGGGTTGTATAATTCTGTCCGCTGTACTAACACAAATGCGGAAAATGATGCTTCTTCTGCATGCCTCCGATACTCCAATCTATGAACCTGAATGTTGAATGTTATGTACTTAAAGAAAATGTTGCAATTCTGTTGGGATGTGGCTGAATGTTGATGCAGCACCTACTATTGCCTGAAATTTGCCGCATGTGATAACCTGTTGCAACAATAAAAATAAATAAAAATAAATTTAAAAAAAAGATGGATATATGCTGTTTACAATGAAATCTGGAAGACATCACAGATTGAGGCTGCGACACGCCTTAGAGCTGTAGATCAGGCAAATTTAGAAAAGGTGCTTGCTGTGGTGGATAATAGTATTAACATGCTTTCTTCCCGCATTTATACTTTGGATAATATTGTGTCTTCTGTAGTGGATATTGTGCATGATGAAGTATCTGTGTTGTACCTTGGTCAGAATCAATTACGTTCTGTCATGCAATTTGCATGGACCCTTCAAACGTTGAAGGCTGGCAAGGTGCCATGGACCTACATGAATGTTTCTTCTCTCTTTGCTCCCTTTAATTTGACTGACAAGCAGCGCTTGCTTTCCATGCGAGATGCTTCATTTTCTATGTTACATATTGAGAAATTGGAGTCCTTGCCTTTCTCTGTGGCAGAAGCCAACAATGCAACGTGGCTTATCCGCGGTTTAATAACTTTGCCTTTTGCACTGTATAAATTTACAAATTGTATGCGATATGTTGCCATAGGTCGCTATGAGCCCTTAGGTAGTGCATTTCTCCATGAAGTCTGGTCCCTTCCTTTCACTTATAGATGTTTGAAAGACGGCCAGGAAGTTTATCTGAATGGGGAGGAGTGTACAGAAACACCAGATCATTCGCTAATGTGTAGGCATATACAATTGCACGGTTCCTGTAACCAAGACCGGCCAAACTTGGCCTGTGTTTTAAAAGGGACTCCGGTTCCTGCAATCACACCGACTTTTACCTTACTAGGGAACGGAAGTTATTTACTTTTAAATAATGAAGATTGTTGCGGGTTAATTAAAGGTGTAGCTTATGTGGTAACCGTAACTGAGCGTGTCGTTTGCTGCAGGAATGTCCTCTACCCACCCACACATGAGAATAGGGAGGTTTCCATTTGGCCACGCATCCCAACCTTGAAAGCAGAATTCAGCGGCATGAGCAGAATATGGGCGCTATTGTCCCAGAAAGAAGTGGCCTTGAGTTCGGCTAGGGAAACTTTCGTTCTGCACATTGCTAATACACGAACAGAAGTTCAGGCCCTTTTAAATACTGATTTACCGTTGCATTTCAGCGAGATGGTACATTCTATCTTTAACGCGTCCTCCACAAATGGGCTGGCACATTTTTTTAAATCTGTTAGCAGTGGTCTTGTAACTTCATTTGAAAAAATCTTTGGAGTCATCCCTGCTTTCTTCCATTCCATTTTTTCGAGTTTATTTGGTGGATTCCCGGTTATCCTGGCACTAGCGGCAGCCGTTCTAGTGATTGTTTGCTTCCTTAAATATGGATGCCCCACGTGTGGAAGGACCAGCCCAGCCCCTCCTAGCGCTGTTTCGTGACCGAATGCTTGAATATTATGGCACGCTGCCGCTTGCGATTTTAAGCACGGCATATGGATTATCGTTTTGATTTTCCTACTTCACCTGTGTCCAGCCTGTATTTCACTGCCTAAGCTGTGACTTCGATTGGGCCATTGATTTGTGTCTCTGCGGACCGGTTTCTCCTGAAGTCGACTTTAATCAACTGATGAGTCCCATCGTTACTCACGAGTTGGTTTGCACTGGCGACAGGATTATGGCCTTAGCAGCGATGCATGGACTAATGGGTCCTTGGAACGTTCTTACAGCAGCGCAGGATTTCTTGGCAATGAGCTTTCTTGAAAACCCTCCGAGTTGTCCTCTGATGGTAATAGAGGCTCCAGTGTTGGGAGAACACGTTTGCTCTTTTCCTCTTTTGAATTGGATGGCTGAACTGTTTTCGGATGAAGACGGTGATTTCCTGTTGGAGGCTGTAGCTGCATATTTTGCATATTCGATCTTGCCTTGAATAGACTCCCTGGTTTCTGAAGATGCCCGATTTTTTGCATTTTTTCACCTCCCAGTCCTATTGGCTTGAGTGCTTGTGACATTTTTTATATTTTGATTTGGTTACTGCAGTTTTTTATACTTATAAGGTTGTTCATGATTGTTGAACTCTGCTTTCATGAAGTTGCCCTTATCTTATCTTATCTTATCCATCCTCGGATCATGGGGGGGGTGTCATATAGCTGCTATATATCTTTATAATGCGTTAAGTTAGCATAGGCACATTACATGTTTAAACACCATTTTTCCTTTTGCTGCTTCTGCACACGACACTTAATTGTTGATTTAGCTTTCAACCTAGTAGTTCGTTGTGATTTACATGAGAATAATATGTTATTACTCTGATATCAGCTTTGCTCAATAAACTGTGTCTGTACGGAGAGTGCTGAAGCTTCAGGAACAACAAGATACTGAATTGTTATGAGGTCTGATCTTCGCGCCTTCATAGACATAACATAAGTGCAGCTTCTGCCAACTTTGGCTTTAAGGCGGGTTTTATATTGCTTTGCTGGACACACGCAAACACACTTGATGCTGTTCGCATGCAGAGAGAGCTGGTGTATGCTGATGTGATCTCTTCATTCTAGGATCCTGAGGTATGGGCCCGCCCTAATTCAACCCAAAGAGACCTTCTTAGCTATTAATATAATATGCGAGTTAGGGAGGGTGAGAAATAAGTGTTGTTAACTCTTATTCATTTAAAGCATGTTAACATGCTGTCACCATTCGCTTTCTATGGACTAGTAACTATGCTAATAACTTTGCTTTTGATAATATGTTTCCTTGTATTATCTAAGATACTGCGCCTGAGAAGACGACATTAGTAAATAAATATTTCAAATGTTCACGTGTTCTTCTTTACTCCACGTTCTGGTTTGAAATGATTGTATAACGCAAGAGTGCTCATGTGTTCCACGTAACCTGAGGTATTGTAAGCTCATGTTCTGGTTTGTCTAAACATTGGGAGTTTGTTATGACCAATGAGACACTGTAGCTAGCTCGGTAAGGGGTTTGTTGGGTACTAAGGTGAGTTTTTGGGTCACCCTAATTCGCTGAGGTTCCAATCCTCTGTGCACAGTTCTGTGTGAGAACAGAAACCCTGCTACATGGCGCCCATACGTTGGTGGACTTATATCATGACACTCGAGTAGTATATCGTTCAAACCTTAACCCCTTCACTGTCGTTTCCGGAAAGCGGTGGTGTCGGTGAAACCTACCTATTTTTTGAAATAGGTCTTTTCAAGCTTGATTCTATCTAAAACGGTTTCTTTGAATTACTACCCAGTTGTGCTACAAAGTTGACTTTGTTTTTCTGTGGTTCCGGTGAAATCATGGCTGTGGCTGTGGCCATTGCGCAGCATAGTCGCATTTGCGGTGCGCACCCATCTACAGACATACCAAGTCCCGTTGGAGGGCATGGCTGTGATTTTAGTGGTGTGTGCGGATCCGGCGTACCCGTTCGAACTGTTTTATTCATGGGTAACGTTTCCGGCAGTGGACGCAACTTCTGGTGTGTTCCACACCTACACACCCTCCCCTGTACCGGCTGAATACACCCCGTACATGGCACTGGAAATACCTATTGATCATTGGCAGCATCGCGTTTGGTTTGATGGCGCCCTCCCCCACTCTTTGTCCGCTGCGAGGTTAGGTCCTTTGTCCATTCCAGGCACGAATTGGCCTGCTTTGGGTGGATTTACCCCGCACCCGAATCACTGCGCTTGTCCCCTTGCTGATATTCGCAGACTGCATGTTGTCTCGATTGCCGTGATTCGTGCATTAGTGCAATACATTGGTCGTCATCTCCCGGGAGGTCCCCCGGGGGGTCCGGCCGTTCAAACGGAACATGGCGGCTTGAGACTAAATCCAGTTATGGTAAATTCGGTTTTTGGTAAGCGTCCCGATGATAAGGATGACTTTCCTTTCTGGCTTGCCGAGAAGTTTGATCAACTGGAGGCTGTGTTTCCGAATTCTACTCCTGCTGATAAACATAGAATGTTGATGATTACTTTGCCTAAGGATTTAACTCCTGAGCTCATTGACTGTGAAAGCTGGGGAAAAACTTTTGCGGCCGTTTATACGAGGTGTTTTGGCACCCCGTCTATGACCGTACTGCCTACGATCGTTAAACGTGTTCAGGATGATCACGGACCGGAAGCAGCGGTTGAATTGGGTATGCGCCTGTGTGGTTCTTTTGAGATTGTGAGCGATCTCATTCTCTCCAATATCAAAGGAGATGCAGTGAACTTTCAGGTGTCGAATGCTTTGGCTGCTCTGCCCGATGCCGATAAACCCCGACAGTTAGCGAAGTTAGTTGTGGCCGCATATAAAACGATCGGCCGCACAAGTAGAGGTCTGAAATATTTTGCAGTTAAGGAGAAAAAACAACCACAGGGACAGTCTGCTATAGCAGATGTCCAGCCCAAGTCCAATAAACAAAATTGGCCTAAAAAACAGAAACAGGGGAAGCAGCAACAGCAGACTCAGGATACAAAACCAATGAAATTGCTCCTATATAGTTAGTTGTACTAACTATATTTCGCGCACCTGCAATCCACTGCTGATGATGTCACATATTAGATCATTCATGACATGGTCAGTGACATCACTGATAATTACAGGTGCAACATTTCTTTCCATTTTGCAGCCAACCAATCACAATGCTTTCCCCCAAAAAACCCTCAGCCAATCAGAAGGCACGATCTTTTGAACTTCAGTGCAACTGTCCATTATATCTATGCATTTAGAATGTATCCAAAAGTACTGAATGGAGTTATACCAAATCACAAAAAGTATACTTCCTGGGTGAAGATCTAGCTTTCTGCCAAATTTGGTGTAATTCCGTTCAGCCATTTAGGCTGTAGTGCTGTCTGAACTTTCCTATGGAACATTCATGGTGGAATTGTGTTTTGCACCCCCCCTTTTTTTCTTGGCCCCTCTCTTGACAGATTCCCCCAACGCCTTCCAGAAAGGAGCTGAGGTGGATGAGCGTTTAAAAAAAAAAAAAAAAAACTTTATTGCACCCTTCATTCTACACAGCTTCTGGCCTACAACCCGGGGGGCTGGCTGCTACACAGTCGTAACAATAGAATAGCCATTGGGTAATTCCGTACAGCGGCCTCCAATTTCGGGGTTCGGCAACTTCGCAATACAGTAAAGGTACATCAATAGCAAGTAGTTCACAAATATGAGTAGGTTCGGTTTTTTGTTTTTTAAACAATAAACAACGTAAAAATCAACAAAGAAATCACATTTAGGTCATCAAGTGGTAAAGTGAATTCGCATTTATTGCGTCTCGACTGGTTACTGAAGGATGAGCGTTTTTTGATAAGTTTTGTGAAGATTCATTTAATGGCTCCAAGGTTATTAGCAAAACATAAAACACTCTTCTAATGGAAAGTCTGACCTAACTATGTCCACCGGCCACCATTTTGTAATACACATAATTATTGTTAAATCTATCAGCCTTAGCGGTGGTCTTCCCCCAAACATTTTGCCTTACTTATTTTTGCAGATTTCATTTATGTTGACCTTAGGACTTTGTGCACTTCACCACTGTTAATCAGTGCCAGAGTGTGTGTGCTCTCCCCTTTAAACATGGCAACATTGGTTTACACTCAATTGGCACATTTCATTAACTTGTATGTCCCTAGACCCAGGACCTTAAAGCAAATGCTACTAGTGGGCCTGTGCCACTCACTTAAGCAGCCCTTTTAAACATATCTCAGGCCTGCCATTGCAGACTGTGGGTGCAGTTTAAACTGGCATTTCAACCTGGGAAAATAAACCTTTTGCCAGGTCAAAACCTCTTTTTTACTAGTTATAAGTCGCCCCAAGGGTAGGCCCTAAACATCCTAGGAGGCAGGATGCAGTGTATTTAAAAAGGTGGACATGTACTTTTAAGTTGTACATGTCCTTGTAGTGAAAAACTCTTACATTTCTTTTTCACTACTGCAAGGCCTGCCTCTCTCCTAGGATAACAATGGGTCAAGTTATTACATTTAATAAGTTATAACTTTCAATTGGAAGCCAGTAGAATTGTTGAGTTTGGTGTCTAAGGAAGTGTAATTTAAAGCTCTCTTTAATAGAAAAGTCAGATTTCAAGTCACAGTTCTGAAAATGTCTCTTTTAGAAGGTTCTTATTTTCTTGTCCCGGCCACTTGGTGCCTGCCGCCTGTTTCTGACTCACATGACAGGGTGTACTTAGCAGTTGGACTATTCCTCACAGAAAACCACACAATAGAGGGATTAGGTGTGCCTGGGTGGGCCATCGACTGTCAGGATGGGGGTGGGGGGCGGAGCTGCGCATAGTTCCACTTGCAACTGAATAGACTGTGCCTTGCCTTCACGCAAAGGACATGTCACCACTGCATTGTTCATGCAGCCAGCTTAGAGTCAGGGCAGTGAAGACTGGAAATCTCAAATATAGAATTGCATTAATATGGAATAAAAAATATAGAATGGACAAAATATCGAATGGACAGAATATAGATAACAAAAATATCGAATGTAATGGACAAAATATCGAATGGACAGAATATAGACAACAAAAATATCGAATTTGAGGTAAGTAAGTTAATATCGATTTACTTAAATATAGAAAGTCAAAATATCGAAGTATATAATATAGATGTTAAATATATCGATTTTTTAATAATATCAAATTTTTTAAAGTGTTTTTATGTTAGTATATGTGTGAAAAGTGTATATTTATTTTATAATTTATTTTAAGTAATGAATCTTATGGTATTTCATTTTTGCATAATTTAATTCTGTAGCAGGTTGTGGGTTTATAGGGGAATAGGGTGGGAAGTAATTTAATTGTAATTGATTAAATGTTTTAATTTATTTATTGGAATTTATCTTGAATTAAGTGTTAATTCATTTTTAATTGGTAATTAATTAAATTATAATTGGTAATTAATTTTTATTAATTGATTAATTGATAATTATATTAATGTCATTAATTTATTTTCTGTAGCGGGTTGTGGGTTTATAGGGGAATAGGGTGGGAAGTAATTTAATTATAATTGATTAAATGTTTTAATTTATTTATTGGTATTTACCTTGAATTAATTGTTAATTAATTTTTAATTGGTAATTAAATAAATTATAATTGATAATTCATTTTTATTAATTGATTAATTGATAAATATGTTAATTTTATTAATTTATTTACTGTAGCGGGTTGTGGGTTTATAGGAAAATAGGGCGGGAAGTAATTTAATTGTAATTAATTACATTTTTTAATTTATTAATTGGTATTTATTTTTAATTAATTGTTAATTATTTTTCAATTGCTAATTAATTAATTGTAAATTGGTAATTAATTTGTATTGATAGGTAATGATTTTTAATAAATATTTTTTATTTGTATTTTTAATTGGTTAAATATTATATTATATTAAATTGGTAATTATTTTTAATTAATTTGTAATTGGTATTAATATATATATTTTTTAAATTAATATATGAAGTATTTACTTTCCCTACTGTTGCACTCACTGGAGTGAGAATAGTAATTTTTACCCCTACGCTATCCAACGTTTTCCCTACTGTTGCACTCTCTGGAGTGGGCATAGTAATTTTTACCCCTACGCTATCCAACGCTTTCCCTACGGTTGCACTCACTGGAGTGGGAATAGTAATTTTTACCCCTACGCTATCCAACACTTTCCCTACTGTTGCACTCTCTGGAGTGGGAATAGTCATTTTTACCCCTTCGCTATCCAACGGTTTCCCTACTGTTGCACTCTCTGGAGTGGGACTAGTAAATTTTACCCCTACGCTATACAACGCTTTTCCTACTGTTGCACTCACTGGAGTGGGAATAGTAATTTCTACCTCTATGCTATCCAATGCTTTCCCTACTGTTGGACTCTCTGGAGTGAGAATAGTAATTTTTACCCCTACGCTATCCAACGCTTTCCCTACTGTTGCACTCACTGGAGTGGGAATAGTAATTTTTACCCCTACGCTATCCAACGCTTTCCCTACTGTTGCACTCTCTGGAGTGGGAATAGTAATTTTTACCCCTACGCTATCCAACACTTTCCCTACTGTTGCACTCTCTGGAGTGGGAATAGTCATTTTTACCCCTACGCTATCCAACGCTTTCTCTACTGTTGCACTCTCTGGAGTTGGAATAGTAATTTTTATCCCTACGATATCCAACGCTTTCCCTACTGTTGCACTCACTGGAGTGGGAATAGTCATTTTTACCCTCCCACTATCCAAGGCCTTCCCTACTGTTGCACTCTCTGGAGTGAGAATAGTCATTTTTATCCCTACGCTATACAACGCTTTCCCTACTGTTGCACTCACTGGAGTGGGAATAGTAATTTTTACCCTCCCACTATCCAACGCCTTCCCTACTATTGCACTCTCTGGAGTGGGAATAGTATTTTTTTCCCCTACGCTATCCAACGCTTTCCCTGCTGTTGCACTCTCTGGAGTGGGAATAGTAATTTTTACCCCTACGCTATCCAACGCTTTCCCTACTGTTGCACTCTCTGGAGTAGGAATAGTAATTTTTACCCCTACGCTATCCAACGCTTTCCCTACTGTTGCACTCACTGGAGTGGGAATAGTAATTTTTACCCTCCCGCTATCCAACGTTTTCCCTACTGTTGCACTCTCTGGAGTGGGAATAGTAATTTTTACCCCTACGCTATCCAACGCTTTCCCTACTGTTGCACTCTCTGGAGTGGGAATAGTCATTTTTACCCCTACGCTATCCAACGCTTTCCCTACTGTTGCACTCTCTGTAGTGGGAATAGTAATTTTTATCCCTATGCTATCCAACGCTTTTCCTACTGTTGCACTCTCTGGAGTGGGAATAGTAAGTTTTACCCCTACGCTATCCAACGCTTTTCCTGCTGTTGCACTCTCTGGAGTGGGAATAGTCATTTTTCCCCTCACGCTTTCCAACGCTTTCCCTTCTGTTGCACTCATTGGAGTGGGAATAGTCATTTTTACCCCTACGCTATCCAACGCTTTCTCTACTGTTGCACTCACCGGAGTGGTAATAGTAAATTTTACCCTTTCCGCTATCCTACGGTAAAAATATTGTATATTTTTTATTAATATTACGTTCATATATATATATATATATATATATATATATATGAACGTAATAGTAACAAATCAATTTGAATGTTTTTTTTTAACTTACATTCATTATTTATTAATTTTAAGGTTATTTAAGTATTTTAAGTATGTTTAAGTTAATTATATTTATTATTTCATTAATTTTTTATTACTTTAAAGGATTTTTTTTTAAAATCGATATTTTGACTAACTATATTTTTTACAACAATATTTTTGATTTTATATTTTTGTACTTACCTGTTTGGAGATAGGAATTCGATATTTTTGCATTCTATATTTTTTACTCGATATTTTGGTAGCTTTATATTGGTGTCATCCATATTGTTTCAGTGATCCTTTAGAAACATCACCTACTTTACAGTGGACGCAGGAACAAATATTGGACCCTCAGACCCAACCCATCAATACAATCTTAGAACTGTGAATACTACAGAAGGAGGCTACTGTGCTGCTCTGCTGCCAGAAGCACTGCTAATCTGATGCCAATCTATTCTGCTACCCAGTTGCCTGCTGCCCTGCTTGCTGAGAAGGAAGAATAGACCTGCACTCTTCATCCGAGGCAGAAGTAACTTTGTGCCAAGCTACTAGAGGGTTGAGCAAAGGTTACTTTGGGATTTACTTGTTAAAATAAAAGAGGGACTCAATTGGGTGGTGCCTTCTGTGCCATCTTTTCACATATTGCCCATGACGAAGGGTGTTTCCTGCTGCAAAAGGAGGAGTTCGTCCTGTGATACCTACCTGTCATATGGAGCGATTCTGCGCTGTGTCCTCGACTCAAAGGGGTAACTTTTGTAAACATAATAGTGACCAGCCCTTGGTCATGGAGGTACACCATCGTTGTTGCTTCGGGGATCCGTGTGCCTTTTGGATGAATCTGACACACGAAGAGGTGATTCTAACATGGCGGTGTCTGCGAGGGAATCCCGACAACGAGCAACATGGGTTTGTTTGCTGCTTTGATTGACACAGCTTGAGCAGAACGGAAGATGCCCAAAGTAGCAAACGGGGCAGATAGCAGGACATTACACCCTTATAATTGTTTAATGAGTGGTCACGACGCCGCCGATGTGGGAGGCTATTTGGGCACTACCAGTCCCAGGATGCATTGGAGGTGATTTAGATGCTGATTGTGAAATAAAAGAGGGACTCAATTTGGTGGTGCCTCCTGTGCCGTCATTTCCACATATTGCCCATGATGAAGGGCGTTCCCTGCCAGAAACGCGTAGGCTGCAAAAGGAGGAGTTCGTCTTGTGATACCTACCTGTCATATGGAGCGATTCTGCGCTGTGCCCTCCACTCGAAGGGGTAACTTTTGCAAACATATATATATATAGTTGCAAATATGCAAAAAAGAAGCAGAGGACTCTGGGTAGGTCCCAAGTTTATGTGGAGAGCAGCTCCCGTGTAGAGCACTCTACAGCACGTCACTTGCGGGAGCGAGGGGCTGGCGCCATATGTTATCAATTATCGTGGCGCCAGCCGCACGCTCCCGCAAGTGAATCGCGCAGGCCCCCTCCTCTCTCCCCTCCCCCTGCTGCCACGCAAGGTGCACGCGCTTGTGCTTGTCTTAAGACATGGGTTTAAAGTGTTAAGACAAAGTAGGCTGGCTCTTGCCTTTTCTCTCTGTGGATGCCAGTTTCTTGCTAAAAGAACAATATAAGCTGGAAGAGGTTGAAAGCTATCCCGCTTGTTTTTCCGAGACGGAGAAATTGCAGCTACTTCACAAAATGGATGGATCCACAGTCAGGCAGCCTGACAAAGGACTGTGCTAATCTTATGCTATGACTCAGATTCAGGCAAACGTAAGACACTGTTTACCCCCAAAAAGTGTTGGAGCTTTTTTCAATAAATTGGCAGAACATTGTACTGACAGTTTATAGAGAGTCCGTTAAAAGGAAACCCAGCAGGGTGTCTTCCATACAGTGGTACTCTTAGAATGTCAGCGGAGAAGAGTATGGACGGCCTTACTTGAAAAAAAAAAACTCTACTAAAATACACATCATGAATCACCCCTTGTGACAACATCCTTCAATAATACCACATCCTGCACGGAGGAATACAAGTTTCCTCTGCCTTAGATTCATGCTCATAAGAGTGCCTGCGATAAATTAATTATAACAATTTTCTTATTTACATCATACAGTTGTGATAATGAGTGTGTTGGGGCAATTACTGATCACAGTGGCTGATGTTATTGTGCGTGTGTATGTACATGTGTGTGTGCGTGTGTACAAAAAGTAGTGATATCGCATGTGTGCTTATAAACATTACATTTGTGATACTGTTTGTGAGCATGCTGGTCACAGCAGTGATTGTGTGTCTGCGTCTGTGTGTGTGTTTTATTGCGATTCTATACTCGCAATAACACTTAAAAAGAAAGAGTGAGCATATATCTTAGCGTTAGATGCACCTCGAAATATGGGTCACTTGGAAGCTAGTGGAAGGAGTTAAATAACCTTACTACATTTTGCCACACATTTGCGGAGAGCAGATGTTGGTTTGGGCTTTCGAAAAATAAGGGCAGGAAGGTGATGCTATATAACTGAAACACTGCACACATGCTAGGCCTTTGTGTTGCATCGGTGTCATTCGAAAGCATAACACAATTTTTACCACTGCATCCCATTAAAACAATGTCAGTGGCTCTACGCTGTGGCAGTAAAAGTTCAATTTAGTTTTACACTATTGCTCTTATTTTTGTTGGACATTTTAGCAGCACCCTTAAAATGATTTGCTAAATCAAGCAGTAATGCCAGAATAGTTTCGCCTTTAGGTCTCACCCTGCCCACCAATTCCAACAATCATTGGCCTAGCCAATAGGTCTCGCCTTTGGAACCTTATAAGTGTTTAGCCACGCAACAGTTAGTGTTGTTGCACCAAGGATATTGTGCTGCATAACTAAATAATTATTAGGTCCCAAAAGCGAGACCTATTAGCTATGCCAGTGCTTGTTTTGGATGAAAGGATTTCTAGAATAAGAAGGTCTCTGGCTTTCATGTTTTGATGTCTGCTCATGATTTTGAATTTATTGTACTGACAAGGAAAGAAGGGCAGTGTGCGTTGCCTAATTTCTGGTACATACGGCCATGAAGTAAAATATTGCTTCTAGCAGTAGCCATTGATGGTTTAAGCATACTGGAATGGAGTTGGTAGTTTCTTGAAGGATTGTTGCTAAAGGTTCCATATATAAGTTAAATGTGTAGGTGTTAGGCTGGATCCTCACCGCACACTAAATTCACATGAACGTGAACGTGAAGGTGATTAAAATGCATTTTTAATGTACTGAGATCTTGAAGAGAGAAAAGATGCACACTATCTCAGAAAAGTTCCTTGTATTCCCATTCCAGTTTTAAGCTTCTGAAGGAGTGATTTGTGATCTAGCCTATTGACCATTAGTCACTCATCTCCATTATCTAAGATTTTCAGGGTGCCCTTCATTATTTGAATGATGGCAGTTTCAGTACTCAATTAAGAATATAAACCAGATTGAAATTAATTTTTCGAATGTGGACCAATTAGAAGTGGTTCTTCCTCGGATTTCGTAAGGAGAATTTCACTGTTTTTCGGCGAGTTCAGAGTACATTGATCTTTTCTGTACAAAAGTTTGCAATATTGTTGAAATGAGCACGAGAACTTGAAAATGTATTGGTTGGTTTACAGCTACTTCAAATTTGTGTTTAAGTAGTTTGCCATAGTAGTCAAAATAAGATTTTGTGTTTTCTCCTTTGTTCCTTGAGTGTAATGGTGTTTCAGGGGAAAATGTTTTTCTCTAGTTCTTTTCTAGCTCCATTGTCATTCATTTGCTTCAGTTCAGATCGACTGGGTACACACACATACACAATAGACACACATCCCCACATGAAGGCCTGGATGTGTCCACACTACTCTGGTGTTCCTCATGGCCTCCTAGAATCTTTTCTAAACAAGAATGTCCAACAACTTTAAAGAAACTGCCGGACTTCACGGCATGCAATACCATAAAATGGGAGGTGGAGCAAAACAGCTGTCCAGAGTCTGCATTAACTCATACATTATTTAAATTCACAGACATACACAGACTTAGGCAATTGCCCATCCCTGACTCATATTCATTTTCAATTTAAATGTGCAAAAAAACAAACTACTAAACGATTATTATACCACATCAAAAATAAGACACACATAAGAAACTGGTTTCTGTGTGCATGCCAGAAGTGTTGTCATACCACCCAGCATGTTTTTCCTTACTCATTGCTACTCTCTCCATGCCAACTAAAATGCAACCTCTTATAATTCTGTCTCTTCCTTTGCCAATCTGCATGAAACTTTAAAGGATCGAACAAAACAAAAAGACTTATTTTTAGAAAGGTTTGTGCAGGAAATCATGATCACCGTTAGCAAATCAAAGACATGATTTTCCTTTGTAAAGTGAGGTTGAACCTTAATTACAGTGTTGCACTTGTTGTCTATATAAGAGCAGTGTGCGTCTATAATGAAGTCAATATTGTCTCATTTTCAGGTATGAGAGAACATATCACATTAAAATATTTTTACATGAACAAACCCCCATGCTAGTCATTGACCCTTTTCCATTAATAAAGATTAAAAGAAATGCACAATTTAAGCATCATGTGCTATTCTGTAACACATCGTTATTTAAGAACAGGGTTTTCTTTTTTTAGCCTTGGGAGCTATTTTAACTAATCCCAGTAGGTAGCTTCTGAAGAATATTAGTGCAGATCAAGCAGGAAAGAATCTACAAGCTACCACTTTAGCATTGTTAATGTCAACTTTGCTATAAATAATGTACATCAGAGAAATTAATTATTGAATATTTAGTGACAATACATATCAATTTCAGTGTGTGATGATGGACCTTTCCCAACTTGAAAGCTGAAAGGTGGCAAAGGGTTCAATCATATTCTGCATTACAAAAATGATGTGAAAGTTAGTTTCCAGTAAGAATTGCGAGGTTTTATCTGTGTCATACTACATATGAAGTTATTTCTAACACAAGCAACTGCAATTTAAATATAAACATAATATGAAAAGTAATTTGTTTTAATCGCTCAGTTTTTTAATATAAAATATCATCCTTTTTTTAATACATCTGTGACCAAACCCCGCGGAGCATGGCCTATGGCAATGTACGATGGGGGGGTTGGCATGGGGCCTGGCCAACAGTCAGGAACTGCAATTAACCTATAAGGCATAGTCTGCGACCAGTCCCTGGGGATAACCGTGGATGGCCAAGGCTCTGCTTTCATCCCCCACAAATGGTCAAGCTCCTGTGAGCAGCAACGTCCGACAGACTACACCCCACAGTCTGGCTTTTTACATTTTCTTTTAATTCTCACTGGAATCACCATTGGCGATTTCCTCTGGGACTGTATGCTATACGGTTCGTATGAATTCAGTAGGACTGTGTATTGGGATAACATAAACTTCAAAATACTGGAAGTCAGTTCACAAGAATTTGTCAGTGAATGTCAGCCTGGTTCCTAGCTAGCTCACAGTGCCCCACCTTTCCCCCCAAAGTTGTATATAGAGCAAACTTGACCCGATGGTATCCGGTATCAGAGTGCTTTACATGAGCACCAGTTCCATTACACAAGGACGCATTCATTTTTGTTAGGCCCGGGGAGATTAAGTGATTTGCCCATAATCACAGGATATTTAGCGTCAATGCCGAGACTTGAACCCGGTTCCCCAGATTTGAGATCGACATCCTGGCCGTTAGGCTACATCCTCTCCTCCTTTGGGCCATTAACCTACCAGGGTGACAGATGGCATCAGCAACCTCGAACATGACCACTCTATATTTTCCACAAGGAATTGTGGTAACAGATCATCCCTTTCGTTGGTTTACTTGTGCATGCCAAGGGTAACACAAGAAAGATACAAATTGAGTTTTAAAACATTTATTAAAACAATTGCATTCTTGCAGAGAACGAGTGTGCTGCAATTATTAGACAAAAGAGACAAAGCACTGTAACCAGTATTACTATAATGGTAAAAAAAGATTAACAGTTCAACCATTATAGTGTTACTATGAATATTGCATGATGATAATATTGTTATACTCTGGTGATACTCCTACCTAGCACTACCTACACTATAGAGAACATAGCAGGAGTACCCTTCTACCTGTTCATTTGGGATAGCCTAACCCCCATACCTGAGTGTGATGGACCAGGAAGATGGCTTGTGCAAGACAGGCTATTGTATGTAGCAGAATAAGGGACAGAGTCAACAGGATTGCATCTCAGCCACAGTGGGTTCCATCCAGGACAATCCCAGCCGAAGTGCTCCTCTGCTCATTGTGGCACAGAGCCAGTTTATATTAAAACAAGCACATTTCCAATCACACTGTGTCAAAGCTGCAATGCTGATGTGATGGTTTGTCTGGAGCTGAAGAACTGTCTCCAGCCGACAAGGGTATCTTGTTCTGTGTGCTTCTAGCCTTGGACAGAGTGCACGAATAAACACGATAATAGTGCTTGTTAAGAAATGAACGGCGTCTCTAATGATTTCTCAATACATTATTGTGTAAGCACAAAGCTTTTTAAAAGTCACAAGCAGAAAACCAATGTCAAACTAAAACGTGGAACTAAACAGACACTGGGCATTGGCCCTGTCATACCTCAGAACACCTACAATAAGTGCCAGGGTACCCCTTATCTGCCCCCACTATCCCCTTTTAAGGTCTTGCCTAGGCAGTGCTTGCACTGTCTCGTTGAGACATGCAGTATATACTATAGCTGTGAAAGCTTTCTGGAAGCTCCGCCCACACACCACTCATCTTTTTCATTGGGCTTCATCCTAAATGCTGCCTTCTGATTGGTGTTATCCTTCTTAGTCCCTCCTCCTGATGACCATCTTTTAATTTGTATCCTTCCCCAGCTATTGGCCCCTCTACTCCAACACTGTTTTATGCCCTGTGTTCCCCGTCCCCTCCCACAGTTTGTCACTTCCTCGCCCCCATAACCCCCTCCACTCCCGTTCATGCCTTGTTAAAAGCATGCACTCCCATTTGTAATGCAATACATCTCGCATAAATGCTAGTCGTTTTGCATTGCAAATGCTTGTTTTAAAGTAGTGCGCCCTAAAGGAAGCGCGAAGACCGGAGGTCAGTGCCTGAGTGTGGGCGGGGTTCCCGTGCACAACAGCCAGAGGAAGATGGAGCATCCTCAATTGGTCCGACGCCAGTACTCCCTCCCCAACACTTGGAGCCACAGGCTGAGAAGAGGAGAGGCGTTCTTACTTTAAATCAAGATCCGCTCTGTGGAGCAGGCCCTGGCACCGCTTGGTTAACGTTGTTTACCAGTCATGAAATGCAGCGCATGTGAATAGCCAGTGTGACTGCCTATCAAAGGTTCAATGAGAGGGTGGGCTAATGTCAAAAATAATACTGCCCATGTGTCTAATATCGTGCTTTTATCTTGTAAAGTGACTGTGCCGGTGGCTGGGCTGTTTCACTAGCTGAAACGTGAAAATAAACGTCCGACTCTGAGCTCTGCAAGAGTCTTCATCTGTCGGTAAGGGACGGGATGGGCAGGGTCTGGTCAGACGGGTAGAGGGACAGGGGGCACCTCTCCTGGCATATGCCTTTACCGGGCAGTTAAGTATGCCCCAGTCTTCAGCAATTGTGTACAACTACTGTCAAATGGTATGTACATATGATGGAGCTTCTATTGACAGTAGTTGTACACGGGAGCAGAGCCCCCTAGGTGGCTTATTTATGGTCAGGGACTACTGATCACCCCCCTCCCTATCTTGTGCACCACCATCATTAAACAATTAAAGCAATTAGCCATGCGAGGAGTTTTCTTTGGCAGGCGGGGGACTCACGACCCCCGGGCCGTATTTATTAAAACATGAAAACAAATTAACATTTTTGAAATAAACAATATTTACACAAGCATTATTATGCAAAAATTTAACATTATATTAAAAGCAATGTAGACAGGTATCAAAGGGCTAACCTTATCAAATGTCTAATACAGCGTGTTTCCTAACCGAATCTAACATCCTACATATGGATTTTTGCATATCCTAGCTTTTGGGCCTACGGCAAGGTCGATAACCGTGTCAAAATCCTTATTAACCAGCTACGCCCTCACGTATCAGTGCGCATGCGCAGAGGGCCCGTTTACCGAGAGGGTACTTCCCCCCTCCCGGTTACCCCCATACGCTCCATGAACTCCATTAACCAAAAAGGGGGCCCTTTCACTCTGCGCCATTTAATGACGTCATAGTGCATGGCTAACCAGCCCAAAGAAAGTGTGACTCCCTCCTCCCCTGCACCCATCCAACCAAGCGGATATAACGCCCCTGGACTTCTAGGAGAGACCACTGGCCCCTCCCCCTGGGCGACCCCATTCAAGAATGGTGACGCCTCCTTAAGGACCTTAAATTGACTGCTCACCGATCATGACCTTACCGCTACAGGCCAGCATAGTTGACCGACTATCTGTCCCCCCAAACCTCCTACTCCGAAAGGTCATGCCTACTTAGAAAACCTCCCAGCCATGCCAAAATATTCTCGATCAACATTTTGTTGCCTGCCCTAGTCAGGTGGACCCCATCTTGTAAGAAGAAATGTTCCCCCCAGATGCACCCATGTGCAATTGAGGTGACCAAAATAATTTCTCTATCTTGTTGTTGGTCCTCTTTACCGAGTGATTCAACGCCTTGACAGAGTTCCCCCCCCCCCTCCATTGCAGCCTAGGAATAATCTGAGACCACACTATGGTGCAGCCTGGGTGTATTTTTGCTAACCAGCTCACTACTGAGATTATCTCTTCCATCAGGACCCTCCTGCCCAGTTTTACCAAATCGTTGCCACCCACATGTAAGATAACCACTGAGGGCGGTGGGGTGTGTCTATCGAGCAATTCTGTAAAGAACCCCCTATACTGACTGAGGCAAAGACCCCCCTACCATGAAAGGAACCCTTGAAACCTCCCTGTTCCGCCCTCTGTCTATAGTCGCCTGAAAAGAAAACAGATTTAGCGCACTTCACATATGAGTGACCAACCACCCATGCCTATTGTGTCTCCTTCCTATGTTCCTGGGTCCGCCGTGATAAGGATACTTGCTGTTGATGATCCGGTAACAGTTTCTGCCCTGCGTGACAGGCTCTAGAAACTGAAATACAAGCAAACAGCACGACAGGTGTCAGCTTAACTTATTTGTTACCTCACAACATGTGCAGCAGCACATAACGCTTATAACAGTTGGAAGACCATCTCCCAATCCTTTTTACACTGTTCAGATGCAACCCTCTAGCCGTTGCTTCAGTGGCCACCCCGATTCTGAATGAATGCCTCCCAAAATCTTTTGCATTTAAACCAGCCTTGCCAATTGTCATTGCCAACACTCTTTGGAATTGAAACCTGGTCAATGGGGACCGTCTGCATGCATTAACAATGCTCCCTCTGCTGCACCTGCTCGTTGCTTGATAAAGGACTCTACATGGAACACTGGCAAGCAAGGATTAGTCCGTGCACGGTGGAGTACCAGACTATCCCATGGGGCCTCCTGATCAGATTTTGATTTATTTATGGTAATCAACAGCGTATCGTCCAGTATCTTTGTGTGCTCCAGCCGGAGACCCCCTAGCGTGTCCTGCTTGCTGCTAGCCACCAGTTCACCCACCTGTAATGCCACATAAAGGCCAATGAAAAGGCGGCTCTGAATAAGAGTACCTCCCCTGATGAACTACAGGTGTCAGACAAGGCAAGGCATTCAATAATGATTCCAGCCGTTCTAAACCTATCGGTTGTCTGGAATCAGTGGCAGTTGCTAGCAGGCGCCGCCACCCCCTCAGTGCCTTCCGCACTATGAAACTATTTGTGGGATCTTTGGCCCCTTTAAGCTGTGCAAAGAAAGAAACGGCCGCCCTGTGTCTGCTAGCTGTCGCTGCTGAGCGCCCCTCTTTATGTAATGAATCCATGTACTGGGTGAAATTCCCCTCCTGATCCAACTTCTCTGCCCAGTCCTGTCCCAATAAAGGAGCAATAAGACAAACACGCCCCTTCGTAAGCCATTCTGGTCCTGGGCGCTAGGCTAGGTGCCACGAGGTTCTGTAGCTGGGGGCACCAATTTGCCAGAGTGTTGTTGGGAAGTGAACCGGTGTTGCCTCTGCGGATGGTAGATGCTCCCTGAATACCTGCATCTTAAAGCGAGAGAGTGCGTCAGCTGCGTTATTCAACACCCCTGGGACATGTTTGGCCCTAAACTGTACATTCAGTTTCATGCAAATCAGCACAATTTCCTTCAGGAGGCGGAGTATAAACTTACACCGTGCCGCCTGCTGATTGATACATTCGACTACGGTCATGTTATCTGACCAGAAGATCACTGATTGGTTACACAACTGGTCAGGCCACACTGTTAATGCAACCCATATTGGAAATAGCTCCAAGAAGCCGATGTTAGCTGTCAAGCCGCTTTCCTCCCACCAAACTGGCCACTGTTGGGCCACCCACTTGTTTCCAAGTATAGCGCCAAACCCCACACTGCCCGCAGCGTCAGTCCATAGACCTAACTCAGTAGACGTAGTCGGGGGACCGCACCACACTACTCCTTCGTTGAAATCCTCCAGGAATGCCATCCATATACGCATGTCCTGGCGAACCTCGGCTGACAATCTAGTGCAATGGTGTTTCTCCCGCAGGCCCGTCATGGCCTGCGGGATTGAGCGGGAGAAGGGGCGTGCCATGGGTATTATTCTTAGTGCGAAATTCAGCTGGCGCACAGTCTGCTGTAGCTGCTGGAGCATCACTTTTTCTTTAACCAAACATTGCTGTAGAGTTGCTCTAAATTTCATGATTTTTTCTTTGGGTAACCTGAAACAACCCTCCACTGAGTCCAATTCTATGCCTAGAAATTCCAAGGAGGATGCCGGACCCACCGTTTTTCCAGGTGCCAGCGGGACCCCAAAAACCCGCATGAGCACGCAAAATTCCTGCAATGCCCAAGCACACTCCTGTGAGCCCACTGAGCCCAGAAACAGAAAGTCATCCAGGTAATGCATGACATGGTGGTATCTTTTTGTTTGCCTAAAAGCCTATTCCAGAAAGGAACTACATTTCTCAAAGTAGGCGCATGAGACAGAGCAACCCATGGGCATACACATATCCATATAGAATTTCCCATGAAAAGAAAAACTTAGCAGATGCTGATCTAGGGGATGTACCGGCAGTAGCCAAAAAGCAGACTCAATGTTTGACTTGGCCAGCAAGGCCCCAGGTCCGAGAATCCTCAACACATCCACTGGCTGGTCAAAATATGCATACATAACACTACAAATGTCTTCATTTATAGCGTTGTTTAATGATGCGCCCCTAGGTGCTGAGAGGTTATGAATGAGCCTGTACTTGCCCTTCTCCTTCTTTGGGACTACTCCAAGGGGCGAGCAAACAAAATTAGGTACAGGGATGTCAGTAAAAGGATCCGCTATCCTACCTAGGCGCAGCTCTTTCGCAATTTTTGTTGCCACTACAACTGGGTTGTGCCTAACTGACAGTTGATTCCTACATTCTGGTGTCATGGTATATCCCTCTGCTGGGATCCTAAAGCCCTGCAAGAAACCTTCCTGCAACATCCTCGCAGAGGCATGATGTGGGTTCCTGTTCAGCCAAGGAGACATAGCCAGAAAGTCAATGGGTGAATGAGCTACCAACCGGCCTACCCCCCTAATCCTGCTTCCTTCTTCCCCTGTTTCCGGAGGTGTTACCTTTAGAGCGGCAGGTTGTTTCTGGGTGGGAAGGGTGGCCACATTGGAACATGCGTGCTTGAACTTACAAGTGCCCGTTGCCCTGGTGCATGAACGTTTGATAAAATCCCAGCACACCCCTTTTCGCCCACCACTGCCCCCCGCCTTAGTGGCCGTGTCACCCCCATGTGCTGGCCAAAAGGGCTGCTGGGGTTTGGAGGGGTAGCTTTTGTTCCAGCTTGGGCCCGCACTCCCTGGTTGCCCGGCCATAAACTGGCCATACCATGAAATGGAATCCACCCTATCCCAGGATAGTGTTTGGTCAAACTCTTTAGCTTTCCTGAAGGTCATGTCGTACTACTTCCACCCCTCCCCTCCATATTTGTCACTGAAAGTTGTAATTCTACTCTGGTAACATGCCATCTCTGCCTGCAAATTATGGAAACGCTCGGCTGTGATCGCCATAATCACAGAAAAGGCTCTAATCCAGTTGGTCAATGTCTCCTCCACCCTCAATCTTGTCATTTGGCCCCGACATTCGCTAGGCAACATCCAGTCCTTCTGCCATTTCCCTGTTATCAACTAGCAAGGAAAAGATATTGACATATTTGCCTGCCCAGATCAAATCCTTCACTCCTTGTGTAACATGTTGGGCCAGATTTTCCCTCCTGGAGGGTATTGTATCTTCCCCTAGTACCGGCAATGCCACCTCCTTACCACTTTCAGTGACTCGCGTTGGTTCAACAATCTTGTCTTTTCCAGCGTCGCTGCCTGAACATGTTGCTTGAGGAGAAAAAGGCGTGCTTGGCACCCCGCACCACCCCGAGCAATCATGATCTTTGCTACCATTTTCTGGACCTCTGCAGAGGGATCTTCCCCTGCCTCATTGGCGCCCACCGAAGAAGGTAACATCCCATCAATCCCTAACCAGGGGAGTAATGCCGCTATCTGCGCTGCCAGCTCTGGGGCACCTGATCAACCCCAGGAGGTGCTGTAACTGGGATGGGGGATCCCATGTCGTGTACCGGGGTATGTGCCGGGTTTAACACAGGTGCCATTGGAATTACCGCTGGGACCACCAGAGGCGCTATGTTTGGCGCTGTCGCCGGTGTGGCCGGAGCCGGTGTCACCGGTAAACTTGTCGGGGTTAGGAGAGTAGGTATAGGTTCCACCGGTGGTGTAAGCACTCCCTCAGGGACCATCCCAGGTGACCCCCTTCCTACTTGTGGCTTGGGGACCCGACCGCTACCCCTCTTGGCCCTGACCCGTTTAGGCAAAGCATCCAATTCCCCCCTAGGCTGCTGGGGCACTATTACTCGCTTGGGTCTCCCAGATGGCCCCGCCTGATCATCAAACCTCTATCTGAGCTCCGCCACAATCTTACCCAACTGGTCTACTTTCCCCAATCTCCTGTCCATAGCTGTCATCTTGCGCATCATGCCCTGCAGCATAAGCTCCATGCGGGAACGCTTAGCGCCACACCCACTAGCCATCCCCCTTTTCTTTGCAACAGGTAAACAACCTACACTTATGCCAAACCTATGAACACGATGTGCTCCTGAACCAACCAGGACCTGCCTGGCTTTTACCTGTATCAAGTAGGAGGCACACAGCACCACGGCCGCGACACACCAGCTAGCCTGGGTGTTGGGCGAGCGCACTCAGCCGGACAGAAGCAGTGAAATGCAGGCCTGCCTATGTCCTCGGATAGCATAGACCGCTGCTCCGCTCTCTGTATGCTCAGCCCGCAGTGTTCTTCAATGCTGGCCTGCGATGAAAAAAGAGTTAGCATACAATACTGTCACTCCTGAAAGCAACTTGCCACCTTGTAGCTGAATTGCAGCCCTGTTCCCTTGCGTAACAATGTAACCTCTGCCAGCGTCAAACAATTCAGGAACAATCGCTGCCCCTTTTACAGATCCTTTTTAAATTAAATATACCACCTGGGAATTGCACCGAACACAAGCCCCTATTGTGAAAGCAGTGGTTAACCCAGCCAGAAAGCCCTATCCCAACAGTATTGCCACACACAACTCGATGTTAAGCAAGCAAAGCCCTGTGTTTATTAACAAACACTCTCTTCTATCGTGATGCGCGGTTCATTACAGTCCCATGTGGTCTCCCATCCACCTACTAACCAGGCCCGACCCTGCTTCGCATTCACAGCACAGCTCAACATTGTTTACCCTCGAGCAGCCTCCCCTGTGCTAGCATCTACTGGCAATCATGACGGTATGCGGTCTGCCAATAGTGATTCAGAACAAAGGCTGTGCTCTTGCCGACAGTCGGTGCCCTAAAAACTAATCAGCTGTTCAAGGTGCTCGCACTCACAAACTCGGCATAACAAAAAAGGCCCCCTCGCACGTTGCGCTCATGTCACCTTACTTCAATTGAAACAACCGCCCGAGCACGCGGTGCGATACCAACTCGCGTGCAGCACCCTCTGCCCCGGTTAAAGGCATGTCAGCTGAGCAGCTACGCCACAGCCTCTCTCCAGCTTCTCCAAATACAAGCGCCACCGGTATAGTTCCCGCTCAGTAAAACCGGGAGCAGCAGCACAACTGTTTCCCAAAAACTCCAAACGACTGTAAAGGGAACAAAAAAAGATTATTCTGCTCCTTGGAGGGCACGGTGCAAGCCTGGAGAGCGCGGGGACAAGAGGGCGCCTCCCGCACTCTCCCGGCCTTTTAAACCCCTATGTGGGCAGACCAGTTCCCACTGGTCCGCCCCCCCGCCCCCCGGGCTCCCCTCCGGTTGGTGCCGGCTCCCACATTGACCCGGAAGCAATCTAATTGCTTCCGGGTCAATGTGGGAGTCGGCACCAATCGGTGGTGGGGCGCGCTTGCCGCGTCATCAAGACGCGGCGGAGGGGCACGCCCCACCACCGAGGGTGTAGGGGAAGGAGAGGTCTGGTGCCCCGTCATACGTGCGGAGGGGGCATGCGGCCCCCGTTTCCTTTCTTGTTGCAGCTAGTGACATTTTATAACAGCCCAGCCACTGGCAGTCACTAAACCACTGCATGGGGGAGCAGTATTTGTATTGTACAAGTAATTCATAACATAGAAGGTGTGCGTTCACGCCACCTTATAAGGAAATAACTTAATAATGGAACATGCCATGTTGCTGGCAGGTGAACGACTTAACGGGGGTCACATCATCAAAAGCTAATAGGGGCATCAGACAACTTATTGCGCGTACACGTTTATGTCTTATTTTATATTTGTTTATTGTGACAGCAACACACGTTGGCAATAAATGATGTGTACCACACATAGCATCCGGTGAGACCGCAAAACATTTTACAAAAGCACTTTGTAATGAACTGAATGTTTTACAGCGATGCACATTGTAACATTTTAGAGGGGCGCAGAATGTCAGATGCACAAATATTTACTATCATGCATAGACTCAGAACGTCTTACCGGAGCGCAGATATGCCAATTGACAGAGGAAAACAATAGAATATTGGTGTTAATGAAATGAAATGAAATGAAATGAAAATGTGATTTATAAAGCGCTGCAGCTGCCCTGAGGCGTCCAGGCGCCTTAATAGGCGTGTTAATAGCTTGCCGTTTTACCTGGATCTATTACAGGTGTAAGGTTTAAATATGTAGCCCCTGGCACCCAAGTATACATTTAACTAGTCACCTGATAGCAGCATGCAAGCTGCAGAACCTTTAACTACAGAACACACGTGGGAACTTTCTGGAACTCAGAATATTTCAGAAGGGTGCAGGCGTATTGTAGCATCTTGCAAGAGCACATCCCTACAGAGGCACATACTTTGCATATTGCAGAGATTCAGAAAGTCTTAAGGACCACAGACCTTCTTCTGCATTACAAAAACAGAGACTGGCATGCACATTTGCACAAAATCTATACCTGCAGGGAAACCGATCCTCTTGTAGGGGCTCAATAATTGCCTTTTATAGAACAGAGCTTTCGCCAGGACATAGGACAGAGCATTTAGCCGACAATGGTATTTTAAAGGGGCACATACATTGCCTGGGCACACGTGTATAACAGGGAACATACATATCACCGTACAGTAGATTAGAGCCTGTTAAGAGTTTATGTACTTGCTGCCCAACAAGGTTACAGACTCTCTTGAAGGGTCATATACAAAGCATTTTAATGGAGTCCGGAACAACTCGCATGAAGCCGCCCATAGGAGCACTAAACAATGTATTTGCTCAAAATGGCCATACGATTTTCTGTAGAGGCTAAGGCTTGAATATATTCTAACCCTCTTTATATGAACTAAAGTGCTTTTGTAGGAGAATAGGACATAAAAAACGAACCCTTATTGAATGATAAAAAGTGCATAATAGCATAAAGTGTATGGTCGAGTGACTTGAAACACTGTCACAGGGACATTTAAAAAAAGTGGCAACCCATTAGCCAGCAAGGGGAAAAGCTACAAAAGGATGGATTTAATGCAATATAAGAAAAACGGTATAGGTGAAAGGATAAGCACAGAGAAATAAATGTATATATTAGTAATTGTCCACCAATTCACAAAGTCTGTACGCTCAACCACAAGGGATCTACCGTTAGGACCCCAAACAATCCAGAAAGTCACTATTACAGCTGAAGGAGCGTTGTGTTATTCAAAAAAATTCGCAGGTTCAAAATTGTTGATTCCCAAAGTTCTTTATTGAAGTCAAGTTCATCAAATGATGGCGACAGTGTTTCATCAAAATCAAAGGTTCCTAATTAATCCAACAGCATAAAGTATACAGATCACAATACAGCCAACGCGTTGCGTCCAGCAACGGACATCATCAGGGCTCCAAGAACAATAACTGTATAAGAGTAGAACCAATGCAGATCTGTATCACTGTACTGTACAGCAGCTGCCTCCGGCCTCCCAATTAAAGTGTGAACATCTCAAAAAAGAAACACTTGACCCAGTGGAAAGGAGGCCAGTTTATATGTTCAACAGTTGAATAAATTCTTCATTGCAATAATGTAAACCCTAACAGGTCTGGATACACAAATAAGTTCTATCTTTTCAACGTAGACTCTCTACTCAGACAAGTATAGAGTAAAATACCCCAGCACTTAATTCAAATCACAATTATCAAAACATCTCCTCAAAAAAGCCAATATTCTTCTGTGCCTTATTCCAAACGGTTATTCTCCCAAGCGTGATCCAGACCGGCGACACTGGGCATTTCCAAATCCAAAGGCACATTGAAATGAACTGACTGAAATGGCCCACTGGATGAAGACCAACTGTCTAAAGCTGGACACCGACAGGAGTAAAATTGTGATCTTCGAGAAGAGCGGATCAGCGTTGAACTTCACCTGGTGGCCAACAGAGCTAGGGCTGACAACCCCTCCCACCACCCATGTCAATAACCTTGGAAGTATTAACAACAGCAAACTTGACATGACAGCCCAAGTCAATGCTGTCACTGTCTCATGCTTCCATACCCTGAAGATGCTGAGGAAGATTTTTAAATGGCTCCCAATTGCTCCTGGACAAATATCATACATGCCCCGGTCACAAGCTATCTTGACTACGGGAACGCCATCTAGGCCGGGATTAGCTAAGAACTCACCGGCAGGCTGCAGACCATTCAGAACTCAGTGGCCAGAATCACTTTGAACCTCCCACGCTGCACTCAAATCACACTATACCTGAAGGAGCTCCCCATGCTCCCTATTCACAAACAAGCACAATTTAAACTCATTACACTTTCAAGGATCATCCCAGCATACCTTAACAATCTCATTGATTTCAGAATCCTTCCCGACACCTTCGCTGGTCCGGATTCCTACTTGCACAAATCCCATGCATATGGAAAAATGACCTGCTGCTACACATAAGAGCCTCCTCCTCACTTTTTGAATTCCACAAAGAGCTGACGACCTGGCTTTTCAAGTAGTCCCACTAGACCCTGGCTGTCGCTAGACTTGCAGCTGTTCAGCACAAGTATACCCTCCCAGGTGATAGAAAGCTCCTCAACTCTGCATATCATACCACAACATAAGAGAAAAATTATGATGCAGTCAGTGCTGGCCACACCATTTCACTTTTTTCTTCCTGTGGGAAGGAATTGACAAGACAGACAATGGGAGGAAGGGGATGGACAAGTGAGGGAGGGTGAGAATAGAACAGTAAGGAGAGTGATAGGATGCAGCCAGTGCTCACTCTATCATGGGGCTTTGCAGAGGGGAGGGAAAGGCAACATAGACAACGGGGTGGGGGGTGCAACAAATGCCCTCCATCAAAGGTGGAGTACCTCAGACAGCCAATAGCATGAGACGACTGAGAAGTACACTTCTGGGCCTAGTCAAAGTCCACTCCGTTGGTATTTCATAGAACCGGTAACAAAAGATAAGCAGCGAGCGGCACTGTCAAGCTAGACGCAAACAAACACCAGCAAAGCCAATAGGTCTGGTGCTTGGTATGTACTATCATGGATTGTTATCAAACTTTATTGTCGGTGGAGGTGGAGGGCACATGCCCTTGTAGAAACTAATTGGCTGAACTGAAAACAATTTTTTAGTCTCAAGAAGCACACATTGCCATAGTAGCGCCCTGGCACTGAAGGGAAAGAGAAGATCACCATCACTCAAAGTGAAGTTAGCCTATGAGTGAAGTGGGCAGAACCACTGCTGTATGCTGTGTGCTATGGTGGGTGGAGCAAAAATGTGTGCCAATGTTCACATGTGTGTGTGTTTCTATTACTGAGTGAGCAAGCGTGTTAGTGTATACTTTTATGCATGCGAACGTTTTTGCTTGTGTTTGTGGATGTTTGTGTTTATATGCATTTGAACATGTAGTTGTTAGCTGATGTTCATATGCGCATCTCTGTCCAAGTGTGTGCTTGTGGCCCTGACTGCTTATGCCTGTGAATTTTTCCATGTGAACCCCAGGGAGCCAGACTTTTTGTTTGCATCTGTGATTGTATTTCTGTGTGTCCATGAGTGTGAACCCTTGTTTAAGCGTTCCTTTCAATGAGTTTGAGTGATCACCTGTTCCTGAGTGTGACGGTGGGAACTAGCGTGTGTGCGTGCAACTGTGGAATTTGTAAATGCGGTCTCAATGTTTTCTTTTTTTGCACAAATGCCCCTTTACATTGTTTAGAAGGTAACTACAACCTAGCACACAGCACACAGTGTACACGGCAGACAGACACGCACATGCTATGGGACCAGTAAATTAAAATAGATTCAGTGATCCAGTGAAACGGCCAGGAGATGTTAGACATTTTTCTTCCTGCCTCCTCACAAAAACAGAAAGAAGTGACTACATAAGTAAAGAGATGTTCTCTCCAAATGAATTCACATTTGCATTAACCAGTATTCAGAGAAAGCGCTAGCGCCGTGTCATGGTGTTTTTTTAACAGTAGGCCCGGTTGGGCATGCAAGGAAGGAGTATGGGGGTGTTGATACAGGCGTGCAATGAGGACAGGGAGAGATGAGGGAACGGGGCAGCAAATCGAGCCACAATCCAAGCGCCAAGCACAAGCAGCACGAAATAACACTAATCAAGGAATCAATCAGTACTTGGCTATAGAAGAAACAATCAGACATACTGAAGCCATACTGAAGACGACTCACACTCACCAATGACAAGCAAATAAATGCATGGTATGTACTGGATGGGCTAAAAGCCCCTTTTAGATGTTTTTTAGAAGCAAGAGATCGTGCTGCCTGAGGGCAAGACCTAACATGCTCTTCCTATGAAAAGTCTGACTTACGTATTACTACACAATGGTAACTGTTACTGTGCAGTTATATAAATACTAGATTTGCAGAAGCACAGAGTGTAGTTTGCTAGTTATTACCATTGTTGAGTGTGGAAAGGGGCTATGAGCCCAACATGATGCCTCTCCCCTCAACAATGGTAGGAGATTGCATCTTACAGTCTGCAAGTCCCACTACATGGTTTATGTCGTGGCATTCTCATTTGTGCTTGTTTTAACAAAAGATATTCAGCCAAAACCAGGATGCAACGGATTACACTTGTGCAGTATGGTAATGAGTCATAGCTCTTTCCCACACTCAACATAAGCAATAAACATCATATTGCACTCTGCATATATACTGTACATTTCACAGTGGTGGTCGCCAATGTGTTGGTAGTTGTAAGCAGCACTTTCCATTGAATATGATTTTTTTTATTTGTTTATAACTTTTAACCCCCATGGACGGAATTGCATCAAAATTGACAAATGCTTGGGTTAGTGAGCTAAGGTCTGGCATGCCAATTTTCTTGAAGATTTGTGCAGGGGAGAAAATTAAGGGGGTGAAAAAGATGTGTTTTCTAATTTTAGGTCCAATAGAACATTTTGTTTGCACCAACATCAAAAGCAACTGAATTGACTTAAGACAGTAGACATTTTACTCCTAATTTAGCCTGTCAAATCTTAAAATATGAAAATATCACCTGGGAGCTTAAATTGCAGAGATATACAAACTACTAACCCTTTAAATGTAGTGCCATTTAAAAGCTAATATTGCAAAAAACGACAGAACGCATTTACACCAAACAAAAAGCATGCTTTTTAAGTAAAGATCTTTGTTAGAAATTGGGCTTCTGGTTGCAGAGGTGTGCATCGTCTCCAAGCAGGGACCACAATCCTAGTCAGGGTATGTGTAGCACACACTAAAAGTTAACCTGCGCTCACCCTCTGGTAGCTTGGCACACAGCACTCAGGCTAAACTAAAGAGGCAATGTGTAAATTATTTGTGCACACAGTTACACAGTGAAAACACCACAAAAGTACTTCACACCAGTTTAAATAAATAGTCAATATGTATCTGAGTAAAACAAGCCCAAAATGACAAAAATACAACCCACACAAGTCAAGATATGAATTTTGCAAGATTAAATCAAAATGCAGTGCTTAGAAATCAACAGCTCCAGCTGTGGCTATCAGGTCGCGCTGAACCGGGGTAAATCCAAAAGTTAAGTCCAACCACGATGGAGCAGGAGTCATGCTGACCTACTGACGCGTTGTTACTCGGGGATGATGCGTTGAAATATGGAGATGATGCGTTGCTGTTGCAGGTGATGCGTCGGTTTTGAAGTCAGGCACAGTCGTTGATGGGTCAATGTCGAAAAAGCCTTGTGGGTCGGCTCTGAGACGTCGCTGTCAAACCGCGGGGCTGAAGGCGTTGCTTTGGCATGAAGACATGCAAGGTTGGGAATGCATCAGAGTTGTGGATGTGGCATTGCAGAAGTCTGTGATAATCTATCTGAGACTCATGCACCTGCAGTGATTCGGAGGCGCTGCATCAGCAAAGTCGGGGCTGCGTTGTTAGTCGAGGTTAGTCGAGGTTGTCGTATTGCACACTTGGCGAGCCGTGTCTACAGCTTCATTGCAGACAGTGGCAATGCCTCTATTTTGCAGCGAATGCGCCGGGTCCGAATGACGATTTGGTGTTAATGTGTTGCTTTCTTGGATGCAGCATCAAATACTCACTTCCAAGGGCCCAGGACTGGATGTGGCACCACTTGGTGGAGCAGGACTCACAGCAGTGGAGCCCAGTTGCTGGTAGCAAGACGCAGGTGGAGTCTTTGGTATCCCTGAAAATTCTGAAACAGGAGGCAATCATAAACAAGCCTTTGGAGAACCTTTATAGATGCAGGATTCAGGCAGTAACGTCCAGTCCTCTCACTACCAGGCAGAAAGCAGCAGGCAGCAGGGCAACACAGCAAAGCAAGCAGCAAAGTGGCAGTCCCGCCTGGCAGCATAGCAACTCTTATTCTTGGCAGAACGTCCTCAGTCCAGAAGTGTTATGAGAATATGGTGTCAGAGGTCCATAACTTATACCCATTTCAGCCTTTGAAGTAGGGAGACTTCAAAGAAAATTTCTTTTATGTAGTGCAAAATACCCTGCCCTTTGATGCCCTGGCTCCTGAGACACTACAGGGGGGAATGCAACTCTTTGTGAGGGGATGGGTGCAGCCCTATTCAGGTGCAAGTGTCAATTCCTCCCTCTCACTCTAGGTCAGGACGACCCATCAACCTGGTGATGGGTCATTAGGGTATGCAGGAAAAACTCAGCTCCTTTTGAGTGTGACTGTCTAGAGGGAATGCGCAAAGCCTTGCTGTCACCCAACCCAGACGTGTATTCCAGAGACAGGCAGAGGCTGTGAGTGTTCAAGTAAAAAAATGCCAACTTTCTAAAAGTTTTACTTAGTGAAGGGGTTAGGCCCTAACACAGGCAACTAGATAGGGCCTGTCAAATTAGAAAAACATTTTATCTAGCTGTTACGTTAACTGCTGTTTTTTTCTTGAACAGACTCAGAACATTCACTGATTTCATTGGTCTGTAGTATTTATTCACTCATGATCTCTATTTTTTATATAAGCCGTTTGCTTTTTGTCTTTTGTGGCAGAACACGGAAAAAACCTGATTATTACCACAATAAACACACATTGAAATCATAATTTTAAAGAAAGATTACAAAAAATACATAAGCACAATAAATTGATGAAAAATGAATTACATTCTTAAACCAGTCATCATTTTCAAAAAACAGCAACCATAACTCTAGTTTGTTTCTCAATTTTTCATTCTCTTTCAATGTTGCTGCCCACTGGGATCAATTATTTAGGGGCATATGTTTCAAATACTGTATTTGCCATTCTCAAATAGCGATTTTTTGAGAATCACTATTTGAGAATCGCAAAACAAGATGTAATAAAAAATGTGCTAATATTTTGCGATTCCTTGGTATTCCTTAATTGCGACTCGCAAATTGCGAGTCACAATTAAGGAATGCCTTCCCATTCATTCCTAAGGGCCTAGAGTGCCATAGGAGTGAATGAGAAGACATTCGCAATTTGGTAGTACCCATTAGGTAGGCGCAATTTGCTAATGCAATTTCAAGGGTGTCATAGGACACCCTGATGCACCCCTGAAATGAGCATGTGTGCACATGTGGAACACATACATGCCCTGAGGGCATGTATGTGTGCCACATGGCACTTTGAAAAATGTGCTTTTTTCAAAGAATTTGCAAAATACAACAAACCGTTAGTTGGTGGTAATTTGCGATTTCTTATGCCAAATTTGCACAACTTAGGTGCTTTCTACATCACATTTAAGGAATCACAATTTGCAATTCCTTAAATGCAATTGCAAAATAGAGAATCACAAATTTTGCGATTCTCTAATTTGTGATGCCCTTTTGGGATGATACATCCCAAAAGGCCATCCCAAAAGGCCTTTCCCCGTTCGCAAACGGGCGATTCTGAGAATCGGCCCATTTTCAAACAGGAAAAGGGCTTGATACATATGCCCCTTAGTCTCTTAATGATAGAAGTTTTCAACCATTTCCCAAGATTAAATCTTAATTTGGTTGCGAATGTTCCCCAGGTGGTAAATAATGCCGACACGGTTCGAGCCACACTGAAATTCTTGGCATTCTCTTCAGTGCTATGAGTGAGTACAATCTGTAATTAAAAATTGGAAATATTTTATAATTAATTTCGAACCTCTTCTATACTCGTTTTAGCATTTCCCTGAAATTTTTGTTTTTATTGTCTCATTCATAGTACTTGCTGTTTCTTTTCTCTTTAATCTTGACACCTGTGTCTTTACTTGAAAGAACGCATTGGTTACTTCAATCATTCCATCTGATTTTGTGAGAATTGAACAATGGTAGTTTGTATCAAAATCCATGATAATGGTCCACTGAACATTCATGCTGTGTGTCCTATTCACTTTAGAATGGAAACAGACCTGTGATTTATTGTGATTGGATTCAGAACATAAGCTTGTTTCTACTGAACAAAATGAGGAACTGTAAAGTAAGTCGCACTAACGTTTACTTGAATATGAAGTACCTGTCAAAAATCATACAACAATCCATTTACATAATTATTAGTTAATTCTATATTTAAAAATGTAAAACTTCATGATTCAAAATTAGATATACATATATATCAGCATCTAACCAAGGTTGGGGCAGTGATTAACACAAAATTTCAAGAAACAAGCTAAAGACTTAGCGTGCGCCTCATTATCCAAAAATTGTAGCGCTAAAAAGGCTGGGCGACAAGCTCGCAGCTCCATAGATCTCAGTATGGAAACAATCCAGCGTCTACGTGGTGTTTCATAGAATCTACAAAACAGAAGTATATGGATTGAGGATTGTGGAGAAATAGTGTCGCATGGGCATAGTGGTAAGTTCCTTGACCAATCATTCTGTTGTGGGAGGGAAATTAACCGGAAAAAAATATCGAATCTAAAACGAGTTAACACATTTTTTTCATATTCGTTCAAATTAAATTTTAGATATGGTTGAATGGAAAAAGTAGTTTGAATGGCTAATGAGTGCTGGACTGAGCTTTTCCCTATCTCATTTGTTAGTCGTAACTGGCCTAGATGCAAAAGACATAGGGCCATATGTATCATCAACCTGATTTGCGATTCTCAAATAGCGATTTTTAAGAAATCGCTATTTGAGAATCGCAAATAGGTATGTATGTACAAAATCGAATTTTTTTAGCGATTTCTTAAAATTCCTTAATTGCGATTAGCCAATTGCGAATCGCAATTAAGGAATACTTTCCCATTCATTTCTATGGGCCAGGAGGCCCATAGGAATGAATGGGAAGTTATTCTCAATTTGCGATTCGCAATTTGCGAATCGCAAATTGAGAATAATTTCAAGGGTGCAGGGGTGTCCAAAGGACACCCTGTTGCACCCCTGAAATATGCATAAGTGCACATGTGATGCACAAGCATTCCCTAAGGGCATGTATATGCGTCACATGGCACTTTGAAAAATGCAAAAATGTGCATTTTTCAAGGAATGCGCAACTTACCACCAACTAGAAGTTGGTGGTAATTTGCGATTCCTTAAGGACATTTTGCTAATTTTTTTAGCTTCATACATTGCATTTAAGGAATCACAAAATTTGCGATTCCTTAAATGCAATTGCAAAATAAGGAATCGCAAATTTTGCGATTCCTTGTTTTGCACCAGATTGTGCTTTATAAATACCATTTAGCAAATTGGCATTCGCAACGGTTGCTTGATACAAATGGCCCATAGTTTTTTTAGCTCTTTCTTGGGAATCTCGGAGATAGTTGATGGATGGTTAAAATATCTCTGGAGACCTAGATTGTTAAAAAATGACTTCACATAGGCTAGCCATCTGATCTTGTGCATATTGTCGAGCGTCATGCACTCCTGTAAAAGACGTTGTGTTAGATCGCACTGGACTGTAGTCCAAATGCGACGCCATAAGGAATCGGTTTAATTTTTAGAATATCCGATATATATTCGTCCCAGGTCAGGGGAACCCTCAAAGGTAGTGTCGAGGATGGAGGTACTAGCCAAGGGCGCAGAATGAACGATAGAGCCAGAGTCTTTCACTAATGCTTTTAAGGAGGGTTTTATTTTAATATAACACCGTCTCTGTCTACTGGTTATCCGCTCCCTTGCAAATGCGGCGGGGTCAAAGGGCGGTTTCCGCGGTGGCTCCAGGTTGCTTCACCGGACCCACGGGACAGACTGCGGCTCTTCTTCTCTCGTCGCTCCCGATATGCCCAAAAACAAAGCAGAAACGGGAGTCAGGCATCCATATATACAAATAGCTGTTAGGGCCAGGGGTGAGGGACACAACAGGTGAAGGTGCACTTCGCTACACGCAGTGAAGGAGTGTTCGTGTAAGGAAGGGTCTTGGTGGGGACTATGGTACACGGGTCTGTACAAGTTAGAGAGGCGGAGGCGGAGATACGTGCTGAGCCACCCAACCCGCTACCCGGCCCCGTACCTGTTGCAGCCACGCCCCTCCCCTGGGTGCGTGGCAGGGCGACTCGTGGGTCCGTTGGCCTCCGGGCTTTGTCACGGCTTCTCCGCTCCACTCCTCCCGTCTTCGTTCGTCGTCACTGGTCTCTTCTCGGCTCTCGGCTCTTGATCCTCCTCGCTCCTCCAGGGATACGCCGTCCGTCTTCCATGGGGCCGCTCTTCCTTTTCCTGTTTCCGGCCGGGTGTGGGGCGGAGCTTCGTCCACCCAGGCTGCCGAATTAAAGGGACCTCCGTCCGCCTTCTCACTCGGCCAACCGGAGTCTTGTTCTTCTGTCCATGGGAGTACCGGCAGCTGTTGGGAACCAAAAGCAGGAGGTAAAAGGGTGGTGGCGTCCCACCAATTACATAGCTGTTCCGTGTCCTCAGTGTCCTGCGGAGGGACCCCGTCACATACCTCCCCCCCTGGCATCTCCCGATCGGGGAGAGGAAAGACACGGGACAGAAAGTCAGCGTTTTCGTTATCCCTTCCCTTCCGATGTTGTACGGTGAAAGAGTAGGGCTGTAACGACAGGATCCATCTCAGGACCCTAGCGTTCTTGCTGCTATTTTGATACATCCATTTCAATGGGGCGTGATCGGTATGCAGGATGAATGGTTTCCCCTCTAAATAATAGCGCAGTTTATCCACCGCCCACTTAATAGCAAGGCCTTCCTTTTCTATGGTGGAATATCTACATTCCCTGGGAAACAACTTTCTGCTGAGGTACAGTAGGGGATGTTCCTGACCATCCGCTCCTGTTTGGGATAACACTGCCCGATGCCAACATTAGAGGCGTCTGTAGCCACAATGAATGGTTTCCTAAAGTCGGGAGACATAAGAACTGGGGCTGTGGTCATGTTTTCCTTCAGCTGATGGAACGCTTGCAGAGCTGCGGGAGAGGGGTGTAATAGCTCTCTGGTTTTGGTCTCCTTCCCTAGCAGATCCGTTAAAGGCGCCGCCCTTTCGGCGAAGTTAGGGACAAAACGGCGGTAATAGCCTATTAGACCCAAGAAGGCTCTGAGATCCCGTTTGGTTTTAGGGAAGGGGACCTCGGCGATGGCTTTCACCTTCTCACTTTGGGGAGCTATAGTTCCCTTTCCCAACAGGTACCCCAGATACCGGACGCTAGTGAATGCTACTCTGGATTTTTTTGAGTTGATTTGTAATCCCGACTGCCGCAAGGCCTCAAAAATGAGACGTAGATGTTCCAGATGGGTAGCCCAGTCTTTGCTGTAGACCGCTATGTCGTCCAAATAGGCCGAGCTGAAAGCGGAATAGGGCTGCAGGACCGAGTTCATGAGTCTCTGGAACGTTGCCGGAGCTCCATGAAGGCCAAAGGGAAGTACCGTAAACTCATAAAGACCGCTGTCGGTGACGAAGGCGGTTTTCTTGCGGTCCTCCTCACGAAGAGGCACCTGCCAATACCCCTTCGTGAGGTCGATGGTCGTGATGAACTGGGACTCTCTGATTTTCTCAATCATCTCATCGACCCTCGGTATTGGATATGTGTCGAAAGTAGAGATGGCGTTTAAGGCTCGGAAATCCATACAAAAACGTTTGGATCCGTCTGGCTTAGGTATCATAACAATCGGGGAGGACCACGGACTTGTAGAAGGGCGTATCACCCCCAATTGTAGCATTTCCTGTACCTCTTTTTGCACTGCTTTTCTGCGAGCAGCAGGGATTCTGTATGGTCTTTGTCTTATCGCTTTCCCTGCTGGAGTGTCTATGCAATGTTCTGTTCTGTTGGTCCTTCCAGGTAGGTCTGAAAAGATGTCGGAATAAGGTGTGATGACCTCCTTTAGGTCTGTCTGCATCGCAGGAGTTAATTCTGGATTTACTACCAGCTGATCCACCGTGGACGCTTCCTGGTGGGAAGCGGCTTCCATCCAATGGGATTCCTGGGGTACGGGCCCCAACCACTCCTTCAAGAAATTGATATGGTATGTCTGCGTTTTGTTGGCGGAAATCCGTAACCGGTAGGTGGTCTGGCCTATGCTGTCTATGACCTGGAAGGGTCCTTTCCATTTGTTCTTTGCGTTGCTACTGATGGAGGGGAGAAGTACCAGAGCCCACTTCCCTACGGCAATGGTTCGTAGTCTTTTTCCTTTGTCGTAGTTTTTCTTGTGACGATTTTGGTGGTGCTCCAAGCTGGTATGTGCCAGGTTCCGCAGTTTACCCAGTCTGGACCGGAGTTGAGTGGTGAACTCCAGCATGTCTTTCTGTTCTTGGAGCTCTTCGTTTTCCCACAGATCTCGGGTCATTTCCAAGAGGGACCTGGGTAAACGTCCGTACAGTAACTCGAATGAGGAACACCCCAGACTACTTTGTTTCTGTGATCTTATCACGTAAAGAGCCAAAGGTAGTAATCGGTCCCAATTCGTGCCCTCCGAGGATAACATCTTTTTAAGGGTTGTTTTCAAAGTTTGATTATACCTCTCGACGAGACCATCGGTCTGAGGGTGGTACACTGACGTCTTCAGATGTTTAATGTCCAGGGATTTGCATACTTCCCTCATGAGTTTGGACGTAAAAGGGGTACCCTGGTCCGTCAAGACTTCCTTCGGGAAACCAACGCGAGCAAACAGTTCCACAAATCTTTCTGCAATGGCCGCGGTGGTAGGGGACTTCAAGGGGAACGCCTCCACAAACCTAGTGGCGTAATCCACAATGACCAGGGCGTATATATTACCTTTTGTGGATCTGGGTAGGGGCCCTATAAGGTCCATGCCTACGCGCTCAAAAGGAACCCCTATGATAGGCAAGGGTTGTAGCGGGGCTGCTCTGGGTCGATGGGTGTTCTTCCTTTGGCACACCTCGCATCTGGCACAATAGTCTTGCACATCCTTATAGACCCCTGGCCAGAAAAAAGGGCGGGTTATGCTCTCGGTGGTTTTCTCTTTCCCGGCATGTCCTGCCGTGAGATGGGTGTGGGCGAAAAACAACACTTGTTCTCGGAAAGAAGTAGGTACCAACAGTTGGCAGCAGCTGGTTCCGGTGGCCTGTCTATATAGCAGGTCATTTTTGATCAGGAATCTGGGGTACAAGGGGGAGGGAGTATCCTGAGTCTGGTGAGCACATTCCCACGCATTAATAAGTGTTCTATCTTCGCTCTGCGCGAACCGGAAACTCCTATCTATCACCCAAGGATCAGGAGTTAGAAATGCAGGAGAGGGGCTGTCCTTCTTGGAGTGACTCAAGTTTAATTTCTCTTTAAAAAGGGATAGGAACTCCGGGTTATCGGTACCCAATATCATCTCCTCCGGTAGGCTGTCCACCACCCCTACCCGTACCCTACCTAACACCCCGTTCGGGAGTTCCACAGGGATGGAAGCCACAGGATATGGTTTCATATCTCCGTGGACACAACGGATGTACACCTGGGTCTCCTGTAGGTACTGGTCGGGCCGGACAAATCGCACCTGGACTACTGACTGCTTACACCCAGAATCAAGGAGGGCTTTTGTTTTGAAACCATTCATCCCCATACTCACGTGGAAGGAGCTGGCCAACTCAGTGGAATACATCACTGTCTTTGGGAGGTATCCCACCTCCATCGGCTCCTCCATTGGTCTTTTGCGGGGACACATCCTGGCTATGTGTCCCCACTCTCCGCATTCATAGCACTGGGGTCCCTTAAACACAGGGGGAAGCAATCCGCCGGGCCGTGGTCTGGGCACTTCTATCGGGGGTCTTGGTTTCCTTTCGCTCTTTGGTGGTGGGAGACCTTTGCTGAACTTCTCTGCCTCTCCGGTACCGATGCAGGGCTGGGCCCGGGCATACTGGGCCGCCATCTCAATCGCTTGGTCTACCTCCAACCCTAAGTGTTGTCGCAACCACCTTTGCGTAGCATAGGGTAAATGTTCATAAATTGCTCCAAATATATTTTATTGAGGATTTCCTCCTTACAACAGGTCTCCGGTTTAAGCCATTTGTTGGCGGCCATCCTTACCCGGAAGAACAGTGTTTTAGGGTTTTCTCCGGGAAGGCCTCTTTCTTTCCTGAATTTCACGCGATAGGCTTCGGGATCCAGGCCTAGATGGTCGAAAATGACTTCCTTCACCACCGAATACGGAGTGTTGCCTAGGGCATTCACCACTTGGTAGGCAGATTGGGCTTCATCAGTGAGGAGGGGGGCAAGGAAGAACGGCCATTTGTCCTCGGGCCATCCTAAGGCCCTGGCTGCTCGCTCGAAGATCAACAGGAAGGCATCCGGGCCTTCCCCTGGAAGGTATTTCTGTAGGGAAATACCAGAAGGATGCGGGCTGTGAGGGCGAGCATCTCCGGTAAACAGGGTAGGGGGAGGCGTCGCGCTCTTTAGCCCTTCTATCTGGGCCGTTAACGGAGTCTTGAATAACTCCCGGTCTGCCTGTGCGGCGGACAACTGCCGTTCCACTGCCCACTCTAGTTTCTGTTGACCCTTGATGATGTGTTCGATTAGGGTATCCATCTTTGTATCACAGATGGGGGATGTAACTGATCCCACTTCTGACACCACGTGTCCCAGGTCAGGGGAACCCTCAAAGGTAGTGTCGAGGATGGAGGTACTAGCCAAGGGCGCAGAATGAACGATAGAGCCAGAGTCTTTCACTAATGCTTTTAAGGAGGGTTTTATTTTAATATAACACCGTCTCTGTCTACTGGTTATCCGCTCCCTTGCAAATGCGGCGGGGTCAAAGGGCGGTTTCCGCGGTGACTCCAGGTTGCTTCACCGGACCCACGGGACAGACTGCGGCTCTTCTTCTCTCGTCGCTCCCGATATGCCCAAAAACAAAGCAGAAACGGGAGTCAGGCATCCATATATACAAATAGCTGTTAGGGCCGGGGGTGAGGGACACAACAGGTGAAGGTGCACTTCGCTACACGCAGTGAAGGAGTGTTCGTGTAAGGAAGGGTCTTGGTGGGGACTATGGTACAAGGGTCTGTACAAGTTAGAGAGGCGGAGGCGGAGATACGTGCTGAGCCACCCAACCCGCTACCGGGCCCGTACCTGTTGCAGCCACGCCCCTCCCCTGGGTGCGTGGCAGGGCGACTCGTGGGTCCGTTGGCCTCCGGGCTTCGTCTCGGCTTCTCTGCTCCACTCCTCCCGTCTTCGTTCGTCGTCACTGGACTCCTCTCGGCTCTCGGCTCTTGATCCTCCTCGCTCCTCCAGGGATACGCCGTCCGTCTTCCATGGGGCCGCTCTTCCTTTTCCTGTTTCCAGCCGGGTGTGGGGCGGAGCTTCGTCCACCCAGGCTGCCGAATTAAAGGGACCTCCGTCCGCCTTCTCACTCGGCCAACCGGAGTCTTGTTCTTCTGTCCATGGGTGTACCGGCAGCTGTTGGGAACCAAAAGCAGGAGGTAAAAGGGTGGTGGCGTCCCACCAATTACATAGCTATTCCGTGTCCTCAGTGTCCTGCGGAGGGACCCCGTCACAATAATCCAACCCTAGCTCTGAGTGGCAGCCAAATGTCGAAGTACTTTCAGGGACCACTAAAAGATATTGCAAGAAAGAGTTTTCCACCCTCTGCAATACATCCGTATTTACATATCCCCATAACCCCGAACCATAACTAGCAACACTAACACATTTAGCCTGAAAGAGCTTTAACATTTCTTGCGAGGGTCTCTTCCCTAGCTTCTGAGCAAAAACCACCAATGCAGTGGTGGCTCTCAGAAATAAATGTTTCCTCGCTTTTATGGCTATTGTCCATTTGGACTTATTATCTATCAGAATCCCTAAATAGGGATATGATGCTGTGCACTCTAGTGTGATGTCATTAACAGAGATAGCTTTGATTTTTTTCGAACTGGGGCCAGCATGCATGGCATAGGTCTTTTTTATATTCACTTTAAGGCTCAGGGAGTTCATAAAAGTACAATACTTATCTAGCGACAGCTGAAGCTGGAGGGGGGCTCGTGCCAGGATCACTGCGTTTTCGGCATATAGTAGCGCTGGAATAGGCCGACGACAAATTATTGGCAGGTCCTGGCTCCCTTCCACCATCGCTGCTTTGAGCCCATTTGTATATAGTGTGAATAGGAAGGTGGCCAGAACACAACCTTGTCTGACCCCCCCTCTCTATCCGAAAGGACTCAGTGAGTTCTCCCACTGTTACATGCCTGACTCTAGCCGATGCCCCAGAATAGAGTTCCCTTAAAAAATTCACCAACGCAGCGTCCACCCGCATAGCTAGGATAATTGCCCACAGTTTAGTGTGACTGACGCAGTCAAAGGCTGCAGTCAGGTCGGCATAAACCATGTGCAAGTATCCTCTTTTTGCTTGAACGTATTTCCCAATTAAGAGTGAAAGGTTCAAGGCCTGATCCACTGTGCCCAACCCCTCACAAAACCCATATTGTAGATCAGAAATTATATTGTGATCTGCTGCCCAGTCCTGGAGTCGATCTAAAAGAATACATCCAGCGACCTTCCCTAAGGAATCCAGAAGGGATATGGGCCGATAACAATTTGGTCTGTGACGATCGCCTTTTTTAAAGATTGGGACCAAAATTGACGTGGACCAGGAATCAACTAAGCCAGCCTCATTGGCTGCTTCCAACACTCTCGTAAGAACTGGGGAGCATAAATCTAATTTATATTTAAAAAGATCCACTGGGATTCCATCGGGCCGTGGTGCTTTCCCTGATTTCGATGTTTTTAGGGCACTTATTATTTCTTTTTGGGTAAAACTTAGCTGTATGGGGAAACATGACTGAGTTAAATGAGGCTCCCTCTCGGCACCCTCAGCTTGCTCCAGAGTTGTGTCTCCTGTCTGGCCTGAGAGTGCATTAAATCTATTATAAGTAGGAATGAATTGTAATGACCCTTGAGGCATAAACGGGTGTTTTCTCGAGTTTTCAGGAAGATAATTCGTTCTTTTAGGGGGGTAAAAAAAGCCCAATGGTAGTATATTAATCCCTACAGCATTAACAGTGTGGCTCATCCCAAGGCTCAGAATTTCATTTACCAACCCGGGAGAGCCAAATGTCATAACTATACAATCCCCTAACAAAACCTTTTCCCGCTCTCCCACCCATTGGACGCGTCTGAACATCTTTAAATTTTGGAATTATTGATTATGCAATCCTACCCTATTACTCAGCCAATGTAGCGATTTATTTTTAAGGGATACCCATGTTTCCTCGTTCGGAGCGTGATTAGGTGGTACATTACTCAAGACAATAACATAAGGGGTAGCTTCTGGTGGAAGGTCCAGTTGAGAAAATGGAAGAATTTGTACCTGGGATGGTATTAGCTGCGGGGTCGCATTAGTATTAGTATTAGTCTGTCTTTGCGAGGCATTCTGTGACCGTCCCTCTGCTACCTTTTTATATGTCTGCTCATTTACAGCAGTGGTAGTTATAGCAGAAACTATCCTCTTTTCTTTACTACCTTCTCCCAAAAGGATTTGAGAGTTCCCTGCATGAGTATTTAAGATCGTGGTTGAACTCAGATCGGTAGTTGGGGTTGAATTTGTTGATTTAAATTTATTATTCAAAAGATTTTCCATATTGGTCATTCTAGTTGACAGTTGGTCTAGCCTAACCCTTATGTCCAAGTCCAGTCTTTCCACAAGGGATTTAAGGTTTTGTAACTCTGAGTGAGACTCTAATTGAGTAATTATTTTACCAGATGATTTAGCCTTTTGTTTTGATTGCATTTTAGGCTGGACTGCTCGTTTTTGCTTCAAGGGGGCATTTTCCTGTTGTTCAGGTGATTGAGAAGAAGAGTGAACGACAACTAATTCAATATCTTGCTGGGAATCTTGGCCGCAACATCTAGTTGCGGCCAAGATCTACTTGATTTTGTTTTATTTTGGGTTTTTTGAGGGGGTTGAGTAGGGGACTCACTACTAATGGGCTGAAAATCATCAGTTCTCGGTTGGATACAGCCATTTATTATATTAACCGCTCTTTCCCCTGAATTTAATTGAATGACATCTTCTTTATGAGGTAACTCCTGGCTGAGCCCAGAGGAAGAACCAAGAATGGACTCCTCCACTGATGAGATCTGTTTGTCTAAGACATCAACCGTTCCTGTTAAATAGTTCAGTAGAGTTTGCTGAGTATCAGTAGTTGGCTTGCTTCCTCTAGGGCTCGGAAATTTTCTATTACCCATAATTTTATGCAAGTTGCCCAAACTATCTGGTGAAATTCAAGTAGAATGAAACTGTAAATGCCAGTAGTTGATAAATTAGCCCCAATAGGAGCGCCAAAAACCAGCAAACCAAGAGACCGGGCCCAGCCCAGCCTCTTCCGGCTGAAGACGGCCAAGGACGGGCCGGCACTTGGCCCGGTCTTCACCCCACGCCCGCGGCGCGATAGTCTGCGTCGGAATATGAATGCCCGGGGGGCGGGGGGAGAGTCACTGGCCTCTCGTGAGACCGCGCTGCCCGCTGGGATGTGAAGTCCTGGGCAGCGCACGGTCCCCGGAATGAGGGAGGCAGGTCACGGAGCCACAAACAGTCTTCCCCACTCTCAGCCCCCTACACGGGACGACAGATGTTCCAGTCAGCAGGCCTGGGCAAAAGCAGTTCTCCTTGGAAATAGCGTCCCGCGGCGTGGTAGTCTGCGCTGGAATATGAATGCCCGGGGGCCGGGGGGAGAGTCATTGGCCTCTCGCGAGACCGCGCTGCCCAGGACTTCACATCCCAGCGGCCAAAAGCAGTTCTCCTTGGAAATAGCGTCACCCTTTGTGAGTCAGTATAATCCTGCTGTAAGAATGATGACTGTTTCTGATGAGACAGGGTGGATGTGAGAATGTACATAGTTCATTAGGGGGAACATGTAAACTTGTAGGATGCCGGTGTTATTTGCTGATGTATCCCAGTCCAATTGTTAAGCTTTGAACGGGACAACAAGTCTGGGGGGCCGTGGGTCGATTGCAATGCGATTGTCAGGTTTGCGTCAGTTGTTGTGCCTGGTGCTCTGCTTCTTGCTCCTTTCAAGACTAAGTAAGTCATCTGACGTCAGCTGTTTACTTCTGCTTTAAGAAAAGGAGTTGGGTTTAAGGGTTTTGGGATAGATTCCAAGCCTATCCTCCAATTTAAAAAGCTGTCTCTTTCCCAAAGAATTCTGCCTGTAACCTCTGCGTCGTTTTGTTCTTGTTCCTTCTGTGCACTGACTGTTGTTTGTTGACAGAAGCTCTACTGACAAAAAGTCAGTGGTTTCGATGGTTGCTAAGGTTGTGGTGGAATGTAAGAGCCATAGAATATTCCCTGTATTCAGTGCGTCCACACGGCTTCTGAATTTAGATTGAGGGGGAAATATTATTGTGTCTGTCCCTTCAGCCTTAGTTATGGCCTGGTCTTGTCTCTGTGTGTTATTGCTAGTGATTAATCTATGAACGAGAGGGTTTTGGTTTTGAGATGATCTGCTTGTATTGATGTTTACACTATTAAGAAGGAGCCTTTGATCTGGAAGACTTACTTTGAATGTTTCAGAGTTGTGACTGTGATTGGAATTTTTGATGTGAACAGGTGAATTCCTGTCTGTGGCATGCACTTTGACATCTTTCTCATGGTTATGACTTGTTGATTGTTAGCACTTATTTTGGGCCACCCTAGGGGCTGAGCCGTGCAGTTTAGTTGTTTGGTGTGTTCCATTGATTAGTGCCGTTCTTCCCGGGGAGGGAGTTGGCGATTCTTTCCCTGTCATTGTGCTTGCTTGATTCTTCTCCTGGACCAATGCAGTTGACGGTGGGATCTTGTCAAGTTGATTCCCTTTCTGTTCGGTCTTGTCTGCTTGTTTGTTACTAGAGCTTGCTAGGCAGCTAGATGTCTTTTGCTGTTGCTTTGTATTTTTGGTGCTTGCGATCAAGATCTTCGTGCTGTTTGCCAAGACTGGCTCGTCTACATTTGATGTTCCTTCGTATAGCAATTCTGTTGTAGAGCGGTATGTTGAGTGCTGGGCCTAGACTATTGGTTTCTTGTTCCTGCCTTTCCTATTTTGCTTTTGCCCTGGTTTTTTTGATAGGCCTTTGTTTCCGGAAGGTGTTAGTTTTGATCCTCAGGGGGGACTGTTACTTTCCATTAGAGTGTTGCTGTTTAGTGGTGTTAGCACTGTTGGATGGGTGCTCAATTGTCTCGCGTCTTCCCTCGGGTCGCAGTTGTTGTCTGTTTGCCGGGATACGGTTATTAGTCGACAACAGGTCAGCCAGTGTTGTTGATAGCGTTTGTAGCTTGTCCACGATCGGGGCGCATAGGCATTCTTGTTGCAGAAGCTGTGTTTTTGCGGCCGCTGCCTGCCCCCTCTTTATTAGACCGTTCAGATCACCTAGCTTTTTATCGATCCCCGAAGTAAAGTCGGCAAGAGTCTGTAAAACAGTGAGCTGGAGGTCCATTTTATGGCATTGATATTGCAGGGCCGCGGTTGAGTATTGCATGGAGCTTAATAGTGATTCCCAGATTATAATTTTGTTGTTATAACCTGTATTGCTACCTCCAGTTTGCAGGTCATTGGGTCGATCACTGGGACTGTGGGTGTAAGAGGCGACTAGGTCTTCCCACTCTTGGGAGGCTAGGATGGTCATGTCGCAGTTGGAGGGAGCTGCCCTTGCACTGATTGCGCTGCTCCCTTAATTTTACAAGGAACGGGTGAGCCTGCCTGGGATAGTTTGTCAACCAAACTGGTGATTGATAAGGTAGGTGATAAGATCAGTAGAGGGGAATTAATTGATTGCGGTGTCGGTTTCCTCTGCTTTTGGTTGTCCGACTTGTCTGGAGCTGATAAAGGGTGTTGATAAAGCATTGGGTCTGGTCCCTTATCAACCATTGCTTGTTGAGGAGAGAAGGTAGCACCTTGTCCTGAGCCCTCTTGCTGATTAAAAGTTGGTGCTGGCGCCGGTAAAGCCCCAGTTTTGACCTAATTTGTTGATGGGGAGGGATGCTGATTTGAGCAATGTTTATACTTTCCACTGGGATGTGTTGTAATGAGCTAAAGTAATCGTTAGTAATGTCCTTTTGGTGATTTTGTGGGGATCCAATAGTCCCTGTTCGGAATTGTCTGCCTTATTTGCACGTGATGACTCCTTGTCTTTAGCTGCTTGTTTGGATCCCAGGTAATCTTTGGTTTTGAGTACTTAGAGAGGAAATAGCTGGACTGGGTAAATACCCTCCCTATTGCTCAGCTATGGGACACCATACTTGCAGACTTGACATGTGTAGATGGAGAAGAGGGGAACAGCTCTTCACAAGAGGCTAGTTGACAAGACACAGTTGCAAGATCTCAGGCACTTAACTCCCCTGGTTTCAATGGTGTTGAGACCCCAGGCGAGGGGGACGGTCACAACTAGGACATACACGAGTTAGGGAAGGGAAGGCATAAACACCTATTCCTTTAAATACCAAAGGAGGAGGGGCGATATATCCACTGTGGGACGACTGTGATGGTGACCCATCTCCTCTACATATTCTGGCTGGGGCGTGACGTTATGACAATTATTTTCTTTGTTTGTTTCTATGTTCGATTGTAATAGTATAAATTGTATCTGATTTTGCCTCAATTTGTCACTGAACTGGATGACTAGGTGTAATTATGGATGTGTACAGCTGTAAACGGATGGTTACTCTTCTTGAATCTGTCTGGACACTAAAGGATGGTATTATGGACAGCCGATGCATATGTAACATACTAAGAAGGAAATCCGTGGCCAGTTGCCTGCTGTATAGTCTTGATTTTTATTACAGGGGGGCGAATGTTCCCGCAATAACAGCTGCACCCTTTATTGTATTTGAAATGGCTATCTGTTCCATATCCTTAGCAAGCCCTCTACCCTTCCCTTCCCCTACTTCTTTCCCTAAATGTAACCTATATATTTAACAAAATGCAAATAAAGAGATAAAAAAAACCAAATCAGAACATCGAAACTGTAGCACAGTTCTAAGCGTGTGAACAATCGAGCAAAAAACAAAACAACAACAGAAAAAGAAAAGAAACAACAAAATACATTATTAAAAAATGGACAGGAGGCTTAGCACACATCGCATATCGTCATAGCAGATAAAAGAGACAGTGGGTTGGACCCCCGTAAAATATGGCACAGCAAGGTTAACACTTCTTCGGAACCCATCATATCTAACCTGCGTAATTCAAGATACATCGGCCAACTAAGAGAGTCGAGCTAATCTGAATGTGCTACTGAATGCGCTTCTAGTGGCAGTATGGTGTCAGCTGCAACTTGATCAGGAGGGGTGGACACATCATCCTGCAGTGTTTTTAGCCAGTCCAGGAATGGCTCCCATATATCTTTCAGCCTGGAGGTTGCAGGCATCAAAGCTCCCAAAAAATCGACAACTGAGTGTGGCTAAATGTGATATCTTTAAGCCAAGCCTTTACTGTAGGCGCCCTCTTTCCCCCCAATTTATGGACACCCTGCGTTTGGCCATCAATAGTAGTAAAGCATGCAATTACGGTGCTCGACCTTAGTGTCTTTGACATAGCCTAGAAGTCCTATGATCGGATGTGGCTCGTTGGGTGTCCCTAGTATATCATGAATCTTATTGAAGATGACAGTCCAAAAAGCTGCAATGAGTGGGCAGTTCCAAGACATATGTAAAAAGTTGGCAGGAGGCATACCCACACTTCCAGCATCTAGAATCTGGTCGCAACCCCATGCGGGAAAGCTGACTGGGCGTTCTGTAGAATATATGTAGATATTTGAAGTGTATTAATCTAATTTTATAATTGGGTGAGAGTGCGTGGAGTTGGCCGCAGTAGAAAACCCATTTATCATCTGTCAATCTGTCACCTGCACATAAAGCTCTACATTCCAGTCTTGCTGAGCCTTTGGCACAACTAGGGGTGATGTGGTTTTCATAGAGCAGTACAGCCGTGTTATAAGTCTGCAGGAGCATGCCGTGTTTATCAACTGCTCTACTACTGGTAGCTGTCCAGGGGGTTTTGGGAAGGAGGAATGCATTTGTGTACATGTGGCTCTAATCTTGAAATAGAGAAAAGTGCCGCTGGCTACCACTCTTGGCTGCATGGGTTGGCACTCCTACTTGCACAGGCTGGCCAATGCTAAGGATATGTCAAGATTCATAATCACCACATTAAAACTTGTGAGCATTGTCTAAATATTTTATTTTTCGTTTACTTAATATTTAATAACTGGGTTAGAAATAACATACATAAAACTAAGATCTGAACATTTTTCTGCTTTTGTAACTTTACATTTGGGTCCTTTGCTGGCCCGATGACTTTCCTAAATATAAAATTTTAAGGGTTGTAGAATTGTAAAACAACAAACATGAACATTGCCGGCACCATCTTGCTTAGCGAGAGCGTCTGCGTGCGCGTAAGCGACAACCATTTTAGACAGCGCGGCCATCTCATACTCTGCTGGTCACCTGTGTTTCACCCTGACCTCGCTATCATCTCCAGCGCTCTGACTAAGCCTGAACAAATGTATTGGGGTTGTAAAACCTTGTCATCATGACAAAGCCCTGGAGTCGCTTTCCGCCCTAAACCCGTTCGTCCTTTCATCCTTCGTACATGGGCAAGCCCTTTGATAACCTCCCTCACCCCACCTGGCTACTCGATCCGGTCCCAGGCACTAACCGACCCTTGGGGACATGGTTTATTAGCCACACACGGCAGGACTTGTTTCGCTAACAAAGGGAGCTGATTTAATCAAAGGCGCAAACCCTTAGATCTGACCGATCCCACGTGTTTTTAGATCCTGTCGGAATGTACAGCTGCGAGATAGTGATCATTTGTTAGATCTGGGTGGGGGATGATTGCTGCTGGGTTTGTGTGGAAACCTGCCTGGGGCGGGGGTTCCAAGGATGTTTAACCATACCAATAAACTGATGCAAATGTGTATAAAAGACCGAGCCACGGAGATGCAATTAGAGCACCTCCAGAAGACATTCCGGTGTCTGAATTGATGTATTCTCCTCTGGAGTAATAAACCTGTTTCTTGCCTTCCAGTTTCCTGCGCCTGCCTCCTTATTTTGATAAATAAGTTTTCAGTGAATCAGAGGCGTCTTGCGCCGGGCAGCATTAGCAGTCTTAGGATAGTTGCTGCTTTTCACAGGGTGTGCTGTTTGCGTCCAACTGAGTTTTTAACTGTTATGAGCTTATATATTGGCTTTCTAACAATCACCAAACTGCACAAAACTAACTTTTTCTACTTAAACTGCTATTCTGTTAGGATGGCAATGTTTTATGCAGCTTTTTTTTTATAAATGACATGCTCCTTTTACACTTGGCGTGTGTGGATCATCCCTATATCACATCGATCCTTATTTATTCTCATTTCTTGTTAGGCATGATTAGTGGATTTTTGTTCCTTCCCCTGTTGATGGTTGGGAATGAAACAACGTTATTTTCTTATGTAAATATTATTCACTTTATTAACAATGGACATTTTGTTATCTCAAATGAAATTTACATTGATGGGATTGCTTTTTGAGAAAGCACTTTTTTGTTTTGTTCTTTTAGTTTTTTATATACTGGAGTAAGGGGGTCAACTACGTCATTGTCCTCCCTGTCAAACAATTTATCAATTTGTTGCTCACTCTTAATTCCCTTTCTTTTTCTTTGACTTGTGTATGGCAGGTGCTCGCATTGTCTTCTGGAATATTAATGAAGTAGTCACTGCACCACTAAACCGCAGTGGCAGTCACACAGAACGGGGTAAACATAACTGATTTTTAGGTCAAATTTTGGCAGAGCGTATGTGCTGTCTGCACGACCTGCTATAAACAATAAAACCATTGTATTCCCGCCTCCTGATTACGATTGGTTCATTCCAGCGTTGCTCTTTTTTGGAGCCTCCTCTATTGTGCCTGCAGCTGATAACTCACTACCTTTCAAGGGTGAAGAGCACCAGTAAAGTACAATGGGGCAGATTTATGTTGCCTGACGCATCTCTGCAAATCAGCAGAGATGCGCCAGGAAAGATACGGCAGGCAAGTTTATATTTGCGCCACCCATGATGCGCCGCATTTACAATGTGGGGCACCATGGCGCAGGAATAAACAGATGCGTGTCGCATCTAGGGAGTGAAGTTGGCGCAGTGCTGAAGTTGTGTTGCATACGGCACGCAACTCCAGCACTTTTCCAACTTTCCCTATCTGTTAACATGGTGCGTCAAGCCTTATGCCTGCTTCAAGCAGGCGCAGGGTTTTGACGCATCAGCGTTAGTAAAGTGACTCAGTGAAATCTTGTAGATTTCACTGAGTCACTTTCCAGGGGTGTTCCTGCGACAGAACGCCCCCCCCTTCGTGGAAACGCCCACATGAAACCTGACGCAGGTTTCATGTGGCGCAGGGCTTCACAACGTGACGCATCTCTCAGATGCATCACGTTGTAAATATCCCTCACCATGGCCCATCTTTTGCGCCGCCGCTGCGTCACAAAAGTGGCGCAACGGTGGCGTGAAAGAGCCGCAAGGGGCTTGTAAATCTGCCCCAAAGTACTTACGCTTCAGGTCTTTATTTCCTATTTGGGTGAACTTTTTTTTCTTTACTTATGCTTTTGGCCCGTCCCTGCTTGGGAGGGTAGTAATGTTAGCTGAGTGAGCCATAAACTGCGTGCACATACTCAGGGCCGGACTGGGAACCAAAACTGGCCCTGGCAAAGTGCTCGGGGTACCCACCCCCTCCCCCGTGGGGGTTTGGTGGTGCTGCCGAGCTCTTTGCCAGGGACGGTTTTCTGCCAATTTTGTTACAGTGACAATTTTGCAGCTATGCTGCAAAAACGGCCCTGTAACAAAAACGGCCCCCAGGGGTCCAAAACCGGCCCCCACCCGTGCGGCGCACCGGGGGATTGCCTGGTGCCCGCTATGGCCAGTCTGGTCCTGCACATACTGTGGGAGTATTGCTAAACATACAGTTGGTATTTAGCCTAAAAATGTAAAACTCATAAGCAAATCAACTATGTAATATAACGTATGTTATCAACAACATTTCAATTGTGCACTTCGGGGTGGGAGGAGCCAAGCTGGCGACCAAGATGGCCGCTTAGGCTCCCGGCTCCGCAGATCTCCTCATCCTGCTACAAGATCCTGCCAGTTATCCTGTGCCTATGCAACTCTCCCGGGTAGATGAAACGAAATAACGCTACACCGAGTGACCCCGAAAGTTCCACCTGCTTCGAGGACGGAGAAACGTTGTCTTGAAGTTTGCGGCCTACATCAGCATTGAAGCCGGGGCCTCGAGTAGAAGTACAGCCGGCTACCAGTTGAACAACATCGGCTATAAGAGTTCGAAAGGAGCCGGTCCACCGGAATGAAAGCATATTTGGTCCGATATTAACATCAAATATCCGTATGGATTAGCGCCGAAATGGGGCAACTCAATGGCACTGCGGATGCGAGCTGAACAATTGGTTGTCGAAGCCCGGAATATAAACTGCTTGGTGCTGTCTAAACTGCGACCCGATGGTTCCGGGCATATCCTGAAGACAGCTCTGCAGTATCCTTGCATGCAGAGGGGTTGGGACGTGTGTCTTTGCTTCTAATTCTACTGGTCTATCCCGAGGGCCCAGGGGTAGACCATGAACGAAACGCGCGAAATGGCGCTCAAAATCGACCTTCGTGCGAATCGGACCCGATCCTCCGAGAGGTCTGGGAAAATTCGAACGGATGACCTGGGACGACATATCCTATCTAAGGGATCTCCTAGACCGGACCACAATTTCCCTACCGAGAGGGACCAACTAGTGCTGACCAGGGTTGAACCTACGCTTGGGGCTATAATGGTGGCGATCGAGGGTCTTCATCTCTCTCTGAACTGGAAAGCCCAAGCCTTGGAGCACAAATTGGATGCTGTGGCTTTTGGACTGGGACATAGTGACATAGCTTTTGTTCAATTTAATGCCACTGCAGAAGTAACAACATCCACACTACCCAGACTAACGGCGGCCACCAACCCCATAAAACGAGCGATGCGGGATACCCTGGATTGCAAATTGGCTAAGGCCCGTATATTGGAGGTCCCGGTTATGTCAGTGCTCACAATATTGTTATCGACTGAGGGCACATCGCACCAGGCAATGTATCGGATGACTCATGTGACGACTCAGGAGTGGCGCGACAGGGTGGCCCTTTCTCCCTTTCCGAACTCAGTGCACCTGGACTTTAAACAACATCCGTGGATCTTATCGACACTGATGGGACCCAGTGACAATGAGTCTGAGAAATCCCAGCTTCTTTCAGCTCGCTACTGTTCTTTCGAATTTCTCAAGATGGCGGCTGTCCGGTTTAAGAACATTCGTGTAACTGATCGAACGGGTCAAGGCTTAGAACGACCTTTCGTTTCAAGACTCTTATTTAAATGGTGGTAGTGCGGGATTCACTTTCTAATGTTGGTACTGGGAGGTAGTGTAGGCGAATAATGTATCCCCCGATTTTCGCTTGATAGTGAAATGATAATATATCCGTAATAGGGGGAGGCTTAGAACTGGCGGGGGGAGAGGCCGGGAGCCTGTACGAAGGCCCTCCTCCACATACTTCTTTTAGTATTTGTAGATTAGATGGGGCGACAGGCACACTGCTAGTTGGGGATTGGCTTAAGCTGCATGCAGGGGTGCAGGGAGGGGGGTGGGGTGTTGCGCACATTGCGTTTTTTTAAATTTTATTTTCTTTCTTTATTTAGTGGATATCCTGACTCTGTTCTTAGTATTAAGGTGCCGATGCGAGCTCTATTATTTTGATTTGTCCGTTTTTGTATATAAATGTCCGTACTTTATCCGGTTTACTATTCTAGTATCGAGGTGCGCAATGATCTTTGATATCCTTATTTTGTGGGTGGAGGGGCCTGTGGGCGGCACGCATTGATATAAACTAACTCCGCTAGTTTTATAATCCTGATTAGTCAAACGTGTGTTAAAATCTCAGTGGCCTGCTTCAACGTCTGCCGATACTGCAACCTTTTAATTGTTTGATTCCTTATATGTGTTGGACTGGATTGCACTTGATACGCTCTTATTGTTTTTCATTTTTATAACAATAAAAAGATTTTAAAAAAATTAAAAAAATAGTGCACTTCGGGCTTTAAAATGTTTTCTAATACGGATGATGGTTTAACTTTTCAGACTTCTCATTCGTGTAGATGGAAGTTTTCTTGAGTAGTCTTTCCGCAGCATTTATTCCAAGGTTGCTCTAATTTTCATTGCGGGTTGCCGACGTGCTAACCCTCTCGTTTCCTTCTCTCAAAGTCTATTTAGTTATGTTATGAATGGGGGTTATGAAGACTTGTTCTGGGCAGTGGTGTGAGTTGGGGAGCCCGGAAGTGTTGGGGTTTGGAAGGTTTGGGGTCCAAGCACAGCATCATGGCGGCGGGAAGCAGCAACTGGTTGTCGGGTGTGAAAGTGGTGCTGGTTATGACGTATGGTAGTTTGGTTGTTTGGTAAGGAAACAACAAATATTGGGAGTGGGTTAATTGCAATGCATGAAAGTTTGTTGCAGGGAATGAATGGGTTTTGTAGGTGGATGCAGATAATTGAAAAGGGAGCACTGTGGGGGGGGGTTCTCTTCTTGAGATGAGTGTTTAATAATGGAATGAACAGGAGGGGTGTTCCAAGCCCTGCAAGATGCGACCAGTAACAAGGCTGCTGCATATAAGCCCACACCATGTGTAACCCCGCCATTTAGTTCTTTTTTTTTTTATTGAAGTTGTATTCAGATTTATGCAGCACAACTCATAAAGTAAAAATATCGCAGCAAAGTATAATTACACTCATTTTCAATTTAGCGTAATATCAAGCCAATTTACTCAAAATAACACCCCCAAATTTGATCGAATTTTCTAATACACCCAACTCTTTGAGCGTACAACAGTTCCCTTTTCCTAACCCTTTTCATTTTTTCCAACCATTCCTGCAACGTCGGGACATAGTTTGAAAGCCAATTCTGCAATAATAAAGATCTAGCAACGGCCATTATAATGTAAATCAATTTTGCCAAGTGACTTAAAGATGTACATTCAGGATCATAACCGAACAATAACATTGTTGCATTGCATGGAACTGATAACATACAATAAGTTTTTTAAAAAACCAATAATTTCTTCCCAAAAATGCTTAATTTTAGGACAAAACGCCATAATATGTGACCAATTAGCTTGTTCGCAATTACAATGTCTAAAACAAACAGCAGACGCATTGTTATACATTTTAGCAGTTATTACTGGTGTGCGATATAATAGCCATTTGCTAAAATACAGCATCCGGCATCAATTGGCACCACGCAATACAAAGAAATGAAACTGATTAATAGTTTTCCATCTTTCCGATGACAATATAAAATTTTCCTGAGTGTACCATTTACGGATAGCTTTAGAAGTCAGCTCTACCTCCCAACTTTGTATCAGACACTGTTTCCATGCACCAGGTTTCTTCTCCGAGTTATTAACAAAACGATCTAATACAAGAGTAGAAGTATAATTCGAAATGGTGCCGGGATCTAATTGCACCAACATAGGATAAATTAAATTAGTATAGGAGCCAATTAGCAAAAAATTGCCAAAAATTCGACCTGACATCTCATTGACAGTGAGCCAAGTCCCGCTGACCAAAAAATCAGCTAATGTTTTAAACCCTACCCGGCCCCAATTTTCTATTACAATGGGATCGATTTTAATCCTTAAAAAGGAAAACACGCCAATTAAAGGAGTTAGTAAATGAAAGGGAGGAAGTGAATATCTCTTGAGTATCGCATCACGTCGTTTAAAAAACCAGTTTAGGATCTTATACCGCACAAATTTGGGTGATTTCGGCACAGACAAAGGGGATGGAATTTGAATTTCTAAACATATCAAATCAAAGAAAAAATTTATAAAACAACCAGTTGCTGCATTTATATTCTTAAATCTCTCTAAGTACTGCGCAAAATAAGCATAATAATAATCTTTCAAATTTGGTAGGGAAAAACCGCCATATTCAGTTTCTGCAGTTAAAGTCCGTATGTCTAATCTGGGTGTTTTTTTCGCCCAAATAAATTTGGAAAACATAGATTCTATTTTAGAAAAAAAGTACCAGGCAAATAGACTGGAATTGATGCGAACAAAAAGTTAAAAAGAGGAAGGATTGACATTTTAGTTAAATTGATACGGCCAAGAATAGTTAAAGGCAGGGGGTCCCAACGAGCAAACATTGTTTGAACCTTTTTCATTAATGGAACGAAGTTGAGTGTATATAAATCCAGAATATTGGAAGAGAACAGAATCCCCAAATATCTTTTTGGTTTTGAGTTAATACAACCTTGCAAATCTTTGTGTAAAACTGGGTCTGCACCCCCACAGACCAAAATTTCGTTTTTTTTTGTTATTTCGATAACCTCCCATTTAGTTCTGATCTTTTAGCCTACATTAATTAGCATGCTTTTTGGAAAATTATAATATTATTATCGAAACTGCATGCCCCATAATACAGTGTGCTAAACTCCCATGAAACATTCTATTTGGGGCTGCATTGTGTGGCCAATTAATGCAGCCAGATGTCCATGATGATGTACAGTTGTCACATATGTGAATGAGAGGGCTTGGGGCTTATAGGAGCGTCATCACTAGCATGCCCAATGTGCTTTAGAGAGAATGACTCACCTACTCATTGGAGTTTTAAAAGCGTGAACACCCCTAAACCAAATCCAGAACTGCTAGTTAAGTGCATTTGGGTACCAAGATATTTCTGTGAGGAGGGGTTCAATTGCCAATGTATATTTTGAGAGTGTGTTAAGACAGTGTTTTAGTCAAGGCTTTAAATAAGCTCTAACTCAACTAAATGCAAGACCTATTGCATTTCTAATGCTTCTTCGTTCATAGGACCACTGTGCAAGGCAAGGCATGGCGGTTGCAAAATGGGAAAATGGGAAAATGTACCAGACACACAGGTATGTACTCTCAGAGCATTAGGGACATTAGTCTTCTGCTTTTCAGCAGTAACCCATTCTCCCTGCTTAGAAAGGCTTGTTACTGAAAAGCAAAAGGGAATGCAGAATGAGTTAGTTATTTTACAGCAACAGATGGCAGATCAAACAAAGCTCCAGGAGCAATAAACCCATTACAGATATGATTTCATGTCTCCTGCTCAAGGAAGGGAGCAAGGTTGACATTGGAAAGGTCCAGCCTTCTGTCTCTTTTTCTCAGCAGTAGGTCTCTTTAAAGAATTTTGAAGGGACGTGGTTTACCTGGCTTTGTGGAGATTTGCTGATTAATATATTTGCCTTAGTTTTGGTTTGAGTTGATTTTTTAATCATACCTAGAATGCATCACAAAGGTGGTACGGTCATTGTTTTGGTTCCTTATAGTGACCCTAAAAGGTGGAGGGACGATGCAGTACCACGCACTTGCGTGGGCACTCCACCAATCACAGGAAACTCCACCCTTTTTCTTAAGACTTTGCAGAGGCTAAGAAGACCTTATGGAGAGTGGACTTGCTGGAGATCCTCAAGGAAGGGGTCAGTTTTCTGAACCTTTTCTGGACTAGCATTTTTGAGGTACCTTAGAAGTGGGTAATCCAGACTCTTGTTGCTGCCAAAGGTCACTTTACAAGTGTAGCAAGATCTGGATGGATGGGGAGTGCAGGCACAGAGAGTGCTCTACCATGGATTCCCTTATAATGCTGCAAGGAAGACCCCAGTTCAGGAGACTTCTAGAGCAAAGCAAAAGTGTCAGAAATGAGAGTAATACAAAAGGTCAGGGATTGCAACACAAAGAGATTGAAGATTATGGAGAATAGAAATAGCAGTTACGGTGTGTTAGAGATTGGGTATCTGGTTGGCAAAGGTATGCACCCTATCCAAGCAGGAATCACAATCCTGGTCAGGGTAAGCGACAACACATTCTAAGTTAACCTGTGCTCACCTTCTGGTAGGTTGGCACAGAGCAGTTAGGCTTAATCTAAGAGGCAATGTGTAAAGAATTAGTACATAGGTAGTGGCGCTTAACTCAGCGACAGCCCCCTGATGACAGCCTAAAGCCTGCTGAAAGCAGGATTTAAAATTCTTAATGGAGGTTTGTGAAGGATGAAGGCTGATCAAATACTCGTTTGTTTAGCTGTTTTTATTCATGAAGTGTAGTTGGTTCATCTCTAAAGTAAATCAATTGAATAAACATAAATCCATCTGTTCATTTAGACATGTCTCCTGATGCATTTCGGGCGGGTCGCCATTTGTCAGGGGAAGTATCTACAAAATTAACAAGCGAAGAAAATCACAAAGGGCACCAAACAAACTAGGAGGATATCCCTTCACCTGTAAACCCGGTGTTAAAAAAAGAAAGATCCACAGTCACCACAAATCGATTGCTGAGAGGTAATGGTTAGAAAAACTGTAAACTGCAGCTTCTAGTGGTAATGTGCCAGGAAAAATGAAAAGGTGAAATCAGACATGTTCAAAAAGCACAGAGCTCTATTGCTCACATTAAAATGTGCAATTTCATCAAGCTGAACTGAAATATATGGTGATGTTTATAACAGTTGGAAATGTTGTGGGTTACGCGTGGTGTTATACATGCGATATCATGAGGGGCAATAAAGGCTGTACGTTGAATCCTGAAGCGCGAGTAGAATCATGCACGTTGTAAAGAAATGTGTGTCACGTTACTTAGAGAGAGTTAAACGCAGGTGAAAGAATGTCGGCGGAATCATTAAATCCGCTGACTCGTGAAAATAAAAGAGAGTGAGTCGCTGCTGATACGTGCGTGCGTGTGAATTAAAATCATAATTAATAGTGACAGTATACGGGTTCTTAAAATCAACTAAAGGAGAGCTTACAGTTCTGAAAGATACAGCGGTCGCGTGTTCTGGGAAAGGAGCGTTCAAGGTACGTGTGGTGTCGATAAGATTTCAGGTGTGTGAATCCACCAAAGCTGAAAAAGGACCAAGGTGTGTACAAGCTCAGACCCTCGGACAATCGGTGCCATCTTGAAATGTAGTACAGAAACACATAACTCAGTAAGAGTGCAGACGGTGAAGTACAGTGAAAAATAAAAATAGGAGCAAGCCCTAAGAACATAGCTGTGCAGACGTGAAAACAAATAAATGGAGACAGTAACAAAAAGATGACATATTAGTGAAGCACCGTGAAAACTAATGAAAATAGGGTGTATCCCTAAAAGCTGAGCGAGGTTGTGCAAACTAAGTATATAGAAACAAGTAAATAGAAACAATAACATAAAAATTACGCATAGAAAGAGACTAATAATCCATAGAGTATAAAATATAAACTGACAGGAAAAAGTACCTAAGCTAATGGGAAAATCATATAAAGCGAAACAAGAGTTGAAAATACAAATATTCAAGTACTAAAGATGATGGAAAAAAAGGGTTGACAAAGCTGGAAACAAAAAAAATGTGAGGAATGTGTGAGAGAACAGGTATGGAAGAATAAGTATAAACGCCAAGATTTTGAGTGAATGTGTGCAAATGATATACGTAAGCATGAAGAGATAATGCAAAGCTGAGGTGAGTGATGGTGTGGGTTAATGAAATGGATGTGACCTGGAGAGAAAAGTATGAAAAAAATAATAGAGAATGATAAATATGATGAAGAATATGAGGCAAAAGTGTAAAAAGTAGGACGTAGAGAAAAAATGATCATCAGACAAATGAGATCAAAATGTCATATAAGCACGCTATGTAGAAGTCATAAGTAGCATGAGAATTCCATGCGGTTGTTTAAGCCATATGGTTTCATTGAGTCCAGGAACTTGATCCAATGATTTTCTCTTTGTGAGAGAAAGTTGTTGTCTCTGCCCTCTCATTTCTCAATGACTTCCGGGACCAAAAATTGTAATTAACTGATGTTGTGTCGGTTCTCCATGAAATGTTCAGCAATGACTGATTTTACATTTCTGGTGCGGATATTGCTCTTATGTTCATTTATTCGAGTGTTGATCTTTCTTTCCGTCTTGCCAGTATATACAAGGCCACATGGGCACTTGAACATGTAAATAAAAGTTTTGGTGTCACAGTTTGTGTTGACCTTGAGTTTGGTTTGCGTGCCTTTCATGAGTGTGAGATGGTTGATCCTTTGATATTGTTATTACAATTGTTGCAGTTGCAGCATGGTACGCTTCCTTTGTAAATGGTTGGTGTGGCAACTGTGAATCTGTTCGCTATTAGTTCTTTGATGTTTTTGCCCCTGTTATACGCATAGTTGGGTAAGTTATTGAAAATGTCTTTGAAATCGGGTTCCAAAGCAAATATTGACCAATGATCCAGATTGCCTTTTTGTATCAGTGACTCAAAGTTGAACATTTTGACACCACAACTGTGCGTTTGGACTCCATCTTCAATGGCATTGTCAGAAGATCAGTTCTATTTTTAATGTCACAACGTGTCTAGGCTTGGTCAAGGTTGTTGTTCAAACTTAGCAGGATCTAATACTATTCTTTTCACCCTGAGTAGTTGTGAATAAGGTAGATGGTTCTTAAGGGAATTCTGATGAAAACATTGATTGTGTAACAGGGTATTTCTGTCAGTGATCTTTCTGTAAATATTCGTCTCACGAGTGTTATCTGATGTTATGTTATGTTATGATAGGTTGGTTTTATATCGCGCTCAGCTACTCCGAGGAGTGTCCCTGCGCTTTTAAGAGAAATTGAGAGCGGACGGCAGGGGCGGACAGACAGAACATAAGACTATTGGACAAAGAGCCTGGACTTTAGCTCCCTCCTGAAGCCCAGAAGATTAGTGTTCAATCTCAGGGAGACAGGCAGAGAGTTCCAAAGCTTAGGAGCAAGATAGCGGAAGGAACGACCACCAATTCGGGCTCTTCTGACAGATGGAACATGTGCCAAGGCCAGAGAAGCTGACCTCAGAGTCCTTGACGGCAGATAGAAAGCCAGTCGATTTCTGATGTATTTTGCTCCTACGCCATGGAGAGCCTTAAAGGTCAGTGTGAGAGCCTTAAAGGTCACGCGTTTTTTGATGGGAAGCCAGTGAAGTTTTTTTATTAATGCCGTTGCACTTGTTCTGCGGTGCAAGCCAAAAATGGCTCTGGCAGCAGCATTCTGCACAACCTGCAGGCGAGAGAGGAGAACCTCCGGCAGGCCCAGGTAGAGCACGTTGGAATAATCCAGGCGCGAACCTATCAAAGCCTGAACTGTCACTTTCCGGTGACAGAGAGAAAGCATCGGTAGAAATTTCCTGAGCATCTTGATGATGCCGAAACACTTGCCGACGAGGCCCAAGATCTGGGGTTTCATCGTGAGGCCGTCATCGACCTGCACTCCCAGATTCTTGGCCTTGGAGGAGGCAGCCGTGGGAGGAAACATGGCCGGCGGCCACCAAGATTGCCATCTGGGTTCAGAAGAGCAGCCGAAAAACAGCAGCTCTGATTTATCGGAGTTGCATTTAAGGCTATGTTGTTCAAACCACTTAAAGACAGCCCCCAGACAGCCTCTGATCTGCCCGCCATCGAAGTCTGCACCCTTCTGACAGGTAAAGAGAAGCTGGGTGTCATCAGCATAGGACACGATCTGGGCGCCGAAAGAATCCGCCAGAGCCGCCAGGGGTGCCAAATAGATGTTGAACAAAGTAGGGCTTAAAACAGAGACCTGGGGCACCCCTACCTCCAATGGCGGCATCTCGGCAGAGAAGGGGGGGCCCAGACCGTTTGGCAGCGGCCGGCTAGGAAGGACTTAAACCAATTGAACACCGCTCCCCGCAGCCCGATCTCCCTCAATCTGAGAAGGAGACCGCCGTGGGGAACGGTGTCAAAGGACGCCGACAAGTCCAACAGTACCAACATGGCCTTGCCTCCTGCGTCCAGCACCTCTCTGATGGCATCAGTAACCTCCAATAATGCCGTCTCCGTACTCATATTGGCACGGAAACTCGACTGGGTATCATGCAAGATGTTATTCTTATCCAGGAAGTTTGAAAGAGAGGCGTGGACGTGCTTCTCCACAACTTTAGCCAAAGCCGGGAGGAGGGATCAGGGCATGCTCCAGGCCTGAGGGACCACGCCCATGTTCAGCGAACAGTTGAGCACCGGGTTGATGAGATCATTGATCACTGGGGCCATTTTTCCCAGGCACTTTTCAGGACAAAGATCCAGCGGTGAGCCAGATTTGAGTTTAGAAATCAGATCTAGAGAAGAGATCAACGAAAGAGGGGGAAGGTGGCCAGAAAAGAACCATCATCAGGAAGGAACATAGAGGAAGGGGCACCTATTTCAGACGGAGTTGTTAAAGTGGTAGGGGGAAAGGAATCTTGAATGGTCTTGATTTTAGAAATGAAAAAGTTGGCCAGTTGAGACACCCAGGGTTCAGAGTGATGGTGCATGGGCAGAACAGAGCTAGGTGTAGTAAATTCCTTAACAATAAGAAAAATTTCCTTGCTGGCAGCAGCGGCGGCCTCAATTCTTTTAGCAAGATATGCTTTCTTTTCTAAGGTGATGCTGCAATGATAGAGCTTGATGGGCTCCCTTTATACATTCTTGTCCGAAGGATCATAGTAACGGCGCCAGACTCTTTCCTCTTTCTTACAGCTACGCCGCATATCCGCAAGAGAAGCTGTAAACCACGGGGCAGATGCCCGATTACAGTTTTTACGTGAGGTAGTGGTGGGAGCTAGATCGCCAAATCTCTCAACCAACCATCTATGTAGGAGGTCTAGATCGGCTTCGAGGCTGCCAGACAACTGGCAGGGGTGGGAGGAAAGAGCTTGCGCCAACATATCCGGGGATACTCGATTGAAGGCTCTCGATGTTTGACGCAAGCATTCTAAAAGTCGAGATGGATGTTTATTGGCCAAAGGGATCTGGAATTTAACAAGATAGTGGTCCGACCATAAAACGGGTTTGGGGGGGTTTGGGGGGAAACACAGTTATGGAGGTGGTGGAAAACACTTGGTCCAGGGTGTGACCTTTATTATGTGTGGGAGTAGTGATGAAAGGGACCAGACCCAATGGGGTGGTGACTTCTAATAATTTGATGGTATCAGCATCAGTGCCTGAGTCCATGTGTATGTTGAAATCCCCCAGCAGCATACACTGGTCCGTTTTAAGGCACAGAGCTGTCGCAGCTGTGTAAAGCTCTTCAAAAAAAGAGCCTAGGGGTCCCGGGGGTCTGTACACTAGAAGCCCAACACAAGTTAAATGAAGGGATAAGGAGAGAGATAACCCCAGGGATTCACAGCCCGCAATATCATCGGTGGAAATGATCGTGCAGGGAAAACGCTTATCGACTACTAGGGCGATGCCGCCTCCTCTGCCCTTAGCCCTATCTTTCCTGAAGATAACATAGCCGTTGGGAATGGCTGACGCTAGGTCGGGTCCCGAACATTCACCCAACCAAGTCTCTGTAAGAAAGAGACACAGAGGGTTTGTGTCGGCCAAGAGATTGTAAATGTCCAGGGAGTGTCTAGTAAGGGACCTAGTATTAAGAAGAAGACAGGACAGAACTGTGGGCTGGCCACGAGGAGATGACACAGGAGGGCCACCCAGACCCCATCCGCAAGCCGAACAACGTTTTTTACAGAAATGTCTTCCGGGGAAGAATCTGTGGCAATTTCCAGACTTTCCTTTTAAGGAAAGGAGCTCCTCAGAAGTGTATGTGCGCATGCTGTAAGAGGCCTAGGACCAAAAAGGATAAAGCTCCGCCCGCACCCGTCCGCCTCCGGGATGCTGACGGGCGCAGACGGGCTTACCTTAGGCGCTCCTTTGGCACGATAGTAGGCGCACCCGCACCGCGGGTCCGCTGCGCGGAGAAGAGAGCCACTAAATTTATAACAAATCCGGCGAAGGTGAGGAAGACCGCAACACTGGTCCGCCGACCAGCGTGCCAGAAATCCTCCTAAGATGGCCGCTGAATACAGAATGCAGCCTACTAGCCTACTGGTCCCAGGATACCTTACGGCCCCTAGTCAGTCAGGCAGGTATGGGGAAATGAGCCAGAAAATCCACCGTGATGCTGATGCCACCCAGCAAGGCGGGGAAAAGAGGTAAGGAAAAGATGCGAAAGTCAGGAGCAGCAGAACACCCGGCTTTCCGCCTCAGGTGGTGAGAAAGATGTACCGTCAGGTAGGCAGTGACACACAAATAAAGCCAGCGCTAGCAATCAGCGCGCAGAAGGTCACTAGAACAGCTAACTGGAGCGCTAGCAATCAGCACGCAGTCGCGATAATGCACCAAAAACAAAAATGAAACGATTTTAAAAGTTTAAAAGGCGCTCTAAGTCAGCGCAAGTAACAGTTGCTTAAAAAAGCTCAACAAATAATCAATAATGCCTCCGTCCAACCGCACCCAGCATCCGCCTCAAAATACAGCGGGAGGGTACTCAATGTGCCTGATCTGCTTATAAGCACATCAAGGAAGGCTATTGTTTGTGGATTGACCTAATAGGTAAACTGGATTCTGTCGTTGATGGTGTTCAAGGTGTTCAAAGCCTCCAATAAGCTTTCATGGGAACCCTTCCATACTATGAATATGTCATCAATGTACCTCAAAAAGATGGTGGCATGTCCTTTCCACACAGTTGTGTTGAGTATGTTGTTCTCTTCAAACTTGTTCATGAACATATTGGCATATGAAGGGGCGGCACATTTGCCCATTGAAGTCCCTGTGAGCTGAAGGTAACACTTGTCTTCCCACTTGAAATAACTCTGGTATAAAGAAAAGTAAAGTAGTTCCATCAGGAAGTGTTGAAAATCTGAGTCTAATTCAGAGTTTAATAGTGTTTCTTCAATGGCTTCCAAGCCCAGGCTATGAGAAATCGAGGAGTAAAGAGACTTTACATCATCCGTACACAACCAAATGTCTTCATCTGTGGTGAACATTACAGTCTTTATTTTGGAAAGAAGATCAGTGGTGTCTCTCACGTAGGTCCTCATGTTGGTGACAAACGGTTGTACCTGTCTATAAATTTACTCACCGGTTTATGGAGGCTGCCCTTGATCAATACAATCGGCCTAAAGGGGGGTGTTGTAAGTCTGTGTGAACTTTAGCTAGCATATATAGAATGGGTGTCCTTGGGTTAGACTGAATGAGGTATTTCCCGTTTTTTTATTGATGACTCCATCATCAACGGCCTTTCTCACAAGGTTATTCAAAATTACAGCAAATTGTTCAGTAGGATTGTACTCGATTGTGCAGTAAGTATCAGTGTCTGCAATGTGTGTCTGCACTTGCTCATGATAAAAACTGGTATTCATAATGACGAATGCTCCTCCTTTGTCAGCATTCTGACAAATGATGTCTGGGTTGTCAGCTATTCCTTTCAAAATCGCAAATTCTTTGTTGGAAAGAGTGCGATGTTTGGATTGCCGTTTAAAATTGAATCTACGGATGTCTTGTTTGATAAGGTTCTTGAAGGTATCAAGACTCTTATGGCTGACTGGAGCCATGTATGTGCTCTTGCATTGTAAACCGCATAGTTGATCTCGATCTTCCGCGTTGTGCTTAATTACGATGTTGTCAAAGAACTGCCTTAAACGTAATTTGTGCATAAGTCTAAACAGACCTATCTCAAGTTCTAAACTGTTAGTGTGACTGGTCGGTACAAAGGATGTTCTTTTATGAAGGGTGTTGATATCTGTAGGGTTGAGTTGAAATGAGGAGATTTTGATGAGTGGGTTGCTGTGGTTTTCTTCCCTTTGAGTCTCTTGCTTGTAGTTGCTGAACTCCTCATTTCCTTTTCTGCTTCTTTTTCTTTGGCCCCGCCTGGATTGTCTTTGTCTTTTGTACCATCCTCTATAAAAGGAACACCAGTTATTTGTTGAATTTCAGTGCTGGTGGAAGGTATTTGTTGAACGGTGCAGGGTTTACGCATATTGTCACCTTCTGATGATGAAGTTACCGTCTCCGTGTTCTGACTGTATGTTTTATTTTGTCGGCATCTAGCATACACCTCCGCCCAGGAGTATACTTCCCCTAACTTATAATCTACAGTATCACGCTTGTATTTGCGGATCTTTCTGTTGTTGATTTCTTGAGTATATTTCTTCAATTGGGAATTGATATCTTCAAGTGTTTTAGACCAACCGTCAGTAGACATGATGTTTGTCAGTTCTTGTTTGGTCTGAGCAATCTCCTTGTTGAGTTCTTCTAGAATTTTCGACAGTTCCTCAATAATAAGTAAAATGAGGTCAAGTGAGAACTTGTTGAGAATAGAAAACAAATGTTCAACAAATGTTGGGCTATTTCTGCATAATAGAGGTTTTAAAGGATTTTGTAATCCTCTAGGAATCCTTTGTGCACGGTGGTATCTTATAAGTGTGCTGGTGTGCAAGCATTGGTTAATCTCTCCTTTGGTCAAGTATATTTTGGTCAAGTACAGCAATTGTCTGATTTTGCTTTCTTTATTTTTCGTGATAGATGTTTGAGAGGTGTCCTCAGGTATCAACGCGTAAATTGTATTAACATCTTCCTCTGAAAAAGCAAAAGTCTCTGCTCTTAAATCGGCAAGGGTGGCGATGTCATCATATGCCATTTTTGAGCAAGTGTAGATGGAGTGTGCTGTGTTCTAGAATCAGAAAGTCTCTCAGGAATGTAGGTAGCTAGAACATGCACCTACTAAAGAAGTCTCAGGATGTAACAGTTGTGGCGTGCCTCAGGGGTAGCCCCCTCTGATCAGGGTGTGAATCCAAATGCACATAGGTAGTGGCGCTTAACTCAGCGACAACCCCCTGAGCACAGCCTAAGGCCTGCTGAAAGAATTAGTACAACACTTGAAACAGTAACACAAAACACAACAAAAAGACTCCACACCAGGTTAGGAAAATAGAGCTCAAATTAATGAATAAAATAAGACCAACATTTAAAAAATCCAATAAACAGAATTTGAGATATGAATTTTTGAAGAATAAACTCTATTTGAATAGCATTTAGAAGCAATAAGAGCCTATTTGAGATATCTGGTCGCGTTGGACCGCAATATATCCAAAAGTTCAAGCCGACTGCGATATAATGCGGGTTGGAAACAGTTCCAGTTAAGACACCTATAGTTTTACCTTCTCAAGAATTGTGCCAAGACTCCTGGTCACTGGTAAGGAGGTTGCCGGGAGCAAGGAGAGCCTCTCTGGCAGTGGTCGACGAGGCGTGTAGAGCAGGCTGGGCATCACGGAGGGGTGGGCTGGAGCTTTGCAGTGGTGATCCACGCTGGCGGATGATGCTTGCTGTGCAAAGAGTTGAACTTGCAGCAGCTTGCGCTGATCCTTTGTGCAAGTGGCACAGTTCTGGAGCGAATTGGACCATTCACATTCAAGAAGAGCCCCAAAAAGATTGACTTAGGGAGCCAAAAACAAAGCTCTCGGGACCAGGACCTGAAAGGCATCTCTTTAGGGGTCAGGAACTTGTTTAAAACGAGTTTAGAAGTTCTGGGGAGTCTGTTATGTCCCTGAGGCTCAGATCAGGAGCCAGTCGACTAGGCCTTGGAGTCACTCTGGGTTCACAATGGGTTCCAGGTCTGTTTCTTCCTCACCAGGTAAGAGGGCAGCAGGTCAGCACAGTAAGGCAGCAGCTCTTCTTAAGCAGCAGTTTAGCACAGTGACAGTCCTTCAGCAGCAGAACAGTCCTTCTTCTTGGCAGAATAGCCATTGGTCCCGAGGTCTACTGGCTACAGACTATCTACAGGGGAGTGTTGCAACCCTTTGTGTGGAGACTGAACACATCCTATTCAGGTGTAACTGTGAGGATGAGCCCAGTTCCTCCCTCCCTTCCTGCCAGGATGCATCATCAAGGCCCATCAAGTCACACCTAAGCTCCCTTTGTGTGTGGCAGTCTAGGGGGATAAATAAAGCCCAGCTGTCACCCACCCCAGACTGATCAGAGACAGGCTACAGGAACCGGGGCTAAGAGCAGGAAAATGCCATCTTTCAGAAAGAAGTGACAAACAACATTGTCTCAACAGATATTGTTTTAGGCAAATTGAGAGAACGTAAGATCAATTACAAAGAAACAGGGAGAGAGTTAGAAAAGCACTAATACATGGCTTATCAGTGTAATCCACAAAATAGTGCACAGAAAGTGCTTGTGTGAGAAGTGATCCGCACAGGTGAGACATGCAACAGCAGTAACGCATAGTTTACCAGTGTAATCCACAAATTAGTGCACAAAAGTCCTCGAGTGAGAAGTGAACCACGCAGGTGAGACACGTAACAAGGTGTAAAACCAGCATAAAAGGTGAAAGTTAAATATGAACAATTGGATACATAACATGGGCAATGAAATCTAAATTAATGCAGAATATGTTAAGAACCAAAGAAAACCAGGATGTATGCGGAGTAGTTGCCGGCGTTTTGACTATTCAAATGAAGCTCATCATTTGGGCAAGATTACACTTTAATCAGACAGTACTGGGATTAAAGAAACATGCAGTTATGAAGTAAATTGCATCAATCAGATTGGAAGTGCGGCCAAGTGTGGAAGTAGGGGTGCACATTACACATAAAATTGCACAGAGGTGCAAATGTGTCAAGGTTCCGTGTTAGATAATGGCTTGTAGTCAGTCTATCATCGAGGGGATCACCGGTAAGGCAGTCTGCTGCTAGCCGCTATAAAAAATAAATATAGATGATGGAGCTATTTAATTGAAAAATGCTCCATGGTATGACTCCCAAACCGTGGCAATCAGGTAGTCTACCTGCGACTACCTGCACGGCATGTGACATTGCACGTGGCATCACAGGAAGTGGCATCGCAACCAATGACCTCATAAGAAGTGACATCAGATCTGAAGTACTCACACATTTGTTATCATGAGTGCATTTGACTGCATTACAATATTTAACAAATGAGATTTTGTGTCAGAGTTATGCCAAAAACATTATGCAACCCAGACATAAAATCTGGACCTCATACATTTATTTTTTGATACCCTGCCACAAAGAAATTGGCAACATGGCGAAATGAGTTGATAACTTTGTTCTGCTTAACTGGTTGCAAAGTCTGCATTTTAAAACATCTTATGTGGTTAAGGCACCTGCTACAGAGACCTTTGTGTGGCCAGTACATCTCACAAAATAATAATATTGGTAAGATGACTAATTGCTGGAGTGGTCTGTATTTTTTCTAGTCCTAGTTTTGAATCAAAGTAGCATAGTATGTAACATGCAGATGATAGATTTTTATTTTATATAAATGGGTAGGTGGTTTACTCCTTTTATTACTTTCAGGTCATAAATTGTAACCCTTCAAATATAGCACAATAAGCTAGCAAAGCCATGTGGCTCTTCCTACACCTTGTAACCCTCATTGTCTTCTGTTACACAACCTGTACATTGATTTACATACATATGATTTATTGTCACTGTATAATGTGTGCAAGTGATGTAAAGCGCTCTGATATCATGCAATGGGATGAATAGCACTATAGTGCTATTAATGAAATAAAACAAAATCGTGGTATTTAAATTGTTATTTATGTAAATACTGGGACCCACCAACACACCTGCCATTATCACAGTGTATGTATATCTCATATGCAGGGACTGAACAAAGTCAAAAGCATGCCTCTTAAGTGCCTGTTAAGTGATAAGTTGTGTGCATTTATTTCCCCTCCATTGCATTTAGTGTGAGGACACCTTGCTGCCTCCATGTTGCTGCTCCAAACAAAAGCAGAGCTGTTAAATGTGTCCCTGTGACTGAAAATTACACCGGGACAAGCTTAGCATATTTCTGTGGGCCCAACCTCTTGGTAGGGTAGAATGCGTCCACCCTGTGAAAAGAGTGAGTAGAGCCATCTACCTGCGTGTACCATCGACTTGTGCCCTGCAATCTTCACACCACAATAGAGAAGAGTGAGAGGATACTAGGAACAATTGGCTTCCCTTCCTCGCATCAGGAAGAAAATTGCTAGTCCAACACAGAAGACTAGTGTCAGGCAGGGTGAAGGAGTCAGCACTGACCACAAAAGTCCAGGAGTTATTGCTCGCTCCCTAAGGCCTAAATGTTAGATGCCTGGTGCAGTGGCGAGCTGTAAGTTTTTTGCATGGAGTTTTGCATGGAGGGGGCGGACGGGACACAGGCACACATACACATAACACACAGCTATGCATTCACATGTGCGCAAACACACACAAATACATCCATTCACAACACTCTACCAAACAGCTGCTAGCAGGTAACAATGTACCAGATGAGTTGTTTTTACTGCTTTCACAAGCTCTATTGTATTTTTAATTCACCGCGCTGCTAATGCATTGATTTCTCTAATTTAGGAATTTAAACAATTGGTTAAAATTGATGACTCTTGCACGCATTGTATTTTCTAAGAAATATTTTTTTTAAAGACTTCTCGGTTCCTACCTTTTAATTCCAAACATTGCTCTCTCGCCCTCATTTCCTCCCCGGTCCACCACAGCTTTTGCTGATTGAGTGGAGGGAGGAATAACACCAGATTCCCCTCACTTCCGCTAGCACATCAGCGGAAGCCATTTTGAGAGGGAGACGCTCTAGTCTCACCACAGGGATACCAGCCTCACACTATTAAAGTTGGGGGTGGCGCCGACACGCAGAAGACCCGCGCAGCGGGCGCACCAAAGGTGTGCCAAAGGCAAGCCCTTCTGTGCCCGTGTGTGCCCATCCGTGCCAGGAATGCACCCAGCACCAGAAACAATGCCCTTTTCCCCCAGATGAGCGCCTTACTAGGGACCGCATTTTAGCCTTAAACAGAAACCTCGCAAACTGTAAAAATGTGTTGGATGTAGCAAAGTGGAAAGAGCCAATTTGCTGCAAGAACTGTAAACAATCTCTCAGGCCTATATAGGATATAGTATCCGAAAGCTGCACCATACCAATTTGCTTACGCAGTTGGCTAATAAACACTCGTTCTACGTACAAGCATGCCCAAAATATCCACAATTTAATAATAAATGACAAACTTGATTGCCTTTTTGTAACCGATACCTGGCTGAAGGCCTGATGCAATCCAGATATAGTCAATGCCCTCCCCCCTGGTTACCTCATCCAGAGATTAGATAGACCTGAGCTGAGCAATGTGGAGGAGGCCTAGCAATAGCAATCATCCATTGTATCTCTCTGAAGTGTTCAACATCTCAACTATTAGGAGCAGAGGGTATCAGCTTCTGTTTCCAATTAGAAGACTCCTTCGCGTTTGCAGAAACATTACTCTACTGCCCATTGGGGCCCTACAAGGCCTTTCAGGAAAGTATTGGAGACATTGTGACCTCACTCACTCTTAGATTCTCCAATTTTACCCTGTCTGAGGGCATTAATATCCACCTTGACACACATAATGACCTTGGGGCAACAAGCTTCAAGGAAATTATGAACACACTTGCTTGGAGCAGCGGATTTTTTCTGCCACCCATAACTCTGGCTATGCGCTAGAATGCATTTGCTCCAATCTTAAAACCCTTAAAGTCAAGGCCCCAGTTGACTTAATTTGGATCGATCATAGGCTGATTCCCTTTGAAATCATAGCCCAGGGCGCGCCAAACACCAAAGGGCATGCCAGGTCCTTTCAACAAGACAAGCGTAGGAGGAAAGAGATAACAGCTCACCCTGACCTTCATCCAGCTGCGCTAGCCTGCAGACCTAACTTGTCAGGAGATCCAACAGTGGACAACCAGCTCTTCATGCAGTGGCTGTATACCCTGAGGGACACCTTTGCACCCCCAGGTGCACAAAATGACCGCCTAAAAAAGAAGCCCTCTGCTCCATGGTTTTCACAAACTTTGAAAGAGCTACAAACCCACTATAGGACCCTAGAATACAGATGGCGGCATAACTACGAGCAGACTGAGCTAAGCAAGTTTAGAGTGGCCTTCAAAAACTATCATACCCAGATCAAAAAGGCCACAAAAACTTACAATACAGAAGTGATCAAAACAACCAGCTCAAACCAAACACCTATTTTTAAGATAGTTAATGTCTTCACCAATCCCAAAGCTCTACAGAAGAAATCCTCCCCTCGCAGTCTCTTTGAAACAGCATAGCTGACTATTTTGAACAGATATTTTTGACATTACAAAAAGATTTCACTTCTCCTTCTCTCCCTTCCACTAACAACAATGCTGCTTTAGGCAAAGATAGAGCGACCTCGCAAACTTTTAAGTCAATCAGTCCTGACGAATCCCGTCAGGCGATCCTCACCACTAAATCCGGCTCCCCTTTGACCCCTGTCCTCCGCTGATCCTGCACGTCTTAATCGACACAAATGAATCCCATCATAAATAAAATAATAAACGCTTCCCTGTAAACTGCTAAGATCCCCACAGAATGGAAGCTCGCTGACGTAAAGCCACTACAAAAGAAACAACTTGCGGACCCCTCTACCCTCTCCAATCTTCAATCCATTTCTCTCTTACCATGCCTCAGCAAGATCACGGAAAAACCTGTTACTACCCAACTTACAACATACTTGGAAGAAGCAAATCTGCTTCACCCCAACCAATCCGGTTTCAGACCTCAACACTCAACAGAATGAGCCCTACTGTCTACGGCTGAATCCCTTTCCGTATCATAAAATCACTCACATTTGTTTTTGATTTGCTTCCCATCTCAGCCAGACAGACAGTTGCAGTGGCCCTAATCACATCTAGACTGGACTACTGTAACAGACTTTACGCAAGTACAAATAAGTCCGTCTTACACAAGCTCCAAATGGTCCAACACGCAGCAGCACGTTTAGTGCTAAATGGCTTAGGAGGTCTTCTGCATCGGCTGAGTTAGAAACACTCCATTGGCTGCCAATCCACAAAAGAGTTCAAGTTCCTGATAGTCACCTTCAGGATAGTCCACTCCTCAGGTCCACACTACCTCTGAACCAGATACACGCGATATACATCCTCCCGTAGTCTTAGATCATCGAACGCAAATACCAGCATTTAGATATGTCTCAAAGGTAGGAAAATCGCTTGCAGTGATAGGCTCCAAGGCCTCGAACAAACTCCCAAACAAGCTCCACCTGTTCCAATCTGAGACACTTTTCAGGAAAGCTCTAAATACCTGGATTTTCTCAGCCCCTGCTCCTCGCTTGCATCCACCCAATTCATTTCCACCTCGGGTTCCGCCTAGTGCGATGATGATCCTCGGAGTGACAGCTGCTCTCTACAAGTGTCCAGTTACATTACATTACATTACATACACACAAGCACACACCAAACATTAATTTACAAAAAAAACGTACCTGCTGCCTGCTCTGCTCAGAGGTTATAGGAGGCTTGAGCCTACTGCCTTCAGGGAAGGCAGCAGTCCCAACGTCATCACAGAGTGGGGTGGGGGTCAGTGAGACTGCTGACCCCACCCCACTCTGTGATGAAGTGTCACTGATTGACACTCGACTCTGGGCGCTTCAGGGCTTAAAACTGAAGCGGCCAGGTGGGAAGCAATCAGTGACGCTACGGGCCTCAGGGACCTTTGCTGAGCTGAGTATGTCACGCTCACAGGAGCTGAGACTTCCTCAGTTCAGCAAAGTTCAGCTCAGGCAGCCAGGAACCTGGGCATTTGCGCATGTCTGGCTCCTGGCTGCCTGACCTGAAATGAACCGTGTCTGTCAGGCTGACCTTTGTTCAGCCTGACAGACACTGTTCGTGAGAGGCAAAAGGTGGAGGGGCGTGGCCTTTCAGCCCCAATGGACCGGCCACAGCTGGCCTGGTGGAGGGAAGTTGGCTTTCCAGCAATCACCCACAACTGCAGTGCGGCGCTAAGCGAAATAATTCTTCATTTGGCCATGTGCAGAATAGTGGTGCAGAAGTCAAACATATTCTACGGGGTCCAGCTATGTGATTTTTTTTTTACATCCAGTATGCTGAATCTATCCCAGTCCATGAAACAGGAACTATTCCGACCCTGCCTCGAACTAATTCGACCTGCTGACGAATTCTTAAATAATTACAGGTTGAATACAAGTCATTCATTTTGTGCCAAAATGTATATGTGCCATATATCGGTCTATTATCTTAATTGGTATATTCAGTTTCTTTAGTGTACTTTCACTTGCACATTGTGAGCACTTGCAAACAAACTAGGCACTTTTAGTAGAAGCACCGAATTAAAGAAAATGCTATCTTAAATTCTTGAAAAGGTCTCTATGGCACCATGCAAAAAAGAATTCATTGTCTGGTTGCAGTTTCTACGCAACGAGAGTGTCTGGTCAATTATGCACGTATATACACCATAGCGCACCTTTGTACTTCAACAGCATTGATTGCTTCAGGCTCAAGTGTTTTACAGGACAGCCTCTATTTCTTGTTTTTCCATTGAAGGACAGACTATCCGCACACCATTTGCTGAAAGGAGAGAATTAAATTTTCAGTATCTTGATTGCTAAGCATAAAGGATGACCTAGAATAAAGTGGTGAGTAGGTTGCTCAGACAAGCATAATCTCACATACGTGAGATCTTGGGCTCCATTCACAAAGAAAAATCTACACATGTACATTCAGTCATGTGTAAATGTACCCTTACACTTCACAGTAACTTTAGTACTTTTGACTAGTCACCATTTATGCTGTAAAGTTATTCCAGAGTGTATTTCAAAGTTTTAATTTCTGACAAAAGGGGGTGGAGACAAATTTACAAGAGTAGAGTTATTACTAGTAACTATTCGCACATAGGCAGATGTCTCCCTATCTAAAGTGTAGGAAAAAGGAAAATGTGCATTTCATTTTAAAACAATATAGTAATTATGTTTTAATACTAAATAATAATGTATGTTTTTTATTATTTAATCTAGAAATAGCACAATTATCTTAAAAGTTTATTCAGAATTAAAGCAATTTAAATGTATGTAATTAATGTTTAATTATTTATTTAAAGGTTTATTACAACAAAAAATCCCACCTCCATTAAAATGTTTCTTTTTATTTAATCTACATTAAAATGACTAAACATTATGTATAGGATTAATTGTAATTAATTATCATATTTTGCAAAACAAACTGAAAGTTATGTTTACATTGGAACAGTTTGTTTAAAAATATATGCAATTTTTAATCTATATATATAAAAACGAATGTATGTCTTTCTGTCTGTCTGTCTGTCTGTTTGTCCTTTATGCATTACTACACCATTCATCCGATCGCAATGAAACTTTGGGAAGTTGTAGAGTACACTCCCGCGAAGGTTTCTGGCATACATTTTTTTAAAATATCGGCCCCACAGGGCCTTCATAATCTTTCGAATACTGATGTACGCACCAGACGGAAAAACAACAAATCGCGTATCCACAAGTACTCGAATAAATAAATAGAATTAAAACACCATTCATCCGATCGGCAGGAAACTTTGGGAAATTGTTGAGTACAATCCCGCAAAGGTTTCGGGCATAATTTGTTGAAAGGAAGAGGAAGCTGAAATTCAGCAAAAGGGAGCTGCAGGTGCTGGTTGAGGAAGTGGTAAAACAACATAACAAGTTGTTTGGGAAGCAGTCCTTGCAAGTGGCTGAATCAGAAAAAAGGAAGAACTGACAGGGAATTCAGGCACAGGTGAATGCCACAGGAGTGACCCCCCGGGACATTGAAGTGCTTAAGAAAAGGTGGTATGACATCAGGAGCATGACCAAAAAGAAGATGGCGGAGATCAAAAAACAAGTCGGTCAGACAGGAGGAGGAAGGAACAGGGCACCTGCCCTGACTGCACTTGAGCAGCTTGTGGAGTCCACCATAGAGCCAGAAAGTGTCTGTGGAATCAGGGATGCAGACAGCTCAGCCAGAGCTGCTACTAAACAAGGTAAGAAGCACGCAAAGCAATATGCATCCCCCCTTCCCTATCCCAATTCCCCAATTAGGCTGTGTGAATCCCACTCCAGTACAGGTTTTTGTAAAGACCAGCAATGCATTGTGGGAGATGTAGTCAGTGAAACACCTATCATGGCAGTAATCACACTGAACAACAAGGCATGTGACACACATCAGTGATAAGCAAGCAGAGGACATTGAGTTAGTGTGCCAGAAATGTAAATGTATTATAGCTATGCAGGGCTGCCGGACTACTGAGCTAATGTACAATTTCTGTCCACAGGTGAGACATCGCACAGGTCTGCTCAAGACAAGGCAGGAAGGGCACCCCGGAAGGGAAGAGCAGAGGAGGCCAGTGCAAGTGCAGGGCACACCACACCACCACCACCGGCTTCACCGCCACTGCCAGCGTCACCATCACTGCCAGCGTGACCACCACTGCCAGCTTCACCACCACTGCCAGCGTCACCACTACGTCTAGCCTCACCACCACTGCCAGCGTCACCACTACTGCTAGCATTACCAGCAGCAACACCACCTGCAGTGGTTAGACCCAGGAGGCATGCTGTTGCCACACTCCAGGAGATGGTGTTGTCCATAGAAGACCCCGGGGGGGTGGGGGTGAAATATCTACTGTGCCAGTGTATGGCAGTAATGCTGGGTCACAGTCCACATCAGAGAGAGCACACACAGGTGCCAGATGCCGCAGGGCTCGGGAAACCAGTCCACCATTGCAAGGAGAGGATCATGGTGTCTTCGCAGGGTTGGAGGCAAATATGGTCAAGGTGCAGCGCCTGCAAGGGAAGGCAATTCAGTCGGTATAGCGGCAAATGAAACCCCTCAACAACAACATAGTGAAAATTGAGAAGGGCATCAGCACTATGACCTCCACACTGGCTGAGGGCATGAGGGAGATGGCTGAGGGCATGAGGGACATGTCCCAGTCAATCATGCTGCTGTGCAGCAAACTTTATAAGGACAGGATGGCACGGTGTAGGGAGAGGCAGAAAATAGAAAACAATGCTAAGGCAGTGAGCTGCCTCTCAACAGCCACTTATCTGCTATGCAGGCGCTCCGTGGCCATGCAGGATGGGATGGCGCACTGCAGCCGTTATGTCTCTAGGGGCCTTGTGAAGGTAACGACTGCACTTGAAGTGCTGCTGACAAGTCAGGCTGCCAATACTGGTGCTGTGGATTTGGGGGAGAGTGAGGAGACGACCACTCACAGCAGCTTCACGCCCCATGTGACTGAGACCCGGAGAAGCAGCAGACGGCATGGGCTGGCACTGGATCCACAGCCAGTGAGGACAGTGTGCTGATGGCATCCAGTGGCCGCAGACACTAATGCAGCCCACACTTCCTGAACTGAATTGGGTGAAGTAACCCATGACTTCCTATTGGGGTTGTCACAAATTTGACTGGCAAGTTGTGCCCTTTGTGTAGTGGCATAGTGCCCAGAAATTAAAACAAGGTCATTTACATACAACAACTGGCTGTGTCTCCTTACTCACTCAGAAATAGTTGCGTGTGATCTCTGTCCGTCTTTGTCTCCCATCTGCTGCTGGTGCCACTCCTGCTGTGTTGGGCTCTGGCTCAGCAAATTCATCATCATCATCCTCTGAGTCAGTCAGTTCAACTTCTGTACCTTTCTTAGTGGCAAGTTTGTGCAGCATAGCACAAGTTGCAATGATTTTGCAGCAGAGGATGGGTATGTACTGACGTGCGCCTCCGCTTTTGTGGAGGCAGCGGAACCTGCTTTTCAAGAGTCCAAACGTGCGCTCCACAACGTTGCATGTTGATTTGTGTGCCACATTGTATCATCTCTCACTCGGGGTTGATGGGTTTAGGTAGGGAGTGAGGATAAATGACCGCACAGCATAGGCACTATCACCGAGGTGAGAAAGAGAATGCCATTAATTACATACACCAACACTTTCATCATCAGTATCAGTACATATACTCAATGGCTGCAGGTGGGCAGATTGGAATGTGAGTCCCATCAATGCACCCTATGACATGCGGGACCTGTGCCATTTGGTAGAAATCAGTCTTGATGTTCAGCAGTTCCGCCTGTTTGTTTGGGAAGCTTATGTAGTGATGCATTCTCTGCATCATGGCATCCAGGAACTTCTTAAAGAAACGGGACAGGCAACTCTGTGACACCTCACCTACTGCAGCAATCACCCCCTGGTAACTGCCAGATGAAAGTAGGTGTAGGCTACAGAACACCTGGACATGTGGTGTTGGCGTGCGCCCTTTGTGTTGGATGCTCCAGGAGTGGGTGCAGGTTCCTTATCAGGTCCAGGATGGTGTGGGGTGTAGCCTGTACCTTTCACGGATCTCAGCCTCAGTCAGTTGGACGAGTGTGACGCGCTGTCTGTAAACACGCTCCTCCTGTCTCCAGATCCTCACTCCTGCTGCCTGTAGCCATAGCCGCCTTGCAATTACATAGAAGGCCACCATAGTGATCACACTTTAGCATTTTGTCAATGTTAATTAGCAACTCCTAAATACCAAATTTCATGCAATTCGGTATTACTGATTTTTCCTACATCTCTTTTATCGTTTTTACTGTTTCTTATTTACAGTTTCAGTATTTGGATGTTCAGTGATTCCGAATCTGTAAATTATGAATCGGTAATAAGGAATCAGTATTTACCGATTCCTTATTACCGATTCCTTCCCTACATCGAGTATGCCTATTTACCGGTGGGTAACGGTGAAATTTACCGAATTTCGTCATTACCGACCGGTATTGGGCCACTACATATGGCCCTAAATGACGAAATATATCTTCTATGAAAATACAGCGTTTTTTTGGGAAATGTAGAAGGGAGAAAGTGAAGGAAATAAAGGATAGGGGGAGGCATAAATGGGAGTATGGAAAGATGTTAGGAGGGATTAGGCAGAAAAAACACGGGAGTTAAAGAGGGAATACGAGAAGCACTAAGGGTATTTAAGAGAAGTGGGAGGGTGAATCTGAGAAGGTGAACCCCCTTAAAAATGAAAAAAATGGGAGGTTAAGGAGGAACCCATCCTTAAAAGACTCAAAACTAAGACTACTATCAAGATACTAACATTTCTCCATAAATGTATGTTACCAGCTTGATGTCGTTATCCTGTGAAAAGCATTAATAAAGAAATAATCGTCAAGAATGGTGCATTGGAAAGAATTCATACGAACCATTTTCTTTAAGTTAGGTTTTTGTCAAAAACACATAATCACTTGAATCATGACAAGATTTGAGGGCCACAAAATGCTGCACCCTACGTAAGGATTCCCTAGGCTCGGCTTTCACCACTGTTTCTACTTGGAAGGTTACATCGTTACCGTGCTTCCTTACATATATTGTAGTTGTACTGGCATTAGGATCAGCTTTAGCGATTACAGTTTTATGTGACTTGTCCATGTGCTTGGAATTGCGTTTATCATCAGCCCCATGGAGAAGTGTTTGTTGACTAACGCCAGGTGATGGTCACTTAATTCAAAAATATATTTTGAAATATATATTGATCAAATAAAACTAACTTAAGACTTGTTCATTTCCAGATGGTTCTGCTCATAATTGACAGATTTTAGCTATGCTAATAGGTCATTCTGAGTCCTAGTTCACAGGATAGAGTTGTCAGCGTAGAGGATAAATGGTACTTTGAAACTTCAATCTTCAGAATATCCTGCAACGGTTCGCAAAAGGCCTCGAATGTGCCATTCATATATTGGGTAAAGAGGATGGAAGTCAATAAGCATCTTGTTTACTCTGCCTGATGTTTTGAACGAACCACTCAGTTTGCCTCTGAGGTTTATCCCTATGAACCTTACTTGGGGCCCTGCGTCTTTAGATGAGGTAATGAAAACAGAAAAGATGTCTTAATGTTCATGGCCCTTGCCTTTGACAAGAGTTTTTCACAATTGATCAGATTGAAAGCAGACATTAGATGCACATACGCTTTAATGAGGGGCTCTTATGAAGGTGGATTTTCATATGATGTTATAAAGCAAGAAGGTGTAATCATTGGTAGTATATAGAATAAAGGAGAGAGGCCCCTTGTGGCCCAGGGGAATAGGGTACTTATAAACAGTGAAGTGAACAGTTTCCCTTGGGTAAGTAACTGAGAAAGTATGCTCAAATATTGGTCTTGGACACAAAGCTTGACTAAGCAAAAGCATAAACAACAATAAATTTATATGTAAAATATAACATTTTTTATTTAACCGCACAATTTTAAAACATATTAAAAGAAACACATTCTTATTTCATAAAAAACACTTTGCATGAATTAAAAAGAACTCATTCACAGTTCATGGGTATAAGCAAATGCTTATCTTGTTTTATAACACAATTTTTTTTAAGGAAAAACCTATTCTGTACAACATGAAACAGACATAAGGGGAGAGACACACAGAGACATCAGCAATTTGTCATTAGAATATGCACATCGTAACCCTTATTTAAACTCGATCCAAGACGTGACTTTTTTTCGTTATTCTTGGGGTGAATTGGGTAGTAGGATTGTGCGACAGTGAGCGTCGACGCATTTCGATGGCCTTTTTTAGTAGTCTGCCATCTTTTTCAAGACTTTGAGATTTTTGTCTCTCCTGTAGTGGCACTGGGTGGTTGCCTATACAGAGAAATCCTGTAGATAAATGTATTTGAGTCAGTATATGACACCAGACCATGAATAATCTTCAATAACATACTGTTTTTTTAAAGAAAACCGAGCATTATTTAGCTGGCAGTTTTAGACACTTTGGCTTATAATTCATTTGACTCATACTTTTTTTTAAAACCCACAGTTGTCATGAAAACATACATTAATTTGCAGATTTGCTTTTACTGCATCGCCATAGGTCCTACCAATATGTGGGCAGTTTGTTAAAGACACCACCTCCCAGGGTGATCCCAATGGCTTCTCACATCCTTTAGATTTTCACTATTGGATCAACCACCTCCCGGGATACTTCCAATGACTTATAAACATAACTGTGGACTTATATACCCAGGGGCACCAAACCTCCTCTACATCTTACTTCAATTTACCTTATTCCATATTCAATTTGTGGACAAGGGGTTGGTTTTTATTTTCAGGTTTTACATAATTCCACCTTAAACTTTCGTTAAAATCTGAAAGGATAGGGATTTATTAGATGAATATTGGCCCAAGGTCACTTCTGTTCTGCATTCATCTAAAACTATTTTATTACCTATTTACCTATTTTATTGCTCTCCGGTGGCTCTTGTCTCACCGACGTCCAGTTAAAATATACGAGATATTCCACACCTATGGGATAATACACATGAGGTTCACTTAGAATATATTTTGGCTAAAATTTAACTAGTGTCACACTCATGATCTTTTTGCTCATTTTTATGGTCTACCTTGTCATTTGATTACTGTGGTTACATCGATGTTGGTCTCCTCCACAGCATTCAAACGTGGGGTTTTCAATGGATGACAATATTCCTCTTTGTTATGTTTGCTGGAATATAGTGAATGAAAACATTCAGTGTTTAAAGTTCACTTTTAGGCATTTATCTATAGGACGACTATGACCAAACCTACCTAAAATTCTAGTCAGTTTGTCCTTAAAGCGGGTAGATCAGAGGGACGCCGTGTTTTCAAACGTTATGCCTCAAGAGTATTTCTGAAATATAAAGGTAGGCTTAATTATTTTACCTGCCTTTTACTTGGTTTCTATTCATTAGCGCACATGAGTTAATTATCCTTACCTTGCACTCTATCATTTTGTATTCGGGAGGCGTCTTGTTATTAGAACTGGGTTATGCTGGCGTTTTCTAGAAAAGTAAATATGAGCTCCATTATTTAACTAGCCTCTCAGTGGGGTTCTACCTAGTAACGCACAGGGATTTTTTCTTCTTACCTTGTGCTCTGTCCCTCTTTGTTGAACACCCGACTCCCGTCTCCTTCCTCTCGTCAGCGTATCCGGTAAAATCTGCTGTTGTTTGGTGTGTCTGTTCGAGCCTATTTTATGGTCGATCTCTGTTATTCCCATTGGGCGATCCCTCATTGTGACAGCTGTGTTTAATTATCAAACCCGGAAAGGCACCATGTGACCACAGCGTCACGTTGTTAGTTTTGTGGTTCTTCCGCGTTTCAAGCCTCTGAATGATCCACATTGCCCCTATGTTCGATGTTATTCAAGCCTCGCTTTAATTGTTTAGAAGAGCCAGTCACTTCTCTTTTTGCCACAGTCTTTAAGATTCGGGTTTTTTTTTGCTTTTACTTTTCTATTTGAAAATAAAAGTCATTAATGGCAATTACTTATAACAGCTTGCCTCGGCGTTACAATTTTATTTCTTTGCACATTTCACGTCTCGGTTTGGTCTTAATGCTGTGCTGTTGCCAACAACTCACGCCTCGCTTTGGTTTCACAGTCTGCGTGGCAAGCCTCTCTTTCGTAAGACTTTTCATCTACACTTAAAGTGGACGAGATGAATCATCTATAATTAAGTCATCTCTGTGGTTACATCTTCTATTTAAAATAACAGTAGAATACATGAGTTGTTTTTCTGGCTTGATATTACTTTCATCCACTCCTCTCTGGAATTTAAGCCCTTTTCAATGGTATCTAGATGGCATATATACCATTGTTCTCGTTTTTTTCTTATTGTTTCAAGATTTCCGTCTCGTCTACTGACCATTATTTTTTCAAGGATGTACCACATAAACTCTTCACATCCATGGTTTTTTTCTTGGTAATGTTGTGTGAGTGGTGCATTTTCTTTTTTGTTCTTAATTGCTGAGCGGTGTTCCAGGAGTCTAATTCGAAGCTCCCTGCCCGTCTCCCCACGTAGCCTAGACCACAGGGGCAGACAAGCAGGTAAACTACGTTCTTGCTCCTACAATTATTTAGGCTTCTGGACACTAGGGTTTTATCATTGAAAATCAATTTCTTTGACACTATACAGTTTGGACAGATAGAACAAGTTCCACATTTGTGGTTACCGACTGCCTTTGTGTTACCAGTTAGAGTAGTTTGTACATTGGTCGTGGAATTTTTGTATGTCCTTACTAAACTGTTTTTAATAGTTTTGTTCCGGCGGAATGAGAAGAGTGGTTTAGCTAACGGAACCGTCAGGCCACTATTTATTATCTTCCAATTCCGATTTACAATGTTTTTAATTCTGTTGCTCAAATTTGAATATTGGCTCACAAAGACTATCCTATCTTGTATTTTATTTTCTTTCTTTTTGTTCATATCTAGAAGTTGCTCTCGGTCATAGAACCTAGCGCGTTTAAGAGATTGTTTGACTCGTTTTTTGGGATACCCTCTCTCATATAGTTTTTTCTCCATAATCTCTGCGTGCTTATAAAAATCAGTTATACTAGTACAGTTGCGCCGTAGTCGCAAAAATTCCCCAAAGGGGATATTGTCTTTTTGGGCTCGCGGATGATTGCTTTGATACTGTAGGAGGGTGTTTTTATCAGTAGGTTTCGTGAAGAGTTCTACTTCTAGTTGTCCATCTAATTCTTTGATTTTAATGTCTAGAAAATTTACACTACTGGCACTGTAACTGGCAGTGAAATTAAGATTTGTATCGCCCAAATTGAGCCACTCACTGGCACCGTTCCAGACGAAAATGATATCGGCAATGAAACGGTGCCAGTGGGACACATTTTCAAAAAAGGGTGCTAACTCATTGTATATATGTTTCCGCTCAAATTGGCTTACGTAAAGGCATGCCAGGCTGGGGGCACAAGTGGCCCCCATGCTGGTCCCCTTTACCTGTTTGAACAGCTCATCGCAGAATAAAAAGATATTATTTTTTAGTACCAACTCCACACATCCAAGGATGAAGTCCAAATTTCCTCCCTTTAGGTCTTCATGTTCCAAGACGGAGGATAGTACTTCAAGGGTGTCATTTTGGGGGATATTTGTATACAGAGCCTCGATATCCAAGGTGACCTAAAGTTGGGTCACCTTGTCGAAGCTCTGTCCCTCAAATACCGCAATAGCATGAGCCGTATCTTTCAAATAAGACTTTTGTTTTTGAACAATTGGCCGTAGGAAATAATCTGCATACTTGCTCAAGGGCTCCAATAGTGAACCCAGACTACTGACGATAGGTCGCATGGGTGGGTTGTCAACATCTTTATGGATTTTTGGCAATCCATATATTGCCGGTATGATTGGGTTGTTGTTAAAGAGGAACTTGTATTCATCTTCACAAATCAAGTCGTTTTCTCTTCCAAAATTTAGAAAAGTGGCAACATCTCTTTTGAGTTTTGTTATCATAGTATGTGAGGCTGGGACGTAATGTTCTTTAACATTTAAAAGGGTCCTCATCCGTCTTTCATAATCCTCACTGTTGAACACTACCACCCCCCCGCCTTTATCGGCGGGTTTTATCGTTATTAGGTCATTATCTTGTAGTGAATTGAGTGCTAATCTATGGCGTTTGGATAGATTGTTACACTGTCTTGGTGTGTTCTTAAGACTGTTTTTTATTTCAATTTCCACTACCCTCTCGAATAGTTCAACATTATTGTCTATTTGATTCAAATTTGGCGTAAATACTGATTGTGGTTTAAAACCTGTGACATTGGTCCTTGGTTCATATTCTCTATCTGCAAAGAACCTGTTCAGTCTAATTTTTCTAAAAAAGCTTTTTATGTCTCTTTCCAATTCAAATTTATTGGGGGGGGGGCAGTTGGAGCAAAGCTAAAACCAAATCTCAGTACCTCTTTTTCCTCTTGTGATAGGGCCCTATCTGAAAGGTTTATAATGGGGAACACACTCACCTCCAATATCTGGCATTCCTGGTTTTCAGGTAATTTGGTGTTGTCTGATTTGGAGGTGCATGGTTCTTCGTCGGTTCTTGGCGGGGGTAGTTCCGATAATTTTTCTGGCCCCTGTATGGAAGGTTTCCTAAAAAAGGTTGGGATTCATTTTGGTAGTTAGGGGCCAATCTAACTTGGTATTCATTTGGATGTTCCTCTTCATCACTGGACCCAGATGTTTCGGAAAAGGTCACTCTTTTGTTATTTCCACCTCTCGAGAAGATTTGTCTGGGATACTGGGGCTTCTCCCACCTTTGGTCAGTTCTGGCAGTATAGTAATCTTTGTTAAGAAATGGGTATACTATTTCTGCACTAAATTTTTCTATGTCTTTCCTGAGTTTTGTCGACTTTTTGTTGGTTAGGTAGTCTCTATAACCTTCGGTTTCTTGTATTAGTTCTTCTAATTTCTTTTTAGCATCCTCAACTGCTGTGTTTGTTTTAAGTGCTGCTTCTAACTCGTCAATTTGTTTGCGTTCAAGTATCATTACATCCTGTGCTGTCTCAATGATGAGAATTAGCCAGTCTCTGCTGCGCCTATTTGCGATATGAGTACAAATCTCAAGAAATTTTTCATTTTCCGTGAAGAGACCAGGTTCATTTCTTATTCGGAGACCTAATGGTATCACTCCTGCTCTTAGGTACCCAGTCAGGAATTCGGCATGTAGTTCTGTTCTTATTAACTTCTTCCTTAAGTTCAGTATTTTAATTAGTTCATCGTGACCTCTATTGCTTGTCACGAGCGTGCCACTTGCCTGAGGGTTTTGATTGAGTAATTTGTTAAGCTGGTCTTCTGTGAAGCCAAACGTTTTAAATTTGTCCATTTTGGCTTGTTGCGTTCACCCCAATAAGGTGTTGATTTAATTATAGGGATTCCTAGCTTTGTGTTTTAAGAACAAAAAAGAAAATGCACCACTCACACAACATTACCAAGAAATAAACCATGGATGTGAAGAGTTTATGTGGTACATCCTTGAAAAAATAATGGTCAGTAGACGAGGTGGAAATCTTGAAACAATAAGAAAAAAACGAGAACAATGGTATATATGCCATCAAGATACCATTGAAAAGGGCTTAAATTCCAGAGAGGAGTGGATGAAAGTAATATCAAGCCAGTAAAACAACTCATGTATTCTACTGTTATTTTAAATAGAAGATGTAACCACCGAGATGACTTAATTATAGATGATTCATCTCGTCCACTTTAAGTGTAGATGAAAAGTCTTACGAAAGAGAGGCTTGCCACGCAGACTGTGAAACCAAAGCGAGGTGTGAGCTGTTGGCAACAGCACAGCATTAAGACCAAACCGAGACGTGAAATGTGCAAAGAAATAAAATTGTAACGCCGAGGCAAGCTGTTATAAGTAATTGCCATTAATGACTTTTATTTTCAAATAGAAAAGTAAAAGCAAAAAAATACCCGAATCTTAAAGACTGTGGCAAAAAGAGACTTGACCGGCGCTTCTAAACAATTAAAACGAGGCTTGAATAACATCGAACATAGGGGCAATGTGGATCATTCAGAGGCGTGAAACGCGGAAGAACCACAAAACTAACAACGTGACGCTGTGGTCACATGGTGCCTTTCCGGGTTTGATAATTAAACACAGCTGTCACAATGAGGGATCGCCCAATGGGAATAACAGAGACCGACCATAAAATAGGCTCGAACAGACACAACAAACAACAGCAGATTTTACCGGATACGCTGACGAGAGGAAGGAGACGGGAGTCGGGTGTTCAACAAAGAGGGACAGAGCACAAGGTAAGAAGAAAAAATCCCTGTGCGTTACTAGGTAGAACCCCACTGAGAGGCTAGTTAAATAATGGAGCTCATATTTACTTTTCTAGAAAACGCCAGCATAACCCAGTTCTAATAACAAGACGCCTCCCGAATACAAAATGATAGAGTGCAAGGTAAGGATAATTAACTCATGTGCGCTAATGAATAGAAACCAAGTAAAAGGCAGGTAAAATAATTAAGCCTACCTTTATATTTCAGAAATACTCTTGAGGCATAACGTTTGAAAACACGGCGTCCCTCTGATCTACCCGCTTTAAGGACAAACTGACTGGAATTTTAGGTAGGTTTGGTCATAGTCGTCCTATAGATAAATGCCTAAAAGTGAACTTTAAACACTGAATGTTTTCATTCACTATATTCCAGCAAACATAACAAAGAGGAATATTGTCATCCATTGAAAACCCCACGTTTGAATGCTGTGGAGGAGACCAACATCGATGTAACCACAGTAATCAAATGACAAGGTAGACCATAAAAACGAGCAAAAAGATCATGAGTGTGACACTAGTTAAATTTTACCCAAAATATATTCTAAGTGAACCTCATGTGTATTATCCCATAGGTGTGGAATATCTCGTATATTTTAACTGGACGTCGGTGAGACAAGAGCCACCGGAGAGCAATAAAATAGGTAAATAGGTAATAAAATAGTTTTAGATGAATGCAGAACAGAAGTGACCTTGGGCCAATATTCATCTAATAAATCCCTATCCTTTCAGATTTTAACGAAAGTTTAAGGTGGAATTATGTGGAACCTGAAAATAAAAACCAACCCCTTGTCCACAAATTGAATATGGAATAAGGTAAATTGAAGTAAGATGTAGAGGAGGTTTGGTGCCCCTGGGTATATAAGTCCACAGTTATGTTTATAAGTCATTGGAAGTATCCCGGGAGATGGTTGATCCAATAGTGAAAATCTAAAGGAGGTGAGAAGCCATTGGGATCACCCTGGGAGGTGGTGTCTTTAACAAACTGCCCACATATTGGTAGGACCTATGGCGATGCAGTAAAAGCAAATCTGCAAATTAATGTATGTTTTCATGACAACTGTGGGTTTTAAAAAAAAGTATGAGTCAAATGAATTATAAGCCAAAGTGTCTAAAACTGCCAGCTAAATAATGCTCGGTTTTCTTTAAAAAACAGTATGTTATTGAAGAATATTCATGGTCTGGTGTCATATACTGACTCAAATACATTTATCTACAGGATTTCTCTGTATAGGCAACCACCCAGTGCCACTACAGGAGAGACAAAAATCTCAAAGTCTTGAAAAAGATGGCAGACTACTAAAAAAGGCCATCGAAACGCGTCGACGCTCACTGTCGCACAATCCTACTACCCAATTCACCCCAAGAATAACGAAAAAAAGTCACGTCTTGGATCGAGTTTAAATAAGGGTTACGATGTGCATATTCTAATGACAAATTGCTGATGTCTCTGTGTGTCTCTCCCCTTATGTCTGTTTCATGTTGTACAGAATAGGTTTTTCCTTAAAAAAAAATTGTGTTATAAAACAACATAAGCATTTGCTTATACCCATGAACTGTGAATGAGTTCTTTTTAATTCATGCAAAGTGTTTTTTATGAAATAAGAATGTGTTTCTTTTAATATGTTTTAAAATTGTGTGGTTAAATAAAAAATGTTATATTTTACATGTAAATTTATTGTTGTTTATGCTTTTGCTTAGTCAAGCTTTGTGTCCAAGACCAATATTTGGGCATACTTTCTCAGTTACTTACCCAAGGGAAACTGTTCACTTCACTGTAATCATTGGTAGAACAGCATTTTGAAAAGCTGCCCTCAACCATGAGATTCACAGTATCCCCTATCCCGGATTACAGTTCAACCAACATTATTTTGGGAAAGACTGTGATGCATAGCCCTTGCACATAATGCATCTCTCTGACAAAAGCAAAAAGCTGAAATATGAAACACTTGAATTAAACCCAGAAAATATAGGGACCTAAACACATGCCTGCCTTCAGTTCTACTGAAGTGTACATGAAAGCGATGGATGGAATGCTTGAATTATTCTCAGCATCCAATACTCCAGTATTAGGTGGAGGTCAGATGACTGATCATGAGGATACAGAGATATTTGATAGTAGGTCTTTACTCAACGGGTTGTCTATGGAAATGACTGCGATGAAGGAATGTCATGTTACCTCAGTCCTGCAAAGAGTAGTGTTGCTGCACACCTATTTTTTCAATTTCTCCTAACTTGAAAACAACGGTACTCAATTTTTTTGAAAATGTGCGTGCATCTACCTTAATGAGAGATGGGGGCCCCCGAGGGCTGTTACCTCAGCCAACATTTATGCAAATGTCGCGTACATGAGGGATTCAATGGAGAGATGCAAAACAGCCTGGAAGATCTTGTAACAAGTCTTGGTGATACTTCAAGAAATTGATACTTGATCTCAGTAAGGAGACAAAAATGGCTCAATTTAGAGAGAGTGCACAGTGCACTCTGTTATGCCATTAGACGCCAGATTGCTATGTTATGTTTTGCAGATTTGTGAAGAACATTCTCACTCAGAAGGGTATCCATGGGCTAATCAGGGAATAATCTAGCCAAGCCTAGGGCCTAATATGATTACGTTGGATATGCTTTCCAAATGTGTACAAGTAGGATTCCAATTGAACTGTGAGGTGTCTGGTGGGTTTGTAAAAGCAGTTGCGATTGTTAAGATATGCTGGCCAGAGTTCTGTACTACTTTGAAAGTGTGGGTAAAGAGTTTCAATTGTGCTCATTTATGTATGTCCAGTGTAGCTCATTGAGGTCAGATGTGTGTGTGGCATGGGAGATTGTGATCTGGTTAATTGGTTATTTTATTAATAATGCAAGGTCTAATCTCTGAAACACTCATGGAAATACTTCGCAAATTTGTTGTGGAATACATTTCTATGTGACCCTAGAAGGAAATTGTTGACCCTAGAAATCAACTGTTTAACAAGATTTGTGATGTTTCTATTGAAAAATCATCATTGAAAAAAACTGCAAGTCATTTTGATGATATATGTTATTGGCTTTCAAAAACTGTAAGCATACATTAATATATACACATATTGTTATTAGAATTCCAGCATTGAGTATATCTATTACTATTTACTGTTTTCTAATATTTTATATCTTGATTTTGATTGATTCCCTTGATTGGATCTTTTTGACCAATCATCTAAAATGTGTTTTAAAGGGTTTCAAAACAACTCCTTCAGGAGATTTTGTGTTGTTTGCAAGAGGTAAGTGTTCACACTTTAGTTTAGGTTGGGAGTCAATTGGCATGGTCTGTTAGGTCCAGTTGTGGGTTGAAGTTGCTGTGGTGATTTTGTTGCTGATTTATAGAGAGAGGTTGTTGCAGGCATTGTGTGAGAGGGTGATTGGACTGGTGGCGGCTGCTGGTGAAGTGAAAAAATCTTTCACAATGGTGAAGATTTCCTTGCTTCTGTTGGAACTAGAGTGAATGCGGTCACCAAGGCTGTGCATTAATGGTGCAGATCAATTGGTGGTAGCGTCTTAGGACTGACTTGAAAGTGCTCATGTGTCTGTGGTCATTCTCCACCTGTGCTCCCAGTTTGCTGTCGTGCTATATCAGCTTGAGTTTCTCCATGTACCAAAAGGATTGTGCTCTAGATTTTGTTGTGTCATTGTGCTTGAGGGGTCCAGGACATCGGGGTACGAGGTGATCTATTTGTTGAATTTGTGAAGGCTTCGTTGAGGCTGTTGCTGTGTGGGGGTCGGTAGGTGTTGGCAATAGTGGTCCAGTTCTTGACCATGATGTTGTTCCAGTTGCAGCGGGCTGTTCTGGCTGAGGTTTGTGTGTACTGGAACAGGACAGGAATGCTGAAATTAATTTTGGCGTGGTCAGTTCATATGAGCATTGTTGGGTATTCGACTCTGATGCAGTAGAACTAGGTGAAAATGAGGTCCAGGAACCGTTTGGTGACCAGGTTTGGTCCTTTAACTCCTTGGGTGGAGCCCAGGTTTCCAAGATCATTGAGAGAGTTTTAGAGTTGGAGTAGGCTGATCTTCCAGGTCTAAGTTTAGGATTTTTGAGGAGGATGTGGTTTATTTCAAACATTGGTGAATGGTCTCAGTGGTCTGTATATGACACTGCTACTCAGGGTGAAATTGTTGGTAATGCACAGCTTGTCAGACAAGTGTTCCATGTTAGTGGATGGCATATCCAAGTCAATGAGGCAGCTGATGCCATTCTTGTGGTTTAAGGTGATTCCTCCTATGGGCTTGCGCAGTCTGCCTTGCATACTGATTTTGTAGTCATGCTGTGGTAATGTCTGGTGCCACTGTGGGATTCAGACAGTTTTCTGTAAGGAACAACAGGTCTAGGACATAGTCCTGCAACAGGTTTCAGATCTCTGTGGCATGTTTGGTGAGAAAGTGGCTTTTGAGGAGCATGTATGAGTGTGTGAATGATGTTTAGGGGTGGCGGGCGTGTGTTAGAGACTGGCATTTTGGGTGCTTTTGGGACCTCTGAGTGAGGGGTGGAGGTGTCTACATGAGAACTTACACGATACGCAGGAGAGAACTCCCTTGTGTTGTGCTGGGAGATGGAACAGCAGCAAAACAAGCAGCAGCCAGGGAGCAAAGCCTAGTGGGCTGTGGCGGGGTAATGGTAGGTGGGAGTAGGACCATGGTTCCTGGCGCTGGGTGCCAACAGGTGCAGACAGGCTCACCTTTGGCGCACCATCAGTGAGCCAGTGGGTGAGCTCATTGCGCACATCATTAAAATGGGCAATGCGAAAGAGAAATAGCACAAACCAGAGCAGAATGACAAGTGAGTGAGTGAAGAAATGGAAAGAGTGTGGTCTAAAAAGGCCTTGCCTGTAAGGAGGCCCAGTCACAGGTAAGTCTTGCGGGGGCTAGGAATGGTACCTCCATAACGGATGGTCCACAACAGGGTAAATTCTCTGCCAGCTTATTTATGCTGTAAGTTCCACCTCGTTGACATAGTGAAAACGTGGGCAATCTGATCTACATATTTCTACACATAGAGGTACTGTCAGAAGAAGAATAAAATGTATTCAAACTTTCTAGAATAATCCAAATTTCTACCTTGGCCTGGGTGTTGCTTCTTCGAAGCAGGGGACAGTAATGGCTGTGACTGGTTCTACTAAAGAAAAGCATATGGTCCTAAAGGTGTAGTTTCTTACCTGTAACTCCAGTTCTCTCATAGGGATATTTCCATGATAGTCATAAGCGTTGAATAGTTCCACCGTCCTTCAGGGGACCCCAGAGGACTTTTTCCTATAATATATCTTCTTAAGTGCATAAGTTTGCCTTTCTTTAGGAAGGCCTTCAAAAGTCACTTAAGAAAGTCATAATGCAGCCTTAGGCCAAGGCTACAGTGATCAGAATTTTTCACCTTGGAGCGGCAAAAGAAGAGACTGCCATAAAATATGCACTTAGTGCATCCATAATTTTGTAAGGGCACAGAAAAAGAACCTTCACAAACCCTTTTGCTATGAGACAAAGAGATGATGAAGTAGCCGTAGGCTGCCATAGTAAGTAAAGAAAAAAGAGAATTTAAGAGAAGAGAGACCTCCAATATCCCATCATGCTCAGCCAGAGGAGTTACCTCAGTTCTTTTTGAAGGCTGTACTAGCTGATGAATAGTGGAGCATGAAAGTGTCTGTTTGCTCCACTGGGGAGGAGGCTGGCTTGCTTATGGCTATCATAGAAATACCCCTACGAGAGAACTGGAGTTACAGGTAAGAAACTATACCTTCTCTCTTACAGGTTTCCATGCATAGTCATAAGCGTTTAATAGAGTAGCAAGCTCATTCCCCCTGAAGTGGTGGAGTCAACAGAAGCCAAAAGATATGGAAACAGCTAGGCAAAGAGATTTCTGAGGGATGCCTGTCCTACTTAAGAATCTGCTCTAGCATCTGTGTCAAGGCAGAAGTACCTAGTGAATGTGTGGATAGATCTCCAAGCAGCTGCTTTGCAGATATCCACCAAGGGGATATTCCTCATCAAAGCCGTTTTAGCTCCGTTGCTTCTAGTAGAGTGTGCTTTGGGCTTACCAGAAAGAGATTTTTTAGCTAGCTGATAACAGCAGAAGCATGAGACAATCCACCTGGATATTGACTGTTTGAAGGTAGCTTCACCTGTGCAAACTGGGCCATAATTGATAAATAGCTGTTGCACATTGCAAATAGATTTAGTTTTATTGAGGTAGAATTTTAATACTCTTTTTATATCCAGCGAGTGGACGGTTCTCTCCTCTGGAGAAGATAGGTTTTGAAAGAAACTGGGTAAAGCGATCATCTCATTTACGTGAACCTCCTAGACCACTTTAGGTAGGAACTTGAGATGGGTATGCAACACTACTTTGGAAGAGTGGAAACCTGTGTGTGGCTCATGAACGCAAATGGTCTGTATCTAACTAACTCGACGAGCTAGTGTTATAGCCTTAAGGAAGGCAGCTTTCCAAGTGAGATGTTGAAGTGATGGCTTATGAATAGGCTCGGAAGGTGGAACCATGAGGCGAGAAAGCACTAAGTTCAGCTCCCATGGAGGAGAGGGACATCTAATTGGCGGAAAGACCTTCTTTAATCCCTCCAAGAAATCTTTAATAACTGCAATCCTAAAGAAAGAGGTATGTGAAAGACCTTTCATGTACGCAGTGAATGCACACAGGTGGACTCTGATGGAAGAGTACTGAAGGCCAGATTTAGCGAGGTGTAACAGATATGAGAGAATGACATCCTCCTGGCAAGAAGTGGGATCGATCTGCCTGGAAGAGCACCAAATGCTAAATCTTCTCAGTTTAAAGGCAGAAGCAGATCGCGTAGATGGTCTCTTTGCTTCCTTGAGAATGTCCAGACAGTCCTGAGGTAGGTTCAGCTGGTCATACTGCACTATCTCAGGAGCCTTGCTGCCAAATTCAAGGACAAGAGGTTGGGGTGTAGTAGTTCACCTTTGAACTTCGTGAGAAGGTCTGGCCTGCATGGCAGCCTGAGATGTGGATGGAGAGACCGGTGAAGCTGGTCCGGAAACCACAGTTGTCTTGGCCATTCTGGGGCGATGAGGATCATCTTTGTTGATGTGGTTGAAAGACTGTGCAGGGCTGCTGGTATCAGAGGTATTGGAAGAAAAGCATAAAGAAATTTGTTGGACCAGGTGATCCATAGGGCATTTTCAAACGACCTAGGATGGTAAAATCAGGCGGTGAAGCCGCAGCATTTTTTGTTTTCGGCTGTGGCGAAAAAGTCTTTGCCCCACAAGTTGAAGATATCTTGTACCACCTCTTCGTTCAGTACCCACTTGTAGTTTACATCGAAAACCCTGCCGAGCGCATCTGCCTGGATATTCTGCACACCTAGCAGGTGAGCTGCTATCAGTTTCAAGTTCCTGATGAGGAGCCATTGCCAGATGGTTTGGGCTTCTTGTGACAGGGCTCTGGACCGTGTTCCCCCTGCTTGTTCAGGTAGTACATGGTGGTTGTATTGTTCATCTGAACAAGCAGGGTGTTGGTCGTGAACAAAGGATGAAACGCCTTGAGTGCAAGGTGAACTGCACGGAGTTCCAGGAGGTTGATATGGTATGTCTTTTCTCTCGGGGACCGTGGGGCATATTATCAAGTAAGGGTGTTACATTATCGCCGCTTTTATCGGCAGGAAACTGCCGATACAGCGGCGATAATGGGCTTGATAATATGCTCTATGAATTCCAATCGAAGCCCATGTTAGATGTGAAGACATCTAATATGGCTTCGATTGGAATTCATAGAGCATATTATCAAGCCCATTATCGCCGTTTTATCTGCCGTTTCCTGCCGATAAAAGCGGCGATAATGTAACGCCCTTACTTGATAATATGCCCCCGTGTTCCTTGTATCTGCAGGCGATCCTTGTGGGTTCCCACCTAAGCAGAGAGGCATCAATCAAAACAGTCCGTGTTGGGTCCTGCTGATAAAAAGACATTCCCCTCAGGAGATTGTTTTGGGAACACCACCACTGTAGTGAATAGGGTGATCTTGTCCTCCCAGTTCCCTGAGAACTGGCTACACTGATTCTCCATGCACTCCTGGAGGAGGCAAGTATTGGGTGTCAGAAATATGCAGGGGCCATAGAGCCAAGGAGCGAGGAGACTATGTGAGCTGTTGGGTGGGCCATCGCTGGAGTTGTGACATTTCAGGAACATGGATAAACATTGTTTCTCCGAAGGAAACACCTTTTCCTGTAGCATGCCGATGTCAGCTCCAAAGTATTGCAACGTCTGGACTGGTGTTGACATAGACTTTTGAAAATTGATGTGAAGACCCAAGCGATGAAGAGGATCGTAAGCCTATTGGAAATGTTCTTGTGCTTCTGGGAAGGAGGATGCCTTGATCAGCCTGTCGTCCAGATAAGGATAGACAAAGATCCTGTGTTTTCGTAGATACACTGCCACCAGAGCCATGCATTAAGAAAATGTCCTGGGTGCTGACTTGAGGCCAAATGGTAGAACCGGGAATTTGTAGTGGTTATGCCCCACGACGAATCGGAGGAATTTCTGATGTGACTTTGCATTGGGAATATGAAAGTAAGCGTTGTGTAGGTCTATTGTGCAAAGCCAGTCTCGCAGTTGAAATTGAGGGTATATTTGATGTAACGCTAGAATCCTGAACTTTTCCTTTCGGAATCATTTGTTTGCGATTCAGAGATCGAGAATGGGCCTGAACTCTAGTCTGCCCTTCTGTGACACAAGGAGGTGCCTGGAGTAAATACCCTGTCCTCGTTGGTTTCGAGGGACAGATTCCACTGCTTTCTTGTGACAAGCGTGTTGGCTGCCTCCTGTAGGAGCTTGAGGCGAGACATGGATGACCTCAGTCGAATGGCTTGTGGTGGTGCAGTAAATCTGAGATGATAGCTATATTTGACAATATTCAAGACTGAGGGGTCTGTTGTTATGCGTTTCTACTCTGCCAGATAATTTGCAATGCTTCCCCCTACCAGAGTGGGTAACGGAAGAGAGGATTCAGGGTTTTGATGCTGTAGGTTGCCGGCTAGCTTGTCGAGTAGTACATCTCCTCTGCTGCTTGCCGTGAGGCTGGTTGGGCAGTCAAAACTGTTGTGATCTCCCAGACTAGCATTGAGGGGTTTGAATCCTCCATGAAGGGAAACAACGGTGATAGGGTCAGATTGAAAGTCGCAGTTCTTTAGATTACTCTAATCCCACTGCTTTCAAAGTATCCATCTGCAACTTAATTTTCGCCATTCATCATCTGCGTGTGAGCCAAGGAGAGTGGAGCCCAAAAAAGGTAAATTCTGAAGACGCAGCTGAACGGCAGGCTTCAAAGATGTCAGTCAAAGAAGTGCAGTCTGCGTAAGAAGACCCAGTGACAGTAACTGTTGGCAGCAAAAATTGAGCAATCTGCTGCCACATTGATGATCTGGTTGGAGACCATAGCTCACTCTGGGACGATTTCCAGAAAATTCTCCCTGTGTTCTTTTGGGAGGTGATCAACAAAGTGGAGAATGGTATCCCACAAGGAGTGATCGTACCTTCCTAGGAGGGCTGTGGCGTTGGCTGCTTTCATGGACGTAGCCACCGTGTTGCAGACTTTGCAGCCCGACGAGTCCAATCTTTTGCTCTCCTTATCAGGGGAGAAGTAGCAGATGGCGACGTGGCATGGGAGTTACATGGAGCTAATATTACCACTGAGTCAGGTGGAGGGCCAGTACATTGAAACAGCCGATCTTGCACTGGTGGGGGTATTTCTTCTGAAGCCTGGAGAGTGCTCATTTTGCCACAGCTAGAGTGAGGAACATTTCCATGGCTGGCTCAAGAAGAGCCGGCACTAGTGGGAGCAAAGGCCTTGGGTCCGTGCATTGGTGAAGAGTTTACCAGATCACTGAAGTCGATGGAGTGGGAACCACCATAGGTATATTCAATTTAGATGCGGCTCGAACCAGAACCTCTTGAAAGGTGTTGATATCATCAATTGGTGAGGAATAATGCTGAGGTGAGCTCAACAAGGTAGGAGAGTAGCCCCTGGTGGACAAAGACATATCCCGATGGCGATGGGAACGTGATCTTGATCTGTGATGAGATCTGTGATGCGACCGTGAGTGGTGCAATCTAGTAGCGGAACCTGAATGCTGTACATGGCGAGAGCGATGGCGTGTCCTTGAGGGTGATCACCTGGATGCTGGTGTGATAGGGACGTGTGGCACTGTAAAAGATGAATTGACAGGTGCCAGTAGAGCTTGTGGAGGTAGAGGCGGAGTTTGAGGTACCAACGGAGGAGGCGAAGTTGGTAGCACCGGAGGCAGGTGCACTGTTGGAGCCAGTGAGCCTGGTTGAGGAGCTATCTGAATGAGAGAAGAGGGTATTGCTACCAGAGATGGAGACCTGGAGCGAGAATCAGATGATGAGTAGATTCTCCTTCTTTTGGTGGGTTTTCGCTTTCTCCTCGATGTCGATGATCTTCTCGAAGCCGACCTCCATCTACGGTGACTGTTTTTTGATGACGATCTGCTTATCAAACTCAACCCACGTTGTAGTAGGCTCGCCCTCTATGTCAAATCTGCTTCTCGACATCAACCACTCTCGTCGTCATTTGGCTCTCGACATTGACCTCTCTGTGATAGCAAGTCGGAATTCCTCGATGTTGAAGCATTTCTTGATGTCATTGTCGATGTCAAGCAGGTCTGGACGTAATTCGAGTGTTTCTTGACATTCTGCGTCGATGCTTGTATAGCGTCAAGCCAGTCAATGACGGCGAGCAGGCACAACTCTTCTCGAAGTCGACCGCCTCAACATCAACCAGGACTGATAGCGTTTTCTCCTTGAAAAACGCCTCTCGGACCTCCTACGACCACTGAAGGCTGAGGGAAGAGCTCTGGTGGAAAAATTACCTCCTCCTTGCTCAAAGGTCCCACTGGGTTCTTGCTATCTTCTTCTTCCTTCGCTTCCCCCTGTCGTGGAGGGTTCGTCTGGAGAAAGTCTTGCAAATTTCACAGGAGGCAGGAAGGTGATAAGATGGTAGACAGATAATACAAATCTCGTGGGGGTCTGTTTTGGCCTTTTTCTTGCCACAGCGAGGACATTTGTCGAAGAGAGAAGGCATTTTAAATAGAAAAAATTGCCATTTTTCCATCAGGAAAATACTTCACACAATAAAGTAAGACAAAAGATATTGAGTGAAACAAAAACACTGAACTTTAAAGTTCTATTTTGAAGAAAAAACCTAAAAAGGTCGAGTTCAGTGCTCCAAGGGTCCTGTCAGCAGGCCCCGGAAAAAAGAAGTGACGTAACTGCCTCTGGCTGAGCATAGTGGGATATTGGAGCTTTCTCTGCTCTTAAAGACACAGTCTCTTTTTTCTTTACTTATAATGGCAGCCTATGGCCTACATTGCCCTACACTTCTTCCTCTATGTTTCTCTCATAGCAAAACGGGTTGTGAAGGTTCTTGTTCTGTGCCCTTACAAAATTATTTATAAATGTATAAATCAAGAGCAGGGATCTGCCACGCCTCTAATTTTAGCACAATTCCCTAAGCTTGAGGAACAGGAAATCCTTTTTTCTAATGAAGACAACCAAATCTGGATCTCCCTTACATCCTGCACCCCGACATATCTTATCCAAAGTGGCAGAGTTGATTTTACCTTCACTTATGGAGCTTCTTAATAACTCACTAGATGCAGGCTTGGTTTCTAAGCAATGGAAGAATGCAGTAATTAGACCCCTATTGAAAGAACCCAGCTAGATCCAGTAATCCTTGCTGACCTGTGACCCATCTCCTTACTTCCTTTTCTAGGAAAACTACTAGAGAAACATGTCAATCGGATATTAGCAAACTTTCTGGAAAATAATAACATTCTTCATCCCACCCAGATGGGCTTCCGTACCCACCATGGCACGGAAGCAGTACTTCTGCTGGTCACAGAGGAGCTCTAAACTATACTAGATAATGAAGGCTCAGCCATTGTCTTACTACTGGATCTAAAGGCGGCATTCGACACAGTGGATCACGCTATCCTAAGAGACAGACTTCAGGAAGGGGGAATTCAGGACAAAGCATTAGATTGGCTCATTTCGTATCTGGAAAACAGGTCCTACCAAGTCATGGACAAAGACTGCCTCTCAGATAGCTTACCAACTATTTGTGGCATCCTTCAGGGATCATCAATCAGCTCCACGCTGTTCAATATAAATGTGCGTCAGCTTGCCATGTTAGTGCAGGATTTTGACTTGTCGGCGGTCTCCTATGCGGACGACACCCAGCTGGTTGTCTCTCTAACAGAAGGTCCTAAACTACGAAATAAACAATTGGCCCCCTGCTTGTATAAATTGGCAGCTGAATGTCAAGTTGCTGCTTAAAACTGAATGGTGATAAGACCAAACTAATGTTATTAGGAAACCAAGCCATACAAAGACCCCCGAGTAGCTTGCCACATGATATGGGCCCCACCAATCCTAAACCGGTGATAAAAAACTTGGGAATCTGGTTGGGCCGTTTGCTAGCAATGGACCACCAAGCAAATAAATTGTCTGGCATTTGCTTCTTGCTACTCTGAATCCTCAGGAAGATACTGGTATTGTTCCCAGAGCAGCTAAGGAAAATGGTAATTCAATCCCTCGTAGTTTCCCATCTGGATTACGGCAACTCTCTTTATGTTGGCGTGCCCAAATATGTAACAAAGATACTTCAGACCATCCAAAATGCAGCAGCAAGGCTCCTTTTCAAAGGTTCCTAATTACGTCTCCACAAGAGAGCCCCTCAAACAGCTGCATTGGCTACCAATTGAGGCAAGGGTTAAGTTAAAAGCCCTCGGGTAGCCATGCCCTTTGCAAAACACAAACAAACTTATTCACTTAGGAAGATATATTGGAAAAAAGTGCTCCAGGGTCCCCCGCAGGCAGTTGGGACTATTCAACTTTTGTGACTATACATGGAAATCTCCTATGAGAGAAGTGGAACATCATATACAGTAAATTTCTTAGTTCCCATACCTCTGTAGACAGATTCATACCAAGTGCCATGACCTAGAGCAGTGCTTCCCAAACTGTGGTCGACGGACCCCCAGGGGTCCCTGACACATTCCCCGGGGGGTCTGCAGGCAGCAGTTTTAAAAGCACTGCAAAGTATATTGTTTAATTAGCAGTTTTCAAAGAATAATACAAGTGTCAAGATAACACCAGTGATTAATGTCCTTGCTGGAGAGATATGAGAGTTTTGTCCAGTAGCAGCTTTGACTTATCTAATGTAGCACAGAGGGTAATATGCCTACTGCAAAGAACGAGTACCATACATTTTAAAAAACAGTATTTTATAGGCATAGGTCAGTGGATTACTGCTTTTGTCAGAGAGATTCTTTTGTTAAAATGCAGTTCATAAGTGACAATCGTAATCTAGAACAGTGACCTATAAAGTGTCATCAAACAGCTGCTTGCAAACTGCAAGGTACAAGTTTGTGACTAATGTTTTTTCCCAGTCTGTCTTTCATTATCCTGGTGCTGCTAAAAAGGATTATTTGGGTGGAAATACATTTTTATTGTTAAAGTCAATGGCTAACCACTGTGTTATGTGAATGCTGAGTTTGTGCTTCTCTAGACCAAGCACTCTAAAAATGTCTACCAGTATGAATGACGTGTGAGTTCTACACCTTGTAGTCCCTTTTGCCTTATGTAACATTTTCTATACACTGATTTACAAGCATGATTCACTGTCTCTATATGTGTGTGATGTAAATTGCTCTGACATCCTACAATGGTTTGAGAGATGCTATAAGAAATGAAATACACTTGACAGAGGTGCTATGGAGAGATGAGAAGCACTGTTGGAGGGTGATATTGGGGGAATTATTGAGGAACGCCCAGAAAGATTTTCGTATTCTGCTGCATAGTCAGGTCTTCATTTACTATTCTTTAAAAGCTAATACAATTCAATACACAATGATAAATGTGTTGTAGACTGCACCGTTGTTTCCTACATTTCTTAGGGGGAGAGCCTCAAAAAGCCCCCTTTGTAGTGGTCAGGCTCACTCACTGCACTTGGTGTGCACCGTATGGGACTGGTCTGAAATCATTTACCAGAGCTGCTTTGGGTTTCCATTCTGGCCCTGGCAGGAGCAGGAGCCTCGTATTGCGAAATAAAACCAACCATCAGAAAGTTAGTCACAGAGATGCAGCAAAAACCTTCCCATTAACCATTTTTATTTTCTTGCAAATTCTTTCAATTTAAAATACAACAGAAGTGGCAGAGAGTGTCGTTAGCCTCCTTGGCTTAACAACACACTCCGCCACTTCAGAAACACAGGGCTGCACCATATGTACAAGAATATGGTGCAGCCCTGCGTTTCCCCTTCGCTGGTGCTACATTTAACATTGGAAGATTGTTTATGTACAGGAGGTCCCCTTTCCTGCACATAAACAATCTTGGAATGTCGTTTTGTCACTTCTATGTGTGCTGCTTAATGCCGCACACATGGAAGTTACAAAATGTCTTTTTTTTTTAAGGATTGTTGATGTGCAGGAAGGGTCCCCTTCCTGAACATAAACAATCCAAGGACTTTTGCAAAAACGAGGAGAAATTAAGCATTTCACCTTCTTTTGCCAAGTTAAGACCAGGTTTTCCCTGGCCTTAATTTTGACGCTGTCGCCCATTTACGCCGGCCTTGTAAATAGGGGGCAGAGTCAAAATTCAATGGGTGTTGGAGGGGAAATGCCTACCGCAACACCCACTGCCCACCCCTTTCACGCTAAGCATTGGGTGAAAGGGGTTCTTATTTACAAGGCACCGGTAAGCCACGTTAAGTGGCTTAACGTTGCCTTGTAAATAAGGCGAAGCCCCTATCGCCACAGGAATGTCTCAAAAAGTGATGTTCCCATGGTGATAGGGGCTTGTAAATATGCCATAGGTCAAAAAAATTTGTAAATTTTTAATTTTTGTCAAACGGTTAAACAGTTTCTTGTAGAATGAATGTGCATGTTAACACACATCAAGGGTTAAACATATCTATACCTAAAACATTTTACATATTTACAATTTACAGATTCAACACATCCTACCAACAACATTCATACTCCATTCATACTACTGTACATAAAAAACAAAACAATAAGGCTCTGTGTCAACAAACAATAAAGATGGTAGTAAATAACAATATTTTTCTTCATTCAAAAATATTTACAATCAAATATATCAACCATTAATTCATATTTGAAGATGGAAAAACATCACGTTTTTGAAAAATCTTAATATTGACAGAGAGTCCAGTCACTTATAGTTGGGGTCTACGCGTTTCGAACCCCCAATGGCGGGGTTCTCGTCAGGACCAACCAATTCTACAACAAAGACCAAAACAAACAGTTAACCAGTCAGTTCTAATTTCCGGAATTCCAAAAAAAACCATGAACAACACCAGCTAGCGAAACTGCCATACCTTATAGCATCAATCAATGGCAATAGTTACATGTGGTAGATACTCCAAACATTCGAAAAGACACTAAACAAGAAAGAAGAACGACACAACATGAACACCAATGGTACATATACAATAACTGGTTCAGCTGCTTATGGTCTATTCTGCAGTGCACTCACCTCCTGGAGTGTCAAATGGTGTGCCTGAAAAGATTAAAACCTCGATAAATAAACAAAGCGTAGAAGGCACAGCCAAAAGTATGGCTCAAAGAGATTTTTCAATTTGGGGCTTACCGGGTTCTAAGTGGGAATGGGATTCGCCCGGTTCTTCGTCTGTATCAGGAAACAATTTAACCTGAAATGGAGTGTTTTATTAGGGAATTGCACTGGACGGGGATGGGAAAGGAACGAATGGAGTGGTTCTTACCTGGCGCGAAAGCGTCAAACGCCTACTCGGTTGTGCCGTATAATTCAGGAAACGTTTTACCTGTAACGGGAACCTTAGTTTAGGGACTTGAATTTAGCGGGGATGGAACAAAAACCAATTTATGGAAGGAACGTAGCAGGTCTTACCTGGAGCGAAACACCCGGTCACGTCTAACAGTAACTGGTAGATGCGTCTGGTGGACGTTGGTCCTACCTTACTTTTTACAAGGAAGTTGCACCTTACCACGTGATCGCTGTGGTGCTAGGCCAGTAATCTTCTATGTTTGGTTTTGGTGTCGGAGCGCATTTTTTGTAAGGAAGTGGAAACAACTTTATTAAACATGCCAGCATGACCGCTCAATCAGAAGAAAAATAAGATGCGCTGTACCATCGCTAATTTGGTTTGAATATTTCAGATATTTCATTCAAACCCGTATTAGCAGTGTCATATTTCATTATAAGGAGCGCTTCTCGTTGGCTAAGTCTGCCATCGGTGTCTCCTCCTCTCGGGTCTGTTTCAATTTTGGACAAGATAGTCCACTTCAGGTCCTCATCCCGATGCTGACATACCTGCCAGTGTAAAACCAATGGGGCATTGGGAGTGCAATTTCTCAGACGGGACTTATGTTGAGTAATGCGCTGCCTTACTTCTTGAGTCGTTTTGCCGACATAAAGTTTGGGGCATGGGCAAATAATGCCATAAACAACATTTTTTGTCTGGCAATTCGTGAACGAATCATGTCTCCAATGGGTCCCATTAAAAGTAAACAATGATCCTTCTACAGTTTGGGCACAACATACACAGTTGCCACACTTATGGTGGCCTGTCACGGGAGGTAAACCCAACATACTTCTTAATGTGGATTTTGATGTAGTGGGTAAAGCAGCTCTCACAATGTGATTCGCTACACTTTTCTCTTTCCTGAAGGCAAAAAGTGGGGGAGTAGTGAAATCACTATGAAGGTTTTTTACTAGGTGCCAGTTCTGTGTAACCAATTTACGCAGATGGTGAGTTTGGGGTCCAAACGTCGTCACACATACAATTCTATTTTGTTCAGAACGTTCTTTTTTTTGTAAAAGGGTGTCTCGTGGGACAAACCAGGCTCTTTTTAATGAATTTTTTAAGAGCTTCTTGGGGTAACCTCTTAACATTAGTTGTTCCTTTAGTTCATTCGCGTGATGGAAATAATCCTCCTTGTTTGAACAATTCCTCCTGATCCGGAGGAATTGTCCAAAGGGCAAATTCTGTTTCAAACTCCGCGGATGGTAGCTGGTAAAATGAAGAGCCTTGTTCCGATCAGTTGGTTTACGAAACAGAGTAGTTCCCAGTGTTCCATCTACCGCATAGACCTCCACATCCAGGAACGGGATTTTTTTATTTGAGTAACTGAAACTAAATTGGATGTCTTCCATCCTTTGATTAAGCCATGTCATAAATTCATGTAGCTGTTGCTCGGTTCCCGACCAAATCATAAATACATCATCGATGTATCTGATGTATTTTTTGATGTGTTCAAAAAACGGATTTGAATTGTAAATAAATTTAGTCTCATATAGCCCCATAAATAGAACAGCCAACTCCGGAGCAAAGGGACAACCCATTGCTACTCCTTGTATCTGATAAAAGAAGTCACCGTCAAATTGGAAGTAGTTTCTTGACAGGGCGAATTTGGCTAATTTCATTAAAAAGCTGGATGGTACTCTGGTCGGCCGATCCCTTTGTTCTAGAAAATATAGAATTGTTTCTAAAGCTAGATCCTAAGGAATCTGCGTGTATAGTGAAACTACATCCATAGTCACTAACAGTTGGTTGGTTTCGTCAAACTGAATAGATGATATGTGATTGAGGAATGCAGTTGTGTCCTTCAAGTGTGCTGGAATCTCCTCGATGAACGGTTTCAAGAAGTAATCAATATATTTCGAAACTGGTTCGATCAATGAGGAACAGCCAGATACTATAGGTCGTCCTGGGGGATTAGTTTCATCTTTGTGCATTTTCGGGAGCACATACATTATAGGTATTCTTGGATGTTTGTTCTGTAGAAAAATAAATTCCTTGTCTCCTAATATTCCTAAGTCATGGCCATCCTGTAAAATTGTAAACAGTTCTTTTTGAAGATCCATAGTTGGGTCTTTGCTGATTTTTTTGTAGCACTTTTGGTCTCCTAATTGACGGTTGACTTCTTTTTTGTATTTGTTAATGTCCCAAAGGACAACCGCCCCACCTTTATCCGCCTGTTTAATAACCAAAGATTGGTCATTTATTAACGTAAAAATAGCTTCTTTTTCTTCTTTGGATATATTATACTGGGTAAATTGTTTCTTACTTTCCAGAGCTGTTATTCCTGACATTAAAGTTTTTTCAAAAGTCAGAACCTCCTTTGGGACTTTTGACGGCGGTGGACAAAAAGTTGATTTATTGTGGAGTCCTGTGACCTCTTTAGAAATAGGAATGGGCATATCTTTAAAAAACATTTTGAGACGGATCTTGCGGCAAAATTCAAGAATTTCTAATTTCATTTTGATATAATCCGGTGCTCGTACAGGCACATAAGATAATCCTTTCTTAAGGATTGATATTTCTGATGTCGTTAATACACGGTCAGATAAATTGAACAAAGGTGACAGTTCTAATTCTGATAATGCTGTCGTCTTGTTCTCATTTCCCATGGTTGGTACGTTGGGCGTGACCTGCCACGAGGTCTTTGCTGGCCTCTCCCTAAAAAAGGTTGGGGATTTTGTTGTTGATTGTTTTGGTTGCCTCGATAGGATTGGTTAGTCCGTGTGTCACTAGAATCTGTATCCGTCCCAGATGAAGAAGAAGTATCCGAGAAGGTAAGGAACTTGTTACGGAAGCGTCCTTGGTTGTCCACAAAGAATCTCCTTTGGGCTGGTTTAGAGTAAAAATCCGCCTGTAGATATGGGTATACCACCTCCAAGGAAAAGTTTTTTTGATCCAGGTCAAATTTGTTTCCCTTTTGTGTGACTGTATAGTCCTTAAATTCTAGAATTTCTTTTTCTATTTTCTCCAGCAGACCTTTAGCATCTGTAATTAGCTGGTTATTTTGGATTTCTAATTCCAGATCCGCAATTTCCTCCAACTCCTTTCTAGACAACCTGAGGGCTGTTTCAACAGTAAGGACCAACAGGTCCCTACTGCATTTAGTTTCTATTCCACTAAAACCTTTTTTATATTCTGGGTCGTCCGTGAATACCATAGGTGTATTCCGAATTTGAAGCCCCGTTGGTATTGTACCAGCACGTAAATGTTGCAAAAGGAAATGACCATGTAGATCCGTTCTGATCTGTTTTTTCTTTAGTCTGATTAATCTATCAGACTCATTTTGTGTTTTGGCAGTGATGCTCAAGGTGGCAGAAGCGAACACTGGTGGTTGACTGATCAATCGCTGGATGTGATCCTCACTATTCGAAAAAGTATCTTTTTCCGACATAACAATAGACACTTGAAACAGGACTTACAAACATAAACAGGACAAATAAATGACACTAAGTGAAAAGAATCTCTTAATGCAAAGAGGTGCACTTCCACCTCCTAAACCTCGCGAGCCAGCGCCCGCACAAGGACTGGAAAAAACAACACAGGGTTCTGGCTGTTTCCAGTAAGGCTAAGCCAAATATATCAAAAAACAACACAAATTGCCAATACTGGATCACCTTTAAGCATGCTCTAATGGTTACCTAATGAATAAAGCATAACGGTCCATTATACGTCATAGGTCAAAAAATTTGTAAATTTTTAATTTTTGTCAAACGGTTAAACAGTTTCTTGTAGAATGAATGTGCATGTTAACACACATCAAGGGTTAAACATATCTATACCTAAAACATTTTACATATTTACAATTTACAGATTCAACACATCCTACCAACAACATTCATACTCCATTCATACTACTGTACATAAAAAACAAAACAATAAGGCTCTGTGTCAACAAACAATAAAGATGGTAGTAAATAACAATATTTTTCTTCATTCAAAAATATTTACAATCAAATATATCAACCATTAATTCATATTTGAAGATGGAAAAACATCACGTTTTTGAAAAATCTTAATATTGACAGAGAGTCCAGTCACTTATAGTTGGGGTCTACGCGTTTCGAACCCCCAATGGCGGGGTTCTCGTCAGGACCAACCAATTCTACAACAAAGACCAAAACAAACAGTTAACCAGTCAGTTCTAATTTCCGGAATTCCCCAAAAAAACATGAACAACACCAGCTAGCGAAACTGCCATACCTTACAGCATCAATCAATGGCCATAGTTACATGTGGTAGATACTCCAAACATTCGAAAAGACACTAAACAAGAAAGAAGAACGACACAACATGAACACCAATGGTACATATACAATAACTGGTTCAGCTGCTTATGGTCTATTCTGCAGTGCACTCACCTCCTGGAGTGTCAAATGGTGTGCCTGAAAAGATTAAAACCTCGATAAATAAACAAAGCGTAGAAGGCACAGCCAAAAGTATGGCACAAAGAGATTTTTCAATTTGGGGCTTACCGGGTTCTAAGTGGGAATGGGATTCGCCCGGTTCTTCGTCTGTATCAGGAAACAATTTAACCTGAAATGGAGTGTTTTATTAGGGAATTGCACTGGACGGGGATGGGAAAGGAACGAATGGAGTGGTTCTTACCTGGCGCGAAAGCGTCAAACGCCTACTCGGTTGTGCCGTATAATTCAGGAAACGTTTTACCTGTAACGGGAACCTTAGTTTAGGGACTTGAATTTAGCGGGGATGGAACAAAAACCAATTTATGGAAGGAACGTAGCAGGTCTTACCTGGAGCGAAACACCCGGTCACGTCTAACAGTAACTGGTAGATGCGTCTGGTGGACGTTGGTCCTACCTTACTTTTTACAAGGAAGTTGCACCTTACCACGTGATCGCTGTGGTGCTAGGCCGGTAATCTTCTATGTTTGGTTTTGGTGTCGGAGCGCATTTTTTGTAAGGAAGTGGAAACAACTTTATTAAACATGCCAGCATGACCGCTCAATCAGAAGAAAAATAAGATGCGCTGTACCATCGCTAATTTGGTTTGAATATTTCAGATATTTCATTCAAACCCGTATTAGCAGTGTCATATTTCATTATAAGGAGCGCTTCTCGTTGGCTAAGTCTGCCATCGGTGTCTCCTCCTCTCGGGTCTGTTTCAATTTTGGACAAGATAGTCCACTTCAGGTCCTCATCCCGATGCTGACATACCTGCCAGTGTAAAACCAATGGGGCATTGGGAGTGCAATTTCTCAGACGGGACTTATGTTGAGTAATGCGCTGCCTTACTTCTTGAGTCGTTTTGCCGACATAAAGTTTGGGGCATGGGCAAATAATGCCATAAACAACATTTTTTGTCTGGCAATTCGTGAACGAATCATGTCTCCAATGGGTCCCATTAAAAGTAAACAATGATCCTTCTACAGTTTGGGCACAACATACACAGTTGCTCTGAGTAGTTCTGGCTTATTTTTGTTGTTGTTAATTTGTTACTTCATTTAAATCTATTTTCATTTATAAGCCCCGGGCTAAAAGAGGAAGCCTTGCTGGCAATTAGGCATAAGGACAGACCGCGAGCCACACTAGATGGTAGTGACTATATTAAAATAGTTACCACAAGAATTAATTCAGTAAAATCTGGCTTTAATTAATCAAATCAATCTAAGCTTTGTGATAACAAAGATTTGGTTTTTGTGAGTGGAAGTGCAAAGCGTTAACAACTGGTCTGAGAAGTGCTTGCTTTAATTTTAACTGCATTTAGACAGCCCTTAGTACCCCTGAAGAGGTGTTGAAGGGACAGCTATGGAAAAAATTTGCATTACAAACTTTGGGATTATTAAAGTCTACGCTTTGAAAGCACCATTTTATCGTAAAACTATTTCCACCTTTTACAGCATTCTATCTGACACTGTGTAATATAATTATGAAATAATGACTTACATATTCGCAGTGCTTTCTGTCACAGGCTGTGACCTTGTAGCACTAATAATGCACATCACTAGTCTCCACTGAACCAACCAAGATGAAATTCTGTGGCTCTCTGGTTACATGCAGACCTCTGCAGTGCTTCAACTAATAGAGGTTTCATAAAGTATTACAGTGCATTTCCCACTGACTAACAACTTTATTTATTTTCCATTTACTACGCTATTTTTATGTCGATACCTAATGGTAAAATACCTCAAAAACATAAAGAGGGCCTCATTTATGAAAATTGTTGCATCGCTGTGACAAAACAGTGAAGCAACAGTTGTTGATAGTTGACGATGATGAAGAGTACAAGGTTCTAGACATTTTTGTCAGAAGGGGTCCTTATGCCTAAAAAAATGTAACATGGGGGTCTCGACATCAAAAAGTTTGAAGACCTCTGATGTAGGGTGACAGAGTGCTTTACATAGCACACATATTATACATAGACAATAAATCATACAAGTGTTTACAATCAACATAATGGATTGCTACATAAGACAATGAGGTCTGAAAGATGTAGGAGTCAGAGTCACTTGCTTGTCATCGATACTAATAGATATCATATGTTAAGAGTCATTGGTCTAGAAAAAAACAAATCAGGCATTAACACTCAGGATTAAAAGCATAACATGGTGGTTGTTGAAGTCTGTACTAATAAGAATTTCTAGACTACTTTTAGAGAGTAGGGAAGGATTTACAAAAAAACTGTGCATTTCTAAGCCTGTGCATTCAGTTTTCACATGCCACTTTCATGACACTTCATAGCCCTATCAGTACTGAGTGGGGGGACCCTCTATGTACTTTGCAGGGGGGCCCCATCTGGTTTTGTTACGCCCCTGCATACGAAATAGACAGATGAGATGACACTGGACATGGCAGGCTACAACAGTGGAAAATGCCCAGCTGGCAGGAAAAGCCACCTGATTCCCTGAAAAGATGTACAGACATCCCCAGGACTAGGATGGGTCTCTCCCGGGCCAGTGGCCCTGGTCCCCTTAGGCTTCCCTAAGGACCAGATGGGAGAAAAACCTGGATTCCACTGCCCTCCACAGGTGAGGTGCTCAGTGACTTATTTCTCAAACTCCGCTTGGGGTAGGCCAGGCCTCAAGGGTCGGCACATCAATGTTTTGTTATCCCTCCAGGGAGGGCCAATGCGAGGGGAGCCCATCCCCTGGGGACCACAGAAAAAACTGGTCAAGTATTTTTCCCACCCCGATGTCCCTTTCTATGAGGAGCAGGCTGTACCAGCTAGAAAGATCATTGTCCGAGCTTCAGTAGGGCAGGAGACATTGTCCAGCTCCTGCCACGGGTCAGAGCGCTGGAAAGACTTGCTTCCCCCGAACGGTAGCCGAAGGAGAACTGCAGGCCCCAATGTGCAGCCCAGGAGGGACACACATGTAGTGAGCCGGTTGGGGATGTGGATCTCTCTGCGGCAGCATCCAATGGAAAAAATCAAGCAGATGGGTGCTCCCGGTGACGTCTGGGTGCCTTAAAGCCGCTCGGATTAACCATGCGGTACAATCTGTATGGAGTGCCCCTTAATGACCTGTGCAGACTAATCCTCATATTTTGTTGTACCTGTGGTGACCCAAGGTTCGCCGAGGCCTGAAGGAGGGATAGGGTCACCACCAACGATACATCCATATTTTGTGAGGCCTGCAGGAGAAGCAGCAGCTCTCTTGGACGATGTTTGCCCATGACACCCTAACTCTCCCAGGAAGAAGTTGATATGGCCTTGGGAGAGGTTCCCCTTCGTTTTAAAGAACTCTGAGCTGGAGCCAATGCTCTTGGGATCTATATTGCAGGGATTCCTCGTGGTTCGTCGTATGGCTACATTATGTGGCCTGTAGCACATGAACAAAGACTCAGACACATATGTGGTTTTGAATTCAAATCCTTTATTGATAACCTGAAAATTGAACAATGAACGCTTACCGCTATAATACATTTTTAAGACTGGTAGTACTGTTGTCATTGATTTTAAAGGTTTTGTAGTAAAGACCAAACATGACGTGGCTGTTTCTATGATTGTGGTAATACTGTGACAAAGCCAGTAGGTCTGCCTCATATGGTACTCCCTTTATGATATCCTACCCTGACAAAGCATGACATGCAGTTACTATTATTAATGTGGTGACACTCTGACAAACCCAATAGACCTGCCTTATTTAAAATAACACCCCCTTATATTGTGATTTTGTATCTTGTATAGGTGCAGATATGCTGAGTACTGGTTTCAGGACCCACTCGGGGTCTAGAGGAATATAAGGGTGTCACCAAAAGCATTTATATGTAACCAGAGTATATATATTTGTAATTTAATGTGTAGTATTTAGTTGCGTGTGAGCAATAAAAGTTTTTTTAACAGATAAAGCACTGACTAGACAGTAATTTATTGAGTTATGTTGTTGCGTACAAGCGATTTGGGATTGTTAGCCCACACCAACTCCTCTGAGTAGGCCTTGAGGTGCTCTACTTTCCTTACCTGAGAGAATGAAGTGCTATAATATTTACTTGATTCACAGTAGTAAGGCAACGGCTGGGCAGGAAGACAGGGCAGATGTTGGGACGAGGGGTGTTTTGTTGTTGGTACTTGTTCTACTTCGAGGGATGTTCCTCTTTCTCTCTACTTCTCCTCTACCTCTCCCCACCACCATCTCACTTGCTTACTGCATTGAGGGGGCAGGAGTACAGCTCCTTGTACATGTAAATGCTGGTAAATTTTATAACAGAATGCGTGTGTTTTCGATTGGTGGGCCATGCTATTTGTCTCCTTGTTCTGGGCATCAAATTGTTGGCTCTATAATTTTTCCTTGTGATAAGATGCATGCATCCCTCTGAACTGCATTTAATAAGAACTTTGTCAAAAAAGTGTCTTATTTAGAGTTTCATGTCTATTTTTTTTAACACATAAAAGGGGTAATCACATTTAATGCTAGTTTTTTCCTTTTATGTGCGAATTAGATTACCCCAGACTTCCAATAGTGTTGCCCGAATATGTTTTCTGAACTCAGTGGGGTATCACCATAATCAGTAATAGAGTAGATCGCCTTTCTCTAAATAAGTTGGATGTGCAGTAATGGAAGTCTTAATGTTGAACGGGAAACGTACGAATTAATCTAACTATGTTTGTAGCATGAACAAAGAGTGTTATATAGTAATAGAGACAGGTTCCTCATCAAATATATATTGTAATACATTAAACACGACACTCCAAAATATGACATATAAGTAATGAAAGTATGTTTGCATTATTAAAGATCCAGGCTTAATAGCAGTTGCATTTATCAGGTATCTCTGATTACAATTGCGAAGGATGTTGCGCTTTAGGGACTAGAAACCCATTCTGACTGGTCATATTCTCTCTTTCCTTACTATATTATTAGACACCTAGGGAATATTTCTTGTAAAAAATATAGTTTTCATTTATGTAGTGTTAAACATTGGTATGCGAATGTGATCAGAGATACACCTTTGGCAGCCTTTACGTTTCATCGATGTAATTACCTACAAGGGTATATAAAAGTAGCACAAAATAAAGAAAATACATAGTATATGCATGTTAGACTTGGCATCTTTTGACGTGTTTCCCTGAGTTTTGCTTTCTGACCTCCCGGTTTTGACTCCGTTTTTGCTGGCTTAAGTGTCTTTGCACACTTTCTCATTGCTGTTCAGTGTTAAAGTGCAAGCACTCCTGTTGTATATTGTGTTATGGATTGGTGTTTTCATGATTGGCATATTTGATGTACTTGTCAGTCCTTAGTATAGCGCACTGAGGGTGCCAGGGCCTGTAAATCAAATGCTGCTAGTGGGCTGCAGCACCAGATTGTGCCACCCACACAAGCAGCCTGTAAATGTAACTCTGGCCTGCCATTGTAGAGCCTGTGTGCAGTCTGGGACGGCCATGTCGACTTGGCAAATGTACCCACTTGCCAGGCCCTAACCTTCCCTTTTCTCACATGTCAGTCACCCCTAAGGTAGGCCCAAGGTACCCCTGTGGGCAGGGTGCAGTATATGTGAAAGGTAGGACATGCCCTGGTGTGTGTAGCATGTCCGGATAGTGAATTACTGCCAAATTTCGGCATTCACTATTGCAAGGCTACCTGTTCCCATAGGACAGAATGGGGAGTTTGTTTACAACATCTTATAAACATAACTAGCCCTGGGAACTAGGTAGAAAAATTAAGTTTAGTATGCCTGAACTCATAATTTAAAGATGCATCTTTTAGAAAAGGTGATTTTTACATTCTGTGTTGGAAAATACCACTTTTAGAAAGTAGGTATTTTCTTGCTCAGCCATCCAGTAGGCCTCTGCTGGGTTTGTGGATTGACTGTCTGGGTTTTGGATGACAGGGACTGGGGAGGAGCCGTGGCTCCAGATAGTCTAGGTGTGTCAGGAAAGGGCTGAGTAGACCTAGGCTGCATTTAGAGTAGGGGAGGAGGTTTCCTTTCACCTGAATGGGCCTGGTCTGCCTCTGACAATGCTGTCTCCACCTCCTGCCAGGACCACACCAGAGAGGGCAGAACTGGTTCTGACAGGGTGGACAAAGGATTTTGGGCTATAAAAAGTGGGGCCCAAACCCCTGAACTTTAGAACTCTTTTAGACCAAGAAGACTGCCAAGATGAAAAGTTGGAGAAGCTGTGAGGAAGAAATTCCACTTTGCTGACTGCTTTGCTGTGTTGGCCTGCAGTGGCTGCTTCTGTCTTGATCAGTGAAAGGACTGGACTGAACGTTCTACAACTTCTTTCTTTGAGTGTCTCCAAGGACTTGAGGTGGAGCTTGCCCCCTGTTCAAGAAGTCTCAGAAACAGCAAATACTTCAAGTTCTTCTACCTTCAGCACTGGGGACTGTGTGCTGCGTGCTGCAACAGAAGAAAAAGTAACCCTGTGCTGTCTATGATGCCGCTGCTGATTCCCGGTCCTGAAGGCACCACAGAGGGCACCGCCGCAATGCCGCACCGTGACCCTGGTTTCACTGACGCTGCCTGCTGACGCTGCCATCAAGCCGCTGCCTGCACTGCGACCTGTGGGCACCGCACTCCGCATCACCTCCCTTCACGCCGCCGCCTTGGTATCCCCGACAACACCGCTCCATGGCGAAATTGATGCCGCTGCTTGCACCGTGGTTCGAGGCACTGCTCGTAAAGTTACACAACCCACCCACCTCATCCCGCACCACATCCTTGGCCTACCAACGCTAGCGCCATCGACTCCAGTTCATCTGTCGACGACAGTGCTTCAGCAACAACGATGCCGCTGCATGCACCTTAACCTGCTAGCACCACGTCGGCACTGCATCACTTCGCATCACGACCCTGGTCTCATTGACGACGCCATCTGACGCCACCACTGAGCCGCTACTCACACCACAACCTGAGGGCATCGCACACCGCACCGCAACACCTGACGCCTGCCGACACCAGCGCTCCTGACTTCAACCACAAGGAGTTTGACCTGCAACACGTGTGACTTCAAGGGCCTGACGACTCCTGCACCGACCTCCGGAAGCAACGCCTGCAGACGCCGTGGTTTCGGAAGCTCAACGAGAGGTCGCCGACGCCCTGCATTTCTAAAGGTAGTGTTTTGTGGGTCTTCCCGACACCGTAGCTAGCCTGCAACGGCACAGTCAGCCAGAACTGTTTGGATCCAGAGGGAGCTATCAACTTCAAGGAACTGTTTTTCAAGGTTATTTTGATAACTGAAGACTTCTAAGTCCTGTACTTTGGATTTTTAATTTCAAATTTGTTTTATTGATTTCAACAGCAACGATAGGCATTACATTGCAATGAGTAGGTAGCATGTTAAGAAAGCGGTCGAGACAGACATCTACGGCTTCTCTGGAAAGGCAGCTGTTAGCAAAAAACATGCGCCAAGACATGAATGTGATGCGAAGGATGTATATGCCAAGCTCAGTCAAGAAGCAAAGTGTTAAGGACAAGAACCAAACAATCATCTCCACCCCACCCCTCCCCACCCCAGCCAGTGCGCCAAGTATGAACTACCAGTGTGGGTTCACCCATCTCTAGTGCACCCCATCCCATCAGAGGATCATGTAGAACCATGAGGGGACTCGGCGAGGCGTAGTAGGCGGAGATATCGAGGGCATGTGATTTAATTAAATTCTTTGGAAAGGAGGGTTAGCAGTGGCAGTCAGACCTTTCGGAACGTGGATACGGATTGTGAAAGTGTAGCTTGAATACGTTCCATACCCATGGTAAACCATAATTTGTGCAACCACCCTGTGTGTGTGGGTTTGGTGGGTGTGCCCCATAGGGATAGGATATGTTGTGACGTGGCTTGCATTGCAATACCCATTTGGCGACCCCTAATGGATTTCAGGGGGAAGGTAAGGACATTGGGAAGACCTAGAAGAGTATAAGTGAGGAAGCGCGGGATTTCAGTGTCGAAGGCAGCATCTATGTCATTGAGGACCGCAGTCCAATAATCTCTAACTTCCCAGCATTCCCAAAGGATATGAGTCAGAGTGCCCCGCTCCCCACAACCCCGCCAGCAGAGCGCGCTGTGGGTGGGGTTTCCTTTGTGTAACCGAACTGGGGTTAGATGCCAGTAGAGGGCCAGCTTCACTGCTGTTTCCCTACCCACCGTGTTACGCGTAGTGTGTGACGCTCTGTAGTGTATGTAGTCCCACCCGCGAGTAGTCAGAGTGCGTCCCAGTTCCGTCTCCCAATGTCTCTGCCCCGCCGCTCGACCTGGTGGTTTAGGGGGAGTAAGAATCTTATACAGATCAGAAATTATATGTTTATCTGAAGTTTTCGTTACTAGCCACTGTTCAAAGCTCGTCATGCGTCTGCCAACCAGCGAAGCGGTATCCGGGTGTGTGAGCCAGTGCCGGATTTGGAAATATTGGAACAGATGAGGGGAGACGAGATCGTAACCCTCCGACACCTCCAAGAAGGGGAGAAAGCCTTGTAGGTCAAAGAGGTGACCCACAGATCTGCAGCGCTTGCCACGCTACTGTGGGAAGGCGCAGGGATCAGTGCCAGGCGGAAATGCAGGGTTGTCTAGCAGAGGAGTGAGTGGGGAGGGGAGGGCATCAAATTCCTCCTTACCGCTACCGCGTCCCACACGCGAAGGACGGTGTTGGTGATGGGGGAGTTTTGAAGATATTTGGGCCGATGGTGTCGAAGAAGAAACGGGATTTTCCAAAGGACGGTGTTGGTGATGGGGGAGTTTTGAAGATATTTGGGCCGATGGTGTCGAAGAAGAAACGGGATTTTCCAATGCGATGTCTGGGCCATCGCATTGTCCTGAAATAACCACCGCTTCTCAGATACCGGCCTGTACCATTCCACCAAAAAGCGGAGTTGGGAGGCTTGGAAATATTGCAAAAGATTGGGGATACCCAAGCCCCCATCATCCATACACCGGTACGCTAATTGCTTGTGTAAGCGTGGGTGTTTTCCACACCTGACAAAGTGTTGAATAGCGGACTGTAAGGACGCGATGGCACCTGGCGGAGGCATCACTGGTATAGTCTGGAATAGGTATAGGATTTTCGGCAGGGCAGACATCTTCACCGCCGCAACCCGTCCCAGCAAGGAGAGTGGTTGTTTGGACCATCGCGTGAGATCAGCCCTGATCTGGGAGGCAAGGGTGGTATAGTTGAGAGCAACCGTCTCAGTCATGGAGGAGGTGAGCAAGATACCCAGGTAAGAGAGGTGTGTTGTCGTTTGCAAGCCGCCTCCATACAGCCGCACGCCAGAGGGGAGGCGAGTGTTCTTGCCCAAGGGCAATATCAACGACTTCCCCCGATTGAGTTTGAAGCCAGACAGGGCTCTGAATGATTCTATTTCCTCCAGGAACGCCGGGATGGAGCTAGCTGGGTGGTCGAGGGCGGCAATGATATCGTCAGCATAGAGCCCAATTGGGTGGGGCTCCCCACCAAACGTGATGCCATGGATGTTGGGGTTGTCGCGGATTTTCTGTGCTAATGGTTCCACATAAAGAGAGAATAGAAGAGGTGACAAGGGGTATCCTTGTCGTGTGCCTCGCTGGAGTATTTTGGATTTTTTATCGTTTTTAGTCTTGTCTTAAGTATATAAAAATATTGGATATTTTTCTAAACTGGTGTGGTGTCCCTTTGTCGTGCTTACATTGTATTACTGTTGGTTATGTGCAAATGCTTTACACACTGCCCCTAAAATAAGCCTGACTGCTCGTGCCAAGCTACCAAGGGGGTGAGCAGAGGTTATTTTAGGAGTTAACTCCCTTGTCCTGACTAGGAAGGAGGGTCCCTACTAGGACACAGTTGCAAACCTTTGCCAACTAGAGACCCCCATTTGTAACAATGCATTAGAATCTAATTATGTTGTACACTGCAAGGTCTCATACCAATGTTTGTGAAAGCATGAGGAAATACATGGAGTAATTCATCTTGTTCAAACTGTTTGCAAAACATTTTTGGAAAAGTTTGATTCCTTATAAATTGTTTTTCCCACAAGTATGGAAAGCTAGAAGAGGATCTGCAGTTGGAGCCTACAGTGAGTTATCACACTATTTAATCCCTCTTATTCTTGAAAGGATGCACAGGAGTCTTGGGTTTGGAGAGAAAAGGAGCCGTTATTAAAGGGGAGGGTGGTTCTCGGTCTTTTATGCTCAGTATTTCCCAGGCGCCTTTAATAAACCGACGTTTGAAGGCTCAGAGCAAGGGTAAGGGCAAAAGAAAGAAAAATAACTAAAATGGATTATTTTAGTTGAATGTCTTTGGCTCTAATGGGTTCATCCTGGTACTTCAGGCTGTTCATCCGTGGGGTTGTTCCAGGTCTGGTCAGCTCCTGGTGTGCGGGTGTCCGTCTCCTCAGATAGGGAACCGGAAGGAAACAAGAACAGAAGAAGTGTCAGGTCTCGTCCTTGGGGTTATAAAGAATGATAGGGATTTGTGCTACCTTCACCAAATCCTAACTGTGGGGTGCCTAAGTGAGGGAAGGTATCAGTGTGCTAACGTGCTGTGCCCCGTATTCCCTCCCACCAACCCCGAAACAAAAAGGAGCCCAGCACTTGCCTGAACCCACGGCCCTCCTAGGCCACAGGAGGGGAATCCCAGCCTCCGCTTCCCCTGCTGGAGTACCGGACTCGAGGGCACTGCTCCTAGAGCAGTTATCCTTCTTGGTCTTCTCCTCCGGTTGGGGCAGGTCCCGCTGCCGTAGGACTTCCTCCTCTTCCATGGTCTTGAGTACAGGGCTTGCATCCTCTCCTTCTCGGTCTGCGTTGTTCTCTGTGTTCCTCTCCTGTACCTCCTCGGATTGCTTGCTCAGCACCCGCAGCACGTTTATAGCACCTCCCCCGGGACTCGCTTAACAGCCTGGGATTTCCGGAATGAGCGACTAGGCCGCTCAGTCCACTTCTGGCTTGGGCCCCGTCGTCTGCCATGTTTGAGGGGTCCGTGTCAACCGGCCCAGTTGGGAAACCATTACAGAGACCAATTTTAGGGAAGATCTTTTTCTGGATTGTTTCTTTGTTGTGCCATTACTGTTCCAGTGACAGCAACATCATATAGTAGTTCCAGGGGTACCACATGGCTTGTCAGGTGTAGGAGCTGCAGAACCCAACGGCCCATACCTTTGTATTCAATCTAAATTCCAAAACTTCCTATATTATTTCCTAAGTGTTAAGCAAATGTTTGGTAAAGTATTTGCCCAGCACCAACCAATCTAGCCAAAATGGACTAAAGCAGTGTAATACTTTGGCATAGTTTTGAATGGAGACACGCATAGGCTAAAAACATGAAAATCTCAGTCCAGATCCTAGGTGAATTTGTACATTTTCAATCTGATGTGTTTAGGACTATGAAATTAAACCCACAATTTGATTCTATTCTGTATGGTTTCTTGTTTCTATAGGCGCCTTTCTGATTCCTTACACATTGATGGCTATATTTGGAGGTGTCCCTCTCTTTTACATGGAGCTGGCTCTGGGACAATTTCACAGAATGGGGGCAATACCAATTTGGAAGCGAATTTGCCCTATATTTAAAGGTAAGAACTTATAAGCATGAAAATGAATACATGTCACATCCCAGACTCTAATAAACTCACAACACAAAAATGATATTGCAATTTCCACCATTCCTCTCTCTGGGTCATTCATGATGTCCTTAAGAAATTCGTGCACGCCCTCCTGCATCCACAAAAAGCACCCCCTTCATCACAATCCTGGCTTCGATCAAAGATATTTCTTGTTAAATAATGACCAGATAATATTTACTGATCTAATCAGTCATCACATAAAAATTTGGAGCACAGTTTTTTCCTAGGCCAAGCAGCTTTTCTAAGCAATGCTCAACAATACTGACCTAATTTGTCAAAATAGCTATGCCCTAAATAAACACTCTGAAATTTGAAAAAGGTTTGATGCATTGTTCTATTCCTATTACCATTAATCGTTCCTGGGCACAACATTTCAACAGTTAAAGCTCATGTGAACTCTCTCCCAAAATATTTCCCGCACCACTACCTGTTGAGGCTCAGAAGCATATGGCATAATAAGAGCACAGCTGTGGTCATCACATACATAGCCCCAGCACTTTCACATACGCCACACTACAAACTCACAACTTGCCATCTAAGCATACTTAATTCATTATAATACAATACAGCAAAGAAACGCTCAATTTTCTGTTTTTTGCAAATGTTATAGCTTTTTTGAACTCTGTCTCAAGTCACCATATTGTACTTTTGAGATGTAAATATGTATAATAATGATGGTACTTTTGATCAGGACTGGTTGGGCACCAAGAAACAAAATAAAATGAAAAACAAAAGACAAAGGTTGCCCAAGATATTGCATATTGTGTACATTATTGAATTGAAAGTGTGTGCTTGAGAATCGCTTTTTGGTACTTAGAGATATCTCTTGGATTTCAATTTAGGAGGTGGGGTGATTCCTCCTTCCTTTGAGCACCACTATTATAGATATTAGTGGAAACTGATATACCGATAATTGAGAGGGCCTCCTAGAGACTCAGGAATCTATCACCCATGGTGTGTATCATTTGACTTTAAACCCGGTCAGGCAGCTCCAACGGGGACTAACATATAAATATTCTAGGCATTATGGATCGAGACAGAATAGCTGAAGAACCTTTCAGCAACCTGGCAAAGGGGGATACAGTAGTCACATCATTAAGTAGTGGGAACCTACAAAACAGAGAAGGCTTGAGGGAAATATTTATCAGATTAGAAAGGCTAAAAAAAAGTGAGGACTCCAAGTGGTGAAATGGCATCACACTGAAACAGTATTTAAAGCTAGATAGAATCCCGAGGGATCGTAGGTCACAAATTCTGCCCACATACGACGATTTCGATGATGATCTTCTCATGATATGGGAGAAGGAATTGACTTCTAACTCCATGAAATTAATGGGCATCCTAATAGAAAATACTGAACGCAAGGTTAAAAGTCTACAAACAGAAATTTCAATGGTGGAATCTGAGATTAGGGACCTGAAACTCAAAGAAGCTACAGAAAAGAACTATACAATTCTAAGTGAGATTATTCAGAAACATCAGGATGCTATAAAACTAAGGAAAGTATGCAAATTAAAAAGGAATGAAATTGACTACAAACAGAGTAACATTTTTACATTTATTAGAAAATATGATCACATGGTCACTACCGAGTACAGGGAATGTGGGGAAATGACAACGGGTTAGCCTCTGGGAGCTCGATTTCAACATCTCTCAATACCACACCTACTAGCGAAAGTGACCCTGAGACAGGATCAGACTCTGCTCCCGTTCCCGGCGAAGGTCACCGAGAAAATCGTCAACAAGCGACTGACCCGCTACCTCAAGGACAACAACATCCTGGACCCATCCCAGTCCGGTTTCCGCAGCAACCACTGCACCAAAACCGCCCTCATCGCCGTCACCAACGACATCAGGACCCTGCTCGACATCAGAGAAAGAGCAGCCCTCAAACTCCTGGACCTGTCAGCCGCCTTCAACACGGTCTGCCACCAGACACTACAACCACACCTACCCGACGCCGGGATCCAAGAGAAGGCCCTAGACTTGACCATATCCTTCCTCTCCGGCAGAACGCAGAGCGTCCGCCTCCCCCCCTTCAGCTCCACCGTCACCGAGATCATCTGTGGTGTACCCCAGGGCTCCTCCCTCAGCCCAACGCTGTTCAACATATACATGGCTCCCCTTGCCTACTTTGCCCATCAGCACAACCTCAACATCATCTCCTATGCCGACGACACCCAGCTGCTCATCTCCCTCACCAAAGACCCTCACACCGCCAGAACCAACCTCCTCGAAGGAATGAAGGCCGTTGCCGAATGGATGAGGAACAGCCCACTAAAGCTGAACTCGGACAAGTCTGAGGTCCTCATCCTCGGCTCCACCCCTTAAGCCTGGCACGACTCCTGCTGGCCGAAATCACTGGGAACAGCCCCAACACCCACTGACCACGCACGCAACCTGGGGGTCATCCTCGGCCCTTTCCATGACCAAACAGGTAAACGCCGTCTCCTCATCCTGCTTCAACACCCTACGAATGCTCCGAAGGATCTTCAAGTGGATCCCTACCGAAATGAGAAGAACAGTAACCCTGGCCCTCGTCTCCAGTAGGCTGGACTATGGAAATGCCCTCTACACAGAGCATCAAGCAAGCTCCTGAGACGGCTGCAACGCATCCAGAACGCCTCGGCATGACTGATCCTCGACATCCCCCGCAGCAGCCACATCACACCCCACCTGAGAGACCTACACTGGCTCCCCATCAACAAGAGGATAACCTTCAAACTCCTTATCCATGCACACAAGGCCGTTCACAATGCCGGCCCCGCGTACCTCAACAAACAACTCAGCTTCTACGCCCCTACCCGCAAGCTCCGCTCAGCTGGCCTCGCCCACGCCACAGTGCCGCGCATCCGAAAATCAACTGCCGGCGGCAGATCCTTCTCCCAGCTCGCCGCCAAGACCTGGAACACCCTCCCCACCAACCTACGGCAGACCCAAAACGTCCTGACCTTCAAACGACTTCTCAAGACCTGGCTCTTCGATCAGTAGCAGCACCCCCCAGCGCCTTGAGACCCTCACGAGTATGTAGCACGCTTAACAAATGTCCTGATTGATTGGTTGATTGATGATGTGTATGAGTGGTAGGAGTAGTATTAGTGATATTGGATAATGGGGTATAGACATCAAGAACAGCTTTACGAAGAATTTTAAATTTGGAAATGAAAGAGGCAGGCAGGGCGTATAACTGTTTAAGTGAGAAGAACAAAAGAAATTCTTTATTGGAGAACAACTGATGGACCCAAATTATACCGCGTTGTCTCCAGGATTTCCAATAAAAAGGTCTATTACATATTAATAATGATTTATTATGCCATATGGGTGAATTCATAAAGTATTCAGAATTGTCGTGAAGTAAAGGATACATGGATATCTAAAAGGACAAGGGGGAACCCAGCGGGTAGCTATGGACCATGGGTATCAGTTGAATTTTAAAGAAACAAAGGTCCTAAGCACATATGAATTATTAGACAAATCTTATATAGACCACAATAGGCTACTATATATTTCTAATCCTTGTCCAGCCGGACAAGGGATTTTTAATAGCTCGGATGAATGGAATCACATGTCAATATACATTTGTACAACGACAATTCATTGTAGTAAAGCACAGTCCTGTGCAGTACCGGGGAAAAGGAATGAAGGGTAGAAGAGAGAAAAGGGTGTTTCAGGCAAAAGAAAAGAGCAGACAGGGTACTGTCAAGAGTCAAAAAAATGTTTTCAGTATCACCTGGAGTAGTACATATAAATACAAATATACATTAATTCACTGTATGTCTACTCAAAAGGAGTCGACGTTTCGATCCCGTGCTCGAAATTTAAAGGGATCATCTTCAGGACTTAATAAATGGTTTGCCTGGGGTAAAAATTAGTTAGGCCTGTTAGGGAGAAATCAAGAGAAATTGGAGAGTTGTCAGTTTGATGACTAAGGAGAGCGGTCAGCTTTTTCCATCTGCAACATTCTGTATTTCGGAATCGCAGTGAGTGAGCTGTGCTTGTGATTGTGAACATCATGTGTTAAGAACAATTTCGTGAGCATTTAAAATAACACATACATTGTCCTCGGAATCGCAGTGATTTGTATGTGCTTACGCGGTTGGACAGAATTCAGTGTTTGAGAGTGTTAAAATCGTGACTACACATAAATGCTCTATCCTCTGTGCTTGTGCTGAGGAAGGCAAGGTGCACTTAACATTAACAGGGGAGCTGCTCACAGCTCACTCACTGCGATTCCGAAATACAGAATGTTGCAGATGGGAAAAGCTGACCGCTCTCCTTAGTCATCAAACTGACAACTCTCCAATTTCTCTCGATTTCTCCCTAACAGGCCCCACTAATTTTTACCCCAGGCAAACCATTTATTAAGTCCTGAAGATGATCCCTTTAAATTTCGAGCACGGGATCGAAACGTCGACTCCTTTTGAGTAGACATACAGTGAATTAATGTATATTTGTATTTATATGTACTACTCCAGGTGATACTGAAAAAAATTTTTTGACTCTTGACAGTGCCCTGTCTGCTCTTTTCTTTTGCCTGAAACACCCTTTTCTCTCTTCTACCCTTCATTCCTTTTCCCCGGTACTGCACAGGACTGTGCTTTACTACAATGAATTGTCGTTGTACAAATGTATATTGACATGTGATTCCATTCATCCGAGCTATTAAAAATCCCTTGTCCGGCTGGACAAGGATTAGAAATATATAGTAGCCTATTGCGGTCTATATAAGATTTGTCTAATAATTCATATGTGCTTAGGACCTTTGTTTCTTTAAAGTAAAGGATACATGGGGCTCAATAATTTTGAGGTGAACTTGATTAATGGTGTGGAAAGTGTTTGGGGCTTGCGGAAAAAAGGGAGGCATTCTTGGAATGAAAAAGGAGAAAGGAACAAAAGTTCCACTGACGTCCAAAGACGATTATCCTCCACAGAGTCAAGCAACCAGTATGAAGCTTGTCGCAAATGAAAAGCTTTGCGATAAGCGGGAAAGTTCGGAAAGTTAACTCCACCTTCAGCTTTAGGACATGATAACTTTGGGATAGACATACGTGAATTTTTCTTGTTCCATAAAAAAGAGGATAACACTGAATTAATGGATTGAAACAATTTGGTGGAGATGGAAACTGGGATGTTAGATATAGTATATAAAACTATAGGGGAAAGCATCATCTTGATAGTATCCAGGCGACCCCACCAAGATAAATAAAGAGGATGCCATTTATTGGTGAGTTCCGTGAGTTTTTAGATGCAATTATTTAGGCACAGCGGAACAGTCTCTTTTAATGTCGGTGTAACATTTAAGCCTAAATATTTAATGGAGGACCGCTTCCAAGTAAAATTAGTGGGAAGAAAATCAGCTTTAAAGGTATACTTAGTCAAGGGTAATATTTCACATTTATCACTATTCAATTTATCACCCGAAATTAATGAGAAAGAATGGACTTCGTCTAAAAAGGCTGGAATCGACTCAGAAGGATTCGAGATAAAAAGGAAAATGTCATCAGCATACGCTGCAAGTTTGATATTAGTTGTAGGGGCTTGAAACCCATGTATGTGTACGTTTTGACGGATTCGTGAGAGAAAGGGTTCGAGGGCCAAATTAAAGAGAAAAGGGGATAAAGTACAACCTTGACGCACTCCCCTACCAAGGTCAAAAAAGAGGGATATTAACCCATTAGCACACACAGCAGCACGTGGATTGGAATATTGTAGGGAGATAAGGTAATGAAATTAGGGCCAAATCCAAACCACTTAAGGGCGTAAAATAAATAATGCCATTCCACTCTATCAAATTCTTTTTCAGAATCTAGTGCTATAGCTGCAAGAGGATGTTGCAAATGTGTAGCCTTGGATAGACTATTGAAAAAGAGTCTGGTGTTATCTTGTATGACACGACCTTTCACGAAGCCAGACTGTTCCTTGCCAAAAATCTTGGGGAGATAGGGGTCTAGGCGAAGGGCTAGTGATTTGGAAAAAATCTAATAGTCAATATTAACAAGTGAAATGGGTCTAAAATGTTTACAAAACTTTGGATCTTTTCCTTCCTTAGGAATCCAACACATGTGGGCATCTGAAAAAGTACCGCCAGACTGTCCCAAGGATTGAAAAGAGTCAATTAAAAGGTGTATTTTGGGCATTAATAAATTGGAGAAATGAAGAAAAAACTGAACAGTAAATCCATCTGGTCCAGGGGCCTTATCTTTTGTCAGATGTTGAAGTGCATTAAAGAGTTCTTGTTGCGTAATCGGAGCTTCCAGTGGTGAGAGATCAATAGAAGACTGTTGGGGTTTCTGTATGAGTGAAAAGAACTGTGAGAGTGAATGGTCTGTGGAGTTTGTTTCTGATGAATATAGGTTTTTATAAAACAAAGCAAACTCATCTAAAATTTCCAAGTCTTTGAACTTTAAGACTGAATCTTCATAAAAATAGCATCAATATTCACTTTGTTGTGTTTTGTTTTTAAATAATTCGCTAAGAGTTTTCCTGCCTTATTTCTGTCACCATAAAATTTCGCACTAGATTTTAATAAATATAATGAGGCATTATCTGTAGACTCCTTATTAAACTGTGACTTTGCTTTGATAAGGGCATTAAGAACATCTTTAGAATTGAAGGTGTAAAAAGAATGCTCCAGTCTCTTAATGTCTTGAAACAAAGAACGCGTACGATTGCGAGCAATAGCACGTTTCCTTGACACATAGGATATAATAAAATCCCTAGCCGAGGCTTTAAAGGCGTCCCAGATAATTGAAAAGGGCATGAAATCAGTATGGTTCAGGAAAAAAGTATTCATTTGAAAAAAATTTAAATGAAGAAGAAAATTCTGGGTCTAAAAGCAAGGTGTTATTAAAACGCCATCTTCTGGGAGAATTAGGTTTGAGTAAAATGTCTACAATGATCAAAACCGGAGCATGGTCAGATAATAAAATAGGGCCTATTTCTGCATGTGTAAGTGCTTGTGAGATGTTGTGCGAAACAAAAAAGTAATCAAGTCGTGATTGGGAGTGATGCCCTGGGAAATAAAAGGTGTATTCCCTTGTAGTAGGATTGCATAATCTCCAGGCATCCAAAAGTTTATGTTGTGTGACTGTGTTAATAAAGGATTTATATGTTTTGTTAGGAATAAATGAAACTTTAGAGTTCCTATCTATAAAAGGATCAAAGACCTGATTACAATTTCCTGGCAAAATAAAATTGTCTTCCATGTGAAGAATGATCTGCTTGGCCACTGAGCTCCAAAAGGAGGCGTCGCCGCCAGTTGGGGCATAGACAATGAAAAAAGAGACTGAAACATCCTTGAGCATCAATTTAACATTAAGCCAATAGCCATCAGTATCAGAAGCTTGTGAAATAAATTTTAAATTAAGAGATTTACAACACAACATCACACAATTACGTTTACCATCTCCACTTGTCAGGTCGCACTCCTCGGGATCCAAATGTAGCAAGAATGGTCCACCCCCTGACCTCACCAACACCCTGGTAATAATATATATACAGGGTGTTCAAGTGATCGGGCAAGGGAAGGAGAGGATGGGAACTGCAGGGGAAGGGAAACCTGTAAAACAAGAGACACGATTAATACTAACTCACATAAGCAGTCTACTCTCATATTATCTCGCTAGTTTCTGTTTAATCACCTTGAGGGAGCCCCTTGCTTTCTCTGCTCTTGCAAGCATCACATCAGGCTCCCAAGTACTTCCCAACCTCTGCAGAATGAAGAATTACAGGTTAAGAGCTCTAAATAGGTTTCAGCAACTACTATATGTATACTGTATAGGGATGCCAACCTACCCCCAGATTCCCAGAGGCAAACGGAAACTTAATTGAAAACTCTTTTCCTATCAAAGAGTTTTCACAAGACCGGTCATGGCTTCAAAAAGTAATGAAAAGAATAAGGGAATATGTCGCACTCGATACTACTGAGGCACAATGTAGAGATCCTTCCTTAGTATATCCAAGAAGCAGAGTTATAGGACCCCGTGGTTGCTTCACCACAACATCAGCTCTGATAATAGAAACACGGCCATGCACTGAAGAAAACAGTCTTCCAAATACGGCAAAGTGTAGTGGTAACCACAGCTTTCCGCTTTGGCAATTGTAATGCACAAGGTAAGGTATCTCGCTCTGATTATTAACATCCACAGTAAGTCATAACAGATCAAGTTTACCAAACACGGCAAAGCGTAGTGTTAACCACCGCTTTCCGCTTTGGCTATGATAATCCACCAGAAAAGGTCACTGTCTTATCAAAGGAAATATCTACTCCCTTTCTTCGTAGCGGTGAAGCGTGACGCTAACCACAGCTTTCCGCTCTCTCTGTCTCCTAACTTCAGTCACAGCCGTAACTGATAGCAATGCCGGGAAACCTCAGCGCCTCGCCCCAGCTCACCTTACAGTGAAAGTGGACCTCCCTGCAAACTCCGGGTGAAGACGGTAACCGGCAGCCCTAAACGAACACTCCAACAGCCTCGGAGCATTTAGAAATCCACCAGCCAGAAAGACGTGCCTGAGTCCTCAAGCACGCCGGTGCATAACTCCTCCTACATCAGCCACGCGAAAACCGGATCACAACAAATCACGCACAACGTCGTTCCTGGCAGCCCTCCTAAAGTATCTTACTTCCTGGCCCTATGCCTCATGGGAGGTGTAGTTTTAGAGGGCCAGGTAGGCGCGGCTGCGCTAGAACCTGACACCACTAGCATAAAACACCTCCCCCACCAATCCTTTTTTTTATTTTAATGACTCCTCTTCTGTAAGATGAGTTTCTTGTAAGAATACTATGTCAGTATTCAGCTTAGCCAAATGAGTTAGTACTCTCTGCCTTTTTATAGGAGAATTGAGTCCTCTAACATTCCATGAAACTAGATTTAATGACATGATAGGTTAGAAGAAGTAAAGGATAACAAAAACATACCAAAAACTGTCAGAAAAATTAGACTACGAGATGAAGCTTGAGAAAAGTAACGCATTATGAACAGTAAGAATAGAAAAAAGACACTATGAAATATAAACTGAAAAGAACCAAATAGAAAGAAAGTAGCAATGACATCTAAGGAATGAAAAAGAAGGGTAAGTACAAGATAAAAGAAGAGAAAGAGCAGAAAGGAAAGAAGGGTAGAAATGCGGGAGAGGAACAGACCTGCAAGAGAAGAAACTATATAAAAAATAAGAAGACAAGAACACCTGAAGCTGAACAAAGAATATAGGATTGGTAGTAGGATAACAGTTAGAAGCATAAGCATGATAAACATGCAGAAGAAAAACATACCTACAGAAGGAAAAATCAAGGGAACACAATCAGGAAGACATGAGGAGGGGGGTGGAGGCACATGAAGCAGGCGACACATCCAGGGCGAGCCGAACAGGGAACCAGGAGGACACCACGAGACAGGAATAAACAATCTGTGGAGATAAAGGGAACAAGGTTAAAAGGGACTAATAGAGAGAGCAAAGATGAGAGTAAACAACAATAACGTTAAACATGTTTACAGCGATAAATGCATCGTAGTAACTTCAAAAAATGCGATGACTATTAGAGCTATGAAGAGTTCCAGAACATGGAGGAACAACTATTAGGAAAAGGAACAAACTCTAGAGGAATTCACGCAAAGGAAAGTACACTCTCAAGTGTTGGATGAAGAGGAAGGATCTGAAGACTCCATAGTAGACGTGCTGCAGGAATTTATGAAGCTTCGGAGGCGCAAGGGATCTTCATACGTCATTGTTCTGTTGTTATAAGTGACCTTGAACAGGCATGGATGAAAAAGGCCAAATCTGGCCCCTATTGACCGAAGATCAGCTCTCATGTTCAGGAAAGCTTTACGACGATTTGCGGTGGCTCTGGCATATTCCTGTGCAAAGAACAAAGATGAGCCCGACGATGTGATCCGTGGAGAAGCCTTGACCGCTGATAATACCTTCAATAAGTCAGTATATTCTAAAAAATATAAGATGACTCCTCTCGGTCTCTGCGAAGTTGAGGATTGAGAAGGGACTCGGCCTAATCGATGCGCTCGTTGGATGTTGAGCATCGTGCCTTCCGGCATGTGAAGTAACATGGGGATAAATGACTTGAAAAAAGCAATAGGGTCAGCCCCTTCAATGCCCTCCCCAGGCCGTAAATACGAAGATTGTTCTGTCGTTTGTGGTTTTCAAGATCCTCCACCTGCCTTTGGAGCAAAGAAACTTGTAAATGTAGATGAGAAACAGTGGTGCAAGTTTCATTTAAGGAGGAAACACTTTGTTCCACGGAGGAGACCCTTGTTTCGATTTGAGACCCGTTCTCTGTTAAAAGTTGCAATTTGGCGTTGGTTTCTTCCATATAGGGTCATAGGGCCCTAATTTCTTCCAACAGAAGCTCCATAGATACTGATGAGGTTGATTTAGGTGGAGAGGGGGGTCCTTTCTTAGCTGTTTAGTATTAGGTTTTCCATGGGACGTAGAAGAGGACTCCATTGTCAACTCCAACTGCTGAATGAAAGACGTCTGAGATTCCTCAAATTTGGAGAACACAGAAAAAATCTTGGAATTTTTAATAAAAATGTGCTTTGGCTTAGAGGAGGAAGAGTGTGTTGCTTTGAATCTGCCCATAAATTGCTTATTGCACTTTTTTCCAACTAATACGCAAAAATATGCAGCTTTGCAGATACAGAAATAATACAAGAAACTAAGCAACCCTATAGGAAGCAGTAAAATCAACAGCAGAGGAGAAGTTGCCTGCATGCAAGCACAATAATTAAAATAGTCAATAAGGCACAGGAAAAACAAGGTGTGGTAATCCCACTCTTCAAAACAGAAAAGTGAAGAAAATTAAAGCCACTTGCCGTGAAGAATGAATAATAAAGATGTCTTTATTGTGCTGCACAGTAAGAAAAATAAGTAAATAGAAATAAAAGTCAGCAGTTAAAATTCCACTTCATTCAGTGAAGCACCATAATACCATATGTCCAAAAATGTAGAAAGCAGAGAAAAGCAGGAGCCATATTGTTGAAAGGAACAAAGCAACACAGTGAGAAACACTTCCAAAGCTCACGAAAAGCACAAAATGGCGGACATCCAAAATACAGATCTCATTCCTCAGTAATTGCAGATATTACAATGAAACATAAAAAAATTATATCCCCAGCGTAAGAGGCATCAAGCGCATAATCCTGGGCAGTGTTCTGAGGCAGACGGGCGATTTCCAGGAAGAGAAAGCATTTTCAAACTGCTTTCAGTGAAACGCTCGCCGCACGAAGAAAAACAAAATGCCGGTCGCGGCAAAAACAGAGCAGAGACCGGACTTACTTTGCCAAATATCCTCTTCAAGATGGCATAAAAGTTGGCGCCGAGGGTAGCAGAACGATCCCAAAGCCTTCAGGAACCGGAATCCATCTCCAGCTGACGAAGATGCTTCAGAATTCGCGGCATCCGCCGGGCTCACCGGAGAGCTCTACTCGGAAGCCGCCATACTCTCCCCACAAGACCATTCCTGATCCCTTCATTTTCCCCATCACATATGGCACATAGAATTGCACACATGTACATAGAATGACATACTCACAATGTCACTCCCCCGAGATAATAATTTAAATATGGAACACATTTTATTACAGGTACGATTTGTACTCTCCTTCTGAGGGTATCATCAGTAGGAGATAAACATGTGAACAATTGAATTTGGACTGTTATAATGGGAACGCCATGCTTTTCTTTGCTTGCATAATGATGATGGGATTAATACTGAATGTAAATGATTATTATATATATATATGAACAACAACTATTTTGGTCAGATCTTTCCCACAATAATAATTGGATTGACGTGTATATAGGATATATGAGCATACGTACGCACTTGGCACATTCGCAGCACATAACTATTTTTATGGTTGAAGTATATAATGTACTATCTTAACTTGGAAACAATGCAACTCTATCGATTGTTTAGTGGGTAATCTCTTTGCATCACTCATAACCTACATATGTTTAAACTGAGACTGTGTTCTGAATACGCGTATGGTGTTAACATGGTGGAGCAGGACTAGTGCATGGAGACTATTAAATATATATCAAGGATTCAAATGATGTGAGGACCGTATCACTCCAAACTCGTAGGAGCTTTAAAAACAGATTTGTTGAAAGTTTATGTGATACAGGGGTCATGGTAGTTGGGTGCACATAAATTGAAGGAGCATTACTGCATGTGTAATTGAGTCACAATAAGATCACCACCCACTCAAGATGGCACCCATGTTTGAACAGTACCCAAGGACGTCACAACGTGACATACGATTACCGGTTAAATAGTACTTCCTTTCCACCTCGGTTACACGACAGAAGATAGAATGCCGCAGGGCCAGACTGGCTACCGGGCAGTAATGTGTGCTGCCGAGCAGGGAGATGATTTCGTTGATGGGGACCAGTGTGTGCAAAACGAAATTCGTTTTGCTTTTTTTATTTCAAAGCGCACGCAGGTCCCCATCAACGAAATAAGCACACACCACAGAGAAATTAGCCCCCAGCTCGGCAACACACACAACTGCCCGGTAGCCAGTTCGGCCCTGGAACGCCGTGTAGCCACAGAGTGAATGTCTGGGTTACATGCACAAGTCCTCTTTGCACTTAGGAACATATCACTATATGAAGTCTCAATTTTTGGCGCATTGACTGGCACCGACTCTGAATATATCAGGTGATTATATTCTTCTTTTTTGTGTCAAACATTTTGCTTATCAATGGCAGCCGCGCGTCTTTCCTTTTGTTGCACGTGGCCGTCTAACTAAATGCTTGTGGCTGTACAGCATCCACTTCACGGAACCACAGCACAAAACAGTTCAAAAGGACGCCAGAGTTAGGACACTAGCATCACAGACAGGGTGCACCACGGAGCCGGCAGCAAAACCTTATGTGATAGCTATTTTACGTTCAGTTGTACAGCTGGGTGTGCCTCGAGGAGCGACATGCACCTCTCCAGGAACTGGCAACGGGGTAGTGACAGGGGCTGCTGTGCTCGCTTTCAAAGACAATCTGCCTCATTCCTGCCTTCGTAAACACAACCCGTTTGATTGATTCATTTAGTGCATTTTTATAAAATGCGGACATTACCCGAAGGTGTCAAAGCACTGTACAATAGAGCCGGTTACGTTACAAGAGAAAAGTGTTACATAATAGAACATTACAAAGATAAACAGGAGACTTAAAATGAAGGGTACACAAACACAAAATCCAATATAGCAAGCAGGGGTGAGGAATGTACAGTAAAAAAAATACAAATTTACAATGGAGAGCGAACTTCCTCGAGGGGTCTGAGAATGAAAGTATTAGTTCTGAAAGTGTTTTTGGAAAAGAAGACATTAGAGGTCGACTTTGAAGATCCGGGGAGAGGAGGTGGCACGGAGAAATGGTGGAAGTGAGTTCCAGATTCTCACCGCATTGTCTGAGAAGGATTGCGCCATTGATCTTTCCATTTTGAAGACGGGGCTCAAGCAGAAGCTTTTCCGCATTGCGAGAAGGTCGAGAGCCTGCGGACAATTTCAATTTATTGGCCAAGTAACGAGGGGAGGACGTGTGTAAGGCTTTGTGTGTGATGCAGGCAGTTTTGTAAATAGATCTTGCACCGATTGGAAGCCATCGGAAAGAGGACAGGATAGGAGTGACGTGGTCGCTTCATTTAGACCCTGAAATGAAGCAAGCTGCTAAATGGAAGGTGGATTTGAGGGGGGAGATTTGGGTAGGCCAGTCAGAAGAGAATTGTAATAATCCAGTCTTGAGAGAACCAGAGATTGCACCAAGGTTTTTAAGTCTTTCACCAGGAAGAACCTACGAATCCCCCACAGAAGGGGGAACTGGTAACATGCGTTCTTAGCAATAGAGTTGATGTGTGAGATTAGTTATGTTATGTTATGATAAAAAGCTCTTGTAAAGCGCACATTCACCAAGCGGTTTCAAGGTGCTAGAGGCAGAAAGAAGGGATTATGGAAAGCTGAGATTACATGTTATAGGCTTGAGCAAACAAGAAGGTCTTCAGCATCTTTCCAAACTGTCCATACGTTGGAGTCAATCTGATCTCTACCGGGAGAGAGTTCCAGAACTGCGGGCCTATGACAGCAAAACGAAGGCCACCTAGCTTTTTGCACTTAAAAGAGGGAGTAATCAACCAGTTTTGGTGACAAGAGCGTAAGGCCCGGGAGGGAATATATCTTTGAATTTTTGCTGAAACGAAAGCGGGGCTGCTACCGGACAAAGCTTTGAAAATGGTACATCCCAATTTGAAGACACACTTTTGGCAATAGGAAGCCAATGTAGATTTTGCATTATAGGGGTCACATGCTGCCATTTTGGTTGAAGGAATATAAGTCTGGCGGCTTGGTTTTGAACCAACTGAAGACGTCTGAGTTGGTAAGCCCGGGATGCCACAATAGAGAGAGTTGGCGTAGTCCAGTCGGGAAATCACTAATGCTAAAACAACCAGGATCAACTCCTCCCTAGACAAGAATCTGCTGATCTTCTTTATTCTCGGTAGTTGTTAAAAGCCCACAGAAACTACTAAGCGTATCTGGGCATTCATTGACAGATCGTTCGAAATCATGATGCCCTGACTTTTAGCTGAATCTACCGCTCCGGAGGGTTGCCTAGTGACACCGGCCAGAAATTAGTGTTCCATGGATTAGAAGATCCACCTGTGAGAATCAGCTCAGTTTTATCAGGGTTGAGCTTGAGTTGGTTATCATTCATCCAATCCCTAATGAAAATCATGGTCGATTGGAAGTGGGTAATTGATGATGCTGACGAATCAATTTCAAACACCAATTGAAGGTCGTCAGCATAGTTAAAAGTCCCAACTCTTTGTTCTCTCAGGGATCAAATTAACGGTAGCAGGTACAAATTAAACAAAAGAGGAGATAGAGAAGAGCCCTGAGGGACTTCACAAGTCAATTCCCTCTTGTTGGAAGAAAAATTAGCCAGCCGCACTGCTTGAAAGCGGTTGCTGAGAAAAGAGGAAAGCCAACTTAACGCCAACCCCTGAATCCCTGCACTTCTGACAAGGTCGATCAGGATCTTTTGATCGACCGCGTCGAAGGCTGCTGATAAATCCAAAAGGACCAGGGCTTCGGGGGTACCATTATCGGACCCTTTTCTAAGTTCATCCATAACAATAAGTATGACCGATTCTGTGGAATGGGCAGGTCTAAAACCTGCCTGATGGGAATCCAAGATCTGATGCTGTTCAATGAATGAACTCAGACAGTTGGCCAAATGTGCCTCCAGGACTTTGCCCAAATGGGGTAAAAGGGGAAATGAGGTGGTAATTACTCAATACAGCCGGATCCGCACCCGTTTTTTTCAAAATGGGAATCATTTCTGCATTTTTAAGTTCAGCAGGAACAATCCCCAGAATGTGAGGGGGACAACAATCAGAAGGAGACCCCGAGTCAACCTTTTTAATTAATGCTTAAAAGGCCTCCTTTGAGATCAAAGGAATAAGATACAGATGGCTATCATTCTGACAATTGTTTGAGACATACAAAGGGGGACTAGAAGGAGGAATACTGGCTTTAATGACTGCAATTTTCTCAATAAAAAAGGAGTTCAAGGAGTCACAAAGACTCTGTGTTGGAACTAGCTTTGGCATAATCCTATCAGGCTTAGAGATCTCATCCACAATGGAAAAAATGTATTTAAGTTTGGTAGACAAATTAAGAACTTTGTCTGAGAAATAGCCTTCCTTGGCTCGAGTAATTTCCTTTTTATAATCTTTCTGGAGGGCTAGATAGATGGCCTTTTTAGCAGGAAGATAGTGGTGTCTCCAGGCTCGTTCTGCCTGTCTTAGGGTAAGTTTCCTATTTTTTAAAACATTAGAGAACCAGCGTTGAGAATCATGGGGTCTTAATATAGTGATTATCTTAAGAGGAGCTAAACAGTCACTGACCCGCTCGAGCCAAGTCTTAATGCTCTCAGCCTGAGTCTGAAATTCCTCAAGTGCAGGTGGAGCTGTGTCTATTAGTAGCGATATAAATTGGTCCATATTAATAAGGCGCCAGTTTCTAGACAGCACATCCTTAGGGTTAAGTGGTTTTGAGGGAGGAGTGACACTAAGAACGTTATTAAAAAATGATCGGACCAGATGCAAGGAGAGTTCATTGGAGAGGAGATCTCCAAATTGGATGTCCATATCTGATCGAGAACATGACCTTTTATATGTGTTGCAGCCTTAATGTGCTGGGTACAATTCATCCCCGTTAGGAGCTCAGTCAGTGCCTTTGAGTTGGGGCACTCTCCAGTATCATTGGGCCAATAATTAAAATCCCCAATAATCAATAATCTGGCATTACTTATGACAAAGTGAGATATCATTTCACCCAACACTTGGGGGAATGAAGGCATATATTGAGACGGTCTATAGAGGAGAGCACAGATGAAAGAAAACTGGGGGGATTCAAATTTTAAGACTAAGCTATCAACTGAGGGTGGACCCTTGATTACCAAGGAGGTAAACTGATGATCATGCTGATGGACGAAATGTTGCACAATGGCAAAACATTCACCCCCAGTCACAGATCTGGGTTTAATCCATCGTTATTTAGCAAAATAACGATGGATTAAACCCAGATCCGTGACTGGGGGTGAGTGTTTTGCCATTGTGCAACATTCCATCCATCATCTAGTGTGTTTTGCTTTTCACCCTATGTGGGAAGGGTATGCCCAGATGTGGGTCCCGTGCTCACTAAGCCACTGGAGTCAAGCTATCCTGGTTGAAGAAGGCTGATAGCCAGAAACCGGTCCTAGGATGCTTGATTACGGTCCAGGGCAGACATGGTTTGCCAGTTCGGGCTGGACTGTTCCGATGAGGCACAGGGTCAAGACTGATTTGCATAAGGCCATGTCTGAACTGGGGTGGCTTGGTGAGCAAAATAACGAAGGATTAAACCCAGATCCACGACTGGAGGTGAGTGTTTTGCCATTGTGCAACATTCCATCCATTATCTTGTGTGTTTTGCTGTTCACCCTATCTGGGAAAGGGTATGCCCAGACGTGGATCCCGTGCTCACTAAGCCACTGGAGTCAAGCTATCCTGGCTGATGAAGGCTAATAGCCAGAAACCGGTCCTAAGATGCTTCACTCCGGTCCAGGGAAGTCATGGCTTGGCAGTTCGGTCTGGACTGTTCCCATGAGGCACAGGGTCAAGACTGATTTGCATATGGACATGTCTGAACTGGGGTGTCGTGGTGAGCAAAATAACGATGGATTAAACCCAGATCTGTGACTGGGGGTGAATGTTTTGCCATTGTGAAACATTCCGTCCATCATGTTGTGTGTTTTGCTGTACACCTCTAAGGTGGGCACAGGCACGCTGCATATTTAGGTAGAGATTGGCATGGTGGAAAAGTTTACAGTAAAACACGCAGGAAGTGCTGCAAAAGTGGGTGGGGTCACCCCTGGTTGGTTAGGGAGTGACAAGGAGTTCCCCCCATCCAAAGGCTGGCACTTGAAGTACATGAGGCTCTCCCACTGTCCTCTTCAGAGCACCCCTGGACCGGTGGAAAACAGAAGAGGGACTGCACCTGCTGTTGCGACTTGTGAGGAGAACCCTAGGGTCTGGACTTTCTCCCTCTTATACCAATGGCACAGAAGTGGATTTCAAGGGCCAGTTGGCTGGCCTCCGTTTAAGCTGCAGGGACACAAAAGTTGCAATAAGACCACTTTCCTGAAAAAGCCCAGCTGATTAGTTAAAACTTGACCTGTACGGAGCCTTCTGATGGATTCTGTGGGAGTGAATGTGGTGATGTGTAAGGGCTGAGTGATGACAAATCATGGAATGTGATGATGCCTCATCACTGCATTCTGTTATTCTAATCCTAGCAACTCGCTCCTTGGGACTGCTCTGTCACAATGTTTGTCATAGGGTCCAGCCTCAGTCAACTTCAGCTTCGACCCAAACTGTTTGGGACTAAAGAAAACTTAGAAAGAAAGAAGGACTCACTGCAAAAGGAAAACTGGTAGCCATCTTGATTTGGGGAACACCAGTGTTTTGTGCAGTATCTTTCAGTGAATTTTTTAAAGAGCAAGTGGATGTGCAAATATTCAAGTCAGCGATTTGCACACTGTTATTTGTTGCAAATTCAGCATCAGCGATTTGCACACTGTTATTCGGTGCAAATTCAGTATCAACATATTGTTTTTTCTTTCTGCAATGTGCACGTTAACACTTGGTACAACTTCTATTCCTGCATATTTTCATCAAGGATTGGCACTCTATTGTTTAGTGCAAATCGTATGTCTACATGGTGCAGCGATTTGAACGCTTTTTGTATGATTAAGAAAGCTGTCATTGAATTATCATTGTGGCAATGTGCTTTATACTATTTTGAGTGTTATTTTTAAATATTTATAAGTGAAACATGCAGATGTACCTCCAACTGCACCATTTTCCAGGTGAGCCTCGATTGATGCACAAACATTTAAACCAGAAAAAAAGTTTCATGTATTACTATTTGGGGTGGAAGGACAAAGTGTTTTTGATCATCTACCTGAGTATGAACCTACGGATGAGGAAGAACTTGATGAGTTTGATACGGCTGCAGCTCAATTGGATAAATATTTTCAAATGCAAATTATTTAGTAGTACATACATATAAGTTTTTTACACAAGCACAAAAGCCTTCCAAGAGCATAGATCACTTTGTAACTGCACTGAAAGCCCTAGCAGTCAAATGTGAGTTGAAAGGTTTTACCTCACAGTTGATCAGGGACACAGATAGTGGTATAGTGTAGTTCAAAGAAAATACAGGAGTGGTTGCTTACTTGAAAGAATTCATCTTTGTACAAAGCTAAGTATATAGCTAAGAGTATAGAGGGTTCCTATGAAGACGCAAAGTTCTTAGAGGTGTCATTCAACAAAGTGAAATGTCAAGGGCTGTAGAGGGCATACCAATGGCAATGCCAGACCATAACAAAAGTAGGGATTTGAGTGAACCCAGTGTAGAAGTGTATCAACCACGGAGAGTCTGCTGTTACAGATGCCATTCACCATATCAAGGGGTCTATTAGAATGTCGGGCGGATCGCCACCGCCCGCATGGTGGTGGCGATCCACCCGACATTCCCCTCCATCCGCATCCCATTTCCCCCGCCACATTAGTTTGGCGGTGGGGACCCCGGCAGACGGGAAGACCGTCCTGCGGTTTCCCGCCGGTCGACGAGTCGACCGGGCGGAAAAGGGGATGTATATGGTAGCGGTGTCTGCAAGACACCGCCATCCATATTACAATATATGCGGTGATATGCCTTTCCATGCTGGCATTGCCACCATGGAAAAGCATGCGGGTACTGCATGCAGGGGCCCATAGCGGGGGTGGATGGTGCACATGGGAGTACCTGTGGTACATCCCAGTATTTGCATGCACACAGTGCAGCCACAGCATTGTGGCGGGTGGTGCTGTGTGCATCGCATGCCACAATGTAGTGGATGGGGGATGCCACCATGGCAGTGGCATACTAATTGCCGGTGCAGGACCGCCGCACCACTGGCGGCCAGTCCCAGCACCGCTATGGTGGCTAATAGTCACCCAAGTGTCTACTTACAAGCATAGTCCTGCACATTGACAACAGTGTAAAAAGTGTGGCAAAATAAGACCTTTCTTCATGATTTGCACAGGGGGCAAGAGCAGCACTGTGCAATGTGTCTTTAGTGAACAGTATGAGGATAATGAAGGTGACAGACATGAGGAGTTTTAGGAATTGGTTTTAGGGGTGTTGTGAGAGAATAATAAGGGAGCTTCACATTTTCCTGATATTGATGTTCTTATTGAAGTAAATGCAGTAAAACCTTTAGTAGATACAGGGGCTCGCATCACCATTGTGGCACAAGGGAAATATGATCAGTTTTGGCCTATAAAGTATTTGTTACCTCTAGATATTTTGATAGTGGCTTTGAGGGTAGCAGGGTGGAGCTGATAAGCTAGTCCTCGGCTACCATTGAGACGTTAGGGATGTCTATCAAATGGACGGTGCATGTAGCACGCAAAAGCATCAATGTGCTAGGGTTAGTTCATCAAGCAGAATTTAAAATGACCGTAAGACCTGGGTCAGATACTCCTGTTACCATCAAATCAGTGACTAATGTGGAGAATTTGTGGGAAAGAAAATTTGAAAAAGTGTTTCAAGAGAATTAAGGAAAATGTCAGATATCACTTACACTATCAAAGTTAGGCAAGAAATTACACCAGTGAAACACAGGCTACATAACATACCTTGGAGTGTAAGGAAAGAGTTCTCAGACACGATAAGGGATATGTGTGAACAGGGTATTATCGAACCTTATGGCTATCTCCCACTGTTTTGGTGAAAAAGAAGTCTGGGAAACTCGGGATGTGCATGGATCTAAGAAGTGTCAATGGAGCCATCTAGGTTGACAATTTTCCACTGCCAAGAATTTAAGACTTGATCACCAACATTGGACATTCAAGATGGTTCACCAAGCTGGACTTAAGGGTAGCTTATCATCAGGTCAAACTGCATAAGGATTCACAACATCTGATTGCTTTTGTATCTCCAAATGGCACTTTTCAATTCTGCAGAATGGCATTTGGTGTAGCTTCTGCTGCAGCAGTCTTTCAGAGGTTATTGTCCTTCATGTTCAAAGGAGTGCCACAAATAGCAATGCTCCAGGATGATATCTTGGTGTTCTCAAACAATGAATCTGAACATGAGAAAGTAAAGTGTTAAATGTACTTAAGAGCAGAGGATCTACGTCACTTAAAGGCAAATGTATTGTTAAAACTAGAGAAATCGAGCACCTAGGTCATGTTTTCTCTAGCCAGGGAGTGAAAACTAAGCCCTGTCTGGTGGAAATCATTGTAGATACTTTTGCTCCTAAGAATGGGGAACAGCTACTCTCCTTTTTAGGGCTATGTGAGTTCCATGGAAGGTTTTTAAGAAATGTAGTAAATTTAACTGAATGCTTTAGAAGGCTTTTAAAGAAAGGTACAGAATGTGTATGGTCCTCTGTATGTGAACAAACATTTAAAGTTATCAAGGAAGAAATTGTCAAAGCACCTGCTTTGCGCGTTACATCACTGCATTCCATAAGTGTCAGTTACTCCTATGCCTCCATAGCGATGGACGTCCTGGATCATCTCTAAATAAACATCGATGTATTTAATACTATCTGTGTGGAGAAACTCATTACAGTGAGTCTTGGTCTACAACTGCTGTTTCTGAAGTCGTGCAACCCTTGGCTGGTCTTAGAGGGTACTCATCCTGCCCAAAAAGCAAAAGCTGTGGCTAAGATACGTTTTGCTAAGATTTCCTCTGAAGAATTGTGGGGAGGAGACCTGGACCTGTTGAGCTGAAGCTATCAATATCGAATCGGCAGTTAGATCCAACTTGCGGGTCTGCCTCGTTAAAGGAAATCTGACTTCCAGAAAAGTTTCTAAGTCTGAAATTAGAGGCTTTCACCGATGCTGAACTAAAGCTGATTAACGTTGATTCTTTCCCGCTTGTAGCTTTCCTGCCTTCATCGACAAACACATTAGGACACCACTGGTCAGCAACCCACCATCATTGAATCTTGACTCAGATCCAGCTTGCCCTGCGGATGACTCTTCAACAACCATATTTTCTCCTGAAAATGTCTAAGTCAGAAAGTAACACTTTAACGTAGACAAGCCTGGCCCTTGTATCTGGCTGGCACTGACCGATTCGGTCGGAAGGGCTCCGAACATGGTTCGGAGCCCTTCCGACCGGAATCGGCCCCATAGTAGTAGCATTGGGAGACTCTACATATATCGTCTGATAGATTAGTGAATGCTCAATTAAAGTACTCAGCGAGCATGAAGAATCTCACTATATTCTTTAAGAAAGCCCTCACTCACCAACCTAGTTGGTGACATGCTTCATCATCGGGCCCCGCCGGGAGAGGTCGAGTGCCTCCCCGGTGTGCTGCAACGCCAGAGTTACTGCGGAGCTGTTTTTTTGTGGTAATAGGTAATGGTGTGATTAAGTGTTTTAAAAATGTCTGAATTGTGCCCCAGAAAGTTTTATTAAATGGCCAATCAGACACACTAAAAACAAAGTGTGGGAAACAATAGCCCAATTAATTGTTCAGCTGGTTCCCATGGGGTGGGGTCGACATGCTTTTGCTCAAGTGGTGTAAATTACTGAGCATTCCTGAGGACCAGAAGGTCTAAACCTTGGTGGTATGGGGCGCTAAGGCCGACCCCAACCAGAGGATGTGAAAGTGAAAAATAGTGAAATAGTACAATCAAAAATAAGTGGTTGCTCTTGTTGCAGAGAAACCAACTGGGCTTTCTGAATTAAAAAATAGACAGTAACAAACATATAAAGAGAGACAAAACATACAGTTAGTAACCTTCTTGAGTAGTTTGTTTGTTACAGCGACTTCATGCTCTTGTGCTCTCAAAAGTGCACACTTGGTTGTAACAGTGAGTTTCTTGCTACTGTGTTCATGCAAAGTACACTCATGCTCAGGGTGAATCAGTAGCCTGAGTGGTATGGTGACATGCACTGATAAACACATAGCCAAATTTCTTAAAATGGCCAATATCGTCTACAAATAGCGCTATTGTAGCTGCCCGCATACTAGGGCATTTAACGGTATAACATATAAGGTGGGTGAAATGCTGATCAATAGCTATGAGCCCGATGAGGGAGTGACCAGACACACACTCACACATGTGGCAATTACGATCAAGAATAAAATTAAATGTACGCAAAGGGTCTCTCACATAGGTTGTAGAGAGTATTCACACCATGGATCCCACGTGCAGGCTCCGTCAACACCGCCAATCCCCGGACAACCTCTGACCAGAACTCCTGTAGCACCCGACAGGACCATATCATATGAGGAAAATTAGTGTGTGCATCCTACACCGCTGACATACAGCCACCGCCGTGGGAAACATTTTCCTTATTGTGGCCGGGGCTAGGTATGCTATATGTAATACAAATAACTGAATCATTTTTAATCGGCAATTCCTAGGACTCGCCAGGGATGCACTAACATTTGGGCCATTCTCTATCCTCCAGCTCCCGTCCCAAGATCACTGCCCACTTCCCACTTTTGACTAAGGTGTGTTAGCGGAACATGCAAATGTTCTCTTAGGCCTCTATAAAGCCATCTCACCAAGTGTCGGCCATGCCCCATAATGTGTAGTGATCGTAGTAACTGAAAAGTTGTAGGTTCCGTTTGGTCTATATACCAATAAGTACGGATGAAACGCACTACAGCCGCGTGAGTGAGAAACAAGGTGTCAGGCAACGAGTTAGCGTGTACAAACTTGTCATGGGGCATCAAATGGCCCACATGAAATAAATCCCCGACCGCCCCTACCTCCTCCCGGGTCCATCCCTGTATGCAGGCCATTGATAGCACCCCACACCTAGTAGGCAATCCACATATGAGGATATTTGAAGCGTACGGAAATGGCACCCGAGCCAATCTCTTCCCGTGTGCCCATTAAGACAACGCAACATGCAACAAGTACAGAGGATCTCGCATTTTCTGTGCACCCGGACAGAGCTGGGACTGAACTGAAGTAACCCAAGGAGTATCCAATTTCGAATTCATTCTTACTGGCCAACCAATATGCCATCCACTGCAACTGCCCTACTATACAATAAGTCCAAAAACCAGGTGCCACCATAGCCCCAGCTGTACTAGGAAGCTGCAGTTTAGCCAGCACCAACCGATGTCTGCCCGCTTCCCATATAAGAGATGTTAATAACATATCAAGTACTTTAAAAATCCAAGCCGGCAGGACCACCGGCAAATTCACGAAGTAATAAAGGAGGCTGGGCAGCATAACCATTTTTGACACGCCACACGGCCAGCCACATTACCGTCTATAGTGTCAGCGTTCGATCTATAAATATTAACCCCCAAGTACTTACTCAACGCGGAAATGCATTTGGCCAAATTGTAGAGTAGGAGACGCACAAGTGTTATAGAAAGCGAAGGTCCCCGACTTAGAGGCATTAAGATGCAAGCCAGAAAGTTCCCCGAATCTAGAAAAGGCGACAGCTACCTCGCATTTATGAACTTCCAAATCATGAAAATATAACAGCATGTCATCCGCGTATAAGGATACTGAATGTATCTCCCAACGCATCTGTATGCCATAAGGAATCATAATTTGACGCAGGTATTGTGCAAGAGGCTCTAGGGACAACACAAAAAGCATGGGGGATAAGGGGCAGCCCTGGTGCGTACCCTGGGATATCGAGTAAAAGGAAGAGATGATTCTATCCGTCTTAGCGCACACCGTGAGACTAGTATACAACAATTTAACCCATGCACAATAAGACTGGGGCAGGCCAAATTTAGCCAGCACCGCAAGCATATATGGCCAGCTGAGAGTATCAAAAGCCTGTCGCACGTCTAAAGACAAGCAACCAGCAAGAGGGGGAAGAGGCGGACGCCGCGTGCATCAGGGCGTGGAGCCGACGGATATTCAAGGATGTACTATGTTGGGGTACAAACCCACACTGGTCCGTATGAATCAGACGGGGAAGGAGTGGAAGGAGTCGCAATGCCAACATCTTACTTAGCACCTTATATTCTGTATTCAGAATAGAGAGTGGTCTATAAGATAAAAGATCAGCTGGTACCCTACCCGGTTTCAATAAGGATGTGACTATCGCCTCTCTTGTAGTAAGAGGCAAAACCCCACCTTCTAGGGAAGTAGTATATAGTTGCAACAACTTCAGTACTAACTTATAGGCAAATGTGGAATAAAACACCACAGGGAAGCCATCAGCGGCTGGCATCTTGTTGCGGGCCAACGCCTTTAGTGCCATCTGAATTTCTGCAACAGTAATAGGGGCAGCCAAGTCCTTGGCCATTGAATCAGAAACTGTGGGGAGCTGGACCTCGGACAAGAAGGATAGCGTCGGAGCTAAGATGTCAGAACACGGGGCAGTATATAACTGAGCATAATATTCCCGAAACGCAGTATTAATCTCCTCTTGAGACGTAACCCGTACACCACCAACCGTGTTGATAGCTAAAACAGGGGTAGGACTCATTGTGGGCTAGGTCAGTCTTGCCAACAATGTTCCCGCCCTGTCTGCCTCCGAGTTTGTACGCAGTGTGTGAGCATCAAAATCCAACAGACGCAATCGCTCCAATAATTCTGCATATCTAATCCTAGCGGCTTGAAGCAGCTCTGTACAGTCGTCCCTCCTCTGAGTCGCCACCTCTAAGGCCTGTAATTCCCCTTCTAGGTCAGAAATGTCCTGAATCCCCTCTCTCCGTGATCCCACCAAAGCCCCCATGGCCACCCCACGGACTGTCACCTTGAAGGCCTCCCAATCGATAGCCCTAGATGAGCAGTACCCTCATTTTTCACAAAAAAAGGCATGAATAGCTGTATTTAATGATGCCCGATAGACCTGGTATTCCAAATGTAGAGGCTGCATCCTCCACGTTGTAATTGGAGCAGGTGTATGACCCCATGCCAACCGCAGTTCTATGGGATTATGGTAAGATATCGTCTTGCCCAGAAACTCACAATGCGTAATTGAAGAGGAGAGACCCGGGGAGCATAGAAAATAATCTCAACATGTACGCAACTTATGGGGGTACAAATAAAAGGAATATTCCCTCATGTTCGCATGCATTGCCCTCCAGACGTCTAACAAGTCCCAACCCTGTGCCCATTGTGTCATGGTTACAGCCTGTGCCCTTGCCGCGGTATTAAGTAAAGGAGGATGGGAACGGTCCAGGCCAATGTCGAAGACTTCATTCAGGGCGCCCCCAGAAGCCAAGGGAAATGGGACCAGCCTGCATGCGCCTGAGACACCCCCACAAAAAATGCCTCATGATCCGTATTCGGTGCATAGAGGGAACCCAGCACTATCTGTCTGCCATCCAGCGTCCCCAACAGTAGGACAAAACAGCCCTGATCATCTAACTTGCTCTCAGTAAGAGAGAAGGGAATGCCCGCCCGAACCCAAGTGGCAGCCACTCCGGCGGAGGCTGAATATGCCGTCGCAAAAACCTGACCATGCAATCTCCTCTGTAGTTTTGCAGTTTCAGTGGGGATCAAATGGGTCTCCTGGAAACGAATTATGTGTGCCTTACAGCGATGCAACTGCACAGCTATTCTATGTCGATTTGCCACAGAACCCATACCTCGCACATTCCACAGGACAAGTGTATAAGAATTAACAGCAGACATCAGCAAATACAATAGAACTCCCCCCCCCGATTCCACTGCCACTTAACCACACCCATCCCCCACAATCCCCAGACCATGCAGCATAACTACATCAAACCCAACAAAATCCCAATACTGAGTTGGGGAGCTTGGAAGAGGAGGACTGGAGGGAAGCCCTGGAGGCCCCTAGGGGAGCTGCGATTGCGGTGCGCTTGCGCTTCATTCAATTTAAGTACCTACATAGGGCGTATTATACGAGGGAACGACTGTGGAAGGCGGGGCTGATAGCTTCCCCGGATTGTCTGAGGTGTGGATGTGCAATAGGCTCCTTTCTACATACGGTGTGGGAGTGTGTGCGACTGCAGAGATTCTGGACCGGAGTGTGGGTTTGCCTGGAGGAGGTGTTGGGCTGGGAACTCCCCCGCTCGCCGAAGTTGGGCCTCCTCCATGTCCTGGAACAAGTGGGGGGAAATATATACAAACGTCATTTGCTTCTAATGGGCCTCACGGTGGCTAAAAGGGATATAGCCCGGGCCTGGAAGGCCCCCAGAGCCCCCTTGGTGGAGGTGTGGAAACGGGGCCTGGACTTTAACATGGGGCTAGAACGTCCAGTATTTGAGGCCAGGGGTTGCCCCAAGAAACATTTCCAAATCTGGAAGAGATGGGCGGACTACAGGGGCCTTCTGCTGGACCCTCCAGCGCCACGGGCCACCGACGCTGATCGCATACATACTGACTCTGGGTGAACTGGTACACACGCTGCTATTGAGATCGCTAGGCTCCTCTTTCTGGACACTGTAGACACCGTGCGGGGTGGAGGGTGGGCACCGGGTGGGAATACTGAGGGTGGGAAAATGGGGGAATGTTGATTGAATGTATTGGGATCCGATACTTTTACATGCACACTGCCTCTCTGACTCATTGGGAGCGGTGTTTCTTTGTATTCTGTCAACTTCTTCACAGTCAACCGGTGCTACCGCCTTTGGGGGAAGGTCACTAACACCATCAACAGTCGCACAAGTGCAATGAGGCTTTCAGAAAAGAGCCCAGAACGTGCACCGGGCCTGGGAGCTCAACCATCTGTTCCCACCCATCAAAACGGCATACAAGGTCTGTAATGTTCTGCCAGTCAAGTAAAGACACAGATAATGGATTATAGCTCTACTATCCAGACAGGCAACCCATTAGGAAGCCAAGCATAGCCTACAAGGCAAAAGACAAAGGGCCAGATGTAGGTAGCCAAGTACCCAAATACCAAATTTCGGCCGTTACCGACCGGTATTAGGCTACTGAGATGTAGGTGGCGAAAATTGCAAATTCGGTAATTTACCGATACGGTATTTTAAGGAATCTGTAAATTACCGATTCCTTAAAATACCGAATCGGTAAATTACCGAATTTGCAATGTAGGGAGCACTGAAATGAGTGCTTTTCCCATTTTAGGATTCGTTATTTACCACCAACTATAAGTTGGTGGTAAATAACGAATACCTTTGAAAATGCAACTCTGTACATTTTCAACTGTGCCATGTGCTGTACCACTTCTGCACACAAGCACGATTCAGGGGTGCAACAGGGTGTCAAAGTGACACCTTGGCTCCCTTGAATGTGTCCCCCATTTTAAAGAATCAGTATTTACTGATTCGGTAATTGCCATTCATTCCTATGGGCCTCCGATTCGGTAGTGTTTACCGATTTTTTTGCTACATAGCATTTACCGATTCTATAATACCGAATCGGTAACATTCGGAATTTTGGAATCTGTAAATGTACTTTACCTACATCTGGCCCAAGGAGTCCGCCAAGGCCAGAGGATCTTTGCTGAGTCGTGAAGTCGCTGAAGGGAACAGAGCCATGCTACCATCTGAATCATTGTCCGTATTTATTCCCTCCAATGGGCTAGAGCTGATCTCTGGGCGGGATGCACGAAAAGTGGAAGCAGCATGGAGAGCCCTCCGCCTGCCCTCCAATACTTGCTGACGGCCCAAGGAGCTAGAGATCGAGCTCTGCATGAGAATGCCCCTCTTACGCCTCTGAGGGGGACGCTGCGGTTTGGGCAGTGAGGAGTCCATGCTTCGCATAGGTTGGACATTGGGGAGCATCTGGTCCAGCCAATCCCAAGCACTGTCAGTGGTATCAAAAAACAAGGAGCGCTGGTCATGCATGATTTTCAGTTCTGCGGGGAATAGCAATGCAAATGACAGGCCCGCTGCTCAAGCCCGTGCCTTCACCTCCATAAAGTAAAGTCTTCTGCGCTTGACTGCCAAGGTGTAATCCGGAAATATTGAAATCCTAACGTTATCAAGTTGTAGAGGACCATTTTCTCTCGCTCCCTGTAGTACATGGTCACAATCTGTCATTTAAAATCCTAGCCAGGATGGGACGCAGGGCAGCACCTGGAAGGGGGCGCCGTGTGGGGAGCCGGTGCACCCTCTCAACCGTAAAAATGTGCGGAAAGTCCGGTGGGGGCCACAGTTGTCTTTAACCAGTTCTCAATATACTCCGTAGGTTTGGTAGCTTCCTTCCCCTCCGGCAGGCTCACGATTCAGAGGTTATTCCGGCATGCCCGACCTGCATCATCCGCCCCAGCCTGGAGCGAGTCAATCTGTTGACGCATATCAAGTACTTTAAAAATCCAAGCCGGCAGGACCACCGGCAAATTCACGAAGTAATAAAGGAGGCTGGGCTGCATAACCATTTTTGACACGCCACACGGCCCGCCACATTACCGTCTATAGTGTCAGCGTTCGATCTATAAATATTAACCCCCAAGTACTTACTCAACGCGGAAATGCATTTGGCCAAATTGTAGAGTAGGAGACGCACAAGTGTTATAGAAAGCGAAGGTCACCGACTTAGAGGCATTAAGATGCAAGCCAGAAAGTTCCCCGAATCTAGAAAAGGCGACAGCTACCTCGCATTTATGAACTTCCAAATCATGAAAATATAACAGCATGTCATCCGCGTATAAGGATACTGAATGTATCTCCCAACGCATCTGTATGCCATAAGGAATCATAATTTGACGCAGGTATTGTGCAAGAGGCTCTAGGGACAACACAAAAAGCATGGGGGATAAGGGGCAGCCCTGGTGCGTACCCTGGGATATCGAGTAAAAGGAAGAGATGATTCTATCCGTCTTAGCGCACACCGTGGGACTAGTATACAACAATTTAACCCATGCACAATAAGACTGGGGCAGGCCAAATTTAGCCAGCACCGCAAGCATATACGGCCAGCTGAGAGTATCAAAAGCCTGTCGCACGTCTAAAGAGAAGCAACCAGCAAGAGGGGGAAGAGGAGGACGCCGCGTGCATCAGGGCGTGGAGCCGACGGATATTCAAGGATGTACTATGTTGGGGTACAAACCCACACTGGTCCGTATGAATCAGACGGGGAAGGAGTGGAAGGAGTCGCAATGCCAACATCTTACTTAGCACCTTATATTCTGTATTCAGAATAGAGAGTGGTCTATAAGATAAAAGATCAGCTGGTACCCTACCCGGTTTCAATAAGGATGTGACTATCGCCTCTCTTGTAGCAAGAGGCAAAACCCCACCTTCTAGGGAAGTAGTATATAGTTGCAACAACTTCAGTACTAACTTATAGGCAAATGTGGAATAAAACACCACAGGGAAGCCATCAGCGGCTGGCATCTTGTTGCGGGCCAACGCCTTTAGTGCCATCTGAATTTCTGCAACAGTAATAGGGGCAGCCAAGTCCTTGGCCATTGAATCAGAAACTGTGGGGAGCTGGACCTCGGACAAGAAGGAAAGCGTCGGAGCTAAGATGTCAGAACACGGGGCAGTATATAACTGAGCATAATATTCCCGAAACGCAGTATTAATCTCCTCTTGAGACGTAACCCGTACACCACCAACCGTGTTGATAGCTAAAACAGGGGTAGGACTCATCGTGGGCTAGGTCAGTCTTGCCAACAATGTTCCCGCCCTGTCTGCCTCCGAGTTTGTACGCAGTGTGTGAGCATCAAAATCCAACAGACGCAATCGCTCCAATAATTCTGCATATCTAATCCTAGCGGCTTGAAGCAGCTCTGTACAGTCGTCCCTCCTCTGAGTCGCCACCTCTAAGGCCTGTAATTCCCCTTCTAGGTCAGAAATGTCCTGAATCCCCTCTCTCCGTGATCCCACCAAAGTCCCCATGGCCACCCCATGGACTGTCACCTTGAAGGCCTCCCACTCGATAGCCCTAGATGAAGCAGTACCCTCATTTTTCACAAAAAAAGGCATGAATAGCTGTATTTAATGATGCCTGATAGACCTGGTATTCCAAATGTAGAGGCTGCATCCTCCACGTTGTAATTGGAGCAGGTGTATGACCCCATGCCAACCGCAGTTCTATGGGATTATGGTAAGATATCGTCTTGCCCAGAAACTCAGAATGCGTAATTGAAGAGGAGAGACCCGGGGAGCATAGAAAATAATCTCAACATGTACGCAACTTATGGGGGTACAAATAAAAGGAATATTCCCTCATGTTCGCATGCATTGCCCTCCAGACGTCTAACAAGTCCCAACCCTGTGCCCATTGTGTCATGGTTACAGCCTGTGCCCTTGCCGCGGTATTAAGTAAAGGAGGATGGGAACGGTCCAGGCCAATGTCGAAGACTTCATTCAGGGCGCCCCCAGAAGCCAAGGGAAATGGGACCAGCCTGCATGCGCCTGAGACACCCCCACAAAAAATGCCTCATGATCCGTATTCGGTGCATAGAGGGAACCCAGCACTATCTGTCTGCCATCCAGCGTCCCCAACAGTAGGACAAAACAGCCCTGATCATCTAACTTGCTCTCAGTAAGAGAGAAGGGAATGCCCGCCCGAACCCAAGTGGCAGCCACTCCGGCGGAGGCTGAATATGCCGTCGCAAAAACCTGACCATGCAATCTCCTCTGTAGTTTTGCAGTTTCAGTGGGGATCAAATGGGTCTCCTGGAAACGAATTATGTGTGCCTTACAGCGATGCAACTGCGCAGCTATTCTATGTCGATTTGCCACAGAACCCATACCTCGCACATTCCACGGGACAAGTGTATAAGAATTAACAGCAGACATCAGCAAATACAATAGAACTCCCCCCCCGATTCCACTGCCACTTAACCACACCCATCCCATCACCCACAATCCCCAGACCATGCAGCATAACTACATCAAACCCAACAAAATCCCAAAATCCCAATACTGAGTTGGGGAGCTTGGAAGAGGAGGACTGGAGGGAAGCCCTGGAGGCCCCTAGGGGAGCTGCGATTGCGGTGCGCTTGCGCTTCATTCAATTTAAGTACCTACATAGGGCGTATTATACGAGGGAACGACTGTGGAAGGCGGGGCTGATAGCTTCCCCGGATTGTCTGAGGTGTGGATGTGCAATAGGCTCCTTTCTACATACAGTGTGGGAGTGTGTGCGACTGCAGAGATTCTGGACCGGAGTGTGGGTTTGCCTGGAGGAGGTGTTGGGCTGGGAACTCCCCCGCTCGCCAAAGTTGGGCCTCCTCCATGTCCTGGAACAAGTGGGGGGAAATATATACAAACGTCATTTGCTTCTAATGGGCCTCACGGTGGCTAAAAGGGATATAGCCCGGGCTGGAAGGCCCCCAGAGCCCCCTTGGTGGAGGTGTGGAAACGGGGCCTGGACTTTTTTTATTTTTTTTTTATTTCTGAAATTCTTTATTGTATATAGAAAAATATAATTTTACATACATGGAAGAGGCTTATACATGAGTGGAAAGAAGAAAAGAGAGAAAAGAAGAGAGAGAGGAGGGGGGGGGGGGGGGCATTCCATACTCTTGAGATCATTCGCCAGTTCGTAGTCTCATAGTCCCAAAATCTCATAGTCCGGTAGTCCATATTGCGCCCATTGGTGTTCCTTGGCGTTTGTGACCAGCGGCTTGCTCCCCGCGCCACCCCAGGGGACAGTGGAGAGAAGTCTAGGTTATAGGTTGTAGGTTGAGTAGGAGATGTGCTCGGTGCTCTGTTGGCACTAGCCTATTTCGGCCCGTGACCCCAGATGTTCATGGCGGCTTGTGTGATGACAGGTAGTGATCTAAGGATCCCCACATGGTCGACTGCTTGTGCGTCTTCGGTGTGTGTTTTGCTGTTATGTTGTCCGCCCCCCTCAGGAACGTGACCCAATTGAGCCACGCCTGTGGAGCCGCCTTTGATGTGTCCTTCCAGTTAGTTAGGACTACTTTGACTGCGGCTGTCAGCATGAGATCTATGAGGTCTCGGTCCTCCGTCTTAGTGATTGCCTGGGACGTGAACCCTAGGGCTAGGCCTGTGAGGTCTGTTTGTATGTCTGTGCCTGTGATCTCGTGGATAAGTGTTCTGATCTTCCCCCAGAAGTCCTTGATTTTTGGGCATTTTAGTAGAAGGTGTTCTAAGTCTCCCCTTTCTTTATCACAGTTCCAGCACACGTCGCTGTCTCTAATGCCTACGGTGGCTAATCGGGCTGGTGTCCAGTATGCCTTGTGTATCAGCCAGAATTTTGTCTGGTTCAGCATGGCCGTCACTTTTTTCCGACTAGTGGACCTCCATAGCTCTGCTCTAGCTTCCTCACTGAGTGCTTGACCTGCTGCCTCCCCCCAGATGTTTATGACCTTGTCATTGAGTTTGGTGTGTTTGGGGCTTAGGATCTTGTAAAGGTGTGCTACCTGGTGTCCCAGCGTGTTCAGGCTGTTAGCCAGCTGTATTATCGAGGGTGTCTGGGTGTTGAGGTTTGCCTTCCTTATTGCGACCTTTATCTTCAGGAAGTTGTATAGTTCTACGCTGTCTAGGTTGTACTCTCCTTTCAGGGTGTCGAACGTTACGTCGGCGCCCTTTTTCTTAAGGTCACTGGCTGTGGATATCCCTTGACTGTACCAGTCATGCATGTCTAGGACCTTACCCCTGTATTTTAGGGATGGGTTATGCCAGATTGATTCAAAAGGCCCTCTTTTGATGCTCGTGTTTAGCAGTTTGTCAATCTTAAGCAGAGCTCGTTTTGTGTTTCTGAGTATCGGGTTGTCTTTTATTGCCGGGTGTTTGGTGGCCGTAAGGAGGGTGATGGGTTTCATACCTTTTAGCAACCCCTGTTCTAATGTTAACCATGCCGGGGTGTAGTCCTGTCTTGGGTCTAGCCAGTGCAGTCCCTGTCTAGCTAGACACGCCTCGTGGAATCGCTTGAAGTTTGTTATGTTTAGCCCCCCCTGTTCTTTTGATAATCTGAGTTTTTGCATGCTTATTCTGGCCCTCTTCCCTCTCCATAGGAAATCGTTCAGTATCTTGTCTATCTTTTTGTGGAAGTCCTCTGTGTTGGTGAGGGGTAGCATGGCTAGCATATAGTTGACCATTGGTGTGATCATCATTTTTATTGTCTCCACCCTCCCCCACCATGTTGTGAACTTGGGCGACCACCCGTCTACCTTGGCCTTGATTTTCTGGATTATAACCTGTTCATTATGTTCTAGTGTCGTGCTCAAGTTCCTCTCGAAGAGGATGCCCAGATACTTGATAGGTTTATTTTGCCACGCTAGACCTGACGTGCCGAGTACTGTCCTTGTTGTGTGGATGTTCAGGGGCTTGCATTCTGATTTGTCCTTGTTGAGTTTGTACCCTGAGACCTGGGCGTACCTCTCAATTGTGTCTGTCAGTGCCTTGATGGATCTCTCGGGGTCTTCTGTCATTATTAACACATCATCTGCGTACGCCGCCAGTTTAAAATTTTCTCCTCCTATTGGCACCCCCGCTATATCTTCGTTAGTTCGTATCATTGTTAGGAGCGGTTCTATTGCCAATAGGAAGAGGCCGGGTGAGAGAGGGCAGCCCTGTCGTGTGCCTCTGCCTAAGTTTAGTATGTTTGAGGTGCCTCCGTTCACAACCACTCGCGCCTTGGGGCTGTTGTAAAGCGCCATCACCATTCTCCTGTAGTTGGGTCCTAGCCCGAACTTCCCCATGCAGTGATCCAGGTAGGGCCATGAGACTCTGTCGAACGCTTTTTCGGCGTCTAGGGCTATCATTACGGCCGCTTTGCTGCTCTGGGCCGAGTGGTTGATTATATGGCATAGTAGTCTGGTGTTGTCATGGGACATGCGGTTTTTGAGGTACCCTACCTGGGAGTTGTGTATGAGTTTAGGTAGGTAGGCGTTAAGTCTATTGGCTAGTATCTTCGCGTATATCTTGCAGTCTACATTTATGAGTGAGATCGGCCTGAAGTTCTTCGCCTCTGTCATGTCTTTCCCTTCCTTTGGTATGACTATTATATTTGCCTCAGCCATTGATGGGGTCATGCGTCCTTTGAGGACGCACTCCTCGAATACCTGTTTCAGAGTGGTTTGGAGTGTTGTCAGGTGTTGTTTATAGAACCCAGCTGTGAATCCGTCCGGCCCTGGAGCCTTGTTCTCTTTGAGACCGACCGTGGCCTTCTTTATCTCATCCTCTGTGACCGTGAGCTCTAGGACGTCTCGTTCTCTGTCTGTTAGTGTGGGTGTAGCTATGCTTTTGAGCAGTTCCTCGCCCCCATCCTCCTTTAGCGTGTCATCTTTTGTGTATAGACCCTCATAGAAGTCCCTAAATACCTCGAGGATGTCCTTATTGGCAGTCTGGGCCTTGTTGTGCTTGTCCTTGATTGCCCCAATTGTGTGCTGTTTTTGTTTCCCTTTCAGGTAGGTTGCTAGGTTTTTCCCCGCTTTGTTGGCGGTGCAAAGGTTGATTGATTTGTATTTGTTGATCCAGGTCCCTGCTCTCTCGCTCAGTATCCTGTTGAGCTCATACTTCCGTTTGGTTAGCTCTGTGAGTGTGTTATTGTCTTCCAGGCTGGCTATGTGGCTGTTCTCTAGTGTTTTGATCTCTTTCTCTAGGTCTGCGATCCTTTTGTTCCTTGCTTTGTTCATTTTCCCTTTTATTGTCATTACTACCCCCCGTATGGTCGCTTTAAGAGCATCCCATAGTACCTCTCTAGGCGTCTCTGGTGTGTCGTTGATTGTCAGGTATTCTCGAATTGCTGTGTCTATCTCTGCCTTCGCCCCTGTGTGTTGGAGGAGGCCGTCGTCAAAACGCCACCTGCGTGTTGGCTTCTCGTTGTGTCTGCCTGATAGGGATAGGCTTATATGTGCGTGATCTGATATCGTTCTGGGTCCTATCTCTGTGTGGTCTATAAGGTGCGTGTGTGTTCCTGACATCAGTATGTAGTCTATCCGACTGTAGGAGTTGTGGGGGTTGGAGTAGAATGTGTATTCCCTGGCGTCCGGGTTGCTTAGGCGCCACGGGTCCTTCAGGCTCAGTTTCGTGCACAGGTTCCTGAGAATGTTAGGGCTAGTGGTTGTGTGGCGTCTACAGGGGTGCTTGTCTATAGCTGGGTCCAGGACTTGGTTGAAATCTCCGGCAACAATCAATAGATCTTCCATTGGTAGGTTGTGTAGCTGGGCACCTATCCCCTCCCAAAACTGTTTGTCTTCACTGTTAGGGCCGTAAATGTTTGCGACGTGGTAGGTCTCTCCTGCTCGCTTGAGGCTGGTCACTAGTGTTCTGCCCTGGGTGTCAGCTTGGTAGCTTGTGAGAGACAGGTTCGAATTCTTGCTGATTAGTGTTATTACCCCATTCTTCTTGTTCTGGGCTGGCGATCCCACCACCTCCCCTATCCAGTTAGCTCTTAATCGCAAGATGTCTGCCTCTTCTAGTCTGGTCTCTTGTAGCACATAAATGTCGCTTTTAAGTTTCCTTAGGTGGTCGAGCACCTTCCTTCTTTTAACAGGGCTATTTAGCCCTTTGACATTTAGGGAGACTATTTTGATATCTGACCCTATGCTATTCTGCCCGTTATGTGTCATTAATGCTGCTTTGTGTTCGCTGTGCTGGTGGGCTTCCCTTAGGCTCGTTTGCTTCTCTAGCCATGTGCCTATTTATGTGTTCCTGTTTCCTTTTGCTCCTACTTGGTGCAAGTGTGAAAGAGAAATAAAAGATGCAAGAGATGCAGAGAAAGAAAAGATAGTCAGTAAGCCCATGTACAAAACCTCCCCCCCCCCATTTCCCCTCCTCCCCCCTCCCCCACTCACGCCTTCCCACCCCCCGCCCTCCCTTACTTGCAAAAAGGGTGTGCGACGACAAAGTTCCTCTGCCCGCATCATCCCTGAGGTAGAGTTGGTTATATCTTCGACAGTTGTGTTCTTCCATGTTCGGGTCTCTTTTATGTCCTTCAGCCCTTCAGTCTCTCAGTCTCTCTCTGTAGCCTGGGCCTTTCCTACATTTCCATTTGCTGTATATACGCTGTTCTGTGCATCTTGTCGGTCCTCACTGTTCGCCTCTTTACTCTGATTGTTCGTTTAGCGGCGACGCGCTCCTCTTTGCTGCCCCTGGGCTTTTGTTCTCTTCCATGTCCTCCACTGCTGGACCTTGCAGATATCGTTTTAGGGCCTCTGGGCATTCAAAAAACATCGTCTTCCATTTGTCTGTCACCTTGAATTTCGTCGGGCTAACAAAGCTGAACGTGGCTCCTCTTCTTCGCAGGGTGTCTCTTTGCGCCAGGAAGCCTTTCCTTAGTTCCACTGTCGGTTTCGAATAGTCTTGGGTCAGTACTATCTTGCTGCCGGCCCATGTTAGATTCTGATTTTTCCTGGCGAAGGCAAAAATGGCCTCTGTCTGATTTAGTCTCAGAGGGTTGCAAATTATCGCTCTTGGGCCTCTACCTGTGGCTGGTTTCCCTGCTGGTATTCTGTAGGCCTTTTGTACCTCGAAGCCTCTTTGGAAAGTGATACCTGTGAGTTTTGGGATCATCTCCTCCAGCATGGCGGCACAGGAGCCTACCTTGTCTTCAGCTCCCTCTGGCACTCCCAGTATTCTTATATTGCCCCTTCTAGCCCTGTCGTCCTTCTCCGCTAGCTGTTTTTGTACAGCCTGTGTGGCTGTTCTCAGCTCTGCTATAGCCTTGGTGTTTCTGCTCGTTTCATCTTCTACCAGGCTTACTCGGCTTTCTGCAGCTTCTATTCTTGTGTTTGTTTTGTGAAGGTCCGCTCTGATGGCCGCCATCTCCAGTTGCATGTTCTCCAGCTTGAGTTTTGTCTCTCTTCCCACCTCATTGCCCTCGTTTACCTTCCGCAGGATGGTTTCCAGCGTGACCGGCTCGCCTCTTGCTTTGGTCGGGGACCCTTGGTTGTCAAATTTTGGTTTCTTCTGCTGATCACCTGCCAGCTTCCCGTCGCTGCCTGCCATTGTTCGGATGCCCCTCCTTGACAGGATGTTGATCAGCCTCCCTCCTGCTTGCACCACCTTGGGTGTACTCGTTGTTTTTACTTTTGCAGCAGTGGGTTGGACAGCTTGTCTGTATCTGCTTGGCTCTCCGATGTGTCTTGTTCTTGTTTTTGCCTTTGGTCCAGCCAGCGTGCTGGCTGCCTGGTTTGTGGCTTGCACGGCCACTGGTTCACTGGTTCCTTTTTTTAGCTATCTCGGCTACCTTTGAGGGGGGTTTGCTGGGGTGCCTGGGCACCTCTGTGTTGTCGGGCTAGGTGTTTCGCATCCCACTGCGGCTCAGCGGGCTTATGGACTTCGATGTATGTTGTCTCTGTCTCTGTGTTGCTCGTGGGACCGGATTTATGGGCTTCTCAGGCTTAGGGTGCTCGCTTCTGTCTTCTGCCCCCGCTGCCCGTTGTCTCACCGAGGCGGTGTATCCCGCCTCACCTCAATCGCGGCTTTGGCATGTCATAGGGCTCTATATCGCGCTGTTTCTTGTGTTGCGCGGATCGCCCTTTGTCCGCCCCTTGTGCGGCCCCCCTTTCCTGATGTTGCCCCCGCACTCGGCTTGCGTCGGTATCAGTGCTAGTTTGGCCCCTTCCCTCTTCGTTCTTGCGGCCTCCGGTGTACTCTTCTGTTGTGGCTGACCGTTTGTCTTGCCTTTTGTATCACTCGTTATGCTCTCGGCTTCAGCGTTGCAGTGATCTCGCTGCTCCTGGCGTGTTAAACATTCCGCCCCCAGCGCTCACCTGTGGTGCTCTTGCCGCCGCCCTTCACCTCTCCCTTGAGCTTCGCTGGGTTCCGCTGGCGCTCTCTGGCATTCGCCCCCTCAGTCTCACCGTCTCTCTGCTTGGCCGCTATTGCTTCCGGTTGACTGGCTCCTCACTTCCGCTTCCGGGTCGCTTGGCAGCCTACCTCTCACCTTCCGCTTTTAGATCGGGGAAGACTTCCGGTAATGGCGCCTCGCCTCCACTCACTTCCGGTTACCTGGCGTCGACCCTCCGGGCTTGGCTTTGTGGACGTTCCGCTTGCAAGGTATGGGGCACTTGCTCTCCGCTCCTTCCCTCCGCACTGCAGTTTGGCTTCTTCTCTGTGTTGTCGTCCCTTTGGGCGGTTCCCGCTGCTAGCCTGCTGGCCTCGCCCGCTCCAGTTGCGGGTGTGTTTGGGATTGCTCAGGTCACTCAGGTCAGCCTCGGAGGTGCCGCGGTCGCGTCTCCGACGCGGAGGCTCCTTCGTCTCGCTCCGTGTTCTCCGCTGTCCTTCACTTCTCGCCTCACACCGCCATCTTGCGTCACGCTGTTGTTGCCTGCCCGGTATGTTCAGGGGCTGATTTCTTCGCCGTTGTTGCGCTTCCCGCTCTTCTTGCACGTCGGTTAGTTGCGCGAAACCTTCCTACACCTTGTGCATTCTCTTTTGTTCCTGGATTGTCGGTATTGTCTTGTTTGGCTGGTGGTTTTCCCCTCAGGGATGCGGAGCTGCCGGACCTAGACGACCGTCTCCATTGCCGTCCAAGCCACGCCCCCCACGGGGCCTGGACTTTAACATGGGGCTAGAACGTCCAGTATTTGAGGCCAGGGGTTGCCCCAAGAAACATTTCCAAATCTGGAAGAGATGGGCGGACTACAGGGGCCTTCTGCTGGACCCTCCAGCGCCACGGGCCACCGACGCTGATCGCATACATACTGACTCTGGGTGAACTGGTACACACGCTGCTATTGAGATCGCTAGGCTCCTCTTTCTGGACACTGTAGACACCGTGCGGGGTGGGGGTGGGCACCGGGTGGGAATACTGAGGGTGGGAAAATGGGGGAATGTTGATTGAATGTATTGGGATCCGATACTTTTACATGCACACTGCCTCTCTGACTCATTGGGAGCGGTGTTTTTTTGTATTCTGTCAACTACCAAAAACGAATAAAATTTTGTTCTGGAAAAAAAAAATCCCAATACTGGGTCTAACGCCCAAACATCGTTCGACCAAACCATGAGAACAACGTGAACATACTTCACAGTCAACCGGTGCTACCGCCTTTGGGGGAAGGTCACTAACACCATCAACAGTCGCACAAGTGCAATGAGGCTTTCAGAAAAGAGCCCAGAACGTGCACCGGGCCTGGGAGCTCAACCATCTGTTCCCACCCATCAAAACGGCATACAAGGTCTGTAATGTTCTGCCAGTCAAGTAAAGACACAGATAATGGATTATAGCTCTACTATCCAGACAGGCAACCCATTAGGAAGCCAAGCATAGCCTACAAGGCAAAAGACAAAGGGCCAGATGTAGGTAGCCTAATACCGGTCGGTAACGGCTGAAATTACCAAATTTTGGCCGTTACCGACCGGTATTAGGCTACTGAGATGTAGGTGGCGTAAATTGCAAATTCGGTAATTTACCGATACGGTATTTTAAGGAATCTGTAAATTACCGATTCCTTAAAATACCGAATCGGTAAATTACCGAATTTGCAATGTAGGGAGCACTGAAATGAGTGCTTTTCCCATTTTAGGATTCGTTATTTACCACCAACTATAAGTTGGTGGTAAATAACGAATACCTTTGAAAATGCAACTCTGTGCATTTTCAACTGTGCCATGTGCTGTACCACTTCTGCACACAAGCACGATTCAGGGGTGCAACAGGGTGTCAAAGTGACACCTTGGCACCCTTGAATGTGTCCCCCATTTTAAAGAATCGGTATTTACTGATTCGGTAATTGCCATTCATTACTATGGGCCTCCGATTCGGTAGTGTTTACCGATTTTTTTGCTACATAGCATTTACCGATTCTATAATACCGAATCGGTAACATTCGGAATTTTGAAATCTGTAAATGTACTTTACCTACATCTGGCCCAAGGAGTCCGCCAAGGCCAGAGGATCTTTGCTGAGTCGTGAAGTCGCTGAAGGGAACAGAGCCATGCTACCATCTGAATCATTGTCCGTATTTATTCCCTCCAACGGGCTAGAGCTGATCTCTGGGCGGGATGCACGAAAAGTGGAAGCAGCATGGAGAGCCCTCCGCCTGCCCTCCAATACTTGCTGACGGCCCAAGGAGCTAGAGATCGAGCTCTGCATGAGAATGTCCCTCTTACGCCTCTGAGGGGGACGCTGCGGTTTGGGCAGTGAGGAGTCCATGCTTCGCATAGGTTGGACATTGGGGAGCATCTGGTCCAGCCAATCCCAAGCACTGTCAGTGGTATCAAAAAACAAGGAGCGCTGGTCATGCATGATTTTCAGTTCTGCGGGGAATAGCAATGCAAATGACAGGCCCGCTGCTCAAGCCCGTGCCTTCACCTCCATAAAGTAAAGTCTTCTGCGCTTGACTGCCAAGGTGTAATCCGGAAATATTGAAATCCTAACGTTATCAAGTTGTAGAGGACCATTTTCTCTCGCTCCCTGTAGTACATGGTCACAATCTGTCATTTAAAATCCTAGCCAGGATGGGACGCGGGGCAGCACCTGGAAGGGGGCGCCGTGTGGGGAGCCGGTGCACCCTCTCAACCGTAAAAATGTGCGGAAAGTCCGGTGGGGGCCACAGTTGTCTTTAACCAGTTCTCAATATACTCCGTAGGTTTGGTAGCTTCCTTCCCCTCCGGCAGGCCCACGATTCAGAGGTTATTCCGGCATGCCCGACCTGCATCATCTGCCCCAGCCTGGAGCGAGTCAATCTGTTGACGCATGTGCTGCAGTTGTTCTTCGTGCGCCTTTACCTGAGGTACCTTGGTGTCAACCTGCTACTCAGTCGCTCTAGCTCTCTCGGCCAACTTCTTATGGTCATCTTTCAGCAAGTTGAGATCCACTGAAATGATGCTCAGCTGCGCCTCCAAAACGGAACGGGAATCTTGAATCTCCCGCAAAATCATGTCCAGCTTGTCCACGGAATCGTTGGGCTCCACAGATCCCTCTGTCTGATGGGACAGGACGGAAGACTGACCTGAAGGCGGGGAGTGAGATACTGCCCTCCCGGACCGCGTTTGCACCCTAGGCCTTCCCTTACCCATAGCCGGAAGCGTGATCGGCCAGGCAGCGCACCTCCAGCCACAGCAACAGAAGACCAACCAATATATTACAGCCAGCGGAGAGTCGCGTCGGAAGCACCAGCAACCACCATCAAATAACAGCACTGGTCCACAGCAAGGAATCCACTCAGTGCAGGCAGAAGGGCTACCCAGACACCATAGTAGGGCATGGAAGCGGTTAACCAGTATGACAGCAATCCCCTCCTACTCTTCCGAGGTATAAATATAGGGAATGGCACCAGCAAGGTTTCATTGAGATTCTGTGTCACCAGGTCCGAGCAGCTCAAGTAGATTCCAGCGTAGCTTGGCGCACCCACAATCCCACGCAGGGCTTCAATCCCAGGCGTATGGCAGGCTCAGCTCACCACAGGCCCCCAACACCGTAACAAGCAGCACCAGTTCAAACAAGGCACCACAACTGCCACCCAGCGTGAGAGGACCCTCACTCAAGGATCCTGTCGCTACCACTCCCCAACTCCCATCTCATGCGGCAGGACAAGGGAGGCCACCCCAAGCAACTCACACAGTCAGCATCTCCAGGAGAAAAGTCCAAGTAGCACCATGCGCAGGGAAAGGGGTACAGATTCCAAGCCCCAGCTCTCAACCGTAGCATCCTTTGCAGTCTCACCTCAGCAGCAGGGGGGGGTGCACCACTCCAACTCTGCAAATCATTCCCCCAACCTGCAGTCAGTTTATGGTGTACCAGGAGTCGCCAGGGAGCCACCACCAGCTCATTGCGCAATACGGCCTACAACCACTCGGGACCCCTGCTGGGGTTCCTCCTCCATGATCAGCCACAGCAGCCCCACGCTCCGGTGCAGCACCGTTCCCCGCAGGCAGAGGCATGAAGCTGATGCTGGCCAGTACGGCCAAGCAGTGCCACTCTCAGCGGGACAGACAGGTATGGCGCCGCTGGGGCCCAAAGCCAGGGACTCATATGGGCACCACCGCCAAGCCAGGGTGCCTGCAACCCGGCCTGTGCTCAGGGTTGGCCATGGCTCCCGTCATGCAGCAGGCCTCAGGAAGGCCAGAAGTCGCTGCTGTTGTCAAGACCACACCAGGATTATTGCGTCGGATAAGTGTCCCAGGCCCGGAGCTTGGCGACCTCACGACCGCCATCACGGGCTGCAGAACACGCCCCCATTTTGTCTCTCTTTATATGTTTGTTACTGTCTATTTTTTATTTCAGAAAGTGCAATCGGTTTCTTGGCAACAAGAGCAACCACTTATTTTTGATTGCACTATTTCACTATTTTTCACTTTCACGTCCTCTGGTTAGGGTGGGCCTTAGAGCACCCATACAACCGATGTTTAGTCCTTCTGGTCCTGATGAATGCATGGTAATTTACACCACTTGGGCAGAAACATGTCGACCCCACCCCATGGGAACCAGCTGAACAATTAATTCAGCTATTGTTTCCCACACTTTGTTTTTAGTGTGTCTGATTGGCCGTTTAATAAAACTTTCTGAGGCACAATTCAGACATTTTTAAAACACTTAATCACACCATCACCTATTACCACAAAAAACCAGCTCCGCAGTAACTCTGGTGTTGCAGCCGGGGACGCACTCGGCCTCTCCCAGTGGGACCCGATGATGAAGTATGGGTTGGTGAGTGAGGGCTTTCTTCAAGAAACTAGCGAGATTCTTCATGCTTGCTTCTTTTTTAAAATACTCTTTTGTTGTTTATACAATTTAGACTGGGGGACCAAGAGTGTTCTATTTATACTATCCCTCACTCTCCTGTTGATACTACTTTCTGCTTTGTAAGCAATTAGGCACCAATTTCCTCTAGGGTCCTTCGGACGCATAATAGTGGCCTTGGGAGACTCTACATATATTGTTTGAGACATTGGCTTATGGTCATACCTAGTGATATTATAGAGGATAGCACATTATACCTGCTCAATATTTAGTATTGTTTCCATATTTACAGTCCAATATGGATATTAAATAGTACAAATTGAGATACTTCCGGTCTTTACCACTGTGAATACTTAAGAACTGAATACGATGTGGCCCGTTACTGCTGCGACTGGCTAATTATGATCTAGGAGGTCAGAAAGTAAACCAGCCGGTCATTCCAGCCAGCCATCGATGGGTTCTAAGAGCCCGTCGGCCAGACAGAAGCCGGCCAGTAATCTCAACGGAGGGCCTTTCCACCCTTGTAATTACGATGCACGGTTTCTGGCATGGTTTCCATCCCGGCCTGTCTGACATGGAAACCATGGCAGAAAATATGCTTGGGGTCCCCCAGCAGTGCCCCCTTGTGCTTGCAGCCTGCTGGGGGGGGCGAGGGGGCACCTATGGTGTCTCCCTGTTGATCCCTGCACCCTGTGGCAGGCACCTGGATGCAGGGATGAACTGCACCTCCCTTTTCACAATGCTAGCTTCAGTTAGGGCCGGTTTATGGCCGTACCCTTAGCTCCCATTTAGAAAAGGGAACATGCGACCGAACAGTGTTCATTAGCATTGGAATGAGCCAGCCGGGACCGCCGACCGGAGGTTGGTCAGTCCCAGGAATGAGACCGTTTCGGGCGGACTGAAGTCCACTCGACACAGTAATGAGGCCCTAAGAGCGGACTTTAGTTCAATATTGCCACTGCGCTTTTCTCCCCCCCCAGGTGGAGACTAGACAGTCCCTCCATGATTTCGACTATTGTTTAAATACGATCCCTAAAATGACGCTTATGCAGAATGCCAAAGTACCCAATACTATGCAGGATTGCCATCCAACAGGTATGTGTATTTGTTCCCTGGTAGTGGAGGATTGCCAATTATAACAGTATCAGTTATGACAACTCTGTTGAAATTACACCCTGCATCATTTAACTATAGGTAACCCATAAATGTATACACACTTTACAGGAGTTAGTACACGCTGGTTCCGGATATTGTAATTGAGAGTTTGTTCTCCCAAAAGTGGATTGACCGCCGAGTGTCAGTAATGTTTCCCAACACCTTGGGGGTGCGCACACCATCAGTTATTTGTGGTTGTGCAGTTTTACCATGAAATGGGGTTCTATATATTATTTCCTGCTAATAGTGGCTAGATTGCGGATGACTGTCATTACTCCAAAGCTTTGAGTGTGGGCATTCTCCACATGGATATTCCCAGCTTATACACCTAATAGAAAATACATCTTAACCCCTTCGACGCTGATGACGAGCTGGGCTCGTCATGAGGTAGCCTCCTGCTACGCTGATGACGAGCCCAGCTCGTCACGTAAAGTGCGCTTTCGGAAATCTCAGCGTACGGGCGGAATTCCGCCCGCACGCATGCGGTTAATGGGTTGCTAAGCATGTACCATAGTTACACATGCTTTCAGAGCATGCTATGGTCATGGGGGAGACATTCCTAATATAGTGCACGTTTAATTACAGATTCAGACACCATAGCACATATGGCGCTAGGCTCCACTTCAGCCAGGGAGGCTACATAAGGTAAGAACTTATTACTTACTATCCAGTAAAGAGCGATGACATTTAGCCATTCAGATATTTGGACATAGGTCATCATTATCATTATATTCTTTCAGATGAAAATGGCATTGTAACATTCTAGATTGACTCGCCAACTATTACCTATATTTCACGCTTGCATCTATATCAAATAAGGTGAGTTATACTCCTCTTACGAGAAGCATGACATCTACTTCAATTAATAGAATTGGTCATGCTCTATTGTGCATGAAATAGAGCAATCAGACTGACTTGAAATGAGGAATCAGTAAGAGACACTCCATCACCCACCGTTTACTGCAACATTTGTTTATCCTTGCCTCTGAAAATGTTGTTTTTTCTTAATACTTATTTCTACTTTCTTTTCACTTCACGAAAACACAGTTGCTATGACCCTGTCATGAAGAACAAATAATATGACAGTTTAGAAGTCCTTCTAAACCCTAACACACTTGGGAGGCATGGTCTGACCGCCAGCCGACAAGGACGTGCGAAGCTGAAGCTCAGTCGAAAACCCTGCACATTAGAGCCAAATAGGGCTAGATAGATGCCCCCCAATGTACAGATGCATGAGGGGCAAGATTCAGCAATAATCGGAGGCTGAGATTGTTGGCTGGTCTTGGCCCTTGGTGGGGCATGGGGCCTGGTGTGATGCCTCAGTGCCAAAACAGGGAAGAGACGGAGACCGTCCCAGTATTGCAGCCACGGGCATGGAGTAACGCTTAAAGAGTCCGAGACATGGATTTGTGATGTATCTCCTTTTTTTTACCCTGCAAACCCTGATCTACGAGGCACGGCCGCTAAGAAGCAGGCTCGCGAGGATCTGGGACATGCTCATCACTGCAGCCTGCCGGAGGATGCGCTTACCACGAGGCAGGTATGACAAAAGCAATTCCTGGGGAGACGGCGACTGGAGCCACACTGCACGGAGAGGTAAGTACACCCAGGGATCACTCCCCAGAGACCCCGTGGTGACAGGGGCCACGGGTGAGCCTGTGGACTTGTCATCAGGCTGTGTTGGACCATTCCCCTGCCTGCTCCGACATAAGCATACACTGCTTCTTCTCTAACTTCTGACCAAGCTGCAGCCAAATCCAGCCGATGTGTACATCTTCCCAAAGACCCTAAGTAGTGCAAATTGCCATTCGACACAGTCAAGAACCAAACGCAAGAGCAATTGCAAGACACGACTGATGAAGTAATGTTGGGAGCCGCGAGAGGAGGGCCTTCCTCAGAGACAGAGGCGCTGATGACGTGGCTACGCTTAAGCTTTAAATTGTTAGACAGATAGTTTGATGTACTAGATAAAAGGTTGGATACACTGGGGGAGCGAATAGTTTGTCACAACACCGGATGCACACGGTGGAAGGCAGAATATCAGATCTTGAAGATGGTGTAGAACAAACCACTAGGAAACTCGAATGAATGGAGAAAGTCATGAAAACAATGGCCATGAAGAGCAAAGACTTGGAGGTGAGGAGCAGGCGGAATAATGTGTGCATAGTGGGGGTGTCTGAGTCCACAAATACTGAAAGACTGGACCAATTCGTCAAGCCGCTATTGATAGATCTGTTCCGGGGTGAACATTTTACATCCACGTTTATTGTTGACGTGCCCACCGGTCACTCGGCCCGCGTCCAAATCCTTGATGTCCATCCAGACCTAATCTTGCTAGGCTCTTCAACTTTAGAGACCGCAACGCTATTTTGAGACTGGCAAGAGAAACTGGCACACTGTCCTGGCAGTGATCCTCGTTATCCATATTCCCTGATTTCACAATTCTAGTGCAAGAAGCAAGGCGTAAGTACACCGAGGGAAAAGCAACACTTTGAAATCTGGGCCTCAGATATGGAATGTTATACCCAGCATGCCTCAAAGTCGACGTCAATGGCAAATCACACATTTTTGACAGCCCACAGTTGTCCAGAACATCTGAAGACAATACTCTGAGAAAAGACAAACCCTGAGGAGAGGTTCCCCTAGTAGATCGCCGCTATACATTCACTCTAGGTCAAGCGTTGACCTCTTCCCATCTGGCCGAACATGAGACTCCATCCATCTCATGCTCTTTTACCCTGGTAGCTTTTAATAATATGGCCACTTTGCACTCTTTTTTGCTCTCTGTTGGTGACTGGGGGATATTTACGAGATGCAGCTATGTAACATTTGTTCTGATTTCATAATTACAAGGTGTGGGGGACCGATGTGGCGTTGCCGCCTCCTGTGATGTTCATGACTACATTTTGCTACAAGCCTTTAGTGCTTAAAGAAGTTCTGAAGTTGGGAGATTATTTTCTGGGGATCGTACCTGGCAGAAAGCAAGTTTGGAAGGAGGAAAGGGGATGGGAATGATAGGATTGGTGTTTTAAGGGTGTTGTTTCTATTGTTTAAATTCTCGGTGTCCCTTGTAATTCTTGCCAGGGATGCGCGCTGCCATGCTCAACATTACACTCAATGGCACATCAGGTGTAGATATCACATATTTGACTTGGTATGTGAGGGGACTGAATCACCCGTGCAAGTGTAGGCAGGTGCTGCAATACATCCGGCAACACAAAGCTTTAATTGTGTTTTTACAGGAAACACACTTAGCGCCCACAAGCCCTTCTAAGTTTGCCTCTGCTTGGTGTTTACATAATTTCTTCTCAAATTATAGTTCGTATTCACGCAGGGTCTCCATATTGATGCGCAAAACTTTGCCATTTAAGCGGACGTCCACACTTACAGCCACTGAAGGGAGATATCTGCTGGTCACAAGGCACCTAGCGGGACATAGTGTACTCTTTGTCAATATATATTCCCCGAACACAGATGACCCCACCTTTTATCAGTGATTACAATCACAGATGTATCTAATTGACAAGGACCATATATTCCTGAGGGGCAATCTTAATATTTGAATGGACCCCAACTTAGATAGTATCGCCATGACCCCTATCAACAGACCCCGATCACACAAGAGATTACGGGCACTTTGCAAAACATATGTACTGCTAGATGCCTGGCGACAAATAAACCCCCAAGAAGCTGCAAATACACATCACTCAACACAGCACACTACTTGGACGCTGCTAGATTATTGGCTTTTATCCAGCTCTCTTCTCCCACGGGTGCAGACCGTGAGGCACTTATCCCACCCACTATCGGACTTTTCGCCTGTTCTCATGGCTGTACGAATTCCGGGGTTGGGAAGGTTTGAGCGACAGTGGTGCTTTCCCAACATGGCGCTGTAGGACACCACATTATGGACGGAACTGAGAACTGCAATTACTGAGTATTCTGACCTTAACGAGGGTTCGTGCAGTTGTAGGCCACCTTCTGGGAGGCCTTCAAAGCGTATATTAGAGGGGTTTGTATCGTTAAACAAACAAGAGAACACATTTAATTCCTGACTTTTGTCTTTACAGCACCTGTGGACCCTACTATATGAAAAGTACCTCAGATTAGCGTTTTTGTAAAAGTATAGTTTTATTTTCACTTTTACCAGCAGAGTGACTTTACATATTGTTGGTCCTGACGAATGCCACGCACCTACTGGGCAGTTAAGGCAGAAACATGCTGACCATGATGACCACAATATGAAATATAAGAAAATCCATGTCCATGTTTCACAAGCTTGTTTTTAACCCTACCCATTGGGGGCCCAGAATAAAGTTAGTTATACCCACCAAGAGGTAGTATTAATCCACTTCTCTTTAGATAAATACTTACACGCACTCTGCTCCTCCTCCCCTATTGGAGTGCAAATAGGGTTGACAAAAAAATAAACCCTCCCGCTCCTCACCCTAGGGTGAGTCGTAGCCCACACTGGGTACCTTGCAGTCCCAGTGTGAAGAGGCGACCCAATGATGAAGCATGTCACACAAGGGTGAGTGAGGGTTCTCATCTTTAAAAAGCAATGCTTCATCACTAATATCCTGTCAAACCCCTGATTCTGGTACCATCTGCTTCATACATTTTGTGAGTTTTGTTTAGGAGTAGTAGGCGAGTGGTGTAAAATACTCCAAAAGACCCTAATTGGTGAGATACCAAGTAGTTTTAATTACCAAGTCGAAAAGGCAGTAAACTGCACACACGCACTGCAGTGGCAGGCCTTAGACAGGATTGAAAGGCTACTTCTGTGGGTGGCACAATCAGTATTGCAGCCTGCTAGTAGCATTTAAAGGACAGGCTTTGGGTATATGGTATACCACTTCATAAGGGACTTACCATCCCAACAAATATGGCAATCTGTAATACACCAATGTCATCATGTTTAGGGGAGAAGCAAATGCACTTTAGCAATGGTTAGCAGTGGTAAAGTGCTCAGAGTCCTTAGGCAAACAAAAAGGATCAGCAAAACGTGGAGGTAAAATGGGAATAAGTCCAGAGAAAGACCACCTTAATGATGCCAGGTCTAACACGCTGACTGCCCAGTTCTATAATGAATATGTGGAGGTACTGCCCCTGCATGTATTGGCTATGTACAGGGAGGCACAGAGCAAGGGCGGCCTACGCCCACCGCTAAGAGAAGCATTAATAGTCAAAAATGTTAAACTCAACAAGCAGCCGAATCACTGCGATTCATGTAGACCCTTCTTTAAGATAAACATTGGCAATAAAATACTCACTTCCAAGTTCTTAACCTTATTGATAGACATTATCTGGCAGGACCAGTCAGGCTGTGCCCTGGGTCGCTCTACCACATATAACCTACACACTCTTTGCACTGCTTCATGGACTGAACCGGCAGCTTCCGATAGCTGTGGCCTTCCTAGGTGCAACAAAAGCATTCAACACCGTGGAGTGGCACTTTCTATTCGCCTTGCTCCAGAGACCAGGAATCAGCTGATCCTCCCTCCAGTGTATCAAAATCCTTGGCCATTAAAAGATATCATCAGGCCATACGGGTTGAGCGTGCTGCCTACTTTGCTAAAGAGATTCAGTCTAGTACCAATCCAACTAAATGTATTTTTAAAATACTCAATGATTTTAAACTTAGGAGAATTCCGGCAGCCTCTGTTATCTCGTCTAACCAGCACTGGGAGGACCTGGCCACCTTTTTTGTAAAAAAGGTAGAGACCATATATAAGTCTTTGCCTTCGACCCCTGCTTCTCCCAGTCCTGTACCCAGATCCCCTACCGCCCATGCTCTCATGACCTTTCCTTATGTAGATCAGGATGAGCTCTGGCTGCTCTGAAGTAAAATTAAATCTGGCTTTCCGACTGATCCTCTTAAGCCAGATCAGTTTCTGAAAACTCTGCCTGTGATTTTGGCACCTTTGTGTCAGTTGATTAATTCCTCTCTGTCTATGGCAACGGTTCCGAGGCAGTGGAAACAGGCTATGGTGGTTCTCCCCCTCAAAAAGCCGTCATTGGATCCAGCAAAACCAGAAAACTTTCGCCCAATCTCTTTGCTACCATGGGCAGCTAAAATTACCGAGGCACATATCAACTCCTGCCTCACGACATTTTTAAACACCAATGGAATCCTGGATCCTACGCAGAACGGTTTCCGCCCAGGGCACAGCATGGAGACAGCTCTCCTTGCTGTGACTGAACATCTGCAGACTGTTCTAGATGAGGGCAATACTACGGCACTAATCCTGTTAGATCTTAGTGCCGCATTTGATACGGTATCCCACCCGATTCTCCTAAATCGCCTGGAGGAGGCCTGTATCGGTGGCTCTGCCCTGAACTGGTTCAGATCATTTCTCTCTGAAAGAACTTTCCAGGTGTCTGCTCCACCCTTCCTGTCCCGTGTTCAGTCTATTGGCCAGGGTGTGTCTCAAGGCTTTGCCCTGAGCCCCGTACTTTTTAATCTGTACGTTCAGCCTCTGGCCATGATAGCTAGGGACAGAGACCTCTCCATCGTTTCCTATGCCGACGACACGCAGTTGGTGGTTGTCCTCACTGACGATCCCACGCAGGATGCCCCCAAATTTAGGAGTGTGCTGGCGGCCGTCGCGGAGTGGATGACCACCAACAACTGCCTCCAGATTAATGCGAATAAAGCTGTTGGTGGGTAAAAACATCAAACTCTGGAGTGAGAATTGGTGGCCGGACACCCTTGGGAGTGCTCCTCCCCCTAAGGTGGTGGTGAAGAATCTAGGGGTTTGGATGGATTCTGCCCACAGTTTTCAGGGCTATACTATGAAGATTGCTGGCACCTGCTTCGGTCTATTACGAGGATTGAAACCCCTTTTCGGCAATATAGATCCATCTATTAGGCAATTGATTGTCCACGCAGCCATTTTGTCTAGGCTAGATTATGCCAACTCGCTCTTTTTGGGGGCAAATAAAGCCGAGATCATGCACATCCAGAGGGTCCAAAATGCTGTGGCCAGAGCCCTGTTAGGAATTCCAGGAAGACGCCCCACCTCAGGCGCAATTTGTCACCTACATTGGCTGCCTGTAGCCAGGCGTATAGAATTTAAAGCTCTCTGCCTGGCTTTTAAAATCCTGAAACTCTCTTCCCCAAGTATTTTGACCAGCATACTGGTACCATATACACCTAATCGCCACTTGCGCTATCTGGGGTCTTGTCTTGCTGTTGTTCCACGGGTAAAACGCATGCATGCTGGGGGACGGTCTTTCCACTGTTTGGTAGCTAAACTGTGGAATTCCCTCCCCTTGCACATCCGCAGCCTGGAGAATTATTTGACATTTAGGAAGGCTATAAAAACTCATCTCTTTCTTGCGGCTTAGGCTCTAGTGTTTGGTCTGACTTCCTATGCGTAGACTTTGTGTCAATGGCACCGTCTCTTTCTCAATAGCCATCAACAGAGGCACAAGTCAAGGATGCCTAATTTCCCTAATCCTATATTCAATTGTGATTGAGCCGCTCATGGCCCTCTGGCAACAACACCATGCTGAACTGGGCTTGATCTTTACAGCTTTACACAAACACAAGGGAACCCAAAAGGTATGGCAAAGGGACCTTGGGCAGTAACATATTATATAAGACAGTGGTCCCCATTATTGGAAACAATGATCTGTAAAAACAATGATCATACACTTGATAAGTGAAATGTCTTTTGTCCAGCCGGACAAGAAATTTATTTTCAATTGATCAGAAGAAAATTTATGAAAAAATGGGAGAACCATTCAGTGTCAAGCGGGCACAGCCGTGACCCTTGAAATACAAGGTAAAAACAACAAAGAACTGGTGGCCAAAAGGGCTAAGCAAAAGTTGCATCTGCATACTTTTAGTCAGTTGTTACAAATTTTGAATTATATTACATCACACCACTGCAATTGTCAATATTTCAATCATATATTGCATTTGGGGGTTCTGAGGTCGACGACGTTTCGATGCCGTATTTGAATCTAGGGCATCATCATCAGGACAAGGAATAACAAATGTTGTCTTAACCATTAATTACACTATGCCTTTAGTCACAATACTATACATAAGACAGTTGCATACAAAAGAGTGGGGAAAAAGGAAAAAGAAAAAAGATATACATCAGTTTTAGGCATGTTACTACGAAATTCCATAAATAATGTGAAATGGTGAAAAGGTGAGAACCGGCGAGTGAACATTAAAAACGAAAATATCAAGCCGCACGGGTTCGAGAGGACCGTGTAGAGTGATTGTGAAAGTGAGATTGTTACACGTTTGGTTCATTTCTAATAACCGAAAGGTCAGAGCGTGTGCGAGGCTATGCGTGATGGAAAACAGGTATTTCAGAACATTGCCGGCAATCGTGCAGATTGAAACTAGATTATTTCGTGAGAGTTGAAACTCCGTACTGTTGGCTACTTGCAGCATGCAGACTATAAACGGCGGCGGCTGGAAGGCATGCTCGGAGTGATTGAAGAACCTACGTGTATGGTTTATTCATGGGCAGTTAATTACATGCGGCGTCTCGAGGGTTGATTGTTGTATCTGGAAGGATAAAGCGCCGACATTTAGCCACAATGTGCGTGTCAAATAAAAAGTGAGGGTGAGAATAAACCTTGTATTTACCATAACGGAGTTGTATTAGCAGGAAGGACAGTTGTCCGTGCAGGTTGGGAAAGAGCGCAGTGGCTCGGATAGAAGGCGGCTCAATGGCTGTATCTGGGGGAGGAGATGTACAGCTGAGTTAGTAGAAATGGCGTGGTGAGATAAAAGATCCCACAAACGGTGCCTTGAATAGGCGGGGAATTGGACTTCCTTGTGCACCTCTCGAATCGTAGCAGCAGTGGCACCGGATGAGTGAGAGACTGGTCTGCCATGAAGGCTGATAAGTCTCGTGGTTTGTGGAAATGGTGAAGGGACTACACGGAATGAAACATGTTCCAGGATACTGGCGAACATGGCGGCCATTTTGCAGTGGTGTAGTTGAGGATCGTGGTGCAAGTGCCCGTGATAGTGGTGTAAAAAACGGTGCGAGTGATTAAAACGGAATACATTATACAGATCATAGATTAAAGCGTTATTGATGGGCATTACAGTAGAGAAGTCCAGTCTTCTTGCCGATTAAGGCCATTTCTGATGCTGTCACATTTCAAAATCCAATGGAGTTCCTCCTTGTTAAGCAAATGTGCCATGTCTGCCCCTCTAGGGGGTGGTTTAATAATTTAACCACTGTCCAGATGAGGTCTTTTTCATTGTGGCCCATTCTAGTGAAATGTTCCACGAGGGGTGCGTTTGGTGTTTAACATATGATCCTGCTGCGATGTTGTCCTATTCTGAGTTTCACCTTTTGGCTTGTTTGTCCTATATAAATAAGCATGCAAGGACATAAAATAGCATAGACCAAGTTCGCAGAATTACAATTGGAAAAATATTTGCGAGCATATTTAATGGTACCATATTCAAAATATTGGCCCTCAGTAGTCGAGTCACAGCAGACACAATTACCACATTTTTTATGTCCCGTAAGAGGTGCAAGGTCCCATGCATCATTTATGGTAGTTGTCAATGGTTGTTGGGGGAGAGCTGCCCTTACCAAGTGATCTTTAATGTTCTTAGCCCTTTTAAAGGCGAACATTGGACGCTCTATTGTCAGTAGGCTGGCATTCACGACCGGCCAGTGTTTTAACACACTTTTTCTGACGGCATTAGACACTGGTGAAAATGTGGTGACACAAATAAGCCTTTCTTGGTCTGTTTTTTGTCTGGGCTCTAAAAGGGTTTCTCTTGGACAGTACCATGCCCTTTTCAGGGATCAACGCACTAATTTTCGTGGGTAGCCCCTGTCTCTCAGTTTTTTACTAAGGACTTTGGCTTCAGTGAAATAATCCTCCTTAAAATAGCAGTTACGTCTAATACGTAAAAACTGGGAAAATGGGAGGGAATCCTGTAGCGCTCGTGGGTGGTTACTGGTGTATTCTAACAGAGTATTGCACTTCGTAGGTTTGCGATGTAATGAGGTGTTAAGGCGTACCTCAGTATGTTTAATTTCTAAGTCCAAAAATGGGATGGAGTCTTTACTGGAGGACAGAGTATATTTGAGACCACCACTGTTGTTGTTCAGCCAATGTTGGAAACTAGTGAAGTTGTCCGAAGATTCGTTCCAAACTAGAAAAATGTCGTCGATATACCTTTTCCAGAGGGAGATGCCGGTGAGAAAAGGGTTCGACGTATCTAGAATGTTGTTAGTTTCTAGGTGGTCCATGTACAAGATAGCCAGGTTTGGGGCAAAAATAGATCCATGGAGGTGCCCCTAACCTGGCCATAGAACTGTCCATCAAAGAGAAAAAAGTTTTTGGTCAAACAAATTTCTAGTAGCTGAAGGATAAACATAGATGGAACATTATGGGGGCGCCTGCGTGTTTCTAGAACCCTTTCAATAACACGCAGGGATTCGTATTGAGGAATATTAGTGTATGATGACTCCACATCCAGCGTGCACATAGTGCTGGATGTGGGATCAAACGGGTAGTCTTCTATTAGGTTTATCATTGCCAAACTGTCTGATATAACAGATTGTATCAGGGACAAATGGTTTAATGAAAAAATCTATATAGTGGCCAAGTGGCTCTAGAACAGAGCCACAGCCCGAAACAATGGGGCGACCTGGAGGAGACAAAGGATTTTTATGGATTTTCAGGAGGCAGTAAATTATGGGGGTCCTAGGTGATTTTGTGTTGAGAAACTCAAACGCCTTTTTGGACAAGAAGCCTAAGTCGCAGGCTTCTGTGGTAACTTTGTTAATCAATTCTTGAATTTCACTGGTGGGATTACAAGGCAGTTTACAATACTGTTCCCTGTTATTAAGTTGACGTAGTATTTCGCCTTTGTAGATTTCAACGTCTTGGATTACAATGCCTCCCCCTTTGTCCGCGGGTTTTATAACCAAGGACTGGTTATTTTTGAGGGAGGTGATAGCTTTTTTCTCATCAAGAGAGATGTTGTAGGGCGTGAAAGACCTCTTGCTTTCAAGTGTCATTAGGTCTTTAAGAACACGTCTCTCAAAGGTGAGTATCTCTGGTGGAATCATACCCGCTAAGGGAAGAAAATTAGATGGAGGCTTGAAAGGGGTGTTGACAGATTTAGGTAAAGTAGGATTGAGAATAAAAAAACTTTGTAACCTAATCTTCCTGAAAAAACGTAAGAGTTCTGTTTGTACGTTCTGAAAATTAGGGCGTACTGTAGGGACAAAGGAAAGTCCTCTACTCAAGAGTGAGATTTCATTACTGGACAGGTTGTGTTCAGTGAGATTGAAAATTGGGAGAAGACCACTCTCTAGTGTATTATTATTGTCACTAGTAGTTTGATCAGAAGACGTTACCACCGGTAGTGCTGGCGGGGTGTAAATCGTTCTCCGGGAGGATTTGGTGGTTTGGACCATGTTTGTGGTTGCTTGCCCCTGCCTCTCGGTTGGCCACGGCCGCCTTCTAAAAAATTGCGGTTAGAAGGGCCGGGGCTATCGCTTTGGTCAGACTGTCCTGAGGAGTCAGCTGAGCTATCAGTGAATCCTACGTATTGTTGTCTTTTATTGTACCTGCCCCAAGGTTTTTGGTTTTGAGGACCGTTGTATGGACGATTAGTATAGTAATCTTTAGCCAAATAAGGATATGCTCTTTCTTGGCTGAAGTTCTTTATATCTTTCTTAACTTTAGTTGTTTTTTTGTTTAGTTCGATTTTATGGAAGTCTTCAATAGTTTTGTTTATTTGCTCGAGAAGTTTGTTGGTTTCAGAGCTGGTGTTGGCGTCTTTTATTTGTTTTTCGAGATCAGTTATTTCAGTGTTTAATTTTTGGAGCTCTTCGGTAGCAATATCAACTCCAAGCACCATCCAGTGCCTGGAACAAGTAGTGCTGATATAACTGAAACCATTCAGGTATTTGGGGTTGTTAGTAAAGACCCCTGGTATGTTGCGTACCTGTAGACCCAAGGGAATAGTATTAGATCTAAGATAATCTGTAAGTAATCTGATCATTAAGGTTAGGCGTACTTCTTTTTTCTTTAATTTCTATAAGTCAGCCACAAGTGATGTACCAGACCCAGCTGGTGCTTCTACTGAGTCTGAAAGGAGGGACGGACCCCCTATGATTTTATTAATGTATTCCAAGTTATATAAGGGTGGGTGAGGGTCAGACATGCCTAAAGGGTAAACACAATGGAAGAAAAGTACAAGACGGGGGTGGGGGGTGGGGACGGGGTGAACCCACTTGAGAAAAGGGGCTAGGATTGCCTGAATCCCTTGCAATCCGGCGATTGCGCTAAGTAGTTTTACACAAACACAAGGGAACCCAAAAGGTATGCCAAAGGGACCTTGGGCAGTAACATATTATATAAGATAGTGGTCCCCATTATTGGAAACAATGATCTGTAAAAACAATGATCATACACTTGATAAGTGAAATGTCTTTTGTCCAGCCGGACAAGAAATTTATTTTCAATTGATCAGAAGAATATTTATGAAAAAGTGGGAGAACCATTCAGTGTCAAGCGGGCACAGCCGTGACCCTTGAAATACAAGACAAGACAACAAAGAACTGGTGGCCAAAAGGGCTAAGCAAAAGTTGCATCTGCATACTTTTAGTCAGTTGTTACAGATTTTGAATTATATTACATCACACCACTGCAATTGTCAATATTTCAATCATATATTGCATTTGGGGGTTCTGAGGTCGACGACATTTCGATGCCGTATTTGAATCTAGGGCATCATCATCAGGACAAGGAATAACAAATGTTGTCTTAACCATTAATTACACTATGCCTTTAGTCACAATACTATACATAAGACAGTTGCATACATAAGAGTGGGGAAAAAAGGAAAAACAAAAAAGATATACATCAGTTTTAGGCATGTTACTAAGAAATTCCATAAATAATGTGAAATGGTGAAAAGGTGAGAACCGGCGAGTGAACATTAAAAACGAAAATATTGAGCCACACGGGTTCGAGAGTGTGGTAAATAAATAAATAATACCTCTCTTTTTGACTAGACATATATCATAACAGATAGCTCAATAAATAAGAGTCAAGATTCGAGGTAGTAGGAGTTTTGCAGGTTTAATACAGCATAAGGACAGGAACAGGACAACCTGCACAGGAATAGGATGGCAGGGTGACAGGGCCCAGCAGCTGCTGGGGCTGGATCTGGGATGAGCGCGCTGACTTTTAATAACAATACATGAGCATATATACATAACGCAAACACATAGCATTACATTGCAGTAGGCGTAGCAGTGGGTGGAGCAGAAGGCGTGACGCGTAGCAGTCGCGAAAGATAAGGGCGAAAGTAGGTGTAACGGGGCGTATACATAGACATGTGGTGCAAACGTAACAGAATATGTCATGAATGGGGCGGAAACCATGGAGGGGGCTACCTAAGGAGCCGGGACCTCTAACCTGATGGTGCGCGCAAACTAGCAATGACGTATCACTAGGAGAAGCTGGGGGCTATGAACTCTGTGCTAGGAGCAGAGACTGAAGTCTGGAGGGTCGGAGCGACATGTACCTAAACCCTATCTAGTATCTGATGTTTAGGGAACATGTTGATATAAACTAGAAGTCAAGAGGGGAAAGGCTAACAGACTCTAAGACTGGAGCATGCATTATTCTACATGTAGTGCGTGATGAAGAATATTAAATGACCATTAAATACAGTATTCTCTAACATGGAGCCCTGAAGACTAGACAATGACGGAAACTATTGATGCGATTCAGTAGCTTTAGGAATGCAGGGAAGGAGGGCTGAACTGATAACTGGACTCATAACATACTTTTGGCAGACTCAGAGGCAGAGCCAGGCTGGACCGGGCCCTGCGAGGCAGGAAGTAAGTGAAGGGTCGAGGATACAGGTGGGGGCTGTATCGCTCCTCAGCGAGGCTTCAGGAGACAGGAGCTGAATCTAGTGTCCAGGCCCTTTTGAGGCCTAGAAACGGGGACTTTATAATGGAATAACGTGCACACTGAGAAACGTGGCAACGTAGCTTTACATAGGCCTGATATTCGTATTATTCACGAGGACTGGAAACTGACATACTAGAGGTGGACACAACTGTAATTGCGTCATTAATCGGACATGGGGAATGCATATGCATATTTAATCATGCACACATAACATATTATGGATGACACGTAGGGACACAGAACATGGCAAAATTTACTTTTCCACATTCCCTCCTTGTCACTACGTTTCCATCAGGAAACATCAATATTCATGATACCATCTATCATTTCATACAGTATCATTTGCTCATCTCGAATTCTCTTAGAACGGGATTTAGAACGGGACTTGGGACTAGGAGTTATACTAGGAATACAGGATGTAGCACACATGCCGCAAATCGCAGGGCCACATTGTATACAGAGGCAGCAGCTGAATATGATCGCTACTGCTATACCTAGAAAGGACAAGACTTTCCATCCCCATGCGGAAATTATATTCCAGAACCAACCGGACCATGTCCAGGTGCCTGGATCTTGGTGTAACAGATGGGCAACTTTATGGAGTCTGGTTATAGCTGAATAAACAGACGGCGCGTTATTTGGAATGAAAATGCAGCAACTAGATCCGATGACTCTACAGGCCCCGCCCCTATCGGCCAGTATGACGTCAAGGACGAGACGATTCTGTAAAACGACAAATCTCATAGCAGATTGCTCTTCAGTTAAGTTACCTAGAGCAGAGGCAGTCTCATTTACTACAGCTTCAAGGGTTCTGGTTAATCTACGGATTAACTTACTATTCTGGATAGGTCCTATAAAGAAGAAGAAACCTCTATTGAAATCTGTATACTGTTCTAGAGTAGTTTCAGTATAATCGACAATTGGGGACTCCCTTCTATGTCTAATGTGTACTAGATGTGTGTTTCTATGATAATCAGGTGGGGCTAGGAAAACTGGTGGCAGTAGGAAGGCAATGTAACAGGTTCCCTCCCAATCGAGGGGCAGACGAACATATGCAGTTTGACCACAAATAAAATAAGAATGACGTGAAGCTTTAAAGATAGATTTCCCACTGTCACTATACTTGACAATAGTAGTACAATCACTATGTCCTACATGTACAGAACCATTATTTCGGACACATAATTCGCCTTTGACTGGTAGTACTGAAATAGCAGGTAAGTCTGGAGTAGTATCAGACTGAACATTCAAGACCATGAAATTCGACGAATAATTACCTAAATTATACACTTCATTCTCTAGATCTAACCCTGTTCGGTGAGGGAGACCTTGCTTGTCTGGGAAACATGTACTGTTAAGGAAAAACATATCTGTTGAGGATGACGTTAACGTGGACCATGCCCCACACGAACCATTATGTGAAAAAGGATAAGGAAAGAGTGGCAGAACTCCCTTCGGTGTCTGGAAAGGGGGGAGTCGACCACACACCCAACAATTAGTGGCATTGCTGGACTGGTGTGAGTAATGTAACATGCGGATAAATGAGTTATTACGCATGGCGAGGCGGTAAGAGAGTTCATGAGGAGGCAGATCACTAAACGTGTGCTCTACTGTAGCATTAGCAGACTTATTTACATGTGAAACTGGGAAACATAGGTAAAATGCATAACTGGTGCAGGAAATCATAAGGCTGGAAAACAATATGAAACATAGAAAAACGATACATCGGATTGAGTTTTGACTAACTCTCTCACTATGGGGGTCTATTTTATACATGTCAGAAACAGTCTAACCGTTTCACCTAGGGGAGGACTTAGACAATCAAACTGACTGACTTATTTTACTAGACCTTAATTTCTGTTTATACTCCTGCTGCGGAGTTTTCTCTAACAGGGGAGGGGTTGTAACAATGTCTTTTGCGGGACAGTCCTTGAGAACAATGCCTTGGCAATCCTTCAAATCCTGGGAAATGTTCTTTAAGACGGGTTTCAGTCCATTAAAAAGTTTAACATGAGAAAGGTGCACCCAGCCCTTGCGTCCTTCCAACTTCACGGCTGTACGGGTGGTGAGGAGGACCTGTCGGGGCTCTTTCCAACGAGGCTCCAGCGGACTTGATCTGTCAAAGTTGCGGACCATCACCATGGATCCTGGGACGATTTCATGCGGTGCCACCTCGGTATTGTCTGGAAATGCGGCGGCAACCTGTGAACGACATGAGTTGAGGGCAGACATCAAGGAAGCTAGGTAATCTGTCAGCATATTACTTGAAACATCGGTAATACTTCGGGGTCTAGGAGTACCCCACATGTTAGGGGGGCGGCCGAATACGACCTCATACGGGGACAGACCTGATCTGGAATGCGCAACCATGCGCATATAAAATAAAGCGACTGGCAGGGCTACTAGCCAGTCCACACCCTTCTCTTTACACACTTTTGCAATACGGATTTTCAGAGTCTGGTTATGTCTCTCAACGAGACCGGCTGCTTCAGGATGGCGTACACAATGGAACTTCCACTGGTACCCTAACAAAAGGGAAACGTGCTTCATTAACTCTGAGGAGAATGGCTGGCCGTTATCAGAATATACGACTCTAGGGAGTCCATAACGGGGGAAGAATTCACGAACCAACTGCTTGGCAGTGGTCGCGGCTGTGTAATCTGGGACTGGATATGCTTCTGTCCATCTGGACAAAGCGCATACAACTACAAGGACATACTTGAAACCTCGACATCGCTCCATCTGAATATAATCCATCTGGAGGACTTCAAAAGGGTGGTCAGGGGGCTGGAAACCACCTTGTTCCACCGGGACACTTTTACCTGGATTAAACTGACAACATATCATACAGGTACGGACTTTCTGCTTAGCTGCAGCTCGTAAATGCTTGTTGAACCAAATGTTCTGGATACTATCTAACATAGCTTTTTCTCCTAAATGTGCTGGACTATGTGCGGTATTAATAATGACTTGAACCATAGAGTCGGGGAGAAACCATGTGGCTCTACCCTTTGTTAACCATCCTTGATCTGTCTGGACCCCTCCTTGTTCGGACCATTTCTTGATTTCATCGGGAGTAGCATGTAACTGGATATCTATGACATCTTGAGTAGGGTCCTTAACTGTCATACATGTAATCGGATCTGGGGCATGTGTCTGTGTCGGATTAACTTGAATGTCTGGAGTCTGTGCTGTAAGCTTGGCTGTGCGATCTGCTAGATCGTTACCCTGGGAAATAATGTCAGTGACTTTCGTATGTGCTTTGCATTTCATGATAGCAATGGATGTCGGTAAATGTATGGCATCTAACAGAGCTTGAATAAGGAGACCATGCTGAATCTTGGTTCCATGAGAAGTCATGAAATCTCTCTCCTGCCAGAGCACTCCAAAGTCGTGTACGACTCCAAATGCGTAGCGTGAATCTGTGTAAACATTAACTCTCTGGTTCTTGGCGTGTATACAGGCTTGTGTCAGAGCAACTAGCTCTGCTGCTTGAGCGGACAGGGTATCAATACGGTGTGTTTCAATAACTTCAGTGTCAGTAGTCACTGCATACGCAGCGACTAGTTCTCCTGTACTAGTTCTCATACATGAACCATCCACATAAAGTGTCAGGTCGGGGTCTGGTAACGGAGTATCTGTCAGATCTTGTCTTGGCTTTGTCGTAATGTTAACTACTTCCACACAGTCATGTGGGTCAGGATTTGAATTAACTGATGGTAACAATGTAGCAGGATTTAAAATGTTGCAGCGTCTGATTTCTATGTGTGGCTGGAACAGTGTCAATTCATAACCTGTTAAACGTGCAATTGTCAAGTGCTGAGTTTGTGTTCGGTTTAGAAGAACTTCCACGGAATGTGGAACTTGTACTGTCAAGGTATGTCCTAAGACTATGGAATCACTTTGTCTGATAGCTAGTGCTGTGGCTGCAACTGACTTGAGGCACGCAGGCAGGGCCTGGGCTACAGGATCTAATGTGCTAGAAAAATAAGCACAGGGCTTGTATTGTCCTGCTTGATCTTGTGTGAGAACAGATAATGCTGTACCTTCACGTTCTGTGACGAAAAGTGTAAAAGGCTTACTGTAGTTCGGTGTGGCTAGAACTGGAGCTTGACATAAAGCTTTCTTTAACTCGTTGAAACTCAGTGTATGTTCAGATGTCCAAGGGAGAACAGTCGATGCGGCTGCCTCCTGTGTCGTTAACTGTATCAGTGGTTTAGCTAGAAATGCATACTGAGGAATCCATTGTCTACAATAAGAAGTAAGGCCGATAAAGGCACGTACCTCCTTCTGGGTCTTGGGCTGAGGAAGACTCGCTATTAACTGGATACGGTCTGGTGTCAACTGCCTACCCCACTTGGACAGTAAGTGTCCTAAGTAGACCACTTGCTGGACACAGAATTGAAGTTTAGAAGGGGACACCTTGTGCCCCATCTCGGCTAGGAAATACAAGACTGTAAGGGATGCTTGCTCGCAAGCACGTTCAGAACGGGCTGTGATCAGTAGATCATCGACATACTGGAGCAGGGCAGTGTCAGTTGGCATGTGAATGTTGTCAAGTTGTCTCTTAAGTGCTTGACTGTAAATACTAGGACTTTCTGTGAAACCTTGAGGAGCGCGTGTGAACATATAGCTCCTTCCATTTAAACAGAATCCGAAAAGGAACTGGCTGTCTGGATGAATAGGAACACTGAAAAATGCGTTCTTGAGGTCTATGACAGTGAAGAACGTGGCTTCGGAATCAATGGCTGTCAATAGGGAAGAGATGTCTGGGACAACTGGGTACTGAGGAATAATACATTTATTAAGCTCTCGTAGGTCGATCACTAATCGATATACTGGGGGTGCATTTGGATCAGTACGTTTCATAACTGGAATGATCGGAGAATTGCATACGTTGGAGTCAGTTTCTACAACCACTCCTTGAGCGATGAGCTCGTCAATAATTTTGGATAAGGCTGCTACAGCCTCGGGTGGCAATCTGTACTGTCTGATTCGTGGTAACACTACACCTGATTTGAGAGTCACACGATAGGGTGTGATTTGCATATAACCTACATCAGTTGGACCTTGCGCCCATAAATGCTGTGGAACATTGGACAGTCTTGAATCAAAATCTCGTAATACATAGTGACCCTTAAAGTCACGTAGGAACAATCGTATTCCCTCTGGGGAACAGCATATAACTGCACCTAACTCTTTCAGTGTTTTAATGCCTAATAGATTTTCTGGACATGACTTAGTAAGTAACAGATCAGTAGTGCGGGACAATGGACCTACTTCTAGAGTAACTGGCTTTGAAATCTCATTTACGATAGGTTTTCCTGAAAATCCAAGGGAAACATTTCTTGAGCCTGAGAGCGGAGCCCCTGGAACTTCGGCGTGACTAATTGTGGTCCTACTTGCCCCTGTATCAATCAAAAACTTTCTGTCTTTCCCTAATACTTGACTGTGAACATAGGGACCTTCTTGATCTACAGGTATCTCGATGAGAGGCAAGCCTACCTCCCTCTCTAGGCTGTTTCATGAATACTGCTGGTACTCTGGATACTCAGACTGTGCATACTGGTACATCTGCGATGTAACATGCTGTGTTGCAGCGATAGGCTGCGGTACTGTAACTATCTGTTGTGCATTCTGTGGCTGAGGAGTCTGTGAAACTTGCTCTTGTCTAGGCGGACGTGGTCTTTCTTTAGTCTTACCAGTAGCTATGTTGTGTTTCAGAACTGCACACTCATTTATAAAATGACCTGGCTGTTTACAATAATTGCAGTTCCCTTTAACGGGAGCTGCAGGATGACTGGCTTGATTCGGACCCCTCTTCTGACTGTCTTGAGGAACAGATTGTGCAACTAGTACTTTCATTTTCGTGTCTTTCATACGTTTTCTCTCGTGTTCTTGCTCTTCCCTGATTCTATTCTGGTGGTACTGAAGCATCTGCAACATCTGGGACGGGGTATTAGCTTGCCAGGTACTCTCGACTTTCAGAACTCGATTTTTAACTTGTGGGCTTGAATTCTCGACTAATTTAGTAACAAAGAGATGAGGGTATGACTCGCTACTTGTCTTGAGGCCACTATTGATGCTAAAGCATTTTTCAAACCTAGAATAAAAATCACTAATGTCTTCTTCTTGTTTCTGTTTACAGGCTGAGATTGCATCCCAGTCTTCCTTTTTCGTTGTTAATAATCTGGGTAAAACTTGAATCAATAATTCTGGTAATTCTTTACATTTCTCTCCTAGACCGGTACCTGGTACACGTGACTTATCTTCTGCTTCTAGAACTGTCCAATCTATCTTTTTCTCTCCCACCTCCCATTCTTTTTCCTTTAGCTTTTCATACACCCCTGCGGGCAACAGGACCTTTAACATTTTAATGATATCTGGGTAAGTGTATTCTCCCATACGGAGCATGTCTTTTAATTCTCTATGGAACCCTGCTGGATCTTTGTCATGACAGGGAATTAATTTCTTCATTTCGAGGAGTTCCATCTTTGTAATCGGGGTGTAAACAAACACTCGTTGCATTTCACCGTCCTCTGTCTTAACTGGATGCACTTCTCGTAACGGGTTCTGTCTTTCCATGTAAAATGGTTTACTTTCTGGGGGTGAGACATGAACAAAATGCGGGTTCAGAAACGTTCTATATTTGTGGCGCTGTTCTAGAATGACACTAATTAAATCGGTACCTAAACCTCTCCATCTATACTGGAGTAACTCGTTCAGGACATCATGTAACGGACCTGGATCAGAGTGCTGACCCTCATACAAAGTAATGAGGTGCTGGATCATATACATACCCACCAGTCGCTGCTCGGCTGGGGGCAATTTCAGAAACATTTGTGCCACTATTTCGTCTGGAAAAGTGGTAGAATCAGTAATCCATCGGACTGCTGATCGGGCTAGTTCCTGTTCATGCATGGTACTTAACTCACTGTAACCGATTCGTGATTGTAGAATGTGATCAGTAGCTTGGAACACTTGTTCTAGGGAACCTTGTTCTGGTGCTGAATGATGGAAAATTGACTTGTGTTCTAGGCGTAAATGGCGATCTGGAAATCTAGATTTTCCTACATACGCTATTCTGGCGGTATTCTCGTCCTCTACCTCTTCAGTATCAGAGTTACTTTCTTTCTCGCTTACTTGTGCTGCTTTACGTTGTTCGTGTATCTTTATTATTTCTCTACGGATTTTCTTGTACATACTCTCCATGGCACTAATGGTATTGTGCTTACCCTCGGCTATATTATCACTCCATTTTGTCAGGGTTTTCATTTCGGCCGGATCTTTAGACGGGTAATCTTGTTCTCTTATTAGACAGTTAATTAAAAACTTTAATATCATACGCTGGATCTCAGCTTTCCTTTGAGACATGGCATCACTAATACTTTCTGGATCATCCCCTGTACGGATGAAACGATATATTCTGTCTAGATCTTCTTTCATATTGGGTAGGGTGACTAGATACTCGGTCACCCTCCTTACGCGTACTGAATATAAAACCATATTATTCTCGCCTGGGACTGGGTCATAGGCACATTCGCCAAGGGCTTGCCTGATTTCTGCAACAGACTTATTACTCTTGGGAGTACGCTGTGATGCTTGAGCATGTAATTCGAGTGCTGATAAACGCTTGCGTGGCGGCGGGGTTTGAGGAGGACCTCCTCCTGCGGCCCCTAGACTAGAATCGTCGACTGATATTCTTCGTGGCGGAGCGGGAAATTGAAATGCTGGCTGGACCGGGGGTACCGTAGCAGGTACTGCATGGGGTGCCCCGGTGTCTGGAGGAGCAGGATGTGCCTGATTTACAGGGACTGGCGGAGCGCGAACAGGATCTGCATATTCAGGGACTGTGTCGTCCAGATAGGACGAAATAAAAATATCAGCTGCGGTCGGTTTGTGACGTAGCTTGGTCGGAACTAGTGGTGGCGGGAAATTACTGGATGCCTCCGGGGTCGCTTTTGGCAAGCCCTCGGCAAGAAGAGGGTACATACCCTTAATAAGGGCATTCCTCTGTCTGTCTGACTGTTCGGCTTTGACTTGTCCACCTATCTCGATTAATTCTTTTTCTTGGGCTCGCTCTAAGGATTCTCTACTTAATTCTGACTTTCTGATTTCTTTTTCAGTTCTTTTATGAGCTTCTTTACGCCATAACTCGATGGCATCTTTCTGTGACTGTCTGGCTTTCTTTTTCCATAATGCTTCTTCTACTCGCATGATGCATTCGGCATCCCATGTACCCGATACGGGCCATCTATACTTTTCTTCTAACTGTTTGGTATACTCTACCCATAAATCTAGATACAATATGGCACTTATGCCATGTTTCTGATACATAAAGTGACCTGGACTGTCCCTGGGCGGGACGGGAACTGCTGCTTCCAGCAGACCCTTTCTAGTTTTTAACTGACGTAACTTGGAAAATATGGGCATGACTGAACTGTAATCTAGACACAATACAATACACAATGAACACGATACTTATTCCCCATTCATACCACGACATTAAAATACATGAAAAACATTTAAAAATAACAATTCGAACAGAATACTACCTGGAAATACTGAGAACAGAACACATAAATTTTCTCGAGAACAGAAACTGACTAGAACAGAAACTAGATGCACTGCTGAAACAGTACGAAACTTACCGGTCTCATAAAGAGACACGTCAGGACCCGCATCCACCGAAGTGGGCACTTCGTTTGTGGGACTGTGTACCACCAACCCACAGACCAGAGTCAATTTAAATTGACCCTGTCTAGATACCACCCCAGTAACGGTACTCACCGGGCAGCAAGAACGGAAGGCCTCAGACTGGACTGGACTGCTACGACGACGGACGACGAACTTCGGACTTCGGACTTCAGTTACGGGTGGACCTCCGGATACCTCGGACCTTGGACTCTTGGCTTGGGCTCTGGTCGGGACTCGCCGCGTTCCTCCACCGTCTCGTCTGGATGCTGGACCGCCTCCTCCGTCTCCTCCGTGGGCCTGAGGGATACTTGAGCAGAAATATCTGCCACTGCGCAGAAGAGTTCCGTCACGACTGCAGAGGGTCAGGGGGTCGGCGTGGCTTCACCGACGCGTGGTGAAAGGGCAAGTCCCTGTTCGGGCGCCATTATGTGGTAAATAAATAAATAATACCTCTCTTTTTGACTAGACATATATCATAACAGATAGCTCAATAAATAAGAGTCAAGATTCGAGGTAGTAGGAGTTTTGCAGGTTTAATACAGCATAAGGACAGGAACAGGACAACCTGCACAGGAATAGGATGGCAGGGTGACAGGGCCCAGCAGCTGCTGGGGCTGGATCTGGGATGAGCGCGCTGACTTTTAATAACAATACATGAGCATATATACATAACGCAAACACATAGCATTACATTGCAGTAGGCGTAGCAGTGGGTGGAGCAGAAGGCGTGACGCGTAGCAGTCGCGAAAGATAAGGGCGAAAGTAGGTGTAACGGGGCGTATACATAGACATGTGGTGCAAACGTAACAGAATATGTCATGAATGGGGCGGAAACCATGGAGGGGGCTACCTAAGGAGCCGGGACCTCTAACCTGATGGTGCGCGCAAACTAGCAATGACGTATCACTAGGAGAAGCTGGGGGCTATGAACTCTGTGCTAGGAGCAGAGACTGAAGTCTGGAGGGTCGGAGCGACATGTACCTAAACCCTATCTAGTATCTGATGTTTAGGGAACATGTTGATATAAACTAGAAGTCAAGAGGGGAAAGGCTAACAGACTCTAAGACTGGAGCATGCATTATTCTACATGTAGTGCGTGATGAAGAATATTAAATGACCATTAAATACAGTATTCTCTAACATGGAGCCCTGAAGGCTAGACAATGACGGAAACTATTGATGCGATTCAGTAGCTTTAGGAATGCAGGGAAGGAGGGCTGAACTGATAACTGGACTCATAACATACTTTTGGCAGACTCAGAGGCAGAGCCAGGCTGGACCGGGCACTGCGAGGCAGGAAGTAAGTGAAGGGTCGAGGATACAGGTGGGGGCTGTATCGCTCCTCAGCGAGGCTTCAGGAGACAGGAGCTGAATCTAGTGTCCAGGCCCTTTTGAGGCCTAGAAACGGGGACTTTATAATGGAATAATGTGCACACTGAGAAACGTGGCAACGTAGCTTTACATAGGCCTGATATTCGTATTATTCACGAGGACTGGAAACTGACATACTAGAGGTGGACACAACTGTAATTGCGTCATTAATCGGACATGGGGAATGCATATGCATATTTAATCATGCACACATAACATATTATGGATGACACGTAGGGACACAGAACATGGCAAAATTTACTTTTCCACAAGAGGACCGTGTAGAGTGATTGTGAAAGTGAGATTGTTACACGTTTGGTTCATTTCTAATAACCGAAAGGTCAGAGCGTGTGCCAGGCTATGCGTGATGGAAAACAGGTATTTCAGAACATTGCCGGCAATCGTGCAGATTGAAACTAGATTATTTCGTGAGAGTTGAAACTCCGTTCTGTTGGCTACTTGCGGCATGCAGACTATAAACGGCGGCGGCTGGAAGGCATGCTCGGAGTGATTGAAGAACCTACGTGTATGGTTTCTTCATGGGCAGTTAATTACATGCGGCGTCTCGAGAGTTGATTGTTGTATCTGGAAGGATAAAGCGCCGACATTCAGCCACAATGTGCGTGTCAAATGAAAAGTGAGGATGAGAATAAACCTTGTATTTACCATAACGGAGTTGTATTAGCAGGAAGGACAGTTGTCCGTGTAGGTTGGGAAAGAGCGCAGTGGCTCGGATAGAAGGCGGCTCAATGGCTGTATCTGGGGGAGGAGATGTACAGCTGAGTTAGTAGAAATGGCGTGGTGAGATAAAAGATCCCACAAACGGTGCCTTGGATAGGTGGGGAATTGGACTTCCTTGTGCACCTCTCGAATCGTAGCAGCAGTGGCACCGGATGAGTGAGAGACTGGTCTGCCATGAAGGCTGATAAGTCTCGTGGTTTGTGGAAATGGTGAAGGGACTACACGGAATGAAACATGTTCCAGGATACTGGCGAACATGGCGGCCATTTTGCAGTGGTGTAGTTGAGGATCGTGGTGCAAGTGCCCGTGATAGTGGTGTAAAAAACGGTGCGAGTGATTAAAACGGAATACATTATACAGATCATAGATTAAAGCGTTATTGATGGGCATTACAGTAGAGAAGTCCAGTCTTCTTGCCGATTAAGGCCATTTCTGATGCTGTCACATTTCAAAATCCAATGGAGTTCCTCCTTGTTAAGCAAATGTGCCATGTCTGCCCCTCTAGGGGGTGGTTTAATAATTGTAACCACTGTCCAGATGAGGTCTTTTTCATTGTGGCCCATTCAGTAAAATGTTCCACGAGGGGTGCGTTTGGTGTTTGACATCTGATCCTGCTGCGATGTTGTCCTATTCTGAGTTTCACCTTTTGGCTTGTTTGTCCTATATAAATAAGCATGCAAGGACATAAAATAGCATAGACCAAGTTCGCAGAATTACAATTGGAAAAATATTTGCGAGCATATTTAATGGTACCATATTCAAAATATTGGCCCTCAGTAGTCGAGTCACAGCAGACACAATTACCACATTTTTTATGTCCCGTAAGAGGTGGAAGGTCCCATGCATCATTTATGGTAGTTGTCAATGGTTGTTGGGGGAGAGCTGCCCTTACCAAGTGATCTTTAATGTTCTTAGCCCTTTTAAAGGCGAACATTGGACCCTCTATTGTCAGTAGGCTGGCATTCACGACCGGCCAGTGTTTTAACACACTTTTTCTGACGGCATTAGACACTGGTAAAAATGTGGTGACACAAATAAGCCTTTCTTGGTCTGTTTTTTGTCTGGGCTCTAAAAGGGTTCTCTTGGACAGTACCATGCCCTTTTCAGGGATCAACGCACTAATTTTCGTGGGTAGCCCCTGTCTCTCAGTTTTTAACTAAGGACTTTGGCTTCAGTGAAATAATCCTCCTTAAAATAGCAGTTACGTCTAATACGTAAAAACTGGGAAAATGGGAGGGAATCCTGTAGTGCTCGTGGGTGGTTACTGGTGTATTCTAACAGAGTATTGCGCTCCGTAGGTTTGCGATGTAATGAGGTGGTAAGGCGTCCCTCAGTATGTTTAATTTCTAAGTCCAAAAATGGGATGGAGTCTTTAATGGAGGACAGAGTATATTTGAGACCACCACTGTTGTTGTTGAGCCAATGTTGGAAACTAGTAAGGTTGTCCGAAGATTCGTTCCAAACTAGAAAAATGTCGTCGATATACCTTTTCCAGAGGGAGATGCCGGTGAGAAAAGGGTTCGACGTATCTAGAATGTTGTTAGTTTCTAGGTGGTCCATGTACAGAATAGCCAGGTTTGGGGCAAAAATAGCTCCATGGAGGTGCCCCTAACCTGGCTATAGAACTGTCCATCAAAGAGAAAAAAGTTTTTGGTCAAACAAATTTCTAGTAGCTGAAGGATAAACATAGATGGAACATTATGGGGGCGCGTGCCTGTTTCTAGAACCCTTTCAATAACACGCAGGGATTCGTATTGAGGAATATTAGTGTATAATGACTCCACATCCAGCGTGCACATAGTGCTGGATGTGGGATCAAACGGGTAGTCTTCTATTAGGTTTATCATTGCCATACTGTCTCTGATATAACAGATTGTATCAGGGACAAATGGTTTAATGAAAAAATCTATATAGTGGCCAAGTGGCTCTAGAACAGAGCCACAGCCCGAAACAATGGGGCGACCTGGAGGAGACAAAGGATTTTTATGGATTTTCAGGAGGCAGTAAATTATGGGGGTCCTAGGTGATTTTTGTGTTGAGAAACTCAAACGCCTTTTTGGACAAGAAGCCTAAGTCGCAGGCTTCTGTGGTAACTTTGTTAATCAATTCTTGAATTTCACTGGTGGGATTACGAGGCAGTTTACAATAGTGTTCCCTGTTATTAAGTTGACGTAGTAGTTCGCCTTTGTAGATTTCAACGTCTTGGATTACAATGCCTCCCCCTTTGTCCGCGGGTTTTATAACCAAGGACTGGTTATTTTTGAGGGAGGTGATAGCTTTTTTCTCATCAAGAGAGATGTTGTAGGGCGTGAAAGACCTCTTGCTTTCAAGTGTCATTAGGTCTTTAAGAACACCTCTCTCAAAGGTGAGTATCTCTGGTGGAATCATACCCGCTGAGGGAAGAAATTTAGATGGAGGCTTGAAAGGGGTGTTGACAGATTTAGGTAAAGTAGGATTGAGAATAAAAAAACTTTGTAACCTAATCTTCCTGAAAAAACGTAAGAGTTCTGTTTGTACGTCCTGAAAATTAGGGCGTACTGTAGGGACAAAGGAAAGTCCTCTACTCAAGAGTGAGATTTCATTACTGGACAGGTTGTGTTCAGTGAGATTGAAAATTGGGAGAAGACCACTCTCTAGTGTATTATTATTGTCACTAGTAGTTTGATCAGAAGACGTTACCACCGGTAGTGCTGGCGGCGTGTAAATCGTTCTCCGGGAGGATTTGGTGGTTTGGACCATGTTTGTGGTTGCTTGCCCCTGCCTCTCGGTTGGCCACGGCCGCCTTCTAAAAAATTGCGGTTAGAAGGGCCCGGGCTATCGCTTTGGTCAGACTGTCCTGAGGAGTCAGCTGAGCTATCAGTGAATCCTACGTATTGTTGTCTTTTATTGTACCTACCCAAGGTTTTTGGTTTTGAGGACCGTTGTATGGACGATTAGTATAGTAATCTTTAGCCAAATAAGGATATGCTCTTTCTTGGCTGAAGTTCTTTATATCTTTCTTAACTTTAGTTGTTTTTTTGTTTAGTTTGATTTTATGGAAGTCTTCAATAGTTTTGTTTATTTGCTCGAGAAGTTTGTTGGTTTCAGAGCTGGTGTTGGCGTCTTTTATTTGTTTTTCGAGATCAGTTATTTCAGTGTTTAATTTTTGGAGCTCTTCGGTAGCAATATCAACTCCAAGCACCATCCAGTGCCTGGAACAAGTAGTGCTGATATAACTGAAACCATTCAGGTATTTGGGGTTGTTAGTAAAGACCCCTGGTATGTTGCGTACCTGTAGACCCAAGGGAATAGTATTAGATCTAAGATAATCTGTAAGTAATCTGATCATTAAAGTTAGGCATACTTCTTTTTTCTTTAATTTCTCTAAGTCAGCCACAAGTGATGTACCAGACCCAGCTGGTGCTTCTACTGAGTCCGAAAGGAGGGACAGACCCCCTAGGATTTTATTAATGTATTTCAAGTTATATAAGGGTGGGTGAGGGTCAGACATGCCTAAAGGGGAAACACAATGGAAGAAAAGTACAAGACGGGGGTGGGGGGCGGGGACAGGGTGAACCCACTTGAGAAAAGGGGCTAGGATCGCCTGAATCCCTTGCAATCCTGTGATTGCGCTAATTAGTTTTACACAAACACAAGGGAACCCAAAAGGTATGCCAAAGGGACCTTGGGCAGTAACATATTATATAAGACAGTGGTCCCTATTATTGGAAACAATGATCTGTAAAAACAATGATCATACACTTGATAAGTGAAATGTCTTTTGTCCAGCCGGACAAGAAATTTATTTTCAATTGATCAGAAGAATATTTATGAAAAAATGGGAGAACCATTCAGTGTCAAGCGGGCACAGCCGTGACCCTTGAAATACAAGACAAGACAACAAAGAACTGGTGGCCAAAAGGGCAAAGCAAAAGTTGCATCTGTATACTTTTAGTCAGTTGTTACAGATTTTGAATTATATTACATCACACCACTGCAATTGTCAATATTTCAATCATATATTGCATTTGGAGGTTCTGAGGTCGACGACGTTTTGATGCCGTATTTGAATCTAGGGCATCATCATCAGGACAAGGAATAACAAATGTTGTCTTAACCATTAATTACACTATGCCTTTAGTCACAATACTACACATAAGACCGTTGCATACAAAAGAGTGGGGAAAAAAGGAAAAAGAAAAAGATATACATCAGTTTTAGGCATGTTACTACGAAATTCCATAAATAATGTGAAATGGTGAAAAGGTGAGAACCGGCGAATGGTAAATACAAGGTTTATTCTCACCCTCACTTTTCATTTGACACGCACATTGTGGCTGAATGTCGGCGCTTTATCCTTCCAGATACAACAATCAACCCTCGAGACGCCGCATGTAATTAACTGCCCATGAAGAAACCATACACGTAGGTTCTTCAATCACTCCGAGCATGCCTTCCAGCTGCCGCCGTTTATAGCCTGCATGCCGCAAGTAGCCAACAGTACGGAGTTTCAACTCTCACAAAATAATCTAGTTTCAATCTGCACGATTGCCGGCAATGTTCTGAAATACCTGTTTTCCATCACGCATAGACTGGCACCAGCTCTGACCTTTCGGTTATTAGAAATGAACCAAACGTGTAACAATCTCACTTTCACAATCACTCTACACGGTCCTCTCGAACCCATGCGGCTCGATATTTTCGTTTTTAATGTTCACTCGCCGGTTCTCACCTTTTCACCATTTCACTTTAATTATGGAATTTCGTAGTAACATGCCTAAAACGGATGTATATCTTTTTTCTTTTTCCTTTTTTCCCCACTCTTATGTATGCAACTGTCTTATGTATAGTATTGTGATTAAAGGCATAGTGTAATTAATGGTTAATGAAACATTTGTTATTCCTTGTCCTGATGATGATGCCCTAGATTCAAATACGGCATCGAAACGTCGTCGACCTCAGAACCCCCAAATGCAATATATGATTGAAATATTGACAATTGCAGTGGTGTGATGTAATATAATTCAAAATCTGTAACAACTGACTAAAAGTATACAGATGCAACTTTTGCTTAGCCCTTTTGGCCACCAGTTCTTTGTTGTCTTGTCTTGTATTTCAAGGGTCATGGCTGTGCCCGCTTGACAGTGAATGGTTCTCCCATTTTTTCATAAATATTCTTCTGATCAATTGAAAATAAATTTCTTGTCCGGCTGGACAAAAGACATTTCACTTATCAAGTGTATGATCATTGTTTTTACAGATCATTGTTTCCAATAATAGGGACCACTGTCTTATATAATATGTTACTGCTCAAGGTCCCTTTGGCATACCTTTTGGGTTCCCTTGTGTTTGTGTAAAACTAATTAGCGTAATCGCCGGATTGCAAGGGATTCAGGCAATCCTAGCCCCTTTTCTCAAGTGGGTTCACCCCGTCCCCACCCCCCAACCCCCGTCTTGTACTTTTCTTCCATTGTGTTTACCCTTTAGGCATGTCTGACCCTCACCCACCCTTATATAACTTGGAATACATTAATAAAATCCTAGGGGGTCCGTCCCTCCTTTCGGACTCAGTAGGAGCACCAGCTGGGTCTGGTACATCACTTGTGGCTGACTTAGAGAAATTAAAGAAAAAAGAAGTACGCCTAACCTTAATGATCAGATTACTTACAGATTATCTTAGATCTAATACTATTCCCTTGGGTCTACAGGTACGCAACATACCAGGGGTCTTTACTAACAACCCCAAATACCTGAATGGTTTCAGTTATATCAGCACTACTTGTTCCAGGCACTGGATGGTGCTTGGAGTTGATATTGCTAACGAAGAGCTCCAAAAACTTAAACACTGAAATAACTGATCTCGAAAAACAAATAAAAGACGCCTACACCAGCTCTGAAACCAACAAACTTCTCGAGCAAATAAACAAAACTATTGAAGACTTCCATAAAATCGAACTAAACAAAAAAACAACTAAAGTTAAGAAAGATATAAAGAACTTCAGCCAAGAAAGAGCATATCCTTATTTGGCTAAAGATTACTATACTAATCGTCCATACAACGGTCCTCAAAACCAAAAACATTGGGGCAGGTACAATAAAAGACAACAATACGTAGGATTCACTGATAGCTCAGCTGACTCCTCAGGACAGTCTGACCAAAGCGATAGCCCCGGCCCTTCTAACCGCAATTTTTTAGAAGGCGGCCGTGGCCAACCGAGAGGCAGGGGCAAGCAACCACAAACATGGTCCAAACCACCAAATCCTCCCGGAGAACGATTTACACCCCGCCAGCACTACCGGTGGTAACGTCTTCTGATCAAACTACTAGTGACAATAATAATACACTAGAGAGTGGTCTTCTCCCAATTTTCAATCTCACTGAACACAACCTGTCCAGTAATGAAATCTCACTCTTGAGTAGAGGACTTTCCTTTGTCCCTACAGTACGCCCTAATTTTCAGGACGTACAAACAGAACTCTTACGTTTTTTCAGGAAGATTAGGTTACAAAGTTTTTTTATTCTCAATCCTACTTTACCTAAATCTGTCAACACCCCTTTCAAGCCTCCATCTAAATTTCTTCCCTCAGCGGGTATGATTCCACCAGAGATACTCACCTTTGAGAGACGTGTTCTTAAAGACCAAATGACACTTGAAAGCAAGAGGTCTTTCACGCCCTACAACATCTCTCTTGATGAGAAAAAAGCTATCACCTCCCTCAAAAATAACCAGTCCTTGGTTGTAAAACCCGCGGACAAAGGGGGAGGCATTGTAATCCAAGACGTTGAAATCTACAAAGGCGAAATACTACGTCAACTTAATAACAGGGAACACTATTGTAAACTGCCTCGTAATCCCACCAGTGAAATTCAAGAATTGATTAACAAAGTTACCACAGAAGCCTGCGACTTAGGCTTCTTGTCCAAAAAGGCGTTTGAGTTTCTCAACACAAAATCACCTAGGACCCCCATAATTTACTGCCTCCTGAAAATCCATAAAAATCCTTTGTCTCCTCCAGGTCGCCCCATTGTTTCGGGCTGTGGCTCTGTTCTAGAGCCACTTGGCCACTATATAGATTTTTTCATTAAACCATTTGTCCCTGATACAATCTGTTATATCAGAGACAGTATGGCAATGATAAATCTAATAGAAGACTACCCGTTTGATCCCACATCCAGCACTATGTGCACGCTGGATGTGGAGTCATCATACACTAATATTCCTCAATACGAATCCCTGCGTGTTATTGAAAGGGTTCTAGAAACACGCACGCGCCCCCATAATGTTCCATCTATGTTTATCCTTCAGCTACTAGAAATTTGTTTGACCAAAAACCTTTTTCTCTTTGATGGACAGTTCTATGGCCAGGTTAGGGGCACCTCCATGGGAGCTATTTTTGCCCCAAACCTGGCTATCCTGTACATGGACCACCTAGAAACTAACAACATTCAAGATACGTCGAACCCTTTTCCCAACGGCATCTCCCTCTGGAAAAGGTATATCGACGACATTTTTCTAGTTTGGAACGAATCTTCGGACAACCTCACTAGTTTCCAACATTGGCTAAACAACAACAGTGGTGGTCTCAAATATACTCTGTCCTCCAGTAAAGACTCCATCCCATTTTTGGACTTAGAAATTAAACATACTGAGGGACGCCTTACCACCTCATTACATCGCAAACCTACGGAGCGCAATACTCTGTTAGAATACACCAGTAACCACCCACGAGCACTACAGGATTCCCTCCCATTTTCCCAGTTTTTACGTATTAGACGTAACTGCTATTTTAAGGAGGATTATTTCACTGAAGCCAAAGTCCTTAGTAAAAAACTGAGAGACAGGGGCTACCCACGAAAACTAGTGCGTTGATCCCTGAAAAGGGCATGGTACTGTCAAAGAGAAACCCTTTTAGAGCCCAGACAAAAAACAGACCAAGAAAGGCTTATTTGAGTCACCACATTTTCACCAGTGTCTAATGCCGTCAGAAAAAGTGTGTTAAAACACTGGCCGGTCGTGAATGCCAGCCTACTGACAATAGAGCGTCCAATGTTCGCCTTTAAAAGGGCTAAGAACATTAAAGATCACTTGGTAAGGGCAGGTCTCCCCCAACAACCATTGAAAACTACCATAAATGATGCATGGGACCTTCCACCTCTTACGGGACATAAAAAATGTGGTAATTGTGTCTGCTGTGACTCGACTACTGAGGGCCAATATTTTGAATATGGTACCATTAAATATGCTCGCAAATATTTTTCCAATTGTAATTCTGCGAACTTGGTCTATGCTATTTTATGTCCTTGCATGCTTATTTATATAGGACAAACAAGCCAAAAGGTGAATCTCAGAATAGGACAACATCGCAGCAGGATCAGATGTCAAACACCAAACGCACCCCTCGTGGAACATTTTACTAGAATGGGCCACAATGAAAAAGACCTCATCTGGACAGTGGTTACAATTATTAAACCACCCCCTGGAGGGGCAGACATGGCACATTGCTTAACAAGGAGGAACTCCATTGGATTTTGAAATGTGACATCATCAGAAATGGCCTTAATCGGCAAGAAGACTGGACTTCTCTACTGTAATGCCCATCGATAACGCTTTAATCTATGATCTGTATAATGTATTCCGTTTTAATCACTCGCACCGTTTTTTACACCACTATCACGGGGACTTGCACCACGATCCTCAACTACACCACTGCAAAATGGCCGCCATGCTCGCCAGTATCCTGGAACATGTTTCATTCCATGTAGTCCCTTCACCATTTCCACAAACCACGAGACTTATCAGCCTTCATGGCAGACCAGTCTCTCACTCATCCGGTGCCACTGCTGCTACGATTCGAGAGGTGCACAAGTAAGTCCAATTCCCCGCCTATCCAAGGCACCGTTTGTGGGATCTTTTATCTCACCACGCCATTTCGACTAACTCAGCTGTACATCTCCTCCCCCAGATACAGCCATTGAGCCACCTTCTATCCGAGCCACTGCGCTCTTTCCCAACCTGCCCTTCCTGCTAATACAACTCCGTTATGGTAAATACAAGGTTTATTCTCACCCTCACTTTTCATTTGACATGCACATTGTGGCTGAATGTCGGCGCTTTATCCTTCCAGATACAACAATCAACCCTCGAGAAGCCGCATGTAATTAACTGCCCATAAAGAAACCATACACGTAGGTTCTTCAATCACTCCGAGCATGCCTTCCAGCCGCCGCCGTTTATAGTCTGCATGCCGCAAGTAGCCAACAGTACAGAGTTTCAACTCTCACAAAATAATCTAGTTTCAATCTGCACGATTGCCGGCAATGTTCTGAAATACCTGTTTTCCATCACGCATAGACTGGCACACGCTCTGACCTTTCGGTTATTAGAAATGAACCAAACGTGTAACAATCTCACTTTCACAATCACTCTACACGGTCCTCTCGAACCCGTGCGGCTCGATATTTTCGTTTTTAATGTTCACTCGCCGGTTCTCACCTTTTCACCATTTCACATTATTTATGGAATTTCGTAGTAACATGCCTAAAACTGATGTGTATCTTTTTTCTTTTTCCTTTTTTCCCCACTCTTTTGTATGCAACTGTCTTATGTATAGTATTGTGACTAAAGGCATAGTGTAATTAATGGTTAAGACAACATTTGTTATTCCTTGTCCTGATGATGATGCCCTAGATTCAAAAATGAGTGTTTGATTGGTTCAGATGCTCCGTCCATCACCACCCCCTTTTGTACCTAGATTCAAATACGGCATCGAAACTTCGTCGACCTCAGAACCCCCAAATGCAATATATGATTGAAATATTGACAATTGCAGTGGTGTGATGTAATATAATTCAAAATCTGTAACAACTGACTAAAAGTATACAGATGCAACTTTTGCTTAGCCCTTTTGGCCACCAGTTCTTTGTTGTCTTGTCTTGTATTTAAAGGGTCACGGCTGTGCCCGCTTGACACTGAATGGTTCTCCCATTTTTTCATAAATATTCTTATGATCAATTGAAAATAAATTTATTTTCCGGCTGGACAAAAGACATTTCACTTATCAAGTGTATGATCATTGTTTTTACAGATCATTGTTTCCAATAATAGGGACCACTGTCTTATATAATTTGATCTTTACAGCAGCACAGAATGATAGAGCTATATATGCAGATGACTTGACTCTCTATCTTCAAGAGTCAGTTGCAAGCCTTCAGCCTGTAGTTCTCGTATTCCTGCAATTTGGGGGACTCAGTGAAATTAACATTAACTGGTCCAAGTCTGTCATCCTCCTACTGACCGAGGTGCCTGAACGTCTACTGAGAGTTACCACTTTGAGTAGGCAGAGGCCTCCGTCCAGTATCTGGTCATATAGGCTAGCACTGACATGGACTGGCATGGCAGGAGAACTACAGCACTGTGGTTGAGTGGCTGGAGGGGAAAGTCTCCATATGGGTCAGTCTGCCGCTGTCACTGGTGGGAATGATAGCTGTTTTTAAGATGTTGGTCCTGCCTAAACTCCTCTACCCTTTTGTTATTATCCAAATCCCCCTTACTAGAGCCGTTTTGATAGTTCGTCATTGATGACTCAACTGACCTGGGAAGCAGACACCTAGACTGGCATGGGATGTGCTGATGCTCTCATTTGGGCAGGCATGCCTGAGCACCCCTGATTTTAAGTTGTACTGCTATTACGCACACGAGCAGAATGAGCATATTTGGTTCCATCTAATGCAGTTGTTGCCTGCCATAGGTGTGGAGGCTGATAATGCATCTCCCTGCCCCCTAGCTACGGTGATATGTTAATTTCCAAAACACCCTAGATTCGATTCGATGCACCACTTGGGCATGGGACTGGCTTTGTCGACGAGTTTAACAGGTCTGCCTGTATGAAGATAAACTGCAGCAGGAGCGAAACCCAATGATACCCCTTACCCTGGAGGGCCAGGATCAGAGACAATTGACCCTGGCGCGTTTCAAGGAAATGGGCGATCTATACCAAGACAGCACCTTCATTGAAATGCGAGATTTGCAGACTTAAAAGTGTACCGCTCAACACTTTTATGTACTACTACCTGCGAGCTGTCTGCAAAATGCTGCATCCCACATTCCCCTGAGAACCTACAGGCTTGCCTACCCTGGAGAGTATGCTTGCCTCTCCCTTCCCCAAAAAACCAAATTACCAGACTGTACAGAACGATGTAGGATGGGCACCTGTGGTCGCACCTGGGTCAGCTGAATGCTAGAGACAGTATCTAGGATCCACACTTACTGACAAATGTCTTGTTGCAACCAGACTGCTGTGATTTCCTCTAATTACAAACTGAGATGAATACATGTCAAGTATTTACACAGGATCTCCAACACTCCCTTAGGGCTCTGTAAAATAGGATTGCAGAACAATACTCTCTGTGTCCGATGTGGGAGAAAGGATGCTGACTTTTTCACTTAGCCAAGGGATGCGGCCAAGTGGATCAGTTCTGGACCACTGTTTTGGATCACAATGAGGATGTATCGGGCTGGGACGCCTACAGAGACCCTATAATTGCACTGCAAGGATATGTGAGCAATATTCCAGCTGCCTCCTGCAACTCATGGCCATGAACCTGCTCATAGCCAAGAGATGGGTGGCAATACACTGGGGTGGACGTCTGCCTCCACGGGAGCTACTGTCCTACTATCAGGAAAGACTTGATGAATATTAGGCTTTGATGTTTCCAAAAGCTCGCTCCCCTCAGCACACACTTGGCAATGCCCGACCTGAGAGAAGCAGCACTAACAGGACACAGGGAGTAGGAGGCAGAGGGATGACTTAGCATTTGATCAAAGTATGTATTGACACATAGGCCACTCCCTCTAATGCGCTAACTGTGACTGGCTCTGCATGGGCAGCTGAGGCCCTGCCTTAACATGAGTAAAGTGATTGATTGAGTAGATGTGCCATAGATTTGTCTCTTTGACCTACACCACTGCACCCTACTGCAATTTTCTTTTTCTTTTTGTTATATCGCCTGACATAATATTTGTCAATGTAAAACACGAATAAAAACACAATAAAATAGTATTCATTTTACTTCTTTAAGGGTTTAGGTTAGGGTTAACTTATATTTTACATTAAGGTCAATAATTATATTTAATTTATTTGATATATGGATGGGTCACAATTAACAATAGGAATATATTATCTAAGCATAATTTCAGTTCAGTTCATGAATCTCTATTCGAATTCCAAGAATTCATAAAAGCACAATCACAAATTTACAATCTATATATATAAAAATGAAAGTATGTCTGTCTGTCTATTTGTCCTTTATGCATTACTACACCATTCATCCGATCGCCATGAAACTTTAGGAAGTTGTTGAGTACACTCCCGCGAAGGTTTCTGGCATAATTTTCTTCAAAATATCGGCCCCCAAGGGTCCTCATAATCTTTTGAATACTGATGTACGCACCAGACGGAAAAACAAAAAATCGTGTATCCACAAGCACTCGAATAAATAAATAGAATTAAAACACCATTCATCCTATCGCCGTGAAACTTTGGGAAGTTGTTGAGTACACTCCCGCAAAGGTTTCTGGCATAAAATGTTTTGAAATATCGGATCCCCCAGGGCCCTCATAATCTTTCGAATACTGATGTACGCACAAGACGGAAAAACAAAAAATGGTGTATCCACAAGCACTGGAATGAATAAATAGAATTAAAACATCATTCATCCGATCGCCAGGAAACTTTGGGAAGTTGTTGAGTACACTCCCGTGAAGGCTTCTGGCATAATTATTTTTTAAATATCGTCCCCCCAGGGCCCTCATAATCTTTTGAATACTGAATTTTTCCATTTACGGAATACCAGTCGAAGCGACAACGTATAAGTCCATCGATACTGTGATGAATCATGACGAAGTTGTCAATTACCCAACGGAATTCTGGAATTAACTGGATTTGTCAGGTATGCCACCGCACATTTTAAGATTGAAAATTGGCGTGCCTAGCATTCTTCTCCGAAACATCAATCCACCACGACTTTGCAACGGTACAAGACTTTCGGTGAAAAAGATGATAATTGTGAAATTCAAGGGGGAAGATATACTGTTGCCACGTATTCCAATGATCCCAACAGATATGCCTTTTGAATTCAAACGTGTACAGTTTCCGGTTCGACTCGCTTTTGCAATGACCATCAACAAAGCACAAGGACAATCACTGCAAGTGTGCGGACTAGATTTGGAGAATCCGTGCTTCTCACATGGAGAACTGTATGTGGCCAGCTCACGCGTCAGAAAACCTTCTGATTTATTCGTGTACGCACCAGACGGAAAAACAAAAAATATCGTGTATCCACAAGCACTCGAATAAATAAATAGAATTCAAACGACACTTTGAAATGTTTTCCATATTAAAATTAATACGTTTCAATAAAATGACACAATGTAAATTAAATGTTATCATAACGAGTTTGCTTGAATTTCCTTTCTTCTGAGATCGCAGCAACGCGCGACGGGTAAGCTAGCAATATTCTAAAATCCTTATAAAAATATCACACAATTGATTTGTAACACCATAATAAACACCAAACAATTTTAGCAAGGTTTCCATACAGAATTTTAAATTAGTCAGGGATTGTTCATCATCTTCCGGGCTCGGGTGGCGATTCTCAGAAAAGTGCAAGTGCGAAAGACTATTTATTCATTTTCTAAAGAAAGAAGCATCTGATAAGATTTTTCCAAGGAAACAGGTCTATGTTTTTAAAAAAATGGGGTTAAAAACCATTTCACATATTTTAAATAATATTTACAAAAAAGCATCATTAAACAGCCACTCCCTGTAATGCGCTGTGACTGACCTTGCATGGGTAGGTGAGGCCCTGCCTTACCACGAGTTACGTGATTGACTGAGTACATGAGCCATAGATATGTCTCTTTGTCCTAATCGACTGCACCCTACGGCATATTTCTTTATCACCTAAGTTAATGTTAATGTTTGTCATTGTAAAAACTAATAAACACATACTTAAAAAATAATTAATTTGATTTCTTTAGGGGTTTAGGTTAGGGTTAACTTATGTTTTATATTAAGGTCAATAACTATATTTAATTTATTGCAGATTTTGTCCTATCTATTTTTGCTTGCTGCAGAACTCTGTGCACGTTATCCCTGCTAACCAGTAGTAAAGTACCTGTGCTCCCCCTTTTTAAACATGTTTGTATTGGCATAACCCTAATTGGCATAGTTAACTAATCCATAACTCCCGGGTAAATGTTACAAGGTGTACTCCATGCCTGTAAGCACCTATTTTGCAACCCACCATAGTGGCTCCAGGCCTACCATTGCAGCCAGAAAAGAGCAGGTTCAAATTGCCATTCGACCTGTCAAAATAAACCCGTTTGATTGGTCTAAACCTTCCTTTTAAACATTAGTAAATCACCCCTAAGTAGGCCCTGCAGCCCAGAGGGCAGGGTGCATGGCATTTACAAGTAGGCCATGTAGAAATCTAATGTTAACATGTCCTTATGATGACTAACACCAAAAAGATATTTTCACAGTTGGAAGGCTGATTATCCTAGAGAGAAACACTGGGAATTTTATATTAATTCTGCTATCTCAAGGCAGGGACCAGCTAGAAATAAGACTCAACATTATTTTAATATTTATCAAAAGCCTGATTTAATGGTGAAGTCAACTTTTCGATAAATATTACAGTGAAGTAACTTTTGAAAAGTAAACGTTCCCTGGCTAAATCCTCTGGATTGCATTAGCCAGAGTCTATCCTGCCTGCATCCTTTGCGTCATGGGGCTTCTTCCTCTGTGTGCTGCTGGGGCTTACTTGCAACCACCTGTGCCTGCTGCCAGAGGGTCCTCGAGGGGGCTTCACCGATCCCTCCTGGTTCTCTATCGTACTGAGGGACGATCCTGACTCACCCTTGCTGGGTTAGTCCCTTAGATCTTGCTGGTCTGCATACCTGCCTCTTGGTTCCCTCCGGGTGGTTTGGACTCTGTCCCCTCTGCTTTTAGGTTCTTCTCATCTGGATTCTTCAACCTGGCACCACCTGCCTGGTCCACAAGACGCTGTAGCTGCAGATTGTCCATGACCCTCCATTGGCATCTACAAAGGTTACCAACATCATTTCACCCCAATGCAGGTATCCGTCTGAACTGGGTATCTACAGGAGGGTTGACTCTTCAACCTTTCTTCCTCCAAGTGGGTCCTCAGGGTCCTTTGGGAAGTATATGTTTATGTTTAGTATATGGTTTGGCCCCCTTGTGGGACCCTATGTGTTTTCCTATGCTATTTATCTGTTTTCTAAATATTCCTTGTGTATAAGTTGTACCTCTGGGAAGGAGATATACCAAGTTAGTGTCTAGTGTTTAGTAATAAACATACAGTATTTTTATGCTCACCAGGTGTGGTCCTTTCTTGTGTGAAAAGCGCACTGACAGACTAAAGGGGTACATGTTTTGCTTTACACCCTCCCGGATAAGACCTAGCTCCTCTCCACAGCTATCCCTTGAGACCTTTGGTTTTCAGGGACCTAAACAATAACTCTAAGGGTTGCCTGGACTCAGTGCACAGTGACTCACCTTAGGTGGACACTATATACTGAGCCAGCCTCCTACAGCCTGGACCAGCTTGTACCCACAACAAAGAAGTGGACTCTAGGGCTCATAAGGCCTACCAGTTAAGACTACTGGGATACAACAAGCTACAAGAGGCCTTTCCTGCAACTGCCCAGCTAACCAGTGACAGCTGGACCTCTACTTGACGCAGCTGTTTGCCTCTGCTGGAGTGCATCCTGGCCGCCAAGTGCAGTTCCTAAGGTCCCAAAATCCTTGGCTGTGTCTGTCTGGACTACTTCTACCACCCCTGCAAACCTGTGACTTAGAAACATTTTCAACTTTAAGATCTCCAGAGGACTGGGACAAACCTGTCAAGCAGATTTGATAAATGTATGTTGTTGCCGGTCTAAAGGTTTCCCCAACTCAGAGCTCCTACTCCTCTGCAAATCTGATTCAGTGGAACCTCGCGGAGAAGATATGCGGCCTTGTGGAGCCCTCTTTGGCTACCGCCTAGCCCCGCTAAAGGATTCCGATCTCTGAAAAAGTGACTGTGAGAAATTGGGTCACCTGTTAGGGTGAGGTCAAACCCTACTCAAGCAGCAATCACAATTCTTCTCCGATTGAGGCACAAGCAAACCCTCTGGTAGCATGGCACAGAGCAGTCAGGCTTAACTTAGAGGCAATGTGTAAAATATTTATGCAGCACTTTAAACAGTGATAGAGTCCACAAAAGAAAAATCTCACACCAGTTTAGAATAATAGAGCACAATGTACTAAATAAATCAAGACCCAAATTACAAAAATCCAACCAGTAGAACTCAAGCTATGTAATTTTAATGATATAAGTGAAAAGAGCACCAAAAAAAAGCACTGCCAGTGGGTACTCCGGACTGTCAGTACCTTCAAACAGATGCTGGCAGCCGGAGGTATCTGCCTCGTGTGGATTCGTCAACGGAATACAGATCCCAGTCGAGGACTGTTTTTTAACTTGTACCCACCAATTTGCTGCATATCGTGCACAGGGGGAAACGGAGTACAGATCCTGTGGGGAACTGTTATTAATTCTCACCTGTGGATTTATCGTGGACCACGTGGAGGTGAATACTGAATACTAAAATATTACAGTCCAATATCTAGACTTGGAGGATTTCTCTAAAAAAGATAGCGATGGCCTATTCTGTACCAGTAATTGCAAGATATGATATTGTGACCAGCCTCTGTTTGGAGGCCTCTGTGTGCCCAGAATTTACAGACTTTTACTTTGATTGGGACTTTTATGTCAACTTTCCTGAAGAAGGTGTAGGCCATTAGTGCCCACCGAAACGCGTGGATGCTTTTTGGAGAAAACTGCGTAAAATCTGTGGTGACAATTATATCGAATTTCAGCATTTGGACAATTTTTTACAGCTGCTACTGGTGTTAGGCTGTTTTTGTATAAATGGTGTGGTAAGTGGCATTAATCCAAAGGGGTTTTTTCTGTGACTTAAGTGCAGTCACGTAAAGCCTCAAAACTACAATTCTGTTCCACTGAGGCCACGTCAAGGGTCAAAACCTGAGGTTTACCACTTGGGGGTCAGGGACTTCCTCCAGCTGGAACTGGGAGCTAGTTCAGGTGGTTGGGAACCTGTTTTATCCCTCCCTGTGGCTCTGAACAGAGGCCAGCAGACTCGCCTTTTGAGTCACTCTGGGAGTTTTGAGTTGAGTTACAGCTCCAGTCTCTCTGTCTTATGCAGGAGGGCAGCAGGGCAGTGATCCAATAAGGCAGCAGCCCAGAAAGGCCATAGCCCAACAGTCCACCAGAGTGGCAGTCCTTTCAGCAGCACAGCAGTCCTTCTTTCAGGTAGAGTCTCCACAGGTCCAGAAGTGGGAGAAGCATCTAGAGGTTTCCCTTTGAAGTGCACAGGTTTTCAGGCTCCTCCGCAGTGGCTCTAGACCAGAGGTTTTCAATCTTTTGAAGGTTGAGCCCCCCAGCTGAATTTTTTTTAAATGTCGGCCCCCCCACCACCTGACAGAAATTTCTGGAATCTGGTACACTACATAATCGACCGCCACCCGCATATCCCGGGCCATATCAGGCAAATAATGTTCAAAACAATGAGTGTTTCCTCCTTCTCCATGAATTCCCTCACTACCACTCACCAACAATGCACCTCATCTCTCTATAGCACCTTTCTGGCAAACATATATATTTTTTTTATTTTTATAGTGCTACTCATAGTTTCATCATACTCAGGGGCATATGTACAAGCCTATATATATACCACACTGTCACTTTTTACGAAGTTGTGGTGGCGATAGGGGCATTGCTGTATTTACAAGGCAGAGTTAAACCACTTAGCTTGGCTTAACGCTGCCTTGTAAATAAGGCCCCCTTTCATGCTATGCTTAGCATGAAAGGGTGGACAGTGGGTGTTGCGGTGGGCGTTCCACTGCAACAGGCACTGATTTTGATACTGCGCCCTATTAACAAGGGCAGCGTAAAAGTGAGGCAGCGTTAAAATTAAGAACAGGGAAAACCTGGTCTTAAGCTGGCGAAACTAGGAGAAATGCATTATTTCTCCTCATTTATGCTTCATCCATGTGCGCCGCCTAGTGCAGCACACATGGAAAAAGCAAAATGCCTTGTATTTGTAATCTTTTGTGATTACTGTGTGTGCTGCATTAAGCAGCACCCATGGAAGTGGGACAAATGGCATTTAAAGATTGTTTATGTACAGGAAGGTCCCCCTCCTGTACATAAACAATCTTTCCCCTGCACCCAGACACCATTGCACTGTGGTGCAATGGTGTCTGCGTTGGTGCCACACTGCTAAGTGTAGCGCCAGCGCAGGGGAAACGCAAGGTTGCACCATATTGTTGTAAATATGGCGCAGCCTTCCGTTTCTGAAGTGGCGAAGAGAGGCCTCAACCTATGACTGCTAACGCCTCACTCCACAACTTCCTTGAACATATGCCCCCCAGTTCTCTGATCTGCATGGTACGCCTTCTTTGTAGCAGGAACATTAACCCTCTGTGCTGTGGGGGTGGAAGGAGTGCTCATGTGAGTGCACAGTGAGGTATGCAACAGTGTGAGAGTAGGGTAAGTGGAGTGACTGCAGGGTGAGTGAGGTGACCATATGAATTTGGGTGTGCATGTTAGTGCAGAGTGGGACTAATGAATGCATGGTTAGTGATGAGCTTGTTTAAGTGAGATTGCAGATTGAGCAGTGAGGGGGACAGGTGAGTGAAGTGTCACATGAGTGCAGGGTGGATAGTGTGCTTGTATGGCTGCAGGTTGAGGTACAGGGTAAACCGCGCAAGTGCATTGTGAGAGAAGAGTGATCACTGAGTGCAGGGTAAATGGTGTGAGTGCATGGGGGTCAGTGTGGAGGAATTGTGATCGCTGTGAGTGCAGGGTGAGCATGAAAGTGAAGGGCGAGAATGAGGAGCAGGTTGTCTGAATGCAGGGTGCATTCCCAGACACTTGCAGTATCTCGGCATGCTATTGACGGCAGAGCAGGGTTTCAGATATGTTAAACTATTGCTATTGCTATTATGGCATTAACCAGGGATCGAGGGTGGAGGAAATAAGTACTGGGCTGATCTTGCAAGAAACTTCCAGTTTTATGATTAGGGTTGCCAGCTCATTATTTTGATGTCCCAGGTGGTACAAAAATAAGCAGTCACCTAAAGCTCTATTTTCAGCACTTATCTGTGCATACTCTGAACAGCAAATAGAAATAGAAATCACTTTAAATTGTGTTTTAGGGATGCCTGAAAGATATGACTGATAATAAAAGGGAACAAAGACAGAAAAGTCACATCATAAATGAATACATACTTCTTTATAACGCATATTTAGTGTCAAGAGAAGCAATTTGCAGGCTGTTTAAACACCTGACTGGGATTTGTCTTTTGGCAACTTAAAACCCTTTTAGCCCTGTGATCATTGCGCTCCTGCCGGTGTAATTTAAAAAGCAGCATTGTTGCCTTTCTGGGAAGAGCTGTCTCTCCCTGGACGGGGTTAAATTCCGAGATCTGAAATGCCTAAGCTGCAGTGGGAGGCAGGAAGCCCTCTCTGCTAAAACTGAAAGCAAGTAACAGACATTAATTTTATCTGCAGTGTGATGCAAGGAGTCTTCTCTGCTATGAAATCGTCACTTTCAGTTTTAGCTGCAACAAAAGCACGTCAGCTGTAGGAATTAACCTGGTTAGCCCCCCTCCCCCTCCAAACCCCGTGTGTGTGGCAGCCCGAATGAGACAGCTTCCCGGATGCACACAGCCCCACCCGAGTATTTCACAGATCTTTTTAAAGACATTTTGCTTGTTAATGAGGCTTTATGGGTTTCACCCCTTCTTAGGGCCCCTGCAGCTCCACTCTGCCGTTTGTTTGAAGAATCAGTAGAGGACAAAAGGTGAGATTTTAGGGTGGAGTGCGCCCCCCCCTGAGACAGTGTCGTGTCCCCCCCCCCCCCGTAGGGTGCACCCCACAGATTGAAGAACTGTGCTCTAGACTAACTAACTTCAGGGGGTATGCAGCCCTTTGAGTGGAGGCAGAACACAGCCTATTTAAGTGTAAGTAGGTTGGCTGTGCCTAGCTCCACCCTTCCATCCTGCCAGTAATGGCCCATCCAGGCACACCTAAGCTCTCTATTGTGTGTGGCTGTCTAGGAGGAATGCACAAAGCCCATTTTCCAACTACATCCAGTCATGTGACCCAGTAACATCCGTTTTTGAGATTAAGGGCCCAATTTATATGCTAGCAGAAAATGTACCCAATTGCAACAAAGTACCGTTCCACCAAGATAATGACCCTGATTCGTATGTTTGTGGAAAGGGTACTCCATCGCACTGGCAACTGAGTTCTCTTACTGCTAACAAAATGGTTCGCCCGCCAAATTTAAAAGCGGACACCATAGTTTGGCACAGGTGGAGACTACTCTGTCTCCACTATGGCCAAACTTCTCCAGTGGCCTGACGGAGTAAGGACTGTCAGAGAATTGGCTATGTGTCCATCCGCCCAATTTAAATGAGTGGACATATTGCCTTGGAGTACAGTGGAGTGCCGAAGAGTGAAGTGACATAGATTGGAATAGAGTCAGTAGAGTGGCCTACAGAGGAGTGGCGTACACTAGAGTGTTGTAAAGTGCAGTGGGGTATAACGGAGTAGCATAAAGTTGAGTAGCATGCAGTGTAGTGGCGTAGAGTGGAGTGGAGTAAGAGTGGAGTGGCATACAGTCAAATAAATTTGTGTTGATTGACGTAGAGTGTAGTTAGAACAGAGTTCAGTGGAGTGGCATAGAGTGGAGAGGGTACAGTGGAGTGGCGTGGTGAAGTAGAGTGGAGTGGCATACAGTGGAATATTGTAGAGTGGAGTGTTGTGGGGTGGAGTTGCATAGAGTAGAATAGTGTACAGTGGAGTGGCCAAGAGTAGAGTAGTGTAGTGTGTAGTGTCGTAGAGTGCAAGAGCACATATGAAATAAATGAAATACCAGCATTTGTAAAGCACACAGCTACCTCCAGAGAGGTGTCCTGGTGCTGGGGGCCATCGGGAAGATTAAGCGAGCTATTGCCCAGAGTCACATGGTGCTGGGCTAACCTGCCACCGGCCCCTGGGATCGAACCGTGAACCCTGTGGTCCGGAGTCAGGCATCCTGGCTGCTGCACCACACCTCTTCCACATAGTGGAGTAGTGGAGAGTGTAGTGGCGTAGAGTGGAGCAGCATACAGAGGAGTGATGTACAGTGTAGTGGCATACAGTACTATAGAGTAGAGTGAAATGTCATAGAGTAGAAAAACATACAGTGGAGTGTCGCAGAGCGTAGTAGCTTAAGGTATAGTGAGTGGAGTGGCGTACAGTGGAGTGGTGTCCAGTGCAGTGGTGTTGAATGGAATAGAGTAAAGGGTAGTGGCAAGAGTGGAGTTGTGTCCAGTAACATAGCATAGAATGGAGTAGCGTAGAGTGCAGTGGGATACACTGGAGTGGCATAGAGTGGCATAGAGTGAAGTGGTGTGGATTGGACTGGCAGAGAGTGGAGGGAAGTACAGCGCAATAGCAGAGAGTGGAGTGGCACTAAATTTATAAACAAATCCCCTTAGAGTAGATACAAAAATCACTCAAACTCCACTTAACATACACCTCACATTTAACATTTCCATGTAGAGATCAGTATTTCTATATGAGATATGATATTTTCATCGACCATTGATGATACAATAGGGCGATTTGCTGGTTCATGATGACTGATGTTTCTGTCTAAATTTGTTCTCCTGATTGTGAGTGTATTTATTACTGATTTTTATTTTGTTTATTATTTTTGTGTGATGTTTGTGTGTTTTTATATGAAGAGGATAGCTATTGGAGAATATTAATGTAATACAAATATTTGGTATAATAGGATTAAAGCTATATATTGTTTCCAAACTTCTGTGGTATTTGTATGTGTGAATTTTGCAATGGGGGTGTATGTATAGTGGAGCTTAAATGATTGGTGTGATTTGTGCATCTACTCTGAGGGAAATATTTTAAAAATTTTAGTGCTAACTGGAACCCTGCACCCTTGGTGAGTGGGGTCTCTTACTTGTTTGTGTGACATTGTAGATTGGAATGGCATACAGTGGAGTAGCATACAGTGTAGAGGTGTAGAGTGGAATAACGTTGAGTGCTATTGATGTACAGTGTTGTGATGTAAAGTGGAGTCGCATATAATGAACTAGCATACAGTAGAGTGGCGCATAATGGAGTGTCATACACTGGATCAGAGTAAAGTGTAGTAGGGTAGAGTGGATTGGCATATAGTGGTTTGGTATTCAGTAGAGTGGCATAGAATGGAGTGATATACTGTGCAGTAGTGTACAGTAATAGTGTACAGTGGATTGTTGTAGTGGCGACAATCCATATAGTGAAGTGACTTACAGTGCAGTGGCGTAAACTGGAGTGACATAGTGTGCGGTGGCGTAGAGTGAGGTGGAGTAGAGTCCAGTGGCGTTGAGCGGAGTAGCATATGGAAGATTGGTGTACAGTAGAATCGGCATAGAGAGCAGTAGCACAGAGTGGAATAAAACTGAGTGGAATGACTTACAGAGGAGAGGCATACAGTGCAATAGTGTTGTGTGTATTGGCATATAGTGTATGGAATGGCACACAGTGGAGTAATGTACCGGGAAATGGCATACAGTTGAGTGTGTTAGAGTAGACTGGCGTAGAGTGGAGTAGAGTGGAGTGGAGTTAGATACAATGTAGTGGTGTACATTGAAATGGCGTAGATTGGAGTGGCATATACTGGAGTGGCATACAGTGAAATAGCATACACTGGAGTGGGGTAGAGTGGAGTGGCGTACACTGGAGTAGTGTAGAGTGGAATAACGCTGAGTGTTATTGGCGCAGAGTGTAGTGACTTAGAGTGGAGTGGCAGATAGTGGAATAGCGTAGAGAAGAGTGTCATAGAGTGAAGTGTCGTGCAGCAGCATAGCGGAGAGGGAAATATGGTAGAGCAGAATGCCATCGAGTGTAGTGTTGTAGAATGGAGTGATGTGAAATGCTGTAGAATGGAGTGAAGTGCAATGCAATAGCATACAGTGGATTGTTGTAGAGTAGGGTGTAGTAAAGTTGAGTGGTGTGCAGTGGAGTGGCATAAACTGGAGTGGCATACAGAGGAATAGCGTACAGTGCAGTGATGTATGCTGAAGTGGTGTACAGTGGAGTGGCATAGATTAGAATAGTGTAGTGTTGTAGAGTGATGATGTACACACTGGAATAGTGTACAGTGGAGTAAGTAGAGTAAAGAGGCGTACAGTATACTAGCGTACACTGGAGCATAATAAAATGGAGTTGTGTAGAGTGTAATAGCGTACTGTATATTGATGTAGTATGGAGTGGCATGGAGTAGGGTAGAGTGGAGTGACGTACAGTGGATTAGAGTAGACTGGAGTGACGTATTGTGGAGTGATGTAGACATTGAGTGCTGCAGAGTGTAATAGCATAGAGTGGAGTGTCATAGAGTCTAGGGGCATTCAGTGGAGTGGCGTAAAGTGGGGTGTGGTAATTGAAACCGACGCAATATGAAAGTGTGTTAACAGATGTAAATGTAATGTTGAAGGAAAACAGATTATTTGATCTAAATGTAAATTTTTGATAGAATGTGTGACTGGTGTAAGTAGTGTTAAAGTTCTCATTTCTAAAACACTTTGGGCCTGATTTTGATCTTTTTTTTTTAATCTGTTTATTGACATTTCAAGTAATATATGCACTTTCACTGCCTTGTAAGGCAGCACATTCAATAATTAAACAAATAACCAGCTGTGACCACCCTTTGTACAAAGATATTAATAACATATGTTACATCGATATCAGCAGTTACATTTGCGGCAATATGACCTACTATATACTTTAACATCATCTCTTTTCATTCTGTGTGTTATTGATAGCCAGTTGTAGCAGATATTGGCGTAATGATTCCCAAATGTCCCTGGGCCTAGACGTTGTGGGCAGTTCTTCTGCATATAATGCAAGATTTTCTTTGCAATACACCATGTCTTTAATCCAGTTCTCAGTTTTCGGGCCATCGCACTTTCCCAATGTAATGCCACTCGACGTTTGGCCCCAGCAGCGCAATGCGCACAAATCTACCCACGTCCCCTTTAATTGTGGTACATAACGCAGCAAACAAATTGATGGCGTGGATTGCAATGAAATCCCAATCATTTCCTGTATGTGTTTCAACACTCCTTCCCAGAATAGTAATAAGCTTCTACATTCCCATGCTAGATATAAGAAGTCAGCATCAGCTTGGCCACAACGCTTGCAGTGGCTTGTTTCCCTTAGGCCACATTTATGTAGTTTAATGGGAGTATGATAGGTCTGATGAATATACTTAAAGTGTATAATGTGCAAATTACCGTTGGGTGTAAGGGTTCTAGTTGGCTTACAGATATGTTCCCATTCCGTTTCCTGCAATGGGGGTATTAATCGATTGATTGATGGGAGTATGGCCATTTTGATGACCGCAATGCGATCGACGAGGAAAGGGGTAGCATGTACCATCTATCAACCTGCTGCTCTAGAGAAGCATATGCCCTGCCATAGTTTTCTTTGATGACAATTTCAGGGTCGCAATGTATCCAGACACCCAGGTATTTTACCGGGTCTGTTGTCCACAACAGGGGGTAGCCCATACTCGGGGGGTAGCGTTAGGTGTTAGTGGTATTACTATTGATTTGTTCCAGTTAATTTGGAGACCGGAGAAAAGTCCAAATCTCATATATATTCCCTCAACACCTGCACAAGATAGCGTCTCGGTTCTCTAATAAATAACACCATGTCATCGGCGTAGAGTGAGATACCGACCCGGAGGTGTAGGAAGTTAAGGCCCATCTCTCTGTGTTGCTGATGAAGAATGCAGGCTGGCGGCTCAAGCACCAGCGTAAATAGTAAGGGTGAGAGAGGACACCCCTGGCGAGTGCCTCTGTGAATCACAAACGGTTGCGATGTCAGGCCCCGACCCGCACCAGTGCTATGGGGTTGGTATATAATAGTCCTACCCAGCCGAGAAACAAAGGTGGGAACCCCATGTGGTTCAGGATATGAAACATGTAACTCCACTCTATGGAGTCAAACGCCTTTGCCGCATCTAGCAGGACCACGGCCGCGTGCCTATTGAGGTCTAAGATGTGGAACATTGCAAATATAGTTCTTACATTGTGAGATGTGGAGCGTTACGGTATGAAACCTGATTGGTCCAGAAGGACCAAGCTAGGCATTAGGGGCTGCAACCTTGTAGCCAGTATTTTTGCTAGAATCTTGGCATCTGGATTAATCAATGACAGCGGCCGGTATGACTCGCAAAGATCTGGAGCCTTGTCCTTTTTTAACAATGTGATATTTAGTGCTTGGCGAAGAGAGGGCGATAGGATACCAGACTCATGTGCCTCTGCATACATCTCTAGCAGGTGAGGCGTGATTAAGTCAATATACTCTTCATAAAATTCAGCTATAAACACGTCTGGCCCTGGCGCTTTTTGGTTAGGTAATGCGCCTATTGCTGCCTTTATGTCGGTTTTGTCAGTCGGTTGGTTTAAATATTCGCTGTGGGGATCTGCCAGCCATGCACATGCTATGTCAGACAGATAAGCATCTAGGTCTGAGTCAGTTGAAGATCCCTGAGATGTGTATAGGTCTGCGTCGAACCCAAGGAATTGATCCACGATCTCCAAGGGGGCATAGTGTTCCGTCCCCTGAGGATCTATGATTGTAGTTATATGGTGATGATCGGTTCAAAATTTAGTTTTGGCGGCTAAGTTGCGGACCGAGCGTTCTCCCTTCCCATATGCCCACGCCACATGTCTTTGAGAAAGATAGCGGATCTCAGATTCTGCCAAGGGATCATATTCTAAGATTAATTTGTGAATGATTCAGGGCAGGGTGCGGTTGTGTATTGACGTTTAAAATCTGTCAGTGTTAGTTTGTTCTTTGCAAGTTAAACCCTGATGTCTTTTAAAATACCAGCCATGGTGCTGATGCAGACCCCTCTTATAGTCACCTTAAATGCCTCCCACAGTGTAGGCGCACTGTCCACTGTTCCCACATTAAATTCAAATTATTGTTCTATGGCATTTCTTATAGTGTCAGTGTAAATGCGGTTTAAAAGTGCCTCAAGCGGAAATGGCACGTTTAGCCGGAATTTTAAGGGCAAGTTGCACTGGATTATGATCTGATATTGTGGGTGGGAGTACCTTTACATCAGTTACCCAGTCGTTCGCCACCTCACTATGGAGCCAAAAGTCCAGTCGGGACCAGCTGTTATGTGTGGGCATGGCATGTGTACAATCCCTTGTTGTGCCGTAACGCAGCCTCCATATGTCCATGAGGCCGAATTCAATCATGGTATTGTTAATACTGTGAGCTAATGTGGGTGTACGTAGCCCATGCGGACGTGATTTATCTAATTGAGGGTCTAGATAAGTATTGAGATTCCCCCCAGCAACAGCCATTTCAGGCCACTCACGCATGATGTGCAATCGTGTAAAGGTTTCTGGTTTGTCTGCTATGGGACCATACACATTAATAAAAGTGACAGGGGAGGTTCCCAGTTTGCCTTGTGCACATCTTCCCTCTGGGTCTACGTAAGTTTTAATAGGTGTAAAATGGAGTCCAAGTTTACACAGAATGATAAGCCCTCTGGCGTATGAGGATTACGATGAGGGTAGTTTGAACCCTGCCCATTTAAGAGCATTTTTAGTTTTGGAGGTCGCAGTCAGATGCGTCACCTGGAGGAGAGCGATTTGAATATCATGACGGTCTAGATAGGGAAACACTTGCCTCATTTTTTGGGGTTATTAAGCCCGCGAACATTCAATGTCAAACAATTATATTTCTCACATATACGTACAATGAAATGCAATTCTTACTGAGTGTAGGTCCACCCCACCGCAGTCAGGGAGTGCAATCAACGTATGTATCAGCTGGTAGGTCAGTACAATCACAGACACAAACCCCAACTCGGAACAAGCCCATCATCCCTCCCCCAACCACTCAGCAGATCACAATTGCCAAAGCCACCCCTGGTTGAAACTAAGAACCCTACAAGCCCACCCCCAAACAATCTCCTAACCAAACATTAAGATTTTGTGGTGCACACAGGGTGGCGGGAGCTGCCAGCTGGGAACCCCAGCGACAACATCACATGGGGGGGTCGCTTATCCAATCTTCTAAAAAGGAACATAAGGTAATACAATCGGGGTAACCTGCTAGTTGCAAAGGGCTATCAACTTGAAACCTAGGATACACTACACAAATGTCCCTATATTCCCATATTGCGCCAAAGTTACATTATGCCCTCTGCTGTATGTGTCTGACCTTAAACCATAAATTCAAGTCCGCCATCTATCAGATGCGGCCCCCTGCTCCTCCTGGTTGCCTCTGGGTGATCTTCTACGCGGAACTTGTGAGCCTTTGCATTGGAGATATTTGAGTACATCTTTAGGCTCATTAAAAAATCTTACTTTTGCTGTCATCTGTAACTCTTAGACGTGCCGGGTATATCATTGCGTATGGAATGTGGAGGTCTCAAAGTTTCTTTTTGACTGCCAAAAACTTTTTTTGCGCCTCTTGGACTTGTGGTGTGAAGTCCGAGTAAATGGAAATGTCCATCCCTTCATGTTGCAGACTGCCCAGGTTGCGAGCTATACGAAGTGCCGCATCCCGGTCTCTGTAATTCAGTAGTTTTGCAATAATCGGGCGTGGTTGTGCCCCCGGTGGAAGCGGTGGTGCTAAAGATCTGTGCACTCTCTCAACAATGAAAACGCTCGAGAACATTTCTTTACCAAGAAGTGTGATCAATAGGTTCTCAATAAAGTGCTCCATATTGCCCACATTTGTTGATTCTGCTATCCCCATGAAGCGTAGATTGTTTTGGCGGGACCGCGCTTCCAAATCCTCTGCCTTTGCCATCAGTGTTGTTAAGGTTTTGTCCATTTTATCTTGTTTGGTCTCAAGTTGATGTTGCGCATCTTCCACGTCCGAAATACGTTCCTCCGCCATATCTATTCTCTCTGTGTGTCGATCTCGGCGTTCCGACATACGATTTACGAAATAGGTTAAGGCAGAGGTCTTCAAACTTTTGGATGCCGAGACCCCCCTGTCAACATTTTGAGGCGTAAGGACCCCCTCCTGACAAAGATTTCTAAACCTGTAGTCAGGGCTAATAGAATTATGAGGCAGGTGAGGAGAAAATTACGCGACAGGCTTGACTAAATTGTGTGGAAAGAAAATGTAAGTGATGTTATGTGATGCCACATATTTTGGGATAGTATTGCTTCATTATTTTGACATTTTTTACACACGGTAACACTGAGGAAAGATTTCACCCCATCAGTACCCGTTTATAACCAAAATACAGCAATTAACATTCTAGTCAACCTTTGAGAAGGGCCTTCTACTCCGCAGGAATACCTGCTGCCAGATTAGAAGCTCACTTGGCCCTGGCCAGGAGAAGCAGGGGTCCCTAAAAACCTGGTGGTTTTTGCAGAGTTAAGCAGTTTACCCATGCAGCTTTCCTCTCACCCCCTCCCTTCCATCCCTCTCTCCTCTCCTAACCCCGGATCCCTCTCTCACTCTGCAGGCCATTTTCTTTCACCCCTTTTTACATCTGAACTCTCCCCATTCAACCTCTCACTTCACCTTTAATCACCTCTTGCCATTTTGTCTTTTCACTGCCCTCATCTCGAACAGTATCTCACGTTTATCTTATGGCCTCTCTAGTCCCGTCACCTCCCGTGCCCCTCTGCACTTCTCATTCACCTCGTCTCCCATTCAAATGTTTGTCTATTTGTATCTTACACCTCTCCAGTCACATCTCCCCTTTGTTCTAACAGAAGCCCTCACCTTAGGCTCACACTCACTTCTTGCGTGTCCACGCTTCTCTTTGGCAATTTACATTTCTCCTCATCCCTGTTCTCTTCAATCGAATTTTCTCTCTCCCTTGCTGTCCTCTGTCATCTCTCCTCACTAAGCATACAGGTCGGACTCTGCTTATTGTTCCCTAATTCAAGAAGGCATGAGTTGTCTGTCTCGCTGTTTTGGTGCAGGCCGCACAGTTATGCACCCTCCTTTGCTTCGCTCCACCAATAATCTATTATCCTTTAGGAAGATATAAAAACCTTTCTCTATGCTCTGTAGGTTACCCCATTTGTCTGGTTCTCCTTCTCCTTCTGTGTGTTTCTCATTTGCCTACAGGCAGCAGATGATTATTAGCCCCAGGAAATCTTTTGGTAAAAGTAGTGCACTACAAATGTAAATAAGAATAATAGCCAGAAGCAGGGGAGTCACTAGACCAGAAATTCGGAGGGGACTAACATTCCCAGCCAGGGCTGGCCCTAACACTGGTCGCACATGGTACAACAGTCTTTTTTGGTACCCCACCCTCGTTTACTTCTTCTCAATGAATTCCTTTGCTGCCATTCACCAACAATGCACCTTTCTGACGAACATTTAATTATTTTATAGCGCTACTCATAGTTTACTCACACTCAGTTCTGTGATCTGCATGGTACACGTTCTTTGTAGCAGGCACATTAACCCTCTGCTCACTGTGCGGGTGACAAGAGTGCCCATGTGAGTGCACGGTGAGCGATGCAACAGTGCGAGAGTAGGGTAAGAGGAGTGACTGCAGGGTGAGTGGGGTGGCGTATGAATATGGGTGCAGATGCAAGTTCAGAATGAGACAAATGAATGTATGATTACTGATGGGCTTGTTTGAGTGAGCTGCATATTGAGCAGTGAGTGGGCCAGGTGAGTGGAGTGTCACATGAGTGCAGGATGATTAGTGTACTCATGTGACTGCAGGGTGAGGTATAGGTTGAACAGCGCAAGTGCATTGTGAGTGCAGAGTGATCACTGTGAGTGCAGGGTGAGCGGGTGAATGGTGTGAGTGCATGGTGATCAGTGTGAGTGCATTGGGATCACTGTGAGTGCAGGGTGAATGGTGTGAGTATATGGTGATCAGTGTGAGTGCAGGGTGAGCGTGAAAGTGAATGGCGAGAATGAGGAGTGAGTTGTCTGAATGCAGGGTGCATTCCCAGACACTTGAAGTAACTCAGCATGTTATTGACGGCGGCGTAGGGTTTAAGATCTAAGTTAAACTACTGCAGCATTAATCGGGGATCAAGGGTGGAGGAAATAAATAATGTGCTGATCCTGCAATAAACTTACAGTCCTATGGTTAGGGTTGCCAGCAGATTATTTTGATGGCCCAGTTGGTACAAAAATAAGCAGTCACCTAAAGCTGTATTTTCAGCACTTATGTGCATACTTCGAGCACCAAATATAATTAGAAAGCACTTTTAGTTGTGTTCTAGGGATGCCTCAATGATCCATGACTGACAAAGAGAAAAAATACAGAAAAGTCACATAACTAATGCATACATACTTTTGTATTTAAAAGTCTATTTAGTGTCAAGAGGAGGTCTTTGCAGGCTCTTTAAACAAAACAGGCATGCATTTTTCTTTTGGCAACCCTATTTTATATTCCTTTTCATTAAATGCATTCTCACACTACAGCAGTAATTGTAAAGTACAAATGTAAGGCACAGGTGCAGTGGGGGCCCAGTGGGTACTGAAACCAGGAAAAAAACTAAGCCTCTGTAACCAGTTTACAAAGGCATGTAAATATTCAAATGGTCTTTAAAGACCTGTGAAAAACTCGGGCCTGCCAGAGATGACTCGAGACACTGCCCAGCCGAGCCCTCAGCAGATCAAGTTGCACTGCAGCAGCAGCCAGGCTGAGAGACACGACGAGGGAGGAGGGGGCTGTAGCCCTTGGGCCCTGGCAGAAGTATGACTGTGAAGGCGCGACCCCCTTTGCATCGCTCCAGGGCCCCACTGGGGGTCGCGCCCTACAGTTTGAAGACCCCTGGGTTAAGGTGTTTATTTTTCCATCGATGTTTGATAGTGCTGACTGAATCATCGCAAACATGGAATGAAAATCCACGGTGGCATCCGTGCTTTGTTCGACTGTCTTCTTTGACTGCTCAAACTGTAGTTTGGATTGGTTCCTGTCCAGTTTCCCCATTTTTCTCAGCTTCGCTGCTAAATAATGTCTTCAGTCAATCCACACCTTGTGAAGAACAGTGCACAGCAGGCCGCTGCGATGCACAATCGTTGTTTATTCTCTCTGGGGATAGTTTGGCAGCAAAAACAAGATCCACAGACCGCCACTGGACTCCGATTCAGGTATTTGTGTAGTTTAATTAATTTTGCTGGTTATTCACGCAGGATTGTTGTTGGATCGAGAATCGACCGAAGAAGCTTGCTTACAATGTGTCCATCTACGGACTTGGCTAGCTCGTCTGGCCCGGATTTAGATCTTGGCTGGATTTCCGTCGTCCCTCCATGGCAGGGGTTACAAGTACTTCGGCGAGCTGATGGAGACCCACCTACCAAATTTATATATGAGCTGGCTGAGCCCCCATCCGCATCAACAGACATAAGCAGACCATGGCAGATCCCCCTGCTACCTAACAGTACTCCATCGCCATCAAATTTGTGCTGAGCCTATTTAGATTTCCCCGTTGTGCTGGCATTGTCTTAGCGGCAGATTTCTACTGGAGTGAGTCCCTAGTTGTGTGGAGAATGGAAAGTACTACAGATAAATGTGACTCTACACATTTATGTTGTATTTGCTTCAAATATAAATGTAGGCACATTTTGGCTGCTTACTGTGTTTCCCTGCATTCTGGGTTATGATCTTCGATCTAAGTAAGTAGTAGGTTTTATTGTTGTTCCCTACCAATTACCACTTTATTAAAGTATTAATAGGAACAGAAATGTGTTGGAAAATGGCCCTTTCAGCAGGGTCACCCCCAAATGTTTAGCCTTCCTCCTCCACTTTTTATGACTTTGTTTTTTGTTAGCCGAAAGACTCTAAGCACTGCTAGCCAGCACTGAAGTGCATAAGCCCTCTCTCCTCTAAACATGGTAATATTGACTTCTACTAGAATTGGCATATTTATTTTACTTATAAGTCCCTAGTTAAGTGCACTACATGTGCCCAGGACATGTAAATTAAATGCTACTAATGGGTCTGCAGCACTGAGTGTCACCCAGTTAAGTAGCCCTTTTACCATGTCCAAGACGTGCCATTGCAGAGCCAGTTCGTGCAGTTTACACTGACATGACGACCTTGCAAAATAAACATTTTTCCAGGCTCAAACCTTCCCTTTTTATACATATAAGTCACCCCTGACTTAGGCCCTGGACAACACAGAGGGCATGATGCAATTTATTTAAAAGGCATGACATGTACTTTTAAGTTTTAGATGTGCTTGTACTGAAAAACTCTTAAAGTTTTTTTTCCACTACAGCAAGGCCTATCTCTCCCATAGGATAACATTTTAAAACATTTGTCATTTTTAGTTGTGAAGCGACAAAACCCCTGAGTCTGGTGTCTATGGAATCCTAATTCAAAATCCTAACTTATGGTGAAGTCGGATTTTAAACTACAGTTCTGAAAATGCCACTTTTAGAAAGTTGGCCTTTTCTCACTTTAGCTGTTTGGTGCTTGCTGCCTGTATCTGACCACATGTCTGGGGTGGGTGACAGCTTGGCTTTGTGTATTACTCTGTTTAATAGACAGCCACACACAATGGGAGCTTAGGTGTGACTTAATGGGCCATGCTGGCAGGATGAGAAGGAGAAGCTGGGCACAGCCTCACTTACACTGGAATACGCTGCTTCCTGTCCCCACATAAAGGGCTGCATACCCCCCCTGTGGTGAGTCTGGAGCCAGGACAGGAGCGGCAGGACTTCTGTGTACTTCATGGGTCCGTCTTTTGAAGTCTCTTCCATTTCAAACGCCAAACTGGGTGTAGACCACTGACACTGTGCTGCTGGACTGCTGTTTGCTGTACTCCTGCCTTGATGTGTTGCCTTGCTGTCTGCTGATCACTCTTCCCTGGTTGAGAAGGACTGGACCTGCATCACCTGAACCCAGAGTGACTCCATGGGCTAGCTGGCTGCCTCCTGATCTGAAGTCTCTGGGACATAAAATACTTCCAACCACCTTGCTCCTGAACTCTATCATCTGTAATTATGCCCTGCCAAGTGGTGCCACCTCAGTCCTGCAGCCTGCAGCCTTGGGAGTGGGCTTAGGGTGTTTGCTCCAGTGTAACCAAATCATCCTCTTCTGAAGGAACAGTATTGATGCATTGCCGCTTCTGCGGTATCAGAATTGGCGTATCGCAGCTGTTGCAGGAACAGAACTGGCGCATCACCTTCAGAACCGACGCATCGCTGTTGCATGGTGAAAGTTGATGCATCACCTCTTCTGCGTGGAGAAAATCGACATATTACCTCTGCTGCAGGGATCGACAGTGACGCATCGCTTTGGCTGCACCCTACATCTTCGACGCCCACACAACCAGAATGAAGGTAATTTTGTTAATTGGGTCTCACTCGGTCGCTCTATCAGGCTGGGGCTCTATCGAGGTTGGCCTGAACTTTTGACTTTGTCCCAGTCTAGTGCGACCAGATCTCCTAAGTAAGCGCTTATTGCTTTTATAGGCTATTTTTCAGTTTAATCTTTAAAAATGTGGTCTTGTTTTATTTATTAAATGAAGCTCTATTATTCTACCCTGGTGTGTAATCTTTTTATGTGGTGTTTTTACTGTTTTACTATTTGAAGTGTTGCACAAATTCTTTACATATTACCTCCAAGTTAAGCCTGACTGCTCAGTGCCAAGCTACCCGAGGGCGAATACTAGTTACTTTAGGGTGTACTTGGCCTTACCCTAATTAGGATTGTGCTTGCTGCTTGACCAGGGCCCATACCCCAGTTAACTAGGAACCCAATTTCCAACAAAATGAATTTATAATGTTCTGCATATTTTACAGCAGTTTAGGGAAAACTGCACATTTTTGTGAAAATGTATTTTAAGTAGTGTGGTATTTTGTAGGTATTCCTGCAGTACTCCGTAGACTTTTTTGTGAAGGTTTAAATATGTTAGAAATTGAAAATACACTATTATACACTAGACTTGTAAAATATAGTGTACAACAGTGTATTTTTCATTTTTTAACATATTTATTGTTTAATTTATTTTTGGTACCGCGGTACTCCTGAGGCAGGACAGTGGTACTCCATACATTGTTTTTAAAATGAAACTGATAAATATTTTCCCTATCTATTACCACTTTAATAAAGTGGTAATAGGCAGGTCAAAATATCAAACCTAATACTTACCTACTTCCAAGGGTAAAATGCAGTACGCAGGCAAAGTGTACCTAAAAGCAACTTGGCTGACTTTTACTTTGATAAAGGCAGTCATTAACTAAAGACAAATTGACTTGTCATTGATCGCTATGTACAGTGGTACTTCTGTGAAATACCTGGAAATTTGCAATAATTCAGAGCCAACAGATATCACTTAAGTTAAAATGCCTTATAACTTATAAAATACTTACTTTAATGAAATGTAATACCCAAAAGGATTATCTGCACACTATAATATCCAATCCTGCCAGATTTCCAGTAAATCTGTTAATTGTTTTTGCGCTATGCGAGATAAAAAATGTCCATGGAAAACGTTGGAGTTTTGTGACCCCCCTTTTATCTTTGCCCAATTTTCAAGCAACTTTCTATCCCCCACCAATGCAGAAAATGCAATATGTATATAATATATATATATATATATATATATATATATATATATATATATATATATATATATTACCTACTGGCAGTCGCCAGTAGGTATATATAGTTAGGATTTTTTTGAATAGGGATTTCTGAAAATTCAATGTTGAATAACTTTGGCGTTGATGGACGGAATTGGCTGAAATTTTCAGGAAAATGGCACATTTTGTTTCTGAGCGTCCCCTGGAAGTTTGGGGGGGGGTTTCGTCAAGCGGGGGCCGAGAAAAAAGGGGGGTCCCAAAACGTGTTTTTAACATTGAGTTTTCCATAGGGCGGTTGGACTCACTTTTAGCTCGAACGGCTGAATGGATTTCCACAAAACTTGGCAAAATTGTAGGTAGCCCGATGTGCCTTTGCTATGTCTCAAGATATATGCTCCAGTGGTTTTTACGAAAATTAACTTTGAAAAATATATATTGGGCTACATTGGGCTATATATATGTTAGAGCCCAAATGTAGCCCAATGTAGCCCAATGTAGCCCAATGTAGCCCAAAGATGGCCACCAGAGACAAAAAAAAATGTAGCCCAAATATCAGCCAGATGTAGCCCAACTATAGCCCAGTGACAGAATGTCCCAGAGTGTTCTAAAGAACAACTAGAGCGCTAACAGTCTTACTTATGACAAAAGTATGGCACACCTGAAGTCATCTTGATTGGAATAAAGTGTTAACACTTAAAACATTTAATTTGCAAAGGAACAAAATGAAGGGGTTCATTTTGCCATAGAAATTATGATTAGTGCTGAAGAAAGAAAAATTAGGGCACATTTTGAGTGACTTCTCAAATCCTCTTATATTTCATTAAAAAAATTCTGATATGCAGTCTCCCAAGATGGCCACCAGAGACAAAAGAGCCCAAATGTAGCCCAAATATCAGCCAGATGTAGCCCAACTATAGCCCAATGACAGAATGTCCCAGAGTGTTCTAAAGAACAACTAGAACGCTAACAGTCTTACTTATGACAAAAGTATGGCACACCTGAAGTCATCTTGATTGGAATAAAGTGGTAACACTTAATACATTTAATTTGAAAAGGAACAAAATGAGGGGTTTCATTTTGCCATAGAAATGTTATATATATATATATATATATATATATTCACAGAAAAAACCATAGGTTTGAGACCATATATAGTTAGGTATTTGCATTTACAAAACCTTGAAAATTCAATGAAAAAACCATAGGCTTGAGACCATATATAGTTAGGTGAATATTTTAATCATACAAAACCAATGAAATTCCATATATAGTTAGTTGCACTAACTATATATTTCGCGCACCCGCAATCCACTGCTGATGATGTCACATATTACATCATTCATGACATGGTCAGTGACATCACTGATGACATCACTGATGACATCATCCAGTGACTGTGTGTTTCTGTAAAGTTTAAATATGTTTTACATATTGAAGAATGAGTGGATGTATAAGTGTCTAGATGAAGGATTTAGTAGGTGCGTGACTGACTGTATGAGTGAGTGAATAAATGTGTCGTACTAAATGCATGGGTTAGTGACTAAACTGTCTGAATGTGTGCATCAGTATGTCTGTTGTGGTGTAAACTGCTGCATGTGTTGATCATTAGCTATACGAGAGGCTATATGTGTTATTGATTGGTTGCCCAAGTATTTGTATGGGAGATTGAGTTTGTGTGGGGGTGGCTGGGAGGTGTGTGACTCTGTGCATAGATGTGTGAGCAGTTGATTCACTAGGTGTATGAGTTCAAGAGTGCATGTGGAAACAGCTACATGGGCGGTTGACTGTGTGCATGAGTGTATTGATGAGTGAATGGATATCTCAATGCTACATGTCATAGTAAGTACATATGTAAAACACAGTACATGTGAGAGTTGGCATATATAAATAACTGTGCATGAGAGCCAGTGAATGTGTGAGTGGCTGTATGGATCATTGTGAACTTGTATCAGGGATTGTATAAGAGAGTAAATATGTGTTAGTATATGTTTGAATAAGTAAGGTGTGTATAACTGTATAGTTGAGGAAATGGAGGTGAGATTGATTCTTTGCATGACTGACTAGGTGTGTGAGTAACTCCATTGATGAGTGACAGTGTGTGAGTGTCTGTATACACTGAGTGTATCTAAGGTTATATTAGAGTCTGAAGAGGTTCATCGTATTAGCACATGAATGATGTCATCAGTGATGTGATCAATGATGTCAAATGAGATGTGATCAGTGATGTCATCAGTGATGTCATTTGAGATGTCATCAGTGATGTCATCAGTGATGCCATTTGAGATGTCATCAGTGATGTCATCAGTGATGTCACTGACCATGTCATGAATGATGTAATATGTGACATCATCAGCAGTGGATTGCGGTGGGGCGAAATATATAGTTAGTGCAACTAACTATATATGGAATTTCATTGGTTTTGTATGATTAAAATATTCACCTAACTATATATGGTCTCAAACCTATGGTTTTTTCATTGAATATATATATATATATATCACCGAAATCTTCAGACCTCCACTTGCGCGGCGAAAGAAGAGACAGACCCCACGATATCCAGGCAGGTTGTTTTATTCACAAGCCTTCAAAATGCAACGTTTCGAGTACTGGCGTACTCTTGTTCACACACCACATTTGTTTTTTTGGTTTTCTTTTATGTTGTTGGTTCTGACCCCAGCTATGGGCCACACCTCCCACACGTGCATCACATTATCCAGCCCGTGGCCCGGATTTCACAGATTTAAAGCAACAACGCTTCATTTTAAATGTAAAAGAAATCAGGGATAATGGACAATGTCATGAAAAGGCATTTAACATACATAGCGATAAAAAATGATACCACTGATATTGATTCTGCCCCAGTACACACTCGTTGGGAACATGTACAGAAAATTACTGTATAAATACATTGATGACATATATATATATATATATATATATATATATATATACATACATTTTTTAATGTAGCTTTCTTCGCGAATTGCGATAAGTGCATAAAACTTCCCAGGCACGATCCTCAGTGAGTCACACAATTTTTTATTTTTCTAAAATGTGATAAAGAATCCATAAAACAGTTCTTTCAAAGTGTAAAAACCTGCAGACCAATAAATTTCCCAGGCCGACGTGTTTCGACTTCCCACCTTCTACTGGGTCTAAAGATACACCACAGTGATATATATATATATATTTATGTATATACACACACTAATACTCACACACACAAAATGTTCAAAGTAGTGTACTGTTCGCTACAGCTGCTGTCTGGAAAGTTTCAAGGTGATCCGTAAAGCGGCATCTGAGAAAAGGGGGGGTCTGAAAACACTTTTTCCCCATGCAACTTCTCATAGGGATTTTAGACAACTACTACAGCCCAATCCACTGGTCAAAATAACACCAAAATTGAGAGAAAGACAACTATTGGTCCGGAAAGAGCCCTTTTTGTAATTTGGTGTAAATCTATTCAGTAGTTTTGGAGTTATTGAAGGAAAAAGAAATGTGTAAATCTAGGAACGCAGAACCTTCACAGATACACAAATCCCTGTGCCAACAGCAATGCAATGATTAGCTGGCCTCCACCTGACGAGAAAGTTGCTTCTTCCATTTTATGTATTGGAACACGGTCCTAGGGCCTCAAAAATTAAGCCTACAGTAATTGAAGGGGTCAGGGTAAGGTACCCTGATACCATGGGTGTGTTTGAGGAGCCACAGAGGGGAACCTGAAGGGTGAGAAATTGTCCTAAAATGCTTTGTTTCCACATGCACATATCTGCAGATCCCTCGCAGCACGAAGCGTGGCCCTCTGTGCTAATTTGCGATGGATCTGCGGATCCAGCCCCAAAAGAAAACAACACAGACACTCATAGCCCCATACCACCACTCTCAAACCCACTCAAAGAGACATACAGCCATTCACCACCCTCTCATAGACCAATACAGCCACTCACTCACCCACTCATAGACCCATACTGCCACTCACATACCTACTCACACACCCATACAACCACTCACACACCTACTCATAGACCCATAAAGCCACTCACACACTCACTCACAGACTCATGCTGCTACTTACACACCCATACAGCTGCTCACACACCCACTCACACAGCCATAGTCACTCACACACCCAGTCATAGACCCATACAGCCACTCATACAACCACTCACAGACCCATAAATCCACTCTCACACCTGCTCACAGGTCCATACAAGCACTCATACACCCACACACAGATCCATACTGCCACTCACACACTAACTCACAGACCAATACTGCCACTCATGCACCTACTCACAGACCCATACCATCGCTTACATACCCACTCACTGATGCATACATCCACTCCCATACCCATTGATACAGTGACATAATCACTCACACACCCACTCACAGACCCATACCACCACTCACACAGCAATATAGTCACTCACACACCCCATTCACAGACCTGTATAGCCACTCACACACCATACAGCCACTCACACACCCAGTCATGGGCTCATACAGCCACTCACACCCCAAACAAAGACCCATACAACCACTCACACACTTACTCACCGACCAATACAGCTACTCACACACCCTTTGACACACTCACATAATCATTCACATACCTACTCACATACCCTTAAAACCACCACACACATACAAACCCACTCCCACACCAACTCACCAACCAATACAACCACTTACACACCCACTAACAGACTTATACAGCCACTTTCACATCTACTCACACACCCACAAAATCTCTCACACCCACAGAACTACTCATATAACCATTCAGATACCTATACACACACTCACCGACCAAAACAGACACTCTCACACCAACTCACAGACCCAGAAAACTACTCACACACCCACTTACACACACAAAACCACTCATTCACCCACTCACAGACCCCCAGAGTCACACCCACTGCATTAAATGTGCTGTTGTTTTGTATGGAATGTGTGAATATATATATATATATATATATATATATATATATATATATATATATATTCCAAAGGACGAAATCTGGCGAAAGAGAATAGTACGAGCCCACACGGTCAATTTCAGCAGGTAAGTTTATTCCTTAAGCAGATAATATTTATATATATATATATATATATATATATATGTGGTGTGTGTGTGTCTGTACGTATGTGTGTGTGTGTGTGTGTGTGTATATATATATATATATATAAATTCCTCTGTGTTTTATTTCAGCGCTGTAAAAAAAAAAAAAAAAAAATGTATATATATATATATATATATTACCTACTGGCGGTCGCCAGTAGGTATATATAGTTAGGATTTTTTCTCTATGGGTTTTTTGAAAATTCTATGTCTAATAACTTTGGCGTTTGTGGACGGAATTGGCTGAAATTTTCAGGAAAATGGCACATTTTGTTTCTGAGCAGCCCCTGAAAATTGGGGGGGGGTTCGTCCAGGGGGGGTCGAGAAAAAAGGGGGGTCCCAAAACGTGTTTTTAACATTGAGTTTTCCATAGGGCGGTTGGCCTCACTTTTAGCCCGAATGGCTGAATGGATTTGCACGAAACTTGGCAAAATTGTAGGGACTGGTAGCCCGATGTGCCTTTTGTAGGTCTCAATATATGTGCTACAGTGGATTTTGAGAAATTAACGTTTAAAAAAAGATATATATCTGTAACAGCGGACCGGGCAGCGCTCCAGGACGCATACTTTTCGCGCAACGGAGCTTTGTGAAGCGAAGCTGATTGGTTCTCCGGCGTCTGTCAACATTCCAAACAGTCCGTAGCGGCCGCCATCTTGTCTCTCGGTAGGATCGAGAGACAAGAGGAGGCCAAAGCGAAGGGGCAAATGACCATAAGGGGGAATAGTAGATCCTCGCTGACCCCCTAGGTTTGATGTGGAGGTTTTAAAAGGGCCCCGCGGGGCAAAAAAAAAAAATAATAATAATAATCGAACGGCTGAATGGATTTGCAGGAAACTTGGCAAAATTGTAGGGACTGGTAGCCCGATGTGCCTTTGCTAGGTCTCAATATATGTGCTTCAGTGGATTTTGAGAAATTAACGTTCAAAAAAAGATATATATCTGTAACAGCGCACCGCTTCGCGTACTTTTCGCGTTACGGAGCTTTGCGAAGCGAAGCTGATTGGCTCTCCGGTGTCTGTAAACATTCCAAACAGTACGTAGCGGCCGCCATCTTGTCTCTCGGTAGGATTGAGAGACAAGAGGAGGCCAAAGCGAAGGGGCAAATGACCATAAGGGGGCATAGTAGATCCTCGCTGACCCCCTAGGTTTGATGTGGAGGTTTTAAAAGGGCCCCGCGGGGCAAAAAAAAAAATAATATTAATAATCGAACGGCTGAATGGATTTGCACGAAACTTGGTAAAATATTAGGGACTGGTAGCCCGATGTGCCTTTGCTAGGTCTCAATATATGTGCTTCAGTGCATTTTGAGAAATTAACGTTCAAAAACAAGATATATATCTGTAACAGCGCTCCGCTTCGCGGAGATAAAATTATATCTGTATTACCTAGCTGTTGCTAACACCAGTTAGCGACGGCTAGTAGGAGATAGCGACCATCTTGGGCCCCACTTTGCATGTGAGTGATATTTATCACTAATGACATGCAAAGTGGGCATGCCAAGATGTTAGCGACTGGAAACAGTCGCTAACATCGCTATCTCCTATTATCAACTTTTGGAAATATTCGAGATAAGCGCGAATATCTCCAAAAAGTAACAGCTGCCCTGAGCAGTTCTTAGCCATGTTATCCAATGGGAGGTGGATAACATGGCTAAGAGCATTAGCTCGGTAATGCATGAATATCGCTGAGTTTTCAGCGATATTAATGCATTGCGGTCGTTTTTTATCGTATTTGCGATAAACCTTGATAATAGCAAGGTTTATCTGCGATAATTTCTGACGGTAAAAAAATCTTTGCAATGCATCGTTAGGGATAAATATCGCTTAACTTTGGTAATATGCCCCAACGTCTGTTAACGTTCGATTCGAAGGAAATCAGGAAGTGTTGAAAAACATTGTCTGCGCCATCTTGTCTTTTTTCAAATGCCACACTTTTGTCGTGCACGGCAGCCATTTTAGATGCCTTGACCAGACCCACTCTGTGCACGCTGTCGATCCTTAGCATGGCTCCCCACCCTCGCAAGCATCTCACCAGGCAGTGGTCACCCCCGCTCTCTGTCTTATGCATGGGTAATAAACCTCCCCCCATCTGCGCTGCTCTTCCCTGAGAATCACACCCTGTGCCCGCCCGACACCTCCCTTTCGCCCTATTCACTACCGCACCCTCTGACACTCCTTTTCCTCTGTGTCCGATTGTCCAGGCCGGTCCTAGGCTATCAGCTAGCCCTGCAGATGTAGTTTATGGCCACAGCTGTAAAGAATCACCCCTCTTCAAAGGAGTTATAGTAGATCAAGGCCCACACTCGATGAGATCCGTCACAGCAGAAGCGTTGCTATTATCTGAAAACCATCCTGTATTGTGATTGGGGAGGGGACCGAGCGTGAAGCGGAAGATTCCAGGGATGACTCTTTGTACATCAAAGTTTTTACAATTATGTGTCACATTAAAAATATATAGCACTCCGACAAAGTAGTAAGATTATAAAACTTTAATAATTTATAAATATATACAAGAAAACAAAATAGTAATAACATATAAACATTTTTAGGGAAAAACAACGAAGTAGCGGTCGGCTGTGCGAATAGTCCCAACGCAGCACAACGTCCAGATTTCCGGCGTGGGGCGTCGCGGGGGTGGGTCATCAGTAGCAAACTGTTGTGCGAATAGTTCCAAGGCAGCAGAACGATGGCACCAAGGTGATGTCCAGTAAGTTGCCGCACTGGTTTTGGTATCCTACAATGCTGCTCCGAATAACGGCGTGGGGCGCCCCGGGGTAGGCGGCGTGAACGGGCCTCTCCAGGTGGAGTGTCATCTGTTGTAGTGGGGCGCCCCTTTACCGTTTCAGTTGCCATTCCGTCCGTTTTTGGTCCACTGTGTCAAAAGCCGCAATTCAGCTGAGTTGCGCCCACTCTTGCGGTGCAGCGATAGGCGGCTGTCACAGGACTCTCAAAATGGCGGCAGGCTCTTTCCTTTTTGGGCCTGGTCCACTGAAATGGCCCTGGGACACCTTGGAAATCGGACGCTTGTCTGCTAGGTCTTGGACCCCATTCTCGAAAGCGTCCCCTCCGCCTTGAGAATTCATCAAAAGTTTTGGGGGCCCCGACTCCTGCAGGCTTCTGGGGGGAGCGGCTGCCATGATTGCTCGCGGAATGACCACGACGGAGCTACGAGATGGTGGTGCTCTCATGCTGACGCCAGTTTAGTCTGAAACATCCAGAAACAAGGTGGGGCTTTCATCGTTTGGGAAAAAAAAAAAGTTTTCATCCAATGAAAAGTGTTGTTTTTAGGTCATATGATCAAGCCTTCCATCATTAGTAAAATGAACCAATGAAAAGTTTTATAAACAAGTCACATGACCTGTTATGCGGCATAGGGTATAAAATGCGGAGAAAATACGTTGGCACGTGAGGCGGCGTCAGTAGCGGACCGATGTGCGAATAGGCCGAAGGCAATACAACGCGCCAAGATCCGGATGGCACCGAGGTGGTGTCCAGCAAGTTGCAGCACTGGTGTGGCCATCCTACAATGCTGAAAGTCGGCGTGGGGCGCCCCGTTGGCCTGTGAGTTTGCGTCAGTAGCGGACCGATGTGCGAATAGGCCGAAGGCAGCACAACGCGCCAAGATCCGGATGGCACCGAGGTGGTGTCTAGTAAGTTGCCGCACTGGTGTGGCCATCCAACAATGCTGAAAGTCGGCGTGGGGCGCCCCGTTGGCCTGTGAGATGGCGTCAGTAGCGGACCGATGTGCGAATAGGCCGAAGGCAGCACAACGCGCCAAGATCCGGATGGCACCGAGGTGGTGTCTAGTAAGGTGCACTGGTGTGGCCATCCTACAATGCTGAAAGTCGGCGTGGGGCGCCCCGTTGGCCTGTGAGTTTGCGTCAGTAGCGGACCGATGTGCGAATAGGCCGAAGGCAGCACAACGCGCCAAGATCCGGATGGCACCGAGGTGGTGTCTAGTAAGTTGTCGCACTTCTGTGGCCATCCTACAATGTTGAAAGTCGGCGTGGGGCGCCCCGTTGGCCTGTGAGATGGCGTCAGTAGCGGACCGATGTGCGAATGGGGCCAAAGGCAGCGCAACAATATTTTCTGACTGACACCACAAGGCGCTGAGATGCCAAGATCCGGATGGCACCGAGGTGATGTCTAAGTTGCGGACTGATGTGCGAATGGGGCCAAAGGCAGCGTAACAATATTTTTTGTATGGAAGATACCACTAGGCGTTGAGATGCCAAGATTCGGATGGCACCGAGGTGATGTCTAGCAAGTTGCTGTACTGGTGTGGTCATCCTACAATGCTGAAACTCGGCGTGGGTCGCCCCATTAGCCTGTGAGATGGCGTCAGTAGCGGACCGATGTGCGAATAGGCCGAAGGCAGCACAACGCGCCAAGATCCGGATGTCACCGTGGTGGTTTCATAGTTGAGAGGCACTTCATCTGCAGTGGGGCGCCGAGATCCGGATGGCACCGAGGTGATGTCTAGCAAGTTGCTGTACTGGTGTGGTCATTCTACAATGCTGAAAGTCGGCGTGGGGCGCCCCATTAGCCTGTGAGATGGTGTCAGTAGCGGACTGATGTGCGAATGGGGCCAAAGGCAGCGCAACAATATTTTCTGAAGAGAAGACACCAAAAGGTGCTGACATTCCAAGATCCGGATGGCACCGAGGTGGTGTCTAGCAAGCTATGCAGTTGAGTTGTGTGCGCACTTGCGGCGAATAGGTCGAAGGCAGCATAACAATGTTTTTTGAATAGAAGACACCACAAGGCGTTGAGATTCGGTTACCACCGAGGTGATGTCTAGCAAGTTGCCGCACTGGTGTGGCCATCCTACAATACTGCTCCGAATAACGGCGTGGGGTGCCCGAAGTGGGGGGGAGCCGGCGTGAATGGGCCTTCCTAGGTGGAGGCTCGTCTGCTGTAATGGGGCGCCCCTTTACCGTTTCAGTTGCCATTCAGCTGAGTTTCGGCTGCTCTTGATGCTACAGCGACAGGCGGCTGCAAGAGGACTCTCAAAATGGCGGCCTGTTCTTTGGATTTGGGCCTGGTCCACTAAAATGGCCCTGGGACACCTTAGAACTCGGACGCTCGATTTTTTTTTCCTTTCCTGTACATGCAAAAAAGGTAAATGCCCGGTACGTTACATGCTTCATCTGCCACGATGAACTCTCCAGAGGAACCGAAAAAAAATATAGTTGTGGTAACTATACCATGCATCGTCATATGGAGAGGTGGCACCAATTAATTATAGTGCTGCATAAAAGAGAGATTTTGAGGAGAACCCCTGACCTGCTAGTACATTCATCAAAGAAGTGGCACTGAGAGCTTCAGAGGCAAGGGAAACGGTCCCAAATATTTAGAAGAACTTTGGAAAGATTAAAATGACATGTTTAGATTGTGGCAAATTAATTTCATGTGGACAGATGAGTGTTACTCTAATAAATACAGCATATGAACATCATCATAGTCGATGGTTGGTAGAGACATTTTGACTATATCCTGGACCTGCCCGTCCTCGCCCAAAATGGCGCCGGAATAAATGGGACTCGTAACTCCTTGTTGTGTACTGGTTGCAGAACCTTGAAATCACGAGATACGTATGCAGTTTTGAAGCACATGGCGGGCGGGGACGAGAATTGATTGAATATTTCGACATCCCTATTGATATTAAGTTCTGATGTGTTATTGATTACTGTACTGTTGAAAGTTCGAATTAACGTCACCCATGGTACTTGCCCGCAAATGTATATCTAGATAATTTTATTGTAACTGGCCCTGTCGTATTTTAATTATAAAATGTACGTCCACCGATTCCGTAACTGTTAGACACCTTAGTTCTTGCAACCTAATGGCCCGCCCGTTATGTTCCTCTACAGTGTAAATGTCTATTCATCATATACAATTACAGTTTGCTCTGTGGCAGGCCCACGTGGTTATAGGCTCGTATTTGTATAATGAAATTTTCACAATAAAGGTTTTTAAAAGAAAACATGGTAGTAGTATATACATTGGTAAAGTTTTTAATAATAGTGACTGTTTTAGAATCATTAAAAGGCAAGTGAAATAAAGCAGACCAATTACATGAAGGGTAAAAGGTATAATACGAAGGAACGCAGTAAAGATAAATGGTCAAGGGCTGTTGTGTTTTCTATTCCTGCAACATAAAGTGATCGATAAGAATCTCATATTCAGGCGTATCGGCGACTAAGACAGCAGGTCGACCCTCTTTTGCTCAACGGCTCCGTCATGGGACGAAGAAACTCTCTTTTTCTCGAAAAAAGAATATATTTTACTTGCAGGACAGTTGTAAAATTTCCGGGAAAGTACATTAGCCTGGAACATTATAACATATATTTAAGAAAAAATAATGTTCGGAAGTAATGAAAAGCGTAATTTTTAGGTCATATGACCAAGCCTTTCATCATTACAATAAGAAAAGTAAAATGAACCAATGAAAAGTTTTATTAACAAGTCACATGACTTGTTATGCTTACGTTACGCGCTGCGCGCCCCGGATGACTTCCGGATGCGCTAACGCGGCGCGTCATATGACGCATTACGCGACAACGCAGGGCCAGAATATAGTCAAAATGTCTCCACCAACCAGCGGTCGGAACACAACCCCTTTCAGCAGGCTAAATAGTTCTGTTAAATGACAACAGAAGGGACAGGCAACAAGAACCATCAGTCAAAGAGGGGAGGGCTAGTTCTTCTCTACCGGGTCACGTTGGGGCGCTACCGGAACTGATCGAATTGGTAGTCTACAGTGTTTCTGGATGTTTCAGACTGAAGCTGACGTTAGCATGAGAGCACCACCATTTCGTAGCTCCGTCGTGGCCATTCCACGAGCAATAATGCTAGCCGCTCCCCACCAGAAGCCTGCGGGAGTCGGGGGCCCCCAAGACTTTTGTAGAATCTTCAAGGCTGAGGGGACGCTTTCGAGAATGGAGCCCAATCTCTAGCAGACAAGCGTCCAAGTTCCAAGGTGTCGCAGGGCAATTTTAGTGGACCACGCCCAAATCTGAAGAGCCGGCCGCCATTTTGAGAGTACTGTGGCAGCCGCCTATCGCTGCACCGCAAGAGCGGGAGCAACTCAACTACATGGTGAGCGAGACGCTGTAGTCGAAAGAGCGGGCGGTAAACAGCTGAATAGCGGAAGAGGCACAGTGTAGCAAAAGCGGGCGGAATGGCAACTGAAATGGTAAAGGGGCGCCCCACTACAGCGTGTCTTTAGGTGAAACGGATTGTGGGACAAGGTCAAGAATGGAAGAGTTACCAAAAGGCAAAAAGTTCCGCTTGATCCCGGGAGCCAGCCACCTATGTCGGGGGCGATCTCAGGCTACACCAGGAGAACACGACTTGGGGAGGGAGCCGGAGCCAAGCGCCCCCTCCGAGTCCGCGCCATCACACCGTCCCTCGGGGGCCTCCGTCAAGCGGTTCAGGGTGGCACCGCATCACATTGTTCACAAATGCAGTCACGTCCTCAAACAGCCCCCACTTTACTTTGAGAATAGTGAAGCTGAAGCAAGTGCAAATAGGCTTCAGACAGTGTTACAAGCACTCCTCAAAACTTTGAACCATCAGAGTGCATGAGTTTCATGCTCGATCGATTGAGCTAGCCGGATCGGGCAACAAAAAGTATAAAATAGTTATGTAAATAGTTGTTTAATAAAATGTTTTACCCTGTTACTTTGCTGGTGTGTTGTATATATTTGTAATATTTGCATAGAGTTTATCGTTATTTTGGGCGGTGTGGGTGGCGGAGCCGAGCTGTATTGCAGCCATCATGGTGTGGAGTTCAGTTCATCTCACTAGTTTCGCGTTTGTCATGAGGGGTTGTTCCTAATGTTTCTATTTTAGCGAGGTCAAAAAGAGATCCCATTAGTGGCCTACTGATTTTGCTCGATTCCTTTTGTTTTTTTACACGATTTTTCACTATCTGCAAAGACTAAACAGAGTATTGCGACTCTGTGCTTGTTTGTAAATAGAGAATGAACCAAAGAGAACCAATTCTAAAACAGTAAATGCTTGGATAACAATCAATCAAATGGAGAGAGAAGCAGGCACGACGGATTACAACGGGGGCAAAGGCCTGCGTTAACTACCCTTCACTATCTGCAAAGAGAGAGTACTCCTAATAGAAATGAGGGGGAGGGGGGGGCAGCATTCAAAGCAGATCAGTGTGCATAAACACGAAAATGTATTTACTTACCATGTACTTGACATTCGACAGCTTATGATATTTGCTATTGAAAAACCATTGAAATTCACTGAAAAAACCATAGGTTAGAGACCATATATAGTTAGGAATTAGCATTTAAAAAACCTTGAAAATTCACTGAAAAAAACATAGGTTATAGACCATATATAGTTAGGAATTAGCATTTAAAAAACCTTATTTTACTCACACAAAACCATTGAAATTCCATATATAGTTAGTTGCACTAACTATATATCGCGCACCCGCAATCCACTGCTGATCATGTCACATATTACATCATTCATGACATGGTCAGTGACATCACTGATGACATCACTGATGACATCTCAAATGACATCACTGATGACACGTGGGCCGGCCACGGAGCAAACTGTAATCGTATATGATGAGTAGACATTTACACTGTAGAGGAACGTAACGGGCGGGCCATTAGTTTGCAAGAACTAAGGTGTCTAACAGTTGCGGAATCGGTGGACGTACATTTTATAATTAAAATACGACAGGGCCAGTTACAATAAAATTATCTAGATATACATTTGCGGGCAAGTACCATGGGTGACGTTAATTCGAACTTTCAATAGTACAGTAATCAATAACACATCAGAACTTAATATCAATAGGGATATCGAAATATTCAATCTATTCTCGTCCCCGCCCGCCATGTGCTTCAAAACTGCATACGTATCTCGTGATATCAAGGTTGTGCAACCAGTACACAACAAGGAGTTACGAGTCCCATTTATTCCGGCGCCATTTTGGGCGAGGACGGGCAGGTCCAGGATATAGTCAAAATGTCTCTACCAACCATCGACTATGATGATGTTCATATGCTGTATTTATTAGAGTAACACTCATCTGTCCACATGAAATTAATTTGCCACAATCTAAACATGTCATTTTAATCTTTCCAAAGTTCTTCTAAATATTTGGGACCGTTTCCCTTGCCTCTGATGCTGTCAGTGCCACTTCTTTGATGAATGTACTGGCAGGTCGGGGGTTCTCCTCCAAATCTCTCTTTTATGCAGCACTATAATTAATCGGTGCCACCTCTCCATATGACGATGCAAGGTATAGTTACCATAACTATATTTTTTTTCGGTTCCTCTGGAGAGTACATCGTGGCAGATGAAGCGTGTAACGTACCGGGCATTTACCTTTTTTTGCATGTAGAGGAAAGGAAAAAAAAATCGAGCGTCCGAGTTCTAAGGTGTCCCAGGGCTATTTTAGTGGACCAGGCCCAAATCCAAAGAACAGGCCGCCATTTTGAGAGTCCTGTTGCAGCCGCCTGTCGCTGTAGCATCAAGAGCGGCCGAAACTCAGCTGAATGGCAACTGAAACGGTAAAGGGGCGCCCCACTACAGCAGACGAGCCTCCACCTAGGAAGGCCCGTTCACGCCGCCTCCTCCCCCCCCCCTTCGGGCACCCCACGCCGTTATTCGGAGCAGGATTGTAGGATGGCCACACCAGTACGGCAACTTGCTAGACACCACCTCGGTGCCTACCGAATCTCAGCGCCTTGTGGTGTCTTCTATTCAGAAAACATTGTTGTGCTGCCTTCGACCTATTCGCCGCAAGTGCGCACGCAACTCAGCTGCATAGCTTGCTAGACACCACCTCGGTGCTAACCGAATCTCAGCGCCTTGTGGTGTCTTCTATTCAGAAAATATTGTTGCGCTGCCTTTGGCCCCATTCGCACATCGGTCCGCTACTGCCGCCATCTCACAGGCCAACGGGGCGCCCCACGCCGACTTTCAGCATTGTAGGATGGCCACACCAGTGCGACAACTTGCTGGACACCACCTCGGTGCCATCCGGATCTTGGCATCTCAGCGCCTTGTGGTGTCTTCTATTCAGAAAATATTGTTGCGCTGCCTTTGGCCCCATTCGCACATCGGTCCGCTACTGACGCCATCTCACAGGCCAACGGGGCGCCCCACGCCGACTTTCAGCATTGTAGGATGGCCACACCAGTGCGACAACTTGCTGGACACCACCTCGGTGCCATCCGGATCTTGGCATCTCAGCGCCTTGTGGTGTCTTCTATTCAGAAAATATTGTTGCTCTGCCTTTGGCCCCATTCGCACATCGGTCCGCTACTGCCGCCATCTCACAGGCCAACGGGGCGCCCCACGCCGACTTTCAGCATTGTAGGATGCCCACACCAGTGCGACAACTTGCTGGACACCACCTCGGTGCCATCCGGATCTTGGCGCGTTGTGCTGCCTTCGGCCTATTCGCACATCGGTCCGCTACTGACGCCGCCTCACGTGCCAACGGATTTTCTACGCTTTTTATACCCTATGCCGCATAACAGGTCATGTGACTTGTTTATAAAACTTTTCATTGGTTCATTTTACTTTTGGTTTCCTAATGATGGAAGGCTTGATCATATGACCTAAAAATAACACTTTTCATTGGATGAAAACTTTTTTTTCCCAAACGATGAAAGCCCCACCTTGTTTCTGGATGTTTCAGACTGAAGCTGGCGTCAGCATGAAAGCACCACCATCTCGTGGCTCCGTCGTGGTCATTCCGCAAGCAATCATGGCAGTCGCTCCCCACCGGAAGCCTGCAGGAGTCGGGGGCCCCCAAGACTTTTGTAGAATCCTCAAAGCGGAGGGGACGCTTTCGAGAATGGGGTCCAAGACCTAGCAGACAAGCGTCCGATTTCCAAGGTGTCCCAGGGCCATTTCAGTGGACCAGGCCCAAAAAGGAAAGAGCCTGCCGCCATTTTGAGAGTCCTGTGACAGCCGCCTATCGCTGCACCGCAAGAGTGGGCGCAACTCAGCTGAATTGCGGCTTTTGACACAGTGGACCAAAAGCGGACGGAATGGCAACTGAAACGGTAAAGGGGCGCCCCACTACAGCAGACAAGGCTCCACATGGGGAGGCCCGTTCACGCCGCCTCCACCCCCCCCCCTCCGGGGCGCCCCACGCCGTTATTCGGAGGGCGGCAACTTACTGGACATCACCTTGGTGCCATCCACATTTCAGCGCGTTCTGCTGCCTTGGAACTATTCGCACAACAGACCGCTACTGACGACCCACCCCCCGGGACGCCCCACGCCGGATACCCAAATCAGTGCGGCACCCAGACAACATCACCTGGGTGCCGTCCAGAAATCTGGACGTTGTGCTGCCTTGGGACTATTCGCACAACCGACCGCTACTGACCATTGTTCCTTCTTTTTCCCTAAAAATGTTTAAATGTTTTTACTGTTTTTGTTTTGTTGTATATATTTATAAGTTATTAAAGTTTTATAATCCTACTACTTTGTTGGAGTGCTATATATTTTTAATGTGACACATAATTGTAAAAACTTTGATGTACAAAGAGTCATCCCTGGAATCTTCCGCTTCAGGCTCGGTCCCCTCCCCAATCACAATACAGGATGGTTTTCAGATAGTAGGAACGCGTGTGGTGTGACGGATCTCATCGGGTGTGGGCCTTGATCTACTATAACTCCTTTGAAGAGGGGTGATTCTTTACAGCCGGGGCCATAAACTACATCTGCAAGACTAGCTGATAGCCTGGGACCGGCCTGGACAATCGGACACAGAGGAAGAGGAGTGTCAGAGGGTGCGGTAGTGAATAGGGCGAAAGGGAGGTGTCGGGCGGGCACAGGGTGTGATTCTCAGGGAAGAGCAGCGCAGATGGGGGGAGGTTTATTGCCCATGCATAAGACAGAGAGCGGGGGTGACCAGTGCCTGGGGGAGATGCTTGCGAGGGTGGGGAGCCATGCTAAGGATCGACAGCGTGCAGAGAGTGGGTCTGGTCAAGGCATCTAAAATGGCTGCCGTGCACGACAAAAGTGTGGCATTTGAAAAAAGGCAAGATGGCGCAGACAATGTTTTTCAACACTTCCTGATTTCCTTCGAATCGAACGTTAACAGACGTTGGGGCATATTACCAAAGTTAAGCGATATTTATCCCTAACGATGCTTAGCAACGAATTTTTTACCGCTAAGCATCGTCAGAAATTATCGCAGATAAACCTTGCTATTATCAAGGTTTATCGCAAATGCGATAAAAAACGGCCGCAATGCATTAATATCGCTGAAAAGTCAGCAATATTCATCCATTACCGACCTAATGCTCTTAGCCATTTTATCCACCTCCCATTGGATAACATGGCTAAGAACTGCTCAGGGCAGGTGTTACTTTTTGGAGATATTCGCGCTTAGCGCGAATATCTCCAAAAGTTGGTAATAGGAGATAGCGATGTTAGCGACTGTTTCCAGTCGCTAACATCTTGGCATGCCCACTTTGCATGTCATTAGTGATAAATATCACTGACATGCAAAGTGGGGCCCAAGATGGTCGCTATCTCCTACTAGCGGTCGCTAACTGGTGTTAGCGACAGCTAGGTAATACGGAGATAATTTTATCTCCGCTTTCTTGGCTTTTAAAGCCAAAAAAGCGGAGATAAACCCCCTTGATAATATGCCCCGTTATCTCTCCCACACTACCGGTCCCCCTGGGCTTAAACGCCGAGATGGTAGGGACTGCATCCCGTGGAGATAGGCCGAGACGTCACTCAGCAGAAAAAAAAGTTTTAAAAAAGTCTATAAACATACAATAAGTTAAAAGTCAATCATTCTTCTTTCCTTGTAGTACGCTCCCCAGTCCGCTTCCCGTTACGCTAACCGGGCGCACCCCACCAAAAAAACGTTTTTTTTTTGGTTTTTTTTGCCCCGCGGAGCCCTTTTAAAGCCTCCACATCAAACCTATGGGGTCAGGGAGGATCTACTATGCCCCCTTATGGTCATTTGCCCCTTCGCTTTGGCCTCCTCTTGTCTCTCGATCCTACCGAGAGACAAGATGGCGGCCGCTACGGACTGTTTGGAATGTTTACAGACGCCGGAGAACCAATCAGCTTCGCTTCACAAAGCTCCGTAACGCGAAAAGTACGCGAAGTGGAGCGCTGCCCGGAGCGCTGTTACAGATATATATCTTTTTTTGAACGTTAATTTCTCAAAATCCACTGGAGCACATATATTGAGACCTAGCAAAGGCACATCGGGCTACCAGTCCCTACAATTTTGCCAAGTTTCGTGCAAATCCATTCAGCCGTTCGATTATTATTATTTATTTATTTTTTGCCCCGCGGGGCCCTTTTAAAACCTCCACATCAAACCTAGGGGGTCAGGGAGGATCTACTATGCCCCCTTATGGTCATTTGCCCCTTCGCTTTGGCCTCCTCTTGTCTCTCGATCCTACCGAGAGGCAAGATGGCGGCCGCTACGGACTGTTTGGAATGTTTACAGACGCCGGAGAACCAATCAGCTTCGCTTCACAAAGCTCCGTGAGATGTCATCAGTGATGTCACTGACCATGTCATGAATGATGTAATATGTGACATCATCAGCAGTGGATTGCGGGTGCGCGATATATAGTTAGTGCAACTAACTATATATGGAATTTCATTGGTTTTATGTCAATAAAATGTCCAGCTAACTATATATGGTCTCTAACCTATGGTTTTTGCAGTGAATTTTCAAGGTTTTGTAAATGCTAATTCCTAACTATATATGGTCTATAACCTATGGTTTTTTCAGTGAATTTTCAAGGTTTTGTAAATGCTAATTCCTAACTATATATGGTCTATAACCTATGGTTTTTTCAGTGAATTTCAATGGTTTTTTAATAGCAAATATCATAAGCTGTCGAATGTCAAGTACGTGGTAAGTAAAAACATTTTCGTGTTTATGCACACTGATCTGCTTTGAATGCTGCCCCCCACCCCTCATTTCTATTAGGAGTACTCTCTCTTTGCAGATAGTGAAGGGTAGTTAACGCAGCCCTTTGCCCCCTTTGTAATCCGTTGTGCCTGCTTCTCTCTCCATTTGATGATTGTTCTCTTTGGTTCATTCTCTATTTACAAACAAGCACAGAGTCGCAATTCTCTGTTTAGTCTTTGCAGATAGCGAAAAATCGTGTAAAAAAACAAAAGGAATCGAACAAAATCAGTAGGCCACTAATGGGATCTCTTTTTGACCTCGCTAAAATAGAAACATTAGGAACAACCTGTTGAAAATAGCAATGCGTATGTACATAAGCGGCGTTCATTTGTGTTCACAGTACCCCTTGTTGATTGTTTCAATCGAGCATTGAATTGTTCGAAGTTGGTTCTCTTAAGGATCTTCTCTGCCTGCAAACGAGGAAGAATAGGAATATTCTCTCTCCCTTTGCAGATAGTGAAGGGTAGGTAACGCAAGCCTTTAACACGTCGTACCTATTTCATTCCTCATTGATTGATTGATTGTCCGAACATTGACTGTTTGGGAATTAGTTCTTTTTGGAGGTATTCCCTGTTTGCAAATAAACGTAGGAAAATCTTTGCAAGTAGTGAAAGGGTACGTAATGCGGACCTTTCTCCCCCGTTGTAATCTGTCATGCCTATCTACTCCCCACTGATTGATGCACCTGTTTCACCCGGACCATTTACTAGAGATACGTCATCTGGCCCGACCTGAGAGCACCCCTAGTGAAAAGGACATATGCAATAATAACGAAGTGATCACTGTATCCTGTTAACAGAAACTTTAGCATGAAACAACCTGGAAAGAAAAGAATAGGAAAACGAAAATCAGTAGGCCACTGATGAACATGAACTTTTATTAAACAACGAACAAAGAAACGATAAAATAACGTAATGATAAAACCTATTAATGTCCTAGAAACAAGAAAACGTTAAAATATGCCAGTGGTGAGAGACCAGAAAAACAGTAAGAGAAACCAAATCACCCCTCGCTGTCCCACCGCCTGCCACGCCAAAAAAATCGATAGACTAGGGAAAATGCAAGTCAGTAGAACATCCGCCCCCACTCTGGAAACTTCCAAGGTGGGGCAGGGTTGCGGCTACGCCCAGCCGGGAGCAGCCCATATAAGGCAGGTCCTGCTGCCACGCCTCGGCCAGGAGATCCTAACGTAGGGTGTAGCCGGAGGAGAGGCCGAGGCCAGCGGGACCCGGCCAGGGGATTGCCTTTACAACGCTGAACAGTTGCAGGGGGGGGGAATGTCTCCTCGACCCTCCCCTCTCTCTCCCAGTCCGGCCGCGGTGGCCCTTGAGAGTTGCAGGTACTCCCGCCACATGCTCTTCCGGTCCGGCCACCAACGGTCGGAGGGCCGAGGACGACGGGATCCGGCTGCAGCCGATAAACCAAGAAACCCGTTCATGGGGCCAGAGCCAGGGGCGTCCGGCCGACATCTACCGGAAGCCCGGCCCGAAGACGGACGGGACACTTCTTCTTTCTTGAATAATGGCTGCGACAACACTGGGGGGGGATGTCTTGCACATGCCTCCGACCCCCCCCCCTCGTCCTCATCGCCTGGTCCGGCCATAACAAATCTCAAGCGAGACGCCGTGGGGTGCACTGGGAGGGAGAGACGGTGCGAACAGGCCTCTCCCGCCTCCCCAGGTGGAGGCTTCCCAGCTGCACCCTCAGCGCTCCAGGCGCCCGGAAAAGGGTTCTTCCACTGTGGCCATGCTGCAACGTCTCGCCCGGCAGGGTGGAGCCCGTCCGCTCATTTGACCCCGCGATCGCCAGTAGCTACCGAACTCTCAAAATGGCGGTCGACCTGGCAAGAGCGGGCCCAGCATAAAGAAATGGCCCGGTCACTGCTTGACTCCACCACCGTAGTCCTCCACGACCTTGAAGATTCTAGAGGAGCCGCGGGAGTCTCCGACCCCCGATGGGGAATGACTGCCATGATCGCCCGTGGAGTGACGAAACTGTATCCGCGGGACGTCGGCGCTCCCATGCTGGCGCCAGCCTCACTTTGAATTACTAGAATCCTGCAGACCTCAGTTCCGGTGAAAGCACAGTGTGACCCGGTAGGAAAAATTGTTGCACCCCCTCCCCTTTTTCACTGATAGTTCAAACCACCGATCCTTTCCTTTGCCCTTTTAACGGAACTTTGGACTGCCTCCCCCTCTTTTACATTTTCTAGAGAAAACAAAACATTAACCACTACATTAGCATAGCAGTTGACACCAGAACTGTTTTCAAATTTAAAACCAACAACATCTTCAACAAAATCCTTTTTGTTTCTGCTGTGACCCTGCTACAGCACAGGCATTGTCCCCAGCAGTAATTCTGCGATGCCGGTAAGAATAGCTGTGGTGCCTACTGGACTCACTCACCCCCGCGGCGCCCCACGCCGTTATTTGCTGGGCGGCAACTTACTAGACATCACTTTCGTGCCATCTAGATTTCAGCGCGTTCTGCTGCCTTGGAACTATTCGCACTACAGACAGCTACTGACAAGAATATTTCATTATTGGTGCTGTCAATTTCAATAAATCTATTGGATAATTCAAAAGAAATTGCCACGGTCTCTTCGTTTTTTAAATGTTTTTACTGTTTTTGTTTTGTTGTATATATTTATACGTTATTAAAGTTTTATATTCCTACTACTTTGTTGGAGTGCTACATATTTTTAATGTGACACATAATTGTAAAAACTTTGATGTACCAAGAGTCATTCCTGGAATCTTCCGCTTCAGGCTCGGTCCCCTCCCCAATCACAATACAGGATGGTTTTCAGATAGTAGGAACACGTGTGGTGTGACGGATCTCATCGGGTGTGGGCCTTGATCTACTATAACTCCTTTGAAGAGGGGTGATTCTTTACAGCTGGGGCCATAAACTACATCTGCAGGGCTAGCTGATAGCCTGGACAATCGGACACAGAGGAAGAGGAGTGTCAGAGGGTGCGGTAGTGAATAGGGCGAAAGGGAGGTGTCGGGCGGGCACAGAGTGTGATTCTCAGGGAAGAGCAGCGCAGATGGGGGGAGGTTTATTGCCCATGCATAAGACAGAGAGCGGGGGTGACCAGTGCCTGGGGAAGATGCTTGCGAGGGTAAGGAGCCATGCTACGAATCGACAGCGTGCAGAGAGTGGGTCTGGTCAAGACATCTAAAATGGCTGCCGTGCACCACAAAAGTGTGGCATTTCAAAAAAGGCAAGATGGCGCAAACAATGTTTTTCAACACTTCCTCATTTCCTTCGAATCGAACGTTAACAGACGTTGGGGCATATTACCAAAGTTAAGCGATATTTATCGCTAACGATGCTTACCAACGAATTTTTTACCGCTAAGCATCGTCAGAAATTATCGAAGATAAACCTTGCTCTTATCAAGGTTTATCGCAAATACGATAATAAACGGCCGCAATGCATCAATATCGCTAAAAACTCAGCGATATTCATGCATTACCGAGCTAATGCTCTTAGCCATGTTATCCACCTCCCATTGGATAACATGGCTAAGAACTGCTCAGGGCAGGTGTTACTTTTTGGAGATATTCGCGCTTAGCGCGAATATCTCCAAAAGGAGATAGATATCTTGCATGTTGTAATGCAAGTTATTGTGGTATATGGAACTCATACCATAATCTCTCAGGAAAGCAGAAACTGATCCTTTTGGGACCGCCTAAAAAGGCCTAGGGGGTGAGGAGTACTCTACTTTGCCCCCTTTTCACGTTCCGAACTATTTTAGTTTACTCTCTTCTGTAATTACACAAAATAGCAGCGATAAGATGCATCGGAGACACACAGGGGCATATTACCAACAACTAGCGAAAATTTTTGTCTCTAACTTGTTTAGAGACAAAAATTATCGCCGCACATCGGCGATTTTTATCGCAGATAAACCTTGCTATTAGCAAGGTTTATCGCAAATGCGATAAAAAACGGCCGCAATGCATGAATATCGCTGAAAAGTCAGCGATATTCATGCATTATCGAGCAAATGCTCTTAGCCATGTTATCCACCTCCCATTGGATAACATGGTGAAGAACTGCTCAGGGCAGGTGTTAGCTTTTGGAGATATTCGCGCTTAGCGCGAATATCTCCAAAAGTTGGTAATAGGAGATAGCGATGTTAGCGACTGTTTCCAGTCGCTAACATCTTGGCACGCCCACTTTGCATGTCATTAGTGATAAATATCACTGACATGCAAAGCGGGGCCCAAGATGGTCGCTATCTCCTATTAGCTGTCACTAACTGGTGTTAGCGACAGCTTGGTAATAGGGAGATAATTTTATCTCCGCTTTCTTGGCTTTTAAAGCCAAAAAAGCGGAGATAAACCCCCTTGATAATATGCCCCACAGTGAGAGAAAGGTGGCCGGAGATGAAGAAGAGATGTCAAATACACATTGGAGATAATATAGTGGCAGAAGGGAAGTAAATATGAGTAAACTTACCATGTAACATAAAAATGTTGCACTCTATACTATAAGTCTCATTTTATACTACAATCACTTCGCTACAACCTCATAAATTAAAAATAAAAATGAATAATGTCTCAAACAATTTTTGATTTCTAAATATAAATTTATTCTTCAGAATTTTCTAAATTTGAAAGAACTAGTAACATGTCCTCATCAGCAATGTCCTCATGAAAAGTCTGCAATGATGATTCTTGTAACTCTATGGTCTCCAAACATTCGAAAATTCGCCATCAAGAGATTGATCAAAAAAATCATTCAAGTCATCTCCTCCTTGTGACAATATTTCATTATTGGTGCTGTCAATTTCAATCAATGTAGTGGAATCATTCAAGTCATCTCCTCGTGACAATATTTCATTATTGGTGCTCTCAATTTCAATCAATGTAGTGGAATCATTCAAGTCATCTCCTCCTTGTGACAATATTTCATTATTGGTGCTGTCCATTTCAATCAATCTAATGGAATCATACAAGTCATCTCCTCCTTGTGACAATATTTCATTATTGGTGCTCTCAATTTCAATCAATGTAGTGGAATCATTCAAGTCATCTCCTTGTGCCAATATTTCATTATTGGTGCTGTCCATTTCAATCAATCTAATGGAATCATACAAGTCATCTCCTCCTTGTGACAATATTTCATTATTGGTGCTCTCAATTTCAATCAATGTAGTGGACAATTCAAAAGAAATTGCCACGGTCTCTTCATTGTGAGCCATTTTATTTTGAAATTGCTTGCTGTAAATTGCAGAAAAAAATAATCACTTTCATTTATCGTTTTTAGTAATACATAATATAAAACTAACTTTATCAAGTATTTAGTATAACAGAAGGACTGCAAATAAATAACAGAAAACATTTTTCAAATTATCTTCAAGTGTACAACATAGTTCCCCTTACAAATTAACAACTCACCTTTTTAAAAGTAGGAGAAGTGTTAGTACTGTGTAAATCAAACACCAGAAATTCACCACCAAAAATTCCTCACAAATGTACCTCAGACAGTAGTATCACAAAATGGCTGTGGTTTCCTCTCATTTGAAATATATACATAACCAATTAACTTTCATCACACACAAATACAAAACCAAACTAACATTTTAATTGGTTCTAAATTTCAACACTTTCAAATGTGTTTTCCCCATGCAATTTTCCATAGGACATTTACATACGTCTACAGCCTGAATGGCTGAACGGAATTACACCAAACTTGGCAAAATGGTACATCAAACCTAAGAGGTCAGGAAGGATCTACTATGCCCCCTTATGGTAATTTCCCCCTTCGCTTTGGCCTCCTCTTGTCTCTCAATCCTACCGAGAGACAAGATGGCGGCCGCTACGGACTGTTTGGAATGTTGACAGACGCCGGAGAACCAATCAGCTTCGCAAAGCTCCGTAACGCGAAAAGTACGCGAAGCGGAGCGCTGTTACAGATATATATCTTTTTTTGAACGTTAATTTCTCAAAATCCACTGGAGCACATATATTGAGACCTAGCAAAGGCACATCGGGCTACCAGTCCCTAATATTTTGCCAAGTTTCGTGCAAATCCATTCAGCCGTTCGATTATTATTATTTTATTTTTTTTGCCCCGCGGGGCCCTTTTAAAACCTCCACATCAAACCTAGGGGGTCAGCGAGGATCTACTATTCCCCCTTATGGTCATTTGCCCCTTCGCTTTGGCCTCCTCTTGTCTCTCGATCCTACCGAGAGACAAGATGGCGGCCGCTACGGACTGTTTGGAATGTTGACAGACGCCGGAGAACCAATCAGCTTCGCTTCACAAAGCTCCGTTGCGCGAAAAGTACGCGTCCTGGAGCGCTGCCCGGTCCGCTGTTACAGATATATATCTTTTTTTAAACGTTAATTTCTCAAAATCCACTGTAGCACATATATTGAGACCTACAAAAGGCACATCGGGCTACCAGTCCCTACAATTTTGCCAAGTTTCGTGCAAATCCATTCAGCCGTTCGGGCTAAAAGTGAGGCCAACCGCCCTATGGAAAACTCAATGTTAAAAACACGTTTTGGGACCCCCCTTTTTTCTCAGCCCCCCCTTGACGAACCCCCCCCAAATTTTCAAGGGCTGCCCAGAAACAAAATGTGCCATTTTCCTGAAAATTTCAGCCAATTCCGTCCACAAACGCCAAAGTTATTAGACATAGAATTTTCAAAAATCCCATAGAGAAAAAATCCTAACTATATATACCTACTGGCGACCGCCAGTAGGTAATATATATATATATATATATATTTTCATACAGCATTCTCTAGTTCCGGAGCCCCCGACCCTTCAGGGCGGCCTCAACAGAATGGCCACGGAGAAGCCCATCAAAATACCACCAAGTGTAACAGAAAACTTGAGGCCCATTACTGGAAATGAGGCTTTTATTCAGCATCTCGCAGCACAGCTTACTTCCATTTACCTAACATTTCAACCACATTTGGCCTTGCTCACAGGTGGAAGTCAGACGCTCTAATTGCCAAGTGCGCTCGTGCATGCTTTAAAGTTCTTGGGTCACGTGACTGAATACTAAAAAATACAAATCCCATAGTGCACTGCTGAATACATTAAAAAGTACGATCTGGAAGTCCTTGTTAATGCTCACCAAAATGTCAAAGTTTTTTTCTAAATGGCAGTCGCACTGATGTTGGTGTGGAGTCTTGTAAATAGGCAGTCAAGTGAGTTGGTATCTCGTGCACAATGCTGTGTTACTCCAACAAAGCTGAAAAAAAGGCACCATTTAACCAGCACGATCAGAGAGGGATGTAATCCGTCCTGAATCCCTTCCACACGCGCTCACTTTTTCGCTCCATTGGCATTCCTGAGTAGGCTGGGCGCGTGAGTGGGTCATGCTCCTCATTAAATATTCATGCAGCATTCTCCAGTTCCGGAGCCCCCGACCTTTCAGGGCGGCCTCAACAGAATGGGCCGGAGAAGCCCATCAAAATACCACCAAGTGCAAGAGATACCAATTTACAAACGTTAGGTAAATGGAAGTAAGCTGTGCTGCGAGATGCTGAATAAAAGCCTCATTTCCAGTAATGGGCCTCAAGTTTTCTGTTACACTTGGTGGTATTTTGATGGGCTTCTCCGTGCCCATTCTGTTGAGGCCGCCCTGAAAGGTCGGGGGCTCCGGAACTGGAGAATGCTGCCTAAAAGGCAGTAAAGATTAAAAGAGTTATTACATAAGTGGGTTGAGGCAGAATTCCAGCGGCCGCCTGCCCCGCTTTACAGTATCCCAACACGAACATCATAGTAGCTCCATCCTGCATATGGAGCCAGCATGCCTGCTTTCCGTGTTGCCAGCTCCACGTGGAGACAGCACGGACGGTAATAACTCTTTTAATCTTTACTGCCTTGCAGGACAGACCCACTGGGGAACACCCTCTGTACTACAGGAACCAGAATGCCGTGAAGGCTACGCCCACTGGGGCGGGACCCTGGAACTTAAAAACTGTGCAGCGATACTGTTTTGCAAATCGGCAGTTTGGGAGCCATTGATGAAGGGAAACACGTTCCCGAAACGCGTCTGGCAATGAACTTATTTGATGTCAGTCTCCTGCTGTTTTGCCTGCTTGCAAGTTTGCCCAATAAAATGCGAATTAATTATCTGCTTGAGGCCTTACTCCATTGAGGCTACCTGTGAGTTCGGATATATATATATATATATATATATATATATATATATATATATATATATACACATATACAGATACGACTACTGTTCCTTTCCCAGGATTAATGGAAAGCAGGCACCGACACTGCTGAGGCTGAATTCAATACAAGTTTATTTCTTTAGTGAAGTAGCAAAAGACAGGTTTCGGTGGTCACTGCCACCTTGCTCACTTAAGTGTCATCTCCATTTTGGTTTTACAATTTATTCTACTATGATCCTATCCCCCACATGCATCAAGTGGTTTTGTAGTCGCAAACGGTGCGAATCGGAAAAATCGGCCGTTTGCGATTCCAAAATCACTTTTTTGGGATGCATGAAACAATTTTAGAAAACTCGCTATTTTTTGCATTTCCTAAAAATGCGATTGCATTTAAGGAATCGCATTTGTGCGATTCCTTAAATGCAATGCATGAATTTAAAAAAAAATGCGAATTAGGAAATAGGAAGTGCAAATTAACACAAGGTTGACCCTCGTGTTAATTTGCGAAATTTTGCAAAAAAGCAAAAAAATGCATTTTGGAAAGTGTCATGTTACACACACACATGTCCTTTGGACATGTGTGTGTGAAACTTGCACTAAAAAAACATTTCAAGGGTGCAGGGGGGAGCACCCTTGCAATGCATCAACAAAATGTCATTCGCAAAAAGCTAATGCCTTTCCATTGATTCCTATGGGCCTCTAGGCTCATAGGAATCAATGTAATGCCATTCCTTAATTGCGATTCGCAATTAAGGAATCGCAAATACCGAAAATTAAGAAATCTTAAAAACCTTTAAGATTTCTTGATGCATAGGATTTTGCAATTCCTAAATTGCGATTCCTTAATTTTCGCAATTTAGGAATTGCAAAATCCTACAATGATGCATGTGGCCGATAGTCACTCGACATAGAAACTGAAAAACATTTCACATTCTTTTTTATCTTCAATAACAAAGTGTTCATAACAAAGTGCACAGTACACAATTTTTAATTAACAATTAAATTCATAGACCTTACGAAATTAAAGATTTCTTTTCATTTTATTATTATATTTACTTTGTATGTAGTTGTCTTCGCACTATATGGTTGGTTTTGACAACACAAGATCCTGCTAAATTCCTCTTCAGTATTTCGAATCTATATTAACAAGTTTTTTTTTATTTCAGCCCTCTCTGGTTCAGGATTTTCTGTCACTACAGAGTGATTTCTTAGCATACTTATTGTTTCACAGATGTAAAAATAAATTGTGTGGATGGCTTGCACTTAGACCGTAGTGGGTTAGGACCACCTCTCATCTTCAAACCACAAAACCTCCATGGTGGTACATAGCACCAATCTGTATTATATCAATATAATTTACATGAAATGTGAGTTGCCAGAGCAGTGTCCGTATGTATTTCAGGAGATCTATCAAACAGTTAGTTACTGTGCTTGGTATTGTGGCCAGACTAAAATGTTGATTGTTACACAGGCCTTATTGTGTTCTGTGTTGCCCAATTACAACCTCTTCCGTATTCTCCCCTCATAGTTACAAGGACTACATATCTCTAAAAAACGTGCTCCAAGTGATTAAATAAAATAAACAAACATACTTTATTTAATTTTCCTAATCAAACCTTTGACACTCTAATATGGCTGGGCTGAGACAGGAGGAGGTAATTTTAAACAATATTTACAAGTGCACATACATCTCCTCGCCTGAATTCAAACCATTCAGGACCCTGCTATTTGGCATGATTATGTAGCGCGACTCCAGTCTTCTCAACCTTTGTTTTCTGTTGCAGCCTCTCAAATTCTTAGGGACCGATTCTATCACATACTATACTAGGTCTGCCACCGTTCCACCATGATTCTCATGTATGTGGCGAGCAACAGGATAGCAAGTCAAGTCAAATAGGTCTTTATTTCGATGTGTATCATAAAAGACAAGATACAGCAAGCATAAAAATACATCTCATGTAAAGTTAAAACAATAAATATATTCACATTATAACCAAGATAAAACAGCATTAAATTGACCAGAAAAAGACCATGACTTCCATAATACAATAATAGACAAATATAATATAAAAACGTAAACATAAGACTCAGTGATTAAGATTACGGGAACGTATAGACCAGGTCCAGCTAATAAACTTTGCCACACCAGTGACGATAAAAGCAGTAATGTCCGTTTTCAAAATCCTGCCAGCAGCAATAGCAGATCTAATGCCCAACGAACAATATACTGGTCTTAACCAGACCCTTCTCGGAAGTGTGTACTTTGGGCAGCAGAAGAGTAAGTGTTCAATATTTTCTACTTTTGTTACACAAAAGGGACATTTGTCACTACTTTCTGGACTCCATAGGTGTGTTAGGCCACGCACAGGTAAAGAGCCCACTCTCAGCTGGTGGTACAGTTTCCGATCTTTTGGCTTAGTAGTTATGTCCCAATAATCTTCATAACTCGGGACATCCTTAATAACTAGAAAAACCGAAGTCATCCCGGAACCCGCCACTAAAGATAATCTCTTCTCCATAATCCTGCGCCAATACAATTCTTTAAGGATTTTTTTGGATGGGAAAGTGGCATTAGCTGGATCTGTCCAGAGGCCCTCCAATCCCAATTCCTTCAATAACGCTCTGAGGTAAGAAAACCAAGGGACCCTATAGGCCCCCTCTATGCCCCTTACTTCAAGAATAGCCTCGGCAAACATAGATAGTTCAGGTGTAGTCCACAAGCGCCGCCAAAACGCGAGTGGTCTATACCGAACTACGTCCTCTATAGGATTAATTCCCAGATCGTACTGTAGGGGGAGAATGGGTGTAGATTGAGGAAGGCCAATAACCATTCTAAGGAACTTATTCTGAGCAACCTTCAGTCTTGAAAGGTCGCTATATCCCCACAATTCTGCTCCATATAAAATAGAGGGGATTATTTTTGCACCATAGAGTTTGGCCAGCGGTGCCATGGGTTTGGTTAAAGATTTGGAGTGCTCCTTTAATAAAGCTCCCCCAAGCTGGGCGTGTTTAAGAGACAAAAGGTCCAACTGAGGCTTCCAACTTAGGTTCTCACTCAACGTGACGCCCAAGTAGATAAAGACCTCTGTTTGGTCTAGGATAACCCCACTCATGGATACCTTTGCCTTGACGGCTCTACGGCCCCTTTAAACCATAAATTTCGTTTTTCCAAAATTCACCTCCAACTCATGTTCACTGCAGAAAAGCTCAAAACGAGACAGTGCTGACTGTAAGCCCTGACTCGTTTTCAAAATAATAAGCGTGTCGTCAGCGAACATGAGGAGGGGAATTTTCCTCCCAGCATGGATAGCTTTTATCATCCTTTGCTATGGCCCTTAGGTGCTGTAGGTTTCTAACATGCATCATATGAATAGTGCTACCTACATAAATCTTTGGGCATGAGATTTGTAAAATATACTTTTTATCAGAAGGGGGGGGAGAAAAGTCTGTGATCCTTTCAGCTTCCTTAGTTTCAATGCCAAAAATCAATGGGGGAAGGGATCACTTGTCCTGAGTAACCAGGGTTTTATTCTCTATTAGATTCCGGTGCCGATAAAAAAAACCTCATTCACGTACCAAGGCTCAATTGGCGGTGTATCTTGAGTACCTGCCTTGTTGTTAGCAATGTGACAGCATCATCACCGGGTTTGATTGTATGCTTTCTCCACCCGGAGGTAGACCACTGGTTAGTACAGTAGTGATTAGTGATCAAAAATGGGGGTGTTCAATTAAAAAGGCTTCTATAACCAGTTCTGACATATTTTAATTGGTGCTGGAAAGAAGGCCTGGTTAAAAAATATTTGGGGTGCGTAGTAAGCTTGGTTAGGGGGGCTTCCGCACTGTGTTATGTCCATAAAAAGGTCAACATGTTTCAGCCACAAGTTGCCCGTAAGGGGTCAAGTTGGCTTTCTTCAGGACCTAGTATCTATAGTGAAAATAGAGACAAAATTAAGGTAACCTTATTTTGTAGGTTAAATTATTAGAATTATTTTTCTTGAAATAAGAAAGGGCTTAAAGTACCTGTGGATATTGAAAAAAAGGCGGAGAGGTGGTGACAAGACAGACAATACAAACATATATAGATAGCGTCAATGCGCAATATCATAGATGCTATTGTGCTTATATACAGAAGAAATATTAAGAAACTTAAAAATTGCAATTCTTTCTTACAGAAGGCAAAATTCTCTTGTTCCCATTTAGGCAAACTTTCTCTCATTGATCATATTGTGCATGTTGAGAACCTATTGGTCATGTGCGCAAAAAGATTGCGTTAATTTGTATCTAGAGCATTCACTCCTAGATCTGTGTGTGTGGAGAATGAATGCTGGTTAGGTAAAAGACATAGTGCTGCTTGTCATCCTTATTGTGTAAAGGGCAGTTGAATAATTATTACTACAGTCGGTGTGTTTGACCGCTCTATGTTCTGAAAACAGTGACGGTCCTGTTACGTATATTACATAACGAGCAAAATGGTGGCGGCATTTGTCTTCTGTCTATAGATCAAAAGTAATCTATATGGGTAATGCGTGTTGTTCTATGCATATTCCTTTACAGCCCAAACTGTCGCAACAATTGCGTAATCTCTCTAGAATAAGTAACCTTAATTTGTGGAGCGCTTTGGATGTAAGTATCACCAATTTTAAAAGTCATCTCAGAACATTTGTCCCCTCGGTGCATTGCTGTCAAAGCGGCGTGATGAGTATACGCTAAATTAATTAATAGTTCACTTGCTTTCATCCACCAAAATGTAACCTTAATATGTGAGGCGCTTTAGATGTAGGCAACACCAAATTTGAAAAATGAAAGCCCCTTTTCGGCGTTCAATAAATACCTCCTCGGGCGTGCTGAGAAGGCTGTACCTGCTGAAAAATGACATATACACATGTCGCATTAGACACATTCTTTTGCAGATACGTTATGGTTTTGTAGCAGAGAGGTTCTTGCAGTTTCTTCACGACTTGTGCTATCTCGGCCTCTCAGACCCCAGAAGCAGAGATTGCTTGGTTTCCTGCCTGATGTAGGTGGAGGTGGATAGTCATGGAAAACAGACTCTGTTCTAAAATATTGTAAAATATATACAACAAAGCCACTTCTGCAGTTGTATGAATTTCGTTTCCTCAGTGGGCTATTGTGTAGGGGGGTGATAAACTCCCTCATGTTTTGGCCGATTTTACATGCCTTACATCTGTGACATCCCTGGAAACCAGAGCCCGGTGTCAACCATGTCTCTATTCTTGACATTTCTGGGCTACTGACACAGAGTTCACTCCGCATCGATTTGGCCCATCTGAATGTGAGTAGTGAATTTTTTTCACTGTTTTCCCAATGATCAGATCACTCTTAGTTAGTTCCCAATGTATGGAGATGATTTTTCTCACCCTGTGGTAATAGGCACTATACCCAGTGATTAATCTCACCTGATCTTTCTCCCTTCGCTGTGCACCCTTTTTTATAAATAGCAGCATATCCCTTGATTTTGCTTGTGTTTTTTCTCTGGCTGACTCCTAAGTCTCTTGTCTGTAACCCCTGGCAAGAAATCTTTTGTTTAGTTCTGACTGAACTTCCCTCAGTAATGTCTCATTGCTACAATTTCTTTTCATGGGATGCTGTTTGTAAGTCTTGGTGGGTGGAAACTACTCACATAAAGGATAGAAATCCCTGTTATTTGTTTCCTGAATGTTTTCATGTGTATTTTGTTATCCTTAATGAAAACCTTCAGGTCCAAAACGTCTACCTCACTATAGCTGATATTGTTAGTAAAGGAGAGGTTTAATAAATTATTGCAATTTAATATGTCTGCAAAGTTCTTAGTGGAATCAGGAGTACCTTTCCACAAAATAAAAAGATTGTTGATGAAGCGTGCCCATAGTACCACATTTTCCGACCATTCTGTGGCACCTGCTCCTCCCACCAGCCCATATGCAGATCGCATGACTGGGGCGAAGCAGGTGCCCATAGCAGTCCCTTTCACTTGTTTGTACAGTTGCCTTTTAAAAAGGAAAAAATTGCTTTCTACAATCAATCAATCAATCAATCACTACATTTATAGAGCGCACTACTCACCCGTAGGGTCTCAAGGCGCTGGGAGGTGTGGTGCCTTTACTGCTCGAACAGCATGGAGGAGCCATTGTCTGTGCTGAGCCATTGTCTGTGCTGATAAAGGTTTATGTATCTTGGTGGGGCGCTAGGTGGCGCACATCCAAGATGGCCGAACATCTGTGAAGTTCGGGAAGCTTGGCGACCTCATCAGCTAATTATCCTTCGCTCTACCATCAAAAAGGCGATATGCCACTATCTATTTGTTCCTTGAACCATCCTGAACCCCTGCGAGAAAAATCGTGGCTCTCCCGGCCACAGAAGCTACTTAAAATGACTTTTCAAGCTGCAGCAACCTGCGGGGACGGCGTGGCCGAAGACCTGAGCGACTGCCACTCGAGCCCCGGGGATTCCACGTGGCTGAAGGCCCTGGTTGTACCAAGCCCGCTTCCCGCCCAGTCCCGCACACAAAGACCTGTTCCCTACCGGGTTGCCCCCAGTCGGGACTGCCGGTGTGACAAACAGCAGCTCAGACATTGCATGCAGGAGGAGACACTGTGAGCTGCCCGGAGGAGCAATCTCCTCTGGTGAGGGCGTGCCAATTTTTCTTCTTCCGACCGCTACTCCACCTACGTGGTGTAACCCACGCAAGCCCGGACACTCACCTTGGGATGGCTACTGCCCACTGTTTCTCCCCTGGGGGCCCCCAGCGATAGACGGACCGAGCACTACTGAAGCAGAGTGCATACAGCATATCTCTCCCCGCCATACTACAATGACAGTTGCGCCATCCTGGCAGGCCGACAAGCTGCTTCACTGCTGTGTGGACACTGTTGCCCTGCCTCATAAATGGCCCAGAGCGCACCTTTTGGCATCTTGCAGTCCCATTCACCTGCCTGAATCCCCGAGATCCTAAATCGACCCTACCTTCAAGACATCATAGGCCACTCCTTTCCAATCGAGCATACGCTGACGAATCTGGCGGTGAGTACTCTGCATCTCCCAGACCAGGCCTCTTGTTGGGGGCACGATCTGCGGTATCCAGTGGCCACCTATAATCGTGTACGGCCACCCCGTCTGCCTCTAGGCAGTTGGGACGCACGGAGGGGGTGGTGGAGCTATGAGTTGCAACGTCCGAAACCCGACAACAGGCCCGGACTGGCAGTTGCGGGCACCGGGCAATCCCCCGGTGGGCCGCAAGGGTGGGGGCCGGTTTTGGGCCCAAGGGACCGATTTTGTTACAGGGCCGTTTTTTGCAGCATAGCTGCAAAAGCGTCCCTGTAACAAAATCGGCAGAAACACATATATCTACACACGACTACTTGCAAAAAAGTTATCCTGGGACACATCGGGGTAAGTATCGGGAGCCCTTTATTCACAGCAGTGTACAGCATGATGCATTTCGGGGATTTGGCCTTCTTCAGATGCTGGTAACCGCCAGGTGACACCTTCTCCCTCTTTTGAACTTCCTTGGGCACTCCCATAGGTGGAAGGTCAGCTGATCCATTGGTAGTTCGTGCAGGGGCAGTACAATGCCCAACTACCTCTCCCAGCATGCACCAGAAGTAGTCCGTGTGGCAGCCGGATCGTGCTCACATGAGCGCTGAGTGTGCCTCACAAAAGAGGGGCCGTGTTGTTGCAGGCGTGCCCGTATCTCCTGAGCCCAGGGCTCCCTCCGGTCCCCAATGCCTGCACCTCCAGCAGTAGAACAAGTCGGGCCGTGAAGCGGGAGGGAATCAACCCGCCTCCCCGTGCAGTCACAGCCTGTCAATGACAGCGGTCACACAACTTGCTCGTAGCTGGGGCGGTCACAGGGAACTATCAATACCTCGATTCACAACAGTTTCTTTGCCAGCAATGTCCCTGGACTCTTGTGAGATGGGTCCCAGTACCGCGTTCCTGGCAGACGCGGAAAATATCTACACACGACCACTTGCAAAAAGTAATACTGGGACACAGCGGAGTAAGTGTCGGGAGCCCTTTATTCACAGCAGTGTACAGCATGATGCATTTCTGCGATTTGGCCTTCTTCAGATGCTGGTAACCGCCAGGTGACGCCTTCTACCTCTTTTGAACCTCCTTGGGCACTCCCATAGGTGGGAGGTCAGCTGATCCATTGGTAGTTCGGGCAGAGGCAGTACAATGTCCAACTACCTCTCCCAGCATGCACCAGAAGTAGTCCGTGTGGCAGCCGGATCGTGCTCACATGAGCGCTAAGTGTGCCTCACAAAAGAGGGGCCGTGTTGTTGCAGGCGTGCCCGTATCTCCTGAGCCCAGGGCTCCCTCCGGTCCCAATGCCTGCACCTCCAGCAGTAGAACAAGTCGGGACGTGAAGCGGGAGGGAATCAACCCGCCTCCCCGTGCAGTCACAGCCTGTCAATGACAGCGGTCACACAACTTGCTCGTAGCTGGGGCGGTCACAGGGAACTATCAATACCTCGATTCACAACAGTTTCTTTGCCAGCAATGTCCCTGGACTCTTGTGAGATGGGTCCCAGTACCGCGTTCCTGGCAGACGCGGAAAATATCTACACACGACTACTTGCAAAAAGTAATACTGGGACACAGCGGAGTAAGTGTCGGGAGCCCTTTATTCACAGCAGTGTACAGCATGATGCATTTCTGCGATTTGGCCTTCTTCAGATGCTGGTAACCGCCAGGTGACGCCTTCTACCTCTTTTGAACCTCCTTGGGCACTCCCATAGGTGGGAGGTCAGCTGATCCATTGGTAGTTCGGGCAGAGGCAGTACAATGTCCAACTACCTCTCCCAGCATGCACCAGAAGTAGTCCGTGTAGCAGCCGGATCGTGCTCACGTGAGCGCTGAGTGTGCCTAGCAAAAGAGGGGCTGTGTTGTTGCAGGCGTGCCCGTATCTCTTGTGCCCAGGGCTCCCTCCGGTCCCCAACACCTCAAGCAGTAGAACAAATCGGGCCCTGAAGCGGGAGGGAATCAACCTGCCTCCCCGTGCAGTCACAGCCTGTCAATGACAGCGGTCACACAACTTGCTCGTAGCTGGGGCAGTCACAGGGAACTATAGATACCGCGATTCACAACAGTTTCTTTGCCAGGAATGTCCCTGGACTCTTGTGAGACGGGTGCCAGTACCGCGTTCCTGGCAGACGCGGAAAATATCTGCACAGGACCACTTGCAAAAAAGTAATCCTGAGACACAGCGGGGTAAGTATCGGGAGCCCTTTATTCACAGCAGTGTACAGCATGATGCATTTCAGCGATTTGACCTTCTTCAGATGATGGTAACTGCCAGGTGATGCCTTCTCTCTCTTTTGAACCTCCTTGGGCACTCCCATAGGTGGGAGGTCAGCTGATCCATTGGTAGTTCGGGCAGAGGCAGTACAATGTCCAACTACCTCTCCCAGCATGCTTCACAGGGGAAGCAAGCATACGCCACATAAATCTGTTCCTGAGGCTCAGCCGGGAACACGCATGCACACTCGATTTAAAACGCTTGTGTCTGGATACTTTTTAATGTTTTATTCAACAGTGTGATTGACAACTACTGTTTGGAAATTTTATTTTCGGGGGCCAGTGTGTTTCTATGCTACTGCCTCAATTGATTTTGGGCGTTGATGCTACAGCCAGTGTTTTTTTCTGCTCTACCTGACTCCACGCTGTGGTTTGCACGCTGCTTGCAGCGCGGCCGCCATCTTGGGGGGGAATTAGGGTAGCACGCTAGTGTTTAGCGTCCTGTGACTTTCTTCCTTTTCCCTATATAAATAGAATGCCTCCGAGGACGTGCAGCGGGCGCGCCTTGTGCGCGCCGAAGGTGCGCCAAAGGTAAGCCCGTCTGCGCCCGTCCGTGTCCCGGAGGCGCCTGGACCGGGCCAGGCTAATGAATTCCAAACTAGTACCCTTGTCATCACACATAAATATGACTCTTTATATCCTAACAGCCTAGGGGGAAATATTGGTTGCGACTGCCCGGGGCTCCCCTGTGACCTTCCTGCTGCGGTCCTAAACTGTGCGAGGTGCGGATGGGTGACTCAGACCGCATCCGTCAGTCTGGACACTGTACGTGCGGCTGAATCCTCTGATCTGGCGTCGATCAGGGGAAGTTCTTACTCCTGTATGCTGCTTAACACTCGGTCCCTGGGCAAACATGCCCTGGATCTTTTTAATCTATTAACCGAGTGTAAGCCAGCGTGCCTTTTTTTTTACTGAAACCTGGCTTGGTGACTCTTCCAGCCCTGATATCTCTACTGCTCTTCCCCCAAACTACTATATTGTGAGGAAAGATCGAGCTGTAGGTGGGGGAGGGGGAGTCGCTATTGTGGTGGACAGGCGATATTCTTGCTCAGTGGTTGTGACGGAAGATATCTCTGGGGTGGAGTCACTCGGTTTCTGTTTGTCTTTTTCCCCCCATCACTCGTGTGCTGGTCTGTAACTATACAGACCACCCGGCCATTCTGACTCTTTTTATGATGACCTGCATATGGCCATTTCCCCATTGTTTATGAAATGTAAGCATTGTTTACTCTTAGGGGATTTTAACATCCATATGGATGATGCCGAGGCAGCGGATTCCTTGAAACTTCAGGATGTAACTAGCACATTTGTCCCGTCTCGTATATTTTTTCTGCGACTCACAATAAAGGTCACATTTTGGACCAAATCTATTCTTCTATTCCCATTATTCCTTTCCCTCCGTTACCCTTGATCTGGTTGGATCACTATTTACTTAACTATGACATATTGGGCATTTCTAAAGCAGCCAGTGTTGGCGTAGGCTCACAGTCTATGGCCTTTCGCCCTTATCACCGTGTCACGGCTGATATGCTGGAGCAATCTCTTGCTACGCACCCTTGCCAGCTCACGGGTGAGCTGATGAATGAACTAGTTCTTTTTCAGTCATGGCTTACGCAGCGCCTTGATGAGTTAGCACCCCTTCCCACTCAGTCTAAATCAGTCCAGCGTGCATCGGCTCCCTGGTTCACTCCAGTGCTTCACGAGACCAGAAGAAGTTGCAAGAAAGCCGAAAGAATGTGGCGCAAATGCTATGATGCTCCATCTAAAGTGACTTACAAGGATCTCATTAAAGGTTATTACAGGGCTATTGTTGCTGAGAAGAAATTGTACCTCTCTAAAAGAATTGGCTCGGCGGTTAATGTTAGCAAAGACATTTTTAAAATTGTCAAGGAATTCACCTCCCCATCCTCCTTAATTTCAAAATTTTCTCCTTCAGAATCCTGGGTCAAGCGATTGGCTAGTTTCTTTACTAACAAGATCTTAAGCATCCAGGCCTCTTTTGTACCTGCTGTCTCTATATTTGATCCAGGTTCAAATCTCTCTGTAATTTGCTCCCTTCCTGAGAGTCATATGCTCTCAATTTTTCCCCCACTATCTCCACAAATGTCATGAAATTAAAGTCCGGCTCTCCGTCTCATCCCTGCCCCGCTAAAATCCTGACTAAAATGGCACATGTTATCAACCCTATTGTCAACCCGCTCCTCAATGCCTCTCTCGAAACTGGCACCGTCCCTAGTGCATGGAAAATGGCGCACATTGTTCCGCTGTTAAAAAAACCCAATTTGGACCCCTTTGAGCACTCTAACTATAGACCGATCTCGCTGCTCCCTGCTTTGGCTAAAATTGTGGAAAAGCATGTTCACTCCACTCTTTCCAACTTCCTTGAAACCCGAGATATCCTGCATCATACTCAGTCCGGTTTTCGCTCAAATCTGAGCACTGAGACTGCATTATTGGAAGTCACCGAGTCTATTAAGGAGGTTTTGGACAGTGGAGGGAAGGCGATGTTGGTTCGACTGGATTTATTAGCGGCCTTTGATACCGTCCCTCACGGACGTCTTCTTCCAAGACTCCAGGAGTTCGGACTGAGAGAGACGGTATTCAATTGGTTCGTGTCCTTTCTGTCTGGCCGCCAACAATCGATCTGGGCCCCTCCCTTCTCGGCTACTGTTCTCTCAGTGGATGTGGGAGTTGCACAGGGCTCGGTATTGAGCCCCACTCTTTTTAATATTTATCTGTCCCCCCTGTCGGATTTGGTGGAATCTCATGGAGCCCAGATTGTGTTCTACGCCGACGATACGCAGCTTATCTTTACCTGCGAAAAGAACACAGATTTCGTTGGCAATACCATCAGGAGCTGCCTTGAGGCTGTCTTTTCTTGGTTTCAACAGAACCAGCTAAGGTGCAATTCGTATAAGTCTGAGATTCTTTTCTTTGGCTGTCCTCCTGACGCCCATTGGAAAGCTTGGTGCCCTACTGATATGCATCCTCCATCATCTGCCACCTCTCTGGCAAAGAATCTGGGTGTAATAATTGATAATGGCTTAACCCTCAAATCATGGTTCAGGCGCTGATTGGCTCCAGGCTAGATTACGCCAATGTACTTTATTTGAGCCTTCCGGAATACCTTCTTGCACGCCTCCAATCGGTACAGAACTCGGCTGCAAGGGCCATTTTTGGCCTCAGCCGTAGGGCTCATACCTCGGCTCTCCTGAATTCGCTACATTGGCTGCCGGTGCGTAAATGTATCTATTTTAAGACTCTCACCATGGCTTTTAAATCCTTGCATGGTATTGGTGCTGTCTATTTAAGGAAAAGAGTCCAGTTCTATTTTCCCTCTAGATCTCTTCGCTCCTCCTCGCAAGCACTGGCCCTTGTCCCAGCCACCAAACGTGCGCGCATTGGTGGTCGCTCATACAGATTGTTGGCCCCTCAAATCTGGAACAAACTTCCCCTTTCCCTCAGGAAATCAGATAATCTGCTGTCCTTTAGGAAAGGACTAAAGACCTGGCTTTTCGGACTATAGTCTGTCTGCGTTTTTCTGGCCACTCCTCTACAGATCTGTATAGCGCCGGGACACTCTGCCCGAGTAGCCGAGCGCTTTATAAGACACCCAATAACATAACACATAAAGAAGACCACCTTTTAGTGAGATATTTAGTCAAAGTTAAATCAGCAATGGAAGCGGGAGCCGCAAAAAGAACTCTAAAAGCGGAAACTCTTTTCAAAAAGGGTACACAGGCACAAATACAAGATAAAGAAACTGGTGGTAAATATCAATCTACAAAAAATATTAAACAATTATTTTTTCAATTGGAAAAGTTACTCAAAAAGGAAATATCAAAAAGTTGGGAAGTTCTAACTTTGGAAAAATATATTGAATGTGATCGTATTCCCAGAGGCTTAAGAATTTTCACACTACCGAATCATCCTGACACTCTGGCAGCAATGCTGGAGGAATGGGCTAAGAATAGTATGGGCTGCTCTAGGAACATGGTCCTCTTGGTCATCAAATATGCTAAAATAGATGTAGATGAACTGCACAAAGAAATACAAATCTTAGAAGATCAAATAAAAGCCCTGAAACAAGATGAAGGTAGCAAACTTCGCAAAGAAATGGAGAAAAATCGGGATAAATACGAAGACGAAGTAGAACTACGCAAACAAAGAAAATTCAGACGGGATGAACTAGATTATGAAACAGGTTCAATCCTGACCTTTGCAAGGCATTTCGATGGTCTTAAAAAACAACTACATGAAGGGAAACTACCACTATCTGACACTGAAACCATATGTTAGTGGGTCAGAATCTGAATGGAGTGAAGAAGAACAAGGACCAAGAGTAAATATACAAACACATTTTTTAGACGAAATGAAGCTAATCTACTTGGATCAACAAACCCCGAAAATACGAGGGAGAGGACGAGGGAGAGAGAGAGGAAACCATCTTGCCACGGCATCAAAAGAAGGAGAAAAACATGCAGAGGAAAAGAAAAAAACAAAAGACTAACCTCTGCGCAACAGGATGGCGAGAAAATAAACAATATCAAAATGAAAGACAATCTCATTGTCAACCTATCGGACTATACCCTCACTAATGATGAAACCAGCGTCCTCAATAAAGGCCTATCCTTTTGTCCGGAAAAACATCATGACTATGTGGAAACAAGAATAGACCTATATAAATACATTAGAAAGCTGAAACTAAAAAAATTCTTCACAAAACGTCCAATAACAAGAGCATTAAACAACTCGAATTCCCCTGACGAACAGGAATCACTCAACATGGAAGACATAACAAATGTAAAAACTGTTTATGCATTAACATCTAATACAGAAGAAACAGAGCCATCTGAAACACAAATAATAGAAGATCTCGAAATACGAACAGACAAACATCTAACATCAAGTCTGAAACCGAAGTCAAAATTTTGCCCAAGCTTGAGTCCTGGAAATAGAATTGATCAATTCCACGAGCTTGTGATGACAGAACTGGATAAAATGGAAAATACCACATCAAATAAAAGGGAAAACCTTACAAAAAATGAACGCGTTGCATTAACAAACTTGATGAAAAATGAAAAAATAACAATAAAGCCTGCGGATAAGGGTGGAAATGCAGGAATAATGAACACAACGGACTACGTAGAAGAGGCCCTAAGACAACTGAGAATTAAAGAAAATGATATTCAACTGCTAGAAAATCCAATTAATGATCTAACCTTAGATCTAGCCGAAAGGATCAGAATGTGGAAACAAGATGGCCTCCTCAATGAATACGAAGCTCTTTTTCTGCTAAACGAAAGTCCTGTGATACCAATTATCTATTTCCTCCCTAAAATACACAAGACGCTGATAAATCCACCAGGTAGGCCAATAGTCTCAAGCTGCGAATCACTATATGAAAATGTTTCCATATATGTTAACAAGTATCTGGCACCAATAGTGATCAATCTCAGCTCCTATATTAAAGACACTGGGGACTTTTTGAGAATATTGGCAAATACGGGATGGCAAAAAGGTTTCCAACTTGTAACTATTGATGTTGTATCTCTCTACACATCTATAGTACATGAATTTGGTCTCAAAGCTGTAGAATATTTCCTTCGACAATGGAGTATTCAGGAATTGAAACATACCAACATGCTGTTGGATATGATAAATCTCTGTCTGCAGAATAATATGTTTCTCTTCAACCGTAAAATCTACAACCAGAAACGTGGCACAGCCATAGGAATATCATTTCCCCCCAGCTACGTGAACATAACTATGGGCTGGTGGGAAAAATTTGTGGCATGACAGGAGAAGAATGAAAGATACACAACCAAAATTGAACTCTGGTTGAGATATATCGACGATCTTTTTATAATCTGGAACAGAAGTCAAAGTGATTTTAAAGAATATTTATAAATTTTGAATGAAAATGAAGTAGGATTAACATTCACCTACAACATAAGTTCCAAACGAATACAATATCTGGACGTCGAAGTATATATAGAAGAAGAACAAATACAAACAAAGATTTATCGAAAACCGACATAAGCCAACAGTATTCTCCACGGAACAAGCTTTCATCTATCAAAACTAATCAAAAGCATTCCGTATGGAGAATTCATCAGAATGCGAAGAAACTGCTCTACTAATGAAATGGTACAAAAAAGCTTTGTAGACAGTAAGAATCGTTTTCTAAAAAGAGGATACAAACACAGTGATGTGGAAACGGGACTGTCACGTGCAAAACAAATTCCCAGAGAAGAAACCTTAATCAATAAAGTCAAACCTACAAATGAAGAAACCACGAGATTAATTCTAACATTTAGCAAAGAAAGTTTCAAGATCAAAAAGATTCTTAACAAATACTGGTATATCTTGGAAAAAGATCTAGACATTGGAACAATGATTGGGAATTGTCCTCAGATCACATATCGAAAAGCTCCCTCTTTAAAGGACAAACTTGTAAAAAGTCATTTTTCATTATCAAAGAAAACCACGTGGCTAACATCAAAACAAATGAGGTTTATGCACTGCAACAAATGCAAGGCCTGTAAAATAGGCAAATCAGTGTCCAAAATAAAAGATGCAAGAGGAAATGTTTTTGAAATCACAGAAAAAATCACATGTGATACACCTTATGTGGTCTATAAGTTGGAATGTACATGCGGATTGCGCTACATTGGAAGTCCAATTTGTCCTTTAAAAAATCGTATACTGGAACACTTAAGGGCAATTCACAACAAAGACATTGTCATATGCAATCTCTAAACATCTTCATTTGCCACACAAAACAAACTGGGAACATATTCGTTACTTTGGCATTGCCACTGTACCTGCTAATAAACGAGGAGGAAACCGCACTCTCAAATTGAGAAAATTGGAACAACGTCTCATCATTCGATTCAAACGAAGACCCCGTATGGGTTAAACGGGGATGAAGAAATGCTTGTCCATCTATAACCCCATGTGGCATATGTACAAGATAGACATCATATCTTGAACTGTAACATCTGGAAATTAACTCTAGGCTTGGTTGTATTTTTTAAGAACTGGATAATCAACAAAAAAAAATGAAGGTACTATACCCTCAATGGTATCTTGTTACTGAATTATCGCTGATTTGCAAATCAGGTAACCAATGCACACAAAGCTTAAAGGTACCATACCTAGAGTATGAGGTGTTCAATGGTTAATCAAAAAGCGCAATATTAATTTGAATTTGTAATTTGTTACAAAACAACACACATTTTTGATAAAGCAATTATCAACCAGCCAGCCAGCAATGTATAAATCACATAATACCATTGTCGATAAAGTTGAATCGAAAATGTAAAAAGCGGAATAACCTTGAAAACCACAATTACCAGAATGCATCGCTCTGGGTTTTATAATTGACACTATATCAGGGTGGAATGAAAGAAGGACTCACAATACCGTGAAAAATAACATCTCTTGGTTGGTGGGTGGTGGTGGCAGTTTCTACTATGCTTTAATAAAACAAGCTTCAAGAAAAGTTCCTGTGTTCGGGAGTGATATTTTTAAACAAAGTTGCTGGTCAATATAAATATATATATATATATATATATATATATATCCAGGCTTCCCCTTTCTCACCTTCCAAGAAAGCACAGCACTCACAGGAGGAGGGTATAAATCTTTATTACCCTCAGAGAACCAGACGCGTTTCGGCTACTGCCTTAGTCTTTGGTACAATAGCGCGCCATTTTTTTAAACTTTAAATACCCCTCACGTGCATATCATGGAGATAGACAAGGGACAAAACCATGGTCGCCATCTTATAATGGTTTGTTTGACATTTTCAACATATCGGTTTTGCCCTGGATGGACCTTCCCATTTACTAAATGCCATATATACATTATATACATTATACACGATAAATTGTATATTCACACCATCACTCCACATTAGTTGATGCTGTACATTCATTACGCCCTGGATGGGCTTTTTACGTTTGTCAAACATTTATTCACATTGCGCCCTGAATGGGCTTTTGTCCCTTCCATCTATTAACTCCTTCCCCAAAAATACCATTGTTCACATTTTAAATAATCACCCACTGTGTGCTACTCCCTCCTTCTATTTACAAAACTTAAAATATCAACAGGTACTGTAATCAATATCAAACTTTCTACCAGAGCAGGGGGCCCCCTACCCTAGATGTACTGTCATCTCTTCATGGCTATTCAACCCTCCAGGCACCTTTGTTCCAATGTCTATTATATATCGGGATTCCAGCCTCCTCAATTTCTTTAGCCTATCCCCACCTCTGGGACTCGCCACAACATGGTCTAAACCAAAGTATGTTATCAGGTCACTGTTATTCTTGTGGTGCTGTTTGAAATGCCTAGCCACTGGGTATGTGGGATCACAATTAGTTATTGCCCTTAGATGTTCCAGGATGCGTAATTTCATGGGATTTACCGTGCTGCCAATATAACGTAGTCCGCACGGACATACCAGGCAGTATACTGCAAAAGGAGTAGAGCATGTAAGGAATACTTTTATTTTGCGTTTCTGTCCCCTGACATCATAGAATAAAACCTTTTTACTTTGCTTGCACGCCTTGCACCTTCCACATGGAAAAAATCCCGGCTTATGTTCTCCAAATGGTCGGTCTACTGTGCGTGCCCGGTAACTCTGCGTCAGTGTATTCCGTAGTGCCCTGGCCCTTCTGTAGGTAACCATAGGTTGTTTAGGCAAATCCGCACCAATAACTGGATCAGTAGTTAAAAGTGTCCAGTTCTTCCTCAGAATTTGTCTGAGACTCCCCGCCCCCTCAGAGAAGGTGGTAATGAATCTAAACCTCCCCTCCTTTGCCAACTCTTTTGGTTTTATTTTTAACATCTCCTTACGGGGCATTGCATCTACTTTTCTTTTGGCATTTTCTAGACATATGTCATTGTATCCTCTTTTCTTAAATCTGTCTATGCTTGCTTGCGCATTTCTTTTATAATCCTCCTCTAAGGTACAGTTCCTTTTAATGCGAAGCAGTTCTCCGTATGGGATACTGTAGATTAATTTGGGCGGGTGGCTGCTGCTGGAATGTAATATGGAATTTCCTGCTGTGGGTTTCCTGAACAGCTGCGTGTAAACTTTACCTTGTTCTTTTCTGATTTCTAAATCAAGGAAATTTATTTGTTTGTCACTTATTTCTGCCGTGAAGTGTAGATTATATTCATTCTGGTTCAACATGTCTATGTACTCTTCTGCTTTGCCCTTGGAACCCCGCCACACCAGTAGCAAATCATCAATGTACCGGTACCACACCAGTACATGTTGGGACCATTCTCTGTATTTCTCATGCCAAGCCACATTTTCCTCCCACCACCCCACAAATATGTTAGCGAAGCTGGGAGAATAACTCGTGCCCATGGCTACTCCAACTAATTGGCGATAGTACTGATCTTCATACAAAAAGATATTGTTACTCAAACTGAAATTTAGGAATTCCAATAGCATTGCATTATGATCTGCGAAACCGGCTTCTCTTGTTGACAACATTTCATTTATCGCAAGCATGCCCTCCCCATGGCCTATGCTTGTATATAAACTAGTAATGTCCATCACTACGAGCAGATCTCCTTCTCTCAGTGTGATTTGTTCCAACTTTGTCAACAGATCTTTCGTGTCTTTGATATAACTACGTAAGTTCTTCACATGATCAATTAAAAAATAATCAATGTACATAGATAAATGTTCTAACAGGCTCCCCTGTGCACTTACGATTGGTCGTCCTGGGGGTTTGGTGCTGTTCTTATGTACCTTGGGAAGGTGGTAAAAACAAGGTGTCACCGGATTCAGATTTCTTAAGAAAAGATATTCCTCTGTTGCAATTATACCCTTTGTGTGCCATTTTTGCAGCATCTCATGGCATGCTGTGATACTGTTTAAATATTCTTTCCTCCCCACCTTCTGATAACATTGTTTGTCCTGCAATTGTCTCATTGCTTCCATGTTGTAGTCTTCATAAGTTTGCAGGACAATATTTCCCCCTTTATCGGACGATTTCACAATCAAGTCTTTATCATTTCTTAGGTTGTTTATGGCCTGCCACTGACCAGATGTTACATTACTACGTTTCTCCTTATGTCCTCTTTGTTCCAATTTCCTCAGTTCCTTTGAAACTGTTTCCGCAAATAAATCTATATTGTCAGCGGGCGTCTGTGGTACAAATGTCGATGCAGGTTTAAAATTCGTTTCACCTCCTCTTTGTACTATGTCTGACTGCGATAGATTATCAAGTTGGCTTGCTCCTTCGATCCTCAATTGTTGTAAAACATCCAACGTTGGTAAGTCTTTGACTCTTATAAGTGGAGCTGCTTGTTTGCTCGGAATCTCTAACATTTTTTTGGGGCGTTGTTTGTAAAATTTATGTATCTTCAGTTTCCTTGAGAATTTGTATAGGTCTATTTTTGTACAAATTCTCAAGGAAACTGAAGATACATAAATTTTCAAAGACTTACCAACGTTGGAATCCGGTGACACCTTGTTTTTACCACCTTCCCAAGGTACATAAGAACAGCACCAAACCCCCAGGACGACCAATCGTAAGTGCACAGGGGAGCCTGTTAGAACATTTATCTATGTACATTGATTATTTTTTAATTGATCATGTGAAGAACTTACGTAGTTATATCAAAGACACGAAAGATCTGTTGACAAAGTTGGAACAAATCACACTGAGAGAAGGAGATCTGCTCGTAGTGATGGACATTACTAGTTTATATACAAGCATAGGCCATGGGGAGGGCATGCTTGCGATAAATGAAATGTTGTCAACAAGAGAAGCCGGTTTCGCAGATCATAATGCAATGCTATTGGAATTCCTAAATTTCAGTTTGAGTAACAATATCTTTTTGTATGAAGATCAGTACTATCGCCAATTAGTTGGAGTAGCCATGGGCACGAGTTATTCTCCCAGCTTCGCTAACATATTTGTGGGGTGGTGGGAGGAAAATGTGGCTTGGCATGAGAAATACAGAGAATGGTCCCAACATGTACTGGTGTGGTACCGGTACATTGATGATTTGCTACTGGTGTGGCGGGGTTCCAAGGGCAAAGCAGAAGAGTACATAGACATGTTGAACCAGAATGAATATAATCTACACTTCACGGCAGAAATAAGTGACAAACAAATAAATTTCCTTGATTTAGAAATCAGAAAAGAACAAGGTAAAGTTTACACGCAGCTGTTCAGGAAACCCACAGCAGGAAATTCCATATTACATTCCAGCAGCAGCCACCCGCCCAAATTAATCTACAGTATCCCATACGGAGAACTGCTTCGCATTAAAAGGAACTGTACCTTAGAGGAGGATTATAAAAGAAATGCGCAAGCAAGCATAGACAGATTTAAGAAAAGAGGATACAATGACATATGTCTAGAAAATGCCAAAAAAAAAGTAGATGCAATGCCCCGTAAGGAGATGTTAAAAATAAAACCAAAAGAGTTGGCAAAGGAGGGGAGGTTTAGATTCATTACCACCTTCTCTGAGGGGGCGGGGAGTCTCAGACAAATTCTGAGGAAGAACTGGACACTTTTAACTACTGATCCAGTTATTGGTGCGGATTTGCCTAAACAACCTATGGTTACCTACAGAAGGGCCAGGGCACTACGGAATACACTGACGCAGAGTTACCGGGCACGCACAGTAGACCGACCATTTGGAGAACATAAGCCGGGATTTTTTCCATGTGGAAGGTGCAAGGCGTGCAAGCAAAGTAAAACGGTTTTATTCTATGATGTCAGGGGACAGAAACGCAAAATAAAAGTATTCCTTACATGCTCTACTCCTTTTGCAGTATACTGCCTAGTATGTCCGTGCGGACTACGTTATATTGGCAGCACGGTAAATCCCATGAAATTACGCATCCTGGAACATCTAAGGGCAATAACTAATTGTGATCCCACATACCCAGTGGCTAGGCATTTCAAACAGCACCACAAGAATAACAGTGACCTGATAACATACTTTGGTTTAGACCATGTTGTGGCGAGTCCCAGAGGTGGGGATAGGCTAAAGAAATTGAGGAGGCTGGAATCCCGATATATAATAGACATTGGAACAAAGGTGCCTGGAGGGTTGAATAGCCATGAAGAGATGACAGTACATCTAGGGTAGGGGGCCCCCTGCTCTGGTAGAAAGTTTGATATTGATTACAGTACCTGTTGATATTTTAAGTTTTGTAAATAGAAGGAGGGAGTAGCACACAGTGGGTGATTATTTAAAATGTGAACAATGGTATTTTTGGGGAAGGAGTTAATAGATGGAAGGGACAAAAGCCCATTCAGGGCGCAATGTGAATAAATGTTTGACAAACGTAAAAAGCCCATCCAGGGCGTAATGAATGTACAGCATCAACTAATGTGGAGTGATGGTGTGAATATACAATTTATCGTGTATAATGTATATAATGTATATATGGCATTTAGTAAATGGGAAGGTCCATCCAGGGCAAAACCGATATGTTGAAAATGTCAAACAAACCATTATAAGATGGCGACCATGGTTTTGTCCCTTGTCTATCTCCATGATATGCACGTGAGGGGTATTTAAAGTTTAAAAAAATGGCGCGCTATTGTACCAAAGACTAAGGCAGTAGCCGAAACGCGTCTGGTTCTCTGAGGGTAATAAAGATTTATACCCTCCTCCTGTGAGTGCTGTGCTTTCTTGGAAGGTGAGAAAGGGGAAGCCTGGATTATAGCGGGGTGTTGTCACCCGCACACAAGCACCCGTGGCAAGAGTGCACGACCTGGCAACATTGGGAAGCGAGGATATATATATATATATATATATATATATATATATATATATATATCGTGCTCGAGCTTTTCAGGGCTCTAAGGAAAAGATGCAGCACTCAAGGAGGTACGAAACTCACGGAAGGATTTATTAAGTGGGAAAAACGCACTGACGCGTTTCGGCGTGAGCCTTCGTCAGTGTGTCAATCGTGACTTACAAACAGCATGTTAATAAAGTTTCCATATAATCAATGACAGTGACATAGGACTAGACCCTTGGACATCACTATGGGCGCTATCTTGGAGTGTTGTTATGTTCCACATTATACCACATGCGACGATCACTTTAACATTGATCAATTATCCTCGTATTCGTGTTAAAAGGGTATATTATACATAAGCATATCACAAGATTAAGACCTAAAAATAAAGCAGTGGATCGGCTAGTGTCCTATGTGCAAGCTGTCTCATTATGACTATTGTGTTTACTATTTACTGAAAATGACACCACAGTTCATCAAAATTCATCAAGAATTAATCAAGAATTACTCAAGATGTCCACCAAAAATTGGTGACATCACAATTCATCAAACATCAATGTTAATCAGTTCAAAATTCAAGAATTTGCTAAATTTTCTAAATTTACAAAATGCAAAACTCAGATAAAACACAAGGCAAAGCAATATATATATATATATATATATATATATATATATTTATTTATTTATTTATTTCCTCATACTGGTGGACACCACTATATACTTATACTGAGGATTTAGAGAGATAGGAATTCCTTGGATTTTTGATTGGTAATAACTTCTCCGCTGTTCTACGAATATCCATGAAACATTGCAGACTTATTTGTTTACCTACATTGGCTGATGATGTAAAGTTTCATGGTGAATGGTTAAGGGGTGCAAAGAAAACAGGGTGTTCTGAAACAATTTTTCACCATTTTTTTTTCTACAGACCTTTTAAACAGATGTAGCAGCCAAATGGCTGAACAGATTTTGATTAAATTCAGCAGGAATTTAGATGATGGTGTGGAAAGTGTCCTTTTTGTTACTAGATGTAAATTTGTTCAGTATTGTTTAAGTAGTAAGATACAAAAACTTAGTGATGTATTGGGCTGCGGTATACTGCAGTACTTTTGTGGTATACTGCGGTACCTGGCGATGACAAAACACAATATGATTGATTAATTCAATCCATTGCAAAATTAAAAGGCAGCCAGATAGTTTACACCACACTCTGGCTTTCTTGTGTGTTTTATTGAGGAAATGAGGCAATTCAGAAAACTCTATAGAGAAAGTGAAAATATTTGTCTTTATTTGTATATTTTTTAAAAGGTTTATGGAGAACTGTGGCACCTGATGAGGTAAAAGCAATTATAAATGTCCAAAAACCCCAAATGAGATGCCACTCCAGTCTATAGCACATCAATTCACACTACAACACTCCACTCCACGCTACAACACTCCACTCCACTCTATGACATGCCACTCCATGATACTCCACTCCACTCTACTCTACGACACGCCACTCTATACCAGTCCACTCTATTCTACTCCACTCTAGGCCACTCCACTGTATGGCACTCCACTCTACATTGCAACACTCTATGCCATGACACCCTATGACTTACCACTACACTCTATTCCACTCTATAATGCTCTACTCCACTCTATGCCACCCTGCTTTATGACACTCTACTCCACTCTTTGGCACTCTACACCACTCTATGCCACTTTACTCTACTGTACGATTTTCTACACAACTCCCTCTATGGCACTCCCCACCCTTTACTCCACTCTACTCTATGACACACTACTCCACTCTATTGCACTCTACTTCACTCTGTGCCACTCCACTCGAGCCTACTGTACAAGACACCAATCCAGTCTACACCACAACAATTTATGTCACAATACTTTATGACATATCACTCAATGATGCTGCACTTTACACCACAACACGGCATGCCACACAACACTACTACCCAGTACTTCCCTCTATGACACTCTACACTCCTCCCATTCTACAACACTTTGTGACACTCTGACACTCTACTCCCTCTACAACAGTCTATGCAACTCCCTATATGCTACTCCATGCCACTTTACTCCACTCTTCTCCAATCTAATCCACTACTCCACTCTACGCCATTCCACTCTATGCCACTCTATGCCTCTCCACTCTAGGACACTCTATACCACTCCACTCTACCACACAGAGTCTTGTCAACTTGCTAGTCACACTACATTAATTATAATATAGCCTTCTACCACGCACACCCTTCTGATAAATTATGTAATTTCAGATGGCATTAGTTTTCTCATGAATGCTATGATTAAGGATTCTAAAAGTGATGTATTATCATAGGACATAAGTGGTGCATGGGGAAGATATGAGTTTTAGTTAAAGTAGTGTGGTTAGCGAGTTGACAAGACTCTGTACAGAGGTGGGTGAGTTATATTCATTTTAGTGTGGTCACAAACCTTGGGCCCGGTTCGCAGAACTAACTTAAAACAAAATCCTAAACGTACTACTCATTGTATTCACAGAATGCACTTACGTCCGCCTTCAGGATGGAATTTCTGCACCCGGAGTGTAAGATCCGCACCCGGAGTTTAAGCTTCACACCCGGAGTGAAAGCTCCACACCCGGAGCGGAATTTCCACCATCGGGTAGGAATCCCCGCTTCTAGGCCAAATACCCACAATGCATCAGATATAGTCAATTAACACCAGATTGTGGGTATTCCGGCCTGGAAGTGGATATTCCGGTCCGATGGTGGAAATTCCATTCCATCGTGGAGCTTACACTCCGGGTACGGAGCTTACACTGCGGGTGCGTAAATTACAGCCCAAGTGCGGACATACACTTAGGACAGTCGTAAGTGCAGTCTGTGAATACCACGAGTAGTAAGTTTAGGGTTTTGTCATAAATTAGATCTGTGAATCAGGCCCTATAACTTTAAGTGATAACTATTTAGAATTTCTAAGATGTGTGTAGTGTAAGTTAGTTTTATATAGAACTTTTACAAAATGAGGTTTTCCTAACTATAAGTTTGAACCTTTACATACATACATATATATACTCATTTCCTTGAAAAATTAAAGAAATCTCATGGTCATATGAATATCTATTGGTATCCCTTGATGTGTGTGCTTTATACACTAGTATCAACACACAAAGATGGTATCAATGCAGTTAAGTTTTTTTTAGGAAGCAGAGCCATGGAACTCTATCAACACGGCAAAATGATTGTGGAAATGATGACGTTATGTCTCCACAATAACTACTTCTTATTCAATAAGGACATTTACCATCAAATCAGGGGAGTTGCCATGGGGCCTGCTTCTCCCCCAGCTACGCGTGTGGAATATAGAAATATATGGGAGGAGCGCATCAGAGGATGATGCGCTGCATAGACGAAATTTTTTTCATATGGAAGGGGCCAGAGGCTTTGGTAAGAGACTTCATTCAGAAACTTAATATCAACAATCTTAATCTCCAGTTCACTGCAGAAATTAACAACAAGTCCATAGATTTCTTGGATCTACATGTATGCATTGGAGAAGGAGGTCTTGAGACCACATTACATAGAAAGAGTACAGCTAAAAACTCGACGCTTCACACGTCGAGTTTTCACCCCACCCATTTGATAAGTAGTATCCCATATGGGGAATTCTTATGGCTACGTAGAATCTGTAGCACTGATCAATTGTTTGAAGAGTGTATCAATGAAAGTAAGCTCAGGTTCTCAGCTGGGGGTTACAGTGATCAGGTCATCAATACAGCTCTGACAAAAGTTAGAACCAAATCTAGGAGCGAACTATTAACTTGCTCCAAAACTTCAGGATCTAAGAGAAAAGGAAATTCCACCTTTGAGTACCCAGAAACTACTTCAATGAGATTTGTAACAACATATATGAGCCAACATAAGAAAATCAGGACTATTATAAGCAAACACTGGCCAATAGTCCAAACAGACACAGTACTTAGTCAGTTATTCCCAATCCCTCTAGCTTTGACATTTAGAAAATCTAAGTCTATGTACAATGCCTTAGTCAGGCCCAGTCCTGAACTGACAACTCCAGCTGGTCAGCCCAGTTCAATGTGGCTAGCAACATGTAAGGGTTTATTAAGTGTAGTACATGCAGAGCATGTAAATTTGGAATCAATACGTCACAGTACACTACCGCATATGGTACATCATCAAACCAAATCAATGCCAGATTTAGCTGCCGTACCGAATTTGCTGTCTACCTGTTGAGTTGCACTTGCGGCTTGCAGTACGACGCTTCAGGTACATGTAAGAATTTTGAAGCATCTCAGAGCAATAGTCAACTCGGATATGACTTATCCAGTGGCTAGACATTTTGGCAGTTCACATGAATAAACTAGAAGATCTTAAATATTACGTCATAGCAGCAGTTCCACCAATGAGAAGGGGAGGAAACAGGGAAAAAGTCCTTAGACAATTGGAGGCAAAATATACACTTGAACTAGATACTCTCCCAATGGACTTAATAATGGGGAAGAATTGTACAACTTTTCATAAGGGAAACTTTTTTAGAATTTTGTGGATTGTTTTATGAATATTTGTATTTTATGGAAATTGAATATTTTACTTTTTCTATAATATAATACATACATTATTTTTAATGGTTATTTATTAAATCATTAAAATATGATTTTTAATAACCTATTATATTTTTAATGTAACTGTAAAAGTCTACATAATAGCTTAGACCCCCTTATCTGGGATACAAATGTTTACATATTTAAATACACACATATATTTAAGACTTCCCTATTTACATCAAGGTCCCCAACTGATTTTACCCTGAGTTTTTACCCTATAATTTGGATTGGCTATCTGAAATCATTGTAGTCAATGTATAGAATTTCGGATTGGGACACTTGTGACAATAACATGATTAGGTCCCCTCTCAAATCAGGAAAGTCAAATTGATCAAGGACATTTTCTCCATCAATTAGCCTGCTCATGGCAGTATATATAATCAGCAACACCCAAAACTCCCGAAAATTTTGATTTAAATTTTTTTTTTATTTTTTCTGATTGTTATAGTCACAATAAGTACAATTGTGATTATTTATTTTTTGTTTTTAAGCACAAATACACTTTAGAATGTATTGAAGTACTTTCAAATATATCCCCATGCGGTGTTAATACAAAGATTGTCAGCAATTCAAGCAACATGGTCATAATGGATTTAAATAGAGGGTCATAAGCAAGGTACAAGGGAAACACCTATGGACTTTTATGGTCAGGTATGTTACCACCAATAAGAAAGTAATATTGACAATTTTGCCACTTTTGCAAAGAGTATAATGAGTAACACCATAATTTAGAAATGTAGTATTTCCCTTGGGCAGTTATAGACATTTATGTACATATAGTCAATTGACAAACTGTGATACTCATGAAAATGATATACCAATACTTTGTGTACATTAATGTATTATAATAACTATTTTTACATGCTATTTTGCACTTGACTCGTCTCTGTATTTAAACCAGTATTATATTTCTTCATGATTATTAATGCACGTTGCACTTTGTTATTTATATTTTATCTGGGATTGATCCAGTAATTACAAAAATAATATCAATTGCATTGCTGTTTAAACTATCAATTTATGGAAATTCACTGATCTTTAAATGGGTCAATATATTGAGTATTTCTTTCATGTTCATCAAAATCATGGGATGCAAGGAGTGTAAAAAAATGTTTTTTCAAAACTAAACTGAGAGAGATGAGAGTCTCGTCATGCGAGCAAGCCCACTTGTTGGGCAAAACGCGTCATCCACCATGCCGAAGCGTCTGCTTTTTAAATAAAGAAAAGGAAATCACGCACAAACCTGGAGTCCGTGTCCCATTTGTTCGATTGTGCAGCAAGTTTCGGGACTTTGGTGTAATTCATATATATATATATATATATATATATATATATATATATATATATATATATATATATATATGTATATCAGGTAAAACTCCGAATGCTTGTTACAGGCACCAAATAGGAGAGTAATGAACACTTCAGACGTTGGCTGCTGGTGCAATATAAGGTGTTTTTTATTCTTTCATCAGTGCAAAACGTGACGTGTTTCGGCGAACACAGTTGCCTTGCTCACATAAACGCCATTGTAATTTGCATCAGGCATTTAAACCCACCCAGAAAGTCATGTGATGGGCCGACCCCGAACTAATAATGAACATAGAAAAAATACTATTTTGTAGTTCACTATAGGGAACAGGTAATGTGCAAAGCATAGCATATTTTAAATATAGCAGCAATGATAGAATAAATAATAGTACAAATACTCAGCATCTGCGACGCAATTATTAATAATCTACACCATATATTATTTAAAAAAATAATAATAAATATATAAATAGCGGTACAAATACTCTGAATTGTGATAATAGTACATAGATGATCACTTGTCCAAAAGAAAACCGCTGCAAAGTAAAATACTCCCCTGTGGTATTTTGGTCGCGGGTATTTATCATACATATATGCTAAGCAAACTAACCCTACCTAGGGTTAACGGCCCAAGAAAGTGAATAAAGTGCACAGTGCTTGAAAAGTTACCCAAACCCCAAAATTGGGCTAAGGGCAAATGGGTATACTAATGCAGGTTGCTAGAGAGAAGACAGCGAATGGTTTCAAACATATTGTTAGAATAGAATATGTTGCTCGAACAGAACACACTGGAGGTATTCGTTCTGATCATCCCTGAATCATAAATTTGTCACCTGGGGAGCCCCCCAAGTTAAAGATCCAAGGAATCCTGTTTGTTCGAAATATAGATAGATAAGCAAAGTTAAAGAACAATCCCCAGTATATCATTTTCCTAGTGGTAATGACAAACAGAAGACTACAAGGTCGGTACATTTGTAAAAAGTCTGTGCAAATAGCGCCAGTTAAAATGTATAAAAGCATCCACCCATAAAAATGTAAATAAATGGAAAAATACATAAAACCACTCGTATAGCAGAGACTAAAATCCAGATACAAGAAAAACATGCCACATAAATGGTCCATATTCAGGTAAAGGAGTACAATCAAAGAAAAGGCAGTATAACAAACATAATACATTGACCTGACTGCTAATCCGAAAGTGCAGTATTCATAGATAGTGGTGCAAATCATCACAAATATTGAGCCCCCTAGGACATTTGGTATCAAGCTCAATAATGTATTTTGTCTCCAACTGTCTTAAGGTTCTTTCCCTATTACCTCTTCTCTTATTTAGTGGGACACTGTTGATAACAAAGTATTTGAGCACATTGAGATTGTTATTGTGCTCGAGTTTGACGTGTCTCGCAACTGGGTACGTAGGGTCAGAGTTTACTGTTGCCCTCAAGTGTTGCAAAATGCGGGCGTGAACCTGAAGTTTGGTACTCCCTACGTAACGGAGACTGCATATGCATTGCAGGACATAAACTGCATAGTCAGTGCGACAAGTTAAGTGACCTGTTAACTCGACGGGCACATCGGAAAAAGCAGTGGTATAAGTGGTGGTATTAACCCCAAACTTGCACGTCCGACACGTGCTACACTTGAAAAAGCCTTTTTTCGGTGAAAGCCAACTGCTTTTGGTGGAAAGTTCCGGACTGGTTTTCACTAAGTCGCTACGCATAGAGTGTCCTTTGCGGTACGTAAAATTAGGTTTGTTGGGGAGTATTTGTTGAAGAATTAAATCAGTCAAGACTATGGGCCATTGAGTATGGATGATTTTTTTGATGGTATTAAATTGTCTACTAAATGTGGAAATAAATCAGCACACTTCAGTCCCTGAGCTTGACTCACCCACTACATCAGTATCATAGGTCGATGTGGTAGGTCCCTCAGTAATAGGTCTAAGTGCAGGCTTCAACAGATCTAGTCTCTCCCTACGGTGAGCTTTCTTTAGGGCAACCTCTAACTTTATAGGGTCATATCCTCGCTCAATGAGTCTGATTTTTGCCGCCTGTTGAGCTACATCCATGGTTGAGCTGTTGCTACATGCCCTACGAATTCTCAAGAATTCACCATATGGCAGGCTAGCAATAGTATGGCGAGGATGAAAACTTGAGGCATGTAATAGCGTGTTGCCCACCGTAGGTTTTCTAAAAAGACCAGTTTCCACAGTGCCTTTGTCAATAAAAACTGCAATGTCCAAAAAGTGGGTGCTAACAGGGTCAATGTGCGCAGTAAAATTGAGGTTAAATCGTTTCTGTTGATAAGATCAACAAAACTCTTGGTATCCTCCTGTGTCCCATTCCACACAATAAAAACATCATCAATATAGCGCCACATCTCTACTACATGTTTGTCATATATAGCCTTGTCGTCCACCTTGAGGACATGCTCCTACCACCAGCCTACATGTAAACATGCATAGCTGGGGGAGAAGCATGCCCCCATCGCCACGCCCTGTTTTTGTCTGTAATATTTACCATCAAACATAAAAACATTATTGTGGAGGCACCAATGTATCATCTTTTTTAGCATTTGATTGTGTTTATACATAGAGATACTTCTGCGCTTTAGGTAGAAATCCACAGCGTTCAATCCATCAAAAGGCTTGATGCTGGTATACAGAGCAGCGATATCAAGTGTTAAAAACAAGTACTCCTTTGTCCATTTCAATGTGTTGAGTTTTAATAAAAAATCACTAGAGTCCCGAAAAAATGATGGCAGATCTATTTTATTACTTCTTAGTGTTGTAATTAGACTGCTCAAAAAACCATAGAAACCAGAACTGCTGCTAAAGTGATAAGATCATGAATTAGAAAGGCACTTAGCCATTACTAAGAAGTAATAACCAATTTGTACACAATTATAACCCTGGGCACTTTGCCTATACTAAAGCCTACATTACAAATGAATAAGTGAGAGCATTTCAACTGATAATTGTATTATTCTTTGTTTAAGTCGTTTTTCAACCCATACAATGGTTAAAATAGGAAATTCCTATAGTGACAAGCGACTATAACGATGAGGTTATAAATTGTACAATTGAGAATTATCAATCATTCTAATGTTGACAGCTTTAACTGGATATTACGTATTGCTTTTTCTGTAAAACAAATGTTTTATTCTTCCATTTGTAACTTTAAAACTACCTCACCCATAATGCATCATTAAATGCAATTGGATATGAAGGTATATAAACTAGAAAGTAATGATGGACTAGTGGTAACACTGTGATCAAGAACTGCGGTCGAAACGCGTAGGTGAAGGGGATTGTTTGCAGTCTCTTGTCAAATAAACCCAATTTAATGGATTGAGCGAGTGCGGACATTAATCTTTTCTTGGTGGAAAATTTAATTGTGGGGACGTTCACCTCCGCTGTCCTGCACCGGCCGTGTAAAGTGTGCACTTGCAAGTGAACGTATTGGTGGATAATATATATATATATATATTCACTGAAAAAACCATAGGTTATAGACCATATATAGTTAGGAATTAGCATTTAGAAAACCTTATTTTACTCACACAAAACCATTGAAATTCCATATATAGTTAGTTGCACTAACTATATATCGCGCACCCGCAATCCACTGCTGATGATGTCACATATTACATCATTCATGACATGGTCAGTGACATCACTGATGACATCACTGATGACATCTCAAATGACATCACTGATGACATCACTGATAACAACATCCAGTGATTTTTTGTTTCTACAAAGTTTAAATATGTCTTACATATTGAAGAATGAGTGGATGTGTAAGTGTCTGGACGAAGGATTTAGTAGGTGCATGACTGACTGTATGAGTGAGTGATTAAATGTGTCTCACTGACTGCATGGGTTAGTGACTAAACTGTCTTAATTTGTGCATCATTATGTCTGTTGTTCTGTAAACTGCTGCATGTGTTGATCAGTAGCTATATGAGTAACTATATGGGTTATTGATTGATTGCCCAAGTATTTGTATGGGAGACTGAGTGTGTGTGTGGCTAGCTGGGAGGTGTGTGACTCTGTGCAGATCAATCTGTACTTGTATCAATGATTGTATAAGAAGGTAAGTATGTGTTAGTATATGTTTGAAAATGTAAGGTGCTCTATGTTTAACTGTATAGACAAGAAAATGGAAGTGTCATTGATTCTTTACAGGACTGACTAGGTGTGTGAGTAACTCCATGGATGAGTGGCAGACTGTGAGTGTCTGTATAGGTGTATGAGTGCATATGATAGTGTTGTAAAGATGAGTGATTGTATGTATGAATGATTGTATGGGTGAATGAGTGAAGGTGTGTGTAGACGTAGCAATCAGTGAGTGCGTATGTAGTAACTAGTATTGGTGTGTCAATGGTTTCAAAAATTATACTCTCTTTTTAACACTGGGTGAAACAGAGGTTATATTAAAATGTGAGGAGATGCATTGTATTGTCACATGAATGATATCATCAGTGATGTGGTCATTGATGTCAAATGAGATGTCATCAGTGATGTCATCAGTGATGTCATCAGTGATGTCACTGACCATGTCATGAATGATGTAATATGTGACATCATCAGCAGTGGATTGCGGGTGCGCGATATATAGTTAGTGCAACTAACTATATATGGAATTTCAATGGTTTTGTGTGAGTAAAATAAGGTTTTCTAAATGCTAATTCCTAACTATATATGGTCTATAACCTATGGTTTTTTCAGTGAATTTTCAAGGTTTTGTAAATGCTAATTCCTAACTATATATGGTCTATAACCTATGGTTTTTTCTGTGAATTTCATTGGTTTTTTAACAGCTAATATCTGTAGCTGTAAAATGTATTCTTCTTTAAATCCAAAAATATATTTTATATGTTTATGAATAATTTTTTTTTTAAATAATTTTTTTTCTTCGTTCCCGCTTCGCGAATCGGGAAGCTTCCCGTTAGCTGACCTTGATGCCGCGAAATAGACCGCGAGCCGGTAAACGTTTCTTTACCGCAAGTGCCGCGTTAGAAAACAACATCGTGACGCCTCCCGTCCGCATGACGTTTCACGTTGTCGCGTGATACGTCATATGACGTGCTACGTTAGCGAACTGGTACGCGAAGCGAGTCGCAAAGCGCAGGTTTCTGGAAGCAAACCGGGAGGCCCTGCAAAGCGCTTAACGTAAACACAGCAAGTCATGTGACTTGGTAATAACACTTTTCATTGGTTCATTTCACTTTTGGTTTCCTAATGATGTAAGACTAGGTCATATAATCTAAAATGAACACTTTTGATTGGTTGAGAACTCTTGTTTTTCCCAAATGATGAAAATCCCTCCTTCTTTCCTCACTCTGACTTTCATCATTGTGAGAGAAAGACCCTTTGTGATCACTGAGCAATGGCTTCTTTAGTAGCTTCAGCTGGTGCTTCCCCACCACCTCCACCACATCCAAGGAAGAGTGGACCACCTGCTCAAGTTATAATTCAACAAGAAGAAGAAGAAGAGGAACAGGACGACGAGCACGAAGAGAGGCAGTTTTTGCCTGAGCAGCCCAGGACGTCTCACCGGAAAGAAAACTTCATTTGGCAATTTTTTAAAATTCCCAAAGGTCAGAAAAATGTAAATGCAAGATACGTAACTTGCCTTATATGTCAAGATAGACTGTCCAGAGGAACCGAGAAAAAATACAGTTTCGGAAACTACACAATGCATCGCCATATGACTAGGTGGCATCCTAACAACTACAGTGCTGCACAGTTTCGGAACGACCTAGATAATCTCCCTATTATGGCCAGAAGATCTGTTGTACCGGAAGTAACGGGACCAGAGGGCAGGGAGATGGTGCCAAATATACAAATGAAATTTGGTGAAGTAAAACACATCTGCGTATTTTGCGATGGATTCATTTCCTACGGAGAAAAAAGCATCACTCTGATCAACAGAGCTATTGACTATCATATGCAAGTTTGTACGAAACGCCCAAAATAATAAATACTTCTTTTTTTGTTTTGTTGCTCCTGTTGAGCCCTTTACAATGAATCGTTTTCATTGCCCCCTCCAAGAAAAACCCAAAAAAATATAAAACTGTTCAGAAAAATTCAAAAAAAGTAAAAAAATGTTCCGAAAAATAATAAAAAAAATATAAAACAACAAAAACAATAAAAAAAAAGTTCTTTTCAGAACTACCTCCCCGTTATTAAAAAATTGGTACAATATTTGGAACTGTGCCAACCTCTATTTCTCTTAGTTCGCTTCCCAGTTCGCTCGCCGGTACGCGAACCAGAAGCGAACCAAAAACAGTAAGTATAAGGGAAGGAAACAGACACTTATGTTAAAAGAAAGACAGCTATAGGGGAGTAAACTAGAGATACTATTACCCGTAATCCACTGCTGATGATGTCACATATTACATCATTCATGACATGCTCAGTGACATCATCAGCAGAGGATTGCGGGTTTTTTGGCAACGTGCCTTATCCACGGTTTAATAACGCTGCCTTTTGCTTTATATAAGTTTTCAAATTGTATGAAATATATACCAATAGGTCGTTATGAACCTTTAGGTAGTGCTTTTCTTCATGAGGTCTGGTCGCTTCCATACACATACAGATGTTTCAAAGATGATCAAGAAGTTTATCTGAATGGAGAGGAATGCACTGAGACGCCAGATCATTCACTAATGTGTAGGCACATACAGTTACACGGTTCATGCAACAAACACCGACCAAATATGGCTTGCATGTTGCAAGGCACGCCAGTTCCTGCTATCATCCCCACGTTCAAGTTGTTGGAAAATGGTAGTTATTTGATGCTCAATAATGAAGATTGTTCTGAGTTAATTAAAAGTATTCCTTTTATCGTAACAGTAAGTGAACGGGTTAATTGCTGCAGAAATGTTCTATTTCCTCCCACACATGAACATAGGGAGTTTTCAATCTGGCCACAAATACCAACCTTGGGACAGATTTCAACGGCATGGCAAGAATAAGAGCTCTTTTGTCTCAGAGAGAGGTGGCCTTGAGTTCGGCCCGTGAAACTTTCGTGCTTCACATAGCGAACACCCGTACAGAGGTGCAGACCCTTTTCAATTCAGATTTGCCTTTCAATTTCAGCAAGATGGTTCCGACTATCTTTAACGCATCCTCCACAAAGACCCTGGCGCACTTTTTTAAAGTTGTTACCAGTGGTCTCGTGACTTCATTTGAGAAAATCTTTGGAGTCATCCCTGCTTCCTTTCATTCTATTTTCTCCACTCTGGTTCGTGGATTGGCATTTTTACTTGCATTACCAGCGGACGCTCTTGTGCTTTTTTACATTTTTAAATATGGATGTCCCTCCTATGCAACCTCCCACCCTGCAGCTGCTGACACTGTTCCGCAATCGCATGCTAGAATATTATGGCACAATGCCGTTGGCGATATTAAGCACGGCATATTGATTATCTTTTCGATTCTCCTACTTCACCTGTGTCCAGCCTGTATTTCACTGCCTGACCTGTGATTTCGATTGGGCCATTGATTTGTGTCTCTGCGGACCGGTTTCTCCTGACGTCGACTTTAATCAGCTGATGACTCCTATCATTACTCACGAGTTGGTTTGTCCTGGCGAAAGGATTATGGCTGTGGCATTGATGCATGGACTACTTGGTCCCTGGAATTTACTGGCGGCAGCACAGTCTTTCTTGGAACAGAGCTTTCTTGAAAACCCACCGAGCTGTCATCTGATGGTGATAGAGGATCCGGTGCTGGGAGAGCACGTATGTTCTTTTCCGCTTTTAAATTGGATGGCTGAACTGTTTTCGGATGAAGACGGTGACTTCCTATTGGAGGCTGTTGCAGCTTATTTTGCATACACAGTTATGTCATAGACCTTTTTCATGTTTGATATGCTGAGTACTAGCATTTCATTGACAATTCATTGACTTATTTGTCAAGTTTTTATTATTTACCTTGCCTATTGGCTTAAGACTCGATAAAGTACTTGGCTGTTTTATTTTTCTTTAGCATTACATTTTCCTAGTTTTTAATGCTTTACCTTGCGGACCGTCCACATATAAACTTGCAATCTGCTCTCATGAGATGGCACTTCTATTATCTTATTCAGTTCGTTTCCGGATCATGGGGAGGTGTCATCTAGGTCCTGGATATCTTTACACCGTGTTAAGTTAGCATGGGCTCATTACCGGTTTAAACGCCATTTTTCCTTTTTTGCAACTTCTGCACACGACACTTAGTTGTTGCTTTAGCTTTCCACCTAGTAGTTCATCGTGGTTTACATGAGAATAATATGTTATTGCTCTACTATCTGCTTTGCTTGTTAAACTATATCTGTACAGCGAGTGCTAAAGTTTCAAGAACAACGCGATACAGAATTGTTATGAGGTCTGATCTCCACGACTTCATACTCATAACATAAGTGCAACTTCTGCCAATTCTGGGCATGAGGCGGGTTTTATATTGCTTTGCCGAACACACATACACAACAGTTGATGCGGTTCACATGAAGAGAGAGCTGGTGTGTGCTGATGTGATTCCTTCAAATCTAAGACACTAAAGTATGGGCACGCCCTAAACCAACACAAAGAGACCTTCTTAGCAAATAATATAATATGTGTATTAGGGAGGGTGAGATATAAGCAGCCGCGGGCCGTGGAGGGAGTTACGGTGAGGCAGGGAGGCGGGGAGGGGGAGAAGCAGGGTGGAGCCCTCTCTACCTTGCCCCTCCCCCTCCCCGCCTCCCTGCCCCACCGTAACTCCCTCCACGGCCCGCGGCTGCTTATAAGTGTTGCTAACTCTTATTCATTTACAGCATGTTAACATACTGTCACCATTCGCTTTTTATGTACTAGTAACTATGCTGGTAATTTTGCTACTGATAATATGTGTACTTGTATTCTCCACCCTGCTTCTCCCCCTCCCCGCCTCCCTGCCTCACCGTAACTCCCTCCACGGCCCGCGGCTGCTTATAAGTGTTGCTAACTCTTATTCATTTACAGCATGTTAACATACTATCACCATTCGCTTTTTATGTACTAGTAACTATGCTGGTAATTTTGCTACTGATAATATGTGTACTTGTATTATCTAAGATACTACGCCTGAGAAGACGGCATTAGTAAATAAACATTTCAAATACACATGTGTTCTTCTTAACCCATGTTCTGGTTTCTAAGAAATATATAACGACCGACTGTTCATGAGTTCCACGTATCCTGAGGTACTATAAGTTCATATTCTGGATTGTCTAAACATTGAGAGTTTGTTATATCCAATGTGACACTGTACCTAGCTTGCTAAGGAGTTTTTGATTACTAACGTGAGTTTTGGGACACCCTAATTCGCCGAGGTTCCAATCCTCTGTCCACAGTTCTGTGTGAGAACAGAAACCCTGCGACAGGGGCACCCCCGACCCTTGCTGGAGCTTCATCACACTTGCGATACAACTCCAGCAATGCGCCACCTTTACGGCACAGATACATCACGCATCTGTGCTGTTTTTGCCCCATGATGCGCCGCATTGTAAATGCAGCACACCATAGGTGACGGAACAGCGGCACAGAATGACTAACACATCCCTGGTGATGCGCCAGTCATCATAAATGTATCCCTATGCTTCTTATCTTGTTAGAGATGAACCGCCATATGTATCATCAAAGTTTTTTGCATTTCCTAAATAGCGAACTTTAAGGAATAAATAGCGATTCTTTACCATTCCTAGTTTGCGATTAGCTATTTGCTAATTACAAATTACCCATTCATTTCCTTCATTTCCATAGGGCGGTTGGACTCACTTTTAGCTCGAACGGCTGAATGGATTTCCACGAAACTTGGCAAAATTGTAGGGACTGGTAGCCCGATGTGCCTTTGCTATGTCTCAAGATATATGCTCCAGTGGTTTTTACGAAAATTAACTTTGAAAAATATATATTGGGCTACATTGGCCTATATATATGTTGGAGCCCAAATGTAGCCCAATGTAGCCCAATGAAGCCCAATGTAGCCCAATGTAGCCCAAAGATGGCCGCCAGACACACAAAAAAACGAATGTAGCCCAAATATCAGCCAAATGTAGCCCAACTATAGCCCAGTGACAGAATGACCAATCAGCTTCGCAAACCTCCGTTACGCGAAGCGGAGCGCTGTTACAGATATATATCTTTTTTTGAACGTTAATTTCTCAAAATCCACTGGAGCACATATATTGAGACCTAGCAAAGGCACATCGGGCTACCAGTCCCTAATATTTTGCCAAGTTTCGTGCAAATCCATTCAGCCGTTCGATTATTATTATTATTATTATTTTTTGCCCCGCGGGGCCCTTTTAAAACCTCCACATCAAACCTAGGGGGTCAGCGAGGATCTACTATGCCCCCTTATAGTTATTTCCCCCTTTGTTTTGACCTCCTCTTGTCTCTCGATCCTACCGAGAGACAAGATGGCGGCCGCTACGGACTTTTTGGAATGTTGACAGACGCCGGAGAACCAATCAGCTTCGCTTCACAAAGCTCCGTTGCGCGTAAAGTACGCGTCCTGGGACGCTGCCAGGTCCGCTGTTACAGATATATATCTTTTTTTAAACGTTAATTTCTCAAAATCCACTGGAGCACATATATTGAGACCTACAAAAGGCACATCGGGCTACCAGTCCCTACAATTTTGCCAAGTTTCGTGCAAATCCATTCAGCCGTTCGGGCTAAAAGTGAGGCCAACCGCCCTATGGAAAACTCAATGTTAAAAACACGTTTTGGGACACCCCTTTTTTCTCGGCCCCCCCTTGACGAACCCCCCCCAAATTTTCAAGGGCTGCTCAGAAACAAAATGTGCCATTTTCCTGAAAATTTCAGCCAATTCCGTCCGCAAACGCCAAAGTTATTAGACATAGAATTTTCAAAAATCCCATAGAGAAAAAATCCTAACTATATATACCTACTGGCGACCACCAGTAGGTAATATATATATATATATATATATATATATATATATATATATATATATATATATTAAAAAAATCTAAATTACTCCATTCCTTCATTCCACAGTCAAATTCGGTAAAGGATCACAGCAACAGGCTCAGAAGGTACTCCATAAAGTGCTTTTTATTAAACCATATTGCAATTACAAACGGTAGAGGACGGTCTACGTGTTTCGGCTCCCAGCCTTCTACTGGTCCATAGAGTCCCAGAGCCTAGAATGTCTCATTTAAAGTGCCTCGTGCCATTTCCCACATGTCTTTCTATTTGAAGAAAGACTAGGCTTTCGTGAATCCTGACTAAAAATACATTTTATTTACAAACAATCTCAATCTGGCTGAGACAATTACATACAACTTCATGAGGTACAGAGCAAACGAGCAGAGTTTTTAAAAAGAGAGAATGCAAATTATCCTAAGTTGAGAGCATCGTAAAGATTGTCAATTTCATGTTGCCAAGAGTTTCCATAATATGTGGAGGACGTTTCATTGCAAAACCCATATCCCTATTGTAGTACATCAGTTAGTTCTCCACATGTGACTAAGAGATCCATTTACCAAAATAAGTACAGCGTGATTGAGGTATATGACATCAAATGTAAAATACGCTATTATTGTCTCTTAAAAGAACCAGGGAACATGTTTTAAAAAAACCTTTTTAAGGAATTTTTTCTTTCTAAATACAATTTTCTTAAGAAGATATTTCCAATGAAGTAGTTTAAAAAGAAAAATCAATTTCCCATTATGAAGTGGCTAGTGCATGTATTATAATGTTCTTATTTGAGGACAATAGATTGTAAAGTACATTCTGCTAGATAACCACTATTCCTTCTTGGTTCTTGCTACATGTATTGTTCATATTTTCGTTATTAAAAAGGTTATATGATCTCTACAATCGATCTAGGAAACAATCATGGTACAATATTCCATTAGGAATTTGAACTGTTCTCTTGTTTTCTCTCTCTTAATAATACCGCGATGATGCAGCTGCAAATGACTCCAGTGTCTATGAGGTGTAGGCTTTTGTAATCTTCCCATACATCGACTGGATCAACCCATGGTTACTTTTCTTTTTATTTCTATTTTCTGAGAGTCCTTTTTCATATTTTTATTAATTCTTGTTATTATTGCAGATGAATATGCAATTCCGGATCCAGATTATGGCAATTAAGTTTTTTAGTGCCAATTGCTAGAATTAGTCTTGACTCAGCTTTTTGTAAATCAAGAAATTTATCTCCACCTCTTTCTTTAGGTTTCACCATTTTGATCCCACAGTATTTTAGATGCTGGCAATCACTTTGCTGAAAGTCGTGAAAATGTTTAGCCATGGAATAAGTGAAATCTTTGTTTTTGATGGCACATAAGTGTTGTGGGACCCTCAATTTTAACTTATTGATTGTGCTTCCTACATATTGTTTTTTGCAGGAACATTCCAGTAGATATACCACAAATGTTGACTCGCATGTTATGTGATCTTTGATATGTTCAGTTTGGCCATTGGGCAGTTGATTTGATGTTACATTATGACATGTGTTCATACGCTTTACACTTAAAACACTTCCAGCCAGGAGAGTTCTGCCAGGATGATGTTGTTGGTTTCAGAGGTTCTAGATGGCTTTGTGTAAGGATATCACCCAGCGACGCTATTTTTCTATACGTGATGTTGGCGTGCGGGGACAATATTTTTTGCAAAGTTTCATCTAGCATCAGAATGCCCCAATTTTTTGGGATGATTTTCTTAAGCTCTCCACTCTGGTTGTTGAAATCCATAATAAATCGGATGGTGGTGTGTTCTTTTTTACATCTTTCTGCGATTTCTTGTTTGGGTTGCAACAACTCTATCCTTGCTTTCAAGGCAACTCTGGCTTTTGCTGTCTCCATTACATCACAGGGATAGCCTTGTTCTAGGAAACAGTCACTCATTTCAATAATTTGAGAGTTGATGTCCGCCTTTTCAGAACAATTTCTTTTCGCTCGCAACATCTCTCAGTAGGGTATGGACCATTTGAGATTTTTAGGATGCCCATTATTGGTGTGCAGACTGCTATTAAACGAAGTGGGTTTCCTCTACATTTTGGTGCATATCCTATGATTTTCAATGAGCAGTTCCACATCTAGAAAAAGTATGTCTGTAGAGCTTATCATATATGTGAATGAAAGATTGTATGTGTTCATATTAAAGGAGTGAATGAAGTCTTGGAGATCTGTATGGTCACCCTCCCAGATTAGAAAGAGGTTGTAGATGAATCTTCCAAGTCTCCAGTACTTCTGTTTCCCAGACTGCCATGAGTGGATTCGCATAGGTTGGTGCAAAATATGTACCCATGGCAGTCCCCTGCTTTTGCAGAAAGATGACATCTTGGAACAGAAAGATGTGGCATGATAACGGGGCAAGAAGGCGGCCGGTCACTCGGCTGTGTGAGCTGGTCCAAACACTCTCTACCCCGGTCGACTTGCTGATCTTGGCAGATTTAGTGGATTTCTCTAAGAAGTAGATGAGGCTTTCCTTTGGTTGTGAACTGGCATTATCTTGGAGGCAGAAAAAACTTCTTTCAACACTGACCTGAAAAGTAATGCCCCGGCGGCCCCTGGTGTATCGAGGCTGCCTCACCCGCTGGATTTTCTCTCTGAGGCGCTCGGCTGCCGGCGGTTTCTGGTGCGGTCCGGCATCTCAGCCACGGTATTCTCTTTGCCATGCCTCTGAACGGACAGGTCAAGAATGTGCCCCGGAGCTCCGCGAAGACCGGTGCTACAACGGGTCAATCCCCAGGTGCTCAGGCGGGCCCTACAGTGGCAAAAACACGAAGGGAGTCCAGCGGATGCCTGGCGTTACCGTGGCACCAAAAGTGATGAAAAACAGCAAAACTCTCCCGGCGATGTTTAAACCTTTGGTGGACAAGAATAAAACGCCACAGAATCTTATCAACACCAAACGCCGCTAGCCGCCAGCTGTATCTCCTAAAGCCTCCTCATTCTCGCCCACTGGTAAGGCTGTTAGTGTCACCTCCTTACCTTCATCGGGGCTGACGGCTTATGCTACGGTTGAGGGGGGTTCTTTGGAAAGGGCAGGTGACTCGCAAGCAGCAGGGGTGAGTGGTGGTCCTGGGAATTCCTCTAACACTGAAGTCCTGGTGGATCTTGATGCACAGTCCAGTGGGCTGTTGGGAGTTGCAGTTCTCCCAGATTTAGCGTTGCATACAGAAATGGTAGCTGCTCCCTCTGCTCAAAAGTTCATTGTGCTCCAACAACAGCAAATTAAGGCTACTCACGGAGAAATGCCTCAAGCCCTCTCACAGAATGCTTTAGTAAATCCTGATGGGGATACAGATGGTGATCATTTCTTTTCTTTATCAGACCATACTGGGTACCCTGAGGATGATGGCGGCCTGGATAAAGATTGGACAGATGACGATGATAGTGAGATGGGTGACTGGCAAATTAATGAGGTTTTGAATTCAGAGGCTATATCTAAAGGGCTTTGCACACTTCGGTCCCTTGCTCAAATACCGGCTCTCTAGTTTGGGACTATACATTTTCTACGCAGCCTGGCCTGCAAAGTAATGCTACAGATCAAGCTGCTAATGGTTCTGTTCTGCCTCCAGGTGAGATGAAACTTGCAATAAAATATCAGACAATAATGGCACACCGCGAAGAGACCCGGCAGGAGAGTTCTCGAACTCATCGAGCCTGTCGCAGGGTTCAAAATTCTATTCTCAGAGTGGCTAAAACTTGTGCAGATATTGCCTCTAGAATTGGGGAGGCAGAAGAGAGGATCTCCACTCTCGAAGATGACCTGGCCTCTCAAAAAGGCATTACAGATCTGATTAAATCCCAGAGGGATGATATCCAGTGGAAACTTGCTGATATTGAAAACAGAACTCGGAGGAACAACTTAAGAGTCCTGGGAGTCCCGGAAGGGGTTGAAGGATCAGACATCAGACAGTTTGTGGTTGAACTGTTTATCGAAGCATTTCCGGAGATCAAACAGTGGGACTGGCAACTCAAAATTCAGTGAGCTCATCGTTTCCCATTCAAGCCAAAGCAACGCTCTGGCCAAACGGATAACAGGCCTTGTGCTATTCTAATTTGTCTGAGCAGCTTTTTAGCCAGGGAAAAGATTTATGATTTGGCAAGGGCGGACAGGAGAAGGACAGGCAAGGGATGTGAGTTCTTTGTCAGGTCTGACTACTGCCCAGCTACGGTTGAACGGAAGTGGCAGCTCCGGCAGCTAATTGCACCCTTTCAGTCTAAAGGAGCACAAGTATTTTTGCTTTTTCCTTCCAAACTTAAAGTCATTTATCAAGGCCAGACCAGATTTTTTTTCTCCGAAGTCCAGGCCAAAGAGTTTATGGATTCAATTTAGACTGCTAAGCCGCTAAGATTCGCTTGTATAGCTCTTCTCTCTTCTTGGAAAATCTTTAGTTCTTTTGTATGGGGATATTGCTCTTTATGTGGGGTTAATGTATTTTCTGTTTAGGAATTCTCCTTTTTTTCTTTTTTCCCCATGGGCATACCCCTATTGGTATTTCTATGTTAGCAATGTCTCCGGGGGGGCTCTATGTTTTAACCAGTCCCTCCATCACTTGGACCTAGGTCCCCTTGCCTTGTTTGGGGGGTGGTGGGGTAAGGGGGGTGTTCGTGGGTGGGCTCAAGTGTGGGGGGTGGTTTGGTGGGAGGAAGGGGAGGAAATATACAAAAAAGATTTGAATATTCCATTTTATCATGGCTTTCTGTTTAACACGGTTATTACAGTGATGCTCCTATCTTTTGAAGGGTGGGCTGATATTGTTTTGTATGCTTTAACTAATTCAGGTATCTCTTTTTCAAGAGTAGATGGCGTTGGGTAAAATTCGCATAGGCTCCTGGAATATTTGTGGGCGGAATGAGGGTAAGAAGAGGGCTCTGTTCTCAAAAGTTGTTCAGGCCTTACGTTTAGAGGTACTGTGTCTGCAGGAAACCCATGTACCCTGGGGTAACCGGGATTACTTGAAAATTCCTGGGTTCGATTAATTGGGTGCTCTCGTCAGACCTCAATGATCAGAGGGGTGTGATCAGAGGGGTGGCAATTTTATTAAGACAGGGGTTGGGGTCATGTAGGAAAACTAGTCAAGATAGTAGTCGGAGATGGGTGATCACTGAGCTACTAATTAACGGTAGATCTTTAACCATCTGCACTGTTTGTTGCTCAAATGTGGACAATCCTGCAGCCCTACATCACCTGAATGTGTAGAGCTGGCTCTCTGGCCTCACCCTATCTGTTTTTGTGGGGATTTGAACATTAATTTGTCCGCCGACTTTAATTTAGTTGGGGGCCAAAATTATGTAGGTAAGAAACCTAGAGGCTTTAGAGCACTTAAAGCTCTGGTTCAAGAGCACTGCTTGACTGATCTTTGGTTTTATCACTATAAACATTTTGACGGTTATACATATTTTTCTGCTCCACAAAATAAAATGGTTCGCTTAGATTATTTTTTCATGTCTGATCAATTGGCAGACTCTACCTCTATTTCGAGCTCGCCTAGGATTATGTCCGACCACAATCCGGTGATTATTGAATGTACCTTAACTCGCACTGCAAGCGTCCCAAGGGTCTGGACATTCGAGAGAAAATTGTCCGCACTGGGAGCAATGTCTTGACTTGATAAGGCCACAAGGAGATGACTTATGGTGCAGTGAGTTAGTAGCACCTGAAGCACACAGCGAGTGCGCATCCTGCGATGAGTGGTGGGCCGCAGTGGGAGCAACTTGTCTTGCAAACTGGACTGCATCATCTGCAATTGCCACTGCATCTGAATTGTGAGACCTGCTGTCCGCAGTGTAGATCGAAGGCAGGAGTTAGCATAGACATCGAGGAATGCTTTTTGTCACTTCTTCTCAACAAAATCTGAGGACATAGAATACAATTCTCTGTGCAATTAATAAATCAAGGCTGAATTCAAGTTGTGAACCCTGCTGTCCGCAGTGTAGATCGAAGGCAGCAGTTAGCATAGACATCGAGCAATGCTTGTTGTTACTTCTTCTTCACAAAGTCCGAGGACATAGAGTACAGTTCTTTGTGCCATTAATAAATCAAGGCTGAATTCAAGTTGTGAACCCTGCTGACTGCAGTGCAGATCGAAAGCAGTAGTTAGCATAGACATCAAGCAATGCTTTTTGTTATTTCTTCTTGACAAAATCCGAGGACATGGAGTACAAGTCTCTCTGCATTTAATACATCAAGGTTGAATTCAATGCTGTTGGTAGTGTAGATCCAAAGCTGAATTCAAGTTGTGAACCCTGCTGTCCGCAGTGCAGATCAAAGGCAGTAGTTTGCATAAACATCGAGGAATGCTTTTTGTCACTTCTTCTTGACAAAATTCAAGGACATAGAGTACAATTCTTTCTGCATTTAATAAATCAGGGCTGAACTCAATGCTGTCCGTAGTGTAGATCCAAAACTGAATTCAAGTTGTGAACCCTGCTCTCCGCAGTGCAGATTGAAGGCAGTAGTTAGCATAGACATCGAGGAATGCTCTTTGTCACTTCTTCACAAAATCCGAGGTCATAGAGTACAGTTCTCTGTGTAATTAATAAATCAAGGCTGAATTCAAGTTGTGAACCCAGCTGTCCGCAGTGTACATTGAACGCAGTAGTCGGTACAGACATAAGTCTGCGGTGTTGTGGCACTAGGTTTGCAGGGGGCTTGTATCGAGGATGCCCGCGGTCATGGTGGCAGTCACGTGCCAGGGTGAGGGCCGCCGCTTTGGCAAACTCTTAAGCTGGAGTTGCGTACGTTGGACCAGCCCTCTCCGCTTCTGCTTCAAGGGGGGGACAACACAGCTACATTACCGAGATCTTCCCCAGTGTCTGAGGTAATATGGTTGCGGCCACTGTGCAGTACACTACACGTATCAATAATATATATTCACATGTAGAGGTTTGTGGTTTGTATAGTGAGGTCTCTGCAGCACATCAGCGGTATACTTGGGATTGTGTGAATTATTGTTGATGGGTGACTTGCCTCCTTTAAACATAGTTGGTTGCCACATTTCTGAACATTCAGCCATTGTGCGGTAGTAGGGGGGGAGTAATCGGGGGGGAGGTTCTTGTGGTGGAGGCACTGGGTGTTGTGGCTTTGTTGGGTGTCGGAGTTGCATGATTAGCACCTCTATCTCGTGTTGGTCTTTAGATGGGAGTGTGAGTTGGGTCTAATTCACGCAGTAGATAGTCGACCTTCTTACACCAGTTAAAGGTTGATGTTAATTTGTTACTGGTAAGTGGGGCTATCGCCTGTTTTTAGATAGCATTGCAGATTTCGCTGGCTGTTGAAAATATGGGGAAGTGGTGTTTTCGTGTTTTTTTTGCACGGGAACGCCTAGTTTGTATATCATTAGCATTAGTTGTGGCTATGGTTTGTGGCGATTTTTTTGGTGGAAGGTATCGATGGAAGAGTGGTGATATTTGCAGGTTGAGAATGGGATGATAAGTAAAAAAGACAGTAAAAAAAGAAATGCTTAATGAACATTATAATTAGAAATTAGCATTTAAAAAAACCTTTGAAATTCACTGAAAAAAGCATAGGTTTTATAGACGTTATAGTTAGGAATTAGCATTTAAAAAACCTTGGAAATTCATAGAAAAAAACCATAGGTTTCAGGGACCTTATAGTTAGTTGAACATTTGACCCGTATAAAACCAGAGAAATTTGTCTGTTATAGTTAGTTGAGCTAACTATAACTTGCGCGCCCGCAATGCACTGCTGATGATGTCACATAATACATCACATCACTCATGACATGGTCAGTGACATCACTGATGACATCACTGATGACATCTCAAATGACATCACTCATGACATCATCCAGTGAATGGCAGATTCACTTTGTTAGCTTCCTTTGTAGATGTGCGAGTGCAAGTGGGTCATGCTCCAGATCAAATGCACACAAAGTCCTCAGAATACAGGAGCCCTAGACCCTTCAGGGCGGCCTAAAAAATAATGGGCACGGAGACGCCCATAAGCCACCATCGTGAACAGAAACTATGAGGCCCAGTTCCGGATATGTGGCATTTTATTCAAAGACACAGCGGCACATCATACTCCATTATTCCTTACGCGTTTCGAGTTCATTCTCCTTGGTCACAGGTGGAGGTAATCTGTGCTTATGAGCATGCTTTTAAAACAGTCCATTAGGTCACATAACTGGTGAGTAATCTACATTTCCCAATGTGCATTTTAAAAGTCGTTTTTTAAACTTAATAATTTGGAAGTCCATTTTTTCAGCATTGTGCTTACTTGATCACTTTTATCATGCACTAGCGTAGGTCTGTGATCCCGATGGAACCCAGTCAAGTGAGTTCTCCTCTTGGCGTAGTGCTAGAATTCTATGAAGGTCTTAAACAAATGCCACTTCTGCAGACCAACCAGAATATGATGCAATCCTGACTGAATCCCTTCCTTGGACAGGCAGATTCGCTTTGTTAGCTTCCTTTGTGTGTGTGCGAGTGCGAGTGGGTCATGCTCCAGATCAAATGCACACAACGTTCTCCGAACACAGGAGTCCCCGACCCTTCAGGGTGTCCTAAAAAAGAATGGGCACGGAGAAGCCCATAAACCACCATTGTGAACAGAAACTATGAGGCTCAGTTCCGGATATGTGGCATTTTATTCCAAGACAACAGCACATCATACTCCATTATTCCTTACGCGTTTCGAGTTCATTCTCCTTGGTCACAGGTGGAGGTAATCTGCAAAGTGCTTACGTGCATGCTTTTAAAACAGTCCATTAGGTCACATGACTGGTGAGTAAACTACATTTCCCAATGTGCATTTTAAAAGTCGTTTTTTAAACTTAATAATTTGGAAGTCCATTTTTTCAGCATTGTGCTTACTTGGTCACTTTTATCATGCACTGGCGTTGGTCTGTGATCCCGATGGAACCCAGTCAAATGCGTTCTCCTCCTGGCATAGTGCTAGAATTCTACGAAGGTCCTAAACAAATGCCACTTCTCCAGACCGATCAGAATAGGATGTAAACCTGTCTGAATCCCTTCCTTGCACAGGCAGATTCACTTTGTTAGCTTCCCTTGTAGGTGTGCGAGTGCGAGTGGGTCATGCTCCAGGCCAAATGCATACAACGTCCTATGAACACAGGAGCCCCCGACCCTTCAGGGTGGCCTCAAAAATAATGGGCACGGAGAAACCCATAAACCACTATTGTGAACAAAAAATATGAGGCCCAGTTTGGATATGTGGCATTTTAATCAAAGACACAGCAGCACATCATACTCCATTATTCCTTACGCGTTTCGAGTTCATTCTCCTTGGGCACGGGTGGAGGTAATCTGCAAATTGCTTACGTGCATGCTTTTAAAACAGTCCATTAGGTCACATGACTGGTGAGTAAACTACATTTCCCAATGTGCATTTTAAAAGTTGGTTTTTAAACGTAATAATTTGGAAGTATATATATATATATATTTACTGAAAAAAACACAGGTTTCAGTGATGTTATAGTTAGTTGGACATTTCACTTGTACAAAACCAGAGAAATTTGCCTGTTATAGTTAGTTGAGCTAACTATAACTCATGCCCCCGCAATGCACTGCTGATGACGTCACATTTACATCATTCATGACATGGTCAGTGACATCACTGTGTTTTTTTTCAGTGAATTTCAAAGAAGCAAGTGAAGTGCATAAAGAGGCAAGAGAGGTGCATATAGAGGCAAGAGAGGTACAGAAAGAGATAGTAGAGGTGCACAAAGAGACGAGAGAGGTACAGAAATAGGCAGAAGGGGTGCAGAAAGAAGGGAGAGAAGTGCAGAAAGAGGCAAGAGAATTGCTGAAAGAGGCAGCAGAGGTACAGAAAGAGGCAAGAGAGGTGCATAAACAGGCAGGAAATGTGCAGAAAGAGGGAACAGGGGTACAGAAAAAAACAAGACAGGTGAAGAAAGAAGGAAGAGAGGTTAGAGAAAGATGCAAGAGTGGTGCAGAAAGAGGGGAGAGAGGTATAGAAAGAGGCAAGAGAGTTGCACAAAGAGGGAAGAGGGATGATGAAACAGGCAAAAGGGGTGCAGAAAGAAGCAAGTGAAGTGCAGAAGGAGGCAAGAGAACTACAGAAAGAGGCAATAGAGGTGCAGAAAGAGGCAAGTGATGTGCAGAAAGAAGCAAGATAAGTGCAGAAAGAAGCAACAGAAGTGCAGAAAGAGGGAAGAGGGGTAGAAAGAGAGATAGGAGGGGTGCAGAAAGTAGCAAGACAAGTGCAGAAAGAAACAAAAGCAGTGCAGAAAGAAGGAACAGAGGTGTGGAAAGAAGCAAAAAGGGTACAGAAAGACGTTGAGGGGTACAGAAAAAGGTAAGAGGTAAAGAAAGAGGGAAGAAGGGTACAGAAAGAAGAAAATGAGGAGCAGAAAGAAGCAACAGACGTGGAGAAAGAGGGAAAAGAGGTGCAGAAAGTACAAGAGATTTACAGAAAGAGGCAAGAGAAATGCTGAAAAAGAAAAAATGTGCAGAAAGAAGCAACAGAAAAACAAGTGACCATTATAGGTATGCAAAGGGCCTACCACCACGCGGTACACATGTCATTGTATTTTTGGTAACGTTTGAGCCGTTTGAGCTAGAATCAAGGCTTATTTGTTCAAATCTGCAGAATAGGGAACAGATGATGAATTATGTGGCTAATGCCGAAAATGCATAATTGTGCTAAAGTCGGTGCAGCCAAACAGTCACCTAATTCCAGTCGCCCTGCTCATACCTCTGACTATGTCCACAAGTGCTCCTCCATGATTCCTTCTTTTTTTGGTCTCACTGGGTTCATAGTTGAGCTTCTATGGAAATGAGGAAAACTAAACCTGAGGTTACCACTCTACAACACAGACTACCATACCACATAATTACTCTCCATAACACATAATCCCACTCTACATAATTCCTATACACTAAATACCACATACTTTCTATCCACATAATTTCACTGCACGACATACTACATAATTTCACTACACACAGCATACATCCACTCCACTCCCAAAAACATTAGTAAAAAAACATTTGCATTTACAATACCAATATCTCTAATTCTCGCAAATGTGAAACCTATTACATTGCAAACACTTCTTTAACTAGAGGTCACGTTTGTAGAGTGGTGGAGAAAGGGTGCTGGGCCTCTGACCAGCGCTCAGGAATTCTGCTGCGTAGGACTTACAGGAGGTACCAGGAGGGCTCCTTGGCCTCCAAAGTCCCGCAGGAGTAAATTGGACTTCATCCCCAATCCCATAGTTTGCCAGGAGGCACATTTGCAGAGTGGTGGAGAAAGGGGGGCATGGCCTCCAAAGATGGCTTAGCAATCCCACTGTATGGGACTTACTGGAGGTAACAAGAGGGGTAGTTGGCCCCTAAAGACATTTTTGGGGGCCAACTACCCCTCCTATTACCTCCAGTAGGTCCCACACAGCAGGATTGCTAAGTTCTCATAGCAAGCCATGCCCCCTTTGCCCCCCACTGTGCAAATGTACCAGCGGGGGCTCGTTGCAGAGTTATTTTCAGGGAGGGGGCAACATGGCTCCCCTTTCCAAGGGCCACTTTTGGCCTTGTTGTTTTTTAAACAATGTTGGGAGGGGGGCCGTGTGGCCCCTTCCAGAGGCCAATTATGGCCCTGGGAACCCCATCCCCCAAAGCCTGGCCAGCCTTCTTTTTTTAATAATTATTTTGGAAGGGGGGCCGCGTGGCCCCCCTTCTCAGGTCAATTATGGCCCGGGGACCCGGCCTTCCTTATTTTTAAATAATTTTTACCGGGAGAGGGCTGCGTGCCCTCCTTCCCCTAGGCTAATTATGGCCCCGTAGACCCCATCCCTGAGGCCTGGCCTCCTGGCCTCCTTTTTTTTTTATTTGGGGGGGGGGGGCGCATGGCCCACTCCTGAGGCCAATTATGTCCCCGGGGATCCCATCCCCAGGGGCCTGGCCAGCTTTTTTTTGTGAATTAAATTTTATGGGAGGAGGGCTGAGTGGCCCCCCTCCCGGACAATTCTGGCCTTGGGGACCCCATGCATCGGGGCCTGGCCACATGTTAGAGACCGTGGGAGAGTAGCCCCAATGCCCTCGCGGTCCCAGCCGGCTCACCGCCTCCTGCGGGAGCCGGCATTGATTTTGCATGGTAGCAGCTGCCCTTCTCCAAAAGCAACTTTGCTTTGCTTCCTTGAAGCGAGAGCAGGTTTCCTTCTCTCGCTTCAAGGAAGCAAAGCAGTGTTTCTATGACAGGGCTGGAGCCGCGCTCCCATCCTGCAATAGCAAACAGCAATGTCCAGGGGTTGGGCAGCCCGGGACATTGCAAGAGCTGGCCCTGGGGGGTGGAGGTCCCCAGGGCCATCGAGGGCTTCAAGAGCGGGCCCCCTTCTCATCATTTGCAAAGCCCCGGGAGGTGTTGGTCCCCAGGGCCAGGGGGCCGTAACAGACACCCGTATTTAAATGAAATTTACCCACAGGAGATGGTGGACTCCAGGGCAGTGTGGGGAGTGGCAGGAGCCCCCCACACTTTTTTTAATTGTATTTAAGCCAGGGGGAGGTGGCTGTCCCCGGGCTTGGGGGGCCTTGAGGACCCCAAACATAACTAAGAATGCCCCAGGGAGGTGGCGGAACCCAGGGCTGGGGGAGCCATGTGCCCTTGCACATAAATATTAAAGCTCCGGGGAGGTGGTGGTCCCTGGGGCTGCAGGGGCCCCATGGGCCCCCGCTACATAACTTAGCAAGGACCTGGCCCAACCGGGGGCTTTACAAAAACAAATCGTGGGAGCCTGCGCATTGTTTTTAAAAAGAAATTTGGGCAGACTCGCGCCAGGTGTGGGTCAGGGTGTTTTTACCCTGCCCCCTTTTCTTCTTTTTTAATGTTTCACTCACCTTTTGCCTTCTCCTCATACCGAGTCACAAGATGGCTGCCAACACTCCCTCGTTTGAAGTGCTAGTAGCCAATCAAAGGCAAGCTTGTGCTTGGGAGGGCTCTGCCAAATAGATCTCACAATTTTCAAATATCAATATTTGTAAATCTTTAAATATCTCAAACACTACTGAACGGATTTACACCATTTACAACAAAAATTCGTGACCAAGAGCTATCTCTCTGCCAAATTTGGTGTAATTCAATTCAGCAGTTCAGGCTGTAGCCATGTCTAAAGTTTCCTATGGAAATTAACATGGAGACGTTTTGGGACCCCCCTTTTTTCTCAGCCCCCCCCATTGATGAATCATCATTTCAAGACAGGAGCTGACCTGAGAGAAAGATTAGTTTTGAGAATTTCGTGAAGATTTGTCAAACGGGCCAAAAGTGATTGGCAAATCACAAAACGCCTTTCCTATGCAAACTAGGTTCTAACTATAACTACCAACTGGCGACCGCAAGTAAGATATATATATATATATATATATACATATATATATATATATATATACGGTCACCAATGGGTTGTTTTAGTTAGGTCAGCGGTGCCATAGGTTAAAGCGTTTTTGTGCTGCTAATAACTTTAACCTTGTTTGAAGAATTCCCACAAAACTTGGTGCTACTTTTTTGACTAGTTGTTGCCTAGAAGCTTTCAAGGTGATTCGTCAAGCGGGGGCTGGAAAAAAGGGGGTCCCAAAACAAAAAAAAAACCAAGCATTTCCATAGACTTCTTTAAGACGCGCTAATGCAAAAACTGCTGAACGGATTTACATAAAAAAATGACAGGATGCTAGATATTGGACTGCAGATTGTGTTTTTTGTGTGATTTGGTGTAAGTCCGTTTAGAGGTTTTTGAAAAATTAAGGTTAGAAAATATTTGTATAACTGAAAGGCTCATGAGACTCTTGTGGGAGTGTCAATTTAAACAAAGTGTTCTGATTGGCTCAGCTCGCTTTATGTCCCTTGGGCCATTTTGCACCCGCAGGACTCAGACTCCAGTGCAAGCGAGCACTCTGATTGGCTGCCAGCAACATCAGAAAAATGTTGCTGGTAGCCTCTGCAGAACTCGGGTATTAGTCCCCTTTCCTGAAGTTAAAAAGGAAACGTAATATAACAGGGCGGGTAGGGTTACCCTGCCCCCATAGGCCTCTTGGGGGAAAACACAAAAACAAGCCAGTGAGATCAGAAAAAAAAAATGGCGACCAGGCCCGCATTCTTCAATTTTAGGCCTAGAGGAGTCCAACCCAGGGCGCTTTGTTTATTTAACGGGAAGGAGGCATGAGTCCCCCTCCTGGAGCCATTATAGGCCCCGGGAACCCATTCCCTGGGTCCAGAAGTATTTTTGGGGGAAAGGAGCGTATCAAGGCTACTTTTGGGACCAGCGACCCCATTCTCCGAAGCCCAAACTAGTAAATTAGGGGAGCAGGGCTGCACAGATCACCTTCCGAGCCACTGAAGGCCCTGGGGAGCCTGCCCCCAGGGCCAATATGCGAAAATAAGGGCAGGGGGCCTCATGACCCCATCCCGAAGCCTCTAAATGCCTCAGGGTCACCATCGCCCAGGACCGCTAAACCTTTTAAAAGGGGCCCCCCTCCCTGAGCCTTCTATTGCCCCAGGAACTTCATCCCCTGGGTCTGGCTGACAAGTCCCGGGGAGCCCACCTCTGGGACACAGTAGTTTCCTTGTCTGCACTAGCGCGGTAAGGGGGAATTTGTGTTTGCTCCCACCTTGCGGGACCATTTTGAAACTCCCTCCATGCAGGAGCAAATACAAAGACTGCTCCCAGCAAGCGTGGGTTTTAAAAATGCTTTCACCAGCTGAAAGCAGGCTTTTGATCTGTTTCCCTGCCTGCACTGATGCAGACGGATAAATAGATCAGGAAATTGCTTCTGCCAGGAGGGAGCAGCATAAATACTGGCTCCCTGTGGGCAGGAGCAATGCTGACTCCCCCAGCATGCAGGGAGCAAGCTATTGCTGTAGCTGTCCTGGGGCACACCCGCAACCCCCAACAAGTGTATGGTGGGTGCCCTGGGTTGGCACCAGGGCATCAACCCATATTAAACATTGGCCGGGGAAATGGGTTGGGGCCAGAATAGACCCCATCCCCTTAGAAAATTGGCTCAGGAGATGGGGGCTCTTTCCTAATAACTTACTTAGTGGCCCTGGGAGATGAGCTCGGATAGGGGGGGCATTTGGCTCACCTCCCCTTTACTAAAAACAACCTGGGGGATGTCATCCACAGTGCCCAATGATGCTCAGGGAGAGGGGCCGCGTGGTGCCCCTCCCCTTTACAAAAAAGGCCCTGGTGATGGGGTCCCTAAGGCCTATTGAGGTTCCGGGAGGAGAGCCACACCACGTCATTGATGACATCATACAAGCTTCTCTTTTACACATTACTCTATGAACTAGTATGAAATTAGAGGACTGAAAGTAAGTACAAAACAGCTCGAAATAATATTTTGCATAATTTATGCCATCACAGATATAAGTCCCTTAGGTGTAGCAAGCATGTGTTAAGTGCAACATTGACCCCATACCATACACCTCTCAGTAAGCTTAGTTCACATCAACAATCAACCACAGATATATGGGGAATCCTCATTACACTATGGAGAGAGTTTACTCTATACCACACTGTTTGTAGACAGAGAAACTCTCATCAGAAACACCATACAGAGTAGTAGAAAAAATCTACTAAGAACACTCTACACTCTATATAACACTTGTCAAAAAAGACACTATTCACTTAAAATACCCAAGGTCTGAAGGTGCTAAATATTATACTGCCTTTACCATTCATACTGTGATGATAGCTCATATCCTGAAGCAAAACTAGCACATGTACATAGGTTTGTATGCTATGTACACATTGTCATGTTGAGCTGATTCTCTCTAATAACTCAAGGCTGTTTAGAACATTTATCATCTACTGTGTAGAATCGTTGCCCTGTTGGAAACTTCTTCTGCAGACCAAACAACTTGAGTGGAACATAATCGACACAAATCGTCAACTGTCATCTGCAGACATAGTTTCTCTTCAATACAAAGATGTATATTGTGTTAAATACGTCTACACACCTGTGATTAATTTGTAAACATTAACACCAATTAGCTGGACACAGGCTGTACAAAATATGTAGAAAAGTAATGTGGCTGCTACCGTCCAATGTGTAAACTATAAAACAACCTAACACACTCATTAGACAATGTTATCAATAATGTCATAAATGATGACATAGCACGTCATGAGTGATTTCATATGTGAGGTCATAAGCAATGTACGGGGGGCCCTATAACTACTGAATTTCTGGGTTTTTATTAAGTTAAAAACAGACAAGTAACTTACCTCTGGTAAAGCCTTCTCTGGTAGAGACATGATCTAGCAGCAGGTGTCTTACCTTTGAGTGTCCAGGGGTTAGACTTAATCCGGAAGATTGTTCTTTGAGCAATACCCCCGCACGACGGTCAGCTCCACTTGACACGTCCATGTCACCTATAAAGGCACCACCTCAGTGTGATAACGTCAGTTACCCTTCATGACTTTTCAGGCCAGAAGCATTGAGTCATGAAGTGCACTAACATTGGTGTGTTGTGTACAACTGGGGCCCTGAAAGGGATCAGCCTTGACCCTAAAAACTTGTCCGCAGTGCTCGCAGGGTGGGTGAGTCAGTAAGGAATCTGCAGCTAGCTCATGTCTTTACCAGATAAGGCATTCTTGTCCATCTGATAGAGATATCTAGCTGCAGATTCTTTACTTTTTGGATACGTACCCGAGCAATACCATCCCAAGAGGATGGACTATGGACAAGTTAAGACCAAAAAGTCCTGCAGGACAGAGCTGCCAAAATGTCCACCCCTGCGGACTTCACTGTCCAGGCAGCAGTGCTTGGTACACGTGTGCAGGGATGCTAAGATTTTGGCCTGACAAGTTGCGAGGACTGGAACTCTACGTTGCAACGCCATGGTAGCAGCCTTAGCTCTAGTGGAATGAGCTCTCAAGACTTCAGGAGGCAACTTTTTTACCAGAGGGTAGCACATTTCGATGCAGAGGATGATCCAAGATTAAAGAGTCCTCTTCTGAATTGCAAACCTTTCTTAGCTCCCACGTACCCCATGAAGAGTTGGTCGTCCACCTGGAATTCTTTAGTGCGTTCAAGGTAGAGCAACAAAAACTATTTTTTATCGGATGGGGAGGAGTGTAGGAAGTGGGCAAGGTGAAAGGCTGCCCCACATGCAAGAGTGTTATCACTTTCAGTAGGAAATAAGCCCTAGTGCGGAGCACCAAAATGTCAGAGAATATTGTCAGGTAAGGAGGCTTGGATGACAGAGCCTGCAATTCGCTCACTCTCCTGACGAATGAGATTGCCACTAGAAAGACTGTCTTGAAGGTAAGTAGCTGGAGGGGGGCTGGTGTAGAGGGTCAATTGGAGTGCACATTAGGAAGGTGAGAACCAACTTAAGGTTCCAATGAGGCATGATGAAAGGGAAAGGTGCAAAAATATATACAAGGCCTTTGAAAAATCTATTTACAGTGGGAGAGTTAAATAAAGAGGGTTGGTCTGGCAGCCGCAAAAGCAGACATGGGTGAAAGGTACCCTTTTAGAGTGTCCAGAGCAGAGACGTGCTCGGCAAGGGTGAAAATTAAAATGTAAGAATCAGATAGGGAAGCAGTAAGAGGGTCAATAGACTTTTCTGTACAGTATATTCCAAATTTGTTCCATTGGAAGGTGTACACCGACTTTGTAGAGGGATGCTTGGCTGCCAAAATAATATTACAGACTTTGGGAGGAAGGTTGAATGCTGTCAACTGCCACCACTCACTCTCCACCCAAGAAGGCGTAGTGTTGACAGGTTCAGGTGGAGAACCCTCCCCTGCTGCTGCAACAGAAGATCTTTCCGAAGGGGCAACCTGATCAGAGGATCGATGCTCAGTTGGAGAAGCTCGGGATACCAGACTCTTCGTGCCGAGTCTGGGGCCACACGGATGACTTTGGCCCAGTCAGTCCTGATCTTCTTGAGAATTCTGGTCAGGAGTGGTATGGGCGGAATGGCGTACAGGAAGTCTGAGCTCCACTTGAGTAGAGAGCTGCATTGCAAGCTACAACCCACAAAACTGCTGACATTGCGCGTGCTCGGCAGAGGCCAGGGTTCTCCCCACTGTTGAAAGAGACCTTGCACCACCTCCGGATGGAGACGCCATTTGTGATCCACTATACTTTAAAGAACAAGGGGACCCCAGCACTGAGACCTGGGGTAATGTAAGGCAGGTTGATATAAACAATGGTCTAGGGGAGGCCCGAAGGGTCCTCTCTCTGGTAGCCTGGGCTACAGTCATGAGAGTCCTGGAAGGACTGGGTTATTTGATATATATGGACACAAGGTTTTGTTTAAAATGACAACACATTTATTATCTGCATAAATGGAATATCATATATTTAAGTAGTCTTTCTAGTGCTCACATAGAACGTGGGAGTGCGTGAAGTGAAGGTGCGTAGGTGACATTTTGAAATGTACATTGCATTGAACAACAATAGTAATTATCAAAACTCCACAAATGAATGAAAGTGACAATGGAGTTTTTGTTGAAGAGGTCGACGGCATTTTGATCTCAAGCTATTGAGATCATCATTAGGACGTGAGCGTGTGAGCAATTAGAATTGAAAGGTTGTTCCGAGTGAGGTTCAGCGTGCCCGGGAAGGGGCTTGAGGCAATGCGTGTCGAGAATGATCATGGACCGGATTTCTAAAAAACAGGAGATCTATTAGCTGCAGCTTAGCACCGTGTCATAATGTCTCCGTTGGTGCAGAAAGTAAGAGGACTTACTGTTTAAGAATGCACGTGGCGCGATAAATTCCGTGCAGTCATCAATTATATTCCAGTTATGCAGATAATAAACGTGTTGTCATTTTAAACAAAACCTTCTGTCCATATATATCAAAATACCCAGTCCTTCCAGGACTCTCGTGAAATTGTACGGTTGATTGAATCTGCTCTTAAACTCCCCTAGACCATTGTTTATATCAACCTACCATTTGTGATCCACTAGTCATCGATGGCTGAGTTAGTCATGTGTTCCAGCCAAGTGCAGAGACACAGAGTCTCTTGATAAAGGGTCCATGACCCCACTCTGCCCCGTTTGTTGCAGTATCACATGGCAGTGGTGTTGTCTATGAACACTTGTACTAGCCTCCCCTTGATGGATAGAAGGAAGGCCTTTAATGCCAAATGGATCACTTGGAGCTCCAGTAGGCTGATGTGGAGTATGGATTCTGCCAGAGATAAGAATCCTCTGATATCCACCACTCCCAGGTTGCCGCTCCATCCCATGAGTGACACATCTGTCACTACTGTGAGATCTGGTTGGGGAAGGGAGAGGGACCTGCTTGTGACCCAGTTGCAGTTTGTCAGCCACCACAGCAAATCCTGTGCTATTCCCTCTGAGATCTGGACCATGTTGGAGAGGTTCCCATGATGCTGTACCCACTGGAACTTCAGGTCCCACAGCAGAGCCCGTATGTGCCATCTGGCATGTGTCACTAGCAGGATGCAGAGGGCCATGAGGCCCAGCAGCCTCAGAGTCATTCTCACAGAAATCCAGGATAGAGTCTGAAACATCAGTATCATAGCTTGAATATCCTGGACTTGACGCTCGGGAGGATAGGCTCGAAACTGCACTGTGTCTCGACCAGCTCCGATGAAAGGAAGCATCTGAGTGGGAGCCTGGTGTGACTTTGGCACTTTGGTAGTTAACCCTAGTAAGTGCAGGAGGTCCACCGTAGTCTGGAGGTGGAAGACGACAGCCTGGTGTGATTCCACTTTCAACAGTTTGTTGTTGCGATAGGGGAAGACTGACACCCCTGATCAGCGCAGATGAGCTGTGACCACCGCTATCACCTTGGTGAACACCCGAGGGGTGCTGGTAAGGCCAAAGGGCAGCACAGTGAACTGAAAGTGCTTGTGACCTACCGTAATCTGCAAGTAGTGCCAAAGAGCAGGCAATATGGGAATATGGAAATAGGCATCCTGCAAGTCCAACCCTACCATCCAGTCTCCCGGGTCCAGGGCAGACAGGACCTGAGCCAATGTGAGCATCTTGAACTTTTCCTTTTTGAGCAATAGTTGAGGGCTCGTAGATCTAGCATATGACAAAGGCCTTTGTCCTTTTTCGGGACCTGAAAGTAGCTGAAATAACTGAAGTTCGCTGGTTGCCGCCCTGCAGAGATGGGGTGTGCTTTGGGCTTTGAGTTCACTGAACATTTCGACTGCCGGCGATCTTTTCCTTGATGGAACGGTCAAAAAGTGGGATGACATTGAACACCATGAGCTCCCTCACACTACGCTGCTGCAGTTCCAGTTCCATAGGACGAGGCATGAATTTCTTGACATATTAGGGGAGGATCTTTTGGAACCTCCAGAGGTCATGGAACTGACTTATGTTATTAAAGCCAAATCCCCTTGCAAAATCGTCTCTAATATATATAGAATTGCTATGTCCTACAGGGTTAACCAGTTTTCTAGGGCCAGACTGGATTGGCAGTGAGACTTGCAACAACCAATTGATGTCGCTATGTGGGCTTATTGTTGCACCAGCACCCGTTGCATTTCCCTAAACAGTTGATTCACTTAAAATATCTAAACAGTACATATTACACTCCGGAGCGGCTACATAGATACGGCCTGAGACAACCCTGCTTGTGAAAGATGCTCAGAACAAAATGCGGACTTCCTGCATTTAGCTTGATTGTGCCCGGGGGTCCACAAATTCTGAGAATTGTTTTTTTGTGAGTTGGGGAAGATATCCGACTTAACGCTTCCTTTTGACCCTGCATTAGCCTTGCTGGGTTACTCCCGAAAGAAGGACGCAGACTGATAGATATTGGGCTTCTCCTAGCAAAATATAGAATAGCGATTAACTGGCTTCACGGCCCTACCCCTACTGTGATGCAGTGGTTACATGATATGCTCTATTGCAACACACAGACGGAAAACTTTAGTGAGCTCCTGCCTCCCTGAAGTCACCCGAAACATTTCTGGAGGCTTTACACAACGTACATCACTTCTGAAGGGACTGAACAACCTGGTCCAGAACAAGACACGATGGAACACAACACTCTTACTCTGACTAATTGATTCCATTAACATCATACAATAGGCTGATGCTGGGACTGCCGGGTGGGGTCCCATATACATATGATGCTGTTGTTAAGCTCCGTAGAGGCCATAAGTGTGGATATCACAATCACCTGTGTTGGATGGGTTTCTTGCCAATACAATCATGTTCTTTTGCAAGCTGATCTGTGGGTACTATGTACTATTGCATTTAAATGTACCTTTTGTGCACACTGCACTGCTATCAAATGTATCACCACGCTTCCTGTATGTTATGTGTAAGTTTTTATAAATAAAATAATTTAATTAAAAAAACTATCTAGCCTGTTGGATTTCCTGTCTGGGGTGTAGAAGGGAATGCACCATGGGAGGTAGAGGCTTGGACAGCCAAGCTTTCAGGGGTAGGGTAGGTGTGTAGGAAGTTTGGGTCGCTCAGAGCAGGGCCATAGCGGCAGGTGATTATCCTATTCACAGGAGCCCCTCTGCTGGTTTTAGACCAGGTACCCAGTAGAACATCTGTAAGGGCCTCATTAAAGGGTAGCAGGGTTCCGAAGAGGAGACACCTGGCTGCAAAACCTCCGTCAAGTTATTAGCCTTGACGGCCACTGAAGGGAGCTGAAGGTCCTGGATCTCAGCAGCCATTCCCACCACAATAGCAAATGATGCTCCTACCTCTGTAGCCACAGTAGAGGGAGAAAGCATGCCAGAATCAGGCCAGGTGTTCAGTCCACTGGCCTCACTCAACTCCTCTCTCCAAAATATTTCATGTTAAGGCTGGTCTTTTAAAGGGTCCAGTGACCCATCCCAATCTTCTTCCACACCTAGCCATTCGGAATAGGGCTCAGGACACAAGCTAGGACCTGGAGGTTCTGTCAGCACTGGTATCGGTTGACGCAGTGGTAGCTCTGTGTCCTCCTGAATCAGGAAGGGGCCAATGGCGCGGGGGGCACCAGTGGTGCCGGAAGCATCAGAGTAAGGACCGGCACTGGGATAGGTTGCAATGGCATGATTGGTGCCAGGCTGGATCCATTTCTGGATCCATGGGGGAACATCGGGCCGGAGCTGCTTGCTCTAAACCCAGTGGAGCCCCTTCTCAGCCTACCTGGCCGGAAGGCGTACTGGTAGGGTCAGGCCACCCACATTTGAGGCACATGGTGTCATAAAATTCTTTAACTTGGGCGGGGGTCGCTCTGGCTCCCAGAAAGGCGGGGAAGCACCGAGCTGACCCAAGCACAGGTTCAGAAGAACAAGGCCTAGAACGCTGAAGCTCCTACGTCGAATCGGCTGACGGATAGGGAGAAGTCGAAGTACGCTTCAACTTCTTGTGCTTCTTATGCCTTTTACCTGACCTACCCCACGACTTCGAGTGGGAGGACGAGGACTTGGGACTCCCGGAGCGGTGCCCAGGCCATCCTCTGGACTGGGACCGAGAACAAAACCTCCTTGGAGTCATACGACATGGTGCTGAGTTGTGGGCTGCCAATAGCTTTAGGGGTCGCTCCCTCAAAGCTTTTGGAGCCATGGCCCGGCAGTCAGAGCATGACTTCTAGTGGTGATCGCATTCCAGGCACCAGAGGAAAAACAGGTTTGGATCCATCACCAACATGGCTTGATGAAAGGCGCCGCAAGGCGTGAATCCAGAAGTCTTCCTAGACATGACGGAAAAAAGTCTATACACCAAAAAAAGGGGTCAACAAAACATCATAAAAATCCTTTCAAAACCTGACAGAGTGTAGCACTCTTCCTGGATCAGCGCTTAACTGGCACTGAAAGAAAAGAACTGACATCAGTGTCCCAAGTTGGTGCCTATAGAGGTGCTGCGGATGTCACTACGGAGCAGATGACATCGCGGATGTCAAGTGCAGCTGCCCAATGCCACCTACGGGTGCACAGAGGTATTGCTCGACGAAAAATCTTCTGGATCCAGTCCGATGCCTTTGGAATTCAAAGGTAAGGAATCTGCGGCTAGATCTCTCTATCAGATATTAATTTAACCTTTGGTTTTTTCCGTGAATATGTTTGTATGTATATACATAAATATATATATATTATTTTAGATATATAAGTATGATACAACAGTAGCCACTGGGTAGTTACAGTTAAGTCAGCGTTTCCATAGTAAATGCCTTTTTTGTTTTTCAAACAACTTTGACGCTGTTTGACCAATCTTCATGATTGGGGGCTGACAAAAAGGGGGGGGTCCCAAAATGTAAAATCCCTATGCATTTTTTTAAGTTTTTTTAACAGTGCTACTGCAAAACTGCTGAACGGAATTACACCATATTTGGCAGGAAGCTAGTTCTTGGTCCAGAAAGCAAGCTCTTTGTGATTTGGTGTATATTCATTAATTAGTTTTTGAGATATTAGGGAACAAAAACATTTGTATGGTTCAACGGTTGTGTTTGAAGGACTCTTTGTGAGCGTTTTGCGTTTCCAATTAAAAAAAAAATCGTTTTCAGATTTGTCCAGGGGGGCTTTTTCCCTTGGGACAATTCATTTACACAGGAGTCATGCTCCTGTGGAGCATGCACACTGATTGGCTGCCTGCCATATGAAGAAAAATGTTGCAGGCAGCCATTACAGGACTCGAGGACTTAGTCCCATGCCCTGAATTAAAAAAATGAAATAAATATAAAGGGTCAGGGTAGGGATACCCTGCCCCTCTAGCCCTTGTGGCTAGAGGGACTGGGGGGGGGGGGGGCGGGGGCGAGTCACTAGGGCCAAAATAAGAACATACTTTAAAAAAAAAAAATTTGACATCTTCAGGACTCTTGTGGGAATGCAACTATTTTTTTTAGAAAAAAAGGTAAGCACCAACAGGTGTTTTAAATTTAATAAATGTGACCCATGGGATGGGATGGGCCATGGCCTGGGGTCTTTATTATCTATAAAGGGAGGGGGGGACACATGTTGGGCCCCCATTTGAGCTGCTAAGGGTCCCGGGACCCCATCTCCCAGGGCCAAGTCCACTATGAAGGGGAGGGGGGATGCAGCCTTCCTTCCCGAGCCACTTATGGGACCTGGGACCCCATCCCCGGGGTTAAATGTTAATTATAGGAGAGGGAGACATGTAGACCCCCCTCCCTCGGCCACCAATGGGGCCCAGGGATTCTATCCCCAGGTCAAAAAAACTACAAATAGGGGAGGGGGCCCACTCCCTGAAGTTGTATCCACCCTGGAGACTCCAAACCCCAGGGAGTGATACTATACAATGTCCTGGGAAGCCCACCCCTGGGACACTGTGGTTTGCTGCCTGGAAGAGTGCAAGCATACCCTGCCCACGCTCTCCTGGGCAGGGAACTCCACTTTTCTCCCGCCAGGTGGGAACAATAGAAAATGTTGCTTCCACCAGGGCGGGAGCAAAGGAAAGGTGACGGCTCGGTGGGTACCGGAGCACCCACCAGAGGTCTGAGGGACGGGGTTCCCCCTGGCCACAAAAGGTTCGGGGAGGGGGCTGCGTGCCTCCCTCCTCTTAATGTTAAAGATAACCCAGGTGGAAGGGGACCCTGTGGCCCTTAGTGGTTTGGGCAAGAGGGTCACCAACCATCCCAGTAATAAAACAAAAGGCCGCAGTGGATGGGGTTTCTGGGGCCCAAGTGACTCACCCTCCCCATATTAAAAAAAGACACACAGGGAAATTTGTCATGGGCCTACACAAACTCAGGGAGGGAGGCAACACGCTCTCCTCTCCTTCTAAAAAATAATATATGGGTGTCCCGGGTGGGCACCGGGACACCCAAAGTAAATAAAGAAAAAAAGTGAATAATAAATAAGAGGCATGAGCCACCCTTTTATTGTGTACTTCTCCTTTCTAGGAGCGACCCATAATGCCCTGCAAGGGCTTTATTTTATATATTTTTTTAAGCTTGGTGGTGCCCCTTGAATAGGGAGGGGCACCACCAAGCCTTTTCTAATGGCGTTGGAGGCTACAGGGCATCCAATCCCCTCTGCAGCATAAACAAAAATAGTAGATCTATTGGGTCATTAAATCCATGACCCTGGGAGAACTTAACATATTTTTTAAAGCACTTAAAACACTGGAGCTCTATTCTCTTCTGCTGGAGTGCGAGTCCTGTGGTTGTATTTTCTGGGCTGAAAAAATACTTTTATTTTTTTGACTATTTATTTTAAAATTTATCACCCAAATGTAATATTAAAAACTATGTAAAAAGAAAGAATTACAAACATGCTCTAACTTAAACTTTATTAAACACTTTTAATAATGTTCAGTATTAATAAACATTGCATTGTGTGAATTATTGAAATATACACTTTGTTTAAAAATACTGGTGATTTTTAGAGAAAGATGATAGATCTTCTTTAGAAATATTTATATGCTTAATTTCCAACATATGGTAATACTTTATTACCATAAGTAAAGCCAAACCTGCGCGGGCAAGGCAGGGGGTTATCTTTACATAGGTTGAAAAACCCTCGATATTGACAAAAAAAAAAGATTAAAGTGACGTTATAGTTAGGTGAAACTGTTCAACTCAAAAAACCATTAATATTCACCAACTATAGTTATCTCTAGTAAAAATAACTTGTGCCCTATGATAACTATAATGCATGCCCCCCGCCATGCACAGCCAATTACCTCACATCTTACATGATTCATGACATGTTCTAGAACATCATTAAAACATCACTGCAACACTTGAAGTAACATGCATAACGGGAGCGCAAGATAGAGTTACCTTAAGGCACAAGGTATTGTTACTAGAGATAACTGTAACTAGGGAATTTCAGTGTTTTTTAAGTTACGTTGTCACTGATATTTTCACCTAACTCTAACATTACTTTAACCTTTGGTTTTCTCGGTGAGTATATATGCATATGCATATGTAGATACAGCTACAGCCCAAGCGGCTGAAAGTATTTACACAAAATTGGCAGAAAGGTAGTTCTTGGTCCAGAAGAGTGCTTTTGTGTAAATCCCTTCAATAGTTTTTTGAGAAACTGAGGCTCAAATATTTTGAATATTTCACGCTGCAGAGCATTTGCAGGCCGGCAAATGTCAAGATGAGATCTGATTGGCTGCCACTACATCTAAATAGATATGGCAGCAGCCATTTTTAGGCCTCTGAGACCCATATCTAAACAAAAAAACAAATAGGGCGCAGAGTAGGCAGGTCTTGGGGATTTTTTTTAAATAGAATTGTACTATACATTTGCAGTGGTAAAATCTAAAAAAAATAAAAAAGTGCGGTCACCCAAGCTTTAAATAAATGAATCACCCTGGAATGGGCCAGGGCCTGGGAGTGGTGCAAACAATTTAACAGGGGAGAGAGGCATGCTGCCCCCTCCCTAAGCCTGCCTGAGGCTACGGGGACCGCAACCCTGGGTTGAGTGTAAATTAAAGGAGAGGGAGAATGCAACCCTCCTCTCCGACCCTTCCTGACGCCACGGGGACCTCATCCCAAGGGGCCAATTCTAAATTAAAAGGGACGGATGTGCAGCCTCCCTCTCAGAGCCTCCAAAAACACTGGGGACCCCATCGCTCTATGCAAAAATCCCCTAAAATGGGGAGGTATACAGCCCTTGAGGCAGGCTAATGCTTAACGCCATGCAAAGCTAATAACCTGTAAAATGATATCATTCATTACATGTTCTATGACACCATTGATTTCATCACATCTGAAATAGCATCATTGATGATACCACTGTGCATGGTTGGGGCTCAAGTTATAGCTAGTTTAGGACACAAGTTATAGTTTCTTGAAACAATTATAATGGGTGAATGTCAGTGGTTTTGCTAATTGAAAATGGTATGTTTTAACTGATGTTTTCACCTAACTATAATGTCTCTGAAACCTTTGGGTTTTGAGTGAAGATATATACATGCATGTAATATATATTCCCGTGTTAGCCTTTTTAATGCATAGTGAACCCCTTCCATATCAGCCTTCTTTTTTTTAAATCAATATTTTTATTTATATATGTACCATCTATTAAAAATCTATTACATTTCTATACATATATATATATGTCGGATGGTAACTGCTACCAAAGAATCAGTAGAGATGATTACATTAAAAGCATTGATCAATATCACAAGTTGCTTATGAAATGGGCAGAAAGAGGTATGATTAACGACAAGGAACATACATTTGTTGCTTGCCCTTATCCTGTAACATTTACATTCTATCATTTACCAAAAATACACAAGGACATAAAACTACCACCTGGCAGACCGATCGTCTCCTCAATTGACTACCTAACTGACTCTATGTCTCAATACATTGACTTTTTCCTTGCAGACTTTGTCAGAACTCTGCCTTCATACACCCAGGATTCCACTCATTTCATTAAGAACATTATGGATATACCTTGGGAAGCTGACATGTGGATGATTACATTAGACATAACTAGTCTATATACTGTCATTGATCACCAAAAGGGCATACAGGCAGTCCGGTATTTTCTTAAAGGAAGATCTCTTGAATATTCTGAGCACAATGAAATCACAGGCAGAGGCATACATTGATCAACTTAATAAGAACTCTCTTAACCTCCACTTCAGTGGACAGATGAGTCAAACCACAGTATCCTTCTTAGACCTCCAAGTTTTCATTCAAGATGATAGACTCTGTACGAAGCTGTTTAGAAAATCTACGGCTGGTAACTCGACCCTTGAGGCAAGCCGTAGCCATCACACATCTCTGAAGAAAAGCATTCCCTATGGGGAGCTACTTCGCCTCAAGAGAAATTGTTCAAATGACTCAGATTTTGAACAAGCAGCAACAGATGCCATTGATTGGTTGAAGGTCAGGGGATACACTAGCGGTTTACTAAGTCAGACTTTGGAAAAAGTAAAGAAAACTCCACGCAATAGCCTTTTGAAAGAACGCAGACAACCCATTGATAAAGATGTAACATCAAGCAGATTTATCACCACGTTTTCTGGTGAAGCTGAGGGACTAAGGAAGATACTTTATCGGAACTGGCATATACTTAACGCAGATCTAGTGATTGGTAAAGAGTTACCAGAACAACCACAGATAACTTTTATACGCAGTAGATCACTGAAAGATCATCTAGTCAAGATTCATTATGAACCAGTTCCCTTTGTCCCTAGACTAGATGCTAGATTCTTTCCATGCTCTAAATGCAAGGCATTTAGGAATAAGGCCTAACCCCACCAGGGCTGTTAGGACTACAGTGCGCACTACTGTGTAAATTTTTAAACATTCAAACAAAACTTTTCAATTTAATCAACTATGTATTTAATACATGTTCATATATTTAGGCCATCACTTAAATTAAATATTCAATACATCAATTCATGTTCAACTTTCAATATTGTTTTTTGTTGAAAAATTCATGAACCACCACCCAATGCATTTCGGGACCAAATTGTCCCTTCGTCAGGGGTTCCGGTTGACAACTCTTCAGGATATGAATGACGCTGTCTTAGTCAAGGAAAAGAACGAACGTCGTGGTTCAACAACCAAATACTTATGGATTGTAGACGACTCTCTCTTTAGACGGATGTTTGTAACGCGTCTATATGAGGTTTAATATTCATCTGTGCCTGCTCTCAATCCAAACAACTCCGTACTAACCCGCCCGGCTGTGTCAACGATGCGACATTCATCTACATTCATCTAAATGCAAGGCATGCAAGAATAGCACAAAGGTTAAAACATTTCAGTTGCCAGGCAGAAAGGTCATCAAGAAGATAAATTATTTCTTGAATTGTACCATACCTTTCTGCGTTTACAGTTTAGTTTGTCCTTGCATGAAAACCTATGTTGGCAGCACTAAACATCCCGCCAAAAAGAGAATTCTGGAGCATGCTCGGGCCATTGAAAATAAGGACCCCACCTATCCGATGGCGAGACACTTTTCTGAAGTTCATAATAGTGACCGAATTTTATTGTATTGACCACGTCCCAGTAAGTGAAAGGGGTGGAGATAGACTGCAAAGATTGCGCAGACTTGAATCGAGGTATATCATTGACCTGCATACCATCATCCCCTTCGGTCTTAATTCTGTAGAGGAACTTTCAATACATCTTGGATAAAAATATCATGTTCCTTTAGACCCTTTGGGTAATATGCACATATACCTTCTCTGCCAGTAGTAACGTAAAATTCCTATGCTTTGAGTGGATATCAAGGATGTTATTTTTGAGTGTCTCATATCTCATGTTCATATTGTAATGATTTTTTGGCTTATCTGCATGATTTAGACACATCATCAGGAAAGTGACACTGCCCATACAGGGCTCAATTTTGTTGACACGCTATGTATATAGCGGTACTGCCCATACAGGGCTTGATTACTTTGTTATCTTTCTGTTGTTGCATAAATTATATGCGAGGACTTTGAATGATGAATCATGGCCTTATAGTTAATCATTTATTTAACTTTTGATCAGAAACTATTTGATTATACAATGTTAATCAATTGTAAATTAGATATGTAGTGATATGGTTGCTTTTCTGATTATATAGAAAACCACTCTAAAATGGCCGCCAAAGAAACATTAATGTTTTTGTCCATCTTCTGTGTTTATGAATTAACACGAGAAAAAAATGTGATTGCTTTTTTGAATGCTTTAAATGGCCAAAACAAAAACTTTATGAAAGGGTCCTAAGGGGAGCAAATGCCGAAACGCGTCCTGTTTGTGCAATAAATTAATATCTGATAACTGACCACGCGAGTGCGGCCGCTTCCTTCCCTGGTGTGGGTGGGGTGCCTCCGGAGCAGATATATATATATATATATATATATATATATATATATTTATATATATATATATATATATATATATACACGCATAACCTTCTATCGCTCTCGAACACGCATGCACATGTATAAAACAAGTGCCTTACAAATGTCCAGTTTGTGAGCCATCTATTGTAAATTGGGACTTTATGAACCAACCTTATCTACAACTGCTATGGGCACTGCAGGCAGCGGCATATTTTTAAGATGTTCAATGTGAAATAATGTTTATGTAACTTCATAATGTTATGATCTGAAAAAAGACAATAATTTACGGAGAAGAGATGAAGTCAAGTTTTGTTTGCTTTAATAAGGTCAGCATAATCTGTGTAATAAAGTATCCCATTTGACTCTAGGCATTGGATTTGCAATCTGTATCATCGCACTGTACGTATCCTTCTACTACAACACTATCATTGCCTGGGCGTTGTTTTACTTCTACTCGTCCTTCACCACTACTCTTCCATGGACGAACTGCAATAACCCCTGGAACACTCCCAACTGCACTAACTACTTCGATAAAAGGAATGTGACTTGGACTAATTTTTCAAAGTCTCCGGCTGAAGAGTTTTATACGTAAGTGCATGTAAGTGAATTGGATTATGTGATGATTTAACTATATTTGGAGATGTGATAAAAGGAGGGATGACAGTATATTCATCGATGCATGTATTGGGAGTCAGTAATAATACAATGTGTACTTGCTGAGGTTTATTGTTGCAGCAGAATATCCGTCATCACATGGATAAGGTCGGTGCTCATATACTGGAGCAAGAGTAAGGGAGGCTTAATACTAAGGAATCTCTGTCTCCATTGGGTATCCTGGTCAAGCTCAGGACCTAACCACTGCAGAAAGGCAGAAAGTGAAAGTGGACGCAAGAAATACATAGAATCTGAAAAAAGTAATGTCAAAGCCAATCGGTCTGGCCATGCAAAAAGAGTGCAATTATCTTTTTTAACAAAAGTATATATATATATATATAACCACACAATCCAACCAATCCGGTCAGGAAAAAACGGCCAGCACTCAGATGTCAAGATGTTTTAAAGTCTATTTATTCTCCAAACCCCCTTCACCCCCGACAGACGCGTTTCGCAAGTAAGCTTCGTCAGTGTCAGTTTGTGTAAACATACAAACGCTATTTTAAACCCTTCGCCCTTATTCATTTGATCGACATAGATGATGTACCCTCTATCGAAGTGGCGGCCATCTTGTAGTGTAGTATTTACAAGGATTTCACAATGGTAAAAACGGCAAAAAATAAAGTGCTCTAGTGCAATATAAAAATCGTTAACAACAACAAACATTTACATAATTTTTCTGCACACTCTGTTCATGTGTATATTTCACATAATATTGTTACAGTTCCTATCTGTATATTTTAAGATTATTAGCTGGATTCATGTATATCATTATGTAAGGGTGTATCCCCTGGTTCCAGGTGAAATACATCTACACCCAAAATTTTATACAATATTCCTTGTGTTTCATTATGGGGCCCTGTATGGGCTTGAATCCAAAGTGTGTATCATACAGATATTTACATATTTACAAGGCTTCGCCTAGGGATCATGCAAGTATAAACTAATCTCTCTGCCTCGGGGATGAATGAACTCATAATCTTAATCAGTCATGAATTATAGATGAACCCACATTTCTGCATCATTATTAAGGCCCCACGGTGTCATCGTTTTGAGGCCCATAATATACCTTGACTCTGTGACGCGGAGTGCTTTTTCCCTGTCACCGCCACGTTCTGATCTTATAATTTGGTCTATGCAGTACAATCTGAGTAAATCCCTGTTGCTATTGGGGAATTGACCAAAATGACGTGCTACTGGGTAGGTTTTATCATTGTTTGCGATAGCCCTCATATGTTCCAGGATTCTCAGCTTGGTGGGTTTGATGGTGCTCCCTATGTACCGTTTGTTACATGGGCACACCAAACAGTAAACCGTAAATTCTGAGTTACAATTCAGATGTTTTGTGATCATCCTATTGGGTTCATCACCTCCAGATCTTCCTGGGTATTCCTTTACTTTTTTGCTATGCTTGCAGGCTTTGCAGCGTAAGCATGGGAAAAATCCTGTGATCCTATTGGAAGCCGGGGTTACAGTTACAGGGGAAAAATGGCTATGTATCAGATGATCCGATACTGACTGGCATCTTCGATAGGTGATCATGGGTCTATCAGAAAGATGTTTCTTCAAGATGTTATCTGTTCCTAATATATGCCAGTTTTTCTTAAAAGACTGGACGAGATCGCCTGATTTAATATTAAATGTGGTGATCATTCTGACCTGATCCTCTACATTCTGAACCTCCTTCACCAACAGGAGATCCCTCCTGTTGATGGTTTCTGCCTTCGCAGTAGCCTGATTCAATACATTCTTTGAGTAGCCCCTAGCTTGAAATCTATTGCTAGCATCTTTGTGGGCATCTCTGAAATCTGTTTCAACTGAACAGTTCCTTTTGAGGCATAGACATTCTCCGTAGGGTACATTTCTGATTAGACTTCTAGGATGGTGGCTGGCCGCGTGTAGCACGGCATTTCCCGCCGTGGGTTTCCTATATAGTCTAGTGTGGAGATTGTTATTATCCACAAATACTTCTAAATCAAGATAACATACGCTACTATCGCTAATGGTGCTCGTGAATTTTAGGTTCAGGTCATTATTATTGAGCGCGGATATATATTCCTCGGCCGAAGTTCTATCTCCGCGCCAAGCAATAAAAAGATCGTCGATGTATCGAGTCCACATCAAAACTCTCTCATTCCAGATCTCATTGTTGCCTCCCCAGGCCTCGTGCTTCTCCCACCAACCAACGAATAAATTCGCGTAGCTGGGAGAGAAGCACGAGCCCATGGACGTACCCCTGATTTGCTTGTACAGCTGGCCAGAAAACAAAAAGAAATTGTTATACAGACAAAATCGCATCATACACACAAGCATTTCACTATGTGCCCGGAACTTTTCTTGTTTTCTATCCAGGAACCACTTAGTGGCACTTATCCCTTTTTCATGATCAATGCATGTGTATAGATTAACAACATCCAGTGTTGTCAATAACATATCATTGTCCCAAGTGACGCTGTCCATGATGCGAAGAAAATCCTGCGTATCCCTCACATACGAGGGTAAATCCTTCACAATCGGGCCAGATATGTGTCAATGAAGCAAGAACAATTCTCAAGAAGGCTGCCCATTGCCGAGACAATAGGCCTCCCTGGTGGTCTTTTGGCATTTTTGTGGATTTTTGGCAGATGGTAGAAAGTGAGAAGAACCGGGGAATCACAGTGGAGAAAAGAGTATTCCTCAGAACTGAGCATGCCATCACTCTTCCATTGGTTCAATAGTGTATCATATTCTATGGTACTCTTCACGTATAGTTCTCTCTTTACCATAGCATAGCACTCTATGTCTCTCAATTGTCTTAGAGCCTCATGTTCATAATTCTCCTTGTTAAAAATAACAATGTTCCCACCCTTATCTGAGGGCTTGATCTCAATCGATTTGTCATTGCGTAGAGATTTTATTGCTTCCCATTCTTTCCTTGTAATGTTCGATGTTCTCATATCCATTTTTTTATTGGCCATTCTCTCCAAGTCTGCCGTTATCGCCTCACTGAAAACATCTATCGCATCGTGGGATGCATTCGGCAATTTCTTTGATTTGTTCTTTAAATTGCTTGGGTCTCTGACTTGTGTGATAGATGTTTCATTGTTGCTCTCCACGTGATGCTCAAGAGTATGTAATTCTTGCGTGGGAGTTAACAGAATATTAAGGAGATTATCTTCTGTTGTTTCCTCCGTAGATATATTTTCTGTCATTTCTGGGCTTGCTGATTCTTGCCCTATTTTTGGATGTTGTAAGAAGGTTTTTTTAAATTTCAACTTCCTTATATATCTGAACAAGTCAATTTTAGTGTCTACAAGGTTGAATTCACTCATCGGACAGAAGCTAAGACCTTTCTTGAGTACCTTGATCTCATCAATCGTCAAGTTCCTTTTCGACAGGTTGATGATGTTATTTTCTTCCATTCTTGTCGTTATCTCCTTTGGTTGGAGACACTCTGTGTGACCATCGGGGTGGTTGTGCCCTGAGAATCTCCCCTTGTGCCTCTTCCCCCGCCTCGTCCTCCTCTTGGATTTTTTTGGGGGGGATGGTTCCTCAATTGTGGTCTTTGAAGGGTCTCTTTCATCACCTGGTACTCGTCGAAAAAAGGTTTCGCTTTCTCTTTTCCTTTAGTGACGGGGGCAGCATTTTGTTCCCCATCCAATGTTTCTACCTCTGACTCCTCGGTGTCAATTACAGTTGTCTGTCCTTTACCTGGAGCGAGTCTCTTTATTGTGGCATCGTACTTGTGTGCAAATGTTAAAATCCTGCCCGACAAATAGTCTTGTTCGTCCCTTTGGAACTTTGTCTGTTTTCTCTTACGTATTTCCAGTTCGTATTTCTTGAGTCTTTTTGCCATCACCGTTTTGAATTCTTCACTGGCTTTTATGTCCTTCTCTTTTGCAATGGCTTCCTCCAGGTCCGCTATATCTTTAATGCATTTGTCACGGTCGCTCCAGGCATACTTAATGAGCATTCTGACCATTCCCTTTGCTGATTCCGCAGTGTATTCCGCCCAATCCTTCAAAAAGGCTGGGTCCGGGTTTTCATATGATGGGATTGTGTAAATGCGCAGACCCCTGGGGATACTATTGCAATCAATATATCTTTCAAGGGAGGTGGCCTCCCACCATTTTCTTACTTCGCCTTCTTGTAGCCTCTCTAATTTCTGGAATAGGCTTTTAAGATTGGTGGTTACCACTGTTGGCATGAGGGTATCGTTAGTGCTCGTCGGTCTGTCTGTTGCCGACATGAACATTACGTTGGCAGCTGCCTCCCTTTCCCCCGTTAGTTCTCCCATGGTAGCCATTGTTGAAATTGTCAGAGTGTGCACTCGTTATTTACCCTAGTTTTTGGGGCGGTGTCATCCACACGTTTACTACGGGGGTTTGGAGAGTTAGTCTAACATCATACGGGACAGAGGAAGAGCGTATTTGTTTATATTCTAGCGTTATATGTGTTTTCTGTAGTCACTTACCGCATTCTTTGTCGGCGTTCGTTGGGCGTCCACACACTGTCGGCGTCCTCCGTTCGTCCTTATACGAATCGCTGGTGACCAGTTACCCTTTTCCCTGCTCTTGCAGTTGTTTTGTCCGGGAGACCGAAATTCGTCCCTCCTCATTCCATTCTCCGCTCTGTTTTTCCTCGGGGCAGACGGCCAAAAATGTTTTCAGCACAGGTCCTTCACCGCCGTCGCTCCATAACTTCCCGGGTGCTCAAAGCCAGCGCTGGTGAGACGCTTAAGATACAACCACACAATCCAACCAATCCGGTCAGGAAAAAACGGCCAGCACTCAGACGTCAAGAGGTTTTAAAGTCTATTTATTCTCCAAACCCCCTTCACCCCCGACAGACGCGTTTCGCAAGTAAGCTTCGTCAGTGTCAGTGTGCATTTTTTCCTTGTCATTCACTGTTGATTGCTTTCATAAAATGAAGAATGAAAATTATGACCAAAAGCTCACTGGAGAGCAAAAAACTAAAATAAGACAACAGGCGCTTTGGCTCACTAGGGAGCGACTAAATGAACATTAAAATTCAAGGACATACAACACACTCTGTAATCACTTGGCAATCAACAGTGAATGACAAGGAAAAAATGCACACTAAAGTGCAAAAATTAACAACAGCAGCCAGGGGGCATGCCAGAAGGCATCCCTCAGAATATTTAGGGCCACTTCCGAATGGCAGAAGAATGAGGGCGCGCCTTGTAGCACCATAAGTAATCTTTGCAAAAAGCTGTTTTCTACTCTTTGGAGTCTGGAGCAGTCACAATATCCCCACACTCCCGAGCCATAGGTGGCAATTAAATGACACTTAGCTTTGTACAGGGTTGTTATCACCTTCACTGGTCTTAATCTAATTTGAAGTGAAGCGAAAGATCACTTCAGCCGATATATTTATTTGTTGTGGCCTTAGCACCAACAGACATTCTCATTTCAGATGTGAGTCAATTGGCATCCCCAAATATCTAAAACTCTCTACCCTAAAGACGGGGGCACCCTCAACAAGAATATACTTGGATTTGGTTTTCTTCGGCCTACAGACCATAACAAAGGACATTTTCTGAATGATCTTCAGATCTAGAGAATACATGAATTTCGGCTAAGGTGTCCAGGGCTTTCTGAGGGATAGTTGCTGTTCTAGCAATGACGATAGCATCATTTGCATATAAGAGGATCATGATAAAATGAGTACCTGCCCTCGGCAAGTCCAGTTTCTTCTGCATCAAATGGCCTTCCAGACCATTAATCTACATGAGAAACAAAAACAGGGCTAAATACAGCCCTGGTGGACTTCCTGATTACACTGAATAGATCGTGTGCATTCAACCCTAGTACCAAAGCATAACTTGGCCGAAGTGTCCCAAACCGGGCAGCCAAGGAGGGTGATGAGAGGTTCTTAAACACCCAAGTTTGGATCTGTTAACAGCAGGGCCGGATTGGCTATAGCAGGCACCGGGCATTTTTCTGGTGGGCCACAGGGGTGGGCCGGTTTTTGTGCCCGTGGGGGCCAGTTTTGTCTCTAGGGGCCGGTCAACGGCCCCTGTAACAAAAGCGACAGCAGTGCTTCTTACTAGCATCATCTTCCCACACCCCCGCTCCCAGGGCCGGTTGACCAGCAATCTACCAGGGCTGGTTTCTGTTCCCAGTCCAGCTCTGGTTAACAGTATTGAAAGCGCTCAACAAGTCCATGAAGGCAAGATGTAATGAGCACTTGATGGCCTTGGTGGACTTACCAATAATCAAAGAAAGATTCAGACACTTTTCAACCGTTCCAAACCCAGGTCTAAAGCCATCTTGGACCTCTAAATGGATATTGTTAGAATTGGCCCAACCCTTTAATCTTGCTGAAAGAACCCTTCCCAAGACCTTTACTACAGAGCCCAATAGTGATATAGGACAGTTACAGACAGGGGTCATACCTGTCACCCTTTTTAAAGATTGGAACTATAATGCCTTCTTTCCCTGTGGAGGGCATTTGACCTATGATTGCTGCTCTAAAGACATTTGTGAGAAAAGGAGCCCAGAGGTCAATGTTATCTTTAAAAAGGTCTACAGGTCACCATCAGGCCATGGTGCCTGCCTACACTGACTGTGCATGATGGCCACAGCAATGTCTTTTACAGTGATGGAGTGACTTAACTGAAGGGACAAATCCGTATCCATGATAGGGGGTACGCTGTTATCCTATTGGGTGCAAAGTAGGCCGGGGGATTAAATATTTGCATATAGTGGGCTACCCAAGACCCCGCCGGCATCCGACATTCTATATTAGAGGGAGGCCATTCTTTAAATAATAGGTCAATTAATGCTCCCAAAATTGCCTGGCATCCCTCAAGTTTCTAGCTGCTAATAAATCAAACATGCCTCAGTTCTAAGTTCTGCCTTCCTGGCCTTCAAACTATCTTGATATATTTTAGGCACTTCAATAGTGGTTTCCCTATTCTTTGGCATGGTATTTAGGGTTGCCTTCAGTACGTTATGTGATTCCGAGCAGGCTGTATTGAACCATCAATGGCAAAGTGGAGTGGATGAGATGCGTTTCGCAGTTAATGCTTGGGCAATTGCTCCACAAACTATGCCAAAGCCTTTTATTTTGGAGGAAGGGGCACTATCAGGTAACAGACTCTTATGCACTACATTCAGAAACCAAATTTTCCACAAACCTTTTCGGGTCAATATGCTATCTAATTCTAAGACTTTTATTAGAGCTGAATGTGAGAGGAGCCACTTCATGCTTAGGTTTTGTTGCCACTTCAAAGCATGCTACTAAAGAGTTATGGCCACTGGCACAATTTGGGAAACTTTAAAATCAAAAATTAAATTCATGTGAAATAAAAATAAAATCAATTGTGCTAGATCTGCTACCTCCAGTGAAAGTTGGAAGAAAACACAAGGTATCCAGGGCACCATCACTCACAACGACTACATTCCTAAAGTATATGATGTTATTCAATGGACCCGCATAATTAGAGTGCCTGAAATGTGTCATCACCTGGTCCTCTATATTCTACAGACCACACACCCATGAGTCAATAAATTCACAGACAGTACAATTAAAATCCCCAACCCAGAGTATGCAATATGGCCGGTTTTTAAAACTTGCATTTGTAATCTTGTCATTTAGAGCATGGCCACAATATTAGAACAGCGATAGTCAAAAAGTTTATGTTAACATTTACAACTAATAGGTCTGCTGAACCCAGCGGAGTCAGCAGTAATAGTTGGAACCAGGGGATGATCACACACATTTGACTTTTAGGCCAGAGATCTTGATAGAAATTAGGATAAGTAGGCCTCCCGTCACCCACTCACAAACTGATGGTAATGCAGGGTTACAATAAGAAAGGAAACCCTATATGTAGAAGTCGTCCACAGCCCAAGACTCTTGAAGACAGATTAAGTCAAACTCCTTAATATATCCCAGCCAGTCTTCGATCACTAGCATGGAGAAGATGGTTGTAATGTTTCAAGGTAATACATTGAAGTTGGTATCAGCACCGATTGAACTTAAAGGAGGACTTGGGCTTCGGCTTACATTAGCTTTTGGAAATGGATTTGCAGCCAAGTTTATAGAAAGATCAGAGTCTAGGCCACAGGGAATAGGGGGACACAAAGCTGGTGGAGTTGGGCATCAATCGATTTCTCTCAAATTTTTAAGTGTGGGGGGCGGTTTCATAAAGAAAACTGTAAGGCCAGTGGGTCTTGAACTATGACAGCAGACCTAACCATACCCTGCTGAGAACCTTTGTTCTCCCCACCCAGAGGCTGTGAAGGTTTGTAAAAAAAAAGTCTAGAGGAAGGGCTCTGAAACAGCCATAGGACTTGGCTAAGTGTTGCAGAGCAGCAAGTAGCTTCCCCACCAACCATGGGTTTTTAAAATACATGACTAAACTATCACTTGTGAGGAATTTAGGTTTGTACCTACCCCTGACACTCTTCTGACTGTTAGAATCTCGGTTGGGAAAACAACTACACAACCTGAGTTAGCTCCAATCCAGTGCATAATTTTGTGTTTTGAATCCAACCAAGATTCCCTTTTTGCTGGATTTAAAGGAGGAACTCAGTCAAGAATTATGTCAAATGTGGTAGTCTCCAGGGGGAGATGTAGATGAGGCTGTTGTGGAGCAACATGTGCCAGAGGACTAAGGGTGGGCGTAGTTCGCGAAGTAGCACTACGTGAAGCTACGCGAAGTGCACTTCGCACTACGCGAACTTCACGTGGCCTTACGCGAGCTGTGTAGTAGCATGTTCGCACTGTGCAAGATGCATTTTCAATGATTGCACAGTGCGAACAAGCATCCGGCACTGTGCAATCATTGAAAACGGCATCTTGCACAGTGCAAGCTGTAGTTTTCTGCCGCTCGAGTAGATTTTTACTCTAGCGGCAGCTTTCTCAACGCGAACTGGTAGTTTCTCATCGCGAGCATGCACAACCACTCGCAATGAGAAACCTGACCTCCCGCGTTGAGAGTCTCGCCGTGATGTCATTTTGCTTGCTCGCGGTGGCAAACATGATGTTGAAGACCGCGAACAAGCAAAAAATGACCGCTGCACTACGCTACGCGTGTTCGCACTGTGCTACGTGCAGCTCGCGTAGTGCGAAGTTGCGCAAACTTCGCAAACTACGCGAGCGTAGCGTAGTGCTTCGCCCAGGGTTACAGAGGACCACTCTCATACAACAGGATTTTTCCATGACTCGATGGCAATATCGTCTGAAAAGAGGATGGGGCTACAGAAATTGTGCAACAATTGTTACTAGCTGAATTAGTACCTGAGGGCAAGGCAGGGTGACAAGGAAGGGAGCTGGGCCTCAAATTAGATTTTTGGGTTTGAAGCAGGTTGGTTACTCGTTAGCAGATCCCCTCCAGCCAGGTCAGTCAGAGCTGGACCGAAGGATGCCAAAATATTCCCTGCAAACTGCTCAAGTTTATTGAGTAGATATCTCTTGATTGCTTGAAAATTTGTTCCAGCCTGATAAGCAAACCATCACAGTGCTTTTTCATGATCAAGTTTATACGAGTGAGGGGAGGATTCAGACTTTAATTTTTATGCACAGCAATAGGGGTGGAACAGCGGGACTTCACACTTGCAGCTAGATTAACCACTGTCCTTTTTGAAGCCACCTGCTTGCTCCTTATACATCTCTTAAAGGGTGATTAGTTAAGCTGGGAGGATGGCTCTACAGTATCTCCCACTGCCTTCCTTGAAGTGGGGATACCCACACTAGGGAGTTCTACTTGACTAGTGTCTTGATTTAGGGATTCCTCCCCATTGGACTTGCAAGTCAGGATCTTGTTTGGATTAGCCACTCTTACAGTGTCTGGCCATCATTTCCCGCAAACATTGAACTACTGGTGCCACCCAGTACTGGGGTGGTAGTTATTATTATTATTATTATTATGCGTTCTTATATAGCGCTCGATTACCCGTAGGCATCTCGGCGCTTGCCTTGGGAACCCATCCTGGCTTCCCCAAGGTGAAAGCCAGGCATCCCGCCGCGGGGGGGCCGTAGTGGAGATTATGCAGGCTAATGCCCAGAGCTGCAGAGTGTGAACCCGTGATTCAAGTAGGCACCGAAACGAGAATTATCGAGTCCGTGGATATTTGGGCTCAAGACCCTGCCGCGTCGGGAATTGAACCCTGGTCCCGGGTCTGACCTCTGCTTCAGGGTCTGCCTCCTCTAACCAGTGAGCCACACTTCTCCACTGACATGATGGAAAGTGCTGAACTGCATCAATTCTCTCCTCCACCAGACCTATTTCAGAATCAATGGCTCCCATTACTGAAATCAGATAATTGGTGAACGAGGGAGTAAGAGTGGACGTGGGACCCTTCACTCCGCTGGACATCAGAGCTTTTCTTTTGCCCATGATCTTCAATTAAATTGGTTTCAGGAAACTGGGGATATATTTCATATCGGTACCCTAATATAGGTCCAGGGAACATCGTACACCTTCCCTACATCATTTCCCCTTCATTTCATATGAATGAGCCTTATAAGGTCATAACTCTTAATAAGGACATAGTGCTTTATAGGGACTGAACACCTTTCTAAGGACTGATGCCTTTTATGGACTAAACCTTTTACCCACTTCCATGCTGAGAGAGGGTTCTTCCCAATCGAAATTGCTAAGACGTCATCCTTAGCGCATATGAATAATTTATGAGAACGATACCCGGGGGTGGTAAACAACCTTTACCACGAAGTTTTTACCACGCGGTACCTTTACCACGCGGCCGTTACAATGCAAGTCATTACCACGACTTGCGCTGGAGGGCGCTGTGGGATAAGGAATTTTATAAATTTATATTCCAACACCTTCCCTACTGTTACGGGGACTGGTGTTGGAATATAGAATTATAAAAATCCTAAATCTGCGCCCTCCAACGCAAGTCGTGGTAACGACTTGCGTTGTAGCGGCAGCGTGGTAAAGGTATGCGTTGTTACAACCTGCGTTGTAACAACGTACATCCCCCGGGGGTATACTACACCTCTCCTATTCACGCACAAGGTATAATCCCCAACGTCATCCTCATACTAAACAATAGCTAACACAGGCACATGGCCTGTATAAATACAGCACCTCTTGCTATCAGTAAAGAGGAGGGACCGAGACTTCACGCCGACACACTGAACAGAGACGCTGCGGCTCCGACATGCAATCACTCCAGCTGACAGTGGTCTGACTATCCCTTGCGGGGTGTCCAGTTCGAGTCCAGGACGAAGTCTCACAATCTCACTATTTCAGGTAATGGGGTTCGAGTAAATCCTAGCACGATTCTTGGCTCTTAGGCTTAGGCTCTTTCACACCTATTCACATGCTAGGAGTGGAGGAGTGTGGCTCAATGGTTAGAGCGGCAGACCCTGATGCAGAGTTCTGGCCAGGGACCAGGGTTCGATTCCCGCCTCGGTGGGGTCTCGGGCTCAATTTCCTCAGACCTGTTAATTCTCGCCTCGGTGCCTATTCTAATCACGGGCCCCACACTGCAACTCTGGGCAATAGCTTTCTTAGCCTCCACACCGGCCCCAACAGCGCTAAGGATGCCTGGCTTCACCATGGGGGTGCCCGGGAGTGGACACTTCACAGGGAAAGCCAGGAGGGGTTCCACAGCGGTATGAGTATCAGCGCCAGGAAGCCGAATAGGCGACACCGCAAGGTGACCGTCTGGTGACAGTGCGCTCTATAAGTACCATGACATGACATTTACTTAGGTACATCTAGACAGGCATCGTAGGAGTACGCACTATCTTTTATAAATGCATTTTATATTCATGTATCTGTTCATGACTATTGCAGATTGCTAGATCTGTACTATTCCTTTTTTATTAACTGTACTGCTGACCCTATATCTCTGATACTGTGTAACAGTTGTAGCAGCACATATAATTTACATGAGAAGAACAATGGTACAATAAATTCTTACTGTAAACATGCTCAACTGTTTCGTCTGTGTATCTTTCTGAGAGAAAATGAGCATGCACGAGTGACTGGGTGAAAAATAGTATATTGTTTCCACGAGTCTGAGGAATCAGGGTTTGTTGTGTTCTGAGGTTGCCAAAAACGAATATCTCTGATATAAGGAGATTCTAGCGGCACTGTTAGCTAGCTAATGCATAACATGGCTAATATACGCGGTGGGGGTGCACAGAATCAGTCTACCACCCGACCCACAGTCTATGTTATCCAAAAGCGCAGGTCCTGCATGAGGGTACTATAGGAACTACACTACACTGGAAGCTCAGTGACAGGTGTAAGAGGTCCACAAGGGGTCCTACCTTCAAATCGACTAAAAGCAAGGGGGTGGCCCAGCCTCTTTCTGTCGGTAATGGGCGAAGACGGGTCCTGTCTTGGCCCAGACAAATGCCTACGCGCTTCCAGCTGCGTGGCAGTCCTGAGGTGCTTAAAAGCGCTTTGTCAAAACTCTACCCATCCTCCTGGGCTCAATGCACACTTGAGGATGAAGTCCCACCCAAGTTCCGGTCACTACACAAATGTGCCCACCTCCCACGTCCCTTGATGTGAGTCCTGAGGTGCTTAAACGCATGTTGCTACCAATCTGCCTCTCCTCCTGGACTCAATGTACACTAGGGGATGAAATCCCACCCCAGCGCAGGTCACCAAACAAATACGGCCAGACACAGCATCTCACGATGGGGGGATCCCGAGTTGCTTGAGAGCGCGTTGTTGCCCTATTTGCAAAGCATGGGTGAGGCTCCGCTACACTGAGGCCCTAGCCCATGTTACTGTTAATGAGGGGACTTCCTGGGTCTTTTGTCTGCAGCAGAGCACCAGGTAGGGCTGCCCACTCCAATTCGCCCTCTTACTGGAGTCCTTGGCAGCCTGGATCGGGGCAGGTCTGCGGATCTGTGGTTTCCGATGGACTGAGCAATGGGAAGATATAATCTCGCTATATGTTGATGACATCCTGCTTTATGTTGCGGACCTCCGATTCTCCCTGGACCGAATAAGAAAATACTCACCCTCTTTGGTTATTCGGGATATGTGAGCAAATGGACCAGATCGCAAATCTTTGTTCTATGTGGACCAGTGCCCGAACTGCCTCAGGGGTGTGAGGTGCAGATAGCCTTTGAGGGGTTCTGCTATCTTGGAATACTTGTCACTGGTGACCCGGACCTCTTTTATGAAAGAAACCTACTGCTGCCCTAAGTGAGACTTAAAAGAGATGTACAGCACTGGATCCCTACCACTGTCACTTCTCGGCAGAACATTATTATTTAAGATGTTGGCCCTGCCCCACCTCTTCTATGCACTGCACAGTGCCCCTTATCCCAGAGGCGTGCTTCAAGGCTACAGAGACTAACCATTGTATGCTACTTTGGGATGGGGGTCAGCACGTATAGCACCTAGCAAGCTCACAAGGGGATGGTATGATGGAAGAATAGCTCTTCCTGACATCCAGAAATACTATTGGGTGGCCCAACTTACGACCATTAACCAATGGGTCCACCTTCTTGCTGATGAACCGGTATTTTGTAGGGATAGATTGACCTTACAACCCGGAGTTCCTTGCGGGTGCTGTATTCCACTCCACAACGCCTGCCATTCTAAGGCCCCCCCTGCTTTTATATTTACATTCTGGCACACTGCACTTGCAGCACTGGGCTGGAGGGGTAAATAACCCAGCCCACTCCCCTGTGGGATTCTGCAGAGTTAGGCACCCAGGGGACACAGCTGGGGTTTGATAAGTGGGAACATATTGCTCCCCAAAGTGGGAAATCTCTGGGTTTAGGGAGATGGTGTCCCCTTTGCTGACTTAAAACGGGACTACAAATTGTCCTCCAAGGAAACCTACCGTTACCTCCACTTACGGCATGCTCCCTGGACAGTACTTACTCGGGCAGAGGAACTGTTTGACTTCTCCTCCTGTAAGGACAGATTGCTTGATGACCACATGTCCTGCAAGGCGACTTCTCTCACATATCGCAAACTGATCAATAACACACCTGATGCTCTCATACAATTACAGGAAAAATAGGATCTGTGTCTGGAAGGTTTAGAAGATGATGAGTGGCCAAAGGTCCATGTCTCCCCAATAGAAATAGTGATCAAGGCTGGTGTTGGCTTGTTGCAGCTCAAGATATTGCACAGAGCCTACTATGCCTGCCCCACCATGGTAAAAATGGGTAGAGTGACAGATGAGAGATGCTACCGACACCGTGGCCAGAGGAGGCACTTTTGTATATAATATAGAATGCACAACTGTGCAGTGATACTGGGAGTCTTTTGTGACTTGTATGAACAACTTGTGCTTCAGTAAAATGCTACTTTCTGCTAAGTGGTGCTTGCTTAACATTTGGGATGCAACTGATCTAAAATGTATGGACCGGGGCTGGATGATCCTGGGTCTGGCAATATCCAAGTGCAATATTGCATGTCAAGGGAGGGAGAAGGGGGGGTGTCACTATGCCTGAGAGACTGAAAATGGAACATGGACTGGTGCATAGTGGCCAAAAAGCTGGTCTATGGGATCAGGGGTTGTCCCATTAAATGGGAGAAACTCTGGAGTAAATGGAGGAGGGCTTTGTGCTTTCCTTCCACCGGAGAGTGCAACTGGGTTTCATTCTTAAAACTGTATTGTTGACACACTGGTTATGGGGCCGGGGTTGGGCAAGAGGGAATGTGTCCAATGTGTACTACAGTTTCTTTTCTATCCATCTATTCAAATGGTGATGAGATGTGGTATCTTAACCTGTTTTTGTACCATACTAAAAAGATAATTTTTAAAAAAAGTGCATTGTCACCACTCTGACCCTCTTCCTGGGCTCAATGCACACTGGGAGATGAAGTCCCACCTCAGCGCCGGACACCAAACTAATGCAGGCAGATACTGCATCTCCAATACAATGCATTTATGTATAAAAATGTCTATACTGACCAGAATATACTAGGAGCTCGTAAAAAAAGATGGTAAATAAAAAACTGCGTGTTGGGGGCTGAAAAGTGTAAATAACACAAAGGCACACTCCTTTAAAGTATTGGCACAATAAAACTGTCAAAGCATGCATACTCAAGGTCTATATCCTGAAATACTTTTAATTATTCAGACTTCAGCTTTTGACATTTAAATCCAGGATAATGTACAACTTCATCGATGATCCTGGGAGCTAACCCCAGCATAAAGATGGCTATGTGAACTAAAGGCTACACCTAATCAAAAGGTTTATTACCACTTACTCTATTTTTTTTTGTATTCAACAGTCGGGACACAGAAACGTACGCAAAAGCGTGTCATACTGTGAGGTATTGTAGTGAAGGCAGACCTCTGCTTGCGCACATTGCTAAGTTAGCATACGCTTATTAGAAGTTTAAATGCCAGTTTGCCCTTCTGCTGCTTTTGCACACGACACTGCAGGTAGCTGTTGTTGTAAGTTTGACTGCATGAATATCTTCACATGAGAATGGCTTGTTTTCAACATCCCTAGACTTACACCGTGACCTTGGTCTACACAGTGAGTGCTAAAGCCTCCAAGGTTATCATAACAAATGTTAGCTGTTGTTCGGGCTGATCGGTTCACCCTTAGACACAACATACACACAGCTGCAGTTAACTGGAATTCCGGCGCCTTTAATATAGCACTGCATACATGATTTTACACACTTGGAAGAATTCAGTTTCCATGGAGACAGAGAGCTTTTGCAGATCCTGATGTGATTCACTCCTGCTGATCTTAGAGTTATGGGGTCCCCCACATAAGCCTAAGAGACCTTCTATATTTTATAAAACATAGTTCCCAGCTAGTGGGGGTGGCATACAAGGCACTATAGGACCTGTTCCCACCATCATTATATTATGATTTCCCCTTTTGTGTTTTATGGAATTGTAACAATGCTGCTTGTATTTGTTTTAATCATATACTTGCTTCTGCTGGCTAAAATACTGCATCTTAGAGCACGTCATTGAAATAAATATTTTGAACTTTACTGTGTCTCTTTTTTACCCATGTTGTGGACTGGTATGAGAATAACAAACAAAAGAGTGTTCTTGATTCCCACCATTCCTGAGAGTAACCTAAGTCGCATGTTCTGGGTTGTTTAATCATTGGTTACTTTGCTATAGGACGAAGAGCTAATGTGACACTGATGCTAGTAGGTTAGGGGTTCTAGGTACTAAGGTGAGTTTTTTGGTCCACCACAATTCACTGAGGTCCTGGGTCTCTGTGCACAGTTCTGTGTCTGAGCAGAATCCCTGCAACATGGCGCACCTAGCGTAGTGGTCTTATTTTGAGACTCTCGAGTAGTGCTTATATCAGTCCACGACACCTTCACTATTGTTTCCGGTTGACAGTGGTGACGGTATAACCTGAAGTAGTGGGCTCTCTCTTAGAGATGGAAAGATGAGAGCACATGTGCTTGTTAAAATACCCCTCACACACTAAAAAAATCCAATAGTGTCATGCTTCATCATAGGGGTCTTCCCGTCCCTATAACGGGGCGGGGCGTGCTACGACCAGACGGACTATGCGGGAGCACTATAGATGTGACAGGGCTATGTGTGGGTGTGATAGTGTCAGTGAAGTGTAGGGACCTAACTAGTGAATGCACCAAAAAATACAAAAAATTAAAAATTCCCTGGCTAGTAGAAAAATAAATTTTATTGGATTCTCTAGCTGGAAACGTTAAAAAGGGGAAAGTGAGGTAGAGCAATTGCTAGCTACCAAGTCGACATGTTTCATAGGCAGTCCCCAACTGCCTACTCATCAGGACCATATAGTGATCCCTGCTGCTAATAGCTCGGTTCTACAGTAATAAGCCTACTGTCCTACAAATATAACAGCAAAAATAGGCTGAATATTTGGGCTTCAGGGCATGAGCTGGCCCATGTGAAGCGAGGCACTAATAATAAGTACCAGAAAAGGAGGACCAATGGTCTTTTTTCGTTAAGTCTCAGTGCCTCATGAGCTTGCAGGCGAAGGTGGTTTTGCTCGGTCGAATCACCGGCGTAAGGGTTTGCCTCTTGTTCCTACCTCCGTGCAGCTCCGAGGAGTACTTATTATTAGTGCCTCGCTTCACATGGGCCAGCTCATGCCCTGAAGCCCAAATATTCAGCCTATTTTTGCTGTTATATTTGTAGGACAGTAGGCTTATTACTGTAGAACCGAGCTATTAGCAGCAGGGATCACTATATGGTCCTGATGAGTAGGCAGTTGGGGACTGCCTATGAAACATGTCGACTTGGTAGCTAGCAATTGCTCTACCTCACTTTCCCCTTTTTAACGTTTCCAGCTAGAGAATCCAATAAAATTTATTTTTCTACTAGCCAGGGAATTTTTAATTTTTTGTATTTTTTGGTGCATTCACCAGTTAGGTCCCTACACTTCACTGACACTATCACACCCACACATAGCCCTGTCACATCTATAGTGCTCCCGCGTAGTCCGTCTGGTCGTAGCACGCCCCGCCCCGTTATAGGGACGGGAAGACCCCTATGATGAAGCATGACACTATTGGTTTTTTTAGTGTGTGAGGGGTATTTTAACAAGCACATGTGCTCTCATCTTTCCATCTCTAAGAGAGAGCCCACTACTTCACATAAACAAAAAATTAAAAAAAAAAAAATTCTGCACCTCTACACATTGATAGAATCTTTTTGTTTACATGAATCGTTCAGGAGGGTGATTCTATCTCAACCTCTACGCTTCCCTTCTTGTTTTTTTGTGACGGTATAACCTACCTATAGTTACATAGGTTTATTCAAGCTTGATTATTTAAAAAGGTTCGAACTTTGAGTTAATACCTATTTAGTGCTGTGCTGCAATTTCTTTGTTTTTCTTCTCTACTGTGTCCTTATGGCTGATGTTTAGATCCCCCAACATAGTCGGATGGCGGTCCACAATCATTTGCTGGCTTATGCCGTCCCCTTGAAGGGCATGACGGTTGTTTTTGTGGTGAGTGCTGAAGCGGCATACCCGTTTGAGCTTTTCTACTCATGGGTTACGTTCCCTGCGGTGAATGCAGATAGCAATACGTCTCATGTTTACGCTCCCACTCCCGTGCCTATGGAGTATACTCCTTATAGGACACAGAAGATTCAGATTTCAGCTTGGCAGCACCGAGTTTGGTTTAATGGTGCCCTTCCCCACTCTGTAACAGCAGTTCGGTTAGGTCCTTTGTCCATCCCAGGAGCCTCTTGGCCTGTTTTGGCTGGGTTTACTCTGCACCCTCGTTACATGCAAGTTCCCGTTGGTGAATTGAGAACCCTTTATACCTCTGCTATAGGGGTTATAAGGGCCATGGTACAATACGTAGCCCGCAATGTCCAGGGCGGGGCACCTGGAGCTGCGGCACATCCAGTTGGGGTGGCAGGATGAGGCTTAGTCCAGTCATGGTTAATGCAATCATGGGCAAGCACCCCCAAGATAAGGATGATATGCCTTTTCGGCTTGCCGAGAAATTTGACCAACTGGAAGCGGTATTTCCTAATACGACTCCTGTTGAGAAACACAGGATTCTTACAATTAGTTTGCAGAAAGACTTAGTGCCGGAAGTGACTGATTGTCACACCTGGGGTAAGATATCTGCGGCAGTCTATGGTAAGTGCTTTGGCACACCGTCCATGGTTATCCTACCTTCCGTCATTAAGCGTGTCCAGGATGAACACAGAGCAGAGGGGGCTGTTGAATTGGGAATGAGACTCGTTGGAGTGTTTGACGTGGTTTCCGATCTGGTCCTTGTTAATGTCAAGGGTAATGTGGGAAGCTTTCAAGTGTCTAATGCTTTACGTGATGTCCCTGATGCCGATAAGCCCCGGCAGTTGCCAAAAATTATTACTGCCGCTTATAAGACCATTGGCCGCAATAGTTTGAGTGTTAAGCCTTTCGCTAAAGCAGCACAGAAGCAAACTCAGGAGCAGTAGTCTACTAAAGACGACCATTGGAATAAGAATAAGAAACAGGGGAAAAAGCAACAGAAACAGGAGTCCCGTCTTTCTTCACCTATACCTGTGTCTTCTGAGCGCACTTATGATTTGCGTGACCCCGCTAGTATTAAGTCACCTGATCGTTTTCAGGTTCCTGATCAATGCTCCCCTCGCTCTTTGCAGGATACTTTGGTCTCACCAACCGGTGGAGGAGACGGCGGCAAAGGTCGGGGTGCCCAGCAAAGCCATGAGCAGCCCCGCCAGACTGACGTTAAGGGCAAAAAGGATGACTCACCACGTCCTAGACACCAGTTTCAGAAAAAGAAAGTTGCAGCTTTAACAGCAAGATATGCCACGGATAGTGAGAACAATGCTTCGGAACCTGACATGGGCGCTGACGCTGTTAGACAGCGCGGTGGAAATTACTATAGTGCAGGAAGCATTGCGTCCACTTCTGAAGGTGACAGCAACTGACACATTCGTAACTATTGAGACAGCTGACACTAGAGTGGCTCTCCCTGAAAGACTTTATGAAATAGTCCTTTTGATTGAAGGTGACATACAACGTACTATAAAAGGGTTATTGTGGGAGAATCTGACGACCACCTATGACATTTTGTTAGCGGAAGTATATTGGCCCCCACCTTTCGTTCTGGTCGCTCCGCAAGGGGAGGAGGTAATCCTCCCTGCTTTTGCACATACTGTGCCAAAGGAGCAGGCCCTGCATTTTGCAGAAGAATGGGCTAAGGTGCTTGCACCGGCAGTGTACCATACTCAGGTGCTCATTAGGATGGCGGACGGACCTGCGTCCGTCCACCACCCCAGAGGAGGAGGGACCGTCCGCAGGGGCAGGGGCAGTCCCTCCAGTGCAATTAGGATGTGACCGCCAGCCTGGCGGTCACATCCTCAATTTTAACATTGCGGCGGGTGCTGCCGCAAGGTTAAATATGCATGCGTAGCATTTGCTTGCACAAAGCGGCAGGCACCGCACGCAAATGCAAGGGGGTACCATAGGTACCCCCCATGTGCACCCCCACGCCCCCACTCACCCTGGGGGCCCGCAACGGGCCCCCAAAGAAATCACCGTATGCCTTTCCACGGTGGAGAATCCGCCACGGAAAGGCATCTGTTAACCCCCATCCTAATATGGCTGGCGGTGTCTGTTAGACACCGCCTCCATATTAGAGCTTTTCCGCCGCGGTCGTAAGGCGACCGTGCCGGAAAAGCGGCGGACGGTCTTCCTGACCCCCCAGCCATCCTAATCTGGCCGGGGGTCATTGAAGGCTCCACAGCGGTTTTCCCGCATCCTCCGGACCGGCGGACACTTCCGCCGGCCCGGAGGATGAGGAAAAACCGCAATCCTAATGAGGCCCTCAATGTGGATGGGACAAATTTTCTCCCAGCCATGAGATTCCCTTACTGTCTATGCCACAGCCTCAACCCCAATACCCGATGCGACGTGAAGCGAAAGCTTCCATAACAGAAATCCTTGAATCATTGGAATATCAAGGTGTGATTGATATGTGTGTGTCTCCGATGAATAATCCTCTTTTTACTATGAGCAAGCCTGATAGCTCGTACCGTTTGGTAGTGGATTACCGGCACTTAAACTCCCATTGTCAGACCTGCGCGGTACAGAATCCTCACAGTTCTGCCCTTGTGGACAGTCTTGTGCGTAAAAGGTTTAAGACCACACTTGACGTATCCAATGGCTTCTTTAGCCATACCCTGTCCTCTATTAGTAGTCAATGGACAGCATTTACCTGTGGCGGTAAACAAAAATAGTTCCAAAGATTGGCTATGGGCTATAAGAAAAGTCCTGGCATCTTTGCCGCGCACATAGTCTCTCTCTTGGAGAGGCTCGATCCTGATGCGTGTTCGTATGTGGATGACATTTATCTCACAGATAATGAATTATGGACGCATCTGTGTTGCGTTGACCGCATCATCTGTTCTTTTGCGTACTTCGGTTACAAATTTAACTTTGCAAAGTCACATATTGCAGAGTACACAGTGTTGTTCTTGGGCTTTGAGCTCAACAATGAAGGTAGAGGTTTAGCACCTCACTTCCTGGAGAAATGCGCACAGTTGCGCGCTCCGACAACTTTGAAAAAGCTACAATCTTTACTGTGTTTTTTTAACTTCGGGGGTACTTACATTCCTGATTATGCCCAGTGTATCAAGCCGCTTTATGCCTTGGTACAACCTACTTTCTCCAAATCTTGCTGGCTGCCTGAACATTCTGCAATATTGCGATCTTTGCAGTCTGATCTTCTTGAATCTAAATACTTACTGACCCATGACAACCACACCAACTTATTAATAAGAATTATGCCTGGGGTGGTGGGGTTCACGTAGCTGAGTTTTAATGAGGGTGACACAGTCCCTATCGCTTACAAGTCACACTTGTACACTTCGGCTGAAATGCGGTTTTCCTCAGTGGAAAAAGTCTTGACTGCAGTGCAGAAGCCGATTCTGAAAGAACATGCACTGTCACAGGGGAAGTCCATGTTGGTTGTTACACTGTATCCTGCCTTGGAGGCAGTGACGAAGGCCAGTGTACCTAATTCGAAAGCTTTACACCCCCGGTGGATACAATGGGCCACATCCTTGACGTCTCCGGATGTCACCTTCATTTTTGATTCCTCTTTGCAGACTCAAGAGTACTTGCAGTATGAGTTTGTCCATCGTGCTCCTCTGACCATGCGCCCGCTGGAGGATTTCCTTTGTATCATTTACACGGACGGATCGACGCAACCGGCGACGGCTTCTAAACATGCTTATTCTGCGGCCTGTGCAATAGTGGTTGGTACCATGGAGAATGGAGAGTTCAAGTCTGATGTCGTGCATACACAGACATTAGGGGACTGCACTGCCCAATTGGCAGAGCTCCGTGCTCTGGTGCTTGCACTGGAGTATGCTCCTCCTGGTGTGACTACTCTTATTGTGAGCGACACATTACTACTGTGTACAGTCTTACAACGACAACTTATTCTTTTGGACTCAGAATGACTAATGTAATTCCAAAGGTAGCACGGTTAAACACAAAATGCTTTGGGTTCGAGTGGCCGAGCTTGAAGAACGGCTCCCACTAATGTTTGTAATTCATATTCTTTGTCACCAACGCATAGGGGTACACGCTGTTGGTAATGGTCTTGCTGATGAAGCAGCGAAGACAGCAGTTGCAACATACTTAGTAGCAGCAGTTAAACTTTCCAAAAGTAAGATTGATTATGACATCGTGGCAGCTATTGCTGCAACAGAGAAGGGAGGTAATTACTGTGACAAGTTGGCCTGGTATATGATGTTGACTATTTTAGTGAACACCTTGCACCAGTCCAAACAACCCTTATGGTGATGGTTGTAAGTCAACCTTATGGACCAGCTATCCTAGTGGTAGCGTGGACAGAACAGTCTTATGCTAAAAGACTCTTGAGGGCGTGTAAAGCCAGCTGTTTTACCATGTGTAATCCCTTGAATATCAAATGAAAGGACACCACACAGGATATATATAAAATATATATGTATTTATTTACTAACACACTCCTCTGAACTCTTTATGAGATCAGAGGCCAAAGCACATAACAAGACACTTAGTTAAAATACGTTAAGTTGCACAATTTATGGTTAGGCCCTAGGGGCAAAGCAAACCATATATTAAGAAAGTGGTATAAGTACCACGTCACGAGAAAAGGAAAGGCCTAGGGCCTAGGGAATCGATGGGGCTACACTATCTGAACCTTAGTTTAGAAGTAGGAGGCCCACAGACGGCACGTGCAGTGTCTTTGCACACATGCGTGAGTCAATGCAAAGTCAATGGGAACTTAGAAGTTAGATTTAGAAGGATTTAGGACACTTCGGTTTAACTAGGAGGAAACAACTAAAAACCTAGACACTTGGATAGTCAATACCCTTGGGAGCACCGAAGTACTCGCGTTACCTCACCCTTGGACAGCGGCTGCATAGGTGTGAAGATGTGTCGGGTTTTGCCGTTGAGTCCTATGGAGCCTTTGAAGAAAGATGCTGCAGGGGACCAGGAGGAAGATGTCCGGGTGGATCCAAGGGTGGATCGAAGATGAAGAGGACCTGAAAGCAGAGGGGACAGAGTCTGGGTCACTAGCCAGTGACCGGGTGGTACTAGGAAAGAACCAGACGACGTCGAGGAGCAATCAGGTTCTGTCTTGAAGCTTGTCTCTTCAGCCACGCGGACCAGGAGGTGTCGACGATGACCAGGTGCTGGAGAGGAGCTGTCCCACGAAGGTTCTCGCAGATGGAGGGGTCGACTTCCGGATTGGAGTCAACGAGCCTTGGCAAAGGCAACCTACGCAGGATTCAAAGAAGGCTTCTGGTGCAGACCAGCAAGGTCTGAGGTACCTCACCTTTGCAGGGAGGCAAGGGCCAGTCTGGAGCAACCAGACCAGCAATGTGGTTCAAAAGGATTGTCGTCACAGAGGCTACCAGCCAACGGGCCAGCAACCGGACAATGCGTCGAGCAGAACACAAGCAGAAGGGCCCCACGCAGAACTCGTTGAGTGTGGAGGGCTGATCTTCAGTGCAGGTGGAGCTCGGGTTCGGGGTTTCTCAGTCCCCAGTGCACAGCTTCTGAGGTAACGGGTTTTTAGGAACCCGTTTGGTGCCAGGGGATAACACCCGAAGACCTCTGAGTTCTCCCTGTTCCGGACCACAGAAACACGGAGTCTTCTAGTCGAGTCAGAGATCGAGTTTTATTGATAGCTACCAAGTAACAGGTGTCCTAGAAGCACGACAAACACGGGTCATGTGTTCTCAGGAGACTGTTCGTTTTTACAGAACCAGCCTTCTCCTTATATACAGAAATAATAGCTGCAAGCAAGAATTCTTGAGTTTACGATATGGCTATACACATATTTCTACAATAATACGAAAGAGCAAAGTCATGTAGGCAAGCCCGTATTTTAGATGTCCAATGCGTGATAGATTACTCAGCCAAGCCCGGAACTCCCATCAGATATCGATGAAACCCCCAATAAAGGAAGGCACCTCCTAGTCATAAAACTGGCCATAAACGGGGAACAGGACAGGTGTGTGTTTGTAGAAAGCATGGTTTGTATGTAGTGAATGGTTTGAGGAATGTTATGTATCGATGCTATCGCATTTGGCCACTGGGCGAGGGGCTGCCCAAACAGGTTTGGCTAAAGGCAATGGAGTCAGTTGGGACAGGTCAGGGGGAAGTCAGGGAAGGAGGACGTGTCCTTTTAGATCAAGCTCTACCTTTAATTGACTTATCATGAGGGCAAGACGTAAGATGGATGCCGTTCACAAAATGGAGTCTAAGGGGTTGGGATGGAAACTATGATTTGGGGGTGTTGGCGACCCTCGATTATGACGCAAATGCATGGGAATGATGCCCTAATCATTATCGGTTCGCTGACACCAAATTCGTCATGGTACGTTGATATTTTGTGACACGGGTATTGGACCTCGATATCGGGATGACAACAAGGTCCAGATTTTCAGAACCACAGACCCTTCTTTTGCCCTTATGTAAGGCAATAATTCATATTAATCGGAGTCCAAATCTGTATGAAGGAATTCGTGGAGATGCTGCTGTAACATCATTCTGTTGCTCAGTTCGTCTCTTGACACAGGCTTCCGTACACATGACGTAGCACAGAGGCCACATAGTGCAGGAGCGCACTGTATACACAGGCAGAACATAAACAGAAGTGCTAAGATCATCCCAATGAAGATCAGTGTTTTCCATCCCCATGTAGCGATCAGTTCCCAGAACCACCCTAGTAAGGACCAATCTCCTTTTTCCACGTGGAGGGAATCAGATATTTCGTGTAGTTTAGAGATGGCTTGGTATACTGTCGGTGCGTTATCAGGGATGAAAATGCAACAACTGGATTGGATCACTCTACACACACCACCACGATCGGCGAGTATGATATCTAGGGCAACTCGGTTCTGAAGGGTCATAAGTCGATCCGACTAAAGTTCGGTCGTCAAATTTCCAAGGGCTCCGGCCGTTGTAGTCACGGCGGATTCAACTATCCTCGATAACTGGCGAATATTCCTGCTGTTTACCATAGGCCCCCAAAATGGCAGAAAACCCTTTGCGAAGTCAGCGAATTCCTGACCCGCGGTGTCGTCTTTACTCACGACACCTCTAGCTGTCCTTGTCCGATGGTAATCTGCTCTGGCCGTGTAAGTGGGAGGCAGCAGAAATGCGATAAAGCATGTACCTGAGAAGTCAGGGGGCAACCATGTGTAGGCTTGGTCATGGCAGACGAAATACGTGCCTTTGGCTGCTAATAGTATAGGGGAAGTTCGGGAAGCGAACACATATGTTTCCGCGCATATACTCTTTCCTAATTGAGCTTTGGGATCCCTGCCGATACCCTGTAAACATAAGTGACCTCGGTTGGGTACTATCCAAACTGGGCGGGATTTCTTTGCTGTCTGGCTCTTACTCAGGTAGACCCCATATTTGGTTACGTTCCAACGAGTGTACGGAGTGAATTCATCTTTGGGAATCGTAAGATAGGTGTCGAACTCTCTACTCATATTTCTTATCCCTGCTATTAGTGCCTTGTTACTGGAATCACTTTCAGTAGAACGTGTCGGGTATGGTTCTAGGGCGAATAGGAACATGGTCTGGAAAGCCCACAGAGAACCATAATAACTGAAAGGCAGGGTGAAGTATGGGATACCCTTATCCGTCGTGTGTGGCATGAGTCCACATATCCAACAGTTCGATGTGTTCATGATGGACTGGTGTTGGTGTAGGAGTTGAATAAATGAGTTATTTACAAATTCGAGTCTTCGGGCAGACTCGTGTTCAGGCAGAGGGTGAAAGTAGTGTGGAGAAATAGTAGGAGGAGGTGGTGGTTGGGTGTCATTCGAAAAGGTAACTTTAAACACGAATAGAGTATAACCAGTAAAAAACACAACTATGCTACATAACATTAAAATACATATTATCAGGAATCTTCTTTTGGACAGTATCGTGCATAACTGTTTTTCAAAGTTCGTGAGTCTGATAGGTCTCTCTACCCTAGGAAACTCCATCCTCTAGTTGCTGCCCGCGGCGGTAGATTGATTCTGCCAGGGAGCGCGCTCTGCTCAGTCCGGGGTAACTCCCGTGGACCAACCAGAACCGTGGACCTAAAACTTCCCAGTTGCACTCCCCAGACTTCAACCGCGACCCTAGCAGCAGAACCGGATGGCGGTTCGAAAATCAAAAATGAGCAAGTTTCCTGAGAGCGAGAGAGCTGAAAAATCAAAAATAGTTCTTGGGGGAAGGGAAAATCACATTCGTTTGTGTGTCTTTTTATTAGTCTCTTTGTCTTGGCCTTAGATTATACTGTTCTTTCCCAGGTACGGTGTGGTCTTCAAACAATGTCTCGGGTTCGGTAGTGTCCAACTGCATAGACCGTGGCACAAATCCTTGTAAAATATGATCACTCTCCTTTTCGGTACCAGTTTCTTTTAAACGTGCATCGCTGAAAGGGATGAAGCGAGGTATGGATTCTGTCTCGGAGTCGGCAATTCCTTCGTTGACCCACCGGTCGTATGGAAGGGGCAGAGGGACCCGTTTACAATGGGTCCCGTGCACCCAGTTCTTTTTGCCGTCCACCCGAACCGCTGACCTCGTGGAAAGAAGTACCAGGTAAGGTCCGGTCCACCTCGGCTGTCCGTTGTTGGTGCGCTGGAAGTTTCGCACCAAAACCTACGTTCCGGGTGTGATGGAGTGACCTGGATCGTCAGAGGCTGGTGGAGAGGAACTGTGAACCTGTTGGTGTAAAACACGCAATTTAGTTGTCAATTCGCACAAATAGTCAAGCAGTACGGGGTGCTCTATTTCGCTAAGTTTCTTTGGTCTTGGCACGCCCCAGACGTTGGCTGGGCGGCCAAACACTATTTCGTGTGGGCTAAGTCCTAATCTGGAATGGACTGTCATTCTAGTTGACAAGAGTGCTAGGGGCAAGGCGTCAGGCCATTTGAGACCTGTACTGGCTTGGATCTTGGCTAATTTGAGCTTTAAAGTGCCGTTGTAGCACTCTACCAATCCAGCTGATTTGGGGTGATTCGCAGAGTGGAATTTTTGCTGTATGCCTAAACATTCACACACTCTCTTCATCACGCGTCCTACGAATTCACTTCCATTATCACTCCAGACAATTCTAGGCATGCCAAACCTCGGGAAGAACTCTTTGACAAGGGCTTTGGCGGTTGACAAGGCAGTATTGTCTTTAAGGGGGTACGCTTCCACCCACCTGGAGAAAGCGCAAACAACAACGAGCACATATTTCAGATTGTTGCATCTCTCCATGTGAATGAAATCGAGCTGCAAAACCTCGAACGGATACGTTGGAAGCGCAAAATGACCAGCTGGAGTTGGGGTTCCCCTACCGGGATTGTACTTCAAACACAGCATACAGTTTTTGACCACATTCTCTGCATATTTCGGGATATTGCTATTTTGCCATACTGGGGCCAATATTTTACAGATTCCTCTCGAACTGATGTGTGCAAATCCGTGAGCCATTGTTACTACTGCAAGTACATAGGCGTTAGGCAATAACCATCGCTGGTGTTCTGACAATTCGACCCAACAACCATTCGTATCTAATCTACCCTTACTTTCTCTCCATTCATTCACCTCTTTCTCAGTTGCCTCGGCTTGTATAGATTTCACGCTTTCAATGGTGTCCGCACACATTCCTACATCAGTAATCCATCTAGCGGGACCTACAACATACATCCGACTCATTGTGTTCCTTGCAGTCTCTTTCGCAACCTCGTCTGCAAATGCATTCCCGCGGCCAACATCATCCTGAATCTTTTTGTGTGCACTACATTTTATAATGGCAATTTGTAGTGGCAAGGTCAGTGACTGGAGGAGCTCATTAACTAGCTGACCATGTTGTATCTTTGCACCATGTGACGTAAGAAACCCACGTTCACGCCACAATCTCCCAAAACTGTGAGCCACACCAAAGGCATATTGGCTGTCAGTGTACACATTCCCTCGTTTTCCTTTTGCTAACACACATGCTCTGGTAAGCGCAATTAGCTCTGCAGCTTGTGCAGAATTATGGGAAATGCGCGCAGTTTCTATAATGGTGTGTAATGTCGTTACGGCATATGCTGCAGTCGTATCACCATTCGGCAGCTTGAAACATGAACCATCAACCCATAAAGTATCATTGCATTCAGGAAGAGGAGTGTCCTGTAAGTCTACTCTCCCTTTTGTCTCTTCTTCTGTCCTAAAGCAGCAGTCATGTTTATCAATCTCGTCTGTTCCTGTCGGAATGGGTAGTAACGTTGCGGGATTCAGTGTATCGCACCTCTTTATGTGGATGTGACTTGCTAGCAACGTAAGTTCGTAACTGGATAGTCGAGCGCTAGTAAGGTGTTGTGTCTTCGTCCTGTTTAGTAAAATGTCTACTGCATGCGGAACCATAACGATCAGAGTATTATTCATGACTAATCCAGCGGACTGTCGGATGCAGACAGCTGCTGCGGCGGTAGCCCTCAGACAACTTGGTAGGGCTTTAGCCACAGGGTCTAGAGTTGCCGAAAAATACGCGCATGGGCGCTGTCTGTCCCCAAAATGTTGTGTTAAAACTGATAATGCACAACCTTCCTTCTCGTGGACATATAATGTAAAAGGCTTACTGTAGTTGGGGTTTCCCAACACAGGAGCCGAACATAATGCATCACGCAACTCGTGGAAACTCGTCTGGCAATCTTCAGAGCAAGGCATAGGATTTGGCGTGTCTTTGCAGAGTAGTGCCAGCAAGGGTTTAGCTAGTAGTGAGAAATTCGGTATCCATTGTCTACAGTACGATGTAATGCCCAAGAAGGCTCGAACCTCTCTCTGTGTCCTTGGGGCACTTAGTTCTGCGATTGCCTGTATTCTTTCTGGTGTCAGTCTCCTTCCCTCCTTCGACAAGATGTGACCTAAGTAGGTTACTTCTTGTCGGCAAAATTGTAGTTTGGAAAGAGAGACTTTGTGCTTCATATCACATAAGTGATGCAATAATGATAACGTAGCTTCCTTGCAAATCTCTTCAGTGTCTGCAGCGATCAGCAGATCGTCTACATACTGAATCAGAGTTGAACCATTTGGTAGAACAATCGTGTCTAGTTGTGTTTTCAGGGCCTGACTGAATATTGATGGGCTTTCGCAGTAGCCTTGAGGAGCGCATTTGAAGCGGAAACTTCGTCCTCCTAAATTAAATCCGAAAATATCTCTACTCTCCTCAGCAATCGGGATACTGAAGAAAGCGTTCTTCAGGTCAATCACCGAAAACCAATTTGCTGAAGCTGGAACCATCGTCAATAAAGCAGTAATGTCGGGGACAACTGGAAACTGTGGGATAACTATCTTGTTCACTTCTCTGAGGTCGATCACGAACCTATACACAGGGGGTTGTGAAGGATCAGTACGTTTTAAGACGGGCAAAACTGGACTGTTACAAACATTTCCTGTTGTTTCTTCGATGACGTCTTTATCAATCAAGTCATAAACAATCGTTAATAACGCCTTTTCACATTCGCTAGATATTTTGTATTGGGGAATACGTGGTAACCTAATGTTGGCTTTCAACGTTATGACATATGGTGCTATCTCCAAACGACCTACATCATTAGAACCATTTGCCCAGAGTGCATCAGGAAGACACGACAATTCAGTTGCAATATTTTCTTTTGACACATACATTGGAGAAATTACTTTTTTGCCGAGAGTAAGTTGTACTCCTAATGGTGAACAGTACAAAGTCGCATATAACCTTTTTAGCAAATCCAATCCTAACAAATTTTCACCACAACCTGTTGTAAGAATGAGGGGTGCCTCTAGTTCGCATGGGCCAATAGAAAGAGATACAGGACTGGAGATCGGGTTTCTAACAGGGGCGCCAGAGAAACCTACTGAGACATTCATTTCGCCAGACAAAGGTGCGCCAGGAAGTTTTGAGTGCATGATAGAACTTTTTGTAGCACCAGTATCCAGCAGAAATGGCTCTGACACTCCTGAGGCTATTACCTCGACATAAGGTCCATTCTGATCTACTGGAACTGAAACAACTCCCTCTCTTTGTCCATGGCTGTCCTAGCAATCGTTACCCTCGTATTCATGTTCGCTGTAATAGTCGTCAGCATAGTACTGAGCTGACCTGGTCGACGCATTATTCTGTTGATCGAAGCTGTTCATCGAATTCTGAGGCGTAAAAGAAGTTGTATTCTGAGTGGAATTTCCACGGCCCCTACCTCTAGGGGCGTGTTGAACACCTCTTCCCCTTACACCCGAAGCACCGCTCAAACGTCGCGCAAGAGCCGGACAATTACTTTTAAAGTGACCCTCTTCCTTGCAATATGCACATTGATTCGGGCCATAAGCAATACGCTGGTGGGAAAACTCGTTTCCTTGCGCGTTTCTCGAATACTGATGTTGCGGTTGATAACTGGGCTGACTAGCCGTACGAGGCGGATAAGCTTGCTGGAGAAGAACTTTAGTTTTTAAATCTTTTGTCTTTCTGTCTACTTTATCTAGCTCGTCTTTGCGCCTATTTTCATAGTACTGGGCTGTAGCTAAAATTTGAGCTGACGTAGAGACAGCCCAAGCACTCTCTGAATCTTTCAATTTATTACATAGTTCAGGGATTAAATTATGTACGAACTTGTCTACAAACAATCTTTGGCCACCCTCGGTAGCCATATCTTGACCACTATGATCGGTGAAAGTCTCCTCGAATCTTGTGAAAAAGTCAGACACATTCTCATCTTTCTTCTGCTTGCATGCAGATAGCTTGTCCCAGTTTACGCGAACTTCAGGCATTATTGTTTTCATGTATGCAATAATTCTACCGGGAAGTTCAGCTATTAACGGCTCAGGTTTAGAACCACCAATTTGTCTAGCATCGATAGCGGCAATGTTCGCCCATGAGTCACCTAGTTCTTGGGCATGGTTCGTATGACGTATTTTGTTCCATAGAGGATGTGGAACAACGTTTCCAAACAGCATGTCTATGTCCGCTAAATTCATTATACATGAGCTTGCAGTTTGCGATAATTCCTTATAATACCCAGTCGGGTTTTTACGAGGATCAGGCAATGTCTGCTTGAGCGCTAAGACTTTGGATCGTTTCCAGGGGACATGTACCCATACACGCTGGAAATGAGGCAGAATTGGCGGTACTACATTTGCATCGCCTTCCCTCCAAACCGGAGGAACCTCTCTCATGGGGTACTGTCTCGCTCTTTTCCTATCTGATACGTTGTCTTCGTACAAAGATCTAGAGACGTTTCCTTTACTCCTATAAGAGAGTAATAACTCTATCGCTTTCTCAACATCTCTGCCTGTAATCATACCTTCGTGGAACTTAAAGCGTGTACGCCATAGTTCGTTCATTGTGTATGTGGGATCATTTGTCTCCAAATCTTCGCCCAGATATACACACATTTCTTCGAATACGTATCTCTGAGTGGGTGCATTCCATTGACGGAAAACTTCCATAACGGACTGAACATCATATCTAACAGTATCCGTAATCCATTTACGGGCTAGTTCATTTAGCACTTTTCTTTCCTCGTAATCAGGCAGTTGACTACGTAACTGTCTATCTAGTGTTTTAGGGGTCGTCTTAGGCGACCCGAAGAAAGGTGAAAGCAGACCAGTGACGGTACCTGTCACTCTTTGTCTAATAGAAGGAGAAGCTTGCGGAGGAGCAAGTGCATCGGAAAAAACAGGCTGAGGCAAAGAAGAAGTAGAGGCAATAGTAGGAGAAGTTGAAGTAGTAGCAGACGCGGTATCATAGATAATAGCTGGAGCTGTAGGCAAAGTCGTAGAAATAGCTGGAGTAGGTAGCATAGATGGCGGCCCTTGAGAAGGCTGCGCCGGAGAAGTAGGAACCAGCTGAAGAGTAGCTGGCGTGTGTGCAAGAGCTGTGTTTCGTGCGCCGGGGCGTGGTATAGAAAAACGCTTTGGCGTTGTAGTAGCGTCTAACGCATACGGTGGAGGTGAGCTTAATAAGTGGGACATTAATGGATCTTTCTCGGATCTTTCCTCTTGACCTTGTCCCTTATTTGGTAACATCGGGTAGCATTTATCTACTGCTAGTTTCTTGCTCCTAAGTATTTGTTCGCTTTCTTGCTCTTCCTCGTTATCCCTGTATGCAACGGCGGCTTGCACCATCGACATACCTCTTTTATTCTTTTTCGCTAACTTTATTTCTTTCTGTTTGGCTTCTTTGCGCCATAAGCGAAAAGAGTCAAACATCGCCGGCCGGGCTTTTCTCTTGAATAATTTGACCTCTAAGTTATCTAATATTTCTGAGTCGAAACTACCATATTGGGGCCATTTTAAAACACCATCCTTGCGGGTGTATTTTATCCACACTTCATTATACGTGATAGGGCCTACGCCGTGCTTTACGTAGAGCTCATATGTTGGAGTTCCAATCGGAGGAACCGGACAGGAATCCTCTAATCGGGAGTCCTTACTATAACCAAGACAAAACAAGTTTCCAAGTCTGCTAAAACCAGGCATCTTTGCTCACTAGTCTAGCTTCAAACTTCAAAGGATTATCTGTTACGATATTTCTCGTGAATACACAAGTCCTTCGGCTTTGGGGCTTGCAAGTACCAAATCAAGGCGTATCTCAAGGATACCAAAAACTAAGGACAAACTAAGGACTGGGAGACGCTCCACTTATACTTAACTGAAGTATTAGAAGATCGGTGACGTCGCTAGAAGACTCGTCTATCGTTTCGCTCTACCAAGGATCACTGGGTCCATAACAAGGCGATAGTCAGGGCAGCAGTCCTTCGTAGCCGTCGGGACGCGGGGAACCTCGCAGCAAAGACCTTCGGAACCACGTCGACATACAGGGGTCGCTGAAGTGGCTGGCCGTCCTCCGGAATTTTCACACGAAGCTCCTCACGAACATCTGGCTTGGACCGTCGCCGCTTGATACCGCCCCGAGTTGGGCGCCAACTGAGGTAACGGGTTTTTAGGAACCCGTTTGGTGCCAGGGGATAACACCCGAAGACCTCTGAGTTCTCCCTGTTCCGGACCACAGAAACACGGAGTCTTCTAGTCGAGTCAGAGATCGAGTTTTATTGATAGCTACCAAGTAACAGGTGTCCTAGAAGCACTACAAACACGGGTCATGTGTTCTCAGGAGACTGTTCGTTTTTACAGAACCAGCCTTCTCCTTATATACAGAAATAATAGCTGCAAGCAAGAATTCTTGAGTTTACGATATGGCTATACACATATTTCTACAATAATACGAAAGAGCAAAGTCATGTAGGCAAGCCCGTATTTTAGATGTCCAATGCGTGATAGATTACTCAGCCAAGCCCGGAACTCCCATCAGATATCGATGAAACCCCCAATAAAGGAAGGCACCTCCTAGTCATAAAACTGGCCATAAACGGGGAACAGGACAGGTGTGTGTTTGTAGAAAGCATGGTTTGTATGTAGTGAATGGTTTGAGGAATGTTATGTATCGATGCTATCGCATTTGGCCACTGGGCGAGGGGCTGCCCAAACAGGTTTGGCTAAAGGCAATGGAGTCAGTTGGGACAGGTCAGGGGGAAGTCAGGGAAGGAGGACGTGTCCTTTTAGATCAAGCTCGACCTTTAATTGACTTATCATGAGGGCAAGACGTAAGATGGATGCCGTTCACAAAATGGAGTCTAAGGGGTTGGGACGGAAACTATGATTTGGGGGTGTTGGCGACCCTCGATTATGATGCAAATGCATGGGAATGATGCCCTAATCATTATCGGTTCGCTGACACCAAATTCGTCATGGTACGTTGATATTTTGTGACACGGGTATTGGACCTCGATATCGGGATGACAACAGGGTCCAGATTTTCAGAACCACACTTTGAGGATGCCTCAGGAGCTGCACAGTAAGAAAGTTGCAGGCTTTCCAAGATGTCCGGTCCCACGTGTCTCGTCGCCTCCACGGATCTCAGCTGTGCTGCAGTCGTGAAGAGAGGGTCAGAGAGGTCTGGAAGTGTGGGTTTTGTAAGGCTCTGTGCTCGGGTTCCGGCGAGAACATAGACAAAGCAAGTCGTTGATTTGCTGGATGGTGCTTGGTTGCCCAGGGTGGTCACTCCTTGGCCACAAGGGAGATTCTTCAGTCTTCAGCTTCAGCAGAATGTCGAAGGTCCAGAGTGTTGTGTCAAGTTTCGGTTCAGGATTAATCTAAAGTCTCAGGACTCAGCTCCTACCTTTATGCAACTAAAAGGGGCTGAATTACTTTCTAGGTCCCTCCTATGGTTGTGACCAGGAAGGGGGGTGGTTACACCCCCTTTCCTTTGTCCAGTTTCGCGCCAGAGCTGGGGCTGGAGTGCCCCAGCAACCGGTTTGAACTGGGGTATGCATGGAGCACCTAGGGTGCTCCAGGCAGTGTCTCATTCTATTCAGCCCTCCCTGTCCCAATACAAAAAGTCCTGTCTGGGGTGGCGCACCTCTCCAGGCAGAAAACCTATTGTCCAAACCTCCGTGACTTGAAGGACTCCCAGCAGCAGGAGGTCAGACTTGTGTCGGTGGCAGCAGCGTCCATTTTGTGACGCTGGGGCTCTGGTTAACTTTAACCGGGATAGTCAGCAACAACATGTCTTCTCCCTCTAGAAGGGTGGAATGCTACCCCCGTCGCCAGAATTGGCGAGGAGGTAGTATTCCAAAGCGTATGACACCTTACACAACATGTTTGGATAAAGCCAAACCAAAGTTAGCATTTAACCGCGAGGTTCATAATGCACTTAAGAGTATATGGTATGGCAATATCATAGAACAGCTATAAGGACATGGTTCCGAAAGCTGCAGACAGGCTCAGCTCGTGCTAGAGCCCCATCTCACATATAACCAAGTACTCTGCCTCTAGGATTGTTAAGGCCTGCCATAGGAGTGAGTTATAGGTTACTATTGGTCTATATATAAGTAGGTATAGGAATACTACACCTAAGCAAGGGGTGATTACACAACCTTGCCCCATCTGAGTGATCAGCCAGTTGTGTCTATTTGAGTGACCAGCCAGGGGTGGCATAATACATGCTGCAGCCCCTGGTAGGCCTTGGTTACACCTATGCCCTGAGTACCTAGGGTACACTTCTACAGGGGCTGACAACGTGAACCAATTCCCTATTGTGTATGTACCCAGAGTACATGGTGTAAATTTAGAGAGAGTGCATCTGGGCTGTGGGTCTGATTAGCAGGCCCACAGGCACATCTAAGTCGAAAACCAGTAAAGCAAAAGCAAAAAGTGGGGGTGACCATTGGAGGCAGACCCTACTCTCCTACAATTACCGAAAGGTTTCCCTTCTCAATACTCATATCATTTAAGTCCTGATAAAGTTCCCTATGTGAGAATTAACGACGTTGGTGACAGGTTCATTCCCACCGCGGACCGCAGGCAGGCTTTGATAACAGCGGCTCACAAGGGTATGGCCTCGGCTCATGCCGGCGTATCAGCTACTGTATCTTTCCTACAGCAGCGTTACTTGTGGCGCGGATTGTACAAGCAGACGCGTGACTATGTCCTTCATTGTGACATATGCCAGCAGATTAAACCTTCGACTGCTGCGCGCATTCCCCAGACACAGTTGTACATATCTAATAAACCACTTGGCTGTGTTTATTTGGATCACTGCAGTCCTTTCTCCTCTGATGCTGCGTATAAGTACATCTTAGTTGCAGTAGATTTGTGCACACGCTTTGTTTGGGTGTGGCCAAATAAGAGTACTGATGCCCGCACTGTCATCAGGGATTTGCGTGTCTTTGTGGGAATTTTTGCATGTGTTACCTTTCACTCGGACCAGGGTTCAGCGTTCACCTCAAAGGCATACAAGGATGCCATGGCTTCATTGGGGGTCCAAGTCAAATTTTCGTCTCCATCCCATGTTGTGGAGCGAATGAACTGTGACTTAAAGCAATCCTTGACAGCTAAGGCTTTAGGTACAGGCTGGAACTGGCTGGCCCATCTCTATAGCATACGTACAGCGTGCACTAAATAATCTCCCTAGAAGGTCTCTGTGTAGGCGGACCCCGTACGAAATGCTCTTTGGCATCAAAATGTTTGTTCCGGACCTTGAGGGTCTAGACATGGCGGTGTCTGCCGCATCCTTTGACGTAGATGAACGTTCTAATGTTTTACAGAACCTACAAAAGACCAGAGACAGTCTTGCAAAGGAACATTTGCCCTGCACATCTGATGCTGCTCTTCAGATTCCGGTAGTTGGCTGGCTACCCCGAGTTCGTGATCTGGTCCGTGAGAAGGTGGAGAACAAGAAGGAGTTCAGCCCCTCATATCGAGCACCAGTTCCTGTACTTGCCGTGCAGAGCACAAGAACAGTCACTTTACCTCCACTTACTGGTCGCAAGAAAAACAGGTACATCTCCATTGACAATGTCAAATTACAGCGAGTGGCCGATTCTTCTTAGTATGACACCTGCAGTCTCTTGTCCAGCGATGCTGAGAAATTCTGTTTTGGCTCCTGCAAGTAACACTGGCCCTGATGTTGCCATTGAGATGCCTGCAGTTACAAATCCTTTATTGAGTTCACAGGCTAGTTATCCCCTTGATGATACTGAGTATACTTACCCTTCAGACTTGTCAATGCCTGATTTGCAAGCATCTGCACTTAACCAGTTGCGTTTTCATTTGACATAGACTCAACCACATCAAAGTCACCCTCAAAGATTTCTATTTTTGCTGTTTGGTTTAATAAACATTTTTTGATACCCCCTTGGACTTACATTTGGTTCGTACTTTTCTCAATTTTTTTGTTCATGTCAATTGGATTTGTGGTATATTTTTTCCGCTTTGTGAACGGATATTATCTTAAAGAAAGATCTACAATTAGACTTATTGATGGAACATTGGCACCACACTCCTCATCGCACATCATGAAGAGGGACCAGACGTTAATATCACTGCTTGGACCGTATTAGATGGGATTGTATGGGGTGCGGTAAAATGTCAAATCCACGCCCCCACAGAGGTTATTAATGTTCCCAATGTTCTACGTGTTTCAATGGGGGGATGCGGTTAAACAAAATATACGCCCTGATGATTGGGATGTCCAAGCCGTAGAGGCTCTGTTTTCTGATTTGAAATATTATGCTGCTTTTGATGCTGAAGATTTGTCTTTAGACTCTGCAAACTATGCTGATTTATTTTGCTACCAGCGCTATGTCAATCATTTTCTGCACAAAGCAAACACATTTAGAAATGTGGTTAATTACACACAATGGGAAAATTGTCCCGCTCCCGTTGAGGGAAGCTCAAAGACTCTTTTGAAAAAGTTTGCCTATTTTACTGATTTTAATCAATCAAATCCTAATGCATTGTATTTTAATATGACTGGTAAGTCCTCTTCCAAAGTTAGACTTACCCACACTAAATTTTATTGTATTCGAAGTCCTTTATCGACCAATTGGCTATAGGGAGCTATGAGCTGTGGAAATATACTGTTGATCTTAAATCCGTTTGGGGTTCAAAAGGCTGCCAGGTACAAGGCACTGAGGCTTTGCATCGTGCATGTCTAATCCCGGACCATAAGTTGTTTCTGAATTTGACTATTTCACAAACCTCCTACTTTGGATTGGATACGTCCAAAAAATTAAATGCTCCTTCAATTCCTGATTTGGGAAAGCACCCTACATGGTACAATCACACAGATAAGTCCCTTGATGAGTTACAAAAACTTGTGCCTAATTCCTCTTTTAACACTTTTCCAGTTTTGATTCCTGAGGTTGGTTTTTATGGCAAAAAAGTTCAGATCTGTGTCAACATCGTTTTCTGAGTTTTCCCATAACCTTCGTACATTGCAGGCTGTTCTGCAAGACGTTCACCTAATTGCGAGGCTGCGGCGGTCTTCCTAGATGCCACTAAAGCTTTCGATTCCCTGGAATGGGACTACCTGCTATCACTACTGGAGCGTATGGGAACCCCCTTTAGCTTTATAAACTGGATCAGGCTCTTATATCATAAACCGCATGCTGCTGTGCTCTTAAATGGGTCCCGATCGGCCCCCTTTGACATTCATAGAGGAACTCGGCAGGGGTGCCCACTCTCCCCGGTCCTATTTGCAATAGCTATTGAGCCTCTTGCGGCCAAGCTCCGACAACATCATAACCACCGCTCCCTGATCTACCCGGAGCGACAACTGCTCATTTCGTTATATGCAGACGACATTACGCTATATATCCACAAACCGCGTGAAAATCTGAACCCTCTTCTGCGCGAGATCACTAAATTCGGAGCCATAGTGGGTATACAGATAAATTGGTCTAAGTCCGCTTTGTTCCCCCTGACAGACAGGACCCTGCAGTTCCCTCTCGACTACCCACTGCTGTGGGAAAATGACGAGATAAAGTACCTGGGTATCAACATCACCAGGGACCGTGAGGCCCTAATCAGAGCGAACTATGGTACGGCCCTCGACAAACTGACTGACAGCGTTACCAAATGGACCCACCTCCCGTTATCTATGGCTGGGCGTATATCTCTAATTAAGATGGTAGTCCTACCTAAGATGTTGTACCTCTTTACTAATATCCCGTATAATCCGGGCTCATACTTTTTCCGCGCCCTAGATTCCCAGCTGTCGAGACTTATATGGGGAGGGAAACAGGCCAGGATGGGACTGCGGACACTTATGTTGCCTTACCACCAGGGTGGCTTCGATGTTCCGAACTTTCGACTGTACTATGACTGTGCACAGGGCCACTTTGCTGCGTATTGGATCCACCCGCCTCCCTTCATGGCTCACCTTGCCGTAGAGGATGGATACATGACACCTGAAAAACCTTCGGGCTACCTATATTCGGAAGCCAGACTAACTGATCGTGACCCCACCACGGTGGCCTGCACGGTGCGCGCCTGGCGTAGGTTGGGAGACCGTATGGATGTTGCCTTCCTCTACTCCCCACGCATGAGCCTTGCCCACGACCCTAGGTTGAGTGTCTCCTGTGAAGAGATAGGCCGCAAGCTGCTCACCAAACTAGCGCTTCATGCTTGGGGGGACCTATACATACAGGGACAATTTCGCACTGCGGCTCAATTCTTTGGGGACCCCTCGCCGTCAGTTATGGACACATTCCTTTACACGAGGCTGCGACAAAATATTAAGGCAGTCACCCCCAGCTTCCCAGAAGAGCCGGAAATCATGGCCCCCCTACATGCTCTTCTCCAATCTGACACACCGAAGCATGTAGTTTCCATGCTTTATACACATGCATATGCTGCCTCCACACCCCCATCCCTCAGAGCGAGACACAACTGGGATGGTGATCTGGGTGCCCCACTCTCTGATGACCAGTGGGAGGAAAGCTGCTCACACACGAATACAGTGACTGGCAATGCTCGCCTCAGACTGGTGCATTTTAAATTTCTGCATCGTCTCTACTACACCCCCGCCAGGTTGTGCCAGTTTGGGCTGCGAGATAATGACAGATGCCTTAGATGTAACCAGACAGGAGCGGACTTCATTCACTTGGCTTGGTCATGCCGGGCTGTTGCTTCGTACTGGGTGGAGGTCTTTGCAGCCATGTCTGAAATGTTAGGGATTACAGTAACACCCTGTCCCAAAATTGCTCTCCTAGGCCATTCCACCCCGGCGCTTAAAAAAAAACGGAAATTCTTCGCCTTGGGGTTCCTACTTGCAAACCGTCACGTGGCCTGCAGATGGGGCCGTGGACGTGCTCCTAAATTTAAAATATGGCTGACCACCATGTCCACTTGGCAGGACCAGCTACACAGCTACGCTGATCTACTGCCTCACAAATCGCGCCCCAGGGACCTCTGGGGCCCACTTACGGCCTATCTACTTAAGGCCCTGGACGACGTAGAGTCTGGGCCGGACTGTCGGGGTGATACAGGTCGGGCTGCACTACCCCCTGTGCCAGAGGGTGCGTCTACTCCACGCCAACATGATGCTACCTGACTTCCCTCCCTTACTCTGGGCCCCCCCTCCCCCCCACCTCCAAGTGCAGTACATGACACACAGTACCGGACCCCGGGGTTGTCTGGGTCGTGCGCCCAGTGGTAACATCCCGTCGCATGCGTTACATTACGTTCACACCGAACTACCGAGTTGTGCGCTGGCCGCTATCCCGGCCCGTGCGGGAGACATTCCCCACTTGCTATACACCACGTGATACATGACAATCAAGTTGCGTTGCGATCTCTCCAGACCTCAGATGAAAACACAGACTACACTTATCCCCCCCCCCCCACAACACAAATGTTGGTCATCTGGTGACAGAGTACACTTACTCCACTTCCAGCCTGCTCCTGGTTCGGGGCACCATTACATCCATACTCTGCGCTAAACGGTCCTCCGTACCACATACGACGTATGGTGGATACACTGTGGGTAGGATTGACCACATCGGCTTCACTGTTCCCTATGAACTGTTTTAGACACCAGAAAAAATAGAAAAAGTGACCTCAAATGTTCAATGTTTGTAAACTGCTCAGTCTTTTATTTGCGAAATAACATCTCCTTTGACAGCTTCATCCACTTTGCATCGCGGCCGGCCCAAGGGGGTTGTAGGCGACATGCTGTGTTAATTAAATGTGCCTCCCCATACAGTACCTATTGGTTATGACACCGCATGTTGTTGCTGCCGGCCTGCTCTCACAGGTTGTAGGCGTTAAAGCTGTGTATTCCTTACTTGCCTCAAATAAAGGTCTTTATAAAAAAAAAAACAAAAAAAAAAACATTGTTTTCTGAGTTTGACCTCGGGCTACACACAGGTTAGGGTGGATCCTCGTTTTGAAAGTGACTACACTGTTACTACCTATTCGGTAGTCAAATTATGTCAGAATTGGCTCGAACATTCTACCTTAGCTTCAGTGAAGCTTCATTTGTCCAAATTGACTGAAGATGTCAATCTAAATGATTTTGTTAAAGGCCCTGCATCTGGCAGTTCGAAAAGATTTATTTATGGGTTATATGCTGTTTCCAATGAAGTTTGGAAACTGTTGTAAATAGAAGCTGCATCTAGATTGCGTGCTATTTACCAAGTCAATTTAGAAAAAATACTTGCAGATGTTGATAACAGTATTAACACCCTTACTTCCCGAATTTACACATTGGATAATATTGTTTCGTCTGTTGTTGATATTGTGCAGGACGAAGTATCTGTTTTGTACCATGGTCAAAATCAATCATGTTCAATCATGCAATTTGCATGGACATTACAAACGTTGAAGGCTGGTAAAGTGCCTTGGGACTACATGAACACTTCTTCGCTATTTTTACCTTTTAATTTGACTGTTAAACAACAATTTATGTCTATGAAGGATGCTACGTATTCACTTTTGCATATTGAAAAACTGGAACCTTTACCATTTTCTGTGGCTGAATATAATTCTGCTGTATGGCTCATTCATGGGTTAATAATGTTGCCTTTTCCCTTATTCAAATTCGATTTGTGTATGAAGTACTATGCCTTAGGCAGATATGAACCTTTGGGAAGTGCCTTTCTCCATGAGGTATGGTCACTACCATTTACCTATAGGTGCCTAAGGGAGGGTAAAGAAGTCTATTTGAAAGGTGAGGATTGCACTTCAACACCTGATCATTCATTAGTCTGCAGGAACATCCAATTGCATGGCTCGTGCAATTCAGACGCCCCGAATTTAGCCTGCATTTTAAAATTAAATCCTGTCCAGGCTATAACTCCAACTTTCACGTTGCTAGCAAACGGTAGTTATTTGCTTTTAAATAATGAAGATTGCTGTGGTATGCTGGCAGGGATACAATACATTGTCACTGTTTCCCAACGTGTAGTCTATTGTAAGAATGTGTTATTCCCTCCTCCGCATGGGAAGCTCGATGTATACATCTGGCCTTCCATTCTGACCTTGAAAGCGGAGTTCAACAAGATTAGTCAAATAAGGGCTCTTTTGTCTCCAAAAGAAGCAGCCCTTACACCTTCGCGTGAAACATTTGTTCTTCGCGTGGCAAACACTCGCACTGAAGTGCATGCCCTTTTGAATACTGATCTCCCCCTGCATTTTGGGGCTTTGATTCACACTATATTTAATGCCTCGTCGACCACAGGCTTGGCACACTTTTTTAAATTAGTAAGTTCTGACCTTGTGACCTCATTCCAAACTATGGGGCTCATTAGGATGGCGGACGGACTTTCATTCGTCCGCCACCCCAGAGGAGGAGGGACCGTCCGCAGGGGCTGCGGCGGTCCCTCGGTGCCAATTAGGATGTGACCGCCACCCTGGTGGTCACATCCTGTATATTTAACATTGCGGCGGGTGCTGCTTGAAGCAGCACCCGCCGCAAGGTTAAATATGCATGCTTAACATTTGCATGCACAAAGCGGCAGGCACCGCGCGGTGCCTGCCGCTTCGTGCACGCAAATGCAGGGGGGTACCATAGGTACCCCCCATGCCCCCACTCACCCTGGGGGCCCGCAATGGGCCCCCAAAGAAATCACCGTATGCCTTTCCACGGCGGAGAATCCACCGCGGAAAGGCATCTGTTTTCCGCAATCCTAATATGGCTGGCGGTGTCTGACAGACACCGCCAGCCATATTAGAGCTTTTCCGCCGCAGTCGGAAGGCGACCGCGGCGGAAAAGCTGCGGACCGATTTTGAGACCCACCGCCATCCTAATTTGGCGGTGGGTCTTTTGTGCCTCCCCAGCGGTTTTCTGAAGCCACCGCCGGCCCGGAGGATGCGGGAAAACCGCGATCCTAATCGGCCCCTATATTTGGTGTGATACCAGCATTTTTTCATTCTATTTTTTCGAGCCTCTTTGGTGGTTTACCGTTAATTCTCACCTTGGCTGCCGGTGTACCGCTGTTAATTTGCTTGCTCAAAAATGGTTGTACAGTCTGTGCTCCATGACAACCTGCCCCGGCTGCTCCAACTACGTAACCGGATGCTTGAATACTATGGATCGCTACCTCTGGCGACTTTGAGTGTGGCATATGGATTATCTTTCTGGTTGTTTTACTTTACGTGCATGCAGCCTGTCTTCCATTGCCTGGATTGAAGTTTTGAGTGGGCTCTGGATTTGTGTCTCTGCAATATGGTGTCTCCTAACCCGGATTATGTTGTACTAATGAGTCCCTTAGTTGCTCATGAACTAGACTGTTCTGGTGTTGGGATTATGGCCTGCGCAGCGGCTCATGGAGTCTTAGGTAATTGGAAAATATGGACTGCAGCCCATGACTTTCTGGCACTAAGTTATTTCGAAGAACACCTGAGTTGTCCTCTGATGGTGCTAGAGGCTCCGGCTGTTGAAGATCATGTGTGTTCTTTTTAATTACTGATTGGATGGCTGAAATGTTCACTGACGATAACAACGACTTCCTATTGGAGACGGTTGCAACGTACTGTGCCTATACGCTGTTGAATTGAAGTGACAATTCTTTTCTGCTTCGTAGACACGTAATGGACTCATGATTTGTTCCTTCATTTTTTCTTTCTATGCATTATATGTGGTTACTAATTTGGAATTCACTCCCAATTATCCAGTTTGGCAACATTTTGGACTTGGTACTGTCTCATTCGAACTTGAACTCTGCATTCTAAAATTGCCCCCCCTTCTTGTGCGTTCTCAGATCAAGGGAAGGTGTAGTGAGGGCAGTCCTCTGCTTGCACATATTGCTATGCTAGCATAAGCTTATTAGAAGTTTAAACGCCATTTTGCCCTTTTGCCGCTTTTGCAAACAACACTGCAGGTAGCTGTTGTTGTAAGTTTGACTGCATGAATATCTTCACATGAGAATGGCTTGTTTTCAACATTCTTAGACTTACACCGTGACCTTAGTCTGCACAGTGAGTGCTAATTACTCCAAGGTTATCATAACAAATGTTGGCTGTTGTTCGTGCTGATCGGCTCACGCTTAGACACAACATACATGCAGCTGCAGTTAACTGGAATTCTGGTGCCTTTAATATGGCACTGCAAACATGATTTTACACACTTGGAAGAATTCCATTACCAGAGAGACAGAGAGCTTTTGCAGATCCTGATGTGATTCACTCCTGCTGATCTTAAAGGTATGGGGTCCCCCACACAAGCCTAAGACACCTTCTATATTTTATAAAAACAGAGTTCCTAGCGGGTGGGGGTGGCAAACAAGGAACTATAGGACCTGTTTCAACCATCATTATAATATGATTTTTCCTTTTGTGTTTTATGGAATTGTAACAGTGCTGTTTGTTTTATTTTTAATCATATGCCTGCTTACGCTCGCAAAAATATTGCTTTTAGAGCACGTCGTTGAAATGAATATTTTAAACTTTACTGTGTCTCTTTTTTACCCATGTTGTGGACTGGTATGAGAATAACAAACGAAAGAGTGTTCTTGATTCCCACCATTCCTGAGAGTAACCTAAGTCGCATGTTCTGGGTTGTCTAATTATTGGTTACTTTGCTATAGGACGAAGAGCTAATGTGACACTGATGCTAGTCGGTTAGGGGTTCTAGGTACTAAGGTGAGTTTTTTGGTCCACCACAGTTCACTGAGGTCCTGGGTCTCTGTGCACAGTTCTGTGTCTGAGCAGAATCCCTGCAACAGTATCGATGTAAACAAAATCTATGTTTTAGCCACGCAGGGTTAGTATTACTTTTACTGCTACAAGTAAAAGAATGAAAGCCAACGCTCTCACATTGCACTGTGGTTGTGTTCTTTCTTTCAAAACATGGGTTTTGGGCTGTAGACAATGGCTGGGTCATTCTTCATTATTCTCTACCACACAGAAGATAGATAAGACACCCTTCCTTAGTAATTGGCTGGGGATCTACAGTGGATGGTGTTTAATGCTGTGGCAAGCCTAGGAAGGGCCAAAGTACACTTCAAAGAGACTGGGAGCTAGATCGCAAAATATTTTTGATGTCCTTGGTGGTACGTTAAGGCAGTACTTGGCAGTGGCGGTTGGCATAGGTAAAATGGTGAGAACGGCAGGATGGGGGAAGTCGGCAGACGATGAAGTAGGTAAAATAAAATTAAAAAATAAATAAAACAACTTACCTTCGCTCGCTGCATCACCGACTCGGAGACTTAAAGAAATACAAGTTCACATGTAGTTTGGCTGGCTTAGAACGGCCGGCCAAACATACATGCGCATTTCTAAGTGCCACCACCTGCCTGTCACGGCCAGGCCCAGCCCGGCCCTGCACGCATGTCAGAATCAGTTGAAGAAAAATAAAATGATATTGTTTCATTATCATTTTATTTTTCTCTGACTGACACTGATGAGTGACGCGATGTTAATTTACCATTACGGAGGAGCCACCCCTGGTCAAAACATAGGTTTTGGGGGTCAAGTAGTCTAACAGAGACAGAAAATAACTTCTCAGAGTAACCCTTCTGCCATTATTCGAAATGGCGGCTATAATAGAGGAAGAAGAGACATATATTGAAATGAAACAATAATAATATTTTTTAACCTCTTCCATGTTCATGATGGCCCCCGGCCGTCATGAGTCACGCTGGGCATGTGCACTCAACAGCCAGCGGCCGTCCGAGCCATGCCCAAAATTGGAATGTTCCAGCACAGCGGCGGAATTCGCACCGCAGCAAACCAGTTAAATCTTTTATTTATACACCAAACAATGTTTATGAAAAAAAAATAATGATTATCAATCCTGTGACACATTTTCATAGTTCACTTTGTTTATTTGTTTGGGCAATCACCCGTGGTACATTTGCAAAATGTTGAACATTTGAGAAGAGCAAATCGACAGAGACTTTTTTTATAGCCCAGGTACATGTACGTGTAAATTCTGTGGGTAGAGGCGTTAGAAATTTCGTAGTTTTTTTTTTTTGAAAACTGATTTTTATTGAGTGCATATCAAGCAGAAATTCTGTAACGCTCTGTAACCCAGAGTCGATCACCATCATCATTAATCTGAACATACATGCAATCATTTCCAGTTTGTACGCCAAAGAAGGAGGAAAATACAAGAAGTATACATGTCAAGGATACAACGAACAGATCCCACCCCCCCGTCCCACCTCCACCCACAACTCCCTCCCCCCCCTTGTGCGCTGCTGCCTGCTACGCCAGATAAAACGTTATCAGTGCACGGCCTAGCACCTACACCAACAATTGCACTGTATTGCCCAGGTAGTCCGGCTAAATCCGAGGCTGATCTGCGGTGTCCTCGGTAGGCGGGTCCAGGTCCAGAACCTGATAGTCCGCCCAACGTTTCCAAATCCTATAATGTTTAAGTGGGCACCCCCTGGCCTCGAACACGGGCTGCTCCATCCCCATACAGAAGTCCATACCCCGCTTCCAGGCCGCTAGGGAGGGAGCCTGGGGCGCCTTCCACGATCGTGCAATGTCTTGTTTAGCCAAGGTTAAGCCCAATAGGAGCAAATGACGCTTGTACCCGTTGCCTCCCACCCCAGCCATAACATGCAGCAGTATCAGTTTAGGGTCCCTCTGAATTACCCATGCAAGGACCTCAAAATTTCGTAGGTTTTAGAGTCACTTCAATATCTTCCCAACCAAATTCACATGGATCTTTATCTACATATGCATGATCCAAAACAAAAGCACACCTTATTATCAAGTAGATCACACTTTCAATGTGTCCATGCACAGAATATGACATTAGTGGAAGGTCACCTAGCGGGACTGATATCTTCAGCTCACTGTACCAAAGATCATCGTTTTTCACACACGCACAAGGTATTTTTTGACGTCTTTAAAGTCAAATTCTTCTTCTGTCTCAGTGAATCCATTTAGAAACTTCACCGGTTCAGCATTTAAAGCTCCAAGTTTTGTTCCAATTTTGCTCATAGTGTCATCACTCATAAGAATATGTGCCTTGATAAGAACATTGGGCATCTCTGTGTCAATTTTCTTGTACAGAGTATGAAGCGGGATTAAGTGTATTTTTTTGCCTGTTCCATAACGTATCCATGAGTCTGACAATCCTTGACTTATGAACATTGCAACAAATTTAAGTAACAGAATAATAATATCTGTATCATTTGACAGTACAATGATTGATTGGAACCATTTTGAACAGCCCACTCAACATGTGGCCTCCTCCAATTTGCTGTTAAGTTCTTGAACAATATGACTATACCTTTTGAATATATCTCTGCAGGCACCTACTCCTCAATGGCAATCATTCTACTTGCAATAATTAGAAATTCAGTGTTCACAGAAGCATGAGATTCAGATTTTGTAGTTGACACCTGTTTCGCTCATGTTTATGAATTTGAATCAACGGAAAACCTGAAACATAAACAACATTAAAATAAATTACCAATATGAAGGTTAAAACACATCATTATAGAGCCACCATTATGGAAAATGGCAGAAGGGTTGCTCTGAGGACTTATTTCCTGTCTCTTTAAGACTACTTGACCCCCAAAACATATGTTTTGACGGCAAAATAAAGTATATAAGTCTCATGGTTCCTGAAATATTACATCATCACTGCAACATAGCACCCATTTTTAAAAATGTCATCCAGAAAAGTTTGACCTCGATTAGTAATGTCTACCCAAGCTAAATTACTTCTATAATGATACAAAAACACAAATCAAAAATGACAATATCTGAACAAGAAGGTATATTAAGGGGCCAGGACTAATATAGGCTGTTTGTTACAACAGTTTGTTAAACTTGAATGCACAAAAGAATCGTACTGTTGCAAAAGGTGCATGACTTTGCCCTTGATATTGTAGCCACTCTACTTGATAGTAGTTTTATTAGATTGCACATTTATAGTACTTCCCCTGGTGTTTCTGCTGGAAATTCTCAATGGTGTATTTTTGTTCCATACATCACACTAACGCCTGCTTTACTGGCTCACTGTTTATGGCTGGGGCAGTACGTGGAAGACAGAAAATTGTCATCTCCTTGAGAATGCACTGATCCCAAGTGACAATGGCAATTGACAGCAAAATTGTCAACTTGTTTTCATAATGAAGAGGCTATAGTTACAAAACCAAACGTTATCAGGGTCTATCTTGGTCTAAAATTCATTTATGTGATGTTCCAGTGAGTTTGGTTCACTTAGGTGAGATGGATTGATAGTGTATTAATCGCTGAATGAGGGGACGCAATAAAAGGATCATTGAGAATGATGGGATGATGGGCTGCATTCTCCTAAGTGTCCACTGGTGGCAGTGTAATGCAATGCTTACATGTACAAAGTGAAAATGCAGCATTTGCTTTTGTTTATCTACTATCTGACTTGTTGGTAGACAATCACTTAGGGGCTTATTTCGATGTCGCGGAAACGGGATAGACCAACCTCCAGTCGGTGGTTCTGACCGACTAATCACAATGCGACCACTCATTGTGCGGTCGCATACTTCCATTGCTCTATGTGACCTCATGTTTACGGCCATACACCTGCTGTAATACAAGTTTCCATAGAGGAATGGCAGTCTGTGTTCATCTCTGCACCAGGTGGCAGGCAACTCAAGGTACCTGCAACAAGGTGCAGGGATCAACAAAGGAGCATCTATGGTGCCCCCTCGGCCCCCAACCAGAGGCCAAAGACAGAAAGTGACCCTGCGGGCCCCAAACACGCTTTCCAAAAGGGATTCCATGTCTGAAAGGCCAAATTGGAAACCCAGGCTTGGCAGTTTGGGCCGGACTGTTTCCATGAGGAACAGGGCCAAGACTAATTTGCATATGGCTGGGTCTGAACTGGGGTGGCCAAGTGAGCTAAAGAACAATGATGGATTAAACCCAGATCTGTGACTGGGGGTGAGTGTCTGAAAAGTTTCAGCGCTCTGTCCATCATCTCCTTGTGTTTGCTCTAAGTTGGCAGGGTTTGCCCAGACGTGGGTCCCTTGTTCACTTTGCTACTTGATTCAAGGAAGCCTGGCTAATATGTGGTGAAACCCTGAAACCGGTCCTAGGATGCTTGTTTCCAGTCCAGAGAAGATCTGGCTTGGCAGTTCGGGCTGGACTATTCCCATGAGGCACAGGTTCAAGACTGATTTCCATATGGCTGAGTCTGAACTGGGGTGGCAAAGTGAGCTAAAGCACAGTGATGGATTAAACCCAGATCTGTGACTGGGGGTAAGTGTATAAAAAGTTTCAGCGCTCCATCCATCATCTTCATTTTCCCAAGAGGGCTACTTAAAGTACTGTGTTCAGGATATGTAACAGCATTCAAGGAACGGCTGGACAACTACGCCCACAACAGCAAGGAACTCTTCATCATCGTCAAAGAGTTCTCAAACCCCAGCGCCGGAAACAACGACATCACTCCCTCGCAAGATCTCTGCAGCTCGCTCGCCTCGTTCTTCCACAGCAAGATCGCAGACATACCCAACAGTTTCAGCACACCGCCGATGCACCCCACGACCGTACCAATGCCCCCCACCACCACCCTCCGAGCCTGGACCCCGATCAACACCGAAGACACCATCCGCACGATGAACTCCATCCACTCCGGATCACCAACCGACCCCTGCCCTCACCACGTCTTCAACAAGGCCGACGCCGTCATCGCACCCCACCTCCGGGACATCATCAACACCTCCTTCGACACCGCCACCTTCCCAGAGAGCTGGAAGCACGCAGAACTCAGCGCCCTACTGAAGAAACCGTCAGCGGACCCCACCGACCTCAAAAACTACGCCCCATCTCGCTCCTTCCTTTTCCTGCCAAAGTCATCGAGAAGACCGTCAACAGACAGCTGGCCGCCTTCCTCGAGACGAATGGATCCCTCGACCACTCGCAGTCCGGCTTCCGGGCCAACCACAGCACCGAGACCGCCCTCATCGCAGCCACCGACGACATCCAAGCCCTGCTCGACAACGGGGAAAGAGCGGCCCTCATCCTCCTGGACCTCTCCGCAGCGTTCAACACGGTCTGCCACTGCACCCTAGTGCAACGCCTGAACAACGTCGGAATCCAAGAGAAGGCACTGGAGTGGATCATCTCCTTCCTCGCCGGAAGGACCCAGAGAGTCCGCCTCCCCCCGTTCAGATCCAAGGCCACCAAAGTCATCTGCGGCGTACCACAAGGATCATCACTCAGCCCCACCCTCTTCAACATCTACATGAGCACCCTCGCAGCCATCGCACGCCAACACAACCTCAACATCATCTCCTACACCGACGACACCCAGCTGATCCTCTCCCTCACCAACGACCCCACAACTGCCAGAACCAACCTACATGGAGGGATGAAGGACGTAGCCGAGTGGATGAGGAACAGCCGCCTGAAACTGAACTCAGATAAGACGGAAGTCCTCATCCTAGGATCATCACCCGCCGCCTGGGACGACTCCTGGTGGCCCCCTGCCCTGGGCAACGCACCCAAACCAACGGACCACGCACGCAACCTGGGCTTCATCCTGGACTCCTCCCTCTCAATGACCAGACAAGTCAACGCCGTCTCCTCGTCATGCTTCAACATCCTACGCATGCTGCGCAAGATCTTCCGGTGGATCCCCACCGAAACCAGGAAGACGGTCACCCAGGCCCTCGTCACCAGCCGACTGGACTACGGCAACTCCCTCTACGCCGGAACCACAGCCAAACTTCAGAAAAGACTCCAATGCATCCAGAACGCCTCAGCACGACTCATCCTGGACATCCCCCGACACAGCCACATCGCCGGACACCTGAGAGACCTGCACTGGCTCCCCGTCAGCAAGAGAATCACGTTCCGACTCCTCACCCACGCACACAAAGCTCTCCACAACCAAGGCCCCAGATACCTCAACGACCGCCTGACCTTCTACACTCCCACCCGCCAGCTTCGATCGACCAACCACGCCCTCGCCGCCGTTCCCCGCATTCGAAGAGCCACAACGGGAGGAAGATCCTTCTCCTACCTGGCTGCCAAGACGTGGAACTCCCTACCTATCCACCTCCGCCTGACCCAAGACCACCTCTCCTTCAGGAAGCAACTCAAGACCTGGCTGTTCGAACAGTAGCGGACCCCCCTCCCCCAAGCGCCTTGAGACCCTCCGGGTGAGTAGCGCGCTATACAAATGCTTTGATTGATTGATTGATTGATAGATTGATTTATGCCCCATTTTACATTCCCATTTTCCTAGCAGGACCATTATAATAATCGTGAGAATGTATTCAACAACAGTTTCAAGCCCATAATCCACAGTGAGTAAAAAAGCTATTACCATTTCCTTACGATAATCATGAAAAATCAAGGGCAGGAATATGTAGAAACCATATAGCACCCATCATCCCCAATGTAGAAAACCTGTATCCCTATTACCTACCCGGAACAATCTTAATACAGTCCCAAATATATTCAGTGGTCATGTAACCCCCTTTATCTCCCATGCAGAGTACAGCTAAGCCCATTTACCTTCAACATTTACTACATAACAGAACCAGGTATATCTACCAGCCTTTTTATGCCCATCATCCCCAGGTGAAAAATATGCATGCCCAATTCCGTAACATACGTCCCTACATTACCACATACATCACTTTATTACAGTGGCAGATATATGTATCAGCCCTTTAACACCCATCTCCCTGATGTAGAAATCATTATGGCCATTATCCCAAGAGGGCTACATAAAATACTGTGCTCAGGTTATGTAGCAGCATTTGACCCCACCATAAACTCCCAAACGAGCATTACCTATTCACATTTTTCTGCCAGGACCATTATAATATAGAGGAAAATGTATTCAACAGTTTTTTAAAGCCCATAATTCCCTGTGAGTAAAATAGCTATTACCATTTCCTTACAGTAGTCATGAAAATACAGTTGCAGGTATATGTAAAAGCCTTTTAACACCCATCATCCCGATGTAGAAAATCCCTATAATTATTTCCGACCATGAAAAATCTAAATACATTTCCAAATATATTGTATGGCCATAATACCCCATGAAGAATACAGCTATGACCATTGACCTTCAACATTTACTAAATAACAATACTAAGATTATCAACCAGCCATCTAACCTCGATGATCCCCATGTAAAAAAAAGGTATGATCATTTCCTCAATACACATCACTAAACTACAATGGCAGGTATATTGTATAGCCATTTAACACCCATCATCCCCATGAGAAATCATTATGCCAATTTTCCCAAGAGGGCAGAGTAAAATACAGTCCCCAGGATCTGTAGCAGCATTTTACCCCTGTAATCCCCCTTGTAAACAATATCTATTCCTATTACCCTAGCAGGACCATAATAATATAGGGGAGCATGTATTCGACTGCTGTTTCAAGCCCCTGTGAGAAAGTATTAGTTACTTACCTGTAATCCTAGTTCTCTTCCAGGGGAATCCTCATCAAACTCATAAGCATTAGAATATTGTCCCCAATGTGCGGGGACTCAGGAGCACATGTAAAATATATATATATGTATACACATATATATGTGTATATATATATATATATATATTCACTGAAAAAACCATAGGTTATAGACCATATATAGTTAGGAATTAGCATTTAGAAAACCTTATTTTACTCACACAAAACCATTGAAATTCCATATATAGTTAGTTGCACTAACTATATATCGCGCACCCGCAATCCACTGCTGATGATGTCACATATTACATCATTCATGACATGGTCAGTGACATCACTGATGACATCACTGATGACATCATCTAGTGTCTGTGTGTTTTTGTAAAGTTTAAATACGTTTTACATATTGAAGAATGACTGGATGGATGGAAGACTGAGTGTGTGTGTGGCTGGCTGGGAGGTGTGTGACGCTGTGCATATCAATGTGTACTTGTATCAGTGATTGTATAAGAGAGTAAGTATGTGTTAGTATATGTGTGAAAAGTATGGTGTTCTGTGTTTAACTATAGATGAGGAAATCGAAGTGTGATTGATTCTTCACAGGACTGACTAGGTGTATGAGTGCATATGATAGTGTTCTAATAATAACTGACTGTGTGTATGAGTAATTGTATGGGTGAATGAGTGAATGTGTGTGTAGACGTACGAATCAGTGAGTGCGTATGTAGTAACTGGTATTGGTGTGTCATGATGTCATCAGTGATGTCATTTGAGATGTCATCAGTGATGTCATTTCAGATGTCATTAGTGATGTCATCAGTGATGTCACTGAAGTATGGTGTTCTGTGTTTAACTGTATAGATGAAGAAATGGAAGTGTGATTGATTCTTTACAGGACTGACTTGGTGTGTGAGTAACTCCATGGATGAGTGGCAGTGTGTGACTGTCTGCATAGGTGTATGAGTGCATATGATAGTGTTGTAATAATGAGTGACTGTATGTATGAGTGATTGTATGGGTGAATGAGTGAATGTGTGTGTAGACGTAGGAATCAGTGAGTGCGTATGTAGTAACTGGTATTGGTGTGTCATGATGTCATCAGTGATGTCATTTGAGATGTCATCAGTGATGTCATCAGTGATGTCATTTGAGATGTCATCAGTGATGTCATCAGTGATGTCACTGACCATGTCATGAATGATGTAATATGTGACATCATCAGCAGTGGATTGCGGGTGCGCGATATATAGTTAGTGCAACTAACTATATATGGAATTTCAATGGTTTTGTGTGAGTAAAATAAGGTTTTCTAAATGCTAATTCCTAACTATATATGGTCTATAACCTATGGTTTTTTCAGTGAATTTTCAAGGTTTTGTAAATGCTAATTCCTAACTATATATGGTCTATAACCTATGGTTTTTCCAGTGAATTTCATTGGTTTTTTAACAGCTAATATCTGTAGCTGTAAAATGTATTCTTCTTTAAATCCAAAAATATATTTTATATGTTTATTAATAATTTTTTTTTTAAATATTTTTTTTTCTTCGTTCCCGCTTCGCGAATCGGGAAGCTTCCCGTTAGCTGACCTTGATGCCGCGAAATAGACCGCGAGCCGGTAAACGTTTCTTTACCGCAACTGCCGCGTTAGAAAACAACATCGTGACGCCTCCCGTCCGCATGACGTTTCGCGTTGTCGCGTGATACGTCATATGACGTGCTACGTTAGCGAACTGGTACGCTTACCGAGTCGCAAAGCACAGGTTTCTGGAAGCAGACCGGGAGGCCCTGCAAAGCGCTTAACGTAAACACAGCAGGTCATGTGACTTGGTAATAACACTTTTCATTGGTTCATTTCACTTTTGGTTTCCTAATGATGTAAGACTAGGTCATATAATCTAAAATGAACACTTTTCATTGGTTGAGAACTATTGTTTTTCCCAAATGATGAAAATCCCTCCTTCTTTCCTCACTCTGACTTTCATCATTGTGAGAGAAAGACCCTTTGTTACCAGTGAGCAATGGCTTCTTTAGTAGCTTCAGCTGGTGCTTCCCCACCACCTCCACCACATCCAAGGAAGAGTGGACCACCTGCTCAAGTTATAATTCAGCAAGAAGAGGAAGAAGAGGAACAGGACGACGAGCACGAAGAGAGGCACTTTTTGCCTGAGGAGCCCAGGACGTCTCACCGGAAAGAAAACTTCATTTGGCAATTTTTTTAAATTCCCAAAGGTCAGAAAAAAGTAAATGCAAGATACGTAACTTGCCTTATATGTCAAGATAGACTGTCCAGAGGGACCGACAAAAAATACAGTTTCGGAAACTACACAATGCATCGCCATATGACTAGGTGGCATCCTAACAACTACAGTGCTGCACAGTTTCGTAACGACCTAGATAATCTCCCTATTATGGCCAGAAGATCTGTTGTACCGGAAGTAACGGGACCAGAGGGCAGGGAGATGGTGCCAAATATTCAAACGAGATTTCATGAAGTAAAACACGTCTGCGTACATTGCAATGGATTCATTTGCTACGGAGAAAGAAGCATCACTCTGATCAACAGAGCTATTGACTATCATATGCAAGTTTGTACGAAACGCCCCAAATAATAAATACTTTTTTTTTGTTTTGTTGCTCCTGTTGAGCCCTTTACAATGAATCGTTTTCATTGCCCCCTGCAAGAAAAACCCCAAAAAATATAAAACTGTTCAGAAAAATTCAAAAAAAGTAAAAAAATGTTCAGAAAAATAATAAAAAAAATATAAAACAACAAAAACAATTAAAAAAAAGTTCTTTTCAGAACTACCTCCCCGTTATTAAAAAATTGGTCCAATATTTGGAACTGTGCCAACCTCTATTTCTCGTAGTTCGCTTCCCAGTTCGCTCGCCGGTACGCGAACCGGAAGTGAACCAAAAACTTTTTTTAAAAAAAAGAACAGTAAGTATAAGGGAAGGAAACAGACACTTATGTAAAAAGAAAGACAGCTATAGGGGAGTAAACTAGAGATACTATTACCCGTAATCCACTGCGGATGATGTCACATATTACATCATTCATGACATGCTCAGTGACATCATCAGCAGAGGATTGCGGGTTTTTTGGCAACGTGCCTTATCCACGGTTTAATAACGCTGCCTTTTGCTTTATATAAGTTTTCAAATTGTATGAAATATATACCAATAGGTCGTTATGAACCTTTAGGTAGTGCTTTTCTTCATGAGGTCTGGTCGCTTCCATACACATACAGATGTTTCAAAGATGATCAAGAAGTTTATCTGAATGGAGAGGAATGCACTGAGACGCCAGATCATTCACTAATGTGTAGGCACATACAGTTACACGGTTCATGCAACAAACACCGACCAAATATGGCTTGCGTGTTGCAAGGCACGCCAGTTCCTGCTATCATCCCCACGTTCAAGTTGTTGGAAAATGGTAGTTATTTGATGCTCAATAATGAAGATTGTTCTGCGTTAATTAAAAGTATTCCTTTTATCGTAACAGTAAGTGAACGGGTTATTTGCTGCAGAAATGTTCTATTTCCTCCCACACATGAACATAGGGAGTTTTCAATCTGGCCACAAATACCAACCTTGGGAGCAGATTTCAACGGCATGGCAAGAATAAGAGCTCTTTTGTCTCAGAGAGAGGTGGCCTTGAGTTCGGCCCGTGAAACTTTCGTGCTTCACGTAGCGAACACCCGTACAGAGGTGCAGACCCTTTTCAATACAGATTCGCCTTTCCATTTCAGAAAGATGGTTCGGACTATCTTTAACGCGTCCTCCACAAAGGGCCTGGCGCACTTTTTTAAAGTTGTTACCAGTGGTCTCGTGACTTCATTTGAGAAAATCTTTGGAGTCATCCCTGCTTTCTTTCATTCTATTTTTTTCCACTGTGCTTCGTGGATTCCCATTTTTACTTGCATTACAAGCGGACGCTCTTGTGCTTTTTTACATTTTTAAATATGGATGTCCCTCCTGTGCAAGCTCCCGCCCTGCAGCTGCTGACACTGTTCCGCAATCGCATGCTAGAATATTATGGCACAATGCCGTTGGCGATATTAAGCACGGCATATGGATTATCTTTTCGATTCTCCTACTTCACCTGTGTCCAGCCTGTATTTCACTGCCTGACCTGTGATTTCGATTGGGCCATTGATTTGTGTCTCTGCGGACCGGTTTCTCCTGACGTCGACTTTAATCAGCTGATGACTCCTATCATTACTCACGAGTTGGTTTGTCCTGGCGAAAGGATTATGGCTGTGGCATTGATGCATGGACTAATTGCTCCCTGGAATTTACTGGCGGCAACACAGTCTTTCTTGGAACAGAGCTTTCTTGAAAACCCACCGAGCTGTCCTCTGATGGTGATAGAGGATCCGGTGCTGGGAGAGCACGTATGTTCTTTTCCGCTTTTAAATTGGATGGCTGAACTCTTTTCGGATGAAGACGGTGACTTCCTATTGGAGGCTGTTGCAGCTTATTTTGCATACACAGTTATGTCATAGACCTTTTTCATGTTTGATATGCTGAGTACTAGCATTTCATTGACAATTCATTGACTTATTTGTCAAGTTTTTATCATTTAGCTTGCCTATTGGCTTAAGACTCGATAAAGTACTTGGCTGTTTTATTTTTCTTTAGCATTAAATTTTCCTAGTTTTTAATGTTTTACCTTGCGGACCGTCCACATATAAAGTTGCAATCTGCTCTCATGAGATGGCACTTCTATTATCTTATTCAGTTCGTTTCCGGATCATGGGGAGGTGTCATCTAGGTCCTGGATATCTTTACACCGTGTTAAGTTAGCATGGGCTCATTACCGGTTTAAACGCCATTTTTCCTTTTTTGCAACTTCTGCACACGACACTTAGTTGTTGCTTTAGCTTTCAACCTAGTAGTTCATCGTGGTTTACATGAGAATAATATGTTATTGCTCTACTATCTGCTTTGCTTGTTAAACTATATCTGTACAGCGACTGCTGAAGTTTCAAGAACAACATGATACAGAATTGTTATGAGGTCTGATCTCCACGACTTCATACTCATAACATAAGTGCAGCTTCTGCCAATTCTGGGCAGGTTTTATATTGCTTTGCCGAACACACATACACAACACTTGATGCGGTTCACATGAAGAGAGAGCTGGTGTATGCTGATGTGATTCCTTCAAATCTAAGACACTAAAGTATGGGCACGCCCTAAACCAACACAAACAGACCTTCTTAGCAAATAATATAATATGTGTATTAGGGAGGGTGAGATATAAGCAGCCGCGGGCCGTGGAGGGAGTTACGGTGGGGCAGGGAGGCGGGGAGGGGCAGGGGCAGGGTGGAGCCCTCTCCACCCTGCCCCTCCCCCTCCCCGCCTCCCTGCCCCACTGTAACTCCCTCCGCGGCCCGTGGCTGCTTATAAGTGTTGCTAACTCTTATTCATTTACAGCATGTTAACATACTGTCACCATTCGCTTTTTATGTACTAGTAACTATGCTGGTAATTTTGCTACTGATAATATGTGTACTTGTATTATCTAAGATACTACGCCTGAGAAGACGGCATTAGTAAATAAACATTTCAAATACACACGTGTTCTTCTTAACTCCATGTTCTGGTTTCTAAGAAATATATAACGACCGACTGTTCATGAGTTCCACGTATCCTGAGGTACTATAAGTTCATATTCTGGATTGTCTAAACATTGAGAGTTTGTTATATCCAATGTGACACTGTACCTAGCTTGCTAAGGGGTTTTTGATTACTAAGGTGAGTTTTGGGGCACCCTAATTCGCCGAGGTTCCAATCCTCTGTCCACAGTTCTGTGTGAGAACAGAAACCCTGCGACAGGGGCACCCCCGACCCTTGCTGGAGCTTCATCACACTTGCGATACAACTCCAGCAATGCGCCACCTTTACGGAACAGATACATCACGCATCTGTGCTGTTTTTGCCCCATGATGCGCCGCATTGTAAATGCAGCACACCATAGGTGACGGAACAGCGGCACAGAATGACTAACACATCCCTGGTGATGCGCCAGTCATCATAAATCTATCCCTATGCTTCTTATCTTGTTAGAGATGAACCGACATATGTATCATCAAAGTTTTTTGCATTTCCTAAATAGCGAACTTTAAGGAATAAATAGCGATTCTTTACCATTCCTAGTTTGCGATGAGCTATTTGCTAATTACAAATTACCCATTCATTTCCTTCATTTCCATAGGGCGGTTGGCCTCACTTTTAGCTCGAACGGCTGAATGGATTTCCACGAAACTTGGCAAAATTGTAGGGACTGGTAGCCCGATGTGCCTTTGCTATGTCTCAAGATATATGCTCCAGTGGTTTTTACGAAAATTAACTTTGAAAAATATATATTGGGCTACATTGGCCTATATATATGTTGGAGCCCAAATGTAGCCCAATGTAGCCCAATGAAGCCCAATGAAGCCCAATGTAGCCCAATGTAGCCCAAAGATGGCCGCCAGAGACAAAAAAAACAAATGTAGCCCAAATATCAGCCAGATGTAGCCCAACTATAGCCCAGTGACAGAATGACCAATCAGCTTCGCAAACCTCCGTTACGCGAAGCGGAGCGCTGTTACAGATATATATCTTTTTTTGAACGTTAATTTCTCAAAATCCACTGGAGCACACATATTGAGACCTAGCAAAGGCACATCGGGCTACCAGTCCCTAATATTTTACCAAGTTTCGTGCAAATCCATTCAGCCGTTCGATTATTATTATTATTTTTTTTTTTTGCCCCGCGGGGCCCTTTTAAAACCTCCACATCAAACCTAGGGGGTCAGCGAGGATCTACTATGCCCCCTTATGGTCATTTGCCCCTTCGCTTTGGCCTCCTCTTGTCTCTCGATCCTACCGAGAGACAAGATGGCGGCCGCTACGGACTGTTTGGAATGTTTACAGACGCCGGAGAACCAATCAGCTTCGCTTCACAAAGCTCCATTGCGCGAAAAGTACGCGTACTGGAGCGCTGCCCGGTCCGCTGTTACAGATATATATCTTTTTTTAAACGTTAATTTCTCAAAATCCACTGTAGCACATATATTGAGACCTACAAAAGGCACATCGGGCTACCAGTCCCTACAATTTTGCCAAGTTTCGTGCAAATCCATTCAGCCGTTCGGGCTAAAAGTGAGGCCAACCGCCCTATGGAAAACTCAATGTTAAAAACACGTTTTGGGACCCCCCTTTTTTCTCGACCCCCCCTGGACGAACCCCCCCCCCAATTTTCAGGGGCTGCTCAGAAACAAAATGTGCCATTTTCCTGAAAATTTCAGCCAATTCCGTCCACAAACGCCAAAGTTATTTGACATAGAATTTTCAAAAATCCCATAGAGAAAAAATCCTAACTATATATACCTACTGGCGACCGCCAGTAGGTAATATATATATATATATATATATATATATATATATATATATATATATATATTATATATATATATATGTATATATATATATATATATATATATATATTGTGGAGGAAAAGAGCAGGATCCGTGTGTGTCTGTGTAATAAATATATTATACATTTAACATGTGCTCCATGATATACATGATACACGGATCCTGCTCTTTCCATCCACAATCCGCTCCACAAATGCGAAAGGGCAAACACAGGAAGAGGGCACAAGACAGCAAGGGAATAATCCGAGGTTTGTAACTTTTTCTTTTCTTTTTTTTTTGTTCATTATAAACAGCATATCTATATGAAAATAATACTCGAGTCTTAGCGCAAGTGATGCCTACACTCCCAAGGGGTGTCTGAATAGTTGTAATGTGGCTAACAAGTTTCGACCGAGCCAATCTTTTTCGAATCCAACAAACAGACAGCCAATGTGCCCTATTTAATACAAAAACAAATCACCTAGGTCAGTGATAATATGGTAGAAACACTTGCAAAATCATTTCCATGGTTACAAGAAACCCCTGCATTGGAGAACACCAAATGCCCTGCTCAGTGTATATAAATTACAGATCAAACACAAGGAGATGATAAACAGAGCGCTGAACCTTTTTAAACACTCACCCCCAAACACAGATCTGGGTTGAATCCATCATCATTCTTTAACTCACTTCGCCACCCCAGTTCAGACCCAGCTATATGAAAATCAGTCTTGACCCTGTGCCTCATGGGAACAGTCCAGCTCAAACTGCCAAACCATGTCTTCCCTGGACCAGATACAAGCATCCTGAAACTGGTTTCAGGGTAACACCGCTTATCAGCCAGGCTAGCTTGAATTCAGTGGCAAAGTGAGCAAGGGACCCATGTCTGGCCATACCCTGCCAACTTAGGGCGAACAAAGCAAACACAAGGACATGATGAACGGAGCACTGAAACTTTTCAGACACTTACCCCCAGTCACAGATCTGGGTTGATTCCATCATCACTCTTGCTCACTTCGCCACCCCGGTTCAGACTCAGCTATATTCATATCAGTCTTGACCCTGTGCCTCAGGGGAACAATCCAGCCGAACTGCCAAGCCATGTTTTTCCTGGACCGGAAACAAACATCCTGGGACCGGTTTCAGGGTAACACCCCTCATCAGCCAGGCTAGCTTGAATCCAGTGGCAATGTGAGCAAGGGACCCACGTCTGGGCATACCCTGCCAACTTAGGGTGACCAAAGCAACACAGGGAGATGATGGATGGAGGGCTGAAACTTTTCAGACAATCATCCCCAGTCACACATCTGGGTTAAATCCATCATCATTCTTTAGCTCACTTCGCCACCCCAGTTCAGACTCAGCTGTATGTAAATCAGTCTTGACCCTGTGCATCATGGGAACAGTCCAGCCTGAACCGCCAAGCCATGTCTTCCCTGGACTGGAAACAAACATCCTTGGACCAGTTTCAGAATAACACCCCCATGTCAGCCAGGCTAGCTTGAATCTAGTGGCAAAGTGAGCAAGAGACCCATGTCTTGGCATACCCTGCCAACCTACTGGAGTTTACTAGAACTGTATGCATGAAACTAGCCCAAAAGGGCATGAAGGCCTTCATCTTTTTTCAGGCCACCTGGGTGCTTGATGTTAAGGCGAAGTATATATTCTGCCTCCAATCTTCGTAGGTCACGTTCTATGTCACCTCCTCTGGGATTCACCGGGACCTTGTCAATACCAAAAAATGAAATTTAATTACAGTGGCTGACCCTGTGTGCCGAAGTGATAGCTACCAGAAAAAAGCAGCTTTCCAGGCAAGGTGTTGTAGAGCAGCCTTATCTATGGATTCGAACAGTGGGCCCATAAGTTTTGAAAGGACCACATTCAGCTCTCAAGGGTGGAAGGAAAGTGTACTGGTGGGAACACCATTTTCAATCCCTCTAAGAAAGCTTTCACTAAAGGAATCTGCAAGAATGACCTTTTTGTACAGAACTGTCTGTAAGTAGTTATGGCTGCAAGATGTACGTTAATGGATGAGAATTGTAGACCAGGTTTTGCTAAATGGAGAAGGTAAGCTAATATTACATCATGCTGCCCTCAAACAGGATGGAAATCATTCTGAATACACACATGTAAAATCTGTTCCACTTGAAAGTGTAAAAGCACCTGGTTGTGGGCCTCCCAGGACTCCTGAATTATGTCAAGGTTCTCCTGCAAAAGGCCTAAGGGCCTATTCACGATGTCGGTCAGACTGCCTGTTCGACTGCTGCGGTCCGATTTCGACTGCAGAGGCCGGGAAAGCTCTGCAGAGGTCTCATCGCCGTCGGTGCCCTGGACATGTTGCTGCAAGTGGATAAAAAATGCACAGGAAACGTGCAGTTGTACACATCTGGGGGACACATGTGGGGACATGCATTGTGTACCATTGCTGGATTGTGGTGATTAATGCACAGTCAGGTCAATGTGGATACATGCCACAGGATGACTTACATGGATTCTGCCATCCATTTGACCGTCCACTTTGGGGTCCAGCTGCTGAGGTGTAGGGTGGAGCTGGAGGAAGGGATCTAAGCCAGAGTCTGCCATGGAGTAGGGGAATTGGCTGAGTATTCACCCCTTTCCATTGTTTTCGATGACTCGAGGCAGACGGTCAGACCACTATGGTCAGGGCGTCGGAAACCCACATCGTAATCCGGATGGTGGTCAGATCTCCCTGTACTGCCCCATGGCCAACCCGGTGGGCTGAGGAAGGCTGTCAGAAACGGCAGTCTGTCAGCGGTCGGTCGGAGTACAGGCTGGATGCATCCTAATCCGGTGGTCGGACAGACTGCTTCTGACGAGACCTTTGGCGGTCCGACCTCAACCGACAGTGCCACGGAATGCAGTCCAACCAGCCTTGTAATGAGGCCCTAAAAGTGCATACTGCAGAAATTCAGAAGCCATGCTGTGAAGCTCAGAGAGGAAAGGTTGGGGTGGAGAATCCTCCCATTGAGCTTGTAGAGGAGATACAGTATGCATGGCAGCCTCCTGTGTGGTCTTTCTACAAGTGGAGGAGATACGAGTACCACCACTGTCAAGGCCATTATGAAGCTATCAGGATCATTCTGGTCCTTGCTCGATATAGTTTGTTGATATCTGTCAGTATCTGGGGAATGGGAGAAAACACGTACAGAAATGTGCTTGACCAGTCTATCATACAGGCTTTCCCCTTTGGTCCTGGTCTGTAGAACCTGGATGCATAGTCTGGGTATTGTTTGTTGCTTTCATCTGTAAACAGGTCTATTTGCGGATGCCCCCATTCTCGAAAAATGTCTTGTGCGACTTCGTCATGCAGAATCCAGTTATGTGTTTCAGCAACGTTTCAGCTGAGGGAGTCTGCTTCTGTGTTGTGGACTCCTGGCAGGTGAATTGCCAAGAACTACAGCTTTCTCGCTATGAGCCAATTACAGATGGCCTGTGCTTCCAGGGATAGGGGGCAAGAGTGAGTGCCCCCTAGCTTGTTTAGATAGTGCATCATAGTCATGTTGTTCTTTGGACAAGGAGCGGGTTGGTTTCGATGGGGAGATAAAAGGACTTGAGGGCAGTTCACTGACAAAATGTTGCCTCTGGAAATATCGTGATACAAAAATATCGTACCATAAATATTGATGCAAAAATATCGTCATCCTATACTTATAATGGTAAGTACAACAATATGGGGGGGGGAAATATTACTGTCACTAATATCGTTCTATAAAAATATTGGGCCAGATTAGGATCGCAGACGGACCCCATTGGAAATAGGACCGATGACTGGCTGTCAGCAGTCCCGACATAGGCATTACAATGCAGCTGCCACCACGGCAGTTGCAGTGCCCATATTTTGTATTGCGGCGGGTGCTGATGGCTAGAGCACATGCCGCAAGACACAAAGGGGCCACTGCACATATCCTACACTACCATGGTGCCTGCCACACGGTGCAGGGCTGTGTAGGGGATACCATGGGTGCCCCCAGGGCCCATGGCTGAGGGCCAGAGGGCAGGGGGTCCACTATGGGCCCTCAAAGTCCCTTTCTGCCTGCCTTTTCATGGCGGGTTAACAGCCATGAAAAGGCGGGCAGAAAGAGACATCATCATCCCTATGGTAGGCAGCGCCACCCTTGTAGGGATATGATTCCCCTCCAACGCACGATCGACAGGAGCCTGTCGGATGCGTGAAAAATTGCCTGCCATCCTAATGTGGCGGGCAGGAAACTTGCTTAGGATGACAGTGAGCCCGCCACAGATGGGCTGTCGGTGGTCGTCTCACTGCCATCCTAATCAAGCCCATTGGTTTTTAAATATATATACATTTAAGTAGCAAATATTAAATATGTTAAAAATAACATTCATATAATAAAGTAATATTTATTAAAAAAATATAACAATTAAACTGATTTAGAAAAGTTATACACATACATAGTAGTATACATATATAAATATATGATCACATATCTAGTTAGATAACTATTATTAAACTAAAAATGTTAATTTCTAATATAATGTAATAACTTATTAGATAATGTAAAAATACAAAAATGAAGATATATAAATATACCCATTAACATAAAACACTTAGATAAAACATTTCAAAAACAGGCCATTTTAATTACAAATATAAAAGCAAACATAAAAAATTACAATTTCTTAAAACTATATTTCACATTAAAAACATGAATAATGAAAAATATTATAATTTTAAATAAACAAAAACATAATAATATAAATTGCAACAATATAAAATAAACTATAACATTTTACATTTAATACATACATTATTTCCACTACAATTTATACAAAGGTACGCAAACTATTAGACTGAGGAGGATCAAAAAATTACTATTCCCACTCCAGTCAGTGCAACAGTAGGGAAAGTGTTGGATTGCGAAGGGGTAACATTTACTATTCCCACTCCAGTCACTACAACAGAGGAGAAAGTGTTAGATTGCGGAGGGGTAAAACGTACTATTCCCACTCCAGTCTCTAAAACAGAAGTACGGCAATAAACTGCACCCCTGTTTTATTAGTAGGATTTCAGTTTTTTGTGCATTTAGTTTCAAATGATTGCTAGTTAACCAATGTTATGACATCTTTAAGGCATTATTCATTGTCTCAATCTCCTCCAGCGAAAAGATCTTAATGTAGATCTGAGTGTCATCTGCGTACATGTGATAGGATATTTTGGCGTTCTGGAGAATTTCTGTAAGGGGTTCTACTTATAAGTTGAATAGTGATGGATGCAAAGTAGAGGCTGGTGGAACTCTAATCAAATTTGGGTTAGGTGGGGATAGCACCTGGTTGACCACCTTCTGTTTTATTTAGTCTGTCTAGCCTCACAATGTTATAGTTGGGAGGCACCACTAGATCCATGAAAGGGGAAGATGACTCAGTGACCCATGTTTCGGTTCAAATTGTCACGTCGACTGCCTGACTAATGATGAGGGCGGCAATGTCTGAGGCATGTTTTACTGCAGAACGACAGTTGAGCAGTAAGCCTATAAATAGTTTCCCTGACTTACCCACATTTATCTCTTGAGTCGTGGTGGTTAACTGTACTTGTTTTAGATTATTAAGATTGAGTTTTCGTTTGTTGCGCAAGGAAGTTCTGTTTGCATTAATCGGTACTGATATAATTTTCTCACCTCTACTGATGGATGTAGATTTGTAGGAATGGAGTACAGCGTGGGCTTCCTCATCCATAGATATTTAAGATTTTTGTATGGCCAATTTTGTCTATTTGATAATGGCATGGCTTCCCATTTACGCTTTCCATGAAGTTCAAGCACTGATTCTTGTATGAGTTCAATTTTGGAGTGAGTACTTACTGTGATTTCTAACATTTTTCTCATAACTTGGAGTGCATTTAGCGTGTCCTGTGATATCTTGTCGACTTGTCTTTTGAGCTTTTCAATTTCCCTTAGTGTAGCAGTAGACATTCTAGAAGTGAACACTTGCCTATTTTGTATTTTGCTTGAGGATCTAGTAATCTGGGGATCTTGATCAGTGACTTCTCCGATGTTCCTTTTTCTCTCAGAAGGAAGTGTGTTTGAGCCTCTTCTGCATATGATATGCGATGAGCTCTGTTTGTCCTGTGGTCTTATTCCCGATCTAGGAGGAGACGATTTTCGTATGGGAGCAGATGCTAATTGTATTGTTGTAGTGAGGAATTTGGAACAAAGGTTTAATTCACTACTCTTTATTGCTGGAATGGGGTTCCAACTACCTGGCCTATGTGTGGGAGTAGACATATCCTGGGGGATTGGTACGGACCTTTTCTGGTATACTAGCGTAGGGACGATGATAGCGAATTGTAGTGATTCTTCTTCTAGACCTGTGAGGCTACTGTTATGAATGTCACTGGATGAAGTTGTAGGTAGTGGCTGTTGGATGTTTTCACTTATTATGACGTCCATGGTAATAGGTTGTTCGTCAGGTGTTGTTGGGAACTTGTGTTGAATACACAATCTTTTAGTGTTGAAAAAAAGTCATCAAATTTCTTCAGCTCGTTGTTGGTGCTTAATGCCATTCATGTAGATAGTTATGCATAGCTCAGCTATTAACCTTAGAGACGGGACGATCATTAACTTAGTACCATGTGGTATATTTCTTATATTATTTATGTTGAACATCTTCATCATGGTATTGCGCCATTTCACAGTTTTCTGGTGAAAAATATAGGGTCATTTACAATAATGCAATTTTTTAGGTTGAAGTATGAGTCAGATATTAGCGTACCTGTGTTTTTCTCTGATTAATTTGTGTTTGAAGTTTTTGGCCGCGTTCTTAATAAGGTTAGATGGGTACAATGTGGTGTGGGAGTTACTGCCTGCTAATTTCAGATTGATCACTGGCAAAATTAAAGAAAGGTAATTAAAAATAGATATACAACACTCCAGGGTGTTCCTGCAGTATAATTTCTATGACTATTATAAATTAACTACATTTAATATTTAGTATAATTAATTTCCTACACAACCTTTACGTATAAAAAAGCAACACACACAAAAAAAATAAAAAAATAATGTTTTACAATTTACATAATTATTATTTAAATAATTGATATAATTTAACATGTAAATAATAAAAACATATAATTTTTAAATAACTCTAATTTAATTACTTTCCACCCTATATCCCTACAAAACACACTACTCACAACCAAATGAGCATAAATATTTATCAAATAGATAATTAATATTAATGCAAAATTATTAATTCATTTATTAAAAATAATTTACTCCCCACCCTCTACCCCTACAAAACACACAACCTACACCTAAAATACATTAAAAATATATATATACAATTAACATCATTAATTATCAAGTACATAATTATGATTAACGATTAATAATTAACAAATTATAGTTAACTTCCAACACTATCTCACTACAAAAACACTAAACCTGCATCTAAAACTTTATTTAAAAAAATTAAATATGCAATTAACATAGCTAATAATCAATTACCTGAAAAATATTATTTAAAAATTAAACTATAATTAAATTACTTCCCACTCTGTAATCCTATAAACCCCACAAACCACTACAGTACTAAAAATATTTAAAAAATGATAACATTAAATTTCCAAACTACTAACAATTAAATAATATTAAAAAAGTAACACTATTTATACATACACTTTAAAACAAATGCAATTAAAATACATACTAAAATACATTAAAATAATTTTTAAATGATATTATTAACAGTTAGGTTTAAGTAAACTATATAAATGCCTTCGACATTTTTATAAACTATGTTAATGCTTTTGCTATTTTTATAGACTATATTAATGACTTCCATGGTTTTAACATTTATATTACTCATCTAAAATAGATATATTTTGACAACGATATTCTTAAACACAATATTTCTATTTCACGATATTTAAGACTCAATATTTTTTTAGGACAATATATTTATTTTTATATTCTGTCTGTATATCCTTGAGGGCTAGATGGTCAATTTGCAGCTCCAGCATGTTGATAAGTTATAATTACTCTTTGGAGGACAACAGGCCCTGTGTGTGTAGGGGGCCCATGTTAGCCCCCCAGCCCTGGAGAGACACATCTATTATGAGCGTTTGCGTTGGAGTCTCCTAGTGAAAAGGGACACCGATGAGTAGATTTTTCTGTTGTGACTACCATGGTAGGAAACTCTTTGCTGCTTGTGACAGAGTGAGTCTGGTGTCCTAATGGTGTGTGTGTTGGTTCCATTGATCCTCCAGATTGTGTTGGAGCGGCCTCATATACAGTCTGGCATTGGGGATTAGGAATATGCATCAGACCATTGACGAAGCTATCTGTCTGGCTGATGGGTGCGGCATTTGTAAGAGGCCGTAACATTTCTGTGTAATTTAGGATAATCTCTCCTCCAAAGGACACACTGTGGCGGCTTTTGTATCTTGGTATTGCAGTTTTTGAGCTGGAATCTGGATGGATTTCTCAGTATTGACTTGGAGAACCTATGGATTGGAGGGTCTCAATATAAACATGATAATGTTTCCTTGCTTGAACTGGAGAGGAGATGTTTACCAGCCAGTAGTCTAGGTATGGGTAGACAAATATGCTTTGCCTTTGTAAGGCTGCTGCTATAATGGCCATGCATTTGGAGAATGTGCATGGTGCTGATTTCAGGTCGAACGGCAGCACCTTGTACTGGTAATGTTTGGATTCCACTTTGAACCTTAGAAACTTCCAATGCTTCCTGGCGAATGGGATGTGGAAGTAGGCATCCTGAAGGTGGATGGAACACATCCAGTCCCCCGGTGGGGTTAGGGGTATATCTGGTGGAGAGAAAGCATTCTGAATTTCTCCTATCCTATGTATTTGTTTAGGAGGCTTAAGTCCAGAATGGGTCTGAATTTTCTGTTTGAGCCTTTTTTCCTTAATGGGAAATACCAAGAATACACTCATCCTCCTCTCTGAGAGAGGACGACTACCTCTATGGCGCTTTTCGAAGTAGACTGAAGTTTTGTTTTGTAGAAGCCTTTGCTGATGATTCCAAACATGATAGGATTTGTTGCAGCCAGTTTCGAGTTGGTCATTGCTTTGGCCTCCTCTTGTCTCTCGATCCTACCGAGAGACAAGATGGCGGCCGCTACGGACTGTTTGGAATGTTTACAGACGCCGGAGAACCAATCAGCTTCGCTTCACAAAGCTCCGTTGCGCGAAAAGTACGCGTACTGGAGCGCTGCCCGGTCCGCTGTTACAGATATATATCTTTTTTTAAACGTTAATTTCTCAAAATCCACTGTAGCACATATATTGAGACCTACAAAAGGCACATCGGGCTACCAGTCCCTACAATTTTGCCAAGTTTCGTGCAAATCCATTCAGCCGTTCGGGCTAACAGTGAGGCCAACCGCCCTATGGAAAACTCAATGTTAAAAACACGTTTTGGGACCCCCCTTTTTTCTCGACCCCCCCTGGACGAACCCCCCCCCAATTTTCAGGGGCTGCTCAGAAACAAAATGTGCCATTTTCCTGAAAATTTCAGCCAATTCCGTCCACAAACGCCAAAGTTATTTGACATAGAATTTTCAAAAATCCCATAGAGAAAAAATCCTAACTATATATACCTACTGACGACCGCCAGTAGGTAATATATATATATATATATATATATATATATATATATATATATATATATATATATATATATATATATATATATATTATATATATATATATATATTATATATATATATATATTGTGGAGGAAAAGAGCAGGATCCGTGTGTGTCTGTGTAATAAATATATTATACATTTAACATGTGCTCCATGATATACATGATACACGGATCCTGCTCTTTCCATCCACAATCCGCTCCACAAATGCGAAAGGGCAAACACAGGAAGAGGGCACAAGACAGCAAGGGAATAATCCGAGGTTTGTAACTTTTTCTTTTCTTTTTTTTTTGTTCATTATAAACAGCATATCTATATGAAAATAATACTCGAGTCTTAGCGCAAGTGATGCCTACACTCCCAAGGGGTGTCTGAATAGTTGTAATGTGGCTAACAAGTTTCGACCGAGCCAATCTTTTTCGAATCCAACAAACAGACAGCCAATGTGCCCTATTTAATACAAAAACAAATCACCTAGGTCAGTGATAATATGGTAGAAACACTTGCAAAATCATTTCCATGGTTACAAGAAACCCCTGCATTGGAGAACACCAAATGCCCTGCTCAGTGTATATAAATTACAGATCAAACACAAGGAGATGATAAACAGAGCGCTGAACCTTTTTAAACACTCACCCCCAAACACAGATCTGGGTTGAATCCATCATCATTCTTTAACTCACTTCGCCACCCCAGTTCAGACCCAGCTATATGAAAATCAGTCTTGACCCTGTGCCTCATGGGAACAGTCCAGCTCAAACTGCCAAACCATGTCTTCCCTGGACCAGATACAAGCATCCTGAAACTGGTTTCAGGGTAACACCGCTTATCAGCCAGGCTAGCTTGAATTCAGTGGCAAAGTGAGCAAGGGACCCATGTCTGGCCATACCCTGCCAACTTAGGGCGAACAAAGCAAACACAAGGACATGATGAACGGAGCACTGAAACTTTTCAGACACTTACCCCCAGTCACAGATCTGGGTTGATTCCATCATCACTCTTGCTCACTTCGCCACCCCGGTTCAGACTCAGCTATATGCATATCAGTCTTGACCCTGTGCCTCATGGGAACAATCCAGCCGAACTGCCAAGCCATGTTTTTCCTGGACCGGAAACAAACATCCTGGGACCGGTTTCAGGGTAACACCCCTCATCAGCCAGGCTAGCTTGAATCCAGTGGCAATGTGAGCAAGGGACCCACGTCTGGGCATACCCTGCCAACTTAGGGTGACCAAAGCAACACAGGGAGATGATGGACGGAGGGCTGAAACTTTTCAGACAATCATCCCCAGTCACACATCTGGGTTAAATCCATCATCATTCTTTAGCTCACTTCGCCACCCCAGTTCAGACTCAGCTGTATGTAAATCAGTCTTGACCCTGTGCATCATGGGAACAGTCCAGCCTGAACCGCCAAGCCATGTCTTCCCTGGACTGGAAACAAACATCCTTGGACCAGTTTCAGAATAACACCCCCATGTCAGCCAGGCTAGCTTGAATCTAGTGGCAAAGTGAGCAAGAGACCCATGTCTTGGCATACCCTGCCAACCTAGTGTGAACAAAGCAAACACAAGGAGATGATGTGTTTGCTTTATAAATTCCAGATGTCAACAAACATTTGAAATGAACTGAAATCATAATATGAAAAATACAATCACATTAGATGCTAAACAGGTGTGTACATTTCATACCATTCAAAAATACTACATAATAAATAATATAGTGACTTTCAATGACAAAGTGTCAGTATCAGTATACACTGTAGTCAAGTGACTATTTCGCATACTTTCAATTGTCATAAAAAGGCTTCACGTACAGCACCCTGCTGTAATGTTGTCTCTTTCTATTGGTCTCCATGGGGTCACATATTCCTTGCAAGTCCCTTACTCCTTCCGATACGCAGATGCAGAACCCTCTGCAACAGAAACATCTAAAAAGGTGCCCAAATAATGTGTACATGTGAAAAAAGGAAGAGAAAATGTGTTCTTAGTGTTAAAATTACTATTCACTCACTTTAATAGGATCCACTTGTCTAGGACATGCTGTATTAAATCAGGGGGGTACACAGTCATGGTTACAGAAAATTCTGTGAATCGCTACTGGAGTTTACTAGAACTGTATGCATGAAACTAGCCCAAAAGGGCATGAAGGCCTTCATCTTTTTTCAGGCCACCTGGGTGCTTGATGTTAAGGCGAAGTATATATTCTGCCTCCAATCTTCGTAGGTCACGTTCTATGTCACCTCCTCTGGGATTCACCGGGACCTTGTCAATACCAAAAAATGAAATTTAATTACAGTGGCTGACCCTGTGTGCCGAAGTGATAGCTACCAGAAAAAAGCAGCTTTCCAGGCAAGGTGTTGTAGAGCAGCCTTATCTATGGATTCGAACAGTGGGCCCATAAGTTTTGAAAGGACCACATTCAGCTCTCAAGGGTGGAAGGAAAGTGTACTGGTGGGAACACCATTTTCAATCCCTCTAAGAAAGCTTTCACTAAAGGAATCTGCAAGAATGACCTTTTTGTACAGAACTGTCTGTAAGTAGTTATGGCTGCAAGATGTACGTTAATGGATGAGAATTGTAGACCAGGTTTTGCTAAATGGAGAAGGTAAGCTAATATTACATCATGCTGCCCTCAAACAGGATGGAAATCATTCTGAATACACACATGTAAAATCTGTTCCACTTGAAAGTGTAAAAGCACCTGGTTGTGGGCCTCCCAGGACTCCTGAATTATGTCAAGGTTCTCCTGCAAAAGGCCTAAGGGCCTATTCACGATGTCGGTCAGACGGCCTGTTCGACTGCTGCGGTCCGATTTCGACTGCAGAGGCCGGGAAAGCTCTGCAGAGGTCTCATCGCCGTCGGTGCCCTGGACATGTTGCTGCAAGTGGATAAAAAATGCACAGGAAACGTGCAGTTGTACACATCTGGGGGACACATGTGGGGACATGCATTGTGTACCATTGCTGGATTGTGGTGATTAATGCACAGTCAGGTCAATGGGGATACATGCCACAGGATGACTTACATGGATTCTGCCATCCATTTGACCGTCCACTTTGGGGTCCAGCTGCTGAGGTGTAGGGTGGAGCTGGAGGAAGGGATCTAAGCCAGAGTCTGCCATGGAGTAGGGGAATTGGCTGAGTATTCACCCCTTTCCATTGTTTTCGATGACTCGAGGCAGACGGTCAGACCACTATGGTCAGGGCGTCGGAAACCCACATCGTAATCCGGATGGTGGTCAGATCTCCCTGTACTGCCCCATGGCCAACCCGGTGGGCTGAGGAAGGCTGTCAGAAACGGCAGTCTGTCAGCGGTCGGTCGGAGTACAGGCTGGATGCATCCTAATCCGGTGGTCGGACAGACTGCTTCTGACGAGACCTTTGGCGGTCCGACCTCAACCGACAGTGCCACGGAATGCAGTCCAACCAGCCTTGTAATGAGGCCCTAAAAGTGCATACTGCAGAAATTCAGAAGCCATGCTGTGAAGCTCAGAGAGGAAAGGTTGGGGTGGAGAATCCTCCCATTGAGCTTGTAGAGGAGATACAGTATGCATGGCAGCCTCCTGTGTGGTCTTTCTACAAGTGGAGGAGATACGAGTACCACCACTGTCAAGGCCATTATGAAGCTATCAGGATCATTCTGGTCCTTGCTCGATATAGTTTGTTGATATCTGTCAGTATCTGGGGAATGGGAGAAAACACGTACAGAAATGTGCTTGACCAGTCTATCATACAGGCTTTCCCCTTTGGTCCTGGTCTGTAGAACCTGGATGCATAGTCTGGGTATTGTTTGTTGCTTTCATCTGTAAACAGGTCTATTTGCGGATGCCCCCATTCTCGAAAAATGTCTTGTGCGACTTCGTCATGCAGAATCCAGTTATGTGTTTCAGCAACGTTTCAGCTGAGGGAGTCTGCTTCTGTGTTGTGGACTCCTGGCAGGTGAATTGCCAAGAACTACAGCTTTCTCGCTATGAGCCAATTACAGATGGCCTGTGCTTCCAGGGATAGGGGGCAAGAGTGAGTGCCCCCTAGCTTGTTTAGATAGTGCATCATAGTCATGTTGTTCTTTGGACAAGGAGCGGGTTGGTTTCGATGGGGAGATAAAAGGACTTGAGGGCAGTTCACTGACAAAATGTTGCCTCTGGAAATATCGTGATACAAAAATATCGTACCATAAATATTGATGCAAAAATATCGTCATCCTATACTTATAATGGTAAGTACAACAATATGGGGGGGGGGAAATATTACTGTCACTAATATCGTTCTATAAAAATATTGGGCCAGATTAGGATCGCAGACGGACCCCATTGGAAATAGGACCGATGACTGGCTGTCAGCAGTCCCGACATAGGCATTACAATGCAGCTGCCACCACGGCAGTTGCAGTGCCCATATTTTGTATTGCGGCGGGTGCTGATGGCTAGAGCACATGCCGCAAGACACAAAGGGGCCACTGCACATTTCCTACACTACCATGGTGCCTGCCACACGGTGCAGGGCTGTGTAGGGGATACCATGGGTGCCCCCAGGGCCCATGGCTGAGGGCCAGAGGGCAGGGGGTCCACTATGGGCCCTCAAAGTCCCTTTCTGCCTGCCTTTTCATGGCGGGTTAACAGCCATGAAAAGGCGGGCAGAAAGAGACATCATCATCCCTATGGTAGGCAGCGCCACCCTTGTAGGGATATGATTCCCCTCCAACGCACGATCGACAGGAGCCTGTCGGATGCGTGAAAAATTGCCTGCCATCCTAATGTGGCGGGCAGGAAACTTGCTTAGGATGACAGTGAGCCCGCCACAGATGGGCTGTCGGTGGTCGTCTCACTGCCATCCTAATCAAGCCCATTGGTTTTTAAATATATATACATTTAAGTAGCAAATATTAAATATGTTAAAAATAACATTCATATAATAAAGTAATATTTATTAAAAAAATATAACAATTAAACTGATTTAGAAAAGTTATACACATACATAGTAGTATACGTATATAAATATATGATCACATATCTAGTTAGATAACTATTATTAAACTAAAAATGTTAATTTCTAATATAATGTAATAACTTATTAGATAATGTAAAAATACAAAAATGAAGATATATAAATATACCCATTAACATAAAACACTTAGATAAAACATTTCAAAAACAGGCCATTTTAATTACAAATATAAAAGCAAACATAAAAAATTACAATTTCTTAAAACTATATTTCACATTAAAAACATGAATAATGAAAAATATTATAATTTTAAATAAACAAAAACATAATAATATAAATTGCAACAATATAAAATAAACTATAACATTTTACATTTAATACATACATTATTTCCACTACAATTTATACAAAGGTACGCAAACTATTAGACTGAGGAGGATCAAAAAATTACTATTCCCACTCCAGTCAGTGCAACAGTAGGGAAAGTGTTGGATTGCGAAGGGGTAACATTTACTATTCCCACTCCAGTCACTACAACAGAGGAGAAAGTGTTAGATTGCGGAGGGGTAAAACGTACTATTCCCACTCCAGTCTCTAAAACAGAAGTACGGCAATAAACTGCACCCCTGTTTTATTAGTAGGATTTCAGTTTTTTGTGCATTTAGTTTCAAATGATTGCTAGTTAACCAATGTTATGACATCTTTAAGGCATTATTCATTGTCTCAATCTCCTCCAGCGAAAAGATCTTAATGTAGATCTGAGTGTCATCTGCGTACATGTGATAGGATATTTTGGCGTTCTGGAGAATTTCTGTAAGGGGTTCTACTTATAAGTTGAATAGTGATGGATGCAAAGTAGAGGCTGGTGGAACTCTAATCAAATTTGGGTTAGGTGGGGATAGCACCTGGTTGACCACCTTCTGTTTTATTTAGTCTGTCTAGCCTCACAATGTTATAGTTGGGAGGCACCACTAGATCCATGAAAGGGGAAGATGACTCAGTGACCCATGTTTCGGTTCAAATTGTCACGTCGACTGCCTGACTAATGATGAGGGCGGCAATGTCTGAGGCATGTTTTACTGCAGAACGACAGTTGAGCAGTAAGCCTATAAATAGTTTCCCTGACTTACCCACATTTATCTCTTGAGTCGTGGTGGTTAACTGTACTTGTTTTAGATTATTAAGATTGAGTTTTCGTTTGTTGCGCAAGGAAGTTCTGTTTGCATTAATCGGTACTGATATAATTTTCTCACCTCTACTGATGGATGTAGATTTGTAGGAATGGAGTACAGCGTGGGCTTCCTCATCCATAGATATTTAAGATTTTTGTATGGCCAATTTTGTCTATTTGATAATGGCATGGCTTCCCATTTACGCTTTCCATGAAGTTCAAGCACTGATTCTTGTATGAGTTCAATTTTGGAGTGAGTACTTACTGTGATTTCTAACATTTTTCTCATAACTTGGAGTGCATTTAGCGTGTCCTGTGATATCTTGTCGACTTGTCTTTTGAGCTTTTCAATTTCCCTTAGTGTAGCAGTAGACATTCTAGAAGTGAACACTTGCCTATTTTGTATTTTGCTTGAGGATCTAGTAATCTGGGGATCTTGATCAGTGACTTCTCCGATGTTCCTTTTTCTCTCAGAAGGAAGTGTGTTTGAGCCTCTTCTGCATATGATATGCGATGAGCTCTGTTTGTCCTGTGGTCTTATTCCCGATCTAGGAGGAGACGATTTTCGTATGGGAGCAGATGCTAATTGTATTGTTGTAGTGAGGAATTTGGAACAAAGGTTTAATTCACTACTCTTTATTGCTGGAATGGGGTTCCAACTACCTGGCCTATGTGTGGGAGTAGACATATCCTGGGGGATTGGTACGGACCTTTTCTGGTATACTAGCGTAGGGACGATGATAGCGAATTGTAGTGATTCTTCTTCTAGACCTGTGAGGCTACTGTTATGAATGTCACTGGATGAAGTTGTAGGTAGTGGCTGTTGGATGTTTTCACTTATTATGACGTCCATGGTAATAGGTTGTTCGTCAGGTGTTGTTGGGAACTTGTGTTGAATACACAATCTTTTAGTGTTGAAAAAAAGTCATCAAATTTCTTCAGCTCGTTGTTGGCTGCTTAATGCCATTCATGTAGATAGTTATGCATAGCTCAGCTATTAACCTTAGAGACGGGACGATCATTAACTTAGTACCATGTGGTATATTTCTTATATTATTTATGTTGAACATCTTCATCATGGTATTGCGCCATTTCACAGTTTTCTGGTGAAAAATATAGGGTCATTTACAATAATGCAATTTTTTAGGTTGAAGTATGAGTCAGATATTAGCGTACCTGTGTTTTTCTCTGATTAATTTGTGTTTGAAGTTTTTGGCCGCGTTCTTAATAAGGTTAGATGGGTACAATGTGGTGTGGGAGTTACTGCCTGCTAATTTCAGATTGATCACTGGCAAAATTAAAGAAAGGTAATTAAAAATAGATATACAACACTCCAGGGTGTTCCTGCAGTATAATTTCTATGACTATTATAAATTAACTACATTTAATATTTAGTATAATTAATTTCCTACACAACCTTTACGTATAAAAAAGCAACACACACAAAAAAAATAAAAAAATAATGTTTTACAATTTACATAATTATTATTTAAATAATTGATATAATTTAACATGTAAATAATAAAAACATATAATTTTTAAATAACTCTAATTTAATTACTTTCCACCCTATATCCCTACAAAACACACTACTCACAACCAAATGAGCATAAATATTTATCAAATAGATAATTAATATTAATGGAAAATTATTAATTCATTTATTAAAAATAATTTACTCCCCACCCTCTACCCCTACAAAACACACAACCTACACCTAAAATACATTAAAAATATATATATACAATTAACATCATTAATTATCAAGTACATAATTATGATTAACGATTAATAATTAACAAATTATAGTTAACTTCCAACACTATCTCACTACAAAAACACTAAACCTGCATCTAAAACTTTATTTAAAAAAATTAAATATGCAATTAACATAGCTAATAATCAATTACCTGAAAAATATTATTTAAAAACTAAACTATAATTAAATTACTTCCCACTCTGTAATCCTATAAACCCCACAAACAACTACAGTACTAAAAATATTTAAAAAATTATAACATTAAATTTCCAAACTACTAACAATTAAATAATATTAAAAAAGTAACACTATTTATACATACACTTTAAAACAAATGCAATTAAAATACATACTAAAATACATTAAAATAATTTTTAAATGATATTATTAACAGTTAGGTTTAAGTAAACTATATAAATGCCTTCGACATTTTTATGAACTATGTTAATGCTTTTGCTATTTTTATAGACTATATTAATGACTTCCATGGTTTTAACATTTATATTACTCATCTAAAATAGATATATTTTGACAACGATATTCTTAAACACAATATTTCTATTTCACGATATTTAAGACTCAATATTTTTTTAGGACAATATATTAATTTTTATATTCTGTCTGTATATCCTTGAGGGCTAGATGGTCAATTTGCAGCTCCAGCATGTTGATAAGTTATAATTACTCTTTGGAGGACAACAGGCCCTGTGTGTGTAGGGGGCCCATGTTAGCCCCCCAGCCCTGGAGAGACACATCTATTATGAGCGTTTGCGTTGGAGTCTCCTAGTGAAAAGGGACACCGATGAGTAGATTTTTCTGTTGTGACTACCATGGTAGGAAACTCTTTGCTGCTTGTGACAGAGTGAGTCTGGTGTCCTAATGGTGTGTGTGTTGGTTCCATTGATCCTCCAGATTGTGTTGGAGCGGCCTCATATACAGTCTGGCATTGGGGATTAGGAATATGCATCAGACCATTGACGAAGCTATCTGTCTGGCTGATGGGTGCGGCATTTGTAAGAGGCCGTAACATTTCTGTGTAATTTAGGATAATCTCTCCTCCAAAGGACACACTGTGGCGGCTTTTGTATCTTGGTATTGCAGTTTTTGAGCTGGAATCTGGATGGATTTCTCAGTATTGACTTGGAGAACCTATGGATTGGAGGGTCTCAATATAAACATGATAATGTTTCCTTGCTTGAACTGGAGAGGAGATGTTTACCAGCCAGTAGTCTAGGTATGGGTAGACAAATATGCTTTGCCTTTGTAAGGCTGCTGCTATAATGGCCATGCATTTGGAGAATGTGCATGGTGCTGATTTCAGGTCGAACGGCAGCACCTTGTACTGGTAATGTTTGGATTCCACTTTGAACCTTAGAAACTTCCAATGCTTCCTGGCGAATGGGATGTGGAAGTAGGCATCCTGAAGGTGGATGGAACACATCCAGTCCCCCGGTGGGGTTAGGGGTATATCTGGTGGAGAGAAAGCATTCTGAATTTCTCCTATCCTATGTATTTGTTTAGGAGGCTTAAGTCCAGAATGGGTCTGAATTTTCTGTTTGAGCCTTTTTTCCTTAATGGGAAATACCAAGAATACACTCATCCTCCTCTCTGAGAGAGGACGACTACCTCTATGGCGCTTTTCGAAGTAGACTGAAGTTTTGTTTTGTAGAAGCCTTTGCTGATGATTCCAAACATGATAGGATTTGTTGCAGCCAGTTTCGAGATGGTCATTGCGTAATTACACTGTGCCCCTCTACATGGTATATGTCTGCTCCACTGTCAAACCGGGAGAATGGACTCGGTAGGCTGTAGGGATGTCCTGCTCATGCAGGGGCACCCTCTCACTTAGAACCAAGCACCCTGCCTTCAGGATTGCAAAGGCCTGCTATAGCGGTGATTTATAGGTTTTAGGTGCAGTGACCCTAGATATAGGAAACCTATATCTTTAGTAAGTGGTGCTAGCACCAGCTTCCACAGGTTGCAATAGCAGGCCTGTAGTTCCATTTTGAATGGTCTCCCATGGATGGCATAATACATGCTTCAGCCCATGGGGGACTTCTGAGGTACCTATGCCCTGGGTAGCTTAGTACCATATACTAGGGACTTATAAGGGTACCCCAGTATCCAATCTGGGATGTACCTAAGTACTGAACATAAAAATGTAGGGAGAAGTTGATAGACTGAGGTCCTGATTAGCAGGATCCCAGCCAGACTAGTCAATAACATCTTAGCACCAGGCAAAAAGTGGAGGTAACCATAGAAGCAGATCCTACTTTCCTAAAGGTGGCGTACATTTTTCTGCTCAAGGAATCTATTTGCTTTTCTTGTCCTGGTCGAGTGGGACAGCTGATGAAGCTGCAATGGAGTGAAGCTTCTAGGCGGCGGCTTTTATAGGAGAATCTGGTAGAGGATCGGTTCTTAGAAATAAAGGGTAATACCCAGATCCGTGTACATTTTTAAAATTCTTGTATGGGGAGCTCAAAGGGAGGCCGGGGTAAGGAAAATATCCATGACCAGCTGGAGGGGACCTGGTACCAGGGGTAGCAATGATTAACCTGGAAGTGGAGGTACTCCATGTTGACAAAGAGGTCGTCTGTGTGGGTGGTAAAGCAAAGGGTGCTTTTGTGTACAATGGCATTGCCTCCCCCTAGTTTGTTGTTGCAGTCCTTGTGGATGATCTTGTAGTTGGGATGGCGGTGGCTAGGGCGATGTCCGGGGCGGAGGTAGAGTTCATCGAGGTTTCTGTGAAGAAGGCGATGTTGGGGGCAGCATTTCAGTCAATGGGCGATCTCCCTGGGGCCCCCAGGCCTCAATTCCCTTTGCTGATCCGCTGTGCAACCTTCTCCTCACCACAGACGGGGCCTGCACTGCATGCACCACCTGCCCCCGCAGAGAAGGCCAGCCTGATCGGTGTTCTGCTCTGTGCGCTGCCGTCAAGTTTGTGGAAGTGACTCAGTGATGTGGCAAGCTTAAGGTAAGTGTTTTTCTTTTTAGTTGTATTTAATTTTCCCTCATTGTCGTGTGTTGAATCCCCTGCCCCTGCATGGACCGCTCCTGCTAAACTCAATCCCAATAGCTTTGTCACAAAGCAGATAAACTTAACTTAGAGACGCTGTATAAAGTATTTATGCAGTACCAAAACAGTAATAAGTGGTGTAATAAGTAATAAGTGGTGTAAACACAATACAAGCAAAAATCCGATTGAGAAAAATAGTTTCTTTTTCAATACATAAAATTATACCAGAGAACAAAAATCCAGTTAGGGAAATCAATGATATGATTTTTTTAAAGTTTTTAATTAAAAAACAGCAGCACAATGTATTAAGCCCTAATTGAAGTTAACTTGTCACAGTAGACTGCCCCCTAGGCACTATTTGTGGATGACCAGGATAGAGCCCAGGTCAGATACAGAGACCAGGTACGACCTGGTTGGAGAATTTACCTTGGGATATAGAGCCTGATTTAGATCTTGGCAGATGGATTACTCCATCACAACAGTGACAGATATTCCCTCCGCCAAAATATAAATCCTATTATACCTCATGGGATTTATAATTCGGCATTTTGGGATTTTTGTCATCTTTGTGATGGAGTAACCCGAGTGCCGATAACTAAATCAGGCCCTTAGTGTCAAAAATGAAAGTCAAAAATCTTCAGCAGAGTATGGCCGCAGGAAATAGCTAAACAGGGCTCTATGAGGTTAGACAGCTATCAGACGAGGTCCTGATGAAGACCTTGTTTTACATCTGTCATTCTTAGGGTGGGCTTCCCCCAAACTTTTTGCTTTTGCTTTTAACTTCCACTTTTTGCTGAGTATTTTTGTTGGCCTTAGTACTTTGAGCGCTTTACCACTGCTGTCAAGCGCTAAAGTGCATGTGCTTCTTCATAAATGTGTATGTAATGAGTGTATCCCTGATTGAAATATTTAATCTACCTGTAAGTCCTTGGTAAAGTGGTATACCATGTACCCAGGGCCTATTTGGTTTGAGGCACTGATTGTGCCTCCCACACAAGTAAGCCTTCAAACCTGTCTCAGGCCTGGCTTTGCAGGACTTGTGTGCGCAGTTTACTGCTGTATGAAGTTGGCTTTTTATGTGGTATACCAAAACGAGGTATACTATGTAGAAAGTCCAGATGACCCTTATTGGTTTACAGGGTTTAAATTAATAATCACAAATGCTTTCTTCTATGGTAGTTTGGGAGAGCAGTTTAGGCTTATCAGTGGCTGGTGTTAATGCATTTGATGAACACACACAGAGTCAATAAATGAGACACACACTCAAGAAGAACCTCTAGACCAATTTAGTAAAATAATAAGTCTTTTCATATTTTAAAATCCAAGAACTTTGCAAATGGGTCAGTACTTTCGTAATAGCAATTTTAGCAGGTAATTAAAATGTTCACTCAAATGTTCTTTTACGCTGTAGTGCTTTCCTATGGAGAAAAACCGCATATACTGCATCCGGTTATTTACAAACAGTTCTCAGGAGTCCCCTATAGGACTTAAGGTGCTAGAGGGCCATGGTCCAAAGTACCACCAGCAATTAGGATTTACCTGCCCTGGAGTGTCTTGGTGCTTGAGTGCAGGTTGGTAGCCTTGCATGCTACACCGTACGCAAGGAGGGAGGCCACCTAGAAACAGACTGCTGAGTGGGACTTGGGGACAAGTCTGGGAGCTCCCAATAGGGGGCTTGGTTTGTGGGGGTCCTGGAAGCAGGGGAGCACTGTTGGTTGATGTGGACCCGGATCGGGGGAGCTCGGGTGCAAAGTGTTTTGGACGGCTGGTGCCCATGTAACAAAGACACCCACTGGTCTTGGTTAGATCTGTAAAGGCGGACAAAACAGAACAGCTGGGCCAATCTCAGTGCTGGCCTCTGTGGTGCTGACAATCTCTTGTTGGATGCTCAGTCTCTGCGGCATTGCAGTGCGGATTGGACTCAAACAAGCTTTGGTTGCTGCAAAGAGTCCAGTACTCCGGTTGCTGGTGCAGGGCGGCTCCTGGTTCTTTCCACTAGGTGGGGAGACAGATATTACCTCTAGGAGTATGGTGACCTCTTTCTGGGCAGCTGCTGTTGTGGTGAATCCAGTGAGCAGCAGATCGATCAACCAGACGTTGCGATCGGTGCCTTCAGACTGCAGGGAAGTGGCTCCTCCACTTTAAATGTTAAATGTTAAATGTCGTATACTTGTAAAGCGCACAGCTGCCCCAGCAAAGGGGCGTCCCGGCGCTGTATACCACTGGGGAACCCGGCCTGGCTTTCCCTGTGGGATGATCCCTACTGGGAATCCCCAAGGTGGAGCCAGGCATCCCCGGCGTTGATGGGGCCGTTGTGGAGATTAGGCAAGCTAATGCCGAGAGTTGCCGAGTGGGACCCCAGGTTAGAGTAGGCACCGAGGCGGGAATTGTCGAGTCTGCTGACCCTGGTCCACGACCCTGCCGCGTCAGGAATTGAACTCTGGTCGCGGGCCGACTTCTGCTCCCGGGTCTGCCACCTCTAACCAGTGAGCCACACCACTCCGTGGCAGATACTAATGGCTTGGTGAAGTGTCAGAGCTCCTCCAAGGCTTTTGTATGATGCACAGCTGCCGGACAAGTCGGGGTATTGCAACTGTCAGTATAGGAGCATGTAGGCAGGCAGGGTTTGGTGCCACAGTCTACCAGCAGTCTGAAGTTCTTACTTCTTCGGCTCTTCTTTGTCCTTTTCTTTCTTCAGTGAGTCAAATCTAAGTTCTTGGTGTCAGGTAGGGGTGTTAAGGTGAGTGAAGGGTAGTAACCAATGGGCTACTTACCCTAGGGGTCACTACACCCCCTGTATGATCACTTCCTGTGTGGAGTGGGCTTAACCCTGTCCCAGAATTCTTATTTCCACCAAAATCAAAATTGTGGAACCCTTCTTTCGTAGGGCACATCAGGAAGCCCACCTTAGGGGTGTAACAGATGGGATCACATATTGAAGGCTGCAGGGGCTTTGAAGATCTTCAACTAGGCATTTAAAACTACTTGCCAAACCTTAAACTCTTTTACTAAATATAAGTCACCCCTAAGGTAGGCCCTTGGTAGGCCTGAGGGCAGGGTGCTATGTAAGTAAAAGGTAGGCCCTGTACTTTTATGTTTTGCATGTCTTTGTAGTGACAATCAGCTACGTTTGTTTTTCATTACTGTGAGGCCTACTCCTCTCATAGGTTAGCATTGGGAATTCCCTTATACACTTGTAAATGAAGTTGGATTTGACATTACTGTTTTAAAATGCCTCTTTTGTAAAGTGGACATTTCTCTGCACTCACTTCTCTGTGTGCCTTGCAGCCTGTCTCCAATACACCTCTGGGGTGGGTGACAGCTACACTTTGCATTCCCTTTAGACGGCCACAAAGCCACAAATACAGGAAGCATAGGTGTGTCTGAGTAATCATCCACATACATCTGCATTCTGATGGCCCTGCCTAGGCAGGATTGAAAGGAGGGGCTAAGACTTCACTGAATAGATAGTGGCTTGTCTACACACGAAGGCTGATTTACCCCCCATAGATAGCCTGGCAAACAGAGCTGGACTGAAAGGAGGACGTGTGTGCTTCAAAGAGAGCATTGAAGTCACCCCCACATCAAAGGTACTTTTGGGTGTAAGTACTGGGTCACTGACTCCTTAAAACCAGGCACCACTGGACTTGTAACTGAAGCTCTGCCAGAAGAACTGCTGTGCTATTTGAAGGACTCAACTGGACTTCTGATCAGTGAGGCCTGCTTTTCTGCTTGTTGCCCTGCTGCCTGCTGCTCTCTGATTTTGCTGAAGCAGAACTGGACTCTGCCTTCACTCAAAGTGTGCTCCAAGGGCTTGTTGGCTTGTCTCATGTTGTTTGAGACTCAGGTATATCAAAGTATCTACCGGGAAGAGACCCAGATATTTGCAACACAGGCTTCGAGGCATGTATCAGAACCAGCACATCGACACAGTTGTGGTAGGAAAATCGGCGCATCGCACTGGAACCAGGGCTTCGTCTCCTGAGATTGACGTATCAATCAGCATATCAGTCAACACCACTCGACTCCGGCACCCATCTACGGAACCAATGCCTCGTCATCAGCTTGTGGAGAAAATTGTCACATACTTGACTTGCTGAACCTGCATTGATGCATCTCATGATGCATCTCGCTGTTGCGACCAGGAAAAGTACTTTGTTCACAGATGCCTGTGTGGGTCCTGTAGCCAGCTGGAGCTCCATTGTGATTGATCCGAACTTTGATTTTGCCCCAATCCAGCATGACCTCACGTAACCCCAAAAGCGATATTTGCTTCTAAGTGCTATTTTTAGCTTATTCTTTTGAAATTCAACATCATAACTGCTATATATAGGATTGTTGTTGTTTTGGACTTGTTTTGTTCATAATATAATAATCTATTGCTCTAAATTTGTGTGGAGTCTTTGTGTGGTGTATTCATTGTGTTACTGTGTGTATGTGTGTGTGCTGCACAAATACTTTACAGATTACCTCTTTAGATAAGCCGGAATACTCTGTGCCAAGCTGCCAGAGGGTGAGCACAGGCTATCTTTTAGTGTGTGTCTAGCTTACCCTTACTAGAGTGGTGGTTTCTGCCTGGCCTGGGTGCATACCTCAGCCAATCAGGAATTCCAGTTATAACATCTTGGTTTTTGGGATGAAACCTCAGAGCAGGACACATTTGAATTTCACACCCAGGAAAGGTCCATCACCAGTCAGATACTTTTGGAGCCTTCATCTGGTTAAGTTGTCTTAGTTTGCACTTAGTCACTTTCTTGGAGATAAGATTCCTGCAACGAGGCAAGGCTGCAGGCTGTAGCCGAAAAGGACTCCAGGAGGCCAGATACTGTCTCCGCAAAATCCCTCTGCAGAGGATTTGCTGTCGAAAAAAATCTTTGCGCATGAGAAACCTGAGCCTTCAACCCAGCGGAACGCACTCTGGTAAGATCGACTTAGCAAGTTCTTCTCGAGATCTTGACATTGGAAACATTTCTCGGTGTCAGGTTTTCATGGGTGGTAGGAGACATCCATTCACACTCATTCAAGGTTTTCAGGACTTCAAGCACAGCACTTGGGAGTTAGAACTCACTTCAGCAGAAGCCACCTGCAGGGTCCAGGTCAGGTGGGAATTTTCAGGAAAGGACCCTTTTAGCTTGTTGTATCCCAGTAGCTTGAACATGAGGTCAGCCTTATGACCTTTGTAGTTTATGTCTTTGTCCTGGGTACAAGAGTTGGCAGGTCCACTCCTTCAGGGTACCTCTTAGGTGACAAAGTTCAGTCCTCTTCTGATCTTCCTCAGGTCCAGTAGTGTTCTTAGGAGGGTAGTGGGGATGACACTTCTATGAGTACCACAAGCTTGTTGGTGAAGGTAACTCGTTGCTAACCAAAGAGGTGAAAGTTCCTAGGGGTCACAGCACTCACTTTTGCAGCATTTCCTGTGTTCACTACTTCAAGCAGTCCCACAATGCCCCTCTCTGCAAAACCCTTCTCTCTTGATGCAGAGACTGTGTGTCCACCCCAGAGGAGTGACCAGGGAAATTAGCCACCTCTCCTCTGTAGTCACTTCAGACCAGTTCTGGGGAAAGCTCCCTCCCCACTGGTATTGGTGCCTGCCTGACTAATGAGACATAGGAAGGAGCCTATCCAGTGTCATCTGGCACGCTTTAAAGAGGATGCCAAAACCTTCCTAATGGGCAAATTTCTCTCCCAATTTTTGCCTTGAAATCACCTCAGTGACCTAGTCTTCCGTTTACTGCTTCTCATTGGTCTATCCAGATGCTATCCACACGGCACCTCCCGGTATCCCACCTTGGGATCTGGGACCTCCTGTTTCTCGTAAATGGTTTTACTTGTGTTTATCCCAAATGTATCCACCCCCTCTAAGTCTATTGTATTCAAGATTTGAATTCAACTTGTGAATCCTGTAATGCGCTCTGATACCCTAACAGGCCAAGTTTACTTGTGTTTGTCCCAGATGTATCCACCCCATCCCTGCTAATTCTCTTGTATACAACTTGTGAATCCTATAAAGCACTCTGATACCCGAAGGTTTGCGCTCTATAAAACACAAATAAATAAATTAAAAAGAAGCAATCTAACATCTGCCTGTGACGGGGAGGCCCGATTTCAGTAAATTAAGTTTCCTATTCAAAGTTTGGCAGAGGGAATAATTTCTGTTGGCCTGGTAGAGAAATTAACATCCGTCAGGCCAGGACTAATCCACCTACCAAATTTAGAAATAACCACCATGCTAGCAGTAATTTCTAAAGCCTTGGCAGTAACTTCTGTCACAATCGTTGCGAGGAAGTATCCTTACGGCCAAAGTTTAAATTAGCCCTTGAGTTCCTAGGCACTGCACAAATGCTAATTCTGCCAGACGAACAGAAACATCACTTCACACTCAGGCTTTTGTCTCTGCTCTGGAAGCAGTTTTCACAGCTCATTCAGGGCTTGAACACTGAGGGTGCTGCAGCTGGAGCCTAATGCAAATTAGGCTTTAGTAGCTTTATGTAGGGAAAAGATCACTTTCAACTTTCTAATAGTACATTTTCCTTAATATTTCTTAACGATACAACTTTGTTAATGAATTGGCCATTATTAAATATTTCAAAGAGTCCGAGCATGACATTTCTAGGTGCTTCCTAGCCAAAGTTAGCATTATTAATTATAATAGTGTATTCCAGTGTTTCCCCATGGAACAGCCAGCCTTACTACAGTGAAAAAATGTTTTAGGTGCTTGTCATTAGAAGTACATGTTTAATATGAAATTTCAACATGTCCTACTTTTAAATACCATGCACCCTGCCTTACACGCTATAAGAACTTATTATTATTTTAAAAGAATGTTTAGAACTGTCATAAGAGTTTATCCTGACAGGTTCAATTGCAGTTTATAAACTTGCTGTAGTGAGGCTATAGTGGTAGGCCTGGTGCCATGTTTGCATCGCCACTGTGGTGGATACCACAATAGGTGCTGCAATCCACAAGTGGCATTTAATATAGAGTCCCTAGGTACACATTTTACCATAATCTAGGGGCTTATAAGTAAATAACATATGCCCGTTGTGGTTCCGCCAATTCAACCATGGGGAAAACCATGGGGAAAAATGGGAGTTGAACCATTTTACTGCTTATTAGCAGGGTTAAAGTGCCCAGAGTTCTGCAGCCAGCAAAAACAGATCGGACAAAAATCTGGGGGTACACCACGCAAAAGATGTCCATTTTCTGTGTTTATGGTGTATGCTGAGTGCACTGCACATGTGACTTATATTAGTGGTCTTCCTTATTTTTTTCATAGTGTGACCCTTTTTTTCATAGTGTGTCTCTTACAACAGAAGCACAAACTACATTCCACATTTTTTTATTTTTAATGCCAGGGAGAGCAAGTGAATTCATAAAAGTTACAGGATGTTGAGATCAAGTGAGGATTCAAACCTGTTTGCCTTTGTTACAAAACCAGCAGCTCTAGCCACTAGGCCACATCTCCTCCAGAACTATAACTCAGTTTTAACTGAGAGTGGCCCTCTAGACTGTGGAAATATTTTCCACAGTCCAAAAATCACAGTTTCCAAGATGGTGGGAAAACATTTTTAAAGGCCCTTCTCCAGCCAATCACATGTGTCAACAAATTTAAAATGTGATTGATAGGAGCACTGAATCAATTGAATTGTGACTTTAGATGTTATCAGCCCATCTGGCACCATTTTAAAACTCATATATATCAAAAATTGCTGGACTGATTTACACAAACCCTAGAACCAAAACATGCACACTTTTGAGTCAAGTTCAACTTTCATGCTATGTGTGGTGTACAACTCTTCAGTGCTTTTGGGTGTAGGCTTGAGCAAAATTTCCTAGGGGATTTGAAATGAGAACACACTTCTTTTTTCACCATCTCCTCTTTAACATGTCTGACCTTAGCAGGCTATGTCAAGAGCCTGCCAAATTTGGTGCAGATCCATCCATGGGGTCAAACGTTATAGCCAAACCAAAAAAGGCCCTTTCAAAGGAAAGTACATCTGAACCATAACTATGCTGTGTAGTCTGCCACAGGAACCACTGATACCCGTAAGGAGATGCGGCTTCACAAATGTTACTTCTATTTTTGCAAGTCCAGAGACATACTGAAGGTGATGGTACGATCGAAAAGAAGGGGAAGAGCTCTAAGCCTGATTCATGACATTGGTTAAGGGAAGACCAGGGATGTTGGTGCTAAAATATTTCATTTTTTTACTGCAACATAATAAACACAGTATTTGTCAGAAAATAGAAACAGGTGCACTAAATAATTTATGCAATGAAGCCCACTGACCAACTATCGCGTAGTCAGGAGGAAACAAGTTACTTACCTGTACACTGTGGTTCTCAAGTATTTATTTATTTTGAAGGTTTTATATAGCGCTAGCTCCACCCGGGGGTATCAGAGCGCTTTACATTTGCATGCTAATAAAAAGGGAATGCACAACAGTTGTTATGAGAGAAGCAATTATACAAGGTGGCCTTACAGAGTATAACGAGAAATATAGAGTACGTAAAGAGAAAGGGAACGAGAGGATGGTCAACCAACCAGTAAAATAAATATGTTGTTACAGACTATTATACAGTACACCAGGGGAGGGCTCAGAGGCCATAATAGTGTGGGGGGAATTGGGTAAGTGAGAGTGGTGGGATGGGAAATGATGGGATGGGCGGGGAGACAGGTGGGGAGGGGTCAGGATGGGGGTGTGTAGGAGAGAAAGGGAGTTGGTGGTGCATTAATGAAGGAGTGAGAGTGTAGCCAGTACGGACAGCGAGGGATTAGGCCCCCCAATGTTTAGTGAGCAGATTTATTTTAAGGTCTCTTTTGAAACTGACATACAAAGGGTTACATCAAAGATCTTTAGGGGGGGCATTGCAGATGTTGGGGGCCTTGTCAGAGAAGGGGCGGGATTGGGAGGCTTCAAGCTTCAAACTTCAAGTCTTCCTTCCAAATTTAATTCACAATTGAAATAGATCGAATTGATACCCTTGTGGAATCTTTAAAATTGTAAAGGAATCATTCCGTCTGTTTTACCATCAAGGGTAAGTTAAAACACTTAAAGACCCGTTCTTAGAGCTCATAAAAACATCCTATATTCACTAGAGGAGAGTTAGCTGGTGATGGTGTAGGCAAAGCAGACTAAGAACCTGCTGGATTCTGAGGAATTTACCCTTCCTCCGATTGTTCCGCCCCATCACTATCAATATAGTCATCTCTTATACTAATTGGTGGTAAAATACCGCTTTATTTTTGTGTTTGTAGGCCCAAAGGGCTTTTAGGAAGAGCCACCCCAGCCACGCCAGCAGGAGAGCCACCTGGTTCACCGACGAGCTCCTGACCTCCAAACGCGCCTGCCGTAAGCTGAAGAAGAAATGGCTCCACAAACAAACGCCAGAAAACCACGCAGCCCACAAGGACGCCACCCGCAGACATCACCACCTCATCAGACTAGCCAAGAGATCCTCCTTCAAAGACCGCCTGGATAACAACGCACACCACAGTAAAGAGCTCTTCCGCATCGTGAAAGAACTCTCCAATCCCGACGCCAGCGCCAACGACATCCCGCCCTCACAAGAACTGTGTGACTCACTGGCCATCTTCTTCCACCGCAAGATCGCTGACATCCACGACAGCTTCAACTCCATGACCGCACCAACGATGCATGACTATCACCACCCCCGCGATCACCAACAGCACCAACCACCTGACCTCCTGGACCTACACCAACGACGACGAGACACACAAGATCATGAACTCCATCCACTCAGGATCTCCGTCAGACCGATGCCCACACCACGTATTCAACAAGCAGGCGCGGCCATCGCACCCCAACTACGGAAGGTCATCAACATCTCCTTCGAAAAAGCAACATTTCCGGAAAACTGGAAGCACGCCGAAATCAACGCCCTCCTCAAAAAGCCCAAGGCAGACCCCAAGGACCTCAAGAACTTTGGACCCATCTCCCTGCTCCCGTTCCTGGCAAAGGTCATCGAGAAAATCGTCAACATTCACCTGACCCGCCACCTCGAAGACAACAACATCCTGGACCCGTCCCAATCCGGATTCAGACGAAACTACAGCACCGAGACAGCCTTCATCGCCACCACAGACGACATCAGACGCCAACTGGACAACGGCGAAACATCAGCCCTCATGCTCCTGGACCTGTCAGCCGCATTCGACATGGTCTGCCACTGCACCCTAAAGACCGGCCTCCAAGAAGCCGGAATCCAAGAGAAGGCCCTTGATTGGACCACATCCTTCCTCTCCGGCAGAACCCAGAGCGTACGCCTCCCACCTTTCTGGTCAGAAGCCACCGACATCATCTGCGGCCTCCCCCAGGGCTCATTCCTCAGCCCGACACTATTCAACATCTACATGGCCCCCCTCGCACAAGTGGCCCGCCACCACAACCTCAACATCATCTCCTACGCCGACGACACCCAGCTCATCCTCTCCCTCACCAAGGACCCCCACACCGCCAAAACCAACATCCACGAGGACATGAAGGCCATCGCCGACTGGATGAGGAGCAGCTGTCTGAAACTGAACTCGGACAAGACGGAGGTCCCCATCCTCTGACCCAACCCCTCAGCCTGGGATGACTCCTGGTGGCTGTCACGCTCCCCCTCAAGGAAACACACGGAGCCAGGAAGGTGATCTAACACGTCTTTATTCTTTCGTGTTCACCTTCTTACTAACCTAACTTCCTCCCTCTCTCTTCCTCCCCACGCCCCTTCCTGTCCTGCCTGTCCTGTCGCAGACAGGGGTCAGGCAGTCATGTTATGACATCTCCCCCGTTTGTATAAAGTCTTACTGAGTCTTAGATCACTTCAATGAGGCGCTCTGGCCGTCAGGTCTGCCGTCTGGGTCGATCAGCTCGTTCTGGTGTTCTGATCCGGGAATGCGTGGAGTGATCTCGTGTTGTCGGGCTGGGTTGACTGTGATCACTGCTCCTGTCCTGGCTTTCCGAGTCAGTGGAAGATTCCCAGTGTCGACTGTCGTGTCTTCCTTGAGGGTTGCACTTCTTAAAGTGTGAGATGTTTCGGGTGATTCGCTTGTGATCGCCTTGTGCTGTGATCATAGTTCTTTTCCGGCGACTGACTTTCAAGGGATGTGTGAGGTAGCGACTGTCCGCCTTCGTTCTTCGGTCACGCCGGACCATCACCCAGTCTCCTTCTCGAATGTCTGTGGGTTTCGCGTGCCTGCGTTGGTCGGCATATGTCTTCATTTTCAGTTTCTTTTCATGGTCAATGTTGACCAGTGTTTCATGATTAACGTTTGGAGCTCGGGCTTGGGTCGTGCCGTCCAGAGCAGGTAGTCGGGTACGCGGGACTCTTCCCAGCATCAGAGTGGCTAGACATTGATTGGTAGTGTTGTGAGGCGTGGTACGATAGGCCCTTAGTACCTCATTTAATGCCTGTTGGATGTATCGGTGAGCTAATTCCGCTTGCTGCACTGCTTTCTTCAGGGTCCCCATGAATCGCTCCACCATGCCGTTGGCTTGGGGCCATAATGGTGTGATCTTTTGGTGTTTGAAATCAAGGTGTTTGGCGAAGTCTGCAAATTCATGGCCATTGAATGGGGGTCCGTTGTCTGACTTGACTCACAGCGGGATGCCCCATGCTGCGAATGTCTCATCGAGTATTGGAATTACTGCAGTTGCCTTGGTGGATGATATTATGTGTGCAAATGGGAAGCGAGAGTATTCATCCATGATGACGATGATGTATTGGCTTGACTTCAGAGGTCCAAAGAAGTCAATGGCAACTTGTTGCCACACACCTTCAGGTAATTCCGACATTTGTAGTGGAGACGGTGGTTCGTCACGACTTACAGCTGGCACGAGATACAGTCTTTGAGGGTGGTTTCTACCATCTGATCTAGTGTTGGAAACCAGACGCGCTCTCGTAGAGCTTTCTTGGTGGCACTTATCCCTCGGTGGCCTTCATGGGCGAGGTTAATCACTCCTTGTCTCAGTCTTTGAGGAATGACAATCCTCCCCCCTCTTAAGATGAGGCCGTCCTTGCTGATGGATAGCTCGTCATGAATGTGCTTGAATGCCATGATCTCCGGAGACTTCAGGCTTGGATCGTCTTTCACGTGTCGCCAGGAGTTGCTGCGAATGCGTTCTGTGACGTCCTGGATGACCGGATCATGGGTAGATGCTTCTTGAATAGCTTCCAGAGGAACAGTGGGAGGGCACGCCGCATCAATGACAAAATGTATGTAGTCCTCAGCCACGGAGTGCAACTCCTTGGTGGTAGCCTTAGGGTGTCGCGACATGTAGTCCGCAGGATTTTCTGACTTCCCGGGCTTGTGGATAATGGTGTAAATGTAGTCTTGGAGACGTAGGCCCCAGCGCTCAATACGCGGAGGCATCTTGGCCTTAGGGTTGCCAAAGATGGTGATAAGCACCTGGTGGTCAGTGATGATGGTTAAATGTTTGCCATAGACAAACAGATGGAAATGTTCGCAGGCCCAGACCACCGCCAGGCTCTCCTTCTCAGGCTGCGAGTACCGTGTCTCAGTATCGGTGAGGCTGCGACTGGCATATGCGATGATATGGTGCTGATCTGAGTCTTCTTGATATTGAGCCAAGATGGCGCTAAGGCCTACCGGGCTAGCGTCGACGGTGATTTCAGTACGTTTCCTAGTATCAAAATAGGACAGGTTGATGGCAGAACTGACAGCGTGCTTGATTTTGTGAAATGAGGGGCTACATGCTTCTGTCCATTCAAAAGGCTGACCTTGACGAGTGAGCTCTCGAAGGGGGTGGCTGATGGTAGCAAAGTCTTGAATGTAGCGAGCACAATAGCTTGCCATGCCAAGAAAGGAACGGAGATCACTCACATCTTGCGGCGTCGGTGTGTCTGCAAGGGCCGAGACCTTGTCGGGGTCGGGTTTCATGCCGTCTTTGGAGAAGATGTGGCCGTAGAATTTCAAAGTCGATCTATGGAACTCGCATTTGGCTGCGTTCAGAGTCAGATTAGCATTTAGTAGGGCATGACACACTCTGTCGAGGGCTGTGTCGTGTTCAGTTTGATCTTTTCCAAACACCAGCAGGTCATCGCTATAGTTGAATGCATTCGGGATTCCTTGGATTACTCGTCTGATGGCTTCTTGAAAGATTTCGGCTGCAGATGGTATGCCGAAATTTAGGCGCTTATACCGAAAGAGTCCTTGGTGAGTTGTGAACGTGGTAATGTAGCGGGATTTATCATGAAGCTCAAGCTGGTGATAACCCTTGTTGAGGTCGAGTTTTGAGAAAACTGTGGCTCAGTTGAGACGAGCAATCATCTCGCTGATGTGTGGTCCGGGGTGGCATTCTCTTTCAATTGCTACGTTGGGGGCGCGCATGTCAACGCACAGGCGGACCCTATTGTTTTGTCCCTTTTTTGGTACGACCACCACGGAGTCGGGCCAGATGTGCGCTCAATGATGTCGGTATTGAGCAGCTCTTGAAGTTCATCATCTACGGCTTGTTGCAGATGAAACTGTACTTTTCTGTGGTGTTGTGCCACTGGTGTCACGCGCTCGTCAATATGCAGCTTAACCTTGAAGTGGTTTAGCTTTCCTAGTCCCTTGAAGAGATTCGGGAATTTTGCGATGATATCCGGAGCATCTTCAGTCATGTATAGAAGTTCCACGAGTCGCAGTCTTTCAGCTGTCGGCAGGCTGAGTAGACAATCAGCCACGTCCGGGCCCTCCACAACATGGATGTAGGCTGGGATCTGTCGGTTTTTGTATGACAAAGTTGTACTGAAACGGCCTAGGCACGGTAGTAGCTTTCTGGACATCCACGTAAATATTCGCACTGCTGCTGGCTCAAATTTGGGACGTGGTTTCATACTTTGGTATTCTAGTGCACAGATGTAGTTTAGTGAGGCTCCTGAGTCTAAAACAAACTTCGCCGGGTGGCCCCCTATCCGAATGTCCAGCTTTGGATATTTCTTTAGACGATCTGGATCTGAGACCATACAGATGTACTCGTCACTGTCTTGTGACACAGGTGTGCGTGATGGAGATTCGCTGGAGGTTGATTTTCGCGATTGATATGAACTTAAGGACCGGACACTTGACCGGGAAGAGCTGGATGAATGTCTTTCGCGCCCCGTCACTGCACAGGCGTGATGCTGTTTGGAAGATCGGGGTTTTGATGATCTTCGTCCTGAGCGTTGGGTTTGGCAAACGGTTTCAAAGTGGTTTTCCCTGCCACAGCGGTGGCACCGTTGTCCGATGGCTGGGCACTGTCCTGAGTAAGGATAGTCCTGTCCACACCTGTAGCATGCAGGCGCTGCTTTGTTGTGTTTGGTGTATAGCGATTCACGCGATTCATAACGTGTAGTTGGCTTCCGAGAAGACGTGGAATGCATCGACTTGCTGGATCTGTGGCGATCAGTCTGATGTTTCTTTTCTTTGTGTACTTGCATTCTGAAGGCCTGTTCTTTCCTATCGGTCTTGTTGACCTCCATCTTCTTTGCGTGATCTTCAGCTTGGTCGTTTATGCGCGTCATCTCCTCGATCTCTTCAAGGGTGTAGTGTTTCTTCAACAGCCGTCGACGCAGTGACTCAGAGTGGCACCCTTCGATTATGCGGAGTCGTAGTGCATCTTCTGTGTTGAAGTTGTCGAAATCGCAGTGGCGGGCTAATCGTCTGATGCGCACAATGAAATCACACATTCGCTCATCCTTCTCTTGAGTGGCTAGGTTGAATGTGTAGCGTTCGTAGTCTAGGTTGTATTTGTGTAAAAATTTCCGATCAAGAGCTCCCTTCACGTCATCATATGGCGCGGAGGCTGCGTTGGGCAGCTCCTTAATGATCTGCGCGATATCCTTTCCCACCAAATTACGTAGGGCTATCAGCTTCTGTTTGGGATCTTGCACTTGTGACCCAGTCATGTAATCTTCAAAATCTTCGCACCAGCTTTTCCATTTAGGTCCCATGCTGCTACCTGATGTCAGTTCCAGGGGTTCTGGGGGTCTCAAATATGGCACTCCCATGGCTGTAGTATGTGGTAGGGCGGCCACTGGTGGGTTGCCTGGAGCTTGTGCTGCTGGCGCTCCTCCTGTCCCACTAGTTGAGCTGGTGACCGACATTTGCGCTTATCCGGTGTGTTCTCTGGTGAATTTGAGTGAAAATGTGCACCTTTTGTTCAAATGCCTGACTTCAAAATGGCCGACTCAAAATTACTTAAGGGAGGTCTATGGGCGATGCCTGACCTTAAGATGGCTGCCGCTCGGGACACGTGGCTTCAGTTGGGATCTGTATTTTGCAGTTTCCACAATTTCTGCAGAGTGTCTGACAATGCTTAGAATGTCTGTCGGGTTAAATAGGCTATTTCTTGTTTCTCGGGACTCACCCCATCACTTTCGGTCGTTGCAGTCGACCACCGGGTGTTCTTCGATTTTCGCGCCGTTTTGCTTTTCTTCCACCGCACTTGGCAGTTTCCCGCTGGGCGTATCTCTCTTCAGGCGGGTGGCGTGTAAATTGCCGGATGCAGTGGGGCAGCAGACGGGGGCCGAGCGCTTACTTTTTCTTCGCGCTCCCGCGCTCCGTCCCGGCATGGGCTGCAGGCTCTCCGTTTCCGGCTGCTCACGGGAGGCAGGGGTTTCGAGCGGTGTGGGGGAAAGATTTACATCCCACACTCGTCGCCAGTGTCACGCTCCCCCTCAAGGAAACACACGAAGCCAGGAAGGTGATCTAACACGTCTTTATTCTTTCGTGTTCACCTTCTTACTAACCTAACTTCCTCCCTCTCTCTTCCTCCCCACGCCCCTTCCTGTCCTGCCTGTCCTGTCGCAGACAGGGGTCAGGCAGTCACGTTATGACAGTAGCCGACGCTCTAGGGACAGCACCAACACCAACCGACCACGCAACCTAGGAGAAGTGTGGCTCACTAGTTAGAGGAGGCAGACCTGGAAGCAGAGGTCAGCCCGGGACCAGGGTTCAATTCCTGGCTTGCCGGGGTCTTGAGTCCTAAAATGTCCATGGACTCGACAATTCTCGCTCCGGTGCCTACTCGATTCACGGGTTCACACTCTGCGACTCTGGGCAATAGCTTGCTTAATCTCCACCACGGCCCCTCGCGGCGGGATGCCTGGCTTTCACCTTGCGGATACCCTGCCGGGGTTATCTCACAGGGGAATACCAGGACGGGTTCCCTAAGCAAGCGCTTAGAAACCGCTTGGTGATTTGCGCTATATAAATTCCTGTACATTTACATTTACATTTACATTCATCCTCGACTCCTCCCTCTCCATGTCCAGGCAAGTCAACGCCGTCTCCTCCTCCTGCTACAACACCCTACGCTTGCTCCGCTGGATCTACAAATGGATCCCGACCGAAACAAGAAGAACAGTGACACAGGCCCTCATCAGCAGCAGACTGGACTATAGCAACGCACTATACGCATGAATCCCAGCCAAACACCAACGGCGAGTACAACGCATCCAAAACGCCTCCGCCCGACTGATCGTCAACGCCCCCCGCCGCAGCCACATCACCCCCCTCCTGAGAGACCTGCACTGGCTCCCCATCGACAAGAGGATTACCTTCACGCTCCTCACCCACGCACACAAAGCACTCCACAACGCCGGACCAGCCTACCTGAACAGCAGACTCAGCTTCTACACCCCCACCCGCCAGCTCCGCTCCACCAGCCTCACCCTCGCAGATGTCCCCCGCATCTAACGCACGACCGCCGGCGGCAGATCCTTCTCTTACCTCACCGCCAAAACCTGAAACACCCTACCAACCCACCTACGTCAGACCTACTCACCTTCAGAAGACTCCTCAAGACCTGGCTCTTCGAGCAGTAGCGGCACCCACTCCCCCCCAGTGCTAAACATGCTCCTACGCTAAAACTCAGTGCGAACGATGCAAAGCGCCTATTTCTGCCCATAATTGAAACTCCGTTAACACAGTCATTTAACTACCCAGACATCCGCGGAGTGAAACGCCACGAGTTTCGCTCACCACTAGTCTTATTGCTGCACGTTCCCCTCGGAGCCAGCACCCGGCACCGCCTGAACTTGGCTTCTGAAATCAGAAATATAGTTTTATTCACTTGCCATCAGACATCCCGGCTAAGTCCTTCCAGCAGCTCTAGGGCTCACTTTGAATGGAATGTGCTTCCAGTTGACATGCGGGGCAGTTCACCCCAAGTTCGACCAGACAGAACCCTGTGCTGAACTTCTATTCCTCCTCTACTGATGAGCGACTAGCAGTACAGAGAACTTGTCTCTTCCAAACCATGCCCCCTTTGTTTATCGGCCTTGCAGTGGCACAATGTGTGCAGCCACAGCTGGCATTAATCGTGGGTGGGGAAGGCGGGGATCACGCAGGGCAGTGGGTGCGGGGTTCAATCATAAAGAAAAAACATACCAGTCCACCGACCAGGTCCAGCGTTTTCCCAGCACCAGTCCTACTCGGCGCCTGCACCTGCTCTCCTGCCTCTGGCAGGAACAGGAAGCAGACAGCCTCCCTCCCCTCCACTGGCGTAACGAAAAGTGAGGGGGCCTCCCTGCACGGTACTTAGAGGGGCCTGCTCCGGGCTCAATCAGGAACTTTCCGGCCACAGTGCAGTGCCAAGGGGGCCCCTTGGAGCTAGAGGCCCCAACACACGGGGGCTGCGTGGGCCTGTGTTACGCCCCTGCTCCCCTCTCCTAAGCAGATCACAACGCTGCAGTGGCAGCATTGTGATTGGTGGGAATGCCACCCAGTCAGGGGTTTACAGGGAGGTCATTTTCTCCATGTAGTTTTTATTGCATCCTGCATGGAGAAAGGGAAAATGCGCATGACTGGTCCAACCAGTCATTGTGCCCTCAGGAGTGCGCACACCACTCCACTGCTTACAGAGCAGCCCCGCCCATCCGCCCGCCCGCAACCAAACCCTTCTGTTCTGCTTTCTTGCAGTGCGAGAAGCAGAAACATAATTTGGTAGTTATTACCATTTTATGTTTCTGCTTCTCGCACGCGAAAAAGCAGTGGGGCAACGCTCAGCCACCCTAGTGGAGGAGCCGCCCCTGAATGTGTGTTTTATTTGAATTATTTGTGATGCTATAATCTCTCACATTTTAAATCATTAGGATAACATACTTCACTGTTATTTGTAAAGTGAAACAGTCTCGGGCACGGCAATGAGACCCACCTCTAAATGGCATGCTTGTAAAATGGCTTTAAGGTGCACCACTCAGAATGAGAAGCTGAATGCACTTGGCAAAGAGGACTGCAAATGTGTGTGTCCACTCACTTTGGCATTGTTTTTTGTGTTTTTGTGCAATGTGAAAACACGTGCAGTTCTGTGAAATAGCATATCTGCTGGTTATGTCAATTGTGTGAGAGTCAACATGGATCCATTGTGTCCATGGTATCTGGAAATGTAACAGAATAAAGTGACTATTTTTGTGTTTGTGTGTGTATGGGTGGGTGTCGGTATACTTTATAAATATATGTATGGATACGTCTGTTAGTGTATAAATATGTGTACTTATTGCTATTGTGTTTATGTTTTAGTATCTGTAAAAATGTCTATGTGCATGCCTTGTACATACACTTGTTATGAGTCTATGTGGGACTGCATTTGTAAACATCCTGTGGTCATTATTAAAAACAGATAATTCTTTGTACTGAGTGTACAATACAGCTCAAGATTTCATACTTAGCACATAAGGAGGCATCAGTATGTCACTATCTCTATCCATCTCTCGGTCTCCAGTGGGGGTCTCAATGGAGGCTTTTATCCCCTGGGAATGAATGATTGCCAAGTGTGGTATGCTCTGGATAAGTTGATCAACATATATAAGCACAGTCTAAATGGGCTTTTATACGTACTGATCAATCAGCGCATATAATTCAATGGGCCTCAAAAAAAAAATCTGCTATCATTATCCGACCTTCAAAAACTATTTTAAACTTACACCTGATGACAGCAATGATTGAAGTAAGAAATGTTTTATACATTATATAGGTTGGTAGTGTTCAAGTATATGGTTTTTTTTTTACCTCTGTAAGGTAAAGTGATGCAGCCTTGATGTAATTAAATAAAAATGACTTTTTGTTATTTATTTCCATCAACTGTAATAATAATACACAGGTGGGTCCTTCCCTCACCCCTAAAACTTCAACAGTTGTTGTGTTCCCCTGTGGACTAAAGCATCCCATCCCAATGGCAAGCGGGGGCATTTGATTCTTTTGGGTGTGGTTTTTACATATGGAGCAGGAGAGTGTGGCTAACTCCCAATATCGTCCAACATGCAATGATGAACAGCTGAACTTTTTGAGCTTGAGTAGGCTGTCATCTGGAAAAACCTACCAGACCCAGACACGCATGAAAACTAGACCCCAGTGCTCATCCCTCAGCCCAACCCTGTTTAATGTATACATGGCCCCCCTCGCACAAGTGGCCCACCAGCACGACCTGAACATCATCTCCTACGCCGACGACACCCAGCTCATCCTCTCCCTCACCAAGGACCCACACACCGCCAAAACAAACCTCCACGAGGGAATGTAGGCCGTCGCCGAGTGGATGAGAAGCAGCCGTCTGAAACTGAACTCGGACAAGACGGAGGTCCTCATCCTAGGCCCCACCCCCTCTGCGTGGGACGACTCCTGGTGGCCGTCCACACTGGGAACAGCTCCAACACCCACGGACCACGCACGCAACCAGGATTCACCCTCGACTCCTCCCTCTCAATGTCAAAGCAGGTCAACGCCATCTCCTCCTCCTGCTACAACACCCTCCGCATGCTTCGCAGGATCTACAAGTGGATCCCGACCGAAACAAGAAGAACAGTGACCCAAGCCCTCGTCGGCAGCAGGCTGGACTACGGCAACGCACTCTATGCAGGAATCCCGGCCAAACGCCGTTGACGACTACAAGGCATCCAAAACGTCTCTGCCCGACTGATCCTCTACGTCCCCCGCCGCACCCACATCACCTCCCACCTACGAGACTTGCACTGGCTCCCTGTCAGCAAGAAGATCACCTTCAAGCTCCTCACCCACACACACAAAGCACTCCACAACACCGGACCAGAATACTTGAACAACAGACTCAACTTTTACACCCCCGCCCGCCAGCTCCGCTGCACCAGCCTTGCCCTTGCCGCCGTCCCGCGCATCCAACGAACAACCTCCGGCGGCAGTTCCTTCTCCTTCCTCGCCGCCAAGACCTGGAACACCCTCCCCACCCATCTGCCACAGACCCAAGACGTGCTCACCTTCAGAAGGCTCCTCAAGACCTGGCTCTTCGAGTAGCAGCACCCCTTTACAAGTTCACTGATTGATTGACTGATTGATTGATTGATTGAGACAACCCTTTAGTGTATGCACCTTTACCTAACAAAGTGCAACTTACTATAAGAAACAACACATATAAAACAAAAAACTAACAACAACTATAATCCACAAAACAAATCATTGATTTGGAGCAGGCAATGATTTTGACAATATTTAAAATCTGCTCACGGTACAATTTAGGGGTGCAGCTCTCACTTTAACTGGAACTTATGAAGGCACCTACAAAATCCATTCTGAGCTCAGAATATGCAACTAACATAGAATGTCCATACAAAATAAAATAGCTTCATCATAGGTCCATGTAAGAGTTGTCACTAATCATTATAACATGTTAATTGTATCTACCCATTACAAAGTGCATGAAACAAAAATAGCACCAAAAATCGATCATTTTGAAGATATTTGGATTGGTCATCTGCACTTATAAGACCACAGATGCCATCCAAGTAACACATTTCATGGAAGAATATCTATGACAACACCATGGCCCATGAAGCAAAGACAAATAACGAAGAGGAAGTATGGCACAATTTCTTCCAATGAACACTGGGATGAACCACTGTACTAATTTCGAGAAATATTTTAAAAAGAACAAACTAGGAATTAACCATGGAACAATTCCTAACCCAACTCAAACCAAAAGTCTCCAAGCACTCTAAGCGAATGCATGAACGTCTCCCGTTCAAAGAAATACATTTTATTGACAACCCAGGCCTACTATATATAACCTCAATTGCAAAAACCCTACTTTAAAGAACATACACTAAATAACAATACCATTTAACTTCCCTACAACACAAACACTCATACTTTATGAATACTTATTTCTAAATCTTTTTAAAGTAAATTTAAAACACCAATCTGAATGAACAAAATCAAAAGACAAAAATTCAGATTGATAATTAAGCCGTTTACTGCTGGGCCAACGCTGAGCACTTTTTATGCTATTTGGGCTACTTTGCCCTTACGCCTCTATAACTTATTTTACACATAAGGTATCCACGCTAAATGTCTGTGCTTTTTCCCAACCTCATGGGAATTCTAAGGGTACCCAATATTTGTCGATTCACCTGGAGGGACCAAGATAATAGTAAAGAAATATCTAACTTTTGTTATTTTGTAAAAAATGGGAAGAAAGAGCTTTTCCCTAAAAATTGCATCAACAAAAGGTTTGCTTGCTAAAATCATCATCATTCTAGTTTCGGAAACAAGGAGAGCTGCACAGTTTTGGCATTTTTCAACATGGTAGACCATTTTTAGGTTTTGCCTGCAAGTGCGCACGTAGTGCGCATGCGCTAAAAAACCTATTGAGTTGTATATGTGATAGATGACCCGCCTCTGTCTCTCATTGGCTAGCTCCATAAATGGAGGCTAGCCATTGGGAGACAGAGGCTGTCAATCGCGCTTTCTCAGGGAAAACGCGATTCGGGGGTGTTTCTCAGGCTTTTTTAAGCCCCGCCCCTTTGTCCCGGGCCGCGCTGTGATTGGCTGCAGGCCAGGGACACCCCCGTGACGTCAGCCAATCACAGCACGGCCCGGGACCTGACTTGTTTTTCTTGTTTTTTCTGTGTGCATGCCAACGTGCAAAATCTTTTACTCCTAAATTGGGAAGAGTGTTTCAAATGCACAGCGACCATTTGCAATTAAATATGTCTAACGCAAGTGGCTGTTTAAGCCAATTCAACGCTGGCCTTCAGTGTGACTAACTTTCATTCACAAATCCCAGGCTGTCAGTCCAAGATGGCGCCTGCGCGCTCTCGGCCTCTCTGGTCCCACCCTCCGCCCCCGCCCAGCACTGCGAGGCGCCGGGGCTGACTTCGTGGCCGGGGCGGGGATCAGCGCTGCCTTTCGGAAGCAAGAAGCTGAGGGCGAGAAACAAAGTTTTGCGGTCTCGTTTAACCCCCACCCGTCTCGAGCGCATCGCAGGCGGCGGCTTCTTCAATGCTGGCCCTAGCGGGGATGACGAACAGGTAAGAGAGACTCTTTGGCGCTGCTGACGTGAGCTCCGGCATCTCGGGGCATCCTCTGTGCGGCTCTATGCGCCCCTCTGTGGGGCTCTATGCGCCCCGTGCTCTGTCTGCGAGCAGTAGGATACAACCACTGCTGGCACCCCTCATGTACTTTTATTGTTAGGGGGCCATGCAGAATTAGCGCTCTGACACCTTCGGGTAAAGTCCACGCTATATAAAAAACATATAAAATAAAATAAAATAAATAATAAAACATAAATACAAAAATAAAAAATGTAGTGTGTGTATTTAGTTTGTTCCCCTCTAACAGACCTGCCATGCTTCCTACTCACATTTAAGTATTCAGTCTTGTGTTTAAACTTGCCTGCACATTTACAATGTTCCAGAATTGAATTTGTTCGGTGATATTTTTTAGTCACCCAGCACCCCCTGTGCTTTCACTGGCCACTGCGCGCGTTAGCTATTCATAAATCTCTGACTTCCTTTCCATCCTCGTCGGGACTGTAATGCTTTTGTTCTGTTGTCGGGCCCCTGTTGCCAGTTGTGTGCAGTTGAACTTTCCTTCAGTTGCTGTGCGTGCTTGCGTGATGCAGGGAATGTGCTGCCTGGGGATACAGGAAATGAGGCCAGAGGTTGCAAGGCATGGGAGTTCAGCTCCGCCCTCGAGGCACTGCGGACAGTGCACGGCGGTGATTGTTTTAGCATGTGTTGTGTACATTAGGCTGCAGCAGGCATAGCGCCGCAGTCAGCTGGTGGGGAGAGTCGAGGAGCTGTGTTTTCTCTGCACACATTCAGGCACACAAGCAGTTCAATGGTGTCGGCTCCAGGAATGTCTTAACTTTCAAATCTTGCATGGGGTGTGAGATTTGGGAGTTCCGGACAAAAAGTTCGTGTTTTACACGAAACATTATTATTCACAAATGTAAGTCTCGATGAATGTCATTGCTCCATTGGCCCTGCCCACTGACTGAGAATGTGCTGAAGGTGGGAGACTTTTGTTTAGACTGCGGCCTCGCCTCCCATGCCAGCTCCCGCTATCAGCTGCACCATATGTGTGTAGTGCTTTCCAATGCACTTTTTACGTTTTTGGCTAAAGCATGTGCTCTTCATTTGATGACCGCTCACTCGTAGTTAATCTTCATATGATGAGACCACGTCTGTAGTTCCTTTACATGCGATGGGTGCTGTTCTCTTCATATGATGACCGCATGCTAATAGTAATCTCCATATCATAAGAGCATGCCTATAGTTGATATTCATGTGGTGATAGCCTGTCAGTAACAGATCTGTGTGTAATGACGGCGTTCAGTAGTTCCTGCAGCTCTTCTCCATGCAGTGGCAGGCTGTGCTCTCGGCACGTGCACAGCTCCTCTTCATGCGATGACCCCATGCCGCCCTTGTTCCATGCGATGATACGTTACCGTCGTAGCTCACTGTGAGAGGACTGCATGTTTCATGTTCCTCTATGGGTGATGAAAGCCGTGGGTGTCTCACTTTCTGTGCTCCCTCACGTTAGGGGTTTATATTCGAACGGTGCAGTCTTTGAGACTTATTGCCTGGTCTTTAGGGAGCTTCAGTCAGAGGTGGGCAGTGCTTTATTATGGAAAAGAATACGTCCTAGCGCCTACATGTTTCTAAGAATGTTGCTGGCGTTGTTGCAGAATGACGGGGTTGCCAAATGCCAAGGCCGTCTAGTCTGTATGTCACACCATGTCTGTTTATCCACCAGTATAGCTTTCCTGCACCTAGGTTGGACACACCTGGGTTCCTTTTCATCTGTGTGTTCTCCCTTTGCCACTGTTGTCGGTCTTGCTCTCCCTCTTTCTTTCCGCCGTTGGGTCAAAGACTAATGGCTATCAATGAGTTCCGTCCCCAAAGAAGAGTGCCGGTGGGCCCCGCCTGCACCCACCGGATAACATGAAGCCCTGGGGATGGGGTGGTTGTGTGGGCTGGAACAGTCTGTGTTGAGGCCTCTGGCACGATTGTGTGGAGCCCCCACTACCCCGTTGTAGCATTTTGCGTTAGCGGGGCCGTCCCTCGAACAGATCACCTGAGTTTCTTATTTACTTTCATTTTCATGTCAAGGGCCGCCCGCCCAGCAGTCTCAACTCTGGCTGCACACTAGATACCTTGTGCCCCCCTCACCTCAAAGTAACCAGCATTTGGCAGAGACCGCCCCTGCATAAAAACACACGGTACATTTACAGACATCAAGCCAGTGTCTTTTCCACTTTAGAGAAGTGTGCACAGCATGTACAGTGCTGAGTCTTGTATAAGTTTACTAAAAACAATAGAGTTGCCAACCTTCACTTCTGTTCTTTCATATGATAGGTCTGAGAGCGGAAATGTATATGGTGTGGGGGGGCTCTGTGTGGGTGTGTGGGGGGGGCTCTGTGTGGGTGTGTGTGGAGAGGGCTCTGTGTGGGGGGGCTCTGTGTGGGTGTGTGGGGAGGGCTCTGTGTGGGTGTGTGGGGAGGGCTCTGTGTTGGGGGGCTCTGTGTGGGTGTGTGTGGGGGGGCTGTGTGTGTGTGGGGGGGCTCTGTGTGGGGGGCTCTCGGTGTGTGGCATTTGCGAGAGATTAAGCTATTGGCATTGTAAATGACAATGCCATTTATTTATCTGTTTTCAAAATCAACTCATAAATAAAAAGGTTGCCATTTACAATGCCAATAGCTCTAACTTTTGCAAAGGCGAAACCGTTGCATTGTAAATGCTTGTTTTAATTGTTGTGCTTTCAATCTACTTCCAGTTTGTGGGGGAAACAGGTATGAAACCCATGAGTTATGCTGTAAAATTATATATTTGTGAATAATAAAATTCAACAAGAGGTCATTTGTATAGATCCTTCAAGGGTTTGCCAAATGAGACTAACTGTTGAAATAAAACATGTTTGGGAAAAATTTAGACAAAAAAACAGCCATTTGTGATAACGTTTTCATCTGTGACCTCTCAATTAGATGGTCATTTACCAAAGCAATATACCTTTCCGTCCAGTAGGGCATTCTGGTTGTGGGTATATATTGAGGGTGTAGATTCTCCAAGAACCTGAGGTACCAAGATCCAACAACGGAGCTGCACCTTGCAATATTGTTTTGTTGTGTACTGAGTATGCAGCAAATCATATGGTAAAATATAAAGAGTGAAAATGGGTTTGAAGGAAACCCATGCATTTTTAAAATGCACTCCAGATACTGAGTGTAGGAGCAGTGGTTATTTGTGCATCTCTGGATTTGTGGTTACCAATCTTAGCATGTGATTCTGAGGCTATTTTGCCAAATGTCTTCTTCCTTGCACCCTGGCTTACATTTGGAAGACACAGATACAGAGGGATCTAATTGGTAATACCAAAAGTTTACAATTCTCTGTTTCAATATTTCTCCTGATAAAAATGTGTCCCTGCTTGTGTGGTTGGGCCTTGCAACTGTAGCAAAAAGACAAAAAACACCCCAAAAAGTGACTTGGAGATATATTTCATGATGTAGAATTCATATGTTTTTTATAATGGCTGGAATTTTTGGGCCCTTGCTGAGGCGCCATCAAGCAAAACTCACTACAGCCAGACATTTCTCAAAAATAGACATCCACTGTTTTCAAAGGTGGTATGACTTGTGTGCTTCTAATAAGGCTTTTTTACGTAAAAGCCTTGTAAACCTCAGTGTTTAGGTAAAAACACATATTTTTCTCATATTTTTGAAAGAAAGTTCTGGAATTTAAGAGGCATCCCCAAATTTCCTACCGCCCAATGTTCCCACACCTCTCCCACCAAAAATGGTGTCTCACATGTGGGAGTGGTCCTTTCACCCACTCAGGAAAAGGCCCAAAACACAACATGAACAGATCAAATGTATCTGCCCAAAACATTTTTTGCAATGTTGGTGGCTGCAGAATTTGGGCATTAGCTTAGTCGGCAGGGAAACCTCCAATTCCGCACATTTCTGAAAACTAGACAGCCAGGGAAGTCTAATGTGTTGTGCATCACATGTTTTGCGTGAGGCTTTTCTTACACAAAATACCCTGCAGACCTCAAACTTTAGTCTAAAAGACACATTTTCCTCAATTTCTGTGGGGAAGTTCTGGATTTTGCGGGGAGCCACACATTTCCTACCAGCCAGCACCCAAGTCACCTGATAAAAATGGTATCTCACTTTTGTGGGTGAGCCAATTGCCTGAAACAGGAATGGGGAGAAAATGCAACATGGACACATCAACGCTTTCCATGGAAACCAACCAATATCGGTAGCGTGGATTTTGAGGTTTGTTTCAGCCACCATGAAGGGAATCCTACTAAACCCACACATTTCTGGAAACTTGGCAACCAACCATCGGAGTCCAGCGTGGCGTGGCTTCTCATTGGGTTTCGGAAGGGATTTCAGAAGCCCTTACAAACTTCAAACTTTGGCTAAAAACACACATTTTCTCATATTTCTATGGCGGAAAGTTCCAGAATCTGCATGGATCCACAAATTTCCTACCACTAAGCGTTCCAACACATCTCTGGATAACAGCATTACACCACTTGAGTGAGAATGCCAAGAGACCACAACACAAAAGGCCCTAAAGCTATTTGTTCAGAAACCAGCAATAGGGGTAGCTGCGGTATTTGGGGTCGGGCTCAGCCGTCATCCATGAAAGCATATCAACCATAGACATTTTTTGAAAACTAAACACCCAGGGGATTCTAGAGTGGTGTGGCTTGCGTGGATCTTATGACGTTTTCTTACCCACAATGGCCTACACACCCCAAACTGTGCCTAAAATCAAACGTACATTTCTATGGGATTCCTCCCAAGGGGACTCCCATTGACCTTGTTTTCATCCATTCCTGTCACAGGCACTAGATCCAGCCATACACGTATGGCAGGACAAGTGGGGTAATGTATGGAAAATGTAATTTTCCTTACGTTGCTTTGCTAGCTTCAAAGAGCAAATACTAATAACAGTATCAGCACATTGAACCTCTGACTACTCGAGGTAAGTCATAAAACCATGTCAAGACACAAACCACTTTTTAGGTCATTCACATGCTTTTCACACACCACACGCAAAGACTTTCCTACTGCCAGCCACAGGACCAATCCAACACAGCAGAACACTCACATCAACATACCCCCGCCATGCATGGGCCCATCACATTCAGACGCCACAGGATTGAAAAACCAAATCACACCACCCATCACCCTGTCATTAATCAACTTGTATGCAAACACACCACACGCAAACCTCAACAAACATGTGGCCAGACATGTTGTTGGTTGGTGCTTTAACAAGCTTTACAACATCCCAAATCAAAAGAACTCTAGATTAGGTTTTTACTACTTGTCAACTAAATGTCTCCCTCAGTATTCTGAGCAATACCAAACGTGTGCCGGCTGATCCTTTACTAACTGCTCACATGACAGCCACATGAGTTTCGGGAATAGGTGTCTTTCATGCACCTTTACCGCACTCAATGTGCTAAATCCAACTCCTTCCAGTTTGTGGATGTGAGTTGGGGTCTGTCCCATCGTGCCTCATGGCCTACATTTCTGAAACTGAGCAAGAACATCTTCCTTTGAAACTAAGGTAAACCTGTTTGGCAAGACTGCCTTAAGTTCCCTGAAGAGCTTGTCCAAAACAACTAAGAACGTTGGCGCACAGGGTACTCTGTGACAATGTGACCTATGTTCCATCCATAATTATGTGCGGGGCAGTGACTATAATACACTTGTCATTTGGCAAACAGAACACCTACAATGTGCTGGCAGCAGATAAAGGGGTCAAGCAGACCATAAACAAGTCCAAGATTTTATCAACTTAAGTAAACAATTTTAAAGGTTGCTTGCCTAGTGCAATAGTGGCCCATGGAAGGTAGGTATCGGTGCACAGCCATTGAAAGGTATATACCAGGGCAGCTGCAGCTCAGTCAATTTCCCAGTACTTAACATCTGCATGTTACAACATAAAGGAAGTTGGAAAACATAGTCCTGGCTAAGATGGGCCCTGGGGACAGTAATACAGCCTCCTTTGCATACCACACTAAAAGATAATACTGAAAACATCCAATTACAAAAAGCTTAGGCTAACTAAGGGGCCGATTAGGATTGCGGTGAATCCGCATCCTCCGGGCCGGCAGAAGCCACCGCCAGCCCGGAGGATGCGGATTCACCGCTGCGGTGCCTACAAAAAACCCCCGCCAGATTAGGATGGCTGGGGGAACATCGGTGGACGTGAAGACCGTCCGCCGCTTTTCCGCCGCGGTCGCCTTCCGACTGTGGCGGGAAAGCTCTAATATAATGGCGGCGTCTATCAGACACAGCCAGCCATATTAGGATGGGGCAGAAAACATGCTTTTCCGCGGCGGCTTTTCCGCCGTGGAAAAGCATGTGGTCTTTGGTGTTTGGGGGCCCGTTGCGGGCCCCCAGGGTGTTGGGGGGTGGGGCATGCACACGGGGGGTACCTATGGTACCCCCCAGCATTTACATGCTTTGTGCATGTAAATGTAAAGCATGCATTTTTAACCTTGCGGCGGGTGCTGCTTGAAGCAGCACCCGCCGCAAGGTTAAAGATACGGGATGTGACCACCAGGGTGGCGGTCACATCCTAATTGCACCGGAGGGACCGCCGCTGCCCCTGCGGACGGTCCCTCCACCTCGGGGGTGGCGGACGGACGCAGGTCCGTCCGCCATCCTAATAGGCCCCTAAGTCTAAAACCCTCCCCTACCATTAATAATAGGCAATAAATTTAAAATAATCTTACCTGAAACAGAGACAAGAAACAGGAAATAGTGACTGCAAGCTCTAGGAACAGCACAAAATGATGAAGAAAGACTACAATTATAGGAAATAACGATAACAATACTTCCATCCCAAAGCAATCAATGTTAATAAAAACATATTTTATTTATTAATGTTTATAAAATAGTAAACATATATAAAAATGTAACATTCCTGCTAAAAAAAAAGTGCACATAATATTTATGTCTAAATATATATTAAAGAGGGCTGATACATAAATAACACATTTTTTCAGTAAGTTTTACTATATTACAATGTTGGAAACATTAAAACAATGAAAGAATTATGGGGCTCATTACGATAATGGGCGGTCGGACAGAATTACTATTCCAACTTCAACTTTCACCACATTAGAGAAAGTGCTGGAATATGAGGGGTTCTGATTTACTATTCAAACTCCAAATGTAACATTTGAGAAATTGTTGGACTTTGGAATATACGGATTTACTATTCATAATCCAAACCCAACCCCATTGGGGATAAGGTTGGACTGTGACGGGGTTCAGATTTACAATTCCCACTCCAAACGTAACCATATTAGGGAAAGTGCTGTAATTTGAGGGGTTCATATTGACTATTTTAACTCCAAATAATAGCCAACTAGCGCCTGTGAGGAACCCTCATATACAGACCACTGGGACTCCACACCAATTTCATCAGTGACATCACATACTTCATCATACCACTCATCATCAATGCCAGCTCCTTCATCCTCCTCAGAAACCTTGGCCTCCACCAGAACAATACCAAACCCACTCACACTACAGGACACCTATTGAACCCACTTTTCTCCTCAATCAGCAACATCACAGTTGACGAACCAGCAACTATGACTGACAGAAGACACCACGCCCATGTCAATTTCATCATACCTGTTCTACACCATTACAGACCTACCATCACTTAAACCGCCCGCCACAACTGGAAAAGCAACGCAGAGGAGAAGTAGACTGCCACCCTCTCCAAGCACAACACAAACACCCCAGCGACTTACTGAAAACCATCAAAAACCTCAATAGCTACCGATCAGCAAATCATTAAAACCCATCCTCAACACCTCCATTGACTCAGCCACATTCCCGAACACTTGGAAACATAACCCTGCTCAAGAAACCCAGCCAAGCTTTTCAATTACTCAACGATCTCCCTTCTACCATCAACCCACACAACATAGACCACCTCAGCAACCACCAGCTCCTCAACATGAAACAGTCCTTTCTTCAAGCCCAACAAAAATACAGAAGCAGCACTCATCATCACCACAGACAACATCCACATAATCCTTGACAGAGGAGACAAGGCAGCCCTCAATCCTCTGGGCTGCTCTATAGCATTTGACACAGTCTCACACCCCATCCTCATCAGGTGCCAGCATGAGATTGGCATCCAAAGACCCGCTCTACGCTGGATCTGTTTCATCCAAATGGATAGAGCGCAAGCTGTCAGCCTTGCACCTTACTCCTCAAAAGCACGCAAATTCACCTGTAGAGTGCCTGAGGGCTCATCACTCAGCCCCCCTCTCTTCAAGGCATACATGATCCCACTGGCCAATGTCATTTGCAAACATGGCATCGACATCCTCTCCTACACAGATTACATGCAATTTATACTCTTCATCTCCGACAAGACCCCAACACATGAAAACAGTTCACCGCCTACATGACAGAAGTCGCTAACTGGATAAAAGCCAACTGTCTCAAGGTCATCACTGACAAGACAAAAGTTGTGATCTTTGACAATGACACCTCACCATGGGACTCTAAGTAGTGGATAACCAAACTTGGATCCACAACCAGAATCCATGACAGGACCTCTGAAAAATCAGGAGGATGAGCTTTCTCTTGCAGTGCTCCTGAAGCCAGCCACGGCCTGTGCAGGTAAGAGTGGTGGGGCCAGGTGGGGGGATTGCGACAGAAGATGAGGGGAATTAATTATTTATTTAATTTTCTCTCATGGCAATCTGTCGAATCCCCCCCCCCCCCCAACCCGGCCCCACAGCTCTTACCTGCACGCGACGTGGCTGCCTAAAGTGTAAAATGACCAATCAGTCTACATCAGAGCCTCCTTCTCCCTTCTTAAATCTGCAAGAAGCTGAAGACCTGGCATTTTAATTAGCCAACTTACAATAGGCAGCTTGAGGCACACTGAGCTGCTCAGTGTCAGGATACCCTTGTTTGTGACAGTACATTTTACAAATACACATAACATAACAAAATAACAAATAGAACCATATGGGGAAAAGTCTTGGACTTTGAGTGGTTCAGATTTACTATTCCCACTCCAAACTTTACCACATTGGGGAAAATGTTGAACTTTGGGAGGTTCAGATTTACCATTTCAACTCCATGCTTAAACACAGGGAGAAAGTACTGATGTTTAGAAAATGTATATACAAACAAAATGTGAAAATGATGCTTTCTAAAAACATTAAGAAGCAAACAAACAATATATAATATAAATGACTACAACTTTTTAAAGTGCAAACTAAAGAATACAAAAATGCTAGCAGTTTATTGAGATCATGTTTCCTATTCCCAATATAAACTAAGCCACATTTGAGAAACTGTGAGAAATTGGGGAATCTCTTATTTACTAATACTCCAAACATCACCACATTGGGGAAAGTGTTGAACTTTGAAAGGGGAGGGGTCATATTTATTATTTCCACTCCAATCCTAACCACATTGGGTAAAGTGTTGAACTTTGAAGGGTTCAGATTTACTATTGCTTCTGTAAACTTAACCACATTGGTGGATGTTTTGGGCTGTGCAGGGTCAGATGTACTATTCCCACACCAAATAGGGGACTGTGTTGATGTTCGGAAAATGTATATAACAATAAAATGTAAAAAATAAAATTTAATAAAACTACATTAAAAAGCAAACAAGTATTTTTTTCTATAAATGACTATAACAATTTAATGATATCACATTTACTATTCTGAATCAAATTGTAGACATAATGGAGACACTACTATCATTTTTGAAAGTCTAATATACTATTACCACTCCAAACCTAACCACACTGGTGAAAGTGTTAGGCTCTGAGGAGTTCACATTTACTAGTCCTACTCCAAACTTAACAATACTGAGGAAAGTGCTGGACTTTGTGGGGCTCACACTTACTTCGCCAACTCCAACAGTAATCACATTGAGAAAAGTTTTGGACTTTTGCCGGTTCAGAGTTACTATTCCAATATTTCAACTCCAAACTTAACCAAATTGGTAAAGGTGCTGGACTTTGAGGGGTAGACATTTACCATTCCTACTCCAGACTTCACCACACTGGGGTAAGTGTTGCACTTTGTTGGGTTCCGATGTCCTACTCCCACTTCAATCTTACCCACTTTGGGGAAAGTGTTGGACTTTGAAGAGTTAATATTTACCATTCAAAATCCAAGCTTAAGAAAACTAATTTAATGTACAAAATAAAAAATACAAACAAATACTAACAATTTATTACTATCCCATTTACTATTCCCAATAACAATTTGCAACATTGGAGAAACTGCTATAGTTTAGTAAAGTGTAATTTACTACTCTAAACTTTACCATACTGGGGTAAGTGTTAGATTTTGGGGTGAGAGTGATTTGCTATTCCCACTACAAACTTAACCATACGAGTGAAAGTGTTGGACTTTGAGGGGTTCATATTTACAGTTCAAAATCCAAGCTTAAGTACACTGAGGAAAGTAATGGACTTTGAGGGGTTTAGATTTACTAGAACATGTTGGAGTTTGTGGTTTGAGAGTTACTATTTCCACTCTAAACTTAACCACATTGTAGAAAATGTTGATGTTTAAAAAATGTACAGAACAATAAATTATAAAGTAATATACCTGATAAAAACTACATTAAAAGGTAAACAATTTATACTAAAAATGGCTATAAAATTTTAATGCACAAAATAAAAAATGCAGATAAATGCTAACAATTGTTTGATATCACAACTACCATTCCCAATAAAAAAGCAGCCACATTGGAGAAACCTTTACGATTTGGGGAAAGTCTATTTAAGTACCCCCACTCCAAATGTAATCATATGCGTGAAAGTGTTGGACTTTGAGAGGGTGGGGTCAGATTTACTATCCCCACTCCAAACTCAACCAAATGGGGAAAGTGTTGGCCTTTGAAGGGGTTCAGATTTATTATTGCCGTTCCCAACTAAACCACACTTGGGAAAGTCTTAGACCTTGGGACATTCAGATTTTTTATTCCTACTCCAAACTTAACCACATAGGGGAAAATGTAGGACTTCGAGGGGTTCTGATTTCATATATCCAGTCCAAACCTAACTATAGTGGTGAAATTATTGGACATTTATAAGTTCAGATATGTTATTCCAACTTCAAACGTAACCACGTTGGAGAAAGTGTTGTACTTTCAGGGGTTCACATTTACTATTCCCACTCCACACTTAACAAATATTTGGGAAAGAGTTAAACTTTGGGGGAATTCAGATTTACTATTCCCACTCCAAAATTAACCACATTCAGAATAGTGTTGAACTCAATCAGACTGGGGAAAGTGTTGGGCCTCCATGGGTGCAGATTTACCAATCCCACTTCAAACTTAACCTCATTGGGCAAACTGTTGTACTAAAGGGGGTGGTGGTTCAGATTTACCAGTCCTTCTCCAAACCTAACCACACTGGAGAGCCTATGGGAAATAAGGGTGGTTCAAGTTTACGATTGCCAGTCCAAACCTTTACCATATTGGGGAAAGTGCCAGATGTGGGGAGAGTGGAGGGGTAGTCTGATTAATTATTTCTACTCCAAACCTAACCACATTGAAGACAGTAATGGATTTTGGTGGATTCATATTTATAATTCCAAGTTGAAACCTAAATATTTTGGGGAGAATGTTGGACTTTTGGGGGGGAGGGTCATATTCTCTGTCCCCACTCTAAACTTTGCTACTTTGGGGAAAGAGGTGGACATTGAGTGCTTCAAATTGACTATTCCCACTTCAAACTAAATGTCCCACTCCAAACAGCGCAACACTGGGCAAAGTGGTGAACGTTGGTGGTTTCAAATTTACTGTCCTAACTCCAAATTTCACCACATGGAGGAAAGTACTGGACTTTTTGGGGTGCCGGGTCCAATTAACTTTATTTTCACATTTCAATAATACAATCAAATTATCATAAAGAGAAAAAAAGGGGGAGTAGACATAAAAACCAAGGGAAATAAGAGATAACATATCATAAAATTAAATCAATTCTGATACATTGAAGCAATACAAACACCCAATGTCCTGCACATCATGCAATAAAGCAATACAAACCTAAAATAAGCATAATCATCATATTTGTTCCTTCCTGTCACCATGTACATGATATTCTACGATGACAACAGATCACTACAAATCATCACAATTAGCAAATGCCTGCCAGTGCAGTTTGTGTTGGTTCCAAGATGCAATAAGATCAAACTATCAATATCATTACTCCATTCCGCAGCTGCATCTCTCTAGTTAACCAGCTTATTTGTGCTAGCACCAGGTATGTCAGTTATGTCTATTTAGTCAGCAGGTCGTTCTCCGTTAATGAGGATGTTTCTGCTTGTTCTGGAGTTCGTGTGTCAATGTAGGTGGCATATAGGCTCCAAAAGTTCTTTAGATGTTTTCTAGGAGGTAGGAGCACACTTTAGGTCTCTGTTTGTGTGTTGCAATATAACATATCCTGGACCACTGTTTAAGCGTGGTGGGACCTCTGGACCAGTGTATCGCTAATACTCGCTTGGCGACTAAGAGTGCCATGTCTACCAAGCGCCAAATGTGTTTCTGTAATGTTTTTGAGTAACCTAAGAGTGCTAATAGCGGGTCTGGGCTGAGTTCCTCCTGCGTAATCAGCTGTTGTTCTGCAAACACTTGCGGCTAATAGTTTGCGATCGGTGGGCAGAGCCATGCTAGATGTATGAAATCAGCTTGTGGGGAACCCCAACGGTCACAGTCAGGTGCTGCATGAAACCTGTATTTGTGAAGACGTGAAGGGTATAATAAATGCGGTTCAGGTTTTTAAACTGTATGAGCCCGTGACGCCCATTAAGTGAGCGTGACCCATGGGAATAAGGAGGATAATCGTCGCGCTGTTGTAGGATTTGAAGAAGCTTCCACTCACAAGTAAACTGGACCGACGAGGCACGGTCCCCACACGTGATGAGCAGGTGCTCCTAGCAATAGCTACCCATGGCAGGACCCTGAGGAGGCAGGATCTAGCCAGTGACAAAGGCACCGGCAAAGGACCAGGTGGTGTGTCTGCTGGGGGTCTCAGTGCGATGACCATGCGCCAGAGATCCCACAGTATCCCAGGCAGCTCTTGAGTCATGGAAGGTGCAGAGCTCAATAGCCAACAGTGATCTGTGCCCAGAACCTGCACAGCCAATCGGCGGGCACCACACTCCTACTAGGCCGAAGTCCCACAGATCTAGCAGGTAATCAGCGACATCTATCACCACCTAGGAGCCTCTCACACCCAGCAGAGTGCTCTTCTGCCAGCACGCCAGGAAGGCAATCAGCGTTGCACAGGCATCAGACTGGATGGCCGGATCCAGCACGGGAGCTCCACGGCCAGCGCACCGCCACACTCCACACTCCAGTAACTACTCCACAGGGCCGGCCCACTCTCCACAGCCCAGGGCGCGCCCAGTGCCCCCAGATCACCGCAAGTCTCAGACAGCAAGAGAAATTGCCCGCACAGCGAGGGTGGGTCCCGGCCCCAGGCAGGGGGGTGGAGGGCTTGCGTTTCTTTCCTCCTCACATCCTGAGCTTCGCCGTGCGCGGGAACCGGGCACTGTCAGCAGTTTAGTTCAAAAGATGCTGCGCTCACGTCTGAACCGCAATTCGTTCCTCAGCTGATCCTTGTGGGAGGTAAATAGCGAATGAATAGCGATGTGCGAGTGGCAGGGCGGGCGGTACCAGCGTAGGAGCCCCGCAGTCAGCTTGCAGCACCACAGCGTGACTGTTCCCCATCCCGCAAGCCAGGAAGCTCTCAGTATTCCCAAGTCCCTGCAGGTTCAGGCAGCAGGGGGAAGCGCCCGTACAGCCAGGACAGATCTTGGTGCCAGGCAGGGGGGCAGAGGGGGGTCGCGCTGCCTTCCCTCTCGCCGCCCCCACCCTGCCGTGCATGCAGTCAGGGCCATGGCGCTCTTGCAGCTTTAATGATGTTGAGCACGCGGCGGGCCCACCTCTCAGTTGGTCGTAGGAGTGAAGCGGGGCAACAGTCACGGCGGCACGCAGGCTCCAGCACCGCTCCGAAGCAGCTCCAACCTGTGCAGCCACTAGCTTAGCTCCAGAGGAGGGCTGCACTGAGGAGTCGTCAGTCGGCCGAGCACGACCCCCTTTGCAACACAGCGGGCAGGCCTCACTTCACACCTCCGTCTTTACGGGCTTCCCAGACAGGTTAAAAGCGCATTGGTCCATAGCGCCCAGGCGTGTTTTTCCGCCACTTTGAGAAGCTGATGACGGTTAGCTGACAGGATAATCAGAGTGTGGCGCTGATTGCTCGCAGAGCTCTCCTTCTACGTGGCCATCTTGGTGCTCAGAAAGCTCCGCCCCCAAATTTTTATTAGATTTAGTTGCATTTAATGATTTAAAAGATTATACAAATATTTAAATTATCAAGGAACTGAAAACTTTTCTTCAAATTATATATCCCGAGTACTACAGGACGCTTACCTGCTCACTCCTCCTGAGAGCACCGGCTGGCTGGGTGCGGAGCGCCTCGGCGGGATCGCAACGGCCGGGGGCGCCATCTTGGGCTGGGTTGCACAGGCGAGGCGAGTGACCTCATCGCCACACCCCCGAGTTCCGCCCCTACATAGGAGTGTCTAATCCATGTCTCGGCACTTGCAGGCTGGTGACCCTGTGGCAGGGGGTCCACGCCTGTTGCAGAGGAAGCAGCAGAACTGACAAAACATTGACTTTGGCTATTGTCATTTTAACCGGCGCTCTGCCGAATTCAGTGCAGAGGCGCGCTTTTAAATCACGAACCTTCAACTTGTCCTACACATCATTTCTGGAGCCCGAGTACTACAGGACGCTTACCTGCTCACTCCTCCTGAGAGCACCGGCTGGCTGGGTGCGGAGCGCCTCGGCGGGATCGCAACGGCCGGGGGCGCCATCTTGGGCTGGGTTGCACAGGCGAGGCGAGGCGAGGCGAGTGACCTCATCGCCACCCCCCCCGAGTTCCGCCCCTACATTAACGGTCCCTCATGTGTCAGCGCAGCGGACGAGCGCAGCGGGCGCGACGAAGGCGCGCCGGAGTTGCGCCTGAGTTAAGCCCGTCTGCGCCCGTCCGCGGCCGACCGAGACCCGGGCCCCCTCCCCCTGGCCATTTTCTCAGGTACTCATCTGTGGAATTACTATCCCTACGTCCCCATACATCCCTTGCACCGAGCTCATATCCCTTGCCCCCGCACACATTGACACGCATTCAACAGCTTGGTCTTTCCTCCCCCTCTTTTTTTGTGGACGATGCCCAGTTTATTTCGTCTTTGAATCCTGAGCATCGATCGGCACCTATAACAACTCACAATCTGTGTTGTTACTATCTTAACACCCGATCCCTGGTTAAAAACCAGGTTGATATTTTTTTATTCTTGAAGGAGGTAAAGCCTGACATCCTCTTATTGTCTGAAACCTGGTTAACCCCTCACTCTCTCCCTGATATTCTTGCTGCACTTCCCTCAGAATACTATATCTTGACAGCCAACCGTAATTCCGGGAAGTCGGGAGGTGGCGTAGCAGCTATCATCCTTAAATCCCTTCATTTCAGGGAATTACCCTCTCTGACTCTCCCGGTTACGGAGAATTTGGTGATCAAGATAGATACTGAGAGTGGGGCCCTTATCCTGGTCTTGATATACCGTCCCCCCCAATATATGGCCAATTATCCATCTCTTCTGGCCGAGCAGCTGGCTTCATATGCAGTCAGTTGCTCTAAAACCATTCTAATTGGGGATTTAAATTATTGGTTTGATAGCTTAGATACAGATACTCAAGCTGCAGAACTAAGAGACCTTTTTACAGATCTTAATTTCACCCAGCATACTTATTCACCTACCCACCAAAAAGGTCACAATCTTGACCAAATCTGGACGCACAACTTATCACTGTCTAACCCTGTCATCAGTCCGTGTGTTTGGTCAGACCACTTTTTAATTCAGTTCATGTTAGAAATACGAGTGAATGTTAAGGCTAGATCATCCATGGGCAAAGAATTTCGTAAATGGAAATCCATGGACCTTCCTGGATTCATTGATGTATTAAGTAAATCCATACCTTTGCCACATGATGACCTGGATCATGGTGAAAAATGATTGGCAAACTGGCTACGACATGCAGCTGACCTTCACGCCCCCCTTGTACAGGTTCCTAGTATTAGAGGGAATGAAGCCCATAAATGGTTTACCCAAGAACTGAGATCTCTTAAATTAGGGGTACGACAAAAGGAACGGAAGTGGAGAGTAAACTACTCCCCACAAGACAGAGAAGCGGACTGCGCTGCTAGGAAGCAGTTCCAAAAAATCTTGCACAGACATAAAACCAGCTACTTCTCTCAGAGAATTTTAACTTCATCCAATAAAACTAAAGATATATTTAACATAGTTAAGGAGCTTTGTGACGATGATAGGACAGCCCCTTCAATAGTTCCTACTCAGAAGCTGTGCGATTCTCTGAATGAATATTTTAGAGAGAAAATTATCATGATAAAACGCAATATTGTGAGCTCCCCTACACCATCTCTCTTGGGTGATATTTTTTATAACACTGTGACGTTAGAAACCTTCCTGGCTATAGACTCTAAAACCTTTTTTGCACTCCTGGCACGTGTCAAGTCTGGCTCACCCGACGACATCTGTCCACCCTACATCTTTACAGAAATAGGGCAAACCATACCTCAAGGGATCCTTCCCCTACTAAATAAATCACTGGACCAGGGAAAGGTTCCTGTAGGGTTTAAACACGCTCTACTTATCCCACTGATTAAAAAACCTGGCTTGGACCCCCACGATCCATCAAATTATCGTCCAATTTCTTTGTTACCATTTCTTTCAAAAATCTTGGAGGCACATGCTTCTAGTTGTCTCTCTAGCTTTGTCGAATCCACAGGTTACTTGGAACCTAATCAAGCCGGGTTTGGACCAGGCCACTCTACTGAGTTGGTGACACTGGCGGTCCAGGATGTACTAAGATGCAATGCGGACAAGGATATCCATCAAGCACTAGTACTTCTGGATCTGTTGGCCGCGTTCGACACGGTCGACCATACCATCTTGGTCGACCGTGTCGAGCAGGCGGGCCTTAGAGGCTCGGCCTTGGGCTGGCTGAAATCATTTATTTCGGACCGCACCCAGGCAGTGAGACTGGGACCCTTTACAGCCCCTAAAATTAAAAATGAATGCGGAGTTCCTCAGGGATCGTCCTTGTCCCCACTTTTATTTAATTTGTATTTACGGCCATTGTTGTACTCACTGAGAAAATTTAAAGCTTTAATTTTTAACTATGCTGATGACCTGCAATTGATTTTCCATCTGGATTCCCCTGGCGCGGCCACCGAATTTCGGGAGGCCATGGTGCACATCCAGAGATGGATGAGTCTTAATCATCTAAAATTAAACCTGGGCAAAACTGAATTGATTTTGCCCGGGAAGAGTGAACTTCACTGGGGGCCACATTTTTGGCCTCCAGAGATGGGAAATCCCCCGGCCAAGTCTCATACAGTGAAAAGCCTAGGGGTCACTTTTAATGAAGATCTTTCGCTTAAAAGTCAGGTAGGGACGGTGGTATCCTCAAGTTTTTTCCAACTTTATAAGATCAGGAAAATTGCCCACCTGTTAACCTACCCTGCTCTGATCCAAGTTGTGATTGCTCTTGTGCTGTCCCGACTGGACTACTCCAATGCTTTGTATTTGGGTCTTCCAGTCGGGCAGCTCAGGAGACTACAGCTGGTTCAGAACCAAGCAGCCAGGCTGATCTGCAAGTTACCCAAGTGGCAGTCCATCAGGCCGGGTCTTGCTGGTCTCCACTGGCTACCAGTAGCGCAGAGAGTAACCTTTAAAGCCGGCTGCATTATCTTTAGGGCTCTACAAGGTAAGGGCCCTGGATTTATTAGCGGCCTGCTTGTTAGGTATACCCCTTCGCGTGCTCTTCGCTCGGGTCACAAGAGCTTGTTAGTGGTGCCTCGCATTAGGAAACAACGTCAGGAAGGCAGCTCTTTCCACTTTCTAGCTGCGTCCCTGTGGAACTCTCTGCCTCTGACACTGAGACTCCATGAAGACATTCTGGCTTTTAGACAAGCCTTCAAAACTTGGCTTTTTAGGCAAGCTTATCCATAGTTAATTTGTCCTTTTCTTTTTGTTGTGTTATGTCTCTGCGAACCTTCCAATAGCGCCATGAAGCCTACGGGCGTACGTGCGCTCAACAAATATTATTTAACATAACATAACATATTAAAATAATTAGAAATTTAAAACAACATAATTTAAAAATTACATTTGAAACAATACATATACAATTATCCTTCTCCTGTGTTTGATTTAATAAACTATAATGTTGTTCATATATAATAGGAGTGCAAGCCACCCAAAGAGTGCGCATAACAACTGACTTACCTCATTAGTTCACCATTGCTATTATTGTCAGGGTGGAGGGTAGAATGAATGTTTCTGTATTCATTTTTGAAAGCTATCACTTTTATAATAATATAATCTGATGTACTAAGGTGAAAAGGTGCTGCATGTTAATTATAACGGAACAAAAGGGGTGGTGATGGACGGAGCATCTGAACCAATCAAACACTCACACCCAGTCAAAAGATCTGGGTTTAATCCATCACTGTTCTTTAGCCCACTCTGCCACCCCAGTTAAGACATGGCTATATGCAAACCATGTCTGAACTGGGGTGGCAAAATGGGCTAAACAATGGTGATGGATCAAACCCAGATCTTTTGACTGGGTGGGAGTATTTGATTGGTTCAGATGCTCTGTCCATCACCACCCCCTTTTGTACCGCTTTGGCCGCCATTAGTGTGGCAGGGTATGCTCAGACGTGAGTCCCTTGCTCACGTTGTCACTGGATTCAAGCAAGCCAGGCTGAAGACGGCTGTAATGCCAGAAACCGGTCCTCGGAAGCTTGTTTCCGGTCCAGGGAAGGCATGGCTTGGCAGTTCGGGCTGGACTGTTCCCATGAGGCACAGGGTCAGACTGATTTGCATATAGCCATGTCTGAACTGGGGTGGCAGAGTGGGCTAAACAACGGTGATGGATCAAACTCAGATCTTTTGACTGGGTGTGACTATTTGATTGGTTCAGATGCTCCGTCCATCACCACCCCCTTTTGTACCGCTTTGGCCACCATTAGTGTGGCAGGGTATGCTCAGACGTGAGTCCCTTGCTCACGTTGTCACTGGATTCAAGCAAGCTGGGCTGAAGACGGCTGTAATGCCAGAAACCGGTCCTCGGAAGCTTGTTTCCGGTCCAGGGAAGGCATGGCTTGGCAGTTCGGGCTGGACTGTTCCCATGAGGCACAGGGTCAGACTGATTTACATATAGCCATGTCTGAACTGGGGTGGCAGAGTGGGCTAAACAACGGTGATGGTTCAAACCCAGATCTTTTGACTAGGTGTGAGTATTTGATTGGTTCAGATGCTCCGTCCATCACCACCCCCTTTTGTACCGCTTTGGCCGCCATTAGTGTGGCAGGGTATGCTCAGACGTGAGTCCCTTGCTCACGTTGTCACTGGATTCAAGCAAGCCGGGCTGAAGACGGCTGTAATGCCAGAAACCGGTCCTCGGAAGCTTGTTTCCGGTCCAGGGAAGGCATGGCTTGGCAGTTCGGGCTGGACTGTTCCCATGAGGCACAGGGTCAGACTGATTTACATATAGCCATGTCTGAACTGGGGTGGCAGAGTGGGCTAAACAACGGTGATGGTTCAAACCCAGATCTTTTGACTAGGTGTGAGTATTTGATTGGTTCAGATGCTCCGTCCATCACCACCCCCTTTTGTACCGCTTTGGCCGCCATTAGTGTGGCAGGGTAGGCTCAGACGTGAGTCCCTTGCTCACGTTGCCACTGGATTCAAGCAAGCCGGGCTGAAGACGGCTGTAATGCCAGAAACCGGTCCTCGGAAGCTTGTTTCCGGTCCAGGGAAGGCATGGCTTGGCAGTTCGGGCTGGACTGTTCCCATTAGGCACAGGGTCAGACTGATTTGCATATAGCCATGTCTAAACTGGGGTGACCGAGTGGGCTAAACAACGGTGATAGATCAAACCCAGGTCTTTTGACTGGGTGTGAGTATTTGATTGGTTCAGATGCTCCGTCCATCACCACCCCCTTTTGTACCGCTTTGGCCGCCATTAGTGTGGCAGGGTATGCTCAGACGTGAGTCCCTTGCTCACGTTGCCACTGGATTCAAGCAAGCGGGGCTGACGACGGCTGTAATGCCAGAAACCGGTCCTCGGAAGCTTGTTTTCCGGTCCAGGGAAGGCATGGCTTGGCAGTTCGGGCTGGACTGTTCCCATGAGGCACAGGGTCAGACTGATTTGCATATAGCCATGTCTGAACTGGGGTGGCAGAGTGGGCTAAACAGTGGTGATGGATCAAACCCAGATCTTTTGACTGGGTGTGAGTATTTGATTGGTTCAGATGCTCCGTCCATCACCACCCCCTTTTCTACCGCTTTGGCCGCCATTAGTGTGGCAGGGTGTGCTCAGACGTGAGTCCCTTGCTCACGTTGCCACTGGATTCAAGCAAGCCGGGCTGAAGACGGCTGTAATGCCAGAAACCAGTCCTCGGACGCTTGTTTCCGGTCCAGGGAAGGCATGGCTTGGCAGTTCGGGCTGGACTGTTCCCATGAGGCACAAGGTCAGACTGATTTGCATATAGCCATGTCTGAACTGGGGTGGCAGAGTGGGCTAAACAACGGTGATGGATCAAACTCAGATCTTTTGACTGGGTGTGAGTATTTGATTGGTTCAGATGCTCCGTTCATCACCACCCCCTTTTGTACCGCTTTGGCCGCCATTAGTGTGGCAGGGTATGCTCAGACGTGAGTCCCTTGCTCACGTTGCCACTGGATTCAAGCAAGCCGGGCTGAAGACGGCTGTAATGCCAGAAACCAGTCCTCGGAAGCTTGTTTCCGGTCCAGGGAAGGCATGGCTTGGCAGTTCGGGCTGGACTGTTCCCATGAGGCACAGGGTCAGACTGATTTGCATATAGCCATGTCTGAACTGGGGTGGCAGAGTGGGCTAAACAACGGTGATGGATCAAACCCAGATCTTTTGACTGGATATGAGTATTTGATTGGTTCAGATGCTCCGTCCATCACCACCCCCTTTTGTACCGCTTTGGCCGCCATTAGTGTGGCAGGGTATGCTCAGACGTGAGTCCCTTGCTCACGCTGCCACTGGATTCAAGCAAGCCGGGCTGAAGACGGCTGTAATGCCAGAAACCGGTCCTCGGAAGCTTGTTTCCGGTCCAGGGAAGGCATTGCTTGGCAGTTCGGGCTGGACTGTTCCCATGAGGCACAGGGTCAGACTGATTTGCATATAGCCATGTCTGAACTGGGGTGGCAGAATGGGTTAGACAACGGTGATGGATCAAACCCAGATCTTTTGACTGGGTGTGAGTATTTGATTAGTTCAGAAGCTCCGTCCATCACCACCCCATTTTGTACCGCTTTGGCCGCCATTAGTGTGGCAGGGTATGCTCAGACGTGAGTCCCTTGCTCACGTTGCCACTGGATTCAAGCAAGCCGGGCTGAAGACGGCTGTAATGCCAGAAACCGGTCCTCAGAAGCTTGTTTCCGGTCCAGGGAAGGCATGGCTTGGCAGTTCGGGCTGGACTGTTCCCATGAGGCACAGGGTCAGACTGATTTGCATATAGCCATGTCTGAACTGGGGTGGCAGAGTGGGCTAAACAACGGTGATGGATCAAGCCCAGATCTTTTGACTGGGTGTGAGTATTTGATTGGTTCAGATGCTCCGTCCATCACCACCCCCTTTTGTACGCATGTTAATTATATACACGTTTTGAGTTCTGAAGAGAAGTTATCATTTTTTTACACTTTTGCTGGAAGATGTCTTTAAAAATGAAGATGTTCCTAATGTTAAGCAGTATAGGACTCACTAATTACTAACTTTTTTGAAACCGTTGTATTGCCCTGCCTGTAAACCATGGTCAGGCATGGCTGGAAAGGGAAGGGGAGGAGCTTCTCAGAAAAAGTGCCCGCTACCGCGAGTGAAGAGCGGAGCGTCTACACCGACAGTGAAAGTGGGAGCGGCAGCCAGAGCACTACTACAGCCCACGATTGAGGTGAGAGAGCGAGTGGCGACCAGAGCGCTAATACATACAGAACCCCCAAGACCTCAGAGAATTTGGGAACAGGACAGGAGCCTGGGATAAGCCAGATTGAAGTGCCCAGTGAAGATAGCAAGCAGGAGTAATTACAGCATTATCTTAAAGTCAGGCACAATCCATTGACCAAGCTTGGTCCTAGCATGGCGGCCATTTTGAAGTCAGGCACCATAAAACAAGCTCCCCAGAGCCCGCCGAAAGCACAACTGAGGCCCATAGACGCCACTGTGGCTCACTGGCGCATAGATTGAAGCTACGCGTGCCTTACCATGTCGACACCACCCAAGTAGTATAGTATAGTGTAGTTCCTATATTTCCAATAGGCTCTGCGCATTGGAATAATATAAACAGCAGTGTAGACGTAGGACTGAGGTCAATAAACAAGAAAGGAGTGTCCATGTAGAAAGGACTAAGCCGTTCACGGGAGCACCAGTACACCCACACTGGGATGTTTAAGAAAGCCCTCACTCACCACCTGGTGATGACATGCTTCATCATCGGGCCCCACCAAAGAGACCGAGTGTCTCTTTGGTGTGCTGCAACGCCAGGATTACTGCGGAGCGGGATAGTGGGTAGAGGGCGTGTTGTGTGCAAAAGAAAATTAGTGAGTGATGGAGGTATTAAAAAATGTCAGTAGTGTATCTGAGATAACAATTTATTAAATGATCACTAAGGACACTGGATTTAAAAGAATGTGAGGGACCAGTCCACTTTTATTGAGTGGTGGGTTCCTATAGGGTAGTCGACATGTTTCTTGCCATTGAAACGGTGTTAATTTACCCGGCAATTCATCAGGACTGGGTGTAATAAACCCCGGCGGTATGGGCACGCTAAGGCCCACCCTTACCTAGGGACGTGAGTGTAAAAATAATCAAAATGTGAAAAGTGCAAAAAAATTAGGAATAGTGAACTTATTCCTAATTACTCCTGGTTTAGGAGGCTTCTACTGATCGTTTCTGCACCTAGAAAAAAGGACAGAGACATACAGATAGAACAAGACAAACATTTAGAATTACTCCTGGTTGTCAAAGGTTCTGTAGTGAATAACGTGCTCCAAAGGTGAAAGGCACTCTAGCTGTGGGAGAATAGCGCTATAGTTAACACCACCTGCTAGCCCCCGGTTCGCATGAGCTAAGAGAGGTGTAGTGTACTATTCGTGGTACAAACTAGAAGTGACTAAGGGATAAAAACAGTGAAAATCTTCATAGAAGATCGTCAACCTTGCGATCAATATAGAAATACAACAAGGATCGCCATCAAATTAAAATTGTCTCACTTTTCCGGTGTTATGACAAAACACCATGGGTCTCAGGAGGGGGGTGGAAGCGTATTCGGCACACCCTGTAATTTGGCAGAACAAAGGAGAGACACAAACGGCATCAAAATCGTGTAAATACCCCTTAGAAAGCGGAGCGCGATCTGTTCTTAGCTCCATTCTCAGCAGAAAGCTTCCACTTACGCCCTTGACGCTCGGCACCCGTAGTCCACCTACGTCACCCTCGAACTGGACCCCGTAGATGCTACCGCGGGGTCGGTTAAGGGTTTTAAAGTGAAGCGGCGAGGCGGCAATTGCTTCCGGGTGGGCGTGGCCAAATGACGTGTTGCCGTTCAAGGTGTTTGGTTGGCTAATCGTTGCTAGGTGCTCCGTGTAAACACGGAAGTTGTGTTCGTGGAGCGCAATCATTACCAGATTGTTCGTTGCTTAGTAACTGGGTTAGGCATGGAAGGCGAGTAATTCTGATTGGCACAAAGACGCCGTGCGTATTTTGCCTTCCGGTTGCAGGTTATGAACCAGTATATGACAGTGCTTAGTCAATAAGCCATGTTTCTTAGAGGAAAAACTATCCAGGGACTTATGGCAAATAGTTAAACACTTAGAAAAAATGCAGGATGGTTGTCGTTGTTGCAACCAGTTACTGTTAGAATCTGTTAAGATGGGGATCATAGGATTTAAAGTTAAAGAGCCCGTTGTGCAGTTCTTTGTTGTCCGAATTATGCTGACTCCAATCTCGTTCATTTCATTACGGTATTCCTAGGAATATCATCGTTAAGACCCGTAAGGTGGGTACCCAATCTGTACACCCACCTTTGCTCTTTTTCAAAAAGGAGGTTTTGAAGGTTCGGGGTGTTAGTCACATGCTCGATGACAGTCCAACGCAAGTCATTGGGAGTGTGACTGTGCTCCAAGAAATGACGACTCAATTTCGTGGTCAGTTTTTTGCACCTGATATTGGAACGGTGTTCCCCTATCCTTAGCTTAACTTTACGGGTCGTCATCCCTACATATCGTAGGTCGCAGGAGCAGGTGATCAGGTACACAACATTTTGCGTGTTGCAATTGGTGTGACATTTCTGCGTCCAAATCTTCCCTGCTTCAAGCTCAAGAGTTTTGGTGTGTGTTGTCAAATGACAAACATTACAGTTCGCACAGGGGAAGTGTCCAGTGATCTGTGGTAGCCCCCAGAGTCCTGTGATTGATCTTGCTGTACTCGGTGCCTCAATTCTGGGGCGGGTATGGACAAGGGTGTCTTTCAGGCTGCGCCCTTTCTTGAAGGAAAACAACGGTTTTTCCCAGTCTGTTTTAATACTAGACACAATGCGCCAATTTTTGTTAATTGATTTCTTCATGTAGTTGGACATTGTGCTGTATGTGGTTACACAGGTCAGTGGTATTGGTTGATTGCTGGGGACCCTGTCTTCGAGGAGAGACTCACGGGGTTGATTTCGAGCCCTCTTGTAACCCTTGTTTAGTATCTGGGTGGGATAGCCTCGAGATCTCAGTTTGTCTGTTAGGTCAGCAGATTGGGATTTGAAATCTTGAAGCTCAGAGCAGTTGCGTCTGATCCGCAAGTATTGTCCAAAAGGAAGGTTTTCTTTTAAAGGTCTGGGGTGAAAACTTGTGAATTGTAGTAGGTTATTGCGAGCTGTAGGTTTTTGGTAGGTTTTGGTTGTGAGCTTAGTGCCACAAACCTGGATCCTTACATCCAGAAATGTAATTTCTGTTTTGCTGGATTCAGAGGTAAACTTCAGGTTGGCATCTAGTGTGTTTATCCATCCCAGAAAGGCTTGTAGTTGGTCATCATTGCCTGTCCATATCAGCAGGACATCGTCAATGTAACATCTCCATATTTGTATGGATGGCGTATAGGGGCTATTGGGTTGCGTGATATGTCTAGCCTCAAAATCAGCGACGTACAGCCCCGCCACGCTGGGGGCAAATGTACTCCCCATCGAGGTCCCGGTGGTTTGTAAGTAGAGGTCGTTCTTGTAGGCAAAGAAGTTCTCTTTTAGGGCTATGGTGGCACAGTCTAGGATGAAGGTTTTAGAAGCCTGGTAATCCCAGTTAATGGAGTCTAAAGCCGACCCCAGGACTGTGATGGTATCGTCCTGGGGGATGCTGGTGTACAGACTCTCGATGTCTAACGTCACAAGTGTGACTGTGTTTTCTGGAAATTCAATATTTTGAAGCAATTGAAGTAAACTTTTAGTATCCTTCAAGTAGGTCGGTGTATTCTGAACTAAGGGTTTCAGATAATGGTCACAAAACCGCGAGAGTGGTTCTAACAAGGAGCCGATGCCTGAGACGATCGGTCTCCCTGGTGGCGGTAGCCGGTTCTTGTGTGTCTTCGGGAGAGTATAGAAGTAAGGTATTCTACTCTCACTCGTGCTCAGGAAGTCCGCCTCATTTTTTGAGATCTCTCCATTCTCTTCGGCTCTCTTGACCAGAGTAGTAATACGAGCCCTAAGCTCGTGAGTGGGATCCTGTAATAAGGGGGTGTAATTCCTCCTGTCTGCCAGAAGAATTTCACATGCCTTCTCATAAGCAGTTGTGTTCTGAATTACCAATCCACCCCCTTGTCTGCTGGTTTTATAGTGATCTTGGGGTCATTTTGTAGAGATCTTAGTGCTTGGTATTCCTCTGTGCTGAAGTTGCAGTATGTTGGACTGGCCTGGTAGGTCTCTAGGTCCAGGAATACTGCTTCCTCAAAAGCCGTGATTGCTGCTGGCACTGTCTGAATTGGTGGATTGAAGGTAGAGTTTGGTCTTAAGCCGGTGTCACCTTTTCGTTGTGCTTCATTCGGATCGTCTTTTCCCTCAAAAAACGCTTTGAGTTTTAATTTCCTGAAAAAAGCTGAAAGCTCGCAATGGAGCTTAAATTTGTCTGGACGGGCGGTTGGGACAAAGCCCAGACCTCGTTCTAGGACTGAGGTTTCAGTTGGTGTTAACACTTTGTCTGATAAATTATTTATGAGGCTCATACTCCGCTCGTGCCCGGTTGTTGTTGTTGTTGTTCCCTGTTGCGGGTGTGGTTGCTCACTGCATCGTCGGTTACCCATGACACATGGTTTGTTGGCTGGCCCGTGCCTCTTCTCTTTCCCCTTCCTCTCCTGCCCTGGCCTAAAAAAGGCTGGCGGTAATTGGGTTGGTAGTTGGGAGGAGGAAAAAATCCTGGGTTTCAGCCCATCATGGGAAATGGTGGTTGGTGAAAAGGGAAATGGGGACCCATTGTTGGCATCTGCGGTGGCCCTGGCCATCTTGGTGTTTGGTTGTAGCCTTGTTGGCCACGGTTGTTGCGATTGCCCCTGTTCCCTCGTCTTCTTCCCTGTTTGGTTGACCCCGTACTAGATCCACTGCTGTTAGATGTGTTATCATCTGACAGGTTTTCGTTGGACTGATTGTTGGAGGATGGTGTATATGCAGTAGCTGAGTATGGATATACCTTTTCGTATTCGAATTTATGCAGATCTTTCTGGAATTTGTTGACTTTTGCTTGTGTCAGGTTATCCTTGTACTCATTCAACTCCTTGTTTATCTCGTCCAATTTCTTTTTGTAACCAGTTATTGTTGCTTTAAATTTGGACTCGGTTTCTTGTATTTCGATTTGTAGGGCATCCGAGAGCCTCAAAGCTGTTTTGATAATCAGGACCAGCCAGTCGCGGGTACAATGCCACGCGATCATGGCCCATTCTTTCCTGAATGTAGCATCATTCAGAAAGATTCGGGGGGCATTTGTGATGAGTAATCCTCGTGGTGCTATATTTTTCAAAAGATATTGTTTTAATATAGTGCCATGCAGGATAGTGCGTATCCTGTCTCTTTTGATTTCAGTGAGTTTATCCCACTCCGTGGTATGTGCTATTACTTGTGCAATAGCTGGATCTGCGAACTGATCAGAGTCAGACAAGATGTTAGCTATTTCGGACTCAGAGAATGTTAAACCTAAGTTTGCCATGATGGACCCAAAGTGTCGGTTGGTTGAGACAAGAAAGGTAATTTAAAAGAGCCAAAGGTGTGCTCAGTTAAACAAGCTCTCACAGCTCTGCGCTGCTAAGTATGTAAGACAAGGAGAGAGGTAGGGAGAGTACTTTGACACTCTTGTTCCCCGGTCAATAATCAATAAACAAGAAAGGAGTGTCCATGTAGAAAGGACTAAGCCGTTCACTGGAGCACCAGTACACCCACACTGGGATGTTTAAGAAAGCCCTCACTCACCACCTGGTGATGACATGCTTCATCATCGGGCCCCACCAAAGAGACCGAGTGTCTCTTTGGTGTGCTGTAACGCCAGGATTACTGCGGAGCGGGATAGTGGGTAGAGGGCGTGTTGTGTGCAAAAGAAAATTAGTGAGTGATGGAGGTATTAAAAAATATCAGTAGTGTATCTGAGATAACAATTTATTAAATGATCACTAAGGACACTGGATTTAAAAGAATGTGAGGGACCAGTCCACTTTTATTGAGTGGTGGGTTCCTATAGGGTAGTCGACATGTTTCTTGCCATTGAAACGGTGTTAATTTACCCGGCAATTCATCAGGACTGGGTGTAATAAACCCCGGCGGTATGGGCACGCTAAGGCCCACCCTTACCTAGGGACGACTAGGTCTCTACTGACTATATTAGACTTAATTAGTTTTGCCAGCTAGCTCAGAGGTCACTAGAACCTTTCTCAATTAAGCAAGGAGGAGTTTAACTTCCCTGGATAGACAAGAAGGGATTAGCTTCTGACAACCATAAACATGACAACTTTGCTCCCTCACAATAAGAGTGTATCTCTAGAGTCGTGTGAAAACAATAGACAATTATTTTACTCAGTCAATCGTGCATACTTAGTTTCACCAGAGTGCAGAGAATAGAGAGACGGGCGTTTTCAATAAAAAGGTGTTATTTATTGAGCAGTCTTCTTTCTCATGCAAGAGAAATAAATTGCCACAATTGCAATACTTAGTGTAAAGTAAAGTGCGTACAGTAAAAGGAGTATTATAAAATAATACTGTAAAAGCATTGATATGGTTTCTTAGCCATATGTTACTTTAAAATAGATAAAATATAAACATACATATATACATTGACTAACGTACTCAACTGGTGCTTCTAAATACGCCTACCCCTGTGTACCTGACCTAAGCCTAATACGTGGCAAGGAGTAAATAAGTAGCAGTTTAAGTTAAGTTGGTTTTGCCAAGAATCTGAATCAAGAATTCTCTTTAAGGGTTTAGTCAGCTCCGTACCTGGGTAATAGAAAGCAGGAAGTCTGGTATCTCTCCCTCAGGACTCGATATCCCAGCAACCCGCAAGGGCGGCTGAAAACACCGGAGCTGGATTTTCTCGGCTGGAGAAAAAGACAGCGTCTTTCTCAGTGCGTCAAAAGGGAGGGGCGGCGTCCCTGGGCTCTCGCATCAGCCGGGCTTTCGGGCAAGTAGATAGCCGCTCTGCTCCAAACCACCGTGTGTTTGCTTAAGGCAAAGTTGGTATATTTATACCTGAAAGGTGCCGGATTTGACGTAAGGTTGAACATAAGACGTCACCAAGAACTAACAGTTCTTTCTGGCTCTAGGAGTTCTTGTGCAAATCAAAACAAGAGCAGGGGGATTTCCCGGGCTGCTGGAGGCTTGGTTTATTTAAAGAACGCGTTGTACTTTCTAGGAGTCTAGAGGAGTAGCCATGCTATATTTGGACTGCATGGGTTGTTACTAACCCTGGGTGTAGTGGGCGTAGTGGGGCTCCGCAGAGCTACGCGGAATGGGCGAGAAGCTACGCCCACTCCCGCACTCCGCCTAGCCCCACTACGCACCTCCCTCCCGCTCTCCCCTACATACGTTATTTAAGCAACTAACCTTAATAAAACAATTTTAAAGCACTTACCGTGTCCGGGGCTCGTCCGGGGCTCCCTCTTGAAATAGCGTCGTCCTGGATACCAATGCGCATGCGCGGGCGGCCGCGCATGCGCATTGGTATCCAGGAAGGGACGCTATTCCAAGAAGGGAGCCCCAGGCGAACACCGGACACGGTAAGTGCTTTAAAATTGTTTTATTAAGGTTAGTTGCTTAAATAATGTATGTAGGGGAGGGCGGGAGGGAGGCGGGTGGCGGCCGACTCGGCTACGCACACGGAGTGGGCGTAGTGTTGCCGGCTACGCTGTCTACGCAAAATGCGTAGAAGGCAACACTACGCCTACTCCGTGGGCATAGCCGATTCGGACGCCCAGGGTTAGTTGTTACTAAATATGGATATGATTCTTATGCCTTCATAAGGATATTATTTATTATCACCACATAAGGGCATAAATCAGGAATATCGAATTAGGGTCCTAGATAGAATTACAACACCCACTCCATGATCTAATGTCCCTCATTACTTAAAACTAAGTAATAGTAAACATATAATGGTGCATGTGTTTTCCAACCCACCCCAAAATACATAATTCGCATTTGAAATGGTATATGGTAAAATACACGAAAATTAGTATTGGTACTGTACGCTTTTCAAGCAGTGGTATCATTCAGTTAAAAAATGCATATATATATATCAGCTGAATGAATTGCGAAAATTTACACATGAAATGGCTCTTAATACAGAAGAGAAGGTCGAGACGATTCCATCACATAATAATACAAATGCTGTACATGTGCTAGAGGCTGAGGTAAAATATTGTCTCTAGTGTGCCTAAATTAGAAGCTCTGTTCTCTAAGAATAGTTTTACTTTAAGCAGATTACTCTGTGCCAAAACACGGTAAATATTTTGGAAGTGTGAGAAAAAATAATTTCCCTTTCAGGGGAAAAAACAGTTCCATATGTTTTCAGTAGCTTTTGTTTATCAAAGCTGAAGGCCGAATTCACAGTTCAGGGAACGATGTGTGCTTGTTGCTTTGAAAGTTATTCTTTCTGTTCAGGGGAGAACATCATTTCAGACAGACTCGCAAAAAATTGGTCTGCGAAATCAGGTGAAAGTTCGACCAAATTTGAAAATGCCGAAACAGTGCAGTCGTGAGAATGATTGCTATCATCGATGTCAGGATCAGCAATGCTCACTGAAGGTTGTACCTGTGTGATGCTGCTCTCATCTCGTACTCCACTGCCACATACTCGTAGTGGTGAAGTCTCAACGAATGTCGTCATCAGAATAGGCAGCTGCTGGGGACAACACGATGTATGAGCCGTTACAGGACCTAGCAAGGTATCTGTATCCATTGGTACTGCTGATGGTAGTGTAAGACAGACGTCCAACATGCATTCTTCTCCGCATAGCATACATCGAAGCACAGGTAAGATGCAAATTTGCCAGATAGGTCTGAATGAAAGAAACCAGGTCATATTCAGATCTCTTAGCCGGGCTAATCCAAAGACTTTAGTTATGCGGTCCCGATAGCGTATAGCTAGGATCGTTTCTTCCATCGTTGCTGGAGTCTTGTCTGCGACTTGGCTTGCCATATCGGAGCAGAAGAATCAAAAATAAAATTCCTGCCACTAGTCCCAAAAGTAGAGGTAGGCCACCAAAGACAGAATGGACAAAATTGGGGAAGATGCCCAGAACTGTTTCAAAGGGTGTTAAGAGTCCCGAAAAAATTGTCTTAAATACATGTGGGATGCCACTGGTATCTGACATGTTTAGGATTTGGCTTAGCATTTCTACGAAATGCGGGGGGCAATTTGTTGATAAAAGGGTATGTATCTCTGCCGTTGTCCTTGCAACTTGCAGATCATACGTTCCCTTGGACGAGGTCAAAGGCACAGTTGTCTGTAAAAGAATAGACTTCATTCTGCTTAAAGTATCAATTCGAATAGAAGAGATATTCAAATGAGGCCATATTGCCGCCTCCATATCTGGAGTGCTGTTTGGATACAATACTTGCATACAGCAAGTGACCATGGAACTCACGCTTACGAGATAGGCTTTCCCTGGCACCATGCCACAACAGCTGTGGTCATTTATTAGAATATAACTCCCGTTAGAAAGTTGTCTAAAGAATGGCTGTATCTGTATTGCCGGAGTGCCGTGCAGGTGACATGAAAGGTTATTAGAAGACCCTTCGCAGGCTCCATGCAGGTTAATGCCTTGACGCAGGAGTGTACCGCGTAGTGATCTTTTACAATTTTTACCACTAAGAAATACATCCTTTTTCTTTTCACTGTAACATTTGTGTGTATAAGGTAATTTCCATGTTGACTTGATGTATCCTTTACCCAACCTTTCATACTGGCCCACTGGTATATACTCTTGGCAATATTTAAATTGGAAAGTTGTTATCGGAATTGTGATTATTCCGTGTATTATCCATTCAATGACAGGTCTTTCTGACATTGTCAACCGTAATCTCTCAAGTTTTTCAATGCTCAGAATCGTATAGTCTGCTCCTTTTTGTGCCAAACTGATTTGTTTATCAGTAAGGTTAAAGATAGAGAATAATGACGTTGTGTTGATTAAACGCCATGGTACGTATCCTGAACGAAGATTTTGCAACGTCCAGCCAAGCTGTACAATAGAATGTAATTGGGACTGACCATGTTGTAACATTAGTAAGTCCTGCTCTATTATATCAATAGCAGATGATACGATACTGTCCAGTGAATATATTCTGGAGGACAGAGTCGTTAACCCATTGTCCACAACAGAAAGTGATTTTTCCAAATGAATACGATCAATTTCTCGTATTTTTTCTGCTGTTTGAATTTGCATTACTTTCCAAGCTTCGTTGTATGCAGCGTATATACCGGCCGCTTGAAACGTTTTTGACGCTGTTTGCGTGGTCCCAGAATGAAATCACGCAAGTCAGCACCGTCTTTAAGTAAAGTCAAGTGTTGCTTAATTTCAGCCAGTGTGTATTTTTGTAGCCATTCAAGGCATAGTTTCCCTACACTGTATGTTGTAATTATCCCTGGATGTTGTCTCTGGGAGTATCTTGGGTCTGGCCTGGTCATTTTGAACCCCTGTATTTTGTTCAGGAATCTATTTTGACAGTTATTTGTGTCTGTGGGCCAGATCAACCATTTTTTCCAATCAGGATGTGTTCTGTTTTGGTATAAAATGTAGGATATGTCTATCTCCATATCAGTAGTGCTATTACTATCAGGTATGGGCTTTGGAATAGACGGTTTGTTTAAGTCTTTAATTTTGGCTAGGCCAAGACAGGTAGTCTGTTGAATGGTGTCATTCAAGAATATTATTTGTTCTGGGATCATGCAGGCTCTAAATAATGCTTCTAAACCTTGGACCTGCCATTCTTTTGTACCCCAGATGGTTTTTGTTTCAATGTTGTTCTTCCAGAATTCAAAACCAAATCTAATCATTTTTTCATAAAATGTTTCAGAATAGATCAATTTAGTATTTGTCAGCATTGTTTTCATTCCTGTCTTATTTAACATTTTAAAATAAAATGTTTTTGCATCACTTGTGTTAAACCCTGAGAAGTATGGGAATTTTTCATAAAATGTTTTTGAGCTGCTTTTAGGTGGTGTTGCACAATGTTCCCATTGATTATAATTAAAAACATTTCTAGGATGTGCAGATTTATGCAAATAGTGATGACCAAAATGATTATAGCAATATTTTTTTTCATAATTTGATGAACCCTGTAAATAATCATGTTCTGTGAATTGTGCTGACGTTACTAAATCTGACATAATATTATTTATATTTTCAAAGTCCCAATCATCAGAAAAAGTACTTGGTTTTACAAAGTCACTTAATGAAATCTTGAACTGATGTGGATATTTCAAAAGCTCAATCGGGCCAAAAATGTCAAAATCAGTTCAGTCCCATGCTACCCCACCGGGTATTGGATTGGCTGTGACGTTCACTGATGATAGTTCTCTTTTCTCGATGTGAGATGACTTGTGAGGCTTTAGGACCAAGTTGATGTTCTGACTTGCTGTGTCCATTGTACTGTGTTTTCCTTCAGTGAATTTTCCCAAACAAAGAACCATGATGAGCCAAAGCAGGAGGAAAAGTACACCTAACACAATCCAAAATTTAATTCATGGAGAAATCAGATAGGTTTCTTTGAGTTGATGAATGAGTTCAGTTACTTTGTCTTTGAAAGTTTTTGTTGCTGGCGTTTCTTCTGGTTCGCTTGGATCTTCAGAAAAGTCACAAAATTGATGAAGTAGCCAGATGCAGTTCTGTTAATTGTTGGAATTGCTTCCGAATTTTCATTTGCTTTCGGATTTTTTTTTGTTTCACTAGCATAGTCTGAGGCTACATCGTTGTAGACTGGTGTTTCTTGACAAACTGTTTCAATTTGGGTTTCAAGAGGCACAAGTTCCATGGCTTTGTTGCATAGTCCTTTTTTATTCACTGCAGGTTTATCGAATATGATTAGTCTCTTAGTTTGAACCTCTTGTATTGTAGCAAATTTTGGTGTTCTGCTATTTCTTGGGAGTACACTGGGTCTACTACTTATTATTGGCCACAGGATTGTGGTTTTACCAGGTCGATGGATACAACTCGGGTCTCCTTTTTACCAGCAAGAGGCGGTAGTACAACTGATCTCGTTCCGCTGACAGCTAAGACAGGTACTGCTTTTCTGTAAGAAGGCCCAAATTCCTTCTTTACCGCGTTCTTCTCTCTGACCAGATCCCCAATCTTTGGAATCCAGACAGGTCTTGCTGGGACAGGTGGTTTTTCTTCAGTTGCTATTGGCTGTTGCTTTAACTTTATGTTGCTCAGGTTTCGTCTTGTTTCGTTTAAGTCCTGTAAAACAGCCAAACGGTCTTTGATATCAAAGCATTTTTCTTCTACCACTGAAGTTTGACTATCAAGGTCCTGGATATGCATTTTAGTACCGAACAATAGTTCGTACGGACTGAGACCTTTTAGAGAATTTCTTGGCAGATTATTAAGACTACGTTGGACACTTGTTAAATGTTGGACCCACCCATCACCCGAACCTAATACCCTCGCCGTTATAGATTGCTTTATGTCCCGGTTTTTTCTTTCCACTACCGCATTTCCCTCAGGATGGAATGGACAAGAGTTCCGCAATGCAATGCCAATGCTGGCCATGGCCTCCTTATATGCTCGAGAGCTAAAAGCAGGACCCTGGTCAGAATGTAGCATGCCAATTGCATATGTGCCGATAAAGACTCGCAAATCTTTTATGACAGTTCTGGCGTCAGCCGAGCGCTGGTGTCTGTATTTTAAGTGAATCTAGTCTTAAATATTATGGGACGCATTTCTCCTGCTGGATTTTTGCGTACAGATAGCCTTATGCTTTCTAAAAGAAGGGTCCTGGCATTACTCCGGTCGGTTCGCGACTGCGATCTCTGTTGCAGTTTAGACAGCCCATTGCAAATTTTTGAAATTGCAGGCTCATCCCCGGCCACCAGTATTCTGATTGTAATTCTTTAAGAGATTTCAAGATCTCTTGGTGCCTTAGACCCAATCCCATATGTGCGCCTGCTATTAAAAAGACTCTCTTGTTTGTGTTTGGAATTACTCTGTCCCCCACTCCAGGGATTCGAGCAAAAGGAACGGAGTTTGCATCAATTATGTATGTATAAGTGAGTGGATAGTTCAGAGGTAATGCTGCATGGTCGCCTTTTAAAGACACTTTTACCGCCAGCATAGTTTCTCCGTCTATGTATTTTTTAGAACGCTTTTTTGTGGCTACGGAAGCCGGTTGAGCTGCTTCCGCTGTGGCTCTGTGAGCCAATGAATTCCCTGCAACGTGAACGCCATCACGTTGATAACTCAGTGTATGTATCACGTGAGTCTTTTGTAGTTCTTTCTGCAAAAGAACTACCTGTTCCCAAAGCTTTTTATGCTTTATTGTGGCACCTGTGTCATCTTGGTAATCGTTTTGAACCCAGTTCTGCTAGTCATTATTGTAAGATTTGACGCAGTAATGTGAATCGCACACTATTAGTGTGGGGAATACGCGATCGGCATTTTCAAGCGCCATCTTTAAAGACCTTATTTCAGCTCGCTGAGCTGAACAGTTTCTCAGTGATTCAGTCTTGGTGACTATTGGTCTGAATTTACCAAAGCGCCAGCGACCTTTAACAATCGCGCACGCTGCGTTGTAGGATTTTTTCTCTACATCGTAATGCTGTGCAAATCTGTCCATGTAGATTACACATGTGTATTGTTCGAGAGGCAGAATTTCGATTGGCAAAGGATATTCTTCTTCATATTCTAGATTTTCTATTTTTTTCAGTTTCGGGTCAAAATAGTATTTCACGTCTTCTGCAGCAAGAGAATTTTCCCATTGTATCCATTTTGGATCTAATGCCACGGCAGTGAAATTGTGTGGGCTTGTTAATGCCTCAAGGGCTGATTCTGCTGTTAAAACAGCTATCCTTCTGCCCTGGGCCTGGGCTCTTTCTTTTGCTACAGCAGTTTGAACCGCTATTAGAATTTTTTCAGTTGAACTGAATTTCATTTCAGCTTGTGTGTACAAATGTGATTTGTAAGCTATTGGTACCGTTTCTCCCTCATTAGAGGTCAGGTACGTGAATCCGCATCTTCCTGGGATGACTCGGATTACAAGGTTGCGTATGTTTTTGCGAGTTTGTAATTTTGTTTTAGCTAACGTCTGTTTGCAATGATCTTAAAATTTCTGTGTGTTTCTGAGTCCAATTGATTGGTTTGAAATCAGGTTGTATTAATTCATAGAGAGGTTTAACCCTCTCAGCATAATTTAGAATGTATGTTCTTCCGAAATTCAGGAAACCTAGTATTGATTGTAAGTTCTTCAGCGTTTTTGGTGCTTGGAGTACAGCGCACTTCTCTAAGAAGTTGTCTGCTAGGCTCTTGCCTTCACTTGATAATTCATATCCTAAAAATAGGACAGTTAGATGGGCAATTTGTGACTTTTTAAAGTTGAATTTGTAACCCTCAGCTGCGAACCCAAGTATTATGGTGTTCACTCTTTTCAAGTGAGTATCCAGGTCATCATCTGTTAGATAGATGTCGTCGACATAGGATAATGCCTCGTCATCATATATTTGTAGTAACTCTGTTACTCTTGCTGAGAATAATCCTGGGCTATTCTTGAATCCCTGTGGGAGTCGACAGAAGTGTTTTCGCGACCCCATTATTGAGAAAGCGGTCAAATACCTGCTTTCAGGTGCAATGTTTTGACAAAAGAATCCATTAGAGATGTCTAATGTCGTTATTTATTTTTTGCGCACGATGTTATTCATTAGTGCTGCACTGTGTGAGTTTTGTACTGCAAATGTTTTGCAACATGAGTTAAGGTGTCTGTAGTCCAAAACTAGACGATATGAATCGTCTGGCTTGGAGACAGGAAACAAAGGATTGTTCATTTGTGAGGTGCATGTTTCAATCACCCCCTGATATTCAAGTTGATCTAAGATCTCCCTGACTTGCTTTTTAGCTTCTTGTTTAATTGGGTACTGCCTTTGTGCAGTGGGTTGACATTTTAACTGGATTTTGTGAGGAGGAGAGTCCTCACCCCATCCTACATGATTTTTATATAATGCAGGGGCTTGAGCAACTGCCCATTTTCTTGCATATGTATATTTTTTATGAATTGGAATATGATTTGAGAAGGCAGGCATAATCATTTCTTCGCCATGAGGGCACTCCCTGACAAACTCTGGTGGCCAGTCTTTTTCAGCTAAAAGGATGTCATAGCCTTTCGAAAGGTTATCCCAAAAGAGACCCCTTACTTTCCTAGTCTTGTCCCCCTCTATACGTAATGTTATCTCGTATATTTTATGAGGTTTGCTAACTCTGTTATCTGCAGTTTCCACTTGAATGTATTCATTCGTGTCCACTGTCTCCAGAAGATTCATCAAGATCTTGCGAGCTATGGTCACTTCTGCTGCGCTGTCTAGCATTGTCTGGGCCCACTCTCCGTTTTTCAGTTGTGTCCTCAGTATCCTCTGCATGTTTAATTATTTTAATACTGGCTACCTTCTTTCTTGGAAATTGTAATTTTTTACTTTGATGAGCAGATTTCTTGTCTTTGGACTTGACGTGCTCCTCTTTGTGTTCTGACCGTCCTCTTCTCTCCGATTTCTGTGAGGAAGTCTGAAAAGATCGAGAAGAACGTGTATCAATATCTTGATATCTGTCAGGTTTTCTCAATTTATCCCTATCTCTAAGGTTGTATCTTTTCTCAGAGGGCTCCCTCTGGGGGGACTTGTCACCTCGTTCTGGAGATCTATCTCTTCATTGAGGAGACCTTCCTCTGGACTGGAATCGTTTTTCTCTGGGAGTGGATTGTTTATTTCCATCCCAGGTCTTTTTTGGAGTGTTTAAATTATTTTTAATAAATGTTTTTTCAGGATTGTCAAGTAGTTGGGGTTTTACTGGTTTCCCACCCAAACTATCTCTACCTAGTTCTTCATAGGATTTTTCTATGATTCTGGCAAGTTCAAATGGTTGTTCTGCTATATCTGTTTCTTTCAATTTCTGGCGGATCGCCACAGATGCTGCTTCTCCTTTTATGTTGGCTAACAATAGAGCCGAGACCTGCTTGAAGTCTTTCAGTAATTTCATACCCAGAGTTAAAGCAGGTTCTGGACCGTATTCATTCTGAATCTGTCTTAGCACATCTGGTATTATCGCCATAGACAGAACACCATGTGTTTTTGTGTAGATGGAAGCAAAGACTGTGCCCCAAGTGTCACAGTCCTCCACATGTGGTGCGATCCCCATTGGAAGACAGATAGTCAGAATTCTGTGTTTCTCAGTAGGCGTTGTGTCAGGAAATACTGCCTCTATTTGAGTGATTTTCTGAGCTAACCAGAATGGAATTCGTTCCCTTTTTGTAGGTACTTTACCAAGACATGATTGTATGTTCTGTGGTGTAATTTTGTTTGTGTTCCCCTGATAAGGGGTCAGCTGTGGAATGTTGATTGCTGGTTGGACTGTTGAAGTCCGCATTACACATTGGACTAATTGTCTGTGTATTTTAATTAACAGTTTTAGTTGAGCTAACAGCTCTCGGTCTGACATTTTATCAATGTCTGGATGTGGTGTGTAGCTGGCTAGCACCGGCCACGTTGCTCCTGGTCTACCTAGTGGACCGAGCCTGGTGATGTGATTTTGATGTTTTAGGGCGCCTTTAAACCAGAGCAGGTGCTCTTGGTAATTTAGTGGGATTTCAACATCCTCGAAAGGAGTGTATTCATCCGGAGGTTCCTCTGTTTTGGAATAGTGGAATTCGTGTGTTACAGCGTTTGCTGCTGGAAAGTTTATCCATGAGTAGAATACCTCTGTCTGCCGATATTCATGGGCCTCTACCACGAATATGACTGTACCACCTCGTGATGTCAGTCCATTTTCTATAAGTTTAATAGTTATAGTTTTTCTTACATTTACCGGAATGATTATAGCATTCGGGTCATTTTCTTGGAGACTTGTGTCATTCGCTAGGAGTTGAACTGCTATTCTAGCTGTCTCCCTTTCGTCTTCACTTTCCGTCATTTTTACTAACAGAAGGTTTTTTGTTGCAGATCAAGTTTCAAGGAAACAAAGATTAGGTGCACAATATTTTGGAACACTGTATCCTTCAACGTTGACTAAACCAAAAACTATACATAGGAATCTCATCCTACTAAGTTCCGGCGGATTTTAACCTTTTACCCACTCCAGACGTCTTTTGGAGTTTTTACGGGAAAAAGGGACTGTGTGAAAAAGCACGACTGAGTTACTCTAATGTCTTGCATTAGATTATTGCCTTACCAAACGTTGGGCGCCATGTAGTGTAGTTCCTATATTCCCAATAGGCTCTGCGCATTGGAATAATATAAACAGCAGTGTAGACGTAGGAGTGAGGTCGACTAGGTCTCTCCTGACTATATTAGACTTAATTAGTTTTGCCAGCTAGCTCAGAGGTCACTAGAAACTTTCTCGAATAAACAAGGAGGAGTTTAACTTCCCTGGATAGACAAGAAGGGATTAGCTTCTGACAACCATAAACATGACAACTTTGCTCCCTCAGAATAAGAGTGTATCTCTAGAGTCGTGTGAAAACAATAGACAATTATTTTACTCAGTCAATCGTGCATACTTAGTTTCACCAGAGTGCAGAGAATAGAGAGACGGGCGTTTTCAATAAAAAGGTGTTATTTATTGAGCAGTCTTCTTTCTCATGCAAGAAAAATGAATTGCCACAATTGCAATACTTAGAGTAAAGTAAAGTGCGTACAGTAAAAGGAGTATTATAAAATAATACTGTAAAAGCATTGATATGGTTTCTTAGCTATATGATACTTTAAAATAGATAAAATATATACATACATATATACATTGACTAACGTACTCAACTGGTGCTTCTAAATACGCCTACCCCTGTGTACCTGACCTAAGCCTAATATGTGGGAAGGAGTAAATAAGTAGCAGTTTAAGTTAAGTTGGTTTTGCCAAGAATCTGAATCAAGAATTCTCTTTAAGGGTTTAGTCAGCTCCGTACCAGGGTAATAGAAAGCAGGAGGTCTGGTATCTCTCTCTCAGGACTCGATATCCCAGCAACCCGCAAGGGCGGCTGAAAACACCGGAGCTGGATTTTCTCGCTGGAGAAAAAGACAGCGTCTTTCTCAGTGCGTCAAAAGGGGGGGCGGCGTCCGTGGGCTCTCGCATCAGCTGGGCTCTCGGGCAAGTAGATAGCCGCTCTGCTCCAAACCACCGTGTGTTTGCTTAAGGCAACGTTGGTATATTTATACTTGAAAGGTGCCGGGTTTGACGTTAGGTTGGACATAAGACGTCACCAAGAACTAACAGTTCTTTCTGACTCTAGGAGTTCTTGTGCAAATCAAAACAAGAGCAGGGGGATTTCCCGGGCTGCTGGAGGCTTGGTTTGTTTAAAGAACGCGTTGCACTTTCTAGGAGTCTAGAGGAGTAGGCATGCTGTATTTGGACTGCATGGGTTGTTACTAAATATGGATATGATTCTTATGCCTTCATAAGGATATTATTTATTATAACCACATAAGGGCAAGAATCAGGAATATCAAATTAGGGTCCTAGATAGAATTACAACAGTCGCAACTGGCGGTGACCAGCTCTGCGCACATAGCCCCACAGCCTGGGCCAATACCCATGGGAGTATTGTTCCTTCGTCCTCACGAGCCCTTAATACTGACATCTGGAAACAGTATGTGCCCCAAATGGAAGGATTGGCTTGAGGATTTTGAAGATTTCATGAAGGGATCACAAGTTCGGGACCCCGACCAACAACTCATCGCACTACGAAACTTAGTGGGCAAAGATGTTGGACCAATCATTAAAGAACTAACCCCAGCCAATGCTGCGTCTTATGATGATGTGGGAGAGGCCCTGAACAGGAAGTTCCTTCACAAACAGAACCTTATGAGCACTACACATTCAACCTTGCGCAACAAAAGCGAGATGAACCCATGGGCGATTTTATCTCTCACCTCAAGCGTCTGGCTCGCTATTCGACAACTTCAGCATGGAAGACGCCCTTCGCCTACGCATTATTGAAGGGTGTCAATCGCAATCGTTACACCGTCGACTACTGAAAAAGCACTACTCTCTCGACGACATATAAGAACTCACCCGAATAAATGACCAAGGTAAGAGCATGCGAAAAAGATTGAAGCCAGTAAAACAGAAAAAAGAGACCAAGCCCTCTGTGTACAATCTCATACTGAATCAAGACGTCGTCCGGATTATCAGCAATCTTGAAGATCTTCGAAAGCACTTCACGCAAGTCACCTCGCAGTGGAAACAAGAGCAGTCATTCCCGAAGACAACCGGCAAAGTGTTATCGGTGTGGACAAGACTACCCTCATACGGGTCCATGTCCAGCCATCAGCCAACAATGCCACCGATGTGGAAAAAATAACCACTTTGAAGCCACCTGCCAAACCCGTCGCAAGGAAACAGGACCAGCAAAGCGCAGGGTCACGTCACCACGTCAGGGCCGTACAAGGGAGAAGAGACCGGTCAACAAGCTTGTTCGTTCTAGACACAGGCACGTCGCTTAATTACATTTGCGCCACCGAGTATCAGAGAATGAACACAAAATAGAAATTGGAGCCAGCTGCAGTACGATTCTACACATGGATGTCCAGAAAACCATTGCCGTGTCTGGGACAGTTTCACACAATTGTCCTGTCCTTGTAGACACAAAGACAGGACAATTCATGTGCAAATCCACTTGATTGAAGGCCCCGAAACAGATGATTGCTGTCTCAGCTTACCAACAGCAGAACGCTTAAAGCTGGTAGAGATTCTGTACAGAGTGGATGACTCGCCAGACATCGTCAGCAAGTTCCCGAAGCTGTTCAGTGGCTTAGGGAAACAAGCCCATTTCAAGGTCAAGCTGCATATCAATGAGCAAGTGACACCAGTGGCACAGCATCACAGAAAAGTGCTGTTCAACTTACATCAAGCAGTGGAGGATGAACTCCAAGACTTACTACGGGCCGACATCATAGAACGATCACCCCATGGGTGTCGCCAGTAGTAGTTGTGCCCAAGAGAGGCCAAGACGACAAGGTAAGCCTGTGTGGTGACATGCGAGCCCCGAACACAGCCATTGAAAGGGAGTGGCATCCAGGACCCCACATCAGTGACATGATCACCCACGTGAACGGAGCGACTGTTTTCTCAAAACTAGATCTCAACAATGGGTATCACCAACTTGAGTTGCACGACAAATTGAGATACATTACCACATTTACTACACACCAAGGGCTCTTCAGATACAAGCGCCTCAACTTCGGGATCTCGTCAGCTGCCGAGATCTTTCAGGAGGCCGTCCCAAACGCATTCAATTACAGTGACGATATCCTGGTGTTTGGAGAGACTCGGAAAGATCAAGACAAGGCGTTGGACGGGCTGTGCTTCGCCCTCCTTAACGCCAATCTCACACTCAACCAAGACAAGTGTGAGTTTCACAAATCAACTCTCACATTTTATGGCCACATTTTCTCAAAAGAGGGCATGAGACTGGACCCCGAGAAAGTATCAGCACTATATGACACCTCACACCCGCAAGATGTCAGCAAAATCGGCTCGTTCCTGGGCATGGCCAGTTACTGCACCCGGTACATCAAGGACTATGCAACCATCAGCTACCCACTACGAGAACTGACACGACAAGGGCAGAGTTTTCACTGGTCAACTAAATGTGAACAAGCGTTCAACAAAATCAAGACTGCTGTAAGCTCAGCCATCAATTTGGCATATTTTAATCCCAAACAGAAGACTGAAATCACGGTAGATGCCAGCTCCATTGGGCTAGGTGCGATTCTGGCAGAATATGATGATGAAGAAGACCAACGCCACATCGTTGCATACGCCAATTGCAGTCTCACCGACACGGAAAAAGCATATTCTCAACCGGAAAATGAAAGCCTGGCGGTCGTGTGGGTGTGCAAGCATTTCCATCTCTTTGTCTATAGCAAGCAATTCACATTTATCACCGATCACCAGGCTCTGACAACCATCTTTGAAAACCCCCGGGAAAAGATGCCTCCGCGGGTTGAACGGTGGGAAATCCGTCTGCAAGACTACACATATACCATCATTCACAAACCCGGGAAGGCGGAGAACCCGGCAGATGACTACTCAAGGCATCCCCAAGCCGTGACGCAAGCGCAACCGTCTGTAGCAGAAGAATACCTTCATTTCTTCATTGACCAAGCATTTCCACCTGCCGTTCCACTAGATGCCATCATAGAAGCCTCTGTAAAAGATGCCACATTACAAAACATCATGCACCGTATCCACACCAATTCATGGAGACACCTGGAAGAGCCAAATACAAATGACGCCATCATCACACAAGAACTCATGGCATTCGAGCATGTCAAGGATGACCTCTCCATAAGCGCCAATGGTCTGCTCAGTGTCTCCCTCCCTGAACTCAAGCAAGTATTTCAAATTGCTGATGAGCCGCCTATGCAGATTATGACCTTGCCAACATCTGAAATGCTTATATTTGCAAATTTTACTGATAATCGCTTGACATACATGAACCTAAATGGCACTGCTACCACTACACACACATTCAGTCATGAGTGCTGGTGAAGATCACACGCCTTACCCTTTTAGAGGTTCCACCATGGGGAACACATGAGCAACAGCCCATACGTATTCAGGTGTGAGAAGAGGCCTAAGACTTTGACTTTCAATGGGCCACCATAAAAAGAAAGCCGGAAGTACTGATGACGTGACAAACTAGCCACACCCATGCGCGCGCACTACCCTCCCCAACACTGCTAATAGTGACATGTCCGCACCAAGTGGCAGTGTAAATGGCACAGTTCCTCCTGTCACCTATCAACTAAAAATACAAGTCTACTTATCTATATGTAGGTACGTCTGCATGTAGTCTTTCTGTCTCTCTGTCCATGCATCTGTTTTCCTCTTGTTGTTTGCATTAGCTACATGGCAGTCTATCTTTCTTGATGGGGGCTTCCTGCTTGTCAGCTTCCCATCCAGCCATTATTGCTGGTAATAGCTTACAACAACTGGTAAAATCACTGGCCCTCACCAATGTGAGCTATTAAGTTATAGTGCTTTTTTAAATTGCAAGGTGGACGGCATCTACAGCCTCCGTGTTGCAAGCCCTGCCTCTGTGATTCCTCCCCACCCTCCCACCAGCAATTTTATCCTTTTGAAAACTTTCAGCCATGCTGCACCTCAGTCACGCTATTGTGCAACATGGCTAAAACATTGACAAAGGCAATAGCTTGCATAGGTGAAAACTATTGGCTTTGCCAATGCTTGCTATATACAACATACTAGGCACGACAGACACAGCACGGCTGACAAACAACCCAAAAAACCTAGGGTGCACACTGTCAGACCACAACCCATCATTGTTGACAATAAAATGGGTGTCAACAATAATTCCAAAATTGGAGAAGCTTGAAGCAGGCACATCACTGCCACTCCGATATGAAGATTGCAGGCAACCGCATTTCAGGAATCCGTATTCAGAGATAGTTTGAAAGATAGTTTAACTAACTATTTTCTGAAAATGACTGTTCGGTAAAATGTACAGCAGTTGAGTGGGAGGCGTTAAACCTGAACTTCATGGGATATACATTAAGACCTAATAAGGGACCAAGGCAGTCCTGAAAACAGATACACTTACCCCAGAAAGATACACCAAGGACCTAGAGAATAAATCACAACACGATGAGGTGGCCCAAAATCTCCTCACGGTTAGGAAAGATAACACAGCAATAATGGAAAATACACGAAGCCTCGTTAGTACAAAGCGAAACATCAGGTGCAGGGTGACAGGAAAGAAAAAATGATAGCCTAAATGCTCTACTCGGAAAACCAGAGGCCCCCATTGTGTGCCACACTGGTCTGTGAGTGACAGTCTCATCTATATCATCACACAATGAACCCTAGACACCAACCAAAATTAGCACAGCCACTTGTCAGGTAACCGGGGTTAGGATGCTTGACACTGATGGCTTACCAGTGAAATTCTATGGTACATAACAAACAGACTTAGTGCCATGCCTCTTAAGCATGTATGACTATGTGAGAAAGAAAAGTTCCCTACCACAATCTACCACAGAAACGATCAAAGAGGTCTTGCTGAAACCATGCCGTCATCGCCTAGATATTATATAATACAGTTCCTTATCCATACTCAATCTAATATATCCCTGGCAAATAATTATTTATTATTACCATTTACCATTTTTTATTATGGTGTATAGTACAGGCGTATACAACAGCATATTCAGTCATCACAGTATTTGCGATAAAAGTTAGGTAAAAAGTTAGGTGTAAAATTAAGACTGAGGAGGAGAGCTTGCATACATGCCATGACAGTTCACAAAAATGGATTAAGGTTTTAAGAACTATCAGCCATAACACTTAACCAGCAGCTGTATCATCAATTTGTCTTCCCATGTGAAGCACTACAATTTGAACATGGGTCTCTTGTCCTAGGACCCGTTAAAGGTCATGGAGCTAAATGGGGGAGGGGAAGGGAGGAGAGAACACAACTGACACTGCAGGAGATGAAAGTGGAGTAGTTCTAACTGTGGGGGTGTTCAGGTGAGCTCGGGTTGCAGGCGGGTGGAGTGTAGATATCCTGAGCAAGTGACGTGGATTGTGTGATAGATAACAGATAAGTGCGATGAGGTTGCCAAATATCTTTAGTGATGCAGGAGGGGTGGGGTGGGGGGAAAGATTGGAGTGTGGCATACACTTTGCTGGTGGGGTCACAAAAAGCTAGGATTGTGAGCCAATATCATGCAGTATGCCTGCATGTCCAGTTCATGTGCAGGAAGTTGGCATCCACATCTGGCATTTAGGGCATTCTGGGGATCTGGAGGGATCGAATCTGTGAATATTGGTCAGGGTGACATATGCATGGCATATGAATTTTTAAATGATTATGTTTATGGCGATGTTTGGGGGAAAACAACCGTGTTTGTTGACAGCAGGCATACATTTTGTTTGATAGTGGTGAGAAGGCGGGATTTTCATTCTAGAGCATGCTGACCACTTCCGAAATCCCGTCACAGGTCGACTGGACCTTTTTATCTGTCATAGAGTGAAATAGGCAACCTATGTACCAACAATCAATACTTTCTACAATTCCCAGTTGCTTCCCCCAAAGAACCACTGACTAAAACTAGGTTTGAAGAATTATTACAGAAATGAAAACAGCTTAAGATACAAACACCTCAACACGAGGTTCAAAAGATAAACAGGCACTAATACAAACATAATCCTACGGAAAAGTCTTAGGCGGCTTATGAATAATACGAGAATCAATTCCAGAATCATCAGGCTAACAAAAATTGCTGTAACTTGAGTTCTGGTATGCATTGAAAAGAAAAAGTCAAGTTAATCTATCCCTACACTATACTATGTGACATCCCTACTCAACAATAGCCCACCCTAGCAAAAGGTGTCAGCTGTGGTGACTTCCAAAGAAGTTCACTCACTTCTCTTCAGTCTAGAGAATCCTCAGTCCTAGCTAAGCTCTTTGCCCATCCAACCGCTTTCTCTAGCTCCTCAGCCCATCTGCTCTACTTCCACCCTTGGGGTGCTGTCCCTAATGCAAAACCCCACAATACGGGCGACACGCCTTCAGGTACGCCCCTCTCGAAGGTGTTGGTTTCCAGAATTTTCCATTATGGCACCTTTCCATCCTTGTCGGTTCAAACGTCCTTGGGTCCCAGACTCTCCGTCGCTTCAAGTTGTATCTTTAAATTCCTCGGCTACTCCTCCATGTCTGAGTCTAACATTCTAACACTCATACACAATGGGCCCTTCTACTCTACTGTCTACATGGTCCGGCACCTGCAAGGAAATACATGAGAATCGGCTCACACATTCTTTAATGTTGATTAGTTTTAGCCAAAGGCCGCTTTTACTAAACATTTCGACCATTTAATGCTAAGCAAAACATTTCCAGTCAGGCCTACACGATTTCCATGTACTGAACCTCTGCACGTTCTATAGGCCCAACATCCTACATTAACAATCTTTTCGTTCTTTAGGCCTCCAACCTTAAAGTAAATGCATTTTCTACTTTAAGCAAGCTTATCATGAATATATATATAAATGCAAATATGAATTTTAATAAAGCAGACCTAAACACGCAATGGTAATCTATTAAAACGGCATCATTAGTGTTTCAAAACCCTTAATCATTTGTTCTGCATGTAGTTCTAACATCAAATACTTCAGTTATCAACCCTACATCGCATTTGAACATAATTAGTAAACCCTTTATATATACGGGTGCTGACTACTTGTACATATGATGCATCCCTACAATTTTTCACTTCAGTTTAGCGCTCTCTCAGTTCCCCCCTTTGATGACCTGTGTCATCACCACCATCACACCATCCCTCAAGGTAAGAACCGAGCTAAACAGAACTTGTGGCCACTTGCCCTCTCTTAAGCATCTCCAATGCTCTCAGGCTGCGATATTGACCATCCTGCAGTCTTTCCATTCTTTGTTCTTGCACTCTCATCGATCTTTGCAATCTAGTTGACCTATACCACTTGTACAGTCTCACCAAACCCCACAGCCCAATCACACATGCCACAGCTATGATGAGGGGTTTCAGTACAAACCCAAGGAAACTCCTTCCCAAATTTGCAAACCAGTTTCCCACGGTTCCAAATCCCTTTCCAACCTTCTCCCACACGTTCTCTCGTGTCAAATTTTCAATCTCATAATGAATGGCAGTAATGTTACTGATATATTTCTCCAGATCCTTAGAATTATCTGGAATATATGTGCAACATTCCTGGACCTTCAAACGTTTACAGACTCCTCCCTCTTTGGCTAGAAGGACGTCTAAAGCAAGACGGTTTTGTAAAACCATTGTCCTTAGCGAGAACATCTCACCCTCAACCAACACTAGTGATTTTGCTGTATTCATTGACAGTTCATCCACCACAGTTGCCAATCGCCGTATCTTCACGTCATTCAGAATGACTCCCAACATGGGTATCATTGCTCCAAACACATCTCCCACTATCGCACCCGCACTTTCCCCTCGCTTTACCCTCGTCTGGTGTCCTCCCTCTAGGAGAGCAAAATCCTCAGTATGGTAAATTTTGGGAAAAATGATCGCTAGGTAACACGTCCCGTACCATTTTTCCGGCAATCTCACATACGCATTCCTTCCACAGACAAAGTACACAGTGGGAATCACCTGCACCACACTCTTCAAGAAATCTTTCGTGTAATACTCCAGGGTGAAAGTATGTTCACATGTGGTATGATACACATTTTCATAATACGTCTGTGGTCTGTGAAGGCATAACTTCCCTTTCTGCACTTCATCTAGGGCTATCGGACCATAACTCCCTTTAGACTTGTGCTGCTTCTCCTCCTCTGTCCAATCAACTTTACCTTGCCCTGAATCTCACAACTGTTTTTGCTTCGTGTACCTGTCCTCTACCTGTTCTATGAACCTCTTCTCTGTCTCTGATAACAAGCACGTCAAATTGTGTCGGTGAGCATATGAGGTGTCTAATTCTTGTGTCGGAATGAAAAAATATCCAAGTCTGTCCTCTGACTTATAATAGTCAAACTTATTCAAGTGTTTATAAGCAGGGACATCCGGTAACACAGCATCATAATTCGAAAAGAAATACTCAAAATGGTTACGCCCATAAAGTATGCTAAGCAGTATACTACATGAGATTCCATATGTCAGTGGAAGGTGATGGTATCTAATACCCTCATCTATTGAAGCCGGCAATTGCATACACACATAGCAGTCTTTCGCATCCATCGCATCAATGTATTCATACAACAACTTTGCATACGCATTCTGTACACAATTGCCCTTAGACAGATCTGCGTGTAACCTACGGCTTTCCTCTGCTAACAAAGCTTTTTCTACTCCTACTTTGACCTCTTTCTTGCTAGGAGTGATGGGTGTCGGTGTTCCCTCAACCTTCACTGCCTGCTCGTGTGGTACTAAATAGGAAACTGCAACTACTAATGCTATAAGGAGTATCACTCCTCCTAAAAGGGTACCTATTATACACTTAGCTCTACGAGTCGGGTTTCCAGCCTCCATGGTCTCAGGACAGGGTAGTTCGCTATCAACAACTAGTCAAAGTCTCTTTTTCTTGGTTGTTTGAGTCTCCCGAACCACACCTCCGAAGGCAGAAATCCCCGTTCTGCTTTTCTTTTGCAGCCTTTTCTTCTGCAGCAACAATAGACAACCGTAGCCCTTCTCCGTCCTCTGTGGAAAGTCCCTAAATTTCTTCTTTCTCCACTCGGCGCTAGGTTGGTCTTGACAGCTATTTACAAAGTCTCTAATAATCAATGATGATATTTGCTCCAACTGCACAAAGCACATAATCCAACAGTTCCATGCGAAGGACTACTGCTTCATAAGATGGTATTTCTGGACCAAATGTAGGAAAAATCAGTCTATCCAGGATTAGATCACGTATCTTGCTCATGTAAGGGGGATTGGGAATGGTAAGTGTCAGTACGCCTTCAATCTCAAGTCCAGGTACCAACAGTATCACTTCCAACTTAACATTTGGGATTGTACTGGTCACTCCCACCGACCTCACCCTCCCTGATCTCAGTACACCTGGCATTTGTCAAAGGGTAGATCCACTCAGGAGTGGCGTATCTTCGACAAGGTACTCTCACCCTCCTTGACCTCCTCGGACCTCTTTGCTCTGTCTCCTGTTCTCCCTCGTCCTGTTCAGACTCTTCAGACACAGGAGCGAGATCCCTTTCTGAGACCAATCGCACGTTCAGGCGCCTCCGCCTTTCAGGCCAATGAGCCTCTGCACTCTTCTCTCTTCTACTTCTCGTTTGCACACCCTGTTCATCACCACTTTCAGCTTGTTCTGCGCTCAGATCACCTTCACAGCCACTTCCCCCTTCAGAGGCAGACTCAGTGTCACTGTTGTCGTGATCTCCTTCAGCTCTATCGGAGCAGATACCAGCTTCTTCGGACTCCCCCACAGCTTGACTTGTCCCCTCCTGTGGATCTTCCTCTTCGTCAGTGTTGCCCTCCGCGAGAAGAGCTGTTTCTTCCAAGGGTGCTGGTACTCGTCGGGTGTGATAAGCGTGGACCCAGTTTGGCAACCCTCCACACTTCACAGCAGTGTTCGTCACCAATATAACTTGGAAAGGTCCTCTCCAGCGCACATCCAGGCAGCTTTTTCTGACGTGCTTCCGCACCAGGACCCAGTCACCTGGGCACAGGTCGTGACAAAGGTCTCTGAAAGCCGGAATTTCAGCAGCCCGCACCTGAAGGGACACAGAATGAATGACATCAGAAAGTCCCTTGCAGTAATCAAGGATCAGATCATCTGTGATATTTAGCAAGGCGGTTGTAGGAATAGATGGCAGTCTCATAGCCCTCCCCATCAGTACTTCGTGAGGTGAGAGTCCTGTCCTTCTGTCTGGTGTACTACACATGCTCATTAGTACCAACGGCAAAGCATCTGGCCATTTCAGGGACGTGGATGAGCACACCTTCGCCATTCGGGCCTTGAGGGTCCCATTTATTTGCTCCACTATGCCGGAAGCCTCTGGTCCGTAACTACAATGCAGCCTTTGGTCAATGTTCAGTGCAGAGCAGAGCATTTTCACAACTTCGCTATTAAAATGTGTTCCTCTGTCCGATTCCAAAGAGGTCGGAACCCCGAAACGTGGCACTAGCTCCCTCAACAACAGCTTTGCTACTGTGAGTGTATCGCACCTACGAGTTGGGTATGCCTCAACCCACCTGGAAAACACACACACGATCACCAGGACATACCTAAGGCGGTTACACCTCGCCATCTCAATGAAATCCAGTTGCATCCTGTAGAAAGGTCCGCCGGACCTCCCAATGTGACCCATAGTAACTGGCGTTCTTTTCCCAACGTTCATTTGTTGACATGTAACACACCTTTGACACACTGCTTCCGCAGCTGTCCTTAATTTTGGATTGTACCAAGTTTGTCTGAACACACGCATCATGGCATCTCTTCTCAGATGTACAGGACCATGTATCTGTCGTGCCATCGGACTCACCAGCTCATTCGGCAACACCGCTCTCCCATCAGCCGAAACCCATAAGTCCAACTCTCCTCGGACACAACCAGCCATTTCCCACACTCTCTTCTCATAGTCTGACACCTGCTCCTGCATGCTCTTCAATTCTTCCCAGGTATCTGCCACCTCAAGCATCATGCTTAACTCGGTTCCTTCCTGCACCCCCTCAACTGTTTGTTCAGTAAATGAGTGTCCCTGCTCGGCACAATAACGTGCAACCTCATCAGCATAACGATTACCCATGGACACAAAGTCAGTATTCTTTGTATGTGCAGTGCATTTCACGACGGCAATTTCGGCTGGACCTTGCAGAGCCTCCAGCAACAACCTGATAAATTCTCCATTCCTGATAGGGGAACCTGATGATGTCATGTAACCCCGTTGGGACCACAATTGACCGAAATCATGAACCACACCGAACCCGTATTGGCTGTCTGTATATATAGTGATCCGAATCTTGTTGGCTGCCAGGCAGGCACGCGTCAACGCAATTATCTCAGCCACCTGCGCGGAGTGTACTCCTTCCAGGCAGGCCGCTTCGACTATTCCAGTGATAGTACAGACAGCAAACGCTGCTCTCAACTGACCAGTATTGTCCCTTACACATGAGCCATCCACAAAGTAAATTTTGTCTGGGTCTACCAGTGGCTCATCGACAATATCCGGTCTGGGTTTGGTGCACAGTTCAGTCACATCAAGGCAATCATAGTCTTCCGAATCATCATCCAAGTCATTTGGTAAGGGCATCAAGGTAGCAGGATTCAAGACCGAACACCTCCTAAGGGTCACATTCTCCGCAGCAAGTATGACCTGCTCGTAGCGTGTGAGCCTGTTATTGGTCAGGTGTTGTGTCTTGGTCCTGGTCATCAACAATTCCACTGAGTGGGGCACATGTACTATCAGTGGGTGACCCATCACAATGCTTTCACACCTCTCAATGCTGACACCTGTTGCAGCAACGGATTTAAGACATCCGGGCAACGCTGCGGCTACAGGGTCTAAGGTATCCGAGAAGTAAGCAACTGGTCTACAGACTCCTCCATGATCTTGTACTAAAACTGCCAAAGCACACCCCTCCCTTTCACAGCAGAACAGTGAAAATGATTTGGTGTAATCGGGCATTCCCAGAGCCGGAGCGCAACACAAATCCTCTCGCAACTCAAGAAAAGCCATCATACAATCTTTGTCCCATGGTACCGGATCACTTACATCCTTGTGCGTCAGTTTCTGCAATGGTTTCGCCTTCAGGGAAAAATTGGCAATCCACTGGCGGCAGTAGCCAACCATACCCAGGAACATCCTGACCTCTCTCTGGGTCGAGGGCACCATCATTTTCATGATCGCCTCAATCCTGTCTGGCGACACTTTCCTCTTTCCCTTCTCTGTCCTGTGACCCAGATACTGCACTTCAGACAAACAGTACTGTAACTTGTTAGGGGATACCTTATGTCCATTCTCGGCCAAATGGTTCAACAAAGCAATGGTGTCAATTCTACAAGCATCTTCTGTGTCTGACGCAACAAGGAGATTGTCTATGTACTGTACCAGAACGGAGTTCTGTGGCAGCACCAGATTCTCAAGATTCCTCTTCAGTAGCTGATTAAAGATCGATGGGCTCTCTGTATACCCTTGAGGGATACGACACCATGTTAAGACGCGGTTCTCTATTTTGAACGCAAAAAGAAATTGGCTCTCCTCATGCAATGGGATCGAAAAGAAAGCCTGACACAAATCAATCACAGAAAACCATTCAGCTTGGAATGGTATCTGAAACAGTATCACTGATGGATTCGGTACCACTGGACAGCATGGAACAACTATGTTGTTCACCTTTCGCAAATCCTGCACAATCCTGAACTTCCCGCTAGGCTTCTGCAAGCCCATGATCGGGGAGTTGCATGGACTGCCCATGACTTCCTTCAAAATTCCCTGTCTAATCATGGATTCGATCACAGGTCTTATTCCTGCAATAGTCTCTGGGGTCAACTTGTATTGAGGCGTTCTTGGGAACTCAGCGTTCGGTCTTACTTGAATCTTAACTGGCTCTACCCCTTTGATCAACCCGATCTCCTCTCCTGTAAAGTCCCACACTTCTGGTGAGACTGCATCCCTCAGGTCCCAAGGGAGTTCCTCCACAGTTAAAGCAGGGTATAACTCTATACACACATGTGTATTTGCAACCTTGAAGGCAGCATCATCATCATTCGTCTGTAACTCTACCTCCTGTGGGGTACAGTAAATGGTACAATTAAGTTTACACAGGAGATCCCTCCCCAACAGACACACAGGACTGGAATCACACACCACGAATTGGTGGTTATCCCTGAAACTCCCGATCTTGACTGGGACTGGTTCAGTCAGGGGGTTTGTCATTCTTCTGTTCGCAACCCCTACCACTTGGATAGTCTGTCCTGAAAGGGGCAAATTAGGGACAACTGCAGACCGCACAGTAGACCGGGAAGCACCACTGTCAACCAAAAAGGTGGTGGGGTGTCCAGCTACATCGGCCTCTACGAATGGTCCCCTCTGATCTACCTCCAGCACTGCCCCGAGGGTGCAGTCCTCCTCCCCACTCAGGCACCGTCCCGTCACTGGATCAAAGTAATAATACTCATCCCCTTCAACTATGAAGGGCATCTGCTTGTAAACCTTGTTCCCTGTCGTAATCTTCGGTGGCTGGGGAACCGGAGCCCTAGGGGCTGAAGTCCCCCCTTTTATCGTCTTAAATTTAGTTACTGTTACTCTCGGTTCCGGAGGGGCTTGGACCTCCTCCTCCTCCTCTTCTTGCACTTGATTGTCTGGGTTATGGGGACACTCGCGTCTCCAATGTCCGATCTCGTGACACTGGTGACACCTTGTCGTCTTTTTCAGAGCCGCCAAGTCTATCCTTGGCCTTGGGCCCTCCTCATTGTCCCTTTTCTGTCCCCCCAATTTTCTCCCCAATGTGCCATTGCCAGTCTGACCCTGCCCTCCCGATTGCATCTGTACTAACATCAGTTTATCCTTAAGCTTCCTTGTCTTGGAGTCTATCTCATCACTGCAATACCTCGCGTACCTCAAGATCTCGTCCAGAGGCTTGTTCTGCCAGCAAATTAAATGTTGCTGTATCATGAGACAGATATCAGGTCTCAGGCCCAGGACAAACTTGGACACGAACTGTCCCATGTCCTTTGGATCCATCACATCCAATCCACTGTACTGCTTAAAAATCTGCAAGAGCCGCTCATAATACTCATGGACTGTCTCCTTCGGTTCCTGCCTAGTCCGATCTATCCTCACCCAGTCTATGTCCTGTGGTGGTACCTTAGTCTTCAACCACGTGATCACCTGCTCATATTTTATCATCACCTTGGGTGAGGGTCCATTCGTGCTAGTGTCTCGATCCGGCTCCTCTGTGGGCCATTCAACACTAACCTTACATGCTATCCACAGGTCTCCTGGAACCACAATGTCGAACAGTGTGTTTAGATCAATCCACAATACCTTTGAGATCTTAACAAACCTCTCTACCTGTTTGTACCATTCTACTGGACTCTCTCGCAGCTTTGGAAATGAGTTCGTAAAGGCAGCCAAATCTCCCCTACTCCAGGGTACATGTACATATCCCCCGTGAGCCACCTCCCGTAAGGGGTACGCTTCTGCCTGCATCAATCCTCCTCCCGGGGATGTCTCAATAGCGCTTCGTCTAACGCTCTTTCTCTTTGACCACCTTTCCTCCCATTTGTCCAATTGGGTCCATGTTCGGATTCCCACTATCAGTTCCCTGATGTGGGTTTTGAATCCGATCACCCTCTTTTCTTCTAGGTCTTGGTCTGAGTACTGTAACCTATGGCCACCCTGTAATGCTTTTGTCTTTGTCAAATCCACAACATACTTGTTTGCTAATTCAGACAGTTTCTCATGTGCTGTCCTAGCCCTCCGAGTGACATCCTTTGCCACAAACAACAGTTCATCTGGCTCATGGAGTTCTATTCTCTCTAGTGGCAATGTACCTTGCACTATTTCCTCCACTTCAGATTTTAGTCTCAACACATCAATCCTTCTTGATTTTATTGCTGCTCTCAATGTTCATTGGCTAGAATTTCCATTAGAGTCCCTCCCGCCACTGTCCTGACACACTCGTCTGTTTTCTTCAGGTGTGTTAGGGGGAACCCTCCTGTTTTCCCAACCCTCATGGTCCCACTCCTGTCTATTATCGCCAGAGGTGTGGTGGGACACCCCCCTACTTTCCACACTTCCGCGTTCCCATTCCTGCCTGCTTTCGCTAGGCGCGCAGTGAGACACCCCCCTAATTTCCTGGGTTCCATTGTCGAACTCCTTCCTCGACCTGTTGCTCTGGGTATCAACAATCGTATCCCAAGTTCTCAAGTCAGGCCTTAATTCTTTAATGGACCTTGGCCGGGGTCCTCTCAAATCCATCGGTCCTCTCAAACCCCCCTGTTCTCCAGAGGAATCTGCCGATGCTGCCAAAGGGGTGCTCCTTTCTACCGGCCTTGGCCATTGGCACCATCCGTCCGCCACATTACTCCTCCCTTCACTGACACTTCTCTCTCTCTCTGTTTGTAGCGGACCCTCGCTCTTTGTCTGTTCTGGATTGTATACTGATACTATGGGACCTATGGTAACAGGCACCGTAAGGGCATCTGGCAATCTCTGTGAATCTACACCCTCTTCATTGTGCACCTTTTGCACCGTGAATCTTCCCACTACTCTCGTTGTAGGGGATGGTTAGGGTGCCTTTTCTCCCTCTTCTGGGCCAAACTTGTCCCCTAAGGAGCTCAAACAGCTCTCCATCGGGACACCACCGTCTATGTCGGGGTCTCCCATGTTCCCCGTCGGTGCTGACCCCCCTCCCGTCTCCGGATTATATGGAGGTGGTCTCTCTGACAACAGTCTCTCTATCAGGCTGTCGTCTGTCTCACTGTCCTCATCCTCGGTACTCCTTCTCTGCGCGTCCCCTTCCTTGACCAACAACGGGTACAACCTGTCCCCTTCGATGGTCTGCACTCTCCACCTCTTGGCTAATGCATCCCATCTCGCATCTTGAACCGCCCTAACTGATCTTTTCACCCTTTCCTGTCTCCTATCTCTGTTTCTTTCATGGGCTGCCCTGATCCACGCATTCAATACTTCAAACTGCGTTGGTCTGGGCAGGGGCTGCAAAGAAGTCATAATCGCTTTTAGCTGATACAGCACCTCCAGTCTAAAAGTTCCATATTTAGGAAAAGTCAATTCCTCTTTTCCGCCAGTCATCTTGCACCAGTTCTCAAGCCACAATATGGTATGCAACCCAACATTCGTAGCCATATAATAGGCTGGGGTATCCTCGGGTGGAGCCTCTTCCCCACCCCGAGGTTCTAACTTCTTTTCACCTCTAAAACAATCTCGCAACACTTTTAAACATTTCATGATGAAAAACAGCAATGTTTCTTTGTTTACAGCGCTCTTTTACTTCCCACTGACAATCCACCAATCCCAGCGCGGCTCCTCACTAGCCGCCCTATCCCAGCGCGGCTCCTTCTTACGTCACTCGCCTCCGTTTCGCAGCAGTTCCCCTCCTTTCTCCGCTCTTCTCCCGGTCACGCATGCGTCCCAATCATACACTGGAAATGATCACTTCCGACCAAGCGGCCACTTCCTTGACTGTACGGCCACAGTCTAACTGTAATTGTCACCGAACCGGCAAATGTCTGTCCACGAACGACCGGACAATCGCCTCACTGATAGGTTACAGACACACTGCAACTTCCGACCAGCGTCCATTACCCACGCACTCACACATTCATTCCCCCTATCTCAGTCCTGCGGGCGATCAATGGTACCTCATGACCCCCTTTTCAATGGTCGACAATTACTTATGGGTGTTCGATTCACCCGAACCACTTACATTCTCCAACAGCTTAAGATTTTCTCCGGTTGCGCGCGCTCACAACCTGATCTTCCTCACACACTACAGGCACTCAACTCCGCAAGACAATACAACACAACAATACAACCGTATCACTGCAATCTAACACGCATGACCCTTTTTCATACTCACTCTCTTCCGAGCTGCTGCTTTCTGCCGCACCGTTACTCTCCGTCAGTTTCCATGGAACGCCATCCTCCGTCTGCGATTTTCTGGATACTCATCATTGGTTCTCTATGGGCCTCGGGAAATCTCAACCTACTCTAGATTACCCTCACTCCAGAAGATAAACCATCCTACTCTGCTACCAACTGAGAAGGCGGGATTTTCATTCTAGAGCCTGCTTACCACTTCCAAAATCCCGTCACAGGTCGACTGGACCTTTTTATCTGTCATAGAGTGAAATAGGCAACCTATGTACCAACAATCAATACTTTCTACAATTCCCAGTTGCTTCCCCCAAAGAACCACTGACTAAAACTAGGTTTGAAGATTTATTACAGAAATGAAAACAGCTGAAGATACAAACACCTCAACACGAGGTTCAAAAGATAAACAGGCACTAATACAAACATAATCCTACGGAAAAGTCTTAGGCGGCTTATGAATAATACGAGAATCAATTCCAGAATCATCAGGCTAACAAAAATTGCTGTAACTTGAGTTCTGGTATGCATTGAAAAGAAAAAGTCAAGTTAATCTATCCCTACACTATACTATGTGACATCCCTACTCAACAATAGCCCACCCTAGCAAAAGGTGTCAGCTGTGGTGACTTCCAAAGAAGTTCACTCACTTCTCTTCAGTCTAGAGAATCCTCAGTCCTAGCTAAGCTCTTTGCCCATCCAACCGCTCTCTCTAGCTCCTCAGCCCATCTGCTCTACTTCCACCCTTGGGGTGCTGTCCCTAATGCAAAACCCCACAATACGGGCGACACGCCTTCAGGTACGCCCCTCTCGAAGGTGTTGGTTTCCAGAATTTTCCATTATGGCACCTTTCCATCCTTGTCTGTTCAAACGTCCTTGGGTCCCAGACTCTCCGTCGCTTCAAGTTGTATCTTTAAATTCCTCGGCTACTCCTCCATGTCTGAGTCTAACATTCTAACACTCATACACAATGGGCCCTTCTACTCTACTGTCTACATGGTCCGGCATCTGCAAGGAAATACATGAGAATCGGCTCACACATTCTTTAACGTTGATTAGTTTTAGCCAAAGGCCGCTTTTACTAAACATTTCGACCATTTAATGCTAAGCAAAACATTTCCAGTCAGGCCTAAACGATTTCCATGTACTGAACCTCTGCACGTTCTATAGGCCCAACATCCTACATTAACAATCTTTTCGTTCTTTAGGCCTCCAACCTTAAAGTAAATGCATTTTCTACTTTAAGCAAGCTTATCATGAATATATATATAAATGCAAATATGAATTTTAATAAAGCAGACCTAAACACGCAATGGTAATCTATTAAAACGGCATCATTAGTGTTTCAAAACCCTTAATCATTTGTTCTGCATGTAGTTCTAACATCAAATACTTCAGTTCTCAACCCTACATCGCATTTGAACATAATTAGTAAACCCTTTATATATACGGGTGCTGACTACTTGTACATATGATGCACCCCTACAATTGTTCACTTCAGTTTAGCGCTCTCTCAGTGGAAAGCTCAAATCACCCTCCTATTGTGCACGACGTTTTTGATCCTTAACGGGTAAGAATGACAAGCATGAGTGATAGGGTTTAGATATTAAATGAGTGCCGCTATCATCATCAATTAGGAGTGTGAGCTGTATGATCTCTTAGTCTTCAGGCGCCAAAGGCCGGATGGAATTAGTGCACGGATTGCACTATGGACACATTGGAACATAAATTGATCCATCACTATTGTTTCTGCAAACTGAGAGCCAGTGGAGTAATATTATTAGCGGTCAGAGTGCATTTTAACAATTGTTCAGTGGAGATGGGGAGCCAGGGATTGTCGGCAACAACCAATGAAGGGGAGTACAGCAATGTGGTTTTTAATAAGTGCTATAATTTCCACCAGGCCCATCATGTGGTAGATAGTTGTTGCATATCAACAGTATCCACTGGGAAACCTTTGGGCAGAATAGACCCCAAGGGCACAGGTGCAACTAGGTCATATTTGGGTCTGGCGTAGAGAATCCTGGTATCCTTATGGAACCAATGGTGAGCGTACTGACACTGGTCTGCAAGATAGTACAGCTGAAAATGCAGCAAACCAAACCCTATCTGTTCATACGGACGGACTAGTATATCCCAGCTGATGCGGGGACGCTTAACAGCCCAAATAAGCTTCAACAGTATCCCCCGCAAGGTGTATAAAAAGATATTGTCAGTGGGAGTGGAACATTTTGGAAGAAGTTCAGAAATCGGGGAAGTACCGTCATATTGATGATTGCTGAGCCAGGCTGCACAGAGCCAAACCCCAGAGGTGGGCCATAGGAGACTGGGTGTCTGTAAAAAGACCCTCTTGTGCTGGGGAAAAGAATCTAAATTCTATTATCCTAAAAGGATCATTAAAATCAAACACAATACAGTAGTCCTCAAGAATGGTCAGAATTGGAGCATGGACAGACTAGTGAGGAGCCAACATCCGGAGGACACACCTTCTAGTAGCTCCTCTACTACATGTGACTCCAATGATTTCTCAGCCCACCGAAGAGACACTATCAAAAGATGTGTAACTCAACCTAAATGGCATAAAGATTTTGTAATGGAACATCCTTAGTTTTGTCCATTATTTAATGCTGTTTGGGGGGAAGATGTATTATATTCTCTAATACTTTTATCTTTCATGTTATGCCCCTTAGACATTTATTTTAATTTTTGAGAGAATCGTTTTCCCCTTGCCCTTTCCTCTGGTTCCCCTCTCCTTCTTTTCCCAGTTGGTACGATCCTTCTGTTGGGCTAGAGGCAGCCTTAGAATGTTGAGGTTGGCAGCCTGACTGAGAAAAAAGAACGCTGTGCCCTGTAACCTGAGCTGTTTATTGGTGGTAGAGTGGAGACCGTAATAAAGTCTTATCTTGACTTACTTTTGTTCCAGTCCTCTTTGTAACAGATACGATGCCGAAAAGCAATGTCGGAATCTGGCAGGTGGAATTTTTTGGCAAATACTCTGTCTGATGAGTTTCATCAGTCATATCCCTAACATTTAAATCGGGCAGGTGCACAGTCATGAGAGCGGACAGATTTGTTGATTTTCAATAGTCAGTATGCATCCACCAACATATAACTCGGGCCCTTGATGTGGCATACGGCAGGATAAAGGTAACCATTAACAATATACTTGCCTCTCGACAGGGAAGCACTGGGTGCACCTATTTATGGAATATATTACCTTGCATCTCAATTGCAAAGACCCATGAGATGGTTTGGAGCCAATGAGGCAGGAGCTGGAGTTACAGCTAGATGACAACTCAATATGGAAACAAGCATTTGCAATGCAATAGGTCTCGCCTTTGGGACCTCATATGTGTTTAGCTATGCAGCATATTAGCCTGGGTGCTAACCCAACTACTGTTCTTTAACATGGAGGGAAAGTAAGCACCAAACTGCGTGACACGCCAGGTATGGGAACACATGGAGAGAAATATTGCCTTTCAGGGGGAAATGGTTTAGCCCAAAGCTCTGTTTTTAATATAAAATGAGGGCCTTCAGTGGTCATATCACTGAAAATACAAGATTTTAAAAAAAGAATATTGTCTACGGGGTGCTCGTGGAAGACAATTTCTATGGACTGGAATCTTGAGAATGCTAAAGTGATTCTGGTATTTTTACTGACCTCTGCTGGTCGTTTTCTATCAAGAATGTTAAATAGAGGCAGTTGCCAGAAACATTTAAAAAAGAAAGTCCCTCACCAGAAAGCAATTCTGGTATTTTACTAACCTCTACTGGCTGTTTTCTATCAAGACAGTTAAATGGAGGCAGTTGAACAAGCAGTAAGCAATTCTGGTATTTTACTGACCTCTACTAGTCGTTTTCTATCAGAGGCAGTTGAACAGAAAAACACGTCCCGAAGCGCAAGGAAACAAGTCCGAGGACTGATCTCCAGAGAGCACAAAGTACATAAGTGTATACTAAAGTACATACAAGAGGTCTTGAATTCACAACCAAAAACGTGCTGGGCAACTGCAAACTGAAGTCTACCTGCTCAACTCTACTTATGGAAGCCTGGCATTGCTGATAGAGCTGCATAAAACATGTGGGCACAGATTTGGCTTTTTGCACAAGAGATTCCAATTGGTGAATACCATGGTTCAGGGTTTTGTCCCAGCTTCAGGATAGAATAACTACAATATTCTGCAAGATTCACAAATATAAACAAATTATACAAGGACAGCACCATCTAAACATTTGAGACCACAAGAGGGGCATTTACCATCAAAACAGGACAATTCATGATATAACACTTTTGTTAGAACTGTCCAATTGATAAAGGGTGTGGAAACGACTGAAAGCCCAACATTTACACTGTTACATCTTATACTGATGAACAGTTTGAGTAGGAAGGCAATTTCTCTGAGCCACGGAGCACTGCTAGAGACAAATATCAAGCAGATATCGCTAAACTGAACGTACCATGGGAAATTAAACTCATCAGAGACCTATCTGACAATGAACACATGAAAATATTAGAATACACTAAAAAAGAGTCTTATGACAGCTAGGTTCATATTCACACCGTTTACCTACCTACATCAAGAATATCTCTCCCCTAAGGTCATACGTAGGGTGTAGGAGGGAGCTGGTAATCTATGTCCCTGGTGTCATGCCCCGAGAGCTTATTTCTTTCATATGGTGTGTCACTGTTCAGTAAAAGGCAAACACTGAGATACTGGATGTGACAGAAAGACATCTAACATGGAATATGGTGTCCTGTATAGGGATGCCTACCCAGGTTGAGCAAAACACAGGACCACCAGTACATTTGTCCAACATGATCTACATACTAGCAAAAGATAATAGCCTCCAATGAAGGTAATTCACTAAACCTCTCATGTCCTTCTGGTTGAAAGATCTACTAAGGTGAAAAATGCTGTACATTACACACTCACAATGATGAAAGGTAAAGTTAAATGTAACACTTGGTGCATTAGGTGATAAAACTGATTAAAGGCCATCTTGATTGACTGACAACACCCCATTGTATACAGGCAAGATTCACTGCATGCAGCATACATTCTCTGATAGGGACACAGATATCGTTTCTTGCCTGACTACTCCAAGGTAAGGGAAGATTTAGGATGCCGTTGAGGGTTGATTGGCTATACGGAGATTATCCTAAACGAGAAGCCTGATATAGATGACAGCCTGCCGTTCACCAGGGTGGCTGAGGACCTTACTTCTGCCACCCTGACAAACTATTGCCTGCCGTATTGAGAGATCACACCAGCCCTGCAGTGATCTCTGTACCTTCAAACGAAGCACTATCAAACTAGTGACTTACCTTTGGTAATGCCTTATCTGGTAAAGACTCTATCTAGCTCCAGTTATCTTACCTTAGAATTGTCCCCAGGCATCAGACTTGATCCAGAATGTTTTCATGGACAGTACCCCTGCATTCCCATAGGTGGCGTCAGTCGGCTTCACGTGGCATCATCTGTGCATGTTGCATGCGCTGTGCCTCAATAGGTGCCACCCCAGTGCTCTGAAATCAGTTTCTTTTTGCAATATTCCACCCTATGAGCGCGAAGCGATGTAGAACACTGGTATGGAAAACTAGGCCCCTGAAAGGTTTGCATCCATGTCCCTAGAAATCCATTGCAGAGCAGGGAGGATGGGTGGGTCAGTAAGGAATCTGCGGCTAGATAGAGTATCTACCAGAAAAGGCATTAGAGAAGGTAAATAATTTGTTCATCTGATAGAAACTTTTAGCCGCAGATTCTTTACCTTAGAATAGATACCCAAGCAACACCTCCCTGGAGGTGAGTCTGCAAAACAATTTCATACCAAATAGTCCTGCAGTAACGAATGGGCAAAATGCCCATCCCATGGACCCAACTGCCCAGGCTGTAGTGTTTTGTTTACAGAGAGGCCCAAGTAGCTGCCTCGCAGATGCCCAGAACAGCAACTCCGCTTGCTAACACAGTGGTTGCAGCCTTGGCTTGGGTGGCATGAGCACACCAACCATAAGGGGCTGCTTCATGGCCAGAGGCATTGCAGATCTTAATGCAGAACACGATCCATTGGGAGAGGGTCTGCTTCAGCACAGCCTTTCCCTTCTTCGCTCTGACATACCCCACGAAGATTTGGTCATCCACCCAGCACTCCTTTGTGCAGTCAAGGTAGAACGGCAACTCTCTTTTTGGGTCCAGTCGGTGAAGTCGCTCCTCTTCTTTAGAGGAATGTGGTGGAACATAAAAAGTAGGCTGGCTGATGGAATGTCCTATATGAAAGGGAGTGATGACTTTCGGCAGACAGGAAGCTCTGGTTCAAAGAACCAGCCTGTCTGGGTAGGTGCTCAAGAAAAGAGGCTTGGATGACAAAGCCTGAAGCTACCTGACCCTCCAGGCAGATGTTATTGCCACCAGGAAGCAATGGAGATGGTAAAGAGATTGAGAGGACAGTTGAGCAAGGACTCAAAGGGAGAGCACATTAGGAATGTCAGGAGGAGGTTATGGTCCCACTGAGGCATGATAAAGAGAGAAGGAGGAAACATATGTGCAAACCTTTCAATAACCTATGTACAATAGGGGATTTGGAGAGGACGGCTGGTCAGGCAACCGCAGAAAGGCTGATATAGCAGAAAGCTAAAGCTTTCAGGTGCCCAGAACAGAGCCCTGCTGGACAAGGGAAAGAATAAAAAGCAGACCCTGAGAAAGGGGAGCACAAAGGGGGTCAACCTGCTTTTCTACACACCATGCCACAAACATTTCCCTATGGCAGGTGTATATAGTTTTGGGGGAAGCATGCCTGGCTGCCATCAGACCATCGCAGACTTCAGGCAGAAGGTCAAATGCTGTAAACTGTTGCCACTCAATATCCACACAAAAAGGTTAAGCATTGACACGTTCGGGTGGAAAACCCTCCCCTGCTGCAGTGACAGAATATTCTCCCTAAGAGGCAGACTAATCGGAGGACCAATGAACATACTCAACAACTTGGGATTCCAACCTCTCTGAGCTGGTCTGGAGCCACAAAAATGACTTGGCCCCAGTCGTTCCTGATTTTCATGAGAAATCTGGACAGTAGTGGTATGGGCGGCAAACCGTATAGGAGGCCTGAGCTCCGTTCAAGACGAAAAGTAACTTAGACAAAGAGCCACCTTGGAAACTCCACCTTGCAGAACTGCTGACGTTGCACATCCTAAGTGATGGTGAACAGATCTAACCAAGGGACTCCCCACAGCTGAAAGAGACCTTACAACACTTCCGGATGGAGACACCATTTGTGATCTGCTAGGCATCTTCAGCTGAGTTTGTCTGCCTCGGCGTTCAGAGAGCATGCAAGACGTTGAACCACTAGGGATATGGCATGACGATCCAGCCATGTCCAGAGATGCAGGGCCTCTTGAGAGTGGATCCTTGACCGCACCGAGCCCTGTTTCTAGCAATACCACATGGTGGTGGTGTTGTCAATGAGCACCTGCGCTAGCCTTCCCTTAATGGAGGTTAGAAAGACTTTTAATGTCAGCTGGATCGCTTGGAGCTTCCGAAGGTTGATGTGAGGCTGGTTCCGTTGGAGACCAGAGACCTCTGATCTCCACCTCTACCAGATTGCCACCTCATCCCAGGAGTGACGCATGTGCCACCACTGTCAAATCTGGTTGGGAAAGGGAGAAGGGACTGCCGCTGATCCAAAGTGGTTTGTTAAGCACCACTGCAGTTCGTTTGCAGTTCCCATCAAGATCTGGACCATGTTGGATAGATTTCCCTGATGCTGCACCCACTGGAACTTCAGGTCCCACTGCAGAACCCGCATATGCCTTCAGGCATGTATCACAAGCAGGATGCAGGAGGCCATAAGGGCCAGTAGCCTCAGAGTCAGTGTCACAGAAATCCATGATAGAGGCTGCAGGTATCATAGCCTGAATACCACGGGCTCGAATTCCGGAGGATAGGCCCGAAACTGCATCACTGTCCAGAACAGTTTCAATGAAAAGGGAGCATCTGATAGGCAGTCAAAAAAGACTTCAGGACGTTGATAGTGAACTCCAGGAATACAGGAGATCCGCTGTAGTATGGAGGTGAAAGAAGACAGCCTGGGGTAGACCTGCCTTCAACAGCCAGTAGTCGAGATAGGGAAAAACTGGCACCCCTGATCTCTACATATGGGCTGCAACCACCGCCATCACCCTGGTGAATACCTGAGTGGCACTGGTAAGGCCAAAAGTGACTACAGCGTACAAAAAGAGCTTGTGGTCCACTCTGAACCGCAGGTAATGCCTGTGGTGGGCCGGACGGGAATGTGGAAATATGCGTCTTGCAAATACAATGCTACCATCCAGTCTCCTGGACCCAGGGCAGACAGGACTTGAGTGAGCATGAGCATTTTGAACTTCTCCTTGAGGAAGAAACTGAGAGGGCACAGAAGGATGGATGGATGGATCTAGAATAGGACGAAGGACTCTGTCCTTCTTGGGCACCAGGAAGTTGCGGGAATAGGAACCACCAGTGGCGTAGCTAGAATAGTTACCGCCCGTGGTGGTCCCTAAGGCGGCCACCCTGTGGTTGTATGTAAGAGCTTGAGGCTGACAAAACCTGTGCTTCCTGCCCCCTGGCCGTGTGTAAAATCAGGGGGGTGCTGGCGATGCCGGAGGTAAGAGTGGGCCCACCTCCCCCAAAACTTGTGCAGCCAGGGGCTGACTAGCCCCCTCCCTTGCTAGACCCCTGGCAACCACAACATACTTCTGCCATCTGCACCCTCTCTATGGCTCCCTTGGCCAAGAGAGCTGTCAATTCCTGGCAGAGCAAGGAAAGATGGTTGTTCGTCAGCCTGTCGCAAGCAGGGAGCATGGGCAGAGGGGTAGTCATGATGGGATGGGAGTAGCCCCTCTGGACGATATTCAGGACCCATCGGTCTGCTGTTCTAGGCCTCCAGTGGGGCAGTTGATGGCGTATCCTGCCTCCTACTGGGTGCCCATGATTCTAAGGTTGCAAACTATAAGGGCTTGGTGAGTGCAGCTGCTGGGGGTAGTGGACTATCCCGACCTCTCGCTGCCTGACCCACGAGGTCTGTGGGTACTGCATCCTTGGCCATGCAAAGGATGGGAAGATTGCACGCCACGGCGGCTTGGAGGGTATCGACACCACTAGAAGCCCCTTCCATGGCCATGAAAAAAGCAAAAGGCGGATTGGGGGTAGCGAGGGGCAATGTAAAGGCCCAAGGACGTGGCAATAGCCTTACTCCTTGTAAAAGCAATGCAGCTCTGAATCCGCCTTTTCTCTGGAGAGACAGCAGCCATCAAATGGCATGTCCATAAATGACATTTGGAAATCCCCTGAAAAGTCAGCTGTTCTCAGCCAGGCATGGCACCATACGGCCACCATCGAGGAAACCGCTCTGCCCAGAGAGTCAGGGGTATTCAGTACACATCGGATCATGAATTTAGCTGCATCTCTCCCGTCAGCAACAGCCTTGGAGAGCATTGCCAGGACCTCATCCGACACCACGGGCAACACCTGCACAACCAAATCCCATACAGCATGGAAGTACCAGCCCAAAAGGCACATGGTATTCATGGACCACAGTGCTAGGCTGGTAAAAGAAATCATCTTCTTCCCTAATGTGTCCAACCTCTTGGATTCCCTAAAGGGAATGTGCAAGGATTTACATGGGAGGTAGAGGTGTGGACCATCAAGCTCTCTGGGGTAGGGAGTTGCATGAGAAAATTGGGGTCCCCCGGGGAAGTGTGGTGGGCAATCATCCTGTTCACAGGAGCCCTGTACTAGGCCGGGACCAGGTCCTAAGCAGTATGTAAGGGCTTCATTGAAAGGAAGAAGTGGTTCTGAGGGGGTCACTCTTGGCTGAAACACTCTCTGTAAAGACGTTTGTCTTGACTGCTACAGAAGACAGGCTAAGTTCCAGAGCCTCGGCCACCCTCCTCGCCATCATTGCAAAGGACGATCTCTCCTCCATAGCCAGCGTAGGGAGAGAAAGCATGCCAGTATCTGGAGATGTAATCAGTCTACGAGCCTCTGCCAAGTCCTCACACCAGTCCATCTTTGGGTCTAAAGGCTGGTATTTCTCAGGGTACAGAGACCCCTTCCAATCCTCTACAAGTCCTAGCCCACAGGAATAGGGCTTAGGCTCTGGCCTGGAAGGCATGACTCCAGTCGGCACCGGAGTCAGCATCGGATGACGCCCCTTCAGCTCTATGTTGGAGTCGGGATCAGAATGGGGACAGACGCTCTGGGGGGGGGGCGAGGGTGGTGCTGTGAGTGTTGGCATAGGGACTGGCGCCCAAGAAGGTCGCGTTGGTAAGACTGGCCCAAGTCTATATCCATCAGTAGATCCAAAGGGAATGACTTATGCCAGAGTGAAATCAGTAGGGGCCCCTTCCAAACCTACAGGGCCCAAAGGCACGCCGACAGGAACAGCCCCTCAAATATGAGGCGCATGTCCTCATAAAACTGAAGAGTGGGGTCACTCCAGATCCACTCAGGCGCTGGCTCAACAGCAGAGGCAGGCCTTGAATGTCGATGCTCCCTCATCGAGGGCCGACAAACGAAGCAAAGTTCAAGACCTCTTCGACTTCTTACTCTTTTTCTTTTTGTGTAACCTACCAGAGTGGACCGACAACAAGGAATGCAATGAGGATCATGGACTCCGCACCGATCATGGAACCTTCTTCTCAAGCGAGATTAAGACCGTTGCGGCGTCGATCATTGGGTGGCAAGGAGCTTGAGGATCGCTCACTCAATGACTTTGAGTGCATGGCGCGGCAATCAGCGCAGGTCTTCATGCCGTGGTCGAGTTCCAAGCACTGGATGCATACAAGGTGCAGGTCCATCAACAACAACTGTTGATGATATGCGCCACCAGGCTTGAAGCCGGTCTTCCTAGTGGACATCCCTGCCACACCAGGAGGATAGCTCTCAAAAAAACTTTGAAAAAGCACATTCAAAAACTGACTGAAGGAGTGTCTCTCTCCGGCTCTGCGCTGTCTGATGTGAAAAGAAAATAACTGATATTACCACGCACATCACATCCCGTGCAGACTACACTAACATCACGCAGAGCTGATTGACGTCACCTACCGATGCGCAGGGTGCCTCACGGAAAATGTCAAGATCCAGTCTGACGCCTGGTGATAATTCTAAGGTAAGGAATCTGTGGCTAGAAGTTTTTATCAAATTTAGAGAAATATTGAGGTACATGAACTCACTTCACATAACATAAAACAGACACTTGTATCTTCACTGTGCCAGCTAAGCTCATCATGATTTAGTCCAGGGAACTCTGCCACATTTGTGGTGGAGCACCCTGTCCATCAAACTCTAAATCAGGATCTAAGTAAAAAATGCAGAGGAAGACGCACAGTACTATAACTAATGCTGGAGAATATCCCATCCTTACTCATCCTGAAATGACCCACCAACCATCAGTTGGCACATTTTAACTGAGTGTCTTGACCAGATTTAATTATGCTCGGTTGAAATTAACTCTACTAGATGGTCCTGTATATCCACGCTGCGCAGCGCACGGTGCTCTTGTATGTAACTTTGTAGTGAGTGAAATTCTAAAATCAAGAGTGATTTAAAAATACGCCATACAAATGTGTTCTGAATAGATAATGTGAAAACATATTCTGCTGGTTATGTGTAGAGATCCCTCTTAGTTGTATTTCGCCACATTATTTGCTTTTGTTTCTCCTCTTCTCTGAAAACCAATGAAAGTATCAATAACAAAAAGGATGCACACTGATGGTTTTTGCTTGTGCTTTGATTTTAGATGACAACATTTAATAAAAGCCTGGTAAAGGATTATTTGATCTTTAGTGGTTATGCGCTATGCTCTTTTTCTACTACTCCACACTGTACTGAACAGTGTAGTTCTGATACTGATATTTAATTAACATTTTGTGTTCCAGGAGAAAGGTACTCGGAATCCAGAACTCAGAAGGTCTGCATGATGTTGGCGGGGTCCGCTGGCAGCTCGTGCTTTGCCTCTTTCTTATTTTCACTATAGTTTACTTCAGCCTGTGGAAGGGAGTTAAGACTTCTGGAAAGGTACTTTAATAATAGTGCTTAATTAATTAATGAGATAAACTGCTTTATAATTGTTCAGGCACCTGAATACGAATGTTAGATGCAAGCGCTTCAGAAATATAACACTAATTCTTATATTTTTACTTCTGAGTTCGTACATCATAAGACGAATATGGAATACTGCTCATGAAACTAGGGTTCTGACCAAAAACTGGGACCTGTGCATTGACAAAAATTTAACTATTGTCCATAAGGCATCTTCCTTGATTTCAATTAAATATTTTACAAAAATGCATATCTCTGATAATATTCATCATGTTACACTATTGACATTGTTAACTAAACAATGCAGTTATGATTTTTCCTATATAATCAAGCATTGACAAAAAGCCAATAGATTTGGCTTTTGAAGGAAAACTGTTTCTTAGCCATCCTTCAGTAAGACATTAAGAACAGGCACCACATTATCAGCAGCCCTACATGCGAAACCTCACACACAGAAATGGTACACCATTTACTGCAGCAACGCAAGCTTAACACACACTAACACAGTAAAATAAAGCATGGGAGCAGCATTGCAAGTTTTACTCTCACAAAAGTGGGACTGCTGCTTTAGAAGTTGTTGCAGAGAACATGTATTTTCGGGTAAAACATGGGTGAAGCACTGATTTGCATAGAAAGCAGCGTGACAAGAAGATTCAGCAGGCAAGTGGTGCAAGGAGAGGGAAGTGGAACATGGACACTTGCAGAGGGATACAGACTCGGATGTCCAGGAGACACACATACACACAAACTGTCATTTATGAAAAGTGTCAAATTGCTGCCTTAAAACCGCGATGCAACACTTTTCAGTGCGCCCTCCTTGCAACATCATGGATGCGCCATATTTACTGTACGTCGCTCCATGTCGAAAGGATTGACCGATACATCAGGAATCCTGACGTATCTGTCGGCGCAAAAATGGTGCATTGCTGGAGTGTGTCTGGAAATTGATTAACTTCAGCAATGTGTCATTTCACATAGGGCAAGCCCCATGTGAAAAGACCTCCGTCAAGCAGGCTTAAGGATTTGAAGTAGTGAGGCCATAGAAGTGTCACAGTAAATCTCATAGATTTCACGGCGACACTTCTACAAGTTTTCTTTGCAACTGAACACCCAACCTGCATACATTATACCTATCGCAAAATGGGCGTAACCGTCAGGGTCCTCACGATGATGGAGTCATGACATCCCAAATGATGGCCTCCAAAAGACTCTGCTGGCACACCATGCACTACCCAGTGCAGACCAACATGTTTCTCACCCAGGAAGAGGTAGCCTCCCCACGGCACTACTGGCTGGCAATAGAGGTGGCAGCATTGTCCTTTCTCAGGGAGTTCTAGCAAAAATGAGGTTTTGCATCTTTCCCATTTATCCACCAACACTCACTGCACTACTCCACTGCTCTGGATCTAAGAAGGTTGCACATCCCTAAATATAATCCAAGCTTCCTACTTGTCATTTAAAGATATTCTTTCTAGTATTTCTCAAGACTTGAGTTTAGAAGTAGGCCCTGCTCCAGCAGTAAGATTTCTTTAAATATCATACTGCCTGGTTTCTCTTTGTCTCCCAGTATTTACAAGTTTGCTTTTACCATTATAGATGCAGGAGTGTGTATAGCCACACTCAGCCACTTGGGCCAACTCTCATTACCTTTGTTCTATCTCTGTACGTCTCAATCTGAACTTCTCATCTGTCCTTTCCCCTCCCTCACTCACAGGAAGCATACTCTGTTACTCCAGTATTACCAACATTGGTGGTCTAAGGCATAGAAATCGAACAATGACCCGACATGCTGGGCGACAACTCCCTGAGCATCAGAGCCATTGTTTTTCTTTCCAAGTTCAAACTCCTGCTTTCAGTGTATTTTTTATTTATTTACTTATTTATTACACAAAAAGGCTTATAAAGCGTGGACGAAAACAACACGACACTTGCTTGGCAAATGCTTATACCTTCAGAGCAACTTCCTTGGAAAGATTCCTGCTATACAGGTAGTGCATTAAAAAAAAGAAACGTTTGCAAAGCGATGACGAAACAACATGGCGCTTGCTCAGCAAATGCTTTCGCCTTCAGATTAACCGCTGTAGAAAGATTGCTGCCATACAGGTACGCAGGGTAGGCAAGGAGGACAATGTCTTAGCTGATCCAACGAGCTGTTCAAAAGTCTCTAAGTAGGCCTATATGTGATTGGCCTAGGTCTCTTCCAAGTAATAAGCATTAAATAGTACCACCCACAGGTTGCCCACATGCTGATCGTGGAGCACTTTGCAAAATGTATATCTATATACGAGCAAGTTCTTTTAGAAGACAAACAGTGCACATGTATAGAAAACAATAGACTTTGCAACCTAAAAAGGATAGAAATTGCCAACTTCCCTTTGTTTCGTTATTAAAAATATCTCCAATTGCAGTAATATAGCCACTGTATCCAAAGTGACTAGAAATAGCCACAAGCTTGTTTTTTTTTAAGTAAAAAAAGGAGAAGAAGGGGAATACTAGCATATTGGCTGCACAGCTGGCACATTAAAACTGGTACCATGCATTTAAAGGCCTCACTCTTACTCCAGTGTACCGTAATGCACCTGAAGAGACAGTTAAGTAAGTTAATTTTTAAGGAGATAAATATTCTGGGCACAGAAAAGTAACCTCTTTAAAGAGGGGGGGGCAGGGAGGTTGCCTATGACCCTGGAAGAAAGTAGGATTACAGGTAAGAAACTAGTCCTTCTCTTCCAGGGAATCCTCAGCACTAGATACAAAGCCCAGAATAGTATAGCAAGCTTATCCCACTACAAGATTCGTGGACAAGTAGAAAAAAGCAGAATTGTCCCCACATTTACCAAAAACGATTCCTCAAAGAGGTCTGACCTACTTGGGCATTTACTTTCCATGGATTGACATCTATTTAACAGCTCTACATGTATCTAAAATGGGTACATTTCCTAACAGACACATAGTTGCTACTTTTCCCCTAGTTGAATGAGCTTTAGATTTAGTAGGGAGGGAATTATTTGCTAACTGGTAACAGAACACATTACAAGAAAAAAACTATTTGGGATGTTTTTTAAAAAAGAGGACAGAATAGCCCCAAGCGGACCATAGTTTACAAATAGGTGGTCAGTTTGTCTAATCTCTTTTGGTTTGTGTAGACAAAATGCTAGTACTCAATGAAGGACTCTTTCTGATGAATCTGGGAAGAAGGTTGGCAAATAAATTGTTTGATTTACATGAATATCTGATACTATCTTTGGAAAAAGGGTTGAGTGGGTTAAATTGTGCAAGGTTCTTTTAAACATAAGGCTTGAATTTTCCAGACTCTGCATACCCTCTTATAAAACCTTCGCTACTGCTATTTGGGAGAAAGAGATTTATAAAGGAGATTTCCTACATGCATTAATTGCTGAAAGGTGAACATTTATGGATGTAAGGGAAGACCAGATCTTGTTAGGTGCAAAAGAAATGTAATAACCACCTTCTCTTGGCCCATAATAGGGTTATAGGTATTCGTAATACACCAGAGGCAGAACCTTTTGCCCTAGTGGAAGGTCTCTTTGTCTCCTTCAAGCTGTCAATACAGTCATGAGAGACAATAAATATCTATATTGCAAGAATTCAGGAGCCAATCTGCTAAATTCAACTATGGAAATTTGGGATGTAGAATCTGACCCCCTTCTGGCTTTGTAAATCATAGCTTGATAACCACTGAATAAGCGGGACGGGAGCAAAAGCTTAGGGAAATTTCCCAGACCAGCTGATTAACAGGGCATTCTCCATTGACCCTGGTTGGAGTATCTTGAGGCAAAGTTTTGTCATTTTTTGTTGTTTGCACCTGCAAAAAGATCTATTTGAAGATAACCCCATTCTTTGAAGATGCTGTGCAGTATTTATTCTTTGGGTATCCAGTCATGATTTTCTTTTATTTATTGCCTTATGTGTATCTGCTTGAGCGTTTTGTATCCCTAGCAGATGGACCGCTATATTAGTGAGACCTCTTGCCAACAGCTACTTCCAAATGGTATGAGCCTCCAGAGACAGTTGTCTCAAGCGTGTTGCACCCTGCTTGCTTGGATAAGGCATTGTTCATCTGAACAAGAAACAAAGTCATTTTGAACACATGGAAGAATGACTTTGGAGCTAGATGGGCAGACCTCAACTCCCACAAACTGATGAGATAGGACTTCTCTTTTCTGTCCACATTCCCTGTGTGTGCAGATTGTCCATGTGCTCACGCCATCCTAAAAGTAATGGTTCTGTCACTTCAGTTTGAGAAAAGAATATCCAAATGAAATGGAGACTTAGAAGGTTAGTTGCTTGACACCACTACTGGAGTGATTGTAGAGCTTCTTGAGACAACATTAGCATGTTCTCCCAGCTTCCTAATTTCTGGTTCCATTTATGCTTCAGGCATTTCTGTAAAAGCTGCATCTGGAGTTAGAAAAATGCATCTGGCCATCGATTCCAGTAAAGAGGAAATCTGTTGTGCCATTGGATAGAGTGTTTATTGCAGACTACAACATTTATGTTCAATAGAATTGAGTCTCTCCTCCGAAGGATACACTTTTGCAACAATAGTATCTTAAGTTGCTCTCAAGTTGTAAATCCTTTCCACTAGAATAATTATTTACTTTGAAAGGTGATTCTCAATCCCAGCTTTGCAAAATGTTCACTGCCATAAGGAAATGCTTCCTTATTAGATCTGGAAATGATTCCTTTATTAGCCAATTGTCCAAATATGGTTAGACAAAGGCCTTTAACTTTTATAGACGAGCAGCTATCACTGCTCTGCACTTTGAAATTATGCAAGCAGCTGATTGCAGCTGAGGGGAAAAACTTGGAACTGGTAGTGATGTTTTAGTACCACACATCTTAGAAATGTCCTGTGCCTCTTTATGATTCCAATGTGGAGATATGGGTTTTGAAGATCTATTGTGCACATACAACCCTCTAGTGTAAATGGGGGTGGATCTGGTGCAAAGCCAACATTCTGAATCTTTCTTTAGACTTTTGTTTGTTAGTTTCAGATAGGAAATGTGTATAAATTCTCATTTGGACCTTTATTTTGCATCAGAACGTATCACTAATAGGTTCTTGTTCTTTTTTGGTAAGAAGGTACTTCCTCCATTTCATACTTTTGAAAGAAGGTCTCCAATTCCCCTTGAAGCATGTTTTGATGATAATAAAAGGAATTCTTCAGTGTATAGTAGGTGAAGGATGTTGGAATTTCAAAGAATATCCTTTCTAAGAAATATTTAAGACCCATTTGTCTTTTTATGTTCTGCCACTCTTGAAGATGATTTGAAATACTTCCTCTTGCTGGAGCGATTGACACAGATGAGAGAAGGAAGGTCTCATTGTTTGAATTGCGTTTTCCCTGCAACAGCAAGTATTTGTCTGCCATTAGAATACCTTCTGGGATGATAAGTCTGTCTTCTTTGCTGCTACTGTGGCAGCTGCCATTGAGGGGTTTGAACCTTCTGTAGGAAATACCTCTCATCGTAGGGCTTGTAGCATCCCCTGAATTCTTTTTTCGTTTCAAGACTTACTGCTTTCAGCATGTCCATTTCAGTCTTCATTCGGGCCATCTCATCTCGTCATGAGAATCGAAGAGGGAATTGCCTGAAAATTGCGTGTTGAGAATTCTTTCCTATGCACCAGCTTTTAAGCCTGTTAGCCTCAACCAAGCATTAAGCCTGAGGCACAGTTCATGGCAATGTTAATGGGCGGACAGGTCTGAAGCATATGCAGGAGAACTTATGACCTGATTGGATACCACCAATCTTTCCTGGAGAATCTCTTGAAAGTCTTCTCTCATGTCCCTTGGCAATTTATCTGTGAATCTTTGAAGAGAATCCCACAAGACACTGAGAAGTTGTCTGACCATATAAAGGAACAAGTCCGAAGGCAGATTTGCTTTGTAAGGTCATGGTACTCTAAGGTGACTTGTAATATCCCAAAATTGTGCGCCAGGGGTTACTTAATTCCTTACAACACGTCACCCCCAGCACCTTTGTCAAAAATAGTTAAATCCTTGGTGTATTGCTCTTTGTTTTGAAAGAGATAGCATGTTTGCAAATGTGAAAAATAAAAGGAGACTCTCTAGTGCAAAATTAAATACATCAAAAAAGCAGTTAGATATTTGTTGCAAAAAGATATTGGAATCAGTTTAATAAAAAACAGATTTGAAGAAAAACTGCATCACAGAATGTATAGAAACATGCAGATAGATTCTATCTTTTCTATAATTACATTAGGCATACAGAAAATAAACATTGCCATAAATATCTACTTTCTGTTAATCACCCTTCAAGTAGAAAATTGGCACAAAAAAGAAAAGACAAATATAGTTTTTTTTAAATGCATCTTTAATTATGCTCCTTGACTTGCCTTTCACCTTGGACTGACTCTGGCAGCAGGCATTGTGATGTGAGATCGCAACTGTACTAAGTTATTACAGTTAAGCAGCTACGTCATTTCTTTATTATAGGTGATTAGGTGCGTTACAAGTCACCTGCAATAAGGAAATTAGAGATACCAGGATTGCATGATCCTATGTATTATGAGCACTTATTCAACTTTCCCCGCACACAGGTATATTTGGGACCATTTAGCTACTTTTCCAGCACTTTCTGCACCACTTATGCCACTTTTTTCAAATGAGTGCATAAAATGCATTTCAAAATTAAATGTACTATGTGCTACCCCTAGGATTGCAACCCAGTAAAATATAAAAATACACATATATACATTTTGAGTTAGACATGAAAAATACTTTGCAAATGGACTGCATGTTTAAAGGTAAGTGACATTTATGGATGGATACGCAGGAAATGGTCGGTCATTGGTAATAGATGTTTAGAAGGTGATGAAATCGAAAGAACACCTCACAAGTAAATCGAATTAAAGGAGATGGGGGCTTTTCCCCATTTTGGAGTATGTAAAGTAGCACTACTTTAGGTACTCCAGAATGCAACTTGTAAACGTCTGGAAAGAGATCTCTGCCTCTTCTGTATGTAGATCCCCACACAGAGATCCAAGCACTTGTAGGTTTTCTTTAGTAAATGTGGGAGGGACAGAAGGGAGTGTGGGGAAATGGAGAATAATTACTATACAATGAGTTCTGTAGGCAAATTAAAAGAGTTTAGGGATGGACACAAAAACAAATACATACCTACAACTAAGTCAATTTCCCATTCATAACCTATACATCTACATTTACCTCTGTAGTACTACTGTCAAAGCAGGCATAAATGTACTCCACCCCAGCCTCGGAGTCAAGCACCACACATGGCCAACCACTGCTACTGCAACACACTCCCATATAATTCAATGGAGACAGGGAATAACACCAACAGACGCACATATAATTTAAATTAAATAACAGTTTGAAATTAAACTGTATTTTAAATATTTATTTACTATATTATGTAATAAGTTTTCAAATATTTGTAAATGTTATTTCGTATCAAGCATAATATTTTTTTTAAATCATATTGTAAATTATAACTCATTTAGAAAAAAAAACAATTACGAAGAAAATTAAACAAACCTTGCAGCCACGATTGGGATACATTCAACATAAAGGATATTTTGTCGGAAAATTAACACTTAGGTTAATTTTCTTTTCAATAATATTAATAAGATCAACAAAAAAGAATTCTTCACAGCTTAATATTATGTTACATTTTAGTGTAGATCCCTTGTTACTGTGGTAGTCCTATGTGAAATCTGTCATGCACTCACCTGGTTCCAACTGAGGAGGCAACACTGAAACAGTTGCTGGTCCTCCTACCCCTCCCCAGGACTGAACATGTCTGAAGAAAAAAAACCTTAGTCACACCCAATCCCCAAGGGGCAAGGGTTTTAGGACATATTAAGAAAAGAGAGACTTGCAGTACTAGTTCTGGTCAGCAACTTTGCAACCCCGCATTAACCGTAGACCCTCTGAGTCCAATATGTAGATGTGCACAGGACCATGACCTCTGATTTTACGAAGATGCAATGCACTAGAAATAACAAGACAAGGCAGTGTTGGAACTTGCACTTACTGGTTGGCATAGGCGATGCCCCAGCGAGGCACAAACTACCAATCCTCTCAGGGACGGGTGAATACTCACACTATATAACCTGTGCTCACCTTTGCCACTGAGTAGTCAGGCTTATCACAGAGGAAATGTGTACAACACTGGCGCAGCACTCACTCACGATAAATAAAGTGAGCACCACAAAAGAGACTTCAAACGTGATGCACGTAAATAACATTTGTATTCAAAACACACAATAATCAACACAACATAAACTGTATGTATTTCGGGGCATAAATCACACTTGGGAATATTACTAGCAGTACTAGGCCCAATTGTGTTAAAATGACATCAATACTATGCACACTTGGGACAGATCCTTCTCTAACGCCCCCCAGCGCCCCTATGCGGTGCAACACGTTGTCAACCCCAGGTCCACCCCAGAAATTGTTATCATTCAATACCACACAATTATAGGGTGCACCCTGGGTCACAAAAATATCAAAAATATGTACATATAAGGAATCATAAGACTTTTTAGCAGCACCGTGTGCTGAGGCCGCAAAACCAATGTCAACAGTAGTGTTCTTCTGGCAGAAAAATCAACATGTAAGGCAACAATGCCAGCCAGTGTCATGAATCACAGGCGGTCCTTAGACTGTCACTCCCACACTCACTCCGCACTGATACATGGTGCAACGGACATCAGGCAGGTCTGTACAGAACGTGCTCGCACACATACACACCCAGCACCGTAATGCTGTGCAACTGATACCCAGCAGGTCAAATGATAGCACACTGCATACATCGTGGCCCAAGCCTCCCACCACCCTCTAGCTCACCCCAACTGTCCTAGCCCCACAGTGGAAGATAACCAGCCCTCCCCACGCACACTAGGCCGCACACCACTGAAGTCACACTTAGTCAAGGGCCCAGGGAAGCAGTTGTGGGTAGGTAGCAGGACTTATTAGGAGGCAGCTATCAAATGAGGGTTGGCATCCACTCGATGCAGAGTAGAAGTGGGCTGAGGGCAATAGTCGGTCACTCAAAAGATTCCACAGGGGCCTTCCGGCACCAGCGCACCAGCGCACCTGCTTTTGATCATTCTCAGAAACGGTCCTTCAACCCAGTCAGTCACTCTCACTACCCAAGCCTGAGCAGAGCAATATTACCTTGCAACACCATGTTGTCGGGGGCCAAGGGGGGAGAGGGCCATTGGTCCGCCGCACTGATGGCCAAAAAGGGAACAATCCATGAATGGAGAATGAAGCAGGGGAGCCTGTTGGAAGAAAGAGGCACTTCATCAGGTACACGTTGAACAGAGTTGCACCCAGGTCATCTGGGCACAACGTCTGCTGCGCATTGATACAGGTCGCACCAGACTGTTGCGGTCACACATAAAGAAGAGTTGCAAATTCCGTACCTCCCTGGCAATGAAACACAAGGTCTGGTGCCTGTTGATATATGTCACACCAGACAATTGCGGTCACACACAACAAAGATTTTCAAATTCCGTACCTCCCTAGAAATGAGACACAACATCCGGTGCATGTCGATATTGGCTGCACCAGACAATTCCAGTCACACACACAGGTGCAGTTTCAGCAATGCCCCACGAGATAGAATAAGACACTACTACGATTATGCCCCAACCATCCGAGGGTCACAACCTGTGATCAGATACCGCACGCAATGAGCATGCAGTCGGTTTGTCGCACAAGAGAGATGCGGCACGATCTGCGAAGTGGGCCAAGCTGGATCCCGCAACTGGTGAATCCACTCACCACCGACAAGACACTTATGCATGCTGAGGTCCCCACCAAGCAGGGGACACAGGCCTTAGATGTGTGCAAGATTTTTGGGGCTCAGCACAAGGCAATCCGGTTTCCATGCACAATTCGTAGTTCCACACTCACACAACGCTACCAGTTGGGATCCAGCAGATAACGTGGGCTCTTAAGAGGGCACCGCTCTCCAGGTGTCACAAGTATTCGTGTGGGTCTTTTGTAGGAGATCTTTGATGTCCCTTAGACCTCAGAGAGCAAAGCAGGCTAGACAGTAAACCCTTGGAGAAAACACTTCAGGGTGCCACTCAGCAGCAGGTAGTCAGCCAAGCTGGCTTCTATTCAGGAAGGGCACACGGATCCTTTCAATGGCAGTAATCGTCCTTATGCACAACAGATTCCCCTGGCAGTGTGCACCATGCGGTTCCAGGTTCTCCGGTCCCGTGTCCCCATAAGTTGATCTCTGCCCTGCTCTAATAGGGCACCAGTAGTTACAATGGATTGTGCCTTTGAAGTGGGTGTGTTTCAGAGGGTTTCCCTTTGAACCACCGATGTCTCCGCTAAACTTCAGTCCTGTCTGCCATGAGGCAGCGGAATGCAGATCTTTATCTTTAGTGGGGTCATGATCTGGCTCCCAGAGGTCAAGTGTCAAAACCTCTTCATCCAATATATCCTGCCAGGCCCTCAAATAGCAGAGGTCTGCTGTTCAAGTCAAGCTAAAAGGCACACAAAGAGTTTTAGAGCAGAGAAATACCCACTTTCTGGGAGATGCATTTCTAAGTTAGTAATGAAAAAAATAACCTTTACCACAGGAAAGGGTTTGTCATTGTGAATCCAATGATAGGAATCATGATGAGGCAGCTCCCATGCAATCCACTTGTGCACCTTGAAGTAATTCCAACCAAGTAATTCCAACCTTCCCATGTTAGCCTATAGAAGAACAAACCATATAGGTAGTTAAACACACATGGGTATTCCTCACTAACTGGACAGGGAGCACTGCCCAGCCTTTTACCTACCACAGGCTTCACCCCTTAAGACGTGTCATCAGGGTGCTGTAGCGGTTGCGAAAGGTCTTCTCAGGCTAGTGATTCAAACAGACCAGCTGAGCAGAAGCCCAATTGTGCACACATAGACCTGAAATAGCAGGCTAGACACATGTTTAGAAACAACATAGGTGCAAGTGCGCACACCAGCCTGCAGTGGCAGACTGGACACAAATTCAGGCTCATCATTGGTTAGACCGGCCTGCAATGGCAGGCGGTCACATGTTTAAGAACATTATTGGTGCTAGCGCACACACAAGACTGCAATAGCAGGCTGGTGACCTTTTTCACAAACATCAGCAAAGCACCACTTCCTAACATGGGTAGGAAGGGTGTGAGCACCTTCATACTGTATATACAGTGAGAAAGTGCCCCACGACCTAAGGCCACAACAAGAGAATCAGCAAAACCTGGGATGTGTCCCATGGGGAGAGCCGACCCTCTAGGAAGGGAAAAACCACACAGTTGTTCTTCCCTACCCGGTCAGCAAACACGCTGGTGTACCTACCTGGCCACTCACCTACCACGAATATCACCCCTCAGGATACTTACCCTAGGGCCGCTCAGGTGATAGTGATAGGCCCCCTCAGGATTGGCTAATGAGTGCAAAAGGCCAACCTGAGCATGATACTTGTTTAACAGGCTATTCGGCGGGTGGCACTATCAGTGCTGCGTCCTACTCTTGCTAGTGTAACGCCCGTCCTGGGTATGGGGAGTACCTTTTTACAGGGCACTCACAGGTGCGACACCAAAACCAATCATGTGAGCATCCCTTCCTGGCATATGTAGGAAGGGCGCGCACTCATCTCCATTGCAGTACAGGGGGAAAGTGCCCCAAGTCCTAGGCCATGAAAAGAAAGTCGGCAAAAAAACGGGAGGACAAAAAGTAAAATGTTTTAGGGAAATCCCCCTGAGAAGAGCTATGTCCAAAAGGCAATTACAGTTAAAAACTACAAAATGGATTTGCAATAACTTCAGTCAAATACACTTATCGTCTTTTTCAGAAACACAGCTAGGAAACAGAATAACTGGAAACATGGATTGAAGCTAAGCAATCCCAAGGAATAGCTTGAAATACATATTATAGTTACGGTCAATCCCAAGGAAACACTAGGAACACAGATAGGAGTTAATGACATTCCCAAAGATAAACTCAAAACATAGATCTCGGTATAGGGTTCAAACATGAATGAAGCGCTCTGAGGAGTGTTCTCTAGGCACTACTGTTCATCAGAGAAACACAGAACAAAGTCTCTAGTCCTTGTAAAAACACAATTCAAAGGCCAAGGTTGCAGGAAGGTTTTGGAGCAAGAACAAACAAGGTGAACTGGAGGAAGTCACTGAGAAGAAACTTGAAGACAAAGCTATACTCTTGAAGAAGCCAATACTTCAGCCTGCTTACTACTATTGAAGTATTAAAGAATAGTGCGCACTGACCTGATATCAAGTACTTAGCTGAGTACTTCAACTTGTCCTAAGTGTAAAGAAGGTCTTGAGGTCCTGACTTAGGAAGTCGTTGAGGAACTGAGGTAGCTGAGCAGGTGGCGGAGATGGAAGTTGGAGCCAAGCGAATAACTGGAGGAGCTTTGAACTGCAGCTGAGAAGTGCACTGCCCAGGTCCGGTTGATTCTTCAGGTGAGGTGGTAGGTGGAAAGCTTGTTCCACAGGGAGCGTAGGCCAAGCAAGGAGCTCAAGTTTGGGAGTGGTTTATATAACATGTTCCAGGTCCAATCGATACAGTGGGATCACTTAAGGCACATGGTACACATGGCAATCTGGAAGGTACTCCAAGACTCCTGAAGGAAACACGTGTTAGTACACTAGCTTTAACATTACAGGAAGAGCAGGTGCAAACTTACGGATGGAATCACTCAACAGGAAAAAAATGTTTTTCTTTGTCTAAACGTGCACAAGGGAAATGACCCTAGTAACAGCGGGAGCAAGTCAAGTTCAGGGAATGCTTGTAAGCTCAGGCATAATGTAATCAGGGGAATCAGTGAAACTCAGGATTAAATCATACCGTGCCATAAGGCGCCACAGGGGTAGCCTAACATGAGCCATGCACACCAGGCCCACTACAGAGAGGGTACATGAGGGGGTTGTGACAAAAAGGAAGTGTGAATCACGTTATAATATGTGTTATTAAAATATTTATTTTTTAATTTAAAATTAATTTTCTTAAAATTACCTATGACTTTATGTAAGAAGAGATCTTCACAAGCAGCCATAAAGTCGGCCATATGAATCTACACCTCATAATTATTTGAGGGGTGGAGACTCGTAAGACTACATCCAGGCAGAGAACTCCACGCAGAAATGGTGAATTTCATCTCCATCAATGAGCATATCCACAGCTAGGTGCAGATTTTCACAAGAGGAGATCTCCACATGTAAGCTTACCTATGTGAATAGGCCCCACAGCGTGCTGAGCCACAGAAATGGAAGGAAGACTCTGATCATAGACAATGAGTCTCATAATCATATCAACAAAGAAAGGACTACAGTTTACAGCAACCCAACACAAATGGCCTATGTGTCTTTTCAAACAGTTTCCTGTGTTAGGCTTAACATCCCTTTTCCTCTCTCTGTCCCTCGATTCTATCTCTATCTCTGTCTAATCTGTTGTTCTCGCTTCTGAGTTCAATGTCACTCTTGTCCTCGAAGCACGATTTAGGCATCTAAGGACATATACCTCAGTTTATTAAGGGATTCATGTATAATCTAGATTGTTTGAAAAAAGTGAGTCAGAAAATTTACAATGTGTGTTGCTATAAGACATAATACATGTTTGACTTTATGATTATGCGTTTGTTTCCCAGGTTGTGTGGGTAACGGCGACTCTACCTTATGTGGTCCTTTTGATATTACTGGTCAGAGGGGCTACTTTGCCAGGGGCCTGGCGAGGCATTGTCTTCTACCTGAGGCCAAATTGGGAAAAACTTACAAGCACTGCAGTAAGTAGCTGCTGGATCAGTTATGTCTTTTTTCTAAATCACAATTGGGAGCAAACTACATTGTGAAACTGTCACACTAACTTCTTTTGTTATTCAAAATTACATACATTCAGTTATTAATATGCACATGGCAATGACTGATCACATGGTACACTCTCTTACAGCTTCACAGAAAAAAAGGGCTTTTTGCTACTGTAATCCTAAAGGTCTTCAGACAAGTTTTAAAGAACGTCTAAAGCATTTTAGAATCTTAAATACTTTGAAGGAGGGAGTCAGACTGATCAGGGCCTTTTCCAAGTATTCCAGAAAAAACTGGTGTTGTTATATAATACTAAATTGTTTACTCTCTCATACAAGTTGCACTCCATTAGGTACAAGGTTAGAGCCGTCAAAGGCCCTATTAAGCTCACTGAGATATAAGAATGTATTATTGGCCTAAAGGACAGCATTCACTGAGTCCTGATATGTTAACAAACTATGTACCGTTATATGAACTCAATAATGGGTGAGTTTTTTTGTTAATGGCCATCAATGCTTGTCCACTGACTGGAATGGCAAACACTATAGATACGGTAAAGAAAAAAATATGATGTGCCAGAATATTTCAGGGTAATTTAATTATGTGTGTGATATCTGACAGATTTTAACTTGATTGTTTTTGAGGCATTTTCCGGAGTGGCTGACCATGAGTAAAACAATACTGTAGGTACGTAAAGACGTCGGAAAAATGTATTCCATAAAAAGTCAAGTGTTTTCATTGATCACTTAATGTATATATACTGTCACATGTGGGAGAGGGGTGGCATATGCATTTGTGGTCCTCTCAAAAGCCCACAGACAACTTCCCTGGTGAAAATTGTTGAACATGGGGATCCCATGGAAATCTTTGGGCCTGTGTGAAAGTGCCCTTGCTTCAGTGTTATATAGCACTTTAACCATCACTCCCTACCCTAGTTTTAATCAGACATATGTATTTCTCCAGAAATGAGACATGTTTGCTGATCCCCTCAAATACACCAATGGAGAAGCCTTAATTGATTTGAAACCCACATTTCTCCAAGAGCAATTAAAAATACTACAACCATTCACAGTCGGAAACCAGCTTACTGTAAGCACAAAACACAGTGATTATGGTATTTGGCTGTGGATTAGGATGCCCATTTTAAGACAATACCCTGTGTGGGGATATCGACAATGAAAGGTTCCTAAACAAATTGGTAAAATGTATGAAGGTTATTTAATGGGGCTAGTTTTGAAATCCTACATGGGTAAGGCCATTCTGCAAATAACCTTTGTAATGGAAGAAAGAGAGACTCAAATGATTATTGAATGCTTAAAAGGGAAACGTGGTAGGGTATTCCATTACAACTATATCACTTGCTATGAAGGATATCAATGTGGATGTGGGCCTCTAGGCCCTCTCCTCATATATCACCAAGACCTTTATTCTGTGTTTTGGATTAATGTTTACAAAGACAAATGAGACTTTAGCAGCATCTACTTTCCTAGAGCAACACAATGGTTGGTAAAAATGAATTAAGAGCTTGAGCTTATTATTTTACCCGCTATATTCCAAATAGCCTTAAAAAGCTTTTTGATGCTATTTGAAGCTTTTTGATGCTTACATTAAATAATCTAGCAAAGAAACCAATGACAGGTCATTTTCATGTTTTACGATGAGGTTGAATACCGGAACTCAATCATGTCTTTTATAAGTGCCAGACATGAGTTCTAAGAATCTGTTTATGAAGTTGTTGTGTTTGCCAACGCAATTATTAGCACACATACAAAAACAACTATGTAACTAAACAGTTTATGTATGTGTAGTAGTGATCAATCCAGAACCTTGCTAAATGTGGCATTGCCCATTGATTTATGATTTAAAGAAGGATTTTTTTAATTTTTGATCTAGTTGAATAGTATATACAGTGACTGTGATAAACTTAGTTTTTATTGTTGTTCTCATCATCAACAATAGTTTTTAAATATTGTACCTTTTTTAAAGCATTTAGGGGCATATGAATAAAAATCCCTGTTTGCGATTCTCAAATAGCGATTTTTTGAGAATCGCTATTTGAGAATTGCAAAAAGGGATGTATGTAAAAAAAAGCTACATTATTTTGCGATTTCTTAGTATTCCTTAATTGCGATTAGCAAATTGCAAAATCGCAATTAAGGAATACTTTCCCATTCATTTCTATGGGCCAGAAGGCCTATAGGAATGAATGGGAAGTCATTCTTAATTCGCGATTCGCAATTTGAGAATAATTTCATGGGTGCAAGGGCGTCATAAGGACACCCTGATGCACCCCTGAGATGAACATGTGTGCTCATATGGCACACATACATGCCCTAAGGCTATATATGCGCGACACATGGCACCCTCACAAATGCCAAAAAGTGCATTTGTAAAAGAAATCGCAAATTACCACCAACTTGAAGTTGGTGGTAATTTGCGATTTCTTAAGGAGAAATCACAAAACTTGAGTGCTTGCTGCATAGCATTTAAGGAATCGCAAATTGCGATTCCTTAAATGCTTATGCAAAATTAAGGAATCGCAAATATTGCGATTCCTTAATTTTGCGATGCGATTTTCCTAGTACATCCCGTTTTGCAAATTTTTTGTCGCAAACGTTGCTTTTTTGCGATTCGCAGCGTTTGCAAGTAAAAATTCCATTCATACATATCCCCCTAGTATATTTTTTGCTGCGATATATGTATAGGTAACATCTCATAGTAAATAGCACTATATTCTACAGTGCAGCAGCATTGCAGTGATTTGTGTGCTTGGCTTGTCAAAACACTTTGTTATACGATTATGGAGCAAATTTCAAACTATGGCCAGTGACTAGCGAAATTATGTACCATCACTTAGACAAACTTAAACTCTTTAAAAGATAGATGGACCAGGCCTTCACTGCTGCCTGTCCCTAGGATATTTGTTCAAGAGTGGTAGAGATACTAAATCAACACTGTAGATTACTTAAAAATTATTCTGTCAATTATAGTACCAAGCAAAATCATAAGGTACTGCCATATGTTAGTTTGTTTATCTCCTACTAATGCACACAAAATTAATAAGCACATATTTCTATCACTTGGTTGTAGTCATTGTGTCGTCTTCATTAACATTTTATAAATATATATATATATATATATATATATATATACATATATACTCATATATATACTAGTCAGCTCCTTCCAAACGGCAAAAGAAAGCAAAGTACACTGCAGGATATGTAGAGGCTTGCTTTATTTTGGATTCGGCATAACCGGTTTCGGCGTGTGCCTTCGTCAGATACTCATGTCCCAAAATGCGTGCTCCTCATGTCTCTGTGTTTAATGGGCTCCTTCTCCAGGTGGTTTAGAGGCCCCGCCTGCTTCCGTTTCCACCCACTTGCGCTAATTACGGGGACTACCAGTCCCACAATGCTGCATGTCGACAGTCCGGTGCTTAGGGAAGCCGCTGTGTTGATCTTGCATTACCTGCCTCTACCCCCATTCTCTCTTGCCCCGAGCTTTCCTAGTGCACAAGATGGGAGACACTGAAAGGGTTGTCAGTGTCTCACCTAGTTGTCTAGGTCCGCCGTAATCCAGCAGCTTTATGGCACCAGGTGAGTGTTCGTGGCGGGTCACGGCTTTATTCCAATACCTTGATTAAATTCAGAATTGCCTATGTGTCCGTGTCCACTTGTCTCGAGAGGGTCTTTCGTACGCTCCACAGGCAGAGCATAGTATACTAGTCAGCTTCTCCTTCCAAACGGTAAAAGAAAGCAAAGGACACTGCAGGATATGTAGAGGCTTGCTTCATTTTGGATTCGGGATAACCGGTTTCGGCGATTAAGCCTTGATCACGCTTGATCAAGGCTTAATCGTTGAAACGCGTTGTTATTGCCAAATAAATCTATATTTTTACTTGCATAAGGAAGGTGTCCGAGCAATCTTTTTGGAGGAGAGGAGATTGTGGAGAGTACATTTAGGACTTCCGGTGTCCCCGCTCTGACCGCCCGAGGACAGCAAACCCGACTATACCGGAGATCGGTGGGAGAATATATATATATATGATTTTAGTTCTGCTCCAGAAAGTGGTTCGGACACTGACAGTGGCAGAGCTAATTCAAGATTGGGGTTTACCAAGTTTTCGCTAGGTCAGGAAGTAAATTGTCTGCTTCAAGACCGGCGAGCCACACTCCGCCCCAGATTACAAAATCAACACGTCAACAAGACCGCAACCGCAAGCGGTGGCAACGACGCAAAGCAAACCGGAGAAGAGCCAACAAAGAAAAAGTTCTATCCAAAGAAAAGGTGCAACAAGAAGAAATAAGTAGTTTGGTTGCACAAACAGCTCAGGAAGTGGAGGGTCCGACAGTGATCAACCTCACCCCCACGATACTTTGCAAGTCTGATATTGGCATTCTCTCATTAGGCCTTTCCTACTGCCCGCCAAACAAGTTCAATTATGCTCAAACCAGAATTGATTTGTTCAAATTCGTCCACAAACTAAAGCTCAAAAAGTATTTTTTGAACATCCGTTTGATGTCCAATCCACGTTCTATGCCACAAGGCCCATCCACCTTGGGGTCAGTAGCCAGAGATGCGGGTCTTCTACAGGACTTAACAGCTCTACGTGATGAAGGGGCGCTCACTACGTCCCAAGATGAACCTGTTATGTACAATGCACCGGGATTGACACAATTTGAACCCAAGTCAACCTTTTCACTTCTAACAAGCATGATAATTTGGACATTTTCCATGACCTTATCATTGCAGGGATCAAAAAATTACACGTGTCTACTTTAAAAACGAAGCGTTTTTACAGCATCCATAACAACCAATATAACAACTTGGTCAGGAAGATACAAGTTGACAATTTGATCATAGTGCGCCAGGCCGACAAAGGTGGCAATGTCGTACTGTGGCCACGGACCTTGTATCTAGAAGAGGCTTACTCACAACTCCATGATACATCATGTTACAAAAGATGTGAGCTCACCGATATAAAACAGGCTCAAAATGAGTTGGGCAATCTATTAGTGAGTTGGAAAAGTGCGGGCCTCCTAAGCCTTGATGAGTTTAAATTCCTGAAGAAAGACTACCCAGTGATGCCGGTTTTTATTTGATCCCGAAAATCCATAAGGACTCTTACAAACCACCTGGCAGACCTATCATCTCTGCCAGGGATGGCCTGTTGGAAAATGTAACCAAATATATTGACTTTTTTCTCCAAGACTTTGTTATCTCTCTGCCATCATATGTACAAGACTCCAGCAATTTCTTAAGGAAACTGGAAGGTGTTGAGTGGCAACCTGGATACTGGTTAATCACACTTGATGTATCATCTTTATACACCAGTTTAAGACACTGTGATGGTTTAAGAGCCACTCAATTTTTCTTGGACAATAGTTCAATACAGTTTGTTGAACATAACAAAATGTTAATGATGATGACCTCCTTCTGCCTGAACAATAATTATTTTCAATTCAATAATCAGTGTTTCCAGCAGATCAGAGGTGTGGCCATGGGGGCCTGCTTCTCCCCTAGTTATGCCTGTCTCCATATGGGCTACTGGGAGAAGCAGGTCCTCATGGGTACACACCATCTGATCATGGCAGAGGAGATAATTCATTGGTATCGCTATATTGATGATATTTTTCTAATTTGGCGCGGTACCAAACAGGAGGCCCTGGATTTCATCACGCAGCTCAACATTAACACATTTAACCTAGAATTTACCCACCATCTGAGTCAGGAGAGCGTTTGTTTTTTTAGACGTTCGGGTTTTAGTCAGCAATAACAAATTACAAACTACTTTGTTTCGTAAACCTACTGCTGGCAACACTGTCCTTCATGCAAAAAGCCATCATCCTGCACATCTGATCCGCAGCATCCCCTTTGGGGAGATGCTGCGTGTTAAACGTATTTGCAGCACGGAGGAACAGTGTAGACAGGCACAAGAGGAGAGCAAAAACGCTTTTTGTTGAGGAGATATGCTGTCACAACTATAGATTCCGCGATCAGAAAAGTCAATGCCATGTCAAGAGAGGTTGCTCTTCAACCTCGGAAGGGTGCAACAAAAGAACCCGACAATTCCAATCAACCAGTTAGATTGGTACTAACATTCAGTCAGCAGACCCAGGCATTACGTAAGATCGTAACTAAAAACTGGAATCTTGTGAACAATGATCCAACCATAGGCCACCTCATGCCAAATAAACCTAACTTTTCTTACAAAAGGGCATTCTCACTGAGAGAAGCATTGGTTAAATCCAGCCCTGAAGTGTTAACGGTGACCCCATGGTTTAAAGCAATCAAGGGGTTCAAAAAGTGTTCCTCTTGTAAAGCCTGCCAACATGGTGTCAATAAAACCCAATACCTGACCCTGTTCTCTGACATTCCCAGTTTGATCTCTAAGCAACTCACATGTAAAACTGAGTATACAGTTTATGTGCTGGAGTGTCCGTGTGCCCTGCAATATGTGGGTAGCTCCAAGTTGCAGGTGCACAAAAGGATACTCCAGCACATTAGGGTCATCAACACCGAGGACCAATCTTACCCGGTGGCGCGTCATTTTAAAGAACATCATGGCAAACAAAGTCATCTTCTGAAATATTTTGCAATTGACGCGATTCCACCCCTACGGAGAGGTGGTAATAGAGAGGCAAAACTTTGGGCACTTGAAACAAAATATATCCTTGATTTGGATACCAGAGCCCCGATGGGTCTCAATACGAGTGTTGATTTTTATACACATCTTTAAATCACACCTGAAGCCCTTGTGTTTATATTCCTTTATATTCCTCTATTCATCACCCTAATTACATCTAACTAACTAATATTCTTTCTGCATCTAGCTTGTTAGTGTTTTGCTAGTGGGGTTTGAGAACATACAGGCTGCTATCCATCATTATTGGCTCAAGGCAACAGCATTAACTAAATGTAACTCCAACTGGCGCTCTGTTGCACTTGACTCGTAGTTGTTTTGATTTTATCAAAAATTATAAAAATTCTTTAAAAAAAATAATAATGAAAAAATGAAATCACACCCCTAACCACTATGGGGGTCTTTTTGTCAAACACTGAATAAGCTTATTCCCTCACTTTTTTCACACGTACACCTTTCCCTCTGCGCACATAACATATTAAACATGAATTGGTCGATTTATGGGGATTTAAACCCCTTTATTGTGAAGATACCTTAAATGATTCTAATCTAGGTACTATTTATCCGATACAGACATGAACTTGTTAATTCACCCACTTGGGTTTTATTTTAAGATAGTTTGCATGGATACCATTACAATATTTTTCATTAGTGGATATTTGATGAAATTCTATTTTAGATTTTACAACATTACATAATATTTTGTAGTTTTGTTTTCAATGATTCATCTTATTATCCGTATAATTTTAGTAAGGTTTGTTATTTAGGATTTTATCAACATGAAATGTAACATCCCTTTTAAAATATTTTTGATGTGTTTTTACCTTTGTAAATACCTTTTCTATTTTAAACCCAATTCTGTTTTTCCTGTCTAACAGCTGTACCTTGATGATTCACCAATCATGTTGCACCGCTACTCGCACTTGCACTTTAAAATGTTTGTGTCCCTCCCCTAACGTCATGTGATCAAGGCCTCCGTGAAGGCCAAAACGTTATGCTGATGGCGATTTTTGAACTCGAATAAACATTATTTCACCTGAGCTTGGGTCGACTTTCGTTGCTGGACTACTGTGCCTGGGAAACTGTGGCGGTACGCTGGTCCGTGTGGGACGAGTGCGAGAGGCATATATATACATATATAAATATATATTTGGGATAGTAGAAAGGGAAATGGAGGTATTTTAAATGTATTTATTTTGTTTTGTATTTGTTAAATTATTTTTGCATTGGCTTTTATATACTCTCAATTTTATATATTTGTATAGTATATATTTTTTATTTTGAATATGTTTTAAAAAATGTATGTTGCTTATGTAAGATTGGGAATAGTAAATCTAACCCCTCCAAAGTCCATCACTTTCCCTGATTTTACTTATGTTTGAGTGGGACTAGTAAATCTAATGCTCCAAAGTCCAATAATTTCCCTATTGTGGTTTAGAGTGAAGTGGAAACAGTAAATTTAATCTCTTCAAATTCTAACACTTTCCCTACTGCTGCTTACGTTGGAGTGGGAATATAACCCCTCTAAAGTCTATAACACTTTCTCAGCTTATCCTTTTTGGAAATAGTATATCTAACCTACAAAAGTCCAAATCTTTGCCTACTTTCACCACATATGAAACTATAAGGGCTCCTCTTCTGTGAAATCTCATTTTCTCCTCAGCAGAGGTGGCATCCTTGTTGGTGTAAGAAACAGACTCAGGAACCAAATAGAGATGGACACATATGGAGTAGAAGCCAACTGCTGAAGAGGGTAGATTGTGGGCAGCATATATGTGGTTGCAAGTCAACCTGTGACAGGTGCGCATTATTGCTTTCCGAGGTATATTGTTTTCCTATTCACTTCCATGTGTAGGTCACCTATTCACTTCCATATGGAGTGTTCCATTTGTGGATATTCTGTCCCATGTGTGGAGGCCTCCTATTTGCTAACATGCAGAGTCTCTGCCCCAAGTAAGGAGCCTCTGCCATGACAGGGAATATGCAAAATACAGTGGGTAATGACATGAAGTAACAATACGGTCATAATTTATTCCGGCTCCAGCCCTCAACTTAGGGATTGGAAACATGTAAGTTACACTTTTGTAGTAAATAGCCAAAAGTAGTAAATTTACTCAAAAGTGTATGTTCCCTTTGTGAATCAGGCTCATTATATATACTGTGTATTTAAAAAAGACTTTTCCTATGGAACAGTAGGCCTAACTATAATTACCTAATGGCGACTGCAACTAGGTTTTCTTTATACACATATATATATATATATATATATATACACACACACACACACACACACACACACACACACACACACAAAAGTGTTGTCACACTCCAGTATTTTAAAAATCAGAGGTTTTTAATTACCACGACATCCCTTTGTTTAAATATATTACATGGGGTCGGTTTACACCCAAATTGATGTCAGCACCGGATGACCGAGCGCGCCGTGGGAAGGAATCACTTTGACTATATATATTCACAGAAAAAACCATAGGTTATAGACCATATATAGTTAGGAATTAGCATTTACAAAACCTTGAAAATTCACTGAAAAAACCATAGGTTATAGACCATATATAGTTAGGAATTAGCATTTAGAAAACCTTATTTTACTCACACAAAACCATTGAAATTCCATATATAGTTAGTTGCACTAACTATATATCGCGCACCCGCAATCCACTGCTGATGATGTCACATATTACATCATTCATGACATGGTCAGTGACATCACTGATGACATCACTGATGACATCTCAAATGACATCACTGATGACATCACTGATGACGTCTCATTTGGATTCATTCTTGTGCTAATACGATAAACCTCTTCAGACTCTAATATAACCTTAGATACACTCAGTGTATACAGACACTGACACACTGCCACTCATCCATGGAGTTACTCACACACCCAGTCAGTCATGCAAAGAAACAATCTCACCTCCATTTCTTCAACTATACAGTTATACACACCTTACTTATTGAAACATATACTAACACATATTTACTCTCTTATACAATCCCTGATACAAGTTCACAATGATCGATACAACCACTCACTCAGTGGCTCTCATGCACAGTTATTTATATATGCCAACTCTCACATGTACTGTGTTTTACATATGTACTTACTATGACATGTAGCATTGAGATATCCATTCACTCATCAATACACTCATGCACACAGTCAACTGCCCATGTAGCTGTTTCCACATGCACTCTTGAACTCATACACCTAGTGAATAAACTGCTCACACATCTATGCACAGAGTCACACACCTTCCAGCCACCCCCACACAAACTCAATCTCCCATAGAAATACTTGGGCAACCAATTAATAACACATATAGCCTCTCGTATAGCTAATGATCAACACATGCAGCAGTTTACATCACAACAGACATAATGATGCACAAATTAAGACAGTTTAGTCACTAACCCATGCATTCAGTGAGACACATTTAATCACTCACTCATACAGTCAGTCACGCACCTACTAAATCCTTCATCCAGACACTTATACATCCACTCATTCTTCAATATCTAAGACATATTTTAACTTTACAGAAACATACAGTCACTGGATGTTGTCATCAGTGATGTCATTTGAGATGTCATCAGTGATGTCATCAGTGATGTCACTGACCATGTCATGAATGATGTAATATGTGACATCATCAGCAGTGGATTGCGGGTGCGCGATATATAGTTAGTGCAACTAACTATATATGGAATTTCAATGGTTTTGTGTGAGTAAAATAAGGTTTTCTAAATGCTAATTCCTAACTATATATGGTCTATAACCTATGTTTTTTTCAGTGAATTTTCAAGGTTTTGTAAATGCTAATTCCTAACTATATATGGTCTATAACCTATGGTTTTTTCTGTGAATTTCATTGGTTTTTTAACAGCTAATATCTGTAGCTGTAAAATGTATTCTTCTTTAAATCCAAATATATATGTTTATGAATAATTTTTTTTAAAAATATTTTTTTTTCTTCGTTCCCGCTTCGCGAATCGGGAAGCTTCCCGTTAGCTGACCTTGATGCCGCGAAATAGACCGCGAGCCGGTAAACGTTTCTTTACCGCAAGTGCCGCGTTAGAAAACAACATCGTGACGCCTCCCGTCCGCATGACGTTTCACGTTGTCGCGTGATACGTCATATGACGTGCTACGTTAGCGAACTGGTACGCGAAGCGAGTCGCAAAGCGCAGGTTTCTGGAAGCAAACCGGGAGGCCCTGCAAAGCGCTTAACGTAAACACAGCAAGTCATGTGACTTGGTAATAACACTTTTCATTGGTTCATTTCACTTTTGGTTTCCTAATGATGTAAGACTAGGTCATATAATCTAAAATGAACACTTTTGATTGGTTGAGAACTCTTGTTTTTCCCAAATGATGAAAATCCCTCCTTCTTTCCTCACTCTGACTTTCATCATTGTGAGAGAAAGACCCTTTGTGATCACTGAGCAATGGCTTCTTTAGTAGCTTCAGCTGGTGCTTCCCCACCACCTCCACCACATCCAAGGAAGAGTGGACCACCTGCTCAAGTTGTAATTCAACAAGAAGAAGAAGAAGAGGAACAGGAGGACGAGCACGAAGAGAGGCAGTTTTTGCCTGAGCAGCCCAGGACGTCTCACCGGAAAGAAAACTTCATTTGGCAATTTTTTAAAATTCCCAAAGGTCAGAAAAAAGTAAATGCAAGATACGTAACTTGCCTTATATGTCAAGATAGACTGTCCAGAGGGACCGACAAAAAATACAGTTTCGGAAACTACACAATGCATCGCCATATGACTAGGTGGCATCCTAACAACTACAGTGCTGCACAGTTTCGGAACGACCTAGATAATCTCCCTATTATGGCCAGAAGATCTGTTGTACCGGAAGTAACGGGACCAGAGAGCAGGGAGATGGTGCCAAATATACAAATGAGATTTGGTGATGTAAAACACATCTGCGCATTTTGCGATGGATTCATTTCCTACGGAGAAAAAAGCATCACTCTGATCAACAGAGCTATTGACTATCATATGCAAGTTTGTCCGAAACGCCCAAAATAATAAATACTTCTTTTTTTTGTTTTGTTGCTCCTGTTGAGCCCTTTACAATGAATCGTTTTCATTGCCCCCTCCAAGAAAAACCCAAAAAAATATAAAACTGTTCCGAAAAATTCAAAAACAGTAAAAAAATGTTCAGAAAAATAAAAAAAAAAGTTCTTTTCAGAACTACCTCCCCGTTATTAAAAAATTGGTACAATATTTGGAACTGTGCCAACCTCTATTTCTCTTAGTTCGCTTCCCAGTTCGCTCGCGGGTACGCGAACCGGAAGCGACCCAAAAACAGTAAGTATAAGGGAAGGAAACAGACACTTATGTTAAAAGAAAGACAGCTATAAGGGAGTAAACTAGAGATACCATTACCCGTAATCCACTGCTGATGATGTCACATATTACATCATTCATGACATGCTCAGTGACATCATCAGCAGAGGATTGCGGGTTTTTTGGCAACATGCCTTATCCACGGTTTAATAACGCTGCCTTTTGCTTTATATAAGTTTTCAAATTGTATGAAATATATACCAATAGGTCGTTATGAACCTTTAGGTAGTGCTTTTCTTCATGAGGTCTGGTCGCTTCCATACACATACAGATGTTTCAAAGATGATCAAGAAGTTTATCTGAATGGAGAGGAATGCACTGAGACGCCAGATCATTCACTAATGTGTAGGCACATACAGTTACACGGTTCATGCAACAAACACCGACCAAATATGGCTTGCGTGTTGCAAGGCACGCCAGTTCCTGCTATCATCCCCACGTTCAAGTTGTTGGAAAATGGTAGTTATTTGATGCTCAATAATGAAGATTGTTCTGAGTTAATTAAAAGTATTCCTTTTATCGTAACAGTAAGTGAACGGGTTATTTGCTGCAGAAATGTTCTATTTCCTCCCACACATGAACATAGGGAGTTTTCAATCTGGCCACAAATACCAACCTTGAGACACGTTTCAACGGCATGGCAAGAATAAGAGCTCTTTTGTCTCAGAGAGAGGTGGCCTTGAGTTCGGCCCGTGAAACTTTCGTACTTCACATAGCGAACACCCATACAGAGGTGCAAAACCTTTTTCAATTAACATTTGCCTTTCAATTTCAGCAACATGTTTCCGACTATCTTTAACGCATCCTCCACAAAGTCCCTGGTGCACTTTTTTAAAGTTGTTACCAGTGGTCTCGTGACTTCATTTGAGAAAATCTTTGGAGTCATCCCTGCTTCCTTTCATTGTATTTTCTGCACTCTGGTTCGTGGATTGGCATTTTTACTTGCATTACCAGCGGACGCTCTTGTGCTTTTTTACATTTTTAAATATGGATGTCCCTCCTATGCAACCTCCGACCCTGCAGCTGCTGACACTGTTCCGCAATCGCATGCTAGAATATTATGGCACAATGCTGTTGGCGATATTAAGCACGGCATATGGATTATCTTTTCGGTTCTCCTACTTCACCTGTGTCCAGCCTGTATTTCACTGCCTGACCTGTGATTTCGATTGGGCCATTGATTTGTGTCTCTGCGGACCGGTTTCTCCTGACGTCGACTTTAATCAGCTGATGACTCCTATCATTACTCACGAGTTGGTTTGTCCTGGCGAAAGGATTATGGCTGTGGCATTGATGCATGGACTACTTGGTCCCTGGAATTTACTGGCGGCAGCACAGTCTTTCTTGGAAGAGAGCTTTCTTGAAAACCCACCGAGCTGTCCTCTGATGGTGATAGAGGATCCGGTGCTGGGAGAGCACGTATGTTCTTTTCCGCTTTTAAATTGGATGGCTGAACTGTTTTCGGATGAAGACGGTGACTTCCTATTGGAGGCTGTTGCAGCTTATTTTGCATACACAGTTATGTCATAGACCTTTTTCATGTTTGATATGCTGAGTACTAGCATTTCATTGACAATTCATTGACTTATTTGTCAAGTTTTTATTATTTACCTTGCCTATTGGCTTAAGACTCGATAAAGTACTTGGCTGTTTTATTTTTCTTTAGCATTAAATTTTCCTAGTTTTTAATGCTTTACCTTGCGGACCGTCCACATATAAACTTGCAATCTGCTCTCATGAGATGGCACTTCTATTATCTTATTCAGTTCGTTTCCGGATCATGAGGAGGTGTCATCTAGGTCCTGGATATCTTTACACCGTGTTAAGTTAGCATGGGCTCATTACCGGTTTAAACGCCATTTTTCCTTTTTTGCAACTTCTGCACACGACACTTAGTTGTTGCTTTAGCTTTCCACCTAGTAGTTCATCGTGGTTTACATGAGAATAATATGTTATTGGTCTACTATCTGCTTTACTTGTTAAACTATATCTGTACAGCGAGTGCTAAAGTTTCAAGAACAACACGATACAGAATTGTTATGAGGTCTGATCTCCACGACTTCATACTCATAACATAAGTGCAACTTCTGCCAATTCTGGGCATGAGGCGGGTTTTATATTGCTTTGCCGAACACACATACACAACAGTTGATGCGGTTCACATGAAGAGAGAGCTGGTGTATGCTGATGTGATTCCTTCAAATCTAAGACACTAAAGTATGGGCACGCCCTAAACCAACACAAAGAGACCTTCTTAGCAAATAATATAATATGTGTATTAGGGAGGGTGAGATATAAGCAGCCGCGGGCCGTGGAGGGAGTTACGATGGGGCAGGGAGGCGGGGAGGGGGAGAAGCAGGGTGGAGCCCTCTCTACCTTGCCCCTCCCCCTCCCCGCCTCCCTGCCCCACCGTAACTCCCTCCACGGCCCGCGGCTGCTTATAAGTGTTGCTAACTCTTATTCATTTACAGCATGTTAACATACTGTCACCATTCGCTTTTTATGTACTAGTAACTATGCTGGTAATTTTGCTACTGATAATATGTGTACTTGTATTCTCCACCCTGCTTCTCCCCCTCCCCGCCTCCCTGCCTCACCGTAACTCCCTCCACGGCCCGCGGCTGCTTATAAGTGTTGCTAACTCTTATTCATTTACAGCATGTTAACATACTATCACCATTCACTTTTTATGTACTAGTAACTATGCTGGTAATTTTGCTACTGATAATATGTGTACTTTTATTATCTAAGGTACTACGCCTGAGAAGACGGCATTAGTAAATAAACATTTCAAATACACATCTGTTCTTCTTAACTCCATGTTCTGGTTTCTAAGAAATCTATAACGACCGACTGTTCATGAGTTCCACGTATCCTGAGGTACTATAAGTTCATATTCTGGATTGTCTAAACATTGAGAGTTTGTTATATCCAATGTGACACTGTACCTAGCTTGCTAAGGAGTTTTTGATTACTAACGTGAGTTTTGGGACACCCTAATTCGCCGAGGTTCCAATCCTCTGTCCACAGTTCTGTGTGACAACAGAAACCCTGCGACAGGGGCACCCCCGACCCTTGCTGGAGCTTCATCACACTTGCGATACAACTCCAGCAATGCATTCGCCGAGGTTCCAATCCTCTGTCCACAGTTCTGTGTGAGAACATAAACCCTGCGACAGGGGCACCCCCGACCCTTGCTGGAGCTTCATCACACTTGCGATACAACTCCAGCAATGCGCCACCTTTACGGCACAGATACATCACGCATCTGTGCTGTTTTTGCCCCATGATGCGCCGCATTGTAAATGCAGCACACCATAGGTGACGGAACAGCGGCACAGAATGACTAACACATCCCTGGTGATGCGCCAGTCATCATAAATGTATCCCTATGCTTCTTATCTTGTTAGAGATGAACCGCCATATATATCATCAAAGTTTTTTGCATTTCCTAAATAGCGAACTTTAAGGAATAAATAGCGATTCTTTACCATTCCTAGTTTGCGATGAGCTATTTGCTAATTAGCCGAATGTAGCCCAATGAAGCCCAATGTAGCCCAATGTAGCCCAAAGATGGCCGCCAGACACACAAAAAAACAAATGTAGCCCAAATATCAGCCAGATGTAGCCCAACTATAGCCCAGTGACAGAATGACCAATCAGCTTCGCAAACCTCCGTTACGCGAAGCGGAGCGCTGTTACAGATATATATCTTTTTTTGAACGTTAATTTCTCAAAATCCACTGGAGCACATATATTGAGACCTAGCAAAGGCACATCGGGCTACCAGTCCCTAATATTTTGCCAAGTTTCGTGCAAATCCATTCAGCCGTTCAATTATTATTATTATTTTTTTTTTTTGCCCCGCGGGGCCCTTTTAAAACCTCCACATCAAACCTAGGGGGTCAGCGAGGATCTACTATGCCCCCTTATAGTTATTTCCCCCTTTGTTTTGACCTCCTCTTGTCTCTCGATCCTACCGAGAGACAAGATGGCGGCCGCTACGGACTGTTTGGAATGTTGACAGACGCCGGAGAACCAATCAGCTTCGCTTCACAAAGCTCCGTTGCGCGAAAAGTCCGCGAACCAGAGCGCTGCCCTGTCCGCTGTTACAGATATATATCTTTTTTTAAACGTTAATTTCTCAAAATCCACTGGAGCACATATATTGAGACCTACAAAAGGCACATCGGGCTACCAGTCCCTACAATTTTGCCAAGTTTCGTGCAAATCCATTCAGCCGTTCGGGCTAAAAGTGAGGCCAACCGCCCTATGGAAAACTCAATGTTAAAAACACGTTTTGGGACCCCCCTTTTTTCTCGGCCTCCACTGGACGAACCCCCCCCAAATTTTCAAGGGCTGCTCAGAAACAAAATGTGCCATTTTCCTGAAAATTTCAGCCAATTCCGTCCACAAACGCCAAAGTTATTAGACATAGAATTTTCAAAAAACCCATAGAGAAAAAATCCTAACTATATATACCTACTGGCGACCGCCAGTAGGTAATATATATATATATATATATATATATGTATATATATATATATATATTTTATTTTTTTTACCTACTGGCAGTCGCCAGTAGGTAGTTATAGCTATGACCAAGGTTACATAGGAAGAGCATTTTATATTTTGCTTATAACTTTGGCGTTGTTTGATGAAACTTCATGAAAACAAAATCTATGTTCATATCAGCTCCTATGTTAGAAGTCTGGGGGGGATTGGTCAAGGGGCGTCCAAGATAAAAGGGGGTCTCAAAACGTGTTTTTTCCATGCTAATTTCTATAGGCAACTTTAGACAAGGCTACAGGTCGAACGGGTAAACGGAATTACCCCAAATTTGTCAGGGAGAAGGGGTTTGATAAAGAAAGCACGCTTTTGTTTATGTGGTGTAAATTTGTTCAGTAGTTTTGGAGAAATATCAAACTTTACAGATATCGATATTTGGAAATTCTGATTGGCTGAGGCATTACGAGCTCGAGCTTGCTGCTGATTGGCTGTGAGCGGTTGCAACTAGGAAGTGATGGCCGCCATTTTGTGATTCTGTTGAAGCTAGTAAGGGGAAAAAAGGGCAAAAAGAGTAGGAAAGAGGAGGGTAGGAGCGCTGTGAGCTCTGTAGGGTGGTTAGGGTGTGCTATTGGACATACATGTGGGAGGCCTCGCAACCTGACCATCACATCCCCGGGACCAGAGTGAGCACTGTAAAGAAAGGAGGCCTCAGGCCTCCCTTCTTGAGCCAATAATGGCCCTGGGGACAGCCCCTTCCCAGTGCTGGCTCCTGCTATTTTTATTTTATTTGTATTTAAAAGGTTTTATATAGCGCTGGCTGGACCCAGGGGTATCAGAGCACTTTACAGGGGTTTAATGAGTAGGACTTACAATATAGCAAAATACAGTGAGGTAGCATTCAAATCCAATTAAAACAGTAGATAACAGCTCAATTTACACGGTCTAATTACACAAATTGCGATAGGCAATAGTAAGTCAAGAGAAGAGAGGTTAGCATGGAAAAGAAAGGGTGGCTGGAGAAGAGGGGGGTTGGATGTAAATCAATCAATCAATCAATCATGCCATTTGTATAGCGCACTCCTCACCCGGGAGGGTCTCAAGGCGCTTGGGGGGAGGAGTATGCTACTGCTCGAACAGCCAGGTCTTGAGTTGTTTCCTGAAGGCGAGATGGTCCTGGGTCAGCCGAAGGTGGATGGGGAGTGAGTTCCAAGTCTTGGCAGCCAGGTAAGAGAAGGATCTTCCTCCGGCGGTGGCTTTTCGGATGCGTGGTACAGCTGCGAGGGCGAGGCTGGTGGACCGTAGCTGGCGGGTGGGCGTTTAGAAGGTCAGGCGGTCGTTGAGGTACTTGGGGCCCAGGTCATGGAGAGACTTGTGTGCGTGGGTGAGGAGCCCGAACGTGATCCTCTTGTCGACGGGGAGCCAGTGCAGGTTCCTCAGGTGGCTGGAGATGTGGCTGCGTCGGGGGACATCCAGGATGAGTCGGGCGGAGGCGTTCTGGATGCGCTGGAGTCTTTTCTGTAGCTTGGCTGTGGTTCCGGCGTAGAGGGCGTTTCCGTAGTCCAGTCGGCTGGTGACGAGTGCCTGGGTGACAGTCTTCCTGGTCTCGGGCGGGATCCAGCGGAAGATCTTGCGAAGCATACGCAGGGTGTTGAAGCACAATGAGGAGACGGCGTTGACTTGTCTGGTCATCGAGAGGGAGGGGTCCAGGATGAAGCCCAGGTTGCGTGCGTGGTCGGTTGGCTTGGGTGCGGTGCCCAGGGCTGGGGGCCACCAGGAGTCCCCCCAGGCGGAGGGCGAAGATCCCAGGATGAGGACTTCCGTCTTGTCCGAGTTCAGTTTCAGGCGGCTGTCCTTCATCCACTCGGCGACGTCTTTCATCCCTTCGTGTAGGCAGGTTCTGGCGGTGTCGGGGTCTCTGGTGAGGGAGAGGATCAGCTGGGTGTCGTCGGCGTAAGAGATGATGTTGAGGTTGTGCTGGCGTGCGATGGCTGCGAGAGGTTTCATGTAGATGTTGAAGAGGGTGGGGCTGAGTGAAGATCCTTGCGGGACGCCGCAGATGACTTCGGTGGCCTCGGAGCGAAACGGGGGGAGGCGGACTCTTTGTGTTCTTCCCGCGAGGAACGAGATGATCCACTCCAGTGCCTTCTCTTGGATACCGATGTTGCTGAGGTGCTGGACTAGGGTGCGGTGGCACACCGTGTCGAACGCAGCGGAGAGGTCCAGGAGGATGAGGGCCACTGTTTCCCCCTTGTCGAGCAGGGTCCGGATGTCGTCGGTGGCTGCGATGAGGGCGGTCTCGGTGCTGTGGTTTGCTCTGAAGCCGGACTGCGAGGGGTCGAGGTATCCGTTCGTCTCGAGGAAGGCGGTCAGCTGTCTGTTGACGATCTTCTCGATGACTTTAGCAGGAAAAGGGAGGAGCGAGATGGGGCGGAAGTTTTTGAGATCGGTGGGGTCCGCTGTAGGTTTCTTCAGGAGGGCGCTGATCTCGGTGTGCTTCCAGCTCTCCGGGAAGGTGGCGGTGTTGAAGGAGGCGTTGATGATGTTCCGGAGTTGGGGTGCGATGGTGGAGTCGGCCTTGTTGAAGACGTGGTGTGGGCAGGGGTCGGTCGGTGATCCGGAGTGGATGGTGTTAATCGTGCGGGCTGTGTCTTCGGTGGTTACCGTGGTCCAGGTGCGAAGGGTGGCGGTGGGGGGCGTTGGTTCGACGGTTGGGTGCGTGGGTGGGGCGCCGAAGCTGTTGTGGATGTCGGCGATCTTGCGGTGGAAGAACGAGGCGAGGGAGTCGCAGAGGTCTTGTGACGGAGTGATGTCGTTGGTGCCGGTGCTGGGGTTGGAGAACTCCTTGACGATAGTGAAGAGCTCTTCGCTGTCGTGGGCGTTGTTGTCCAGTCGTTCCTTCAGGGATTTCTTCTTGGTGGTGTGGATGAGCTGGTGGTGCTTGTGGGTAGCGTGTTTGAGGGCGGTCATGTTGTCGGTGGTCCGGTCGAGGAGCCAGGCTTTCTCGAGGGTGCGGCAGGTCTTCTTGGAGTCCTTGAGGTCGTTGGTGAACCAGGATGCCTTCTTGCTTCTGGGTCTGCTGGGAGGGTTCTTTAGTTCTGTGTGAAGTTTCGGGCTGCTTCGTTGGGGTCCGTTGTGTTGGCGGGTGGGCTCTGGCTGAGGGAGGTGGTGAGCTGGTCTGCGGTGATCTTGCTCCAATTCCTGTGAGGTACCTGTTGTGGGTGGTGGTGGGTCGTGGATCTTTTGAAGCTGAAGTGCACGCAGCTGTGGTCGGTCCAGTGGAGTCCGGTGGCGTGGCTGAAGGTGATGTACTTGCTGGAAGAGAAGACGGGATCAAGCGTGTGGCCGGCGTAGTGGGTGGGGGTGTTGACCAGTTGCTTGAGTCCGAGGTTGGCGAGGTTTTCCAGCAGGGCGGTGGTGTTGCGGTCCTTGTTGTTCTCCAGGTGGAAGTTGAGGTCCCCGAGGAGGATGTAGTCAGTGGAGGGGAGGGCGTGCGGGCTGATGAAGTCTGTGATGTCTTCGCTGAATTGTGTGCGTGGTCCCGGGGGTTTGTAGACGAGGGTGCCTCTGAGGGTCGTCTTAGGGTCGGTGTGAATCTGGAAGTGGAGATGTTCGGCTGTGGCGAAGGAGTCGTTGGCGTCGGTCGTGATGCGGATGGTGTTCCTGTGGACGATGGCGATGCCACCTCCGGTCTGGTTGATGCGGTCCCTCCTGATGATCTTGTACCCGTCCGGGATGGCGATGGCGATGTCGGGTGCAGAGGAGGCGTTCATCCAGGTTTCCGTGAGGAAGGCGACGTCCGGTGATGTAGCGTCGAGGAGGTTCCAGAGTTCCACGGCGTGTCTGTGGACGGAGCGGGTGTTGATCAGGATGCACTTGAGGTGGTTGCTGCTGGTGTTTGTCTTGGCGGGTGCGGGGCAGGTTCGGAGGCAGGTGAACTTGCAGGTGCAGCAGGTGAAGGGTCCGTGGGTGCGTCTCGGGGTGGCTCGGCAGCAGGCGTGGGTCCGGCCGGCATTGAGTGCGTTGAGAGTGGCGGCGTCGTAGGTCAGTCGGGTCGTCTTGCCTCGGCGGGGAGGGCCAGGGGTCCAGGCGCTGGGCGTGGGCCAGGCGCGGACGGGCGCAGACGGGCTTACCTTTGGCGCACCTTCGGCGTTCAATCGGCGCTCCCGCTGCGCGCGTCCGATGCGCGGTCGCTCTGGGGGTGTCATAAGTAAGGAGCCGGGAGGGAGGAGCAGCTGGGTGGCGGGAGCGGGGCGGCGAATGGAATCACAGGGGGGCGGGGCCGCAGGGAGGCAGCGGCGGGAAATTCCAAGAAGCAGCGGGCAGCGGGAAATTCCCAGGAGCAGCGGGGAAATTCCCAGGAGCAGCGGGCTGCGAGCGAAGGAATCTGCACATGGGCGTCCGCAGAAATTTTTCCAGGGGGGGGCAAAATGTTAACGTCATCACCATCCTCCGACATGATGTGTGCCAGATGGGGCACAAGAAACACTGGGGCGCAGGAGGAGCCATGGGGGGCAGGAAGCAGGCCGCATATGATCTCATACACCATAGGGTGCCACAGCCATCTCGTTCTTTTGTGGCACCCCAAAATTCATACCTGCCCTGGTCCCTAAAATTACCCACTAGCACCCCAAAACCCATATCCATCCTGAACCCTAAAATTACCCCACCCCACCTAAAACTCATAACCTCCCTGAACCCTAAAATTACACCCCTGGCACCCCAAAACCCATATCCACCTGAACCCTAAAATTACCCCCTAGCACCCCAAAACCCATACCCACCCTGAACACTAAAATTATACTCTGCCCCACCATAACTCATATCCGCCCTGAACCCTAATTTACCCCCCTGGCACCCATAACCCATACCCACCCTGACCCCTAAAATTGTCCCCCTGGCACCCCAAAACCCATACCCACCCTGAACCCTAAAATTACCACCCTGGCACCCCAAATCCAATACCCGCCCTGAACCCTAAAATTACCCCCTGGTACCCTAAAACCCATACCCACCCTGAACCCTAAAATTATCCCCCTGGCACACCAATCCCTAACCCACTGTGAACCTTAAAAGTACTCCCTGGCACCTTAAAACCCACACCCACCCTGATCCCTAAAGTTACCCCCTTGCACCCCAAAGCTGAACACTACATTCTGATTGTGTATCGTGCCGCCTCCCTGCTCAGGGAGGATCTGCTGGTCCGGATTGGCTCACCCTGGTCCGGTTCCGCTCGCCCTTCTCTGGAGCTGTTCTGCTTGCCTGTCCCTCTTCCGGACCCACCGAGCCTGCCTCCGTGCACACTACCTGGACCTACTCTGTCTGGCCTGGTTCTGTAAATGTAAATGTAGTTGAGCTTATATAGCGCACAGCTACCCGCAGTGGGTTTCCCGGCGCTTGCTTAGGGAACCCTTCCTGGTATTCCCCTGTGAGATAGCAGGGTATCCACAAGGTGAAAGTCAGGCATCCCGCCGCGAGGGGCCGTTGTGGAGATTAAGCAAGCTATTGCCCAGAGTCGCAGAGTGTGAACCCGTGAGTCGAGGAGGCACCGGGGCAAGAATTATCGAGTCCGTGGATTTTTTAACCCAAGACCCCGCCGAGGCGGGGAATTGAACCCTGGTCCAGGACCGATCTCAGCTTCCGGGTCTGCTGCCTCTAACCCCTGAGCCACACTTCTCCACTTGGTTCTTTCTCCTTTGGTTCTTTCTCCTTTGGACCCGCTGTCTTCACTGGCGGAGTTAGGAGTTAGGACACAGGTCTCACTTCTCTTAAGTTGTTCTAACCCTCGATGAGAAAGACTCGGAAGGGCTGTATGATCATTTCTACTCATGGATACACCTTACATATGCCTGCTCGTTGTCCCTCCTCCCTGCTCTGGACTACAGTGGTGACTACACATGGACTCAGCCCCTCCTCTGTTAGCATCTACGCTTCCTAGCCCATCTGGATATCCCCCTCTGTACTGACTTATGTCTAACACTTCATTTACATTCGTTTTCTGTTTGTGTTATCTTTCTTGATAAATGCAACTTATTAAATCAAAAATCATCCATTGATGTCCACCATTTTATGTCAGAGCGGTGTCTCCCTTAAAATATACTCTTTTATTCAAATGTTACTTTTCTTTCTGCTTAGTAATTTACTTAACAGCAACTGTTCTAGGCAGTCCATCACTATAATCCAATAATTATTTGAAAATACTTTGCCTCAATCTTGTTATTGTGTCAGAGCGCGCTATAAAGTTTGAGGTCTCCTGGTGCTTCTGACTAAATTATAAGATGGAGGGGGGGGGCAGAGAGTACTCAGAAGGATCTAGAAAAGAGCAGAGTCTCCAGGTGTTGTCTAGATGTGACGTGCGATGAGATGCACAGGAGTTCACCTAGAAGAGAGTGCCACAGGGACGGTGCAGGAAAATGAAGCCCGCGTCTTGTCCTACTGAGCCCTGAGACGCAGAGGAGCTTCAGACTAGAACAGAGAGTGCGAGCTGGAGAGGAACAGTGGCTGGATCACCATGTGTAATGCATAGTGGCATGGGCGTCCGCAGGGGGCAGGGCCGGCTTTAGCGCTAGTGGCACCCAGAGCGACAATGTTATTTCGCGCCCCCAATGACCACCTCCACCACGGATTCTATCACTAGCACCCTGTAACAGTGACCAAGTCTACCTAAGTCTCTCAGATGCATTGAATTCGTTATATAGCGCTACTCATACCATTAAAGTATGTCAGAGCACTTTGCATCACACACACATTACACAGACAATCAATCATACATGTGTAAATCAGTGTATAGGAAATGTTACATAAGCCACAGGACTAAAAGTGTAGGAGTCATATGTCATCCATACTGGTAGGCAGTATAGTTTAGGAGTGCTTGGTGTGGAGAAGCACAAACTCAGAGTCGAAAAAGAAGCAGCATAGTTGGGAGTTTTCCTTAATAATAAGAATCAATTTCTACCCAAATTAAACATTTTTGCAACATTAATCAATGTTCAGTACTTAGCAGAGTGTATGCACTTCTATGATGAAAGTTAATACCTCACTATTCTATATTAGGACTTTAAGTTATAAATTGCAAGTAACAAAAGGATGTCTCTTTTAAAAGCAGTAACCTGCTGATCTATTTACATTAAATGCACTCTAATCTACTTGGCACACGTTCTTTGCAGTAGGCATATTAACCCTCTGTGCTACCTTCACATAAGTCGAAATTAAACCATCCTCAACTACACAAAACTCTGATCTCTGGCCAGGAAAAACATTAATCATAGGAGTTATCTTGACACTTTTGTGAGGCCCCTAATTGTAGGAGGAAAGGAATGCTCAGTAGATGCTTTTAAAATCATAATTAATTTGTAAACACGGCGCCCCAGGAAGCCAGCACTGGTGCGATGGCACTGGCGCATGCCCTAGAGCCAACCCTGGCAGGGGGGCAAGGAGGGGTGCTCCAGGGGGGGGCAAGTGCCCCTCCTTGCCCCCACCTGCGGACGCCCATGAATCTGCAGGCAGGAGGCGGCAAAGGCAGGCAGGAGCGGCAGCAGTGAGTGGGGCGACCAAGCCCTGTGGAGGGCTGAGCGGTCACAGGAATGGTGTGAGGCTGTTGGGGTGGGTGGGGGGGGGAAATACCAAGTATGACTGGCAGGGCCTCTGAGAGAGATTAGAGGAAGAAAGGAAGATGAAAAGGAAGAAGTGAAACAGGGAGGGGGAGAAAGTGAGTCGGAAGAACAGAAGGGGGGGCCCGAAACAGTAGGAAACCGGGTTGGGATGAGAGCCCTGAGAAGGGGTTAAGGACCCCTGAATTTGTTGAGAAGGTGAAGTTTGAGGGGTTTTTTGATGCTGAATTGGGAGGGGCTGCAAGGAAGATCTTTAGGGAGTGCATTCCAGATTGTAGGTGCATTTCTGGAGAAGGAGAACAATTGGGTGGATTTCTTGTTTAGCAGAGGAGGGACAAGAACGATGGTGTTTGAGCTCCTCAGTGCTCGAGAGCAGCCCGCTTTGTGGAGTTTATCTGCTCGGTAAAGCGGGGTATGTTGATCCAGGGCTTTGTGTGTAATGCAGGCAGTCTTGTAGGATGAGCTGCCTTCAATGGGAAGCCAATTGAGTGCTATAATGTCATGGGAGATGTGATCGAACCGTTTGAGGTCGGTAATGAGCCTAGCAGCGAGGTTAAGAACAGATGTGATTGGGGCTAGGAGGCCTTTAGGTGTTCTAGACAGGATGGCTTACCATAGTCGATTTTTGACAGGACTAGTGTTTGGACAACTGATTCAAAATCTTTAGCAGGAATGAAGGGTTTTAATTTCTTGAGGTGATGGAGATTGAAGAGAGCGCTTTTGGCTGAATTCTTTTAGTGGGAGATAAGAGAAAGGTTCTGGTCATTGCTCATTCCGAGGGATTTAACAGAATTGGAGATGGTGAGAGAGCAGTTGAGAGCAGTAAGGTCCGAGATCCAGGATTGGATGGGGAGCAAACTGTTTTTAGGGGAGAAAAGAATGTTTTCAGTTTTTTAGGGTTAAGTTTGAGGTTTGATGTAGTGGAACCAGGATTGAATCTTAGTCAAGGCGTCATTTAGGTGTAGCACGTCAGAGCGGGATGGAATCTTATGAAAAAGTTGAGTGTCATCAGGGTAGAGGTGGTTCTTAATTCCAGCTTGCTTAAGAATAAGGGTGAGGGGTTCTGTGTTGGAAAAAGGAGGAGAACCATTTGAGAACTGAACCGTTGAGGCCAAAATGATCTTTAAGAGTGTTAAGTAAAGTAGAGTGGTTAACAGTATCGAAAGCAGAAGAGAGATCAAGGAGAATGAGAAGGGAGGACTCGCCCTTGTTGAGGGAGTGATGGATGTCATCAATTATATTGGGCATAGCCGTTTCAGTGCTACAGCCTTTCTGAAACCGGATTGTAAGGAATCCAATAGATTGAATGTGGTTATCTAATTGGCGCAGGGCATATTTTTCAAGGTCTTTGGAGAGAAGAGGAAGGTTAGAGATAGGCCACAGATTATTTAGGTCATTAGGGTCGGCAGCAGGATTTTTGAGGATGGGAGTGATTTGTCCAAGTTGGAGGGAGACGTGGACACAACTCGTGGCAAAGGAGGAGTTGATGACAGAGGTCCAATAAGGGACAATGATGTGTTTTAAATCTTGGACAAGGTTGGCAGGGAGAGGGTCGCTGGAGTGAGACGATAGTTTAAGTCTGCAATGACATTGAGGACTTCGAGTTCAGTAACTGGATGGAAGTTATGCCAGGAAGCGTTATTTTTTAGCTCAAGTTTGGAGGGGTTGGATTCAGGAAGAGAAACGATTAGGGGCAGAGAGGAGATGTTGTGAGGAAGTGTTAAGAGGGAGGGAGAATTGGAGAAAAGGTCAAGGGGGGTAGTGGGCAGTGTAAGAGGGGAGTTAAGATGAAGGCTTGATCAATTTTGGAGATTTTATCAGAGAAGTAGTTAGAAAATTATTCACATCTCTCCAAAGTGGCCGTGACCTTGGGGGGGGGAGGGGGCAAAGGATGTTTGGTTTTTAATGATGTCGAATAGTTCCCTGGGTCTATTTTTGTCCCGGTCTAGTTGTGAGCGTTAGAAGGCAGCCTTAGTATTGAGGATATGTTTTTTGTAATTGGAGCTGGTGGATCTGAGTGGGGCGAGAGTTGAAGGGGATGGGTTTTGCCTCCACGAGCGTTCAGTTGACCTAAGGACGCACCTCTCGTTGTTGAGATCAGTATTAAACCAGGATTTGGAGGAGGTGTTTTTCTGAAGTTTAAGTTTGGTTGGATTAATTTGGTCAAGGACAACCGTGATGGATTTGTTAGAATGATCACTGAGGTCATTAGCATTTTGGGAAAGAGGTGAACGTCGAAGTTGCGCTTTGACTTTGGACTCAAGTTCACCAGGGGGACTAAGATCGAAATTTCTGGTCAATTTCCTATGTTTGATGGTTTTAGGGAGAGGGGGTAGCATTGTGTTAGAGATCGTGAAAAGGATAAGGTGATGGTCAGACCAGTCGATGGGAACAATGGAGGAAAGGGACGTCAAATCAGTGTTTGTAATAATAGCGTCCAGAGTGGCTCCTTTTGGGACAATCCAGTAGGAAGTGCAATGCTTCGGGCTGAGGCAAGATGGCGGCCGCTACTGTGGCCCTGTGAGGTGCTCCACTGATGACCCCGTTCAAACTCCCTACCAGCGGTGATTTCCCTCCCGAATAACAGTTTGAGAATGCTATTCAACCAGCCTGTTACCGACCTGCTCCATTCGTTGTAATGCTGCTGTCTTTCGCCAAGTTTGGGATCTGTTATAGCTGTATTGAAGGTGCTCCGTGTGCTCCGGCAGCTGAAGGCTACCTGATTGACGGCTTCGGGCATTCTCCGCGGCGCAAGGAGCGAGCGGTTCCAGCTGGGCGCACTTGACTGAACGAGTGCGGAGTTTCGAGGTAACGACTGCCCGGGCTCCGTGTGGTGGATTATTGCCTGTTACCTTTCGCCTCTGTCCTGTTTGGCGAGCTGGCTGTGCATTGTGTTCGGCTCATTCACCGAGTCGAACGGCTGAAACGCGTCCGAAAAGTCCGAACAGTTTTGTGCTGCAAACACCTGTACAGCCTCTCAATCTACGGAAGGACTCTGTTGAGAAGCGGAGAGCTTTGGCGCCCTTGAAGTGCTGAAGGTAAAAGGGGCAAAAAAGAGAATATATCCAATATTAAACTTTCTGCGCTGGGTTTAATTTCTCTTCTTAAAAATCCTCAAAATCTGCAATAGACTTTTTTCTTTGCAAGGATGTCGCCGAAGGGAAGGGGCACCGCCAGGAATAAAGGTGGGGCAGCGGCTGAGACATCGGCTGAGACCCCAACCAGCGGGGAACAGAACATTACTGTCGATAGAATGAATAATGACACCAAAACGAGAGGGGCTGTATGCAAGTCGACTATAGCTAGCGCTGACGGTGGCTTCGATAGTATGGCTGCAGGAGCAGGGGGAGGAAACGCCAATGGGCAAACTATGAAAAGACAGCCTGGATCGGTAGCTGCTCTACAAATGCAAGCGCAAGGGGGCAAGGTGCATTAGGAGCTATACAGAGTCACTACCGAGATTCAGTAGCCCACCAGACCCAAGAGACACCTATTAAACAAAAAACTGTCGCAGCAATTTTTGATAAAAGGCGGGGTACCAGGGCGAAAGAGAATGCGGAGCTGGGCCAGGAGTATACAGACAAAAATAACGTGGAAACTCCCCTCAGTATCCATATGATTACCGCTGTGGGAGCTGGTAGAAAAGAGGTCTTTGCAGTGACAAAAGGCAATTTGGCTTCGACAGCAGCAATTACATCGGCAATGGTTGTAGAAGATGTTATCTCTCAGTCAGAATCGAATACTGAATTATCTACCCAGGGTTTGGATAAGGGGCTCGAATCCAAGACTGATGGAAAATTTTACTCAATGTTGGACCCAACTACCTTGTCTGACAAGGAACTTGAATTGGATAGTGCCAGCAATCTTGGGGACTGGGGGGATCTCCCTGATGATGAAGAAGGAGATGAACTTGAACAGCCTTTGTCCCAGGACACGGTGAAGAAAACAAAGGATATTAGTGAAGGAGTACAGCCTGATCGAGTCCAGCCTTTAGCACAGATTAACTTGGACGAAGAGTTGGAAGAGGATGCAATCACGCTTGGTCTGATCTATAAGACTGTTATGACGCACCGAAGCGAAACAAAAATTGAGGGACAGCGAACGCAAGGTGCTGTAAGGAAACTACAGAATACTGTACGGCGGTTAATAAAAACTTGTGCTGAAGTAACATCACGGGTGGTGGAAGTAGAGGAGAGAGTATCCTCTTCAGAAGATACCCTAGCGAAGCAACAAACTGCTGTAGAGTCTTTACAGAAATCTAAGGTTGACGTGGACTGGAAGCTCACGGACCTAGAGAATAGAGCACGCCTTAATAACTTACGTGTGTTAGGAATTGCAGAAACAAGAGAGGGGGCAGATCCTCGTAAGTTTGTTGTCCAGTTGTTCAAGGAAGCATTTCCAGAATTGATTTCATGAAACTGGGAAAAGGAAGTAATCCGTGCCCATAGGTTTCAGTTTTTGGTGCGACAGCGTGAAAGACAGGGTGACCAAAATTCATACCCAAGGGCAATATTAATTTGCTTGAATAATTATTTGTTGCGAGAAGCTCTTTATGATTTAGCAAGGCCGGAAAAAAAACGAATTGGTATGGGGTGTGAGTTCTTTGTTCGCCTGGACTTCTGCCCAACGACTGTCAATGAACGATGGCAAATGCGGAAATTATTTGCTCCCTTCCAAGCAATAGGAGCCCAGGTTTTTCTGCTTCATCCCTCCAAACTAAAGATCATTATTAATGGTCAAACGAGGTTTTTTACATCCGGTAGGATGGCGCAGGATTATCTATCGGTTCTGGAGAAAAATGCGAAAAAATGTAAAAAATGCGAAAAAATAAATAATAAATAAATAAATAAATAAAATCGTACCTTGATACCGGGAATCTATAACCTGTTTTCTTATGCATTGCACTGGGATTATCGGGTGGAGGGTAAGGTTAATCATTGTTTACACAGTTATTTGTTGAAGTATCAATAAGTGTATATCTCTTCCCAAGGATATGTACTTTTCTATTTAGGTTTTATGATATAATTGGGTACTCTGCTCTCTCTGTCATGTTATTTGTTCAGGAGACAATGATGTCAATTGTAATGTTTCGTATGCATAGGTAGGGTAGGAGAAACTTTTTCTTTTTTCTTCTTTTAGGAAATGTATAGGTTTTGTTTCTCTGTAGCTATGCAATCTATAGTTTTTATGGATTTTGGTTCAAGAATTGGGCACCCAAAACTAAGGTAATCCTGTTAAGAGGAGAAAACAATTGGGTTTAAGAGAGGGGAAAGAGAGTGCCATATGAGTGTGGTAGGGAAGTTGATGGGGTGGGGCAACGGTTGTTGCACCTCGACATCGCTGAGGACAGGGTCCTTAAGCCTCATTCTGGGTGGTGGGGGTGTGGGGGGATGGGGGAGGGTGCTGTGGGGTGTGGCAAGGGGTGGTGGTGGGAGAGTGGGGAGACTATAAAATCAAAAAAACTTGAGACTCATCTTGCAGAATTGGCAGTACAGTTTGTCTTTATAACGGTAGGTAGGTACTGCGGTACATTATTAAGGCTGAGGAAAGCTTATTCTTGTTTGATTTTTCTATGTCTTGATGGGGCAGGATAAACTTGCTATAGGCACTTGGAATATATGTGGCCTTAACGATGTTAAAAAACGGGCTCTTTTCTCTAAAATTGTCAATTCTATGCGGGTAGATATACTTTGTATACAGGAGACACATGTACCATGGGGGAAGCGGGAGTGCCTTAGGCTGAATGGGTTTGAGGTTTTAGTCTGTTCTAAACAGACCTCTATGATTAGACGGGTCGCCATATTTATGAAGCGTGGCGTAGGTCTTTGTAAAAGGACATTGGGGGATAGAATCGGTAGGTGGGCCATAGCGGAATTGTGCATAGGTGGTAAACTGTTAACAATTTGCAATGTATATGGGTCGAATTTAGATGATCCTGATGTGTTCAAATATTTAGACGTTGAATTGGCAGCCTGGCCTAGCCCACTTCTTCTCTGTGGAGATATGAATATCAATATTTTAAGTGATTTTGACCTTGCCAACGCTCATTATTATGTGGGGAGAAAGCCAAAAGTATTCAAAGCTCTTCAGGCTCTTCTTCAGGAACATGGTCTTGCAGATTTATGGTTTCTGCATAATAAAATGGAGGATGGATTTACGTTCTATTCTATACCTCATAAGAAAAATGTTAGGTTAGATTATGTTTTCTTGTCAAAACAGGTGGCAGCTGCCTCTGTTATTCTCTGTCCACCACGGCTCCTTTCTGACCATAATCCACTGATCGCCGAATGTCCTTGGCCACGAATTAGGAAACCACCTAGGGATTGGACGTTTGAAAGGAAGCTATTATTTGAGGAGGGGGACTGCTCACACATCAAAAAATGGGTAGCTCAATTTTTGAATATTAATAGGGGATCGGCCACAGACCAAGTAGTTTGGGACACGCTGAAAGCTGGACTACGGGGTGAGACTAAAAGCTTCTCCTCTTCTTTTTTTTTTTAAACAGATTTTTATTAACTTTTCTTCAATCATCTTACAAACATTCGGCATAAGAAGACCATCAGCATCGTGGGTCCATTTGTCAGGATGAAAATCAACATTATTTCGCATCCCACATCCCTACTCAAGTCCCCCTCCCCCCTCCCGCCTCCCCCTCTACCCCCACCCCCCCAAGCCGGTGTGCCTTCTACTCTCCCTCCTATGGATTGGCATAAACCCTTGCGCTGCAGCACCCAACTCCTCCCGCGGACATTCACAGTTACATCCCTCAGGACTCTGGCAACCTCAGGTAAATGTGCAAAGCAGTCCATGCATCCCTCGCTGAAACCAGCACTTGCGATGGAGTACTAGAGTCTAGTTGGTCCCATCTCCCTTGTGTACCCCTGTGGTCTCCTCCCCAGTCTCTGGAGTCTGACTCGTCGGCACCTCTGCCCCATGTCCCTCATCGGCCTCCACCGTTAATTGAAGGTCCGCCACCAGCACACCCCACGCCCTGGCCGCATCCAGCGCTTTGTCATTAGAAGTGCGCCTGGCTAATTGTAGTCTAAGAATACCTTTGCTACTCGCCCATTGTTGGAAGCTCCCTCACCATCTTAGAAAGCTAGGTCCCCCCTGGATTTCCAGTGCATGGTGAGCTCTCTTTTGGCCATAATCAGCCCCAGATCAAAGAATTTGCTTGTGATTTTCGTGGTAGGTGTATGCGGAAACCAAAGTAAAAGGCAAGTGCCCATGCTTACTTCAATCTGACGCCCCGTGATCCCATTCAAACATGTCACAACATCGGTCCAATATGCACCCAGCCCTGCGCAAGACCAAAACATATGACCAAAGTCAGCTCCTTCTGCGTTACACTGAGGGCACATTGAGTGGGCTCCCCCAAAGACCTGTTGGATTTTAACTGGCGTCAAATAGGCCCTGTGTAGTGTAAAATATTGGACCAACTGAAACCGGACGTTGCGTGTGCCCTTCCAGGCCCTCAGCACAAGATGTGGCCAGGTCGCCTCCTGTATCGACTGGCCGAGGGCCTCCTCCCAGCGCGCCCTCAGCCCGTCCAGGGGCGACAGTCCCTCCAACGCCAATCTCCTGTATAAGCAGGTGATAGCCTTGAAAATACCGGCGGCCATCGTGACGTATTGGCAGCCTAATGACGTGGGAGGTTCCACTTAACCCATTTTCCAATGTTTCTGGATTCCCGACACCACGGCTGTATGTAATAAAAAGTCACCCCTCGGCAAATCGAAGGCGCTCTGCAGCTCGTGAAATGGAAGCAATATACCATCTCTATACAGGTCCCCTATCATGTGGACCCCACGGTCCTCCCAACCGGCCAGTGCCGACCAATCCCCGCCATGTGGGATGGCAGTGCACATGCCCAGAGGGATCTCCGGGGCATACGGGGCGGCGATACCCGCCCTTTTTTGGCTACGTAGCCAGCATTGACGAAGGGTATGCTCCTCAAGAGTGAGCTGGTCCAGCCAAAGCTTCTGCTGGAGCACTATAAAGGACAGGACATGGCGCTGAATAATTCTGCCCTGCGGACCGCCTGGACCTCTAAATTCCCGTGCCACCGCCTGCGTGAGCCACTGCAGCTGCGCTGCCAGGTAGTACCACTCAAAATCTGGTACTGCCGGTCCTCCGTCCTCCCGTGATCTGAGCAGGGTGTTCAATGCCGCACGTCTCCCGCCGGAGCCCCAGATGAACCCTATTACCATCGCATCTTGAAGAAGGAATCCGGAATCCACACCGGTAACGTGCGAAAGAAGTAAAGCAACCGTGGGAGGGCCACCATCTTTAGTAACGCTATTCATCCGGCCACTGACAGCGGAAGGGTGCGCCAAAACCCCATACTGCCTCTGATGTCCCTCACCGCTCTGCCCACATTTCCTTCATAAAGGAGCGAGTGGGTATGATAAATATAGACACCAAGATATGGCAAGCACTCCGATTCCCAGCGCAGGCCCTCCAGTGCCGTGGGTCGAGCGCAATTCCGTGCCAGTGGGAATAAGCTAGTCTTGGACCAGTTAACCCGCAGCCCCAACAGCTCCCCGAACTCCCGGAGGAGGGCCCGCGCCCCTCGCACCGAAGTCTCCACATCGGCCAGATAGAGTAAGAGGTCATCAGCGTACAGGGAGATATAATGTGGTTCGCCGCGCAGCAGCACCCCTTCATAGTGTCGACCCTGCCGAGCTTGTGGCGCCAAGGGCTCGATCGCTAATGCGAAGAGAAGCGGAGACAGGGAGCAGCCCTGTTGGGTGCCTCTCTCCACCGGACACGCCCCTGACACCGATCGGCCCGTGCGAACCCTGGCTGTGGCGCAATTGTACAGCAGCTGCGTCCAACGGACGAAATCAGACCCCAGCCCGAACCTACGAAGCACGCAAAACAGGTACGACCATTCCACACTATCGAATGCCTTTTCGATATCCACCGATAGCACCGCCGCGCCCGATGGACCTTCTCCCTCGACTTCCATGACCCGTATCAGTCTCCGTATGCACGTCGAGGTGTTCCCCGTGGGAATAAAACCCGACTGGTCCGGGTGTACCAGCATACGCATGTGCACTGACAGCCGCGAGGCCAAGATCCTGCTCAGCACCTTATAATCCACAGTAAGCATGGAGAGCGGACGATAAGCCGTCCTTGCGGTAGGTAGCCCGCCCTTCTTCAATAGCGGTACTATAATCGCCTCTCTAGCTGATGGCGGCAGCCTGCCCAATTCCCAGGCCTCACCATACACCTGATGTAATTGTGGTGCTAAGAGGTCAATGTATGAGGCGTAAAATTCCACCGGCAAGCCGTCTGTCCCCGGCGTTTTTTTCCTGGCCATGTGCTTAACCGACGCTCTAATCTCCCCCAGTGATATAGCAGCACCTAACGCATCACCCTGTTCCGGATCTAACTGTGGCAACTGCGCCTCTTCTAAAAAAGTATCTAAGCCAATCGGCGGTACTGTCAGCCTGCTCCGGTATAGTGCTGTGTAATAATCCAGAAACTGGTCGTTAATTTCTTTCTGCGAGTGAACCAGGTCCCCCGCGGGTGTGGTCAGTGACAGTATCGCAGTGCCCCTGGTGTGCGGTCTGGCCAGCCACGCCAACAGCGTTCCCACCTGATCTCTCTCTGCATGCGCCCGAACCATGTATTCTCTATAATTGAAACAGCGAAGCCTCTCAACTTGAGTAGCCACTCGCTCCCGAGCCGCTAGAACTTCTTCCTTACTGCCCCCCGCAACATGGCTAGCCTTCTCCGCCTGCCGCAGGCAGATCTCCTCCCGCTCTATGTCGCCTAACAATGTCCGACGCGCCCCCACTGTGGATGAGAGGCACACACCCCGCATTATCACTTTGAAGGCAACCCACTCATGCGCCCTAGTAGTCGCTGATCCCGCGTTCTCCTGAAAGTAATGCTCAATGCCCTCCCACACTTCCGCAGTAAACACTGGGTCCTCCAGTGCCAACGGGTTCAGTCTCCATGTAGGAAACGTCTGCCGTTGTCTCGACCAGAGGACTGTGAGTAAACAGGGGTTATGATCTGAGATAGTCCTCGCCAGGTATTTGCTGTGATGCGTGAGTTCCTGGGCCCCAGGTGTGCAGAGAACAGTGTCGAGGCGCACATGAAGGTCATGGGGCGCAGAGTAAAAGGAATAATCCCTGTCTGCGGGGTGGTGTGTTCGCCATGTATCCACAAGGCCCCACTCTTCCTGCCAGTTCCTCCGTGCCTTGGCCACCCTGCGCACTACCGATTGTGCCAGTGGAGGATGGGAACGATCCATCTCTACATCCACCACCGAGTTGAAGTCGCCCCCCATAAACACAGTGCCCACCAAAAGGGACGCCAGCCTCCTCGAAAGCGTCGAGAAGAACGCGGCCTGATCAGAGTTCGGGACATAGACACTGCAAAGCGTAACATCCCGGCCATCTAGACGTCCGAACACGGCAACGAACCTCCCATCCGAGTCTACCATCGTTGTCACAGGTTGAAAGGGGACCCCTGCGCGCACCCAGATCAATGTCCCCCTGGCATAAGCGGAGTAAGTGGTATAAAAGAGCTGCCCCCTCCAACGCCGCTGTAGCGCCTGCCCTTCTGGTTGCGTTATGTGTGTTTCCTGTAAAAAGGCCACCTGGACCCCCCTGCGGACCAAATATGCATGTACCTTATATCGCTTCCTCATAGAGTTGAGCCTCCGCACATTCCAAGTAATACACTTTAACTCAAGCCTAGCCGCTATTGGTAGGCATACAGCTGGATCCAACCCCATACAACCCTAATGGCACACCGGCAAACCACTGTAACTCGAAACAACCCCAACCAACCCCCAACCCACCCTCCCCCAGAACAGTCGCCAAACAGTTGTTACCCATCCAAACCCAACCCCCGCTAACGGGAACTCTGGTCCCCACCAGAGACTCACAGTTATGTGAGGTAGAGGGGGTGACCCTACACCAGCCAAGCCGGACAGCAAGCGACCCATCACACCATGATCTGCTGACCTCAAACATGTTAATCTCCTCACCCCAGCAGCGCCTCCCCCCATGCGCATCCCCAGTCCTCTAGGGCCCTCTCATTACTCAGCAGCCTCCCCTCAATACTGAAGAAAGCGTCCATCCGAGCGCCCCAGTAAGCGGTCCCCCAGTGTCTCCCACAGAGTGAATGTCACAGGCCGGTCAAGCCCTCTTACTGTACTTCGCTCAGCATCAGTGAGGATCATTCGTCCAGCAGGCCATCGGCCGACTGTGGGGTAACTTGAGGAAGCTCCCCAGGACCCTTATCGGAGCCCCCATCAGAGCCCCCAAATTCTGCTTCATCCGACCCCTGCCGGGAGCCTGAGTCCACCAATGGTGCCTCCGTCACCACTCCAGAGATGACCGACACCGCCTGCAGGGCAGCCTGTCTCTCCAGCTCCGTCTGTGATGCGGATGGGGAACTCCTGTTCTGCGTACGTTTCCGGTTGCACCTACTCCTGCGTGGCTTAGGCCGCCCCTCCTCTGCCTCAGCCCAAGTGCCAGCGCCATCCTTGCCCGCTCGGTACCGTTCCAGCCACTGCCAGGCGTCCTCCGGTGTATCGCAGAAGGTCGCCACTTCGTCCACCATCACTTTCAAGCGCGCCGGAAACAATAAGGAGTACTGCATACCCTCATCGCGAAGGGCCCTCTTGACCGCCAGGAAGGAGAAGTGACTACGTTGGACCTCCTGAGAGTAATCGGGGAAGAGAGAGACTGAGGCGTTGTCCACTTTATACGGGCCAGCCGTCCTGGCCTGTCGCAGGATGATGTCCCGGTCCTTAAAATGCAGCAGGCGCGCAACCACCGGTCGGGGAGGCGGCCCGGCGCCGGGGGCCTGGCCGGGACCCTGTGAGCTCTTTCCAGCGTGTAGAAGTGCGTCAGGCCCTCAGGGACCACCACATCTTGCAGCCAATTTTCCAAGAAGGAGACCATGTCACTCCCTTCAATATTTTCCGGCAATCCCACCACTCGGACGTTGTTGCGCCTATTGCGTCCTTCTGCATCTTCCGCCCTCCTTTCCAATTGACGCACTCTACGCGATACGTCTTCCATCGTGGCATCTGTTGCTTTTTGGGCCGGCTCAAGCGTTTCCAACACCAACTCCGCAGACTTGACCCGACCAGCGAGCTTGTCGTGATCCGCCCGTAGCAAGCCTAGGCCTGTCGATACCTGAGCAATGTCCTGCCACAACGCGTCCCTCGTGTCCATTATGGCCTTGAGAATCTGGTCCATCTGCTGCTGTTGTAGTCCTGCACTCTGGCCCTCAGTCGAACTCTGACCTTGAGCCTCCGGCATGTCCTCCGCCTGGTCGGCCGGCGCCGCTCCCGTTCCCTTTCGCGGCTTCCCCATAATGTATCTCTGGGTCCCGTTAATCGTGCCAACCACAAAGTCCCGACTTCTCGAGGTGCCCCTGGAAGGACGAAGGACCGCGCCTCTCGCCGCTCCGTCTGGTCAATCTACCAGTACTGTAGCCAGGTCAGCCACCTGCGCGAGAATGCCCAGGCACCAGTCCCCTCTCCAGACGATGCCGCGGGCCCACAGGCACCCACCGATCCGGCGGGGGCACCTCTCACCAGTCTCAGCACTCTCCGTCCAGAACCACCGAGGGAGCACAGCATCTGCAGGGCTTTGTGGTAAATGGGGCAATCCAGCCGGGCACCCCCGCATCTAGAGGGGGCCCGTCGTAGCCCTAGGCCACTCCGCTCTTCAGACATCAGGACGTGGGGGCAGCACGGCGCCCGCAGGCCAGCTCCGCCACCAAGGGTCCCTGAGGGGCCGCAATGCGCCCAGGACTACTTCCCCCAGGGATCAAGGCATCACCTCCATTAACACTGCCACAGCCAGTTCCTGGACGGGGTGCTCCCTTCACAGATATGTCCAGTTCATGTGCGCACCAACCCCCCATATAGTGGTCCGCCGTTCCGCCTCCCTCAGGTCGCCGAGCACCTCGCGCTGTCCCAGGCGCTTCAGCCACCCCCTCCGGGCCGGGGACCGCCCCAAGGCCACCAGCCGTGCCGCGCAGCACACACAACAGTCAGCCAGGTCCCCAGTCGATACCGTTTTTCAGGCAGGATGGCGCTAAGTTAGGGCCGCATCAGAGCGCCGCCCTCCTCCGGTTACCGCACCGCCGCCGTGGACCAGGGGCGATGGGGCCGTGGCACAGCTCACCGGGCCCCACCTCCAAGCCCCTACCTGCTTCTGCTCCGGTTGCCACAATTATCCACGGGCGCCTACTCAGCCGGGCGCCCGTTCCAGTGTGCGGCAGGGTGCAGTTCGTGGGCAAGGATCAGCTTCCGCACGACCACTGATGCGCGGTGATCTCCGCGGCCCCTCACCACGCGAGGCCGGGGATCTGTAGGCCTCTCCGGGCCGCGAGCAAGATGGCCGGCCGCCGTGGGCGGAGCCCCGCCGTCCTCCGGGCCCGCTGCCACCAGGACACTCTCTCCACTCCCGATCACTGCCCAGGCGCCTCACTGCACCGAGGCACCACGCAGGGTCGTCAGCGCCGCCGGGGGAATACTTTATCCAGGATAAACGCCAAGGTCAGCACGGAGGTCAGGACTCAAGCATCCATGCTCGGCGGCCGCCAAGCCATGCCCCCCTAAAAGCTTCTCCTCTTATAGGTGGAATTTAGAACAAGAGCAGATGCGCACCGGTGTTAAAGAGCTTAGGGAGGCAGAAATTGAACTTACTTTAAATATTAAAGATGTACATGATATAGTGCCCAGCCAACAAAAGGTAGCGATTCTCAAAGCCCGCCTGTTGGAGTCTTGCGGTCTGGACCTAGCGTCGAAGTATCTACAATATCGCACAGAGATGTTTGAGTTTGGGGAGAACTCGGGCAGGGTCCTTGCCAAAAGACTCCGTCAGCAAAGTATACAGAGCCAGGTTGTAAAAATTCAAGACGAACGTGGAATAAAACGTGATACTCAGGAAGAGGTCAACGAAGTGTTTCTGGATTTTTACTCTTCTTTATATCGAGAAGATACTTCTAGGCTTTATACAGAGAGGGCTGTGGAAGATTTTCTAGCAGATATTGAGACTGCTGTTATAACTCCCGAACAGGCTGAATTTCTGGCCACCCCCATTCAATGGGAGGAGGTTGAGCTCGCTGTAAAATCCTTGGCCAATGGCAAGGCTAGTGGCCCAGATGCAGTTCCACTAGAAGTTTATAAGGTATTTCTAGCGGAAATTGGACAGTTTTTTCTTGAGGTATTAAGAGCAGCCCAGAGGGGCATAGTGCCAGAATCATGGCAAAACGCAACCATAGTGTTGTTTAAAAAAAAAGGGCAACCCTGAGTTGTTACCATCGTCATTTAGGCCGATCTCCCTAATCAACAGCGACTCCAAAATTTATCCAAAAATAATGGCAGGCCGACTCGTGCAAGTGATTACTCCGCTGGTCTCTGTGCACCAGCATGGATTTATACCGGTTCGGGACACAGCTGACCATGTCAGACGCTCCATTGCATTATTGGACTGGGCCCATGCTACGAACTCTCCCCTCGGGCTGATCCTGTTGGACGCAGAGAAGGCGTTCGACAGGGTCTCTTGGGGGTTCTTGTGGGCCGTCCTGAAATGGAAGAGATTTCCTGAAGAATTCATACAGGCGATCTGTATTTCTCTCCAAGAGCGCAACTTCGTATTTCTGGACAGCAGACTAGCTTTTTTTCCATTACTAGGGGCACGCGACAGGGGTGTCCCTGTTCACCCCTGCTGTTTGCCCTGTATATAGACCCCTTTCTTTCTAAAATAGAGGCTAATCAGAGTATAGTACCGATAAGAGCTGGCAATACGTCGTATAATCTGTTAGCGTATGCAGATGATATAGTCGTCATAACATCTGACGTTTCATCTGCGTTTAGGCAACTCAAGGAACTAGCTGGGCACTTTGGGGCAGTATCGGGCTATAAGCTCAATGTCTCAAAGACCCAGGTGGTTCAGACGCCTGGCATGCCAATTTCTGATGCCCCAATTGTTCCTGAAGCCACGTATTTAGGGGTGCGTATAACCCCCGCAGTGGATAGTATTCCGGATCTAAATATCCTACCGGTGATAGATGACGTGAACACTAAATTAGAGCGACTTGACAGCCTACATTTATCTTTATATGGACGCTGTAGCGTCATTAAAATGTTAGTTCTTCCCAAGTTTTTATACTTGTTTAGGACCATCCCTCTTTTGTTTTCCCAAACAAGTCTGACAATGGCAGATAGGGTTTGCTACAGGTTTTTGTGGGGTTATAGGCGCTCACGTCGGGCAGCTAAATGGATGTGTGTTCCCCACGATTGAGGGGGCTGGTCGGTTCCCAGTCTCGTCATGTATTATTGGGCAGCAATGTTACAAGTAATGGGCGTACTGCTATGTGGAGACAAAGCGAATGTACCAATATGTAATCGCCCTACTATCTTTGAGATCGTGCTGGGGTCTGCTACAAAGGGTATTTTACTTGAGGTCCTCGAACCTAGTTATTATAAGAGAACCCGCTTTAAAGTTTTGATTGCTGCATGTACTATTTGGCGGTTGATTAGGAGGAAATTAGCTATTCCAAACATGAATCTATATACGCCTTTTAAAGCCACTCGAATGTTTCCTAGTATTTTTCAGGATCACGTTATGCATAGTTGGCAAAGTCAGGGCGTCTATGGGCTGGGCGATATGGTGGAGGACGGATTAGTTTTACCTTATAGCGATATTAGGAATACATTTAAGTTGTCTCCACGCAACTTTTTTAAGTATTTACAGATTCAAAGCTTTATCCAAAAACATTTGAAGAAAACGCCAGGTATGTTGGATAAAGTACCAATTATTGAACTGATCAAGAAGAGAAGCAGAATAGGAATGCTGTATTAATACATAGTTTCAACTCTTCCGGATGATCTGACAGTTCAAAGTGAAATTTGGAAGGGCTGGTATTGATTTAACTTCGGTGTTAGAACTTGCTTGCCAGGTTATGGTGTCAGGCTCACTTAAGACTCAAGCTATATGGCAATGTTAGATTTATATTACACGCCCGCTAAGATTGCAAAGTGGGGTGCCATAAAGGGCAATGCCTGTGCACGATGTGGGCTGTTGGCAGCCGATATAATACATATGTTTCATTCCTGCCCATCCCTTGGTGGGTTTCTAGAAGATATTGAGCGTTTTATCAATGCTACACTTAAGATTAGATGTGCATTGACCCGGGCACTTGTGATATTTGGGGTTGGGGTTGGTAACAGTCTAGCAGTCAGCCCTTATATTTATTGCTATGTCGCAGGTCCGTTTGTGTATAACATCTCAGTGGCTTTCTCCGGAAGCTCCAACTTTTGTGCAGTGGCGAGCAAGATTGTTAGCTATACACCGGCTAGAATTTTCTGTTTTTTCATGTAAAGGGGGGAGGAGGCGGCAACTGGCAACCAGGATTTGGGCGCCGGTGGCGGAATGGGTTGGATAATGGAATAGCAACTTTATTGCCGTATTATCGTCTTCTATTTCTCTTTTTCTGTTCTGCTTTCCTTATTTTCAATTTCAAGAAATGTTTTGGTGTACCGTTTGCCTATTTTGTTTAATGACTCTGTTTGTTATTCTGTATTAATAACCAATTCTGTTGTGTAAGAAGGAATCTGTATTGCTAAATGTCCGGTCTCAGTAATAAATAAAAAAAACAACAAAAAAAACAGAGTGGCTCCTTTTGTGTGAGTAAGCGAATGGCAGAGTTGTTTCAAGTCATGTGCCCGCCCCTGGGACATAGCTATTTGCTTTTACCTAGTGGGAGCTGGCAGCTCCTGCTAAACAAAACGAACACTCCGCTTCAAGTAAGTGGGAGCTGTCAAAGTCCTCCCACTTGCTTGAAGCACAGGTTTTATCTCTTTCCCAGCCCACAGACATGCAGGCATGGAAATAGATGAAACTATTGGTTTCACTTGCAAGGAGCTGCATTTTCAGCAGCTCCCTATGCTCAAGAGCAATGCTGGCTTCTGCAGGACACGGCGTGACTGCAGGGTCCATGAGGCTCCCCTTCGCAGTTCCTATCCTGCACACTGGGTGCCCTGGGTGGAAACAGGGCACCTAGGGACACATGGACTGGTCCGAGGGGATGGGGTCCGGGGGCCCGCGATCAGCCCGGGAAGGGGACTGCGCAGACTTCCTCCCCCATTCAATTAAGGCCAGACCCTAGGGGATGGAGTCTCAAGCGCCAAAATTGTCCCAGGAAGGGGGGTTGCACAGCCCCCCAGCCCCATTAGGTCATGGCCCAGGCCCTGACGAGGGGGTCCATGGAGCCCTTCTGATCCTGATGTTCATTTCACAAAATTTAAACCTCAACATTAAGCACTTACACATATGAACATGGCATGCAACCCCATTGAACCTCGACTTCTATAAAGGACATATGATCCTAACTCCTGGGATAGGCGAAGACAAAGCAAGTGTGTTTTCCTGGCAATTCCATATGGAAATATAATCTGAAATGCTTTGTGGAGGTGAATGCATTGTTGATCTATTGGAGCACAATCTGTATGTTACTGTGACTTTGTCCTGTCCTGGTGAGAGGAGAATCCATGGTTCTCCCTTTAAATTACTACGAGAATGGAAATGTGCAAATCCCTTGGAAGCTTCGTCCATTTGACCCCGTCCAACTTTTAGAATACAAAAGTATTCCACTTGAGTAGATATTTTGTGCAAACTGTGGACTCTTTTTTTATAAAGGGGTAGGTGCGGTTCTATTGTGGCCTAGTCACTTACACAGCTACTGACACACTCACACAAGAACTTAGATACCCACTCACATACTCAGGCACTCACACACTCACTGACAGCCCCACTCAGACACTAATACACCAACTCATGGACCCAGACACTCACATACCCACTCATAGACCCAGTCATACACCCTCTCACACACCTACTCAGACACTCACACATACACTCATAGACCCACTCACACACGTGTGCACCCACTCACAGACACACTCAGACACTCCCACATCCACTCAGAAATCCCCTCATTCACTCCTTCACCCACTCACAGAACCACTCAGAGACTCTCACAGCCACTTAAAGACCCATTCAGACACTCATGCACCCACATACAGACCTACTCAGTCACTTATACCCACTCAAAATCCCCTCAGACACTCATGCACCCACTCTGGCACGTATAGCCGCTCAACGATCCGCTTAGACACTCATGTACCCACTCATAGATGCACTCAGACACTCACTCAGACACTCATGCACTCACTCAGACACCCACTATGTCACTCATGAACCCACTCACAAGCCTACAGAGGTGTTAATGCACCCACTCACAGAACCATTCAGACACACACTCACAGACCCACTCAGGCACTCACTCAGACAATCATGCACACACTCACTCAGACACCCACTCTGCCACTCACGCATCCACTCACAGACCCACTGAGACACACGCACACCCATTGAGACACTCACATACTCACTCACACACCCACTGAGACACTCATGCACTCACTCACACACTCACTCTCAAAGGTTACAGGTTACAGTGGGCGGGAGCAACTTTTTCAACTGTTTCCCTGCCCGCTTCACAGCAGTTTCCGCTCACAGTGGGCGGGAGCATTTTTTGTGCTCCCGCCTGCTGGGTGCAAACTTAGGGTCTGATTTTGATCTTGGCGGACGGGTTAATGTGTCACAATGGGGACAGATATCCTGGGCACTGAAAACTAAATCCCATTATATCCTATGTGATTTATATTTCATCAGATAGGATGTTTATCACCACTGTGACAGCGTAACCTGTTCACCAAGATCTAAATCAGGCCCTTAGAGTTTGCTCTCCCTCAGCGAGACCTTTGAAATTGCTTCCAGCAAGCAGAAGCAAACACAGGTTTCCTTTAACACACCAGTGCAGTCAAAGAAACCGCTATGTCCCGGGTGAGGCACCGTGGGACATAGTTGGAGCAGGCCTTGGGGAATATGGTCCCCCCTCTTTTTTTGTAAACGGCTGGGTCCCAGCAGTCCTCGAGACTGAAATCGACCTGAAACGAGGGGCTCATGATTCTCTCTCCATATCCAATTTTGACTGGGCCCTGGGGATGGGGTCCCAGGGGCAGTAGTCAGCCTGGGGAGGGGGGGCCATGTGTGCCCCCCTCCCCTAGTTTATCAATAAATTTGCCCTGAGACCTGGCCCACACGGAGGACAAAACCACGCTTGTTTCCCATGGATTCTCCACGAATACACAGGATTTTTTTTTTTAAATATGTTTTTGGTCCTATGCGGGCTCCCTGTCGGACCCCACTACCAGACCTATGGGGTCAGGTTTTTTGGGGGGGATTTGGCAGATTCCAAGTCCCAAGATGGCTGACAACACTTCTTGGTTGAAGTGTTGGTAGTCAATCAGATCTCTCTAAGAGGAATTGCATCCCTAGCGATATATTAAAAACAATTCTTTTATCACTCCAACACTACTGAAAGGATTCACACCACATTTAAAAAAAAGACCGTTTCTGGACCTAGAGTTAGCTTTCTGCCAAATTTGGTGAAATTTCATTCAGCAGTTCAGGTTGTAGTAGTTTGTGTTCCCTATGGACAGTTGCATAGGATAAGTGTGTTTTGGGACCCCCCTTTTTCTCAGCCCCCGCTTGATAATTCACCCGGAAACTTTCGTTACAGCAGCTGTAGTGAGTGGCAAACTAGTATTGGCAATTTTGTTAAGATTCATCAGCCAGCACCAAAGTTATATGTAAAACAAAAAAGGTTTTTCCCCTGGTTTTATAGATATATATATATGTGTGTGTCTATATATATAGATGTGATCAAGGCCAGGCTGGCCGAAACGCGTAATGGCAGGTTGTGGGAGCACAGAAAGCAGAAAATAAAAAATCACTGAATCACAGCAACTGGAGTTCGCGTATCTCTCCATCGCCGTTTGGAGGTTGAGGAGTCTTTGGATTTCGTGATATATATATATATATATATATATATATATATATATATATATATATATACATTTTGCCTAGTTGCAATTGCCAGGGGGTAATTAGAATTAGGTCTGCTCTTTCATAGGTAAAGTGTTTGTTGCGTTGCTAATAACCTTGGTGCCGTTTGATGAAACTTTACAAAAATATGCTATCTATTGACTAGTTTGTGCACGTTTGGGGATAATCTCTCAAGCGGGGCCACAAAAAGGAGGATGTCCCAAAACGCAAAATCCCAATGCATTTTCCATAGACTTCTTTAAGACAAACTACAGCAAGCAATGCTGAATGGAATTACATCAAATTTAGCAGGAAACAAGATCTTGGTACGCACACTGTGTTTTGTGTGATTTGGTTTAAATCCGTTCAGTAGTTTTTGAGAAATTAAGGGTTAAAAATGATCGTATATTTTGGCAGTCTAGCAGGTGTCCTGAGAGAGTGTGTAATCAAAAATGAAGCCCTGTGATTGGTCGAGAGGCACATTTTTCCCATGACCCTTATGCTTGTGCGGGAGTGAGAGACTCCCGTGAGTGCTGGGATTATCTATCTGGGGGAATATTAGCTATGAAATGCCTACTATTATTTTTTATTGTGGACAATTGCAGGTGTTGTAGAAATGAAGTAAAAAAGCTATATAAGTGGGCAGCAGAAAGACATGATGTTCCTCTAGATTTCGAGAGAAGGTCTCAAAAGAGAACTACTGTGAAAAAAATGAATGAATATTGTTTTAAAAAATGTTTCACGATCTTGCGAGATTCTCAAGGGATTGTGAATAGTGAAAAGGAGTAGATGAATTCACAATACAGTCTACTAATAGGAATGCATTTATGCTCCTTGTTATTGAGATAAAGTGTATAAGAGATAAGTGGTGTGATGAGTAGAAGGTTTCTTCTTTTTTAAAAGACTTTACGATCTTGTGAGACTCTGGAGGGTTTGTGAAAAATAGGAAAGAGTGGTGATCTTTGAATACACTATCATATGCATACTTGTTACTGTAGGAAGGAGATGATTTTTATCAGATTCCACTAATTACGTCCATTAGAGTGGGAAGAGTTGTGAGTAGAGTTAAGGCTCTTCTCACACCCTACTATGCACACCCATCATCAAAGAGAGGGGTGTTAGCGGGGACGACAGTCCCTGGACACTGCTTATTATGCACACCGGTCATCCAAGAGTGAGGTCTCAGCAGAGAGGCCAGTCGCTCTCCACACACCCTACTATGCACACCCATCATCTGAGAAACAGGTCTCCAAGGAGAGGCTATTCCGTCCACACACACTACTATGCACACTCGTCATTACAAAGGAGAGGCCAGACCATCCACACACTCTAGTACGTACACTCATCATCTGAGAGAGAGGTCTCAAAGGAGAAGCCAATCTCGCCTACACCCTACTACACACACCAGGCATCTGTGAGAGAAGTTTTAAAGGAGAGGCCAGTCTATCCACACCTGTCACCTGAGATAGGTCTGAAAGGAGAGGCCAATCCCTCTGCACTAACTACTACGCACGCCCATCATCTGAGAGAAAGATATGAAAGGAGAGGTCAGTCCATCCACACACCCCACACCCTACTACCCACACCTGTCATCTGAGAGAGAGAGAGGTCTCAAAGGAGAGACTATTTCATCCAAACACCCTACTATGCACATCGGTCATCTGAGAGAAAGGTCTCAAAGGAGAGGTCAGTCTCTTCTACACCCCCTACAACATACACCCGACACCTGAGAGAGTTCTGAAAGGAGAAGCCAGTCCTTCCCCACTAAGTACTATGTACAACCGTAATCTGAGAGAGTGGTCTGAAAGGAGAGAAAAATCCATCCACACTCCCTAATATGCACACCTGTCATCTGAGAGAGAGGTCTGAAAGGAGAGCCAGTCCCTCCCCACTCACTTCGATGCACACCTGTTATCACAGAGAGAGGTCTCAAAGGAGAGACTACCCCCTCCCCACATCCTACTACACAAACCTGTCATTTAAGCGAGAAGTCTGAAAGAAGAGGCCAGTCTCACCACACACTCTACTTTACACATCCGTCATCTGAGAGAGATTTATGAAAGGAGAGGCCAGTTCATCCACACACTCTGCTACACACACCCATCATCTGAGAGATGTCTGAAAGAAGAGTCTACTCCATCCATATACCCTACTATGCACAACCATCATCTGAGAGAGGGTATGAAAGGAGAGGCTGTCATGTTGTTTCCACCCTATGGAAGGAAACTGTGCATTTGTGAACGGCATAACCATATGGATGGTGTCAGATTGATTCTATGCACCCCCTCAGGATACATTGTCCAATTGATATGAAAAGAGAGGCCAGTCCCTCCCTTCTCACTGCTATGTACATTCATCATCTGAGAGAGAGGTCTGAAAAGAGTGTCCACTCGATCTCCACACCCTACTACACACACCTGTTATATGAGAGAGAGGTCTGAAAGGAGAGGCCAGTCTATCCACACACCCTACTACGCACACACGTAATTTGAGAGAAAGATCTGAAAGGAGAGGCAAGAACCTCCCCATCTACTACTGTGCATACCACCATCTGAGAGATAGGTATGAAAGGAGAGGCTGTCATGTTGTTTCCACTCTATGGAAGGACACTGTGCATTTGTGGACGGCATAACCCCTGGGATGGCGTCAGATTGGTTCTATGCACCCCCTCAGGATATATTGTCCAACAGGTCAGCTACTTCACAGTGCCACCGTGAGCACTCATAAACCTAGGCGGGTAGAAAATGGTTCTGGCAACCACTGAACATGACAACCTTGATCCCCCAGGAATCTTTGTAACAGATCTAGAACCCTTTTGCTTAATCACTCGTGCCATCTTAATCTCAGTGAAATATACAAGGAATACTTAGAGGGAAATTTTGAACGTTTATTGCGCCAAAGTGATTCTTTTATTGTCGCAGGGATTCTGCTCCTACACAGAACTGTGCACAGAGCCCCAGGACCTCAGTGAATTGTGGTGTACCAAAAAACTCACCTTAGTGCCTAGAAACCCTAACCAGCTAGCATCAGCGTCACATTAGCTTTTCGTCTATAGCAAAGGAACCAATGATTAGACAACCCAGAACATGCGACGACAACAGGAGTAAAAAGAGACCCGGGAAAGGTTAAAATATTTATTCTAACGACGTGCTCTAAGATGCAGTATCTTTGCGAGATGGTGAAAAGAGGTGCTATAGTACCTATTAATTGACCCTCCCCAACTAGGAACTATGTTTTATAAAATATAGAAGGTCTCTTAGGCTTGTACGGGGGACTCAATACCTCTAGAATCAGCAGGAATGAATCACATCAGGATCTGCAAAAGCTCTCTGTCTCTCTGGAAAATCGGGCATCTTCCAAGTGTCTGAAACAATGCTTACAGTGTGATATTAAAGGCACCAGAATCACGTTGGCTGCAGCTGCATTTATGTTATGGCTAAAAGCGTGAGCCGATCAGCCCGTACAACAGCTACCTTGTTATGATGACCTTGAAGGCTTCAGAACTCAGTGTGCAGACTAGAGTCATGATGTAAGTCTAGGGATGCATTTCACGTAACCTAACTTACAGCAACAGTTATATGCAGTGTTGTGTGCAAAAAGCGGCAAAAAGGTAAAATGGTGTTTAAACTTCTAATAAGCCTATGCTAACTTAACAATGTGAGTAACAAGGCCCAGCCCTTACTACACCCTCCCTTGATCGGAGAACGCACATTAGCGGGGGCAATATTTAGAACGCAGAGTTCAAGTTCAGATGAGACCGAACCAAGTTCAAAATTTCGCCAAACTGAATAATTGGGAGTAATGTCTGAATTAGTAAATCATAAAAATTGCAATATTCAATATTGGTGTATAGTGTCAAAACATATGCAACCTGTAGAATGAGAAAAAATTGAAGAGAAAAAAAATCATCAGTCCATTACGTGTCTATGAAGCAGAACATTTTTTTTTAACTTCAATCCAACAGCGTATAGGCACAGTACGTTGCAACCGCCTCCAATAGGAAGTCATTGAACATTTCAGCCATCCAATTCAATAATGGAAAAGAACACACATGTTCTTCAACAGCCGGAGCCTCTAGCACCATCAGAGGACAACTTGTGTGTTCTTCGAGATAACTGTGGCCAGAAAGTCATGGGCTGCAGTCCATATATTCCAATTGCCCAGGACCCCATGACCCGCTGCGCAGGCCATAATCCCGACTCCAGAACAGTCTAGTTCATGATCAACTAAGGGACTCATTAGTAGATCATAATCTGGGTTAGGAGACACCGTGTTGCAGAGACACAAATCCAGGTAGTGGAAAACTGGCTGCATGCATGTAAAGTAGGAGAACTGGAAAGATAAACCATACGCCACACTCAAAGTAGCCGGGGTAGCAATCCATAGTATTCAAACATCCGGTTACGCAGTTGGAGCAGCCGGGGCAGACCGTCTTGAGGCACAGAATGTGCTACCATTTTGCAGCAAGCAAATTAACAGCAGTACACCGACAGCCAAGGCAAGAATTAGCGGTAAACCGGCAAAGACGCTGGAAAAAATAGAATGAAAAAATGCCGGTATCACACCAAATATAGCATGGAATGAAGACACAAGGCCAGAAATTACTTCGTTAAAAAAGTGTGCGACGCCCGTGGTCGAGGAGGCATTAAAGATAGTGTGAATCAACGCCCCAAAATGCAAGGGGAGATCTGTGTTTAGTAAGGCATGTACCTCAGTACGAGTATTTGCCACATGAAGGACGAACGTCTCACGCACAGATGTACGGGCGACTTCTTTTTGAGACAAAAGAGCCCTTATTCGACTCATCTTGTTTCAAGGTCGGAATGGAAGGCCAGATGGATACATCAAGCTTCCCATGCGGAAGCGGAAACAGTACATTTTTACAACAGACTACATGTTGGGAAACAGTCACTATGTATGGAATTCCCGACACCATACCCCAGCAATCTTCATTATTTAATAATAAATAACTACCGTGTGCTAACAACGTGAAAGTCGGTGTAATAGCTGGAGCTGGTGTACCTTTTAAAATGCACTCTAAATTCGGTGCTTCTTGGTTGCAAGAACCGTGCAACTGATTATTCCTACAGACCAATGAGTGATCGGGTGTGGATGTGCAATCTTTAAATAAACTTCTTTTCCCTCCCTCAGACACCTATAGGTGAAAGGAAGAGACCAAACCTCATGGAGGTATGCACTACCCAATGCTTCATATCTGCCTATGGCATAGTGTTTCATGCATTCTTCAAATGTAAACAGCGGGAAAGAGAGCGTTATTAACCCATGAATAAGCCAAACTGCAGAATTTGTCTCGGCCACAGAAAATGGTGTGTTCTAACTTTTCAATATGTAGAAGTGAAAACGTAGCATCTTCCATTGACATACATTGTTGTTTAACAGTGAGGTTAAATGGTAAAAACTGTGAAGAAGTGTTCATATAGTCCCAAGGCACCTTCCCAGCCTTCAGCGTTTGTAAAGTCCATGCAAACTGCGTAATAGAACGCAATTGATTCTGACCATGGTACAAAACTGAGACTTCATCTTGCACAATATCAACAACAGAAGAAACAATATTATCCAATGGATAAATTTGGGAAGAAAGTGTGTTAATGCTATTATCTACGACTGCAAGCACTTTTTCTAAATTAGCTTGATCAATAGCTCTTAACCTTGACGCAGCTTCAATTTGGGACAACTTCCAAACTTCATTGTATACGGCATAAATCCATCTTTTGGATCTGCCTGCCACAGCACCTTTCACAAAGTCATTCAAATCAACATTATCAGACAATTTGGACAAATGCAGCTTAACTGACGCTAAAGTTGAGTGCTTGAGACAGTTCTGACATAGCTTGCCAACAGAATAGGTAGTGACAGAATGGTCACTGTGAACACGGGGATCAACTCTACCTGTGTATAGCCTGGGGTCAAACCCAGAAAACGATGCTGGCATGAATCTGCACTTCTTTGCCATAACAGCCAACCTTGGGGATCTAAACTGGAAATGTTAAAGGATGAATTTAGTAGCAGAGTCTGTAAGTCACTAAGGGACCTATTGGTGTGATTGTTCCAATTGGGGTAACCTCCCAAATCAGGAAACAAGGGTGCACTTAATTTTTTAGATGTAGCCAATCCAAAGCATGTGGTCTGAGGAATAGTTGGGTTCAGAAACAACATATGGTTCGGGATGAGACATGCACGATGCAAAGCCGCAGTGCCTTGCACTTGCCAATGCTTAGAACCCCAAACAGATTTAAGATCAATGGTATATTTCCACAGCTCATGGCCTCCTAATGCGAGTTGGTCTATAAAAGGCTTTGAATACAATAATTTAGTGTGGGTAAGTCTAACCTTGGAAGAGGACTTTTCAGTCATCTTAAAATAAAATGCCTCAGGGTTGGATTGATTAAAATCAGTAAAATATGAAAACTTTTTCAAAAGAGTTTTGGAGCTGCCTTCAACAGGAGCGGGACAATGTTCCCACTGTGTGTAATTAACCACATTTCTAAATGTGTTTGCTTTGTGCAGGAAGTGATTGCCATAGTGTTGGTAACAAAACAAATCAGCATAATTAGCAGAATCTAAATACAAATCTTCAGCATCAAAAGCAGCATATTTCAAATCAGAAAATAGAGCCTGTACGGCTTGGACATCCCAATCATCAGAGCAAATATTTTGCTTGACCAAATTCCCCATTGAAACACGAAGTACATTAGGGACATTAATAACCTCTGTGGGCCCGTGGATTTGAAATTTAACAGCATCCCATACAATCCCATCCAAGACAGGCCAAGCAGTGATATTCACGAAAGTCTGGTCCTTCTTCATTCTGTGTGAAGAGGAGTGGGGTGCCAAAGTTCCATCAATTAGGCTAATTGTAGTTCTTTCTTTAACATAGTGTCCATTCACACGATGGGAAAAATACACCAAAAATCCAATGGACATGAATAAAAAAAATTGAAAAAAGCACCAGCTATGTGTACTCAGTATCATCAAGAGGATCAGTAGCTTGAGGATTCAACAAAGGATTTGTAACTGTAGTCATCTTGATGGCAATATCAGGTACGGCAGCAGGTGTCGAAGCCAAAACAGAGTTTTGCAGCATAGCTGGACAAGAGATCGCAGGTGTCATACTAAGAAGAATCGGCCACTCTGTGTAGTTTGACATTGTCAATGGAGATGTACCTGTTTTCCTTTCGGCCGGGACGTGGAGGTAAAATGACTGTTCTTGACCCTGTGCGCCAAACTATTTCATGTTTGCGACCTTTTCTCTGACCATTTCACCAACTCGGGGTAGCCAGCCAACTACCGGAATCTGCAATGCAGCATCAGATGTGGAGGGTAAATGTTCCTTTGCTAGACTGTCTCGGGTCTTTTGTAGATTCTGGAAAACAGTACAAGGTTCATCTATGTCAAAGGGAGCGGCAGACGCCACTTGGTCTAGACCTTCAAGGTCCGGAATAAACATTTTTATACCAAAGAGCATTTCATATGGGGTCCGCCCACCCAGAGACCTTCTAGGGAGATTATTAAGTGCACACTGAACGCTATTAAGGTGGGCTTGCCAGTTCCGGCCTGCAACTAATACCCTAGCTGTCAAGTATTGCTTTAAGTCACTGTTCATCCGCTCCACAACACTATTGTCCTCAGGCCGATATAGAGACGAAAATTTGACTTGGACCCCCAATGAACGCATGGCATCCTTGTATGCCTTAGAGACAAACGCTGGACCCTGGTCTGAGTGGAAGGTACACATGCAAAAATTCCCACAAAGACACGCAAATCCCTTACGAAAGTTCTGCAATCAGCACTCCTATGGGGCCACACCCACACAAAGCGCGTGCAAGAATCAACTGCAACTAAGATGTACTTATACTGTGGAAAAGTAAATTTTGCCATGTTCTGTGTCCCTACGTGTCCCCCATCCTATGTTATGTGTGCATGATTAATATGCATATGTATCCCCCATGTTTGATTAAAGACGCAATTACAGTTGTGTCCATCCCTAGTATGCCAGTCCCCAGTTCTCGTGAATACTACGAATATCAGGCCTATGTAAAGTTACGTTGCCACGTTTCTCAGTGTGCACGTTATTTCATTGAAAAGTCCCCGTTTCTAGGCCTCAAAAGGGCCCGGACACCAGATTCAGCTCCTGTCTCCTGAGCCCTCGCTGAGGAGCGATACAGCCCCCACCTGTATCCTCGACCCTTCACTTACTTCCTGCCCCACAGTGCCCGGCTCGGCCTGGCTCTGCCTACGAGTCTGCCAAGAGTATGTTATGATTCTAGTTATCAGTTCAGCCCTCCTTCTCTGCATTCCTAAGCTACTGAATCGCATCAATAGTTTCCGTCATTGTCTAGCCTTTACGTCTCCATGTAGGAGAAATACTGCATTTAATGGTCATTTAATATTCTTCATCACGCACTACATGTAGAATAATGCATGCTCCAGTCTTAGAGTCTGTTAGCCTCTCCCCTCCTGACTCTTAGTTTATATCAACATGTCCTCTAAACATTAGATACTAGATAGGATTTAGGTACATGTCGCCCTGACTCTCCAGACTTCAGTCTCTGCTCCTAGCGCAGAGTTCATAGCCCCCAGCTTCTCCTAGTAACACGTCGTTGTCAGTTTGCGCGCACCATTAGGTCAGAGGTCCCGGCTCCTTAGGTAGCCCCCTCCATGTTTCCGCCCCATTTATGACATATTCTGTTACGTTTACATCACATGTCCATGTATACACCTCTTGTTACACCTACTTTCACCCTTATCTTTCGCGACTGCTATTGACCACACCCACTGCTCCGCCTACTGTATTCACTATAATGCAATTGTTTTAGTAAATATATGTTGTACATTGTTATTAAAGTTAGCGCGCTCATTCCCTGTCCCCCCTGCAGGGCCCTGCCATCCTGTTCCCGTGCAGGTTGTCCTGTTCCTGTCCTCTATGCTGTATTAAACCTGCAAACTCCTACTACCTCGAATCTTGACTCTTATTTATTGAGCTATCTGTTATTGCTATGTCCAGTCAAACCTAGATCCGGTATTATTTATTTATATACCACATAATGGCGCCCGAACAGGGACTTGCCCTTTCCCCACGCGCCGGTGAAGCCACGCCGGCCCCCTGACCCTCTGCAGCCGTGACGGAACCATACCGTGCACGTGCAGATATTTCTGCTTCAAGTATCCCTCAGGCCCACGGAGGAGACGGAGGTGGCGGTCCAGCATCCAGACGAGGCGGTGGAGGAACGCGGCGAGTCCCGACCAGAGCCCAAGCCGAGAGTCCAAGGCCCGAGGTATCCGGAGGCCCACCCGTAACTGAAGTCCGAAGTTCGTCCGTCCGGCGTCGAAGCAGTCCAGTCCAGTCCGAGGCCTTCCGTTCTTGCTGCCCGGTGAGTACCGTTGCTGGGGTAGTATCTAGACAGGGTCAATCTAATTGTCTCTGGTCCGTGGGTTTTGGTGGTACACAGACCCAAAACGAAGTGTCCACTTCGGTGGATGCGGGTCCTGACGTGTCTCTTTATGAGACCGGTAAGTTTCGTACTGTTTTAGCAGTGCATCTAGTTTCTGTTCTAGTCAGTTCTGTTCTCGAGAAGATTCATGTATTCTGTTTCCCGTATTCCAGGTAGTATTCTGTTCGAACTGTTATTTCAAATGTCATTCATGTATTTTAATGTCGTGGTATGAAAGTGGTGTAATTATCGTGTTCATTGTGTAATTGTGTATTGTGTCCAGGTTACAGTTCAGTCATGCCCTTATTTTCTAAACTACGTCAGTTGAAAACTAGAAAAGGTCTGTTAGAAGCAGCAGTTCCTGTCCCGCCTAGGGACAGTCCAGGTCATTTTATGTATCAGAAGCATGGCATAAGTGCCATATTATATCTAGATTTATGGGTAGAGTACACCAAAGAGTTAGAAGAAAAGTATAGATGGCCTGTATCAGGCACATGGGATGCCGAGTGCATCATGCGAGTAGAAGAAGCATTATGGAAAAAGAAAGCCAGACAGTCACAGAAAGATGCCATCGAGTTATGGCGCAAAGAATCTCATAAAAGAACCGAAAAAGAAATCAGAAAGTCAGAACTAAGCAGAGAATCCTTAGAACGAGCCCAAGAAAGGGAATTAATCGAGATAGGTGAACGAGTTAAAACCGAACAGTCAGACAGACAGAGGAATGCCCTTATTAAGGGTATGTACCCTCTTCTTGCCGAGGGCTTGCCAAAAGCAACCCCGGAGGCATCCAGTAATTTTCCGCCACCCTTAGTTCCGACCAAGCTACGTCACAAACCGACCGCAGCTGATATTTTCATCTCGTCCTACTTGGACGACACAGTCCCAGAATATGCAAATCCTGTTCCGCCAGCTCCTGTAAATAATGTAAATCCTGCTCTTCCAGACACCGGAGTACCTGCCACGGTACCCCCGGTCCAGCCCACATTACAATTTCCCGCCGCGCCAGCACGAAGAGTATCAGTCGACGATTCTAGTTTAGGGGCCCCAGGAGGAGGTCCTCCTGGTACCCCGCCACCACACCAACGAGTAACGTTAGTCGAGTTACATGAAAGTGCGTTACAGCGTACGCCCAAATATAAGTCCGTTGCAGATATCCGACGAGCTCTTACTGAATGCCGCTATGATCCAGTGGCAGGTGATGATAGCACAGTTATATATTCCATCCGTGTAAGACGGGTGACCGGGTATTTGGATACCCTACCGAATATGAAAGAAGATCTAGACAGAATATATCGTTTCATCCGTACAGGGGATGATCCAGAAAGTATTGGCGAAGCCATGTCTCAAAGGAAAGCTGAGATCCAGCTCATGTTATTAAAGTTTCTGATTAATTGTTTAATAAGGGAACAAGATTATCCGACCAAAGATCCGGCCGAAATGAGAATCCTGACAAGGTGGAGTGATAATATAGCCGAGGGTAAGCACAGAACCATCAGTAGTATAGAGAGTATGTACAAGAGAATTCGTAAGGAAATAATAAAGTTACACGAACAACGTAAAGCAGCACAAGTAAGCGAGAAAGAAAATGACTCTTCTACAGAAGAGGTAGAGGACGAGAATCCCGCCAGAATAGCGTATGTAGGAAAATCGAGACTTTCCGACCGACATTCACGTCTAGACTACAAGAAAATCTTTCATCATCCAGCACCAGAGCAAGGTTCTCTAGAACAAGTATTTCAAGCTACCGATCATATTTTGAAATCACGAATCGGTTACAGTGAATTAAGTACTATGCATGAACAAGAACTAGCCCGATCAGCAGTCCGATGGATTACTGATTCTACCACTTTTCCAGACGAAATAGTGGCACAAATGTTTCTGAAACTGCCCCCAGCCGAGCAACGACTGGTGGGTATGTATATGATCCAACACCTCATCACATTGTATGAGGGTCAACATTCTGATCCAGGTCCGTTACATGATGTCCTGAACGAGTTACTCCAGTATAGATGGAAAGGTCTAGGTACCGATTTAATTAGTGTCATTCTAGAACAGCGCCACAAATATAGAACGTTCCTGAATCCGCATTTTGTTCATGTCTCACCCCCAGAAAGTAAACCGTTTTACATAGACAGACAGAATCCGTTACGAGAAGTACACCCAGTTAGGACAGCGGATGGTGAAATGCAACGAGTGTTTGTTTACACCCCGATTACAAAGATGGAACTCTTAGAGATGAAGAAATTAATTCCCTGTCATGACAAAGATCCAGCAGGGTTCCACCGAGAATTAAAAGACATGCTCCGTATGGGAGAATACACGTATCCAGATATAATTAAAATGTTAAAAGTCCTGTTGCCCGCAGGGGTATATGAAAAACTCAAGGAAAAAGAATGGGAGGTGGGAGAGAAAAAGATCGATTGGGCAGTTCTAGAAGCTGAAGATAAGATACGAGTACCAGGTACTGGTCTTGGAGAGAAATGTAAAGAATTACCTGAACTGTTAATACAAGTTTTGCCCAGATTATTAGCCACTAAAAAGGAAGACTGGGATGCAATCTCAGCCTGTAAACAGAAACAAGACGAAGACACTAGTGATTTTTATTCTAGATTTGAGAAATGCTTTAGTATTAACAGTGGCCTCAAGACAAGTAGCGAGTCATACCCTCATCTCTTTGTTACTAAATTAGTCGAGAATTCAAGTCCACAAGTTAAGAATCGAGTTTTGAAAGTCGAAAGTACATGGCAAGCTAGTACCCCGTCCCAAATGTTACAGATGCTTCAGTATCACCAGAATAGAATCAGAGAAGAGCAAGATCATGAAAGAAAACGTATGAAAGACACGAAAATGAAAGTACTAGTTGCACAATCTGTTCCACAAGACAGTCAGAAGAGGGGTACGAATCAAGCCAGTCATCCTGCAGTTCCCGTTAAAGGGACATGCAATTATTGTAAACAGCCAGGTCATTTTATAAACGAGTGTGCAGTTCTGAAACACAATATAGCTACTGGTAAGACTAAAGAAAGACCACGTCCGCCTAGACAAGAACAAGTTTCACAGACTTCTCAGCCACAGAATGCACAACAGACAGTTCCAGCATCGCAGCCTATTGCTGCAACACAGCATGTTACACAGCAGATGTACCAGTATGCTCAGACAGAGTATCCAGAGTATCAGCCATATTCATGAAACAGCCTAGAGAGGGAAGTAGGCTTGCCTCTCATCGAGATACCTGTAGATCAAGAGGGTCCCTATGTTCATAGTCAAGTATTAGGGAAAGACAGAAAGTTTCTGATTGATACAGGGGCAAGTAGGACCACCATCAGTCACGCCGAAGTTCCAGGGGCTCCGCTGTCAGGCTCTAGAAATGTTTCCCTTGGATTTTCAGGAAAGCCTATTGTAAACGAGATATCTAAGCCAGTTACTCTAGAAGTAGGTCCATTGTCCCGCACTACTGATCTGTTACTTACGAAGTCATGTCCAGAAAATCTGTTAGGTATTAAAACACTGAAAGAATTAGGTGCAGTTATTTGCTGCTCCCCAGAAGGAATACGCTTGTTTCTACGTGACTTCAAGGGTCACTATGTATTACGAGATTTTGATCCGAGATTGTCTAATGTTCCGCAGCATCTATGGGCGCAAGGTCCAACTGATGTAGGTTATATGCAAATCACACCCCATCGTGTGACTCTCAAGCCAGGTGTAGTGTTACCACGAATCAGACAGTATAGATTGCCACCTGAGGCTGTAACAGCCTTATCCAAAATTATTGACGAGCTCATCGCTCAAGGAGTAGTTGTAGAAACTGACTCCAATGTATGTAATTCTCCGATCATTCCAGTTATGAAACGTACTGATCCAAATGCACCCCCAGTATATCGATTAGTGATTGACCTTCGAGAACTCAATAAATGCATTATTCCTCAGTACCCAGTTGTCCCAGATATTTCTTCCCTATTGACAGCCATTGATTCCGAAGCCTCATTTTTTTCAGTCATAGACCTCAAGAACGCGTTTTTCAGTGTCCCCATTCATCCAGACAGCCAGTTTCTTTTCGGATTCTGTTTAAATGGAAGGAGCTATATGTTTACACGAGCTCCTCAAGGTTTCACAGAAAGTCCTAGTATTTACAGTCAAGCACTTAAGAGACAACTAGACAATATTCACATGCCAACAGACACTGCCCTGCTCCAGTATGTCGATGATCTACTGATCACAGCCCGTTCTGAACGTGCTTGCGAGCGAGCATCACTTACAGTCTTGTATTTCCTTGCCGAGATGGGGCACAAGGTGTCTCCTTCAAAGCTTCAATTCTGTGTCCAGCAAGTGATCTACTTAGGCCACTTACTGTCCAAGAGGGGTAGGCAGTTGACACCTGACCGTATCCAGTTAATAGCGAGTCTTCCTCAGCCCAAGACCCAGAAGGAGGTACGTGCTTTTATCGGCCTCACTTCTTACTGCAGACAATGGATTCCTCAGTATGCATTCCTAGCCAAGCCACTGATACAGTTAACGACACAGGAGGCAGCCGTATCGACTGTCCTCCCTTGGACATCTGAACATACACTTAGTTTTAATGAGTTAAAGAAAGCTTTATGCCAAGCTCCTGTTCTAGCTACACCTAACTACAGTAAGCCTTTTACACTTTTCGTCACAGAACGTGAAGGTACAGCATTATCTGTTCTCACACAAGATCAAGCAGGACAATACAAGCCCTGTGCTTATTTTTCAAGCACACTAGATCCTGTAGCCCAGGCTCTGCCTGCGTGCCTCAAGTCAGTTGCAGCCACAGCACTAGCTATCAGACAAAGTGATTCCATAGTATTAGGACATTCTTTGACAGTACAAGTTCCACACTCCGTGGAAGTTCTTTTAAACCGAACACAGACTCAGCACTTGACAATTGCACGTTTAACAGGTTATGAACTGACACTGTTCCAGCCACACATAGAAATCAGACGCTGCAACGTTCTAAATCCTGCTACACTGTTACCGTCAGTTAATTCAAATCCTGCCACACACGACTGTGTGGAAGTAGTTAACACTATGACTAAGCCAAGACAAGATCTGACAGATATTCCATTACCAGATCCCGACCTGACACTTTATGTAGATGGTTCATGTATGAGAACAAGTACAGGAGAACTAGTAGCCGCGTATGCAGTGACTACTGACACTGAAGTTATAGAAACACACCGTATTGACACCCTGTCTGCTCAAGCAGCAGAGCTAGTTGCTCTGACTCAAGCCTGCATGCACGCCAAAAACCTGAAAGTTAATGTTTACACAGATTCACGTTACGCATTTGGAGTCGTACACGACTTTGGAGTGCTCTGGCAGGAGAGAGGTTTCATGACTTCTCATGGAACCAAGATTCAGCATGGTCTCCTTATTCAAGCTCTGTTAGATGCCATACATTTACCGACATCTATTGCTATCATGAAATGCAAAGCACATACGAAAGTTACTGACATTATTTCCCAAGGTAATGATCTAGCAGATCGCACAGCCAAGCTTACAGCACAGACTCCAGACATGTCAGTTAATCCGACACGGACACATACTCCAGATCCGACTACATGTATGACAGTTAAGGACCCCACTCAAGATGTCATAGATATCCAGTTACATGCTACTCCCGATGAAATCAAGAAATGGTCCGAACAAGGAGGGGTCCAGACAGATCAGGGATGGGTAACGAAGGGAAAAGCCACATGGTTTCTCCCCGACTCTATGGTTCAAGTCATTATCAATACCGCACATAGTCCAGCACATTTAGGAGAAAAAGCTATGTTAGACAGTATCCAGAACATTTGGTTCAACAAGCATTTACGAGCTGCAGCCAAGCAGAAAGTCCGTACCTGTATGATATGTTGCCAGTTTAATCCAGGTAAAAGTGTCCCGGTGGAACAAGGTGGATTCCAGCCCCCTTACCACCCTTTTGAAGTCCTCCAAATGGATTATATTCAGATGGAGCGATGTCGAGGTTTCAAGTATGTCCTTGTAGTTGTATGCGCTTTGTCCAGGTGGACAGAGGCATATCCAGTTCCAGATTACACAGCCGCGACCACTGCCAAGCAGTTGGTTCGTGAATTCTTCCCCCGCTACGGACTCCCTAGGGTCGTATATTCTGATAACGGCCAGCCATTCTCATCTGAGCTCATGAAACATATTTCCCTTTTGTTAGGGTACCAGTGGAAGTTCCATTGTGTACGCCATCCTGAAGCAGCCGGTCTCGTAGAGAGACATAATCAGACCCTGAAAATCCGCATTGCTAAAATATGTAAAGAGAAAGGTGTGGACTGGCTAGTAGCTCTGCCAGTCGCTTTGTTTTATATGCGTATGGTCGCACATTCCAGATCAGGTCTGTCCCCGTACGAGGTCGTATTCGGCCGCCCCCCTAATATGTGGGGTACACCTAGACCCCGAAGTATTACAGATGTTTCAAGTAATATGCTGACAGATTACCTAGCTTCCTTGATGTCTGCCCTACACTCTTGTCGTTCACAGGTTGCCGCCGCATTTCCAGACAATACCGAGGTGGCACCGCATGAAATCGTTCCCGGATGCATGGTTCTTGTCCGGAACTTTGATCGTTCAAGTCCGCTGGAGCCTCGCTGGAAGGAGCCAAAACAGGTCCTCCTGGCCACCCTTACTGCCGTCAAGCTGGAAGGCAGGAAGGGCTGGGTCCACCTGTCTCATGTGAAAAGATTTTACGGACTAAAGACTGTTTCAAAGAACATTTCCGAGGATTTTAAGGATTGCCAAAGCACTATTCTCAAGGACTGTCCCGCAAAAGACAATGATACAGATTCCTCCCTGTTAGAGAAAACTCCGCAGCAGGAGTATAAGAAAAAATTAAGGTCTAGTAAAATAAGTCAGCCAGTTTGATTGTCTAAGTCCTCCCCTAGGTGAAACGGTTAGACCGGTTTCTGACATGTATAAAATAGACCCCCACAGAGAGAGAGTTAGTGAGAACTCTAAAAGTTGCACTATTATTTTCTGCTATATTTCAGCCTTATGATTACCTGCATAAGTTATGCATTTTATTTGTGTTTTCCAGTTTCTAATGTAAATAAGTCTGCTAATGCTACAGTAGAACATACGTTTAGTGATCTGCCTCCTCATGAACTCTCATATCGTCTTGCTATGCGAAATAATTCCTTTATCCGCATGTTACATTATTCACACCAGACCAGCAATGCCACTAATTGTTGGGTGTGTGGTCGACTCCCCCCTTTCCAGACACCGAAGGGAGTTCTGCCACTCTTTCCTTATCCATTTTCACATAATGGTTCGTGTGGAGCATGGTCCACGTTAACGTCATCCTCAACAGATATGTCTTTTCTAAACAGTACATGTTTTCCAGACAAGCAAGGTCTTCCCCACAGAACAGGGTTAGATCTAGAAAATGAAGTTTATAATTTAGGTAATTATTCTTCGAATTTCATGGTCCTGAATGTTCAGTCTGATACTACTCCAGACTTACCTGCTATGTCAGTATTACCAGTCAAAGGTGAATTATGTGTCCGAAATAATGGTTCCGTACATGTAGGACATAGCGATTGTACTACTATTGTCAAGTATAGTGACAGTAGGAAATCTATTTTCAAAGCTTCACGTCATTCTTATTTTGTTTGTGGTCAGACCGCATATGTTCGTCTGCCCCTCGATTGGGAGGGAACCTGTTACATTGCCTTCCTACTGCCACCAGTTTTTCTAGCCCCACCTGGCTACCATAGGAATTCCCACCTAGTACATACTAGACACAAGAGAGACCTCCCGATTGTCGATTATACTGAAACTGCTCTAGAACAATATATAGATATCAATAAAGGTGTCTTCCCCTATTTAGGTACTGTCGTGAATAGTAAACTGATACGTAGATTAACGAGAACCCTCGAAGCAGTAGTGATTGAGACTACTTCTGCTCTAGGTAACTTAAGAGCAATCCTTTATGAGAATTGTCGTGCTCCAGAATCGTCTCGTCCTTGACGTCATACTGGCCGATAGGGGCGGGGCATGTAGAGTCATCGGATCTAGTTGCTGCATTTTCATTCCTAATAACGCGCCGTCTGTTTATTCAGCTATAACCAGACTCCATAATATTGCCCATATGTTACACCAAGATCCAGGCACCTGGACATGGTCCGGTTGGTTCTGGAATATAATTTCCGCCTGGGGATGGAAAGTATTGTCATTTCTAGGTATTGCAGTAGCGATCATATTCAGTTGCTGCCTCTGTTTACAATGTGGCCCTGCGATTTGCGGCATTTGTGCTACCTCTTGTATTCCTAGTCCCAAGTCCCGTTCTAAATCCCGTTCCAAGACAATTCGAGACGAGCAAATGATACTGTATGAAATGATAGATGGTATCATGAATATTGATGTTTCCTGATGGAAACGTAGTGACAAGGAGGGAATGTGGAAAAGTAAATTTTGCCATGTTCTGTGTCCCTACGTGTCCCCCATCTTATGTTATGTGTGCATGATTAATATGCATATGTATCCCCCATGTTTGATTAAAGACGCAATTACAGTTGTGTCCATCCCTAGTATGCCAGTCCCCAGTTCTCGTGAATACTACGAATATCAGGCCTATGTAAAGTTACGTTGCCACGTTTCTCAGTGTGCACGTTATTTCATTGAAAAGTCCCCGTTTCTAGGCCTCAAAAGGGCCCGGACACCAGATTCAGCTCCTGTCTCCTGAGCCCTCGCTGAGGAGCGATACAGCCCCCACCTGTATCCTCGACCCTTCACTTACTTCCTGCCCCAAAGTGCCCGGCTCGGCCTGGCTCTGCCTACGAGTCTGCCAAGAGTATGTTATGATTCTAGTTATCAGTTCAGCCCTCCTTCTCTGCATTCCTAAGCTACTGAATCGCATCAATAGTTTCCGTCATTGTCTAGCCTTTACGTCTCCATGTAGGAGAAATACTGCATTTAATGGTCATTTAATATTCTTCATCACGCACTACATGTAGAATAATGCATGCTCCAGTCTTAGAGTCTGTTAGCCTCTCCCCTCCTGACTCTTAGTTTATATCAACATGTCCTCTAAACATTAGATACTAGATAGGATTTAGGTACATGTCGCCCTGACTCTCCAGACTTCAGTCTCTGCTCCTAGCGCAGAGTTCATAGCCCCCAGCTTCTCCTAGTAACACGTCGTTGTCAGTTTGCGCGCACCATTAGGTCAGAGGTCCCGGCTCCTTAGGTAGCCCCCTCCATGTTTCCGCCCCATTTATGACATATTCTGTTACGTTTACATCACATGTCCATGTATACACCTCTTGTTACACCTACTTTCACCCTTATCTTTCGCGACTGCTATTGACCACACCCACTGCTCCGCCTACTGTATTCACTATAATGCAATTGTTTTAGTATATATATGTTGTACATTGTTATTAAAGTTAGCGCGCTCATTCCCTGTCCCCCCTGCAGTGCCCTGCCATCCTGTTCCCGTGCAGGTTGTCCTGTTCCTGTCCTCTATGCTGTATTAAACCTGCAAACTCCTACTACCTCGAATCTTGACTCTTATTTATTGAGCTATCTGTTATTGCTATGTCCAGTCAAACCTAGATCCGGTATTATTTATTTATATACCACAATACGAAGTATCAGAGGAGAAAGGCCTGCAGTGATCTAAATGAACACCAGCAAGTAGTGTATTAGATATTTACAACTGTGTCTGGTGATGGGGTGCAGCAATAGAAGGTTTAATCTGCTGGCAAATGTCACAATGAAGGTCTTAATCACGCGTCTGTTTGTACAATTCCCGCCACCAGTAACACTGCTGTAGGAGAGATACAGTAGCTGACACGACAGCATGCGCTGAAGCCATGCCCTTGTGAGCCGCTGTAATCAAAGTCTGCCTGCGGTTCGCATTGGGAATCAACCTGTCACCAAAGTCGTTAATTATCACATAAGGAACTTTTTCAGGACTTAAATGATAAGAGTATTTAAAAGGGAAACCTTTCGGGTAATTACCTCCCTTCTCTGTTGCGGCAATAGCAGCCAAGATGTCATCATCAATCTTACTTTTAGAACGTGTAACTGCTGCTACTGAGTATGTCGCAACTGCTGTCTTGGCCGCTTCATCTGTAAGACTGTTGCCAACAGTGTGAACTCCGACACGCTGGTGACCAAGAGTATGAATTACAAACACGAGTGGGAGCTGTTCTTTAAGTTCAGCCACACAAATCCAGATCATTTTATGTTTTATTGTGCGACCTTTGGAGCCGCGAAAGTCATTTTGAGTCCAAAAGAATAAATTGTCATTGTATGATTGAACACAGTAGTAAGAGTCACTTACGACAAGAGTAGTCACAACAGGATCAGCATACTCCAAAGCAAGCAGTAGAGTGCGCAGCTCTGCCAATTGGGCGGTACAGTCCCCTAATGTCTGTGTATGAACAACATCAGACTTGAATTCACCATTCACCATATTACCAACGACTATTGCGCAGGCCGAAGAATAGGCGTGTCTTGAAACCGTAGCCAGTTGCGCTGAGCCGTCATAGTAAATGATACAATGGAAATCCTCTAGTGGCCGCATGGTCAGCGGAGCAGGATGAACAAATTCTTACTGCAAAAACTCCTGAGTCTGCAGAGAGGAATCAAAAATGAACGTGACATCCTGAGATGTCAAGGACGTGGCCCATTGTATCCACCGTGGGTGCAAAGCCTTTGAATTTGGTACACTGGCGTTCGTCACTGCCTCCAAGGCAGGATACAGAGTAACAACCAAATAGCGTTTTCCCTGCGACAGTGCACGTTCCTTGAGAATCGCCATTTGCACTGTTGTCAAAACTTTTTCCACAGTGGAAAACCGCAGCTCAGCCGAAGTGTACAAGTGTGACTTGTAAGTGATAGCGACTGTGTCACCCTCATTAAAAGTCAGGTATGTGAAACCCACCGACCCAGGTACGATTTGTATCACCAGGTTGGTGTGGTTATCACGAGTCAAGAAGAATTTAGATTCAAGTAGATCAGCCTGCAAAGATTGCAAGATGGCTGTATGTGCAGGCAGCCAGCAAGATTTGGAGAAAGTAGGTTGTACCAAAGCGTAAAGAGGCTTGATACGCTGGGCATAATCGGGAATGTAAGTACGCCAGAAGTTAAAAAAAAACAGCAAAGATTGTAGTTGTTTCAGTGTTGAGGGAGCACGCAGCTGTGTGCATTTCTCCAGGAAGTGAGGTGCTAAACCCCGACCTTCATTGTTGAGCTCATAGCCCAGGAACAACACTGTGTACTCTGCAATGTGTGATTTTGCAAAGTTGAATTTATAGCCAAAATCCGCAAGATTACAAATTATGCGGCCAAGGCGACACAGATGCAGCCATAATTCGTCGTCTGTGGGATAAATGTCATCCACATGCGAGCATGCAGCTGCGTCGAGCCCCTCCAAAAGAGAGACAATGTGGGCGGCAAAGACGCCTGGACTGTTTTTGTAACCCATAGCCAAACAACGGAATTGGCTCTGTTTGCCACCAATGGTAAAAGCTGTCCACTGACTACTAATGGAGGACAGATTGTGGGCAAAAAAGCCATTGGATATGTCAAGCGTGGTTTTAAATCTTTTGCGCACAAGACTATCCACAAGAGCAGAACTGTGAGTGTTCTGTACCGCACACGTACGACAATGAGAGTTCAGGTGGCGGTAATCCAATACCAAACGATACAAGCCATCAGGCTTAGTCACTGTGAAAAGAGGGTTATTCATCGGAGACACACATGTTTCAATTACACCTTGATATTCTAATTGCTCAAGGATCTCTGCCACGGGAGCTTTCGCTTCACATCACTTGGAGTATTGGGGTTGAGGCTGTGGCATGGACCATAAAGGAATCTCATGTCTGGGGGATAATTTGTCCCACCCACAGTGAGTACGGTACAAAGCCGGTGCAAGCACCTTAGCCCAATCTTCTGCAAAACGCATTGCCTGATCTTTCGGCACTGTGTGTGCGAAACTAGGGAGGATTACCTTCTCCCCTTGCAGAGCTGCTAAAACAAAAGGGGGCCAGTCTAGCTCCGCCAACAAAATGTCATATGTAGTAGTTAGATTCTCCCAAAATACCCCTTTTATGGTACGTTGTATGTCACCTTCAATTAAAAGGCCAATTTCAAAAAGTCTTTCCGAGGGAGCATTTCTAGTGTCAGCAGTCTCAACTACAACGAATGTGTCAGTCGCTGTCACCTTCAGTAGTGGACACAGCGCCACTCGCACAATGGTAATCTCCGCCGCGCTGTCCAACAGCGTCAGCGCCCATGTCAGATTCTGAAGCTGCATTCTCACTATCTGTGGCATATCTTGCTGTTAAAGCAGCAACCTTTTCTTCTGAAACTGGGGCCTCTGTTGTGGAGAGTCGTCCTGCTTGCCTCTACCGTATGCCTTGCGTGGTGGGTCCTGCTTCACACCCCTCCCCTTGCCGCCGTCTCCTCAACCGGTGGGTGAGACCGATGAATCCTGCAAAGAGCGAGTAGAACGTTGATCAGGAACCTGAAAATGATCAGATGGCTTAATCATAGCGCGGTCGCGCAATTCATAAGTGTGCACAGTAGACACAGGTATTGGCGAAGCGGGACGGGACCCCTGATTCTGCTGCTTTTTCCCCTGCTTTTTATTTTTATTTCAAGTCTGTTTTGGAACAGAGGGGCGATCATCTTTGTCAGACTTTGCCGCCTGAGTTTGCTTTTGCTTTTGTGTGGCAAAAGGCTTAACACCCAAACTATTACGGCCAATGGTCTTATATGCCGCTGTAATACTTTTTTGGCAACTGACTGGGTTTATCTACATCGGGGACGTCGCTCAAAGCGTTAGACACCTGGAAGCTCACTGCATCTCCCTTAAAATTAGCAAGGACGAGATCGGAAACTACGTCAAACACTCCAACAAGTCTCATTCCCAATTCAGCAGCCGCCTCCGGCCCGTGCTCATCTTGAACACGTTTAATGACGGAGGGTAGGACAGCCATTGACGGTGTGCCAAAGCAACTCGTATAGACTGCCGCAAAAATGATACCCCAAGTGGTACAGTCAGTTACTTCCGGCACTAAGTCTTTCTGCAAACTAATGGTAAGAATCCTGTGCTTCTCTACAGGAGTTGTATTCGGAAATACTGCCTCCAGTTGGTCAAATTTATCGGCAAGCCAAAAAGGGATTTCATCCTTATCCTGGGAACGCTTGCCCATAACCGCATTAACCATAACGGGACTAGGCTTTAACCCGTTCGGCCCAATTGGATGCGCCGCCACACCAGGGGCCCCACCGTGCATGTTGCATGATATGTAATGAACCAAGGCCCTAATAACCCCTACTGCGGGTGCGGGTTAAATCCAGCCAAAACAGGCCAAGAAGCGCCTGGAATGGACAACTGACCTAATCTAACTGTGATTAGAGAGTGGGGGAGGGCGCCATCAAACCAAACTCGGTGCTGCCAAGCAGAAATTGGAATCTCCTGTGTCCTATAAGGAGTTTACTCTATAGGCACAGCCGTGTGAGTGTATGTATGAAACATATTGGTATCTGCACTAACTGCCGGAAATTTAACCCAGGAGTAGAAAAGCTCAAACGGGTAAGCCACTTCAGCACTCATAACAAAAATGACTGCCATACCCTCCAAGGGGACGTTAAAAGCCTGCAAATGATTGCGAACAGCCAACCGACTGTGCTGCGGGATATCAACGGCAGCCATAACAACACAGAAAGAATGTAGTATAATACAAAGTAATGTAGCACAACTGGGTAGTAATCTAATAGAAACCGTTTTAAAATGTTAAGCTTGAAAATACCTATTTAACTATAGGTAGGTTTATCCATCACCACAGTCAACCGGAAACAATAGTGAGGGGGTTGTGCACTACTCGAGAGTCTCAAATTAAGACCACAGCTTTATATGCACCAAGTCACAGGGATTCTGCTCCTACACAGAACTGTGCACAGAGACCCAGGACCTCATTGAATTGTGGTGTACCAAAAAACTCACCTAGTGCCTAGAAACCCTAACCAGCTAGCATCAGTGTCACATTAGCTCTTCGTCCTATAGCAAAGGAACCAATGATTAGAAAACCCAGAACATGCAACTTAGGTTATATTCAGGAATGGTGGGAAGCAAGAACACTCCTTTGTTATACTCTCATACCAGTCCACAACAGGAGTAAAAAGAGACACAGGAAAGGTTAAAATATTGATTTTAACAATGTGCTCTAAGATGGAGTATCTTTGCTAACATAAGCAGACATATGATTAGAAATAATATGATCAGCATTTTTACAATTCTATAAAACACAAAAGGAGAAATCATATTACCATGATGGTGAAAATAGGCCCTATAGCGCCTAATAATTCACCCTCCCTAGCTAGGAACTGTGATTTATAAAATATAGAAGGTCTTTTAGGCTTATACGGGGGACCCCATAACTCTAGAATCAGCAGGAATGAATCACATCAGGATCTGCAAAAGCTCTCTGTCTCTCGGGAAAAACGGGCTTCTTCCAAGTGTCTGAGATCATGCTTACAGTGTGATATTAAAGGCGCCAGAATCGGTGTACAGTCATAATATCGAGTCAATTATTTCGACTGGACAGAATATCGAGTAAAAAATATAGAATGGACATAATATCGACTAGACATAATATAGACAACAAAAATATCGACTAGAGAAAATTAATATCGAATAGAATGGACATAATATCGAATCAAAAATATAGAATGGACATAATATCGACTAGACATAATATAGACAACAAAAATATCGAATTTAAGGTAAGTTAATAATAATTTTTATTTTTTGTGTAATATAAGTCTGTAGCGGGTTGTGGGTTTATAGGGGAATAGGGTGGGAAGTAATTTAATTCTAACTAATTAAATATGTTAATTTATTTATTGATATATATTTAGAATTAATTGTTAATTAATTATTAATTGGTAATTAATTAAAATATAATTGGTAATTAATTATAATTGATTAATTGATAAATATTTTAATTTTAGTAATGTATTTTCTGTAGCGGGTTGTGGGTTTATAGGGGAATAGGGTGGGAAGTAATTTAATTATAATTAATTAAATATGTTAATTTATTTATTGATAATAATTTAGAATTAATTGTTAATTAATTATTAATTGGTAATTAATTAAAATATAATTGGTAATTAATTATAATTGATTAATTGATAAATATTTTAATTTTAGTAATTTATTTTCTGTAGCGGGTTGTGGGTTTATAGGGGAATAGGGTGGGAAGTAATTTAATTATAATTAATTAAATATGTTAATTTATTTATTGATATTTTTAAAAAATTAATTGTTAATTAATTATTAATTGGTAATTAATTAAAATATTATTGGTAATTAATTATAATTGATTAATTGATAAATATTTTAATTTTAGGGTTCAGGGTCAGTTGTCAGTTTTTGGGTAAAGGGGTATTTTTAGGGTTCAGGGTCAGTTTTCAGTTTTTGGGTAAAGGGGTATTTTTAGGGTTCAGGGTCAGTTTTCAGTTTTTGGGGTAAAGGGGTATTTTTAGGGTTCAGGGTCAGTTTTCAGTTTGTAGGTAAAGGGGTATTTTTAGGGTTCAGGGTCAGTTTTCAGTTTTTGGGTAAAGGGGTATTTTTAGGGTTCAGGGTTAGTTTTCAGTTTTTGGGTAAAGGGGTATTTTTAGGGTTCAGGGTCAGTTTTCAGTTTTTGGGTAAAGGGGTATTTTTAGGGTTCAGGGTCAGTTTTCAGTTTTTGGGGTAAAGGGGTATTTTTAGGGTTCAGGGTCAGTTTTCAGTTTGTAGGTAAAGGGGTATTTTTAGGGTTCAGGGTCAGTTTTCAGTTTTTGGGTAAAGGGGTATTTTTAGGGTTCAGGGTCAGTTTTCAGTTTTTGGGGTAAAGGGGTATTTTTAGGGTTCAGGGTCAGTTTTCAGTTTGTAGGTAAAGGGGTATTTTTAGGGTTCAGGGTCAGTTTTCAGTTTTTGGGTAAAGGGGTATTTTTAGGGTTCAGGGTCAGTTTTCAGTTTTTGGGGTAAAGGGGTATTTTTAGGGTTCAGGGTCAGTTTTCAGTTTGTAGGTAAAGGGGTATTTTTAGGGTTCAGGGTCAGTTTTCAGTTTTTGGGTAAAGGGGTATTTTTAGGGTTCAGGGTCAGTTTTCAGTTTTCGGGTAAAGGGGTATTTTTAGGGTTCAGGGTCAGTTTTCAGTTTATGGGTAAAGGGGTATTTTTAGGGTTCAGGGTCAGTTTTGGGTTTTTGGGGTACAGGGGTACTTTGTAAAAATAAGGTAAAATTACATTTAAATTACATTTATTTAATAAAATTAAATTATATTAAATTATATTATAATATTTTTTATTAATTTATATTCAAAAAATTATTATATACTTACCAATACTTATGTTGTAATGGTATGCGTTGTAAAGGTATATGCGTTGTAAAATCTTGCGTTGTAAATGTATGCGTTGTAAAAGTTTTTGCGTTGTAAAAGTTTTGTTGTAATGGTAGGCGTTGTAAAAGTATGCGTTGTAACGTCATACATCCCTGGAGTGGGAATAGTAATTTTAACCTCTACGCTATCCAGCGCTTTCCCTACTGTTGCACCCACTGGAGTGGGAGTAGTAAATTTTACCTCTACGCTATCCAACACTTTTGCTAATGTTGAACTCACTATAGTTGTAACAATAAATTTTAAACATTTTCTAAAATGTTATATATGTTTATTTAATAATATGTTGAATATATATATATATATATATATATATATATATATATATATATATATATATATATATATATATATATATATATATATATATATATGTGTGTGTGTAATTTTTGGTGATATAATTTTTTTAATTATATAAATTATTTATTAAAATTATATTTTTTTAATAATTATTTCTAAGTTTATATTAAATATATTTATTACTATATTAGTTTTAACTTACTTTTAAGACATTTTAAAAAATCGATATTTTGACAGTCTATATTTTTGTAAGTCGATATTTTGGAGTCGATATTTTGGTACTTACCTGTTTGAAGATAGGGAGTCGATATTTTGTCAATCGATATTTTTGACTCGATATTTGTGTATCTCGATATTTGTGTCGTCGATATTATGTCAGTGATCCGCCAGAATCATGTTGGCTGCAGCTGCATTTATGTTATGGCTACAAACGTGAGCCGATCAGCCCGAACAACAGTTACCTTGTTATGATGACATTGGAGGCTTTAGAACTCAGTGTGCAGACTAGAGTCGAAATGTATGTCTAGGGATGCTGAAAACAAGCCATTCTCATGTGAAGCATTTTACGCAGCCTAACTTACAACAACAGTTATATGCAGTGTTGTGTGCAAAAAGCGGCAAAAAGGTAAAATGGTGTTTAAACTTCTAATAAGCCTATGCTAACTTAACAATGGGAGCAACAAGGCCCAGACCTCACTACAGTATAAAATATATGTGCTGCATTGATCATTAGACAGAAGCAGCTGAAAGTTATTAGAAGTACCATGACAGGGAACAGATTAAAAAGGTCCACCATCATGCTAATACAGTGTATATATGCAGGCATATAAAACAATCTAGAAATCTGACATACTCCTACTATGCAGACCCTAACCTAAAAGTTTAGGGCATGTGTATATGTGTTCTACCAAAAATTCCTGTACTGGATGATCCAGCCCTGGTTACCTGAAGGCGAGGAATCTAAGTCCCAGTCTTGGTTTCAAGCTGGACCTCAGCTGGATATCAGGAGCTGCTGGACTGAAGCTTCAGCATGTAGAGACCTCACCAATGTCAGCAAAGTGCTCCTCTAACTAAATCAGAAAATGCTTGCGTATTTGTAATGAAAAGCACCCTTGCAAGTCCTGTGCAAGCCAACATTGTTATGGTCTACAGATAGCCATGTCCATCCACACACCCTACTACACATATCCGTCATCTGAGAGAGGTCTGAAAGCAGAGGCCAGTCCCTTCCCACCTACTACAGCACACACCCATCATCTGAGTGAGAGGTGTGAAAGGAGAGACTAGTCCATCCACACACCCTACTATGCACATACCTCATCTGAAAGAGAGGGCTGAAAGTAGAGGTCAGCCCATCTACATACCCTACTACGCACACCTGTCATTTGAGAGAGAGGTCACAACGGAAAGGCCAGTCTCTCCCTACACCCTACTATGCACACCTGTCATCTGAGAGAGCAGAAAAGAGAGGCCAGTCCCTTTCCACTCACTACTACTCACACCCGTCATTTGAGAGAGGGGTCTGAGTCCATCCACACACCCTACTATTCACTCTTATTTGCTGAGATTTATATAGCGCGTGGCTACCCAACGGGCTTCCCAGGGTGGGTAACACCCTCTGCTCCACTACCCTGCGTAAATGGAAATGTGTTTTCAGATTGTTTTTGAAATTAGTTTCAGATGTATCCAGTCTCAGATGTGTTGAGAGATCATTCCACAGCTTAGGAGCCAGATATGTAAAGGAACTCTGACCACCTCTCAGTCTTTCAATCATGGGAACCCGCAGAAGGCTGTGACCTTCTGACCTCAGAATTCTTTTTGGCCTGTAAGGGGTAAGTAGGTATTGTATAAGCGGTGGGCCTGTTTTGCTGAGGACGCAATGAACGGGGGCAGAGAGTTTTGAACTGAATCCTCTTTTGCATTGGCAACCAATTTGTTGGTGCTGCATATTTTTGCCTAGAGGTTTTTTAGAGAATCTGTGCTGTGGCATTCTGTGTCAACTGCAGTTGATTAATTATACATTTTGGACATCCTAAATAAAGGGAGTTTTCATAGTCTAGGCAAGAAATGATGAATCTCTGTACCACCACCCTAGGGAGTGGGGCTGGGAGCCAGCTTAACAGTTTCCTCAGGATCCATAGCAGTTCAAAGCAACATGCCAATAGTTTTTTAGCTCGTACCTCCATGGTGAGCCTGTTGTCGATCCAGACTCCCAGGTTTTTGACTGTTATGGAGGGCAATGGGAGTGGGCCTAGTCATTTGGCCAGTTTTATCCAGCGTGAAGGATTATTACCCACAACTAAAACCTCTATCTTGTCACCATTCAGTTTTAATTACTAGTGGACATCCAATGAGTAACTTATGTGAGACAGGCATTTATTTGGTTAGAGGTTTTGGCTGATTCTGCTTTAAGGGAGATGACAATCTGGGTGTCATCTGCATGGGAGACTAGTGCTAATCCATGTACTTGCACAATGTCTTCTAATGGACGTTCATCCAAATTGAAAAGTGTGTGTCTTAACGAAGATCCATGGAGGACTCCACATTTCAATGAGTATGTAGCAGAAATAGAGAAGTCCTCCTGAACTTGGAAGACCGCTACTCTAAGAAGGATGTAAGCCATTTGAGCGCATCTCTAACTATTCCAGCCTCTTCTAACCTATGGATCACTGTGAAATGAGACACAGTGTCGAAGGCTGGACTAATGTTTAATAGGATCATTGCTCCTGAGCCATCCTGGTGTAGTATGGCTCTGAGTTCCTCCTTTGCTGCAAGCAGTGCAGTTTGGTACTGCTATTCGGCCTAAATCCTGTTTGTGTAGAATGCAAGATGGACTGGGCCTCTAGAAAGGTGCGCAGACGTTTGTTTATGTAGTTCTCCACAGTTTTACCTGCTCCTGAAAGCAGGGAAATGGGTTGGTATTTCTCTGCCCGGAGAGGGTCTGCCATAGGTTTCTTCAGAAGTGGTTTTACCATGACTTGCTGCCGGGACCGAACCACTCTGAAATGAGTAGTTAAACATATCTATCAGAGTGGCTGAAATGTACGACCCCCCTTTTCTCAGAATGTCTGGAGAGGCTGGGTCAAGTGGAGACCCAGATTTAATGATCCTCAGGATCGCCTCTGTTGTTTCCTTACTCAGTAAAGGCAAGGATTTTAGCTTAAACTTGGCTGCTATGGTTGCTTTCAGAGCAGGATGATGAGTATTGCTTTTTAGGTAAGACTGTCAAAATGCAGTTGACCTTTTCTAGAAAGAAGTTAGCAAGCATACAATATAGCTCCTCTGAAGGGTGGGTCCTGTTTGATTTTTGGCTGGCTTCATAAGGTTGTTGACTATTTTAAATAACTACTTTGATGAGTTGGGAGTCTTTTCAATTTCCTCACTGAGGTATGCAACTCATATTTCCCTTACTGCATGCTTATACTTTTTTACCTCCTTTTTATATGTTGCCTTACAGAGTACATCATATGTTTTCCTCCATTCTCTCTCCAGTTTTTATGTCTCCTTTTTTAACTGCAGCGGATTTGTAGAGAACCATGGGGCGTGTCTCAATGGGCGACTTGGCCTTTGGGTTTTTAAGGGCACATGAGAGCCTTTAAGCCAATTTTTTCGAACTTGTTGTATCTCTCTCCTCTACACCCTGTCATTCTAGGCATCCATTGCGCTAGGGAATTTTTCCAGCTAGTGGGCTCTAATTTGGACCAACATTTCTTTAGGTTAGTGAAACAGGGGTCTTGAATGTAGGTGGAAATGAGCGAATGGAGAAGGGGGCTAGGTGGTTGTCCGGCCAGTGAACTGGAATAGGTGCATCTGCCATGAACTCATTCATGTTTGAGAAGATGGGATCTTAAATAATACCTTGTTGGTGGGTAGGCCGATTTACAAATTGAATCATTGCAACTATGCACACCATTTATCTGACAGAGAGGTTTTACAGGACAGGCTACTCCAACCCCATACCCTACTATTCAACCATATTTTGATGACTCTCTTATTATAGATTAGGATTAGATAGTAACTGAGAACATGAGAAAGAACTCTATACAAAAGACTCAAATGAAATGTAGAACTCCCTTTCCTGTTATGTTGCAATAAAAAAAGCATTCCTTTCAAAATAAGGAATTAGTTACTTACCTGTACACTATAGTTCTCCAGTATTATCTTTCATAGATTCACATGCTTGTATCTTCCCCGTCGTCATGGTGGGAGTCTCACGGTAACAAAATGACCAAAGCAGTATCATAGAGAAGAAAACTGCATAGAAAAGCCCCTAGGGACTGTAGTATTTGGTAACCAGACCTCCTCATTGTTTGGTCCAAAAGTCAGCCAATCAGCATTGCTGCCCTGCCCTCACACTCCCCAGTAGAAGCTTCCTGCCTCAGATTTCCGGCCCCAAGTGAGAGACCTGGATAAATACCGAGACAATAAGTTCTGCCTGAGAAACGGGGAGGTGGGCAGGCGCATGTGAATCTATGAAAGATAATACTGGAGAACTATAGTGTAGAGGTAAGTAACTAATTCCTTCTACAGTATTACATCTTTCATAGATTCACATGCTTGTATCAGAGTAGTAAGTAGTACCCACAAAGCCTGCAGCGTTTCCAGGATAGAACCCGGAAGGAAGTTCTGCAGCTGAAATATCGTTAGAACCTGATCTGAAAATACACAGGGCAGATAAGCATAGAAAACCATCTATAACAATATCAGATTCCAAATATAGATATATAAATATATATATATATATATATATACACATTGCGTAGAGTATTAATAAGGAAACAAAGAATACCTTATTGAAACAGACGTTTCAGAACAGCTTGCCCCACTGCCGTGTCCTCTTTCCACGCAGTGTCAAGACAGTAGTGCTTGGTAAATGAATGCACACTCTTCCAAGTCGCTGCTCTGCAGATGTCAGGTAGAGACACTCCTGCAAATAAGGCTATCGATGTCGCCATCTTTCTTGTGGAATGAGCAGTCACTCTGGAGTGAAGCGGCTTTCTAGCTTTTTCACGACACTTAATGATAGCCGATGATATCCATCTGGCGATAGTCAGTCTTAACAGAGGTAGCCCTTTCCTCTGACCTTCAAATGCAATAAATAACTGTTTAGATTTGCGGAATGTTGTTGTTTGTTCGATGTAGAATTTCAAACATCTAGCGATGTCCAAAGAATGCAGCGCTCTTTCTGCTTCAGATGAGGGATTGTTGAAGAAGGTAGGCAAAATAATTGGCTCATTCAAGTGAAAAGAAGTAGGGACCTTGGGTATAAACGTAGGATTTGTCCGTAATATAACCCTGTCCTGTCGAAATTGCAGAAAAGGCTCTTCCACTGAAAAGGCTTGAATTTCGCTAACTCTCCTCGCCGAGGTCAGAGCTAGCAACAGGGCTGTCTTCCAAGAGAGGAATTGTAAGTCTGTCTTGTGTATAGGCTCAAATGGTGGCCTCATAAGTTGCGTCAAGACTGTATTGAGATGCCAGGGTACTGGCGGTCGTAGAATGGGTGGAAAAGCTCTAAAGAGCCCTTTAACGAATTCTTTTATCAGCCTGTGGGACCAGAGAGATGGCTCATCCAGCGTTCTCCTGAATCTTGAAATCGCCGCCAAATGCACCTTCAGCGAGGCATGAGACAGACCTGCTTTTGATAATGCCAACAGGTAAGGCAGAATAACTTTTGGGGGCACCGTCAACGGATGTAGACTTTGACTAGTACACCAGTGACAGAAGCGTGTCCATTTGGCTGTGTATGTCTTGTTGGTTGACATAGCTCTGGATTCCGAAAGTATTTGTCTGCAGTCTTGTGGAATACTCATGGCTTGAAATTCCCTCTCATGAGGTTCCATGCGGATAATTTTAGCAATGGTAGGTCCGGATGCAGAATTTGTCCGTTGCTCATTGATATGAGGCTCTGGAATGTTGAGAATTGCACCTTGTTGCCTTTCGACATCTGCAGCAGATCTGAAAACCATGCCTGCCTCGGCCAAGCTGGTGCTATCAGAATGACATGACATGGTTCTGATCTCATCTTGCGAATCACTCGTGGTATTAAAGGAATTGGTGGGAACGCGTAAGCGAACATTCCCGTCCAGTCCATGTGAAGCGCATCTCCTTTGGAATCCCGCTGAGGGTACCTGGACGCAAACTGATCGCATTTCGAATTGTTCCGGGTTGCGAACAAGTCGAACGTTGGTGTGCCCCATCTTTGGAATACTCTGTGAAGCTGAGTGTCGTTCAGTTCCCACTTGTGCAACACACTTGTCGTGCGACTCAGGACGTCTGCTCTTGTGTTGAGGATGCCCTGTATATGCTGCACCTGAATAGAAATGTTGTGGTTTATCAGCCATTTCCAAATTCTTTGCGCCAGCGCAGAAAGAGGTTTGGATCTTGTTCCTCCTTGCTTCAGAAGATAAAACATAGTCGTGGCGCTGTCCGTCTGAATGAGCACCGACGAGTTCTGTATTCTGGGCAGGAAAGCTTGAAGCCCCAGAAACACCGCTTTGAGCTCCAACATATTTATGTGAAGCTGTGCTTCCCACTCTGACCAGTGGCCCAGTGGAGAAGTGTGGCTCAGTGGTTAGAGGCGGCAGACCCGGAAGCTGAGATCGGCCGTGGACCAGGGTTTGATTCCCCGCCTCGGCGGGTCTCGGGCTCTAAAATTCCACGGACTCGATAATTCTCGCTCCGGTGCCTACTCGACTCACGGGGTCACACTCTGCGACTCTGGGCAATAGCTTGCTTAATCTCCACTACGGCCCCTCGCGGCGGGATGCCTGGCTTTCACCTTGTAGATACCCTGCCGGGGTATCTCACAGGGGAATACCAGGACGGGTTCCCTAAGCAAGCGCTTAGATACCGTGTCGGGGATTTGCGCTATATAAATACATGTACATTTACATTACATTTACATCTCCAGCTCCTGGAGGTGCGCGCCCCATCCTTGCAACGAAGCGTCCGTCGTCATCACATATTTGTGAGTCTGAGGTACAAAGTTGAGACCCTGATTCAAGTTCTTCTGAACCTTCCACCATGACATGGCCACCTTCATACGTTGAGTGATGGTAATCCGATCTTCGAAGGTTCCTTTGGACTGAACCCACTGCATGTCTAGATGTTCCTGCAAGGGTCTCATTCGAAGACGGCAGTTTGGAATCAGTGGGATGCAAGAGGACATCATCCCCAACAAGGATTTGTACATCCGCACAAAAGTGAACCTTTTTGTTTGAAGGGATGTTGCAAGGCTTATTATTTTTCTCATCCTTTCCTCGGATGGGTATGCTTTCGTTTCCTTGGTGCATATCCATGCCCCTAGGAATTGAATGCCTTGAGCTGGAATCAGTGAAGACTTTTCCAAGTTGGTCCTTAATCCTAACCGATGGAAAAGGCGGATGCAACAATGAAGGGACCTTCTGGCTCTTGTGAATGATGGTCCTGTCACCAGCCAATCGTCCAGATATGGGTAAATGCAATGCCCCTTTAACCTTAAGTGGGCCACCACCGGGGCCATGCATTTGGTAAACACCCTCGGGCCGATTTGAGGCCAAATGGCAACACCTTGAATTGGAAATGGCGACTCTCCACAGCGAACCTTAGAAACTTCCTGTGCTTCCGATGAATTGGGATATGGAAGTATGCGTCCATGAGATCCAGTGACGCCAAGCAGTCTTTCTCTTTTAACATTAGAAGGATCTCTTGCAATGAAAGCATTCGGAAGGGAATTTTCTTTATGTATTGATTCAGATCTCTCAAATCCAATACCTGTCTCCACTTCAGAGTTTGTTTCTTTTTGATGAGGAAGAAATGCAAATAGAAGCCTTTCCCTCTGTGTTGTCGCGGTACTTCTTCTATAGCCCCCTTCTGCAATAGTGAAAGGACTTCCTTTTGCAGCTCTTGACGATATTGGTGATGCCTGCGCACCGGGGGTGATCTGGTGGCATTTCCACAAACTCTAGGGTATGGCCTCTGCTTATTACGTCCAAAACCCATTTGTCTGATGTTATGGACATCCAATTGTTGAAGTATTGAGACAGATAGAGGTCGTTTTCCGGGATCTGCTGTGTGGGGAGCGCCGGCCTGAAATCATTGTCGTTTGTTAGACTGTTGATTCCTCCCTCTATTTGAGGACTTTCCCCTAGACTGCTGCTGGTAAGAGGAGTTGGAGGTCCTGTACTGATTGCCTGTTTTGTATTGCCTATATCCTTGTTGGTTATAAGGTTGATATCTGTTGGTCTGAAATGAAGACCTCTGATTAAACTGACCCCTTGCACCTCTTTTACGAAAGGACTGGAACCGTCCTTGCTGAAGGGATCCCAGCGCTCTAGCGGTATCCGTGTCTGATTTGATACCCTGCAGCGCCTCGTCTACGTGCTTTCCAAATAGATTTTCGCCATCGAAAGGCATGTCTACAATCTTCGCTTGCACCTGCGGACGAAAGGAAGTTGCCTTTAGCCAACCAAACCTGTCTCCGAAGCGAAACTGCTCCTGCCATCTGCCTGAACGCCATAGAGGATACATCCATGGCAATGTCAATAGATTCTGATGCTGACTTTGCCCCGTCTCGAAGGATAGCCGCTGCCTCTTCTTTCTTATCCTCCGGTAGTGCAGACAGAATGGGTGCCAAATCACACCACATTTGCCTGTTAAAACGGCTAATAAGGGCCATAGCATTGGCTGCTTTAATCGTAGAGGCTGCCATGACCGCAAACCTCTTCCCGGCTCCATCCATCCTCCGTCCTTCTTTATCTGGCGGCACCAATGAAGTAGCAACTGGATTATTTGAGTTCCTCTGCGCCGCCTGCGTCACCACCGACTCCGGTCTCGGGTGTCCTATAAGACAGGCCGCAGCAGACTCTGGTGCTCTATATTTCTTTTCGATTCTAGGAACCGAAACCGCGATGGAAGCCGGTGTCTTTAAAATTTTCAGGCCTTCTTCCCAAATGTGAGGGATAATCGGAATTGAGCGAGCAGATTTCCTGGCGTCATCTTTGAAATCATATAAGAAACATTCTGTTTCTTTAACTTCCACATTCAAATCAAACCTTTTAGCCGCTTTCTCCATAATGTCATGGAAACCTCCAATGTCCTGTGGAGGGGAAGTGGTTGGCGGCGGAGTAGGTGAAGGGGCCGACGGCAAAATGTACTCATTCCACTCCTGTCCAGAAGAATCTTGTACAAGCTTACCTTCCTCAGGCTGATCATCATCATCAGAATCCGTTAGATCATCCCTGATTGTTATCACTGGTGGTGACCTCACCACCTGCTCCTGAGGAGTAGATAGGGTCTTCGGAGGTTGCGCTGTAGCCACCGGCGTAGATGACAGAGGCGCATTTGCTTCCGGAAAATGACGATAATAATCATTAATCATGAACCTCAGGTCAGAGACAAGAGAAGTGGGTATGGAGACTGACTCTTCTCGCGACTCCTCTCGCGACTCGTCTTGCTGCTCGTCCTCCTCATAATAATTACATGTTTCCTGGAAAGATTCATATCTTGTAGATTGAGCTCTCTCCTTGAAGGAAAACACCTCTTCCTTGTCTGTGTCCTGGCTCTTTATTCTGAGTTGTGAGGGGCTGTAGGCCGCTCCTGACGACTCCTCTCCTTCTGAATCCTGTTCCAGTAAAGAAGATGGTGGAAGAGGCGAAATCTGCGTCCACGACGTGAATTCTGCAGATTTGCTTATAGTCGCCGAACCCCTCAACGACTGAAAAGAGCGAATAGAGATCATAGTCTTCGACTGTGGCGATTTAAATGCCTTTGCCGTTGAAATTACAGTCGTCGTCGACGGTGTCGTCGACGACATAGCCATCGGCGGCGGAGCCGTCGTCACCAAAGCCATCGCCGATGAGACCGCCGTCGACGGGGTCTCCGTCGACCGAGTCGTCGATGTCTTCGTCGCTGAGCCTTTCGTCGTCGACGACGTCTTCGTCGTCGACGGTTTCTTCGTCGATGGGACGGTCATACTCGTCGACGTGGTCGTCGTCGACGCTGTCTTAAATCCTGTCGTCGACGGAGCCGCCGTCGTCGAAACAGTCGTCGTCGACGGTGAAGTCGTCGACGGGGCTGAAGAATTTACCACAGATTTTGCAGTAGAAACCAGGGAAGTGGTCGACGGAGCAGACCCTGCCCCTTTCTGACCTGACGGCTTCTTGAGGGGAGTAAGAGGGAGAGATGACGCCACTTTCTCCTTTGATTTAACCTTTTTAGGCTCCACCCTTTCCTCAGAATGTGAGGCCTTTCTCTTTTTAGGTGTTAAGATTCCTCCCCAGAATCTGAGTCTGATGCGGCCTTCTTCTTTTGAAGCCACAACAGCAAGCGAGCCTCTCTGTCCCTCAGAGTTTTAGCAGAGAAGGTTCTACAATATTTACAATCCTTGGCCACATGCTTAGGATGAAGACAATATAAGCAGTCCTTGTGAGGATCTTCAGAAAAAAGCCTAGCCTTTTCACAGGATCTGCAAGGCCTGAAAAGCCTCTTTTTAGAGCTTTCAGCCATTTTGAAAGAAATTAGGTACACACAATACCTTAATCCAGATGAAAAGATAGTAGAAATAAAAGGTCAATAGTTCACTCAAGAACAGCAAACTGAGCAGAGCTCAGGGAGACTCCTTTCTCACACGAAGGCGGTTGGAAATCTGAGGCAGGAAGCTTCTGCTGGGGAGTGTGAGGGCAGGGCAGCAATGCTGATTGGCTGACTTTTGGACCAAACAATGAGGAGGTCTGGTTACCAAATACTACAGTCCCTAGGGGCTTTTCTATGCAGTTTTCTTCTCTATGATACTGCTTTGGTCATTCTGTTACCGTGAGACTCCCACCATGACGACTGGGAAGATACAAGCATGTGAATCTATGAAAGATGTAATACTGGAGAATGTCTGTTCACAGGATGTATTATAAAGTTATTCTAATATACATACACTCATAAAATATTCACTGACAAAACCAAAGGTTAAAGTAGCGTTATAGTTAAGTACAATAAAAACATTTGTTTTCATTTTTTTTTTAAACTTAGAAAGTCACTGAAAAAAACAAGGGTTAAAGTAACATTATAGTTAGGTGAACTGCTCAGTGACAGCATTAACATTTTGAAGTGAAAAAACACTGAAATTCAGCAGATAGTTAACAGCACCAACTATAACTTGCGCTCCCGCTGTGCACTCCTAATGACCTCACATATGACATCAGTCATGACATGTTCTATGACATAGGTTATGATATCACTGATGTCATCTCAAATGACATCACTGATGACATCATCGAAACTTCACTTTCCCACATAATGTTCTATAAATTGTTAGCTATGGCATTAGAGGCCTGACAGTAAGTAAAAAATAGCTCAGGACAATTTCAGCCATTACTACTGAGATCACATATACAACTCACTTATGTGTTGAAAACAAGCATTTGTGTGCAACATAGGCCCTTTAGTATATACTTTACAGGTAGCACAGTTCCCATTAACAACTGGCAACAGCTATATGAGAAACCCTCATTGAGAACAGTGTTCAATCTGAATACAATTGTTCAGTGAAAGCTAGACAAGAAGCAAGATGTTTGGCTACCTCCCTTCTCCAGGGGCAGCCAAAATGTCTTGGTCGGGGTCCCCCAGGGGTCAGCTTTAAGCACTACGCTGTTTAATACTTATATGACTCCCCTCACTGAATTGGTGGAGTCATTTGGGGCGACATTAATCTCCTATACAGATGGCACCCAGATTATTTTAACATTTGACAAAGGGGTGCCAGTTGCACAGGATGATATAAAACCATGTCTCTCAGCTGTTTTCCATTGGATCAGTTTCTTCCAACAGAAAAGACAGAGGTGCTTTATGGAGTATAATTTTGACCTCAAGTTGGAAGTGCACTGGTCAGAGGGGGCACCTCCACCCAATAGGCATGTAGAAACAGTCAATAATCGAGGTGTGAAATTTGACAATAAATTGTTCTTCCATAATCAAATTAATTCTGTGGTTGGCAAATGTTTTGTCATACTACGCATGCTAAAGAAATTCCTACACTTTTTGTTCAGTCCCAATACAGATCACGGTAGTCTTGGTGTTGGTCATGTCCAGGCTGGATCATGCCAATGCCCTATATGGTGGTCTCCCACAATATTTGTTGAGGAAACTTCAAATTGTACAGAATTCTGCTTCTAGGCTTATTCTCTGTTTACCTAGAAGGGAGCACATTTCTCCCCATCCGCAAAATTTGCACTGGATTCCTGCGCACAAACGGATTCTATTTAAGACATATCTCCTTGTGCACAGAGTGCTTTACCACTTGGGACTAGACTACCTGTCTTTGAACATTTCCTTCTACAGCCTTCTGAGAAAGCTACGCTCCTCCATCATTTTCTTGGCCACAGTTTCAACAGTCTGGCTTGCAAGAGTTGGCCGGCAATATTTCTCTGTTTAGGGGCCAATGGGCTGGAACAACCTTTCTTTAGAACTCAGGCATATGAAGGATGAAAGACTGTTCAAGAAAATGCTTAAAACCTCTTCGCCCAGCAGATAGCTGTTTCTCTCTCTTCTTTGCCCTTAGTATTCCCTCGGAGTCGGGACACTCTCCTTTGAATACCTATGCGCTTTATAAACCCTACATAACAGCATAACGTAACATAGTGAATGCCATTTCCAAAACAAATGCCCTACTAGAGACAGCTTTTATCTGTATCAAACCCTTGAAACTCAACAAACTAAATTAGGAAAGGAAATTGATATCAGTAAAAAACTGAGTGCTATTAAGATTTATTCTTTGGAGAGTGTTTACTCTGTACCACACTGTTTCCAAACAGTGAAATTCTCATGAGAAATACTCCACAGAGTACTAAAAAAATCTACTAAGAACAGTGAACACTCTATGCAACAGTTGTCAAACAAGACACCATTTGTTAAAAATAACCACTATCTGAAGGTGCTAAAGATCATACTACCTGCACCCTTCATACTGTAGTAAAAACTTTACAGAAGCAAAACAAGCACACTTACATAGCTTAGTACCTGATGCACACAATTTTCTATGTTAAGTAGAAATTGTCATGCTGACATGATTCTCTCTAATAACTCAAGGATCCTTCAAAAAGTTAGTATCTACAATGTAGAATCTTTCTCCAGTTGAAAACATTTTCAGCAGAACCAAAAAACGTGTGTGGATCATAATGAACACAAATCGTCAACTGTCACCTGCACACAGAGTTTAATTTATCTTCAATACAATGATTTATAAAGTGTTCATTACCTCTACACACCTCTGATGCATTAGGAGCACAACTATAAAACAAACTAAGACACTCATTGGATGATGTCATCAAAGATGTCATATGAGATATCATCAGTGATGTCATAAATTATGTTATAGAAAATTTCACGAGTGGTATCATATGTGAGGTCATAAGAAGTGCATGGTGGGCACAAGTTAGAGTTAGTGCTGCTAACTATAATTGCAAAAAGAACAGATGTTGGTGGACGGAATGCTGAATTAATCAAACATTCACCCCCGGTCAATAGATCTGGGTTAAATTCACCGTTCTTTTGCTCACCATGCCACCCCAGTTTAGACCCAGCCAAATGCAAATCGGTCTTGTCCCTGTTCCCCATGGGAAGAGTCCCGACTGAACTGCCAAGCCAGGTCCTCACTGGACAGTAAACAAGTGTCCTGGGACCAGTTTCGGGCCATCACCCCTCATCAGCCAGACTAGCTTGAATCCAGTGACACAGTGAGCTGGGACCCACTTCTGGGCATACCCGCCGCACTTCGGGCAAGAAAGCAAAAGACACACAGATGAAGGATGGAAGGCAGAGCAAATCAAACATTCACCCCCAGTAAATAGATCTGGTTAAAACCATTGTTCTTTAGCTCACCATGCCACCCCAGTTTAGACCCAGCCACATGCAAATCAGTCTTGACCCTGTGCCTCATGGGAACAGTCCAGCCCGAACTGCCAAGCCATGTCCTCTATGGACCGGAAACAAGCACGCTGGGACCAGTTTTGGGGCATCACCCCTCATCAGCCAGGATAGCTTGAACCCAGTGACAAAGTGAGCCCGGGACCCACATCTGGGCATACCTGGCACACTTAGGGCGAGAAAGCATGACCCTGTGCCTCATTTGACTTAAATTGGAAATTTGTAAAGCGCAGAAATGTCCAAGGGCGTCTAGGTACTAGTGCCAAAGGGACCTGGTAAGGTTGCCAATGAAGGAGTGATAAACATAACTTTAGTTGGCAAAAAGCCACGTTTTTAGTAACTTTTTAATTAGCGTTGGGCTATTTTTTATATCAGCTGGGAGCGAGTTCCATGTTTTAACTGTCCCCAAGATGTAACTTCTTCTATCCCAGCGAGCTTTCTTGAATCTGGTGTTCTGTAAAAGTTTATTCTGTGAAGACCTTAAATTTCTATAGAGTACATACCAGATCAGATGTTGCTTCAGGTATTGAAGACCAACACCATGCAATGCCTTGAATGCTGAGCATTGAGATTTGCAACTGTAAGCCAGTGTAGCATTCTTAGTCCATGGTAGACTGGCTAAAATCTAGGAATATCCAGCAACAATCTAGGTGCCACATTTTGAAGACGCTGTAGCTTAAGTAAGTGCTTCAATCTGATTAAATGTCATCTTCAAAAATAATTCAATTCCATCTCTGTTCTGATAATTAACAAAATCAACTTCTCCCATTGCTCCATTACTAAACCTTTTTCTACATCCAAATTATGCCATAAAATGACCCGACATTTTACACATACATATAAAGTCTTTTCTAAACCAGCAGTCTTAGATACAAACTTTCCCAAGGAGTTTGACTGTAATTTCTGTGAGAAAAGAATAGTAACTCCTTCGTGTTCCATTTTATCAATGGCTTCCATTTTTACTATTGGTCCTTTTTCCAATTTCAAAAGTTCTTGATTGAATGTAGAACACTCTTGCAGTGTTGGCATTAGGCAAACTATAGACTTCTTTTCTCCAATTTTTTTGTATATTATTTCAGGTGCTATGTTTTCATTTGGAAACAAGTTAATTAAAAGCCGACTTTGTAAAGCTTGTTTTCCCTGTTTTGTTAAAACACCAATTCTTATCTTTTGAAGAATGTTTTCATAATGTTCATCACTTGCTTGGCGCATATTCTTAATAGTTTCTTTATATTCAAAATAAGACCAAATATTGACATTTCCAATACTTCCCAAAGATTTCGTAGTGTCTTCATGGAGAAGTGTTTTAAAAACAAGTTGTCCTTTTACAGGAGTAAATTGAAGTAGGTCGCCAAATAGAATTACGTGTTTTCCTCCAAATAGAACATCATAATCTGTTTTTAAAATCTGTTGCATTCTTAAATGTACAAAGGCAAGCATTAAGTTTGAGACCATGCTCATCTCGTCAATAATTAGAAGTTTAATTTTCTTGAGTACTCTTGAAACTTCATAACAAGCTTCTCCAGATAGCTTATGATATTCAAACTTATTTTCATGTTCAACTGGTAGCATGTGTAATTGATGTAATGTAATCCCTTTAATGTTGTGTGCTGCAAACCCAGTTGGAGCGGTTACAACACAAGATAAATGTGATTCAGAGGTTTTGTGTAGATAACTGGTCAAAACTTTAATTAAGAAACGTTTACCTGTTCTAGCTTGCCCACTGATGTACATTTGAATAGGTTTAAATGATGTGCATTTGCACTCTTTTTTCTCATGTAGTAAACCATGCTGTTTCTGTTGCATCACTTGCTGATATAATTCTTTTTGTTCAATATTTATTTTTTCTTCTAAGTTTTCCAACTCAATAGTATCCTGTTGTGCTTGTTGCATTGCCATTTCTACTTCATTCATGGCTACTGCTGCTTCATTTTCAAGAATTGGTTGTCCTAGTGGATCTTGACTTAGTGGAGCACAACTTTGACTATCTTAAACACTGTCTCTAGCTATTTCAGCTGCAATAGTAGTTTTTTGTTCAATCTCTTCATTTAACATTTGTATATAAGTTGGAAAAATTGTGCATTGAATGCTATCTTTACATGTATTAAAAGAATCTTCATAGCACTCAAAATCTCCAAGTAATTCCATTTCACTACGCCAAGGCTTAAAGAGTTGCAGCTGTGCTAAATAGAAAAATTCCCTTTTATCCGGAGTTTCACAATTGAGTTTCCTGTGGTTAATAAGATTTCCTTTGGCATGTTTTACCAAACATCCATTACATCCAATTACTGCATATTTGTCTTCATTTATATTTTCTGTAACATTTCTCTTAAAACTGTATGGTTGCAGTACTTCATTGAGACTTATGTTTTCCAGATATGGACTCCTTTTGGGATAGTACATATCCAACATATTCGTTTTAACAATAGCTGTCCTTTCTTGTTTATTCAATGCTAGTATTCAATTTCTTGTAGAGATTACAATACTCGATTTTGTGTTGCAGCAAGACCTAGACGTACCCAAATAATTCCTCTTGACTTAGAATCTACTTGCAGAGGTCAACCAATCCGAACATTCGTAGGATCCAATCTCTCGGTGGGAAAGCATCGTCAAATTAAAGCTGTACAATTTGTTACTAAGATGTGATGTATTCCTATAGGTTCTGTATCGATCCCCCTATTCCTGACCCTATTCTGGTTAACAAGTTAACTAGCAGCCATCCCATGAGGCAGAAAACCCCCATGATGCAGGAACCGTTATCTGATTAAGCCACACTACGGCACAGGAACGTGTTATCTGATTAGGTCATAACGCTTGCCATCTAATTAGACAAGCGATATTCCTCCAGCCCCTGATAAGGCATACGGAGTTCTCAAAACAAATCAAACCTATGACAACCTGGGAAAAACCCTGCGGCCATTGTTTTGATTTCACCGAGAACTTCAGCAAAGGAATGTGCTAACGACCAGGTCGTATGACATCCTTATTGACGTATCTATGTCCATCCTTACGTCAATCTCGGCACCTTAAAGGTATAAATATTACCGATATTGCCCTATGCAAACACACGCGGTGGTGACGAGATCGGAGCAGCCAGACTTGCCGAAGCCCAGAGCAGAGCAGACCCCGCTGGCGCAGCCCCGCCTTCCTGACGCGCTGAGAACGAGACGCTGCTTTCTCCTGCCGAGAAATCCAGCTCCGGCGCTTCCTGGTAGCCCTCGCAGGCAGCCTGGAATATCGAGACCAGAGACGAGAGATACCATCCCTCATTCATCCTAGATTCCAGGTACAGAACTGAATAACCTCTTGCAGAGAATTCTTTAGTCAGTCACTTGGCAAAACAAACTTAACTTAAACTGCTACTTTCTATTCCCGCCCACGTATTAGGCTTAGGTCAGGTACATCTGGGGTAGGCGTAGTTAGAAACACCAGTTGAGTACGATTAGTCAAATGTATATGTGTATGTATCTATTTTATCCATTTTAAACCATCATATGGCTTAGAAACCATATCAATGTTTTTACAGTATTATTTTATACTTCTGCTTTTAATGTATGCACTTTACTTAACCATAAGTATTGCAATAATATCGATCCATTTCTCTTGTATGAGAAAAGAGACTGATCAATCAATAACATCTTTTATTGAACACGCCCGTCTCTTCCTTTTCTCTACAATCTGGTGAGACTAAGAATGCACGTACTGACTGAGTAAAATAAGTCGTCTTTTGTTTTCACACGACTCTAGAGATACACTCTTGATTAGGGGAGAGCAAAGTTGTCATGTTCTATGGTTGTCAGAAACTAAATCCCTTCTTGTCTATCCAGGGAGGTTCAACTCCTCCTTGCCTATTCGAGAAAGTTTCTAGTGAACTCTGAGCTAGCTGGCAAACCCAAAACTTTAAGTCTAATATCGACAGTAGTAGACCTAGTTAACGTCTGGTCTAGGCCTATACTATTGAAGGTATTATTCCAATGCGCAGAGCCTATTGGGATAATAGGAACTACACTACATGGCGCCCAACGCGTTTGGATAGGTGATAAAACTAACGTAAGACATTTAGAGTAACTCAGTCGTGCTTTTTCACTCCGACCCCTTTTTTTCCCATAATACTCCAAAGACGTCTGGAGTGGGTGAAAGGTAATATCCGCCAGACCTCGCAGGAGGAAACTCCCATGTATGGTCCTTGGTTTAGTCAACGTTGAAGGATACACTGTTCCAAAATATTGTGCATCTAATCTTTGTTTCCATAAGATCCTGATCTGCAAACAAACAAAATAACCTTCTGGACAGTACAATGTCAGACAGTGAAGGAGAAAGAGAGGCAGTTAGAATAGCAACTGAACTCGCAGCAGCTGATACTGCTATGCAAGAAGCAGACCCGGGTATAATAATCATCCCGGTCAACACAAGAAAATCTATAACTTTAAAACTTATAGAAAATGGACTGACACCTAGAGGTGGCACAGTCATATTCGTAATTGAGGCACACGAATATCGGCAGACAGAGGTATTCTACACATGGATAAACTTTCCAGCAGCTAATGCTGTAACAAAGGTCTTCCACTATTACAAAACAGAGGAACCTCCTAATGAGTACACTCCTTTCGAGGAGGTGGAAGTACCACTTAAATTTCAAGAGCATCTGCTCTTATTTAATGGCGCCCTAAAACATAATAATCACATCACCAGGCTCGGTCCATTAGGTAGACCAGGAGCAACGGGGCCGGTTCTAGCCGGATACACACCACATCCAGACATCGATGGGATGTCTGCAGCAGAGCTTTTAACACAGCTAAAACAATTAATAAAATTACATAGACAATTAGTCCAATATGTGATGCGGACTTCAACAATTCAACCAGCAATTAAAATTCCACAGCTGACCCCTCATCAGGGGAACACAAATAAAATTACACCACAGAACATACAATCCTGCCTAGGTAAGGTACCAGCTAAACGGGAACAAATACCATTCTGGTTAGCACAAAAAATCACCCAAATAGAGGCGGTGTTTCCAGACACCACCCCGTTAGAAAAACACAGGATTCTGACTATCTGTCTTCCAATGGGAATCGCACCACACGTGGAGGACTGTGACACTTGGGGTACAGTCTTTGCTTCCATCTACACAAAAACGCACGGTGTTCCATCCATTTCGGTAATACCAGATGTGCTAAAACAAATTCAAGACGAATACGGTCCAGAACCCGCTTTAACTCTTGGTATGAAATTACTAAAAGACTTCAAGCAGGTCTCGGCTATATTATTAGCCAACATAAAGGGAGAAGCAGCAAACGTGGCGATCCGTCAGAGGTTAAAGGAGACAGATATAGCAGACCAACCAGCTGAAATTGCCAGAATTATAGAAAAATCCTATGAGGAACTAGGTAGAGATAGTTTAGGTGGAATACCAGTAAAACCACAACTGATTGAAAGTCCTGGAAAAATATTTTTTAATAATAATTCAACATCACAAAAAAAGAGCTGGGATGGAAACAAACAATCCAATCCTAAAGAAAAGAAATTCCAGTCCAGAGGAAGGTCTCCTAGGCGGAGAGAAAAATCTCCGAACCAAAGACACAGGTCACCCCAAAGTGACCCCTCTGGGAAAAGATATAACCTTAGAAATAGGGATAATATAAAGAAGCCTGATAGATATCAAGACATTGATACACGTCCCTCTGAATCTTTTCAGACTTCCTCGCAGAAATCGGAAAGAAGAGGACGATCAGAACAAAGAGAAGAGCACGCCAAGTCCAAAGACAAGGAATCTGCTCATCTAAAAAAGAAACTACAATTTCCAAAAAAGAAGGTAGCCAGTATCAAGGTAGTAAACAATGCCGAGAATACTGAGGACACAACTGAAAAACGGAGAATGGGCTCAGACAATGCTAGACAGCGCAGCAGAAGTGAGCATAGCTCGCAAAGTCCTTATGAATCATCTGTAGACAGTGGACACGAATGAATATCTTCAAGTGGAAACTGCAGACACCAGAGTTAGCAAACCTCGCAAAATATATGAAATAACTTTACGTATAGAAGGGGATAAGACTAGAAAAATAAGGGGACTATTTTGGGATAATCTCTCCAAGGGCTATGACATCCTTCTAGCTGAAAAAGACTGGCCACCAGAGTTTGTCAGGGAGTGCCCTCATGGCGAAGAAATAATTATGCCTGCCTTCTCAAATCATATCCCAATTCATAAAAAATACACACTTGCCAGAAAGTGGGCAGTAGCTCAAGCTCCTGCTTTATATAAAAATCATGTAGGATGGGATGAGGACTCTCCTCCTCACAAAATCCAGTTAAAATCACAACCTACTGCACAAAGGCAGTATCCAATCAAGCAAGAAGCTAAAAAACAGGTAAAAGAAATTCTAGATCAATTAGAATACCAGGGGGTGATTGAAACTTGCACCTCACAAATGAACAACCCTTTGTTTCCTGTCTCCAAACCAGACAATTCATATCGTCTAGTTTTGGATTACAGACACCTTAACTCATGTTGCAAAACTTTTGCAGTGCAAAATTCGCATAGTGCTGCACTAATGAATAACATAGTGCGCAAAAAATACAAAACAACATTAGACATCTCTAATGAATTCTTTTGTCAAAACATAGCACCAGAGAGCAGATATTTGTCTGCGTTCTCAATAAATGGCACTCAAAAACAATTCTGTTGGTTAGCCCAGGGGTACAAGAATAGCCCAGGGGTATTCTCAGCGAGAGTAACAGAGTTACTACAAACATATGATGACGAACCATTATCTTATGTCGATGACATATACCTAACAGATGATGACTTGGATACTCCCTTGAAGAGAGTGAACACCATAATACTTGGGGTCGCAGCAGAGGGTTACAAATTCAACTTTAAAAAATCGAGAATTGCCCATCTAACAGTCCTGTTCTTAGGATATGAATTATCAAGTGAAGGCAAAAGCCTGGCTGACAATTTCCTAGAGAAATGTGCCGTACTCCAAGCACCTAGAACACTAAAAAACCTACAGTCAATTCTAGGCTTCCTAAATTTCGGAAGAACATACATTGCAAATTACGCAGAAAGGGTCAAACCCCTTTATGATCTAATAAAACCAGATTTTAAAAGAACCAATTGGACTCAAATACACACAGAAATTCTGAGATCCTTACAAACAGACATGTTAATTAAAACAAAATTAGAAACACGTGATAACACACGCAATCTTGTGATTCGAGTCATCCCAGGAAGATGCGGATTCACATACCTGACCTCTAATGAGGGAGAAAAGGTACCAATTGCATTCAAATCACACTTGTACACTAAGGCTGAAATGAAATTTAGCCCAACGGAAAAAATTCTTACTGCAACACAGACAGCTATAGCAAAAGAACGAGCCTTTGCACAAGGTAAACGAATAATAATCGTGACACCGATACCTGCCCTAGAGGCTGTAACAAAAGCAAGCATTCCAAATGCTAAAGCGCTCCATCCGAGATGGATACAATGGGCTAATTCTCTTGCTGCAACAGACGTGGCATACGAATTTGATCCTAACTTAAAAACACAAGAATTTCTCCAATATGAATTTGAATGTCCTCCGCCGACCGAAATTCTGCCTCTAGAACATTACGGCTGTATAATATGTACAGATGGATCAGCACAACCCGCAGTAGGGGGTAAACAAGCTTACAGTGCTGCGTGCGCGATTGTTAAAGGTCGCTGGCACGAAGGAAAATTCAAACCAGCTATCACTAAGACGCAATCTCTAGGAGATTGTACAGCTCAGCGAGCTGAACTACTGGCGTTCAAGATGGCGCTTGAAAATACCGATCGAGAATTCACCACACTCATAGTGTGCGATTCGTATTACTGCGTTCAGTCTTACAATGAATACTTGAAGATCTGGCTCCAGAATGGCTTTAAGGATGCAAAAGGAGGCACAATCAAGCATAAGATGCTCTGGGAACAAGTAGTTGTATTACAAAAAAAACTACCAAAGACTCACGTGATACATACGCTGAGTCATCAACGTGATGGCGTTCACGTTGCAGGGAATTCATTGGCTGATGAGGCCGCGAAGGCAGCTGTGCAAACGGCTTCCGTAGCTGCCATCACACGGTCAAAAACAAAAATAGACAGCGAAATATTACAGGCTGTCAGCGCTACAGAAAAGGATTCGATAGAAACACTCCCGAAAGGCTTTCCAGTAAAATACTCATACATAACTGATGCAAACAATGTTCCTTTTGCTCGAATCCCTGGAGTGGGGGATAGGGCAATTCCAAACATGGAACATAGGTTAGGACTGATAATAGCGGCACACGAAGGGCTTGCTTCTATACATGCTGGCGTCTCAGCCACAGTATCATTATTAAAACAGAGATACTGGTGGCCACAAATGAGAAGACAAACAAGGAACTATGTTTTAGAATGTGAAATATGTCAAAGAATGAAAGTATCAACGGTGAGACGTCCAGCGCAGACGCCCCTTCTAATCTCGGATAAACCATTAGCCTGTGTTTACCTAGACCACTGTGGTCCCTTACAAAGGGATGGTAACTATTAAATATATCTTGGTTGCAGTGGACTCATGCACGAGATTCATATGGATGTGGCCCCAGCGAACGGCTGACGCCAGAACTGTTATAAAAGATTTGCGAGTCTTTATCGGCACATACGCAATTGGCATGCTGCATTCGGACCATGGTCCTGCTTTTAGCTCTAGAGCTTATAAGGAGGCCATGGTCAGCATGGGCGTTACATTGCGGTACTCTTGTCCATTTCACCCTGAGGGGAACGGAATTGTTGAAAGAAAAAAACGTGACATAAAGCAATCTATAACGGCAAAGGTATTAGGTTCGGGAGCTGGGTGGGTCAAACATCTAATAAGTGTCCAACGTAGTCTAAATAACCTGCCAAGAAATTCTCTGAAGGGATTCAGTCCGTACGAATTATTGTTTGGAACTAGGATGTTAGTCTTAGACCTCGACAGTCAGACTTCAGTGGTGAAGGTAAAAAGCTTTGATATCAAAGATCGTTTGGCTATTTTGCAGGACTTAAACGAAACAAGAAAAGACCTGAGCAACATAAAGTTGAAACAGCAGCCAACAACCACTGAAGAACCACCACCTGTCCCAGCAAGACCTGTCTGGATTCCAAAAGTCGGGGATCTAGTCAGAGAAAAGATCGCGGTAAAGAAGGAATTTGGGCCTTCTTACAGAAAAGCAGTTCCTGTCTTGTCTATCAACGGGACAAGATCAGTTGTACTACCGCCGCTTGCTGGTAAAAAGGAGAACCGAGTTGTATCCATCGACCTGGTAAAACCACAATCATGTGGCCGATAACAAATAGTAGGCCAAGTGGACTCCCGATAAGTAGTAGAACACCAAGATTTGCTACAAACACAGAGGTTCAATCTAAGAGGCTAATCACATTCGAAACGCCTACAGAACTACAACAAGGACTATGCAACAATGCATTGGAACTTAAACCTCTGAAAACCCAAATAAAAACATTTAGCAGAGACACACCAATCTATAATGAAGTAACAAACGACTATGCAAGAAACAGTAATCCTGAAGCAATTGGAACAATTGACAGAACTGCATCCGGCTACTTCATAAACTTCGATGATTCCTCTGAAGGCTTCAGTGGATCAAAAACACAGCCATCAACAAAAACCTTTAAAGATAAAGTTAAAGAACTTTTGAAACAACTGAAAGAAACATATCTGATTTCTCCATGGATTGAATTTTGGGTGGGTTTTGGTGCATTTATCCTCATACTTTGGCTCATCATGGTACTAACTTTGGGACGCTTCATTGAAGGAAAATATGCTAAAATGGACACAGCAAGTCAGAAAATCAACTTGATCCTCAAACCACACACATCTTCACACGTCGAGAAAAGAGAACTTTCTTCAGTCAACTTCACAGCCAATCCTATACCGGGTGGGGTAGCATGGGACAACACTGACTACGAAATTTATGGTCCGGTTGAAATCCTGAAATATCCACACCAAATTAAGATCTCGTTGAGTGACTTTGTAAAAGCAAGCTCATTTGCTGATGATTGGGACTTTGAAAGTATAAATAATATGATGTCTGACTTAGTGATGTCTGCTAAATTTACAAAACATGACTATTTGCAGGGTTCGACAAATTATGATAGTATGTACTATTATAACCACTATGGTAACCATTTTCTACATAGATCTGCACAACCTAGAAATGTTTTAAATTATAATCAATGGGAACATTGTGCAACCCCTCCAAAAGGAAGCTCAAGAACCGTTTATGACAAATATTCATACTTTTCAGGTTTTAACACAAGTAATGCTGAAACATTTTATTTCAAATTGTCAAATAAGACAGGGACAAAGACCATGATAACAAACACGAAATTGATATATTCAGACTCATTCTTTGAACAAATGAATACTTTTGGTTTTGATTATTGGGACAAAAATGTTGAAGTAAAGAGTGTTTGGGGTACAAAAGAATGGCAAGTACAGGGTATAGAATCTTTGTTTAGAGCCTGCATGATCCCAGAACAAATTATATTTTTAAATGACACTGTTCAACAAACTACCTGTCTCTGCCTAGCCAAAATCAAAGACTTAAATAAACCGTCTATTCCAAAACCAACAATGAACAGCAATAGCTCTACAGATGAAGAGATAGACGTAAATTATGTATTAAACCAAAACAGAGCACATCCTGATTGGAAAAAGTGGTTGATCTGGCCCACAGATACTAATAACTGTCAAGACAGATTCCTGAACAAAACACAGGGGTTCAAAATGACCAGGCCAGACCCTAGATATTCCCAAAGACAACACCCAGGGATAATAACCACCTACAGTGTGGGCAAATTATGCCTTCAGTGGCTACAAACTTCCACACTGGCAGAAATTAAGCAACACCTAACTTTACTTACTGATGGTGCTGACTTGCGTGATTTCATTATGGGACCGCGCAAACAGCGTCAGAAACGTTTCATAGCAGCCTCTGTATATGCAGCATACAACGAGGCCTGGAAGGTGACTCAAATTGAGACAGCAGAAACTATACGGGAAATTGACCGTATTAATTTGGAAAAATCACTTTCTGTAGTGGACAATGGGTTAATGACTCTGTCCTCCAGAATTTTTTCTCTGGGCAGCATTGTGTCTTCAGCAATCGACATATTATCGCAAGACTTACTGTTGTTACAACACGGTCAGTCCCAATTGCGTTCTATTGTACAGCTTGGCTGGACGTTACAAAATCTGCGTTCAGGCTATGTGCCTTGGCGTTTAATCAACACAACGTCACTATTCAATATCTTTAACCTCACTGATAAACAAATCAGTATGGCACAAAAGGGTGCTGATTATACAATCCTGATTCAGAAAAGGGGGTGGTGATGAACAGAGTGTCTGAATTAAGCAGACCACTCTTACCCAGTCCAAAGATCAGGGCTTGATCCATCACCGTTATTTATCTCACTGCCCCATCCCAGCTCAGAACCTGGCTATATGCAAATTAGTCTGTCCCTGGCCCAGTGCATCATGGGAACAGGGCAGACCAAACTACCAAGCCAATTCTTCACCAGAAAGGAGACAAGCTACCGGGGACCGGTTTCTGGCATTTCAGCCTCTTCGGCCCGGCTTGCTTGAATCCTGATGGAGCAGTGAGAAAGGGACTCATGTCTGAGTATACCCTGCCACACCTGTAGTGGCCAAAAACGATTCAGAAAAGGGGGTGAGAGTACTCTGCTTAATTCAGAGACTCTGTCCATCACCACCCCTTGTTGTAAATAATTTTGTCCACCCTAAGCGTGGAAGGGTATACTCAGATGTGAGTCCCTTGCTCATTGCACCATCAGGATTCAAGCAAGCCGGGCCGAAGACGCCTGAAATGGCAGAAACCGGTCCCCGGAAGCTTGTTTCCTTCCCAGTGTAAGAATTGGCTTTTGTAGTCTGGTCTGCCCTGTTCCCATGATGCACTGGGCCAGGGACAGACTAATTTGCATACAGCCAGGTTCTGAAACTGGGATGGTGCAATGAGCTAAAAAACGGTGTTGGATCTAGCCCTGATCTCTTGACTGGGTGAGAGTACTCTGCTTAATTCAGAGACTCTGTCCATCACCACCCCTTGTTGTAAATAATTTTGTCCACCCTAAGCGTGGAAGGGTATACTCAGATGTGAGTCCCTTGCTCATTGCACCATCAGGATTCAAGCAAGCCGGGCCGAAGACGCCTGAAATGGCAGAAACCGGTCCCCGGAAGCTTGTTTCCTTCCCAGTGTAAGAATTGGCTTTTGTAGTCTGGTCTGCCCTGTTCCCATGATGCACTGGGCCAGGGACAGACTAATTTGCATACAGCCAGGTTCTGAAACTGGGATGGTGCAATGAGCTAAAAAACGGTGTTGGATCTAGCCCTGATCTCTCGGGTGAGAGTACTCTGCTTAATTCAGAGACTCTGTCCATCACCACCCCTTGTTGTAAATGATTATACAATCCTGAGCATTGAGAAACTCGAGAGATTACCAGTGACAATGTCAGAACGACCTGTCAGTGAATGGATAATCCATGGGATAATAAATATTCCAATATCTACCTTCAGGTTTCAATACTGCCAAAAATATATACAGGCTGGCATGTACGAAAAATTGGGAAAAGGGTACATTAAAACAACATGGAACTTGCCCTATTCACATGCATGTGTCAGTAATAAAGGACAGAAAGTGTTTCTTAGTGGCAATAATTGTGCGATGTCACTGAGCGGTACACTTCTGTGTAATGGAATTAGTTTGCATGGAGCCTGTGAAGGGAACTCAAATAACCTTTCATGTCACCAGCTAGGCGCACCTGCATCAGAGATAGAACCATTCTTTCAAAGACTCTATAATGGGAGTTACGTTCTAATTGTGGACCGCAGATGTTGTAGTCTTATGCCCGGGACTCCTTATCTCGTAACTACGACTGCGAAGGTCAAGTGCTGTGGACGCTTATTGTTCCCCAGCTCCCTTCCAGACAGGGAGGCAAGGGCATGGCCCAACTTGAAAATTACTTCTATTCGAATAGATACTTTAAGCAGAATGAAAACAGTGCTTCTTCAGACGCCGACCAGGCTCACGTCATCAAAAGAAACGTATGATCTCCTAGTCGCAAGGACGACTGCAGAGATTCACTCATTGTTATCAACTAATTCCCCCATACATTTCGCAGAAATCCTGAATGAAATCTTAAATATTTCTGATACCAGTGGAGTCTCAAAAGTATTTAAGACAGTATTTTCGATGGCATTAACACCATTCAAAGCCATACTGGGTATTTTTCCAGATTTCGTCCATTCGATTTTTGGCGGACTTCCCCTCATTTTGGGACTAATTGCAGGAATCCTATTCCTAGTCCTTATATTTCGTTATGGCAAACCATGTCACAGACAAAACACCTGCGACAAGGGAAGAAACAATCCTAGCCATTGGATACCGGGACCGGATATCAAAAATCCTGGGACTATCCCGGCTTAGACACCTGAACATGACTTGGTTTCTTTCATTTCGACCAATGTGGCAACGATGTGTTTTACCTGTATTAAGGTGCTTGCTATGCGGAGAAGAATGCGTGTTGGACACCTGTCTGACGCTACAATCGGATGCGCCAATGGATGCAGAAACATTGTTGAGTCCAATAAAGGCTCATGCTTTGTGCTGCCCTCAACGGCTACCAATGCTGATGACGGCATTCGTGGAAGCTTCACCACTACGATTAAGGGGTAGTGAAGTTCAAGATGAAAGCAGCATTGATCAGGTACGACCTTCTGTCAACAATTCTAATCAAAACGTCAATGGAGACAATCATGCGCACGAATGCATGGTTACACCTTTTTCCGAGTTAGTGGAACTCTCCCAGGAAGCTGTTGACAGCTTTTTCGACAGTCTAAATGATATGATGTTCTCACCAGAGCAGAAATAGAGACTTTTGAGCAAGCTCGCACACGGCGTTCCCTGAATTTGGCCTTCAACTAGAATAGCAGAATACCATGAACAATTTTCCCTCCAGCTCACGGACAGCAATTTTTTTCAGCAGCCCCAAAATATTTCTACATATTTTTCGGGACACTTATCTTCTGCTTAAAGTAAGAACTATTCTTAGAGAACTAAAATTTCTATTTTTAAGATACTTTATAGACATTAGCTGCCCGCTGGTATGTTCATAATTATTTTATTCTGTGATAGAATGGTCTCGAACCTTTTTTCTGTATTAAGAGCCATTTCATGTGTAAATTCTCATATACAAATTAGTGATAATGTATAGATATGCGTGATTACTTTAGCATTATTCTACAGCTTGAGTGCATATATTACATGTGACTGTTTTTTCCGTATATTTGATACATTCAAAATGCATTTTATGTATTTTGGGGTGGTAAGGTATACATGATACTCTACAGTATGTTCTACTATGCATAGATTCGTAAATATGTCCATAGTTAGCGTGGAGTGGGTGTGATGTATTCCTATAGGTTCTGTATCGATCCCCCTATTCCTGACCCTATTCTGGTTAACAAGTTAACTAGCAGCCATCCCATGAGGCAGAAAACCCCCATGATGCAGGAACCGTTATCTGATTAAGCCACACTACGGCACAGGAACGTGTTATCTGATTAGGTCATAACGCTTGCCATCTAATTAGACAAGCGATATTCCTCCAGCCCCTGATAAGGCATACGGAGTTCTCAAAACAAATCAAACCTATGACAACCTGGGAAAAACCCTGCGGCCATTGTTTTGATTTCACCGAGAACTTCAGCAAAGGAATGTGCTAACGACCAGGTCGTATGACATCCTTATTGACGTATCTATGTCCATCCTTACGTCAATCTCGGCACCTTAAAGGTATAAATATTACCGATATTGCCCTATGCAAACACACGCGGTGGTGACGAGATCGGAGCAGCCAGACTTGCCGAAGCCCAGAGCAGAGCAGACCCCGCTGGCGCAGCCCCGCCTTCCTGACGCGCTGAGAACGAGACGCTGCTTTCTCCTGCCGAGAAATCCAGCTCCGGCGCTTCCGGGTAGCCCTCGCAGGCAGCCTGGAATATCGAGACCAGAGACGAGAGATACCATCCCTCATTCATCCTAGATTCCAGGTACAGAACTGAATAACCCCTTGCAGAGAATTCTTTAGTCAGTCACTTGGCAAAACAAACTTAACTTAAACTGCTACTTTCTATTCCCGCCCACGTATTAGGCTTAGGTCAGGTACATCTGGGGTAGGCGTAGTTAGAAACACCAGTTGAGTACGATTAGTCAAATGTATATGTGTATGTATCTATTTTATCCATTTTAAACCATCATATGGCTTAGAAACCATATCAATGTTTTTACAGTATTATTTTATACTTCTGCTTTTAATGTATGCACTTTACTTAACCATAAGTATTGCAATAATATCGATCCATTTCTCCTGTATGAGAAAAGAGACTGATCAATAAATAACATCTTTTATTGAACACGCCCGTCTCTTCCTTTTCTCTACAATCTGGTGAGACTAAGAATGCACGTACTGACTGAGTAAAATAAGTCGTCTTTTGTTTTCACACGACTCTAGAGATACACTCTTGATTAGGGGAGAGCAAAGTTGTCATGTTCTATGGTTGTCAGAAACTAAATCCCTTCTTGTCTATCCAGGGAGGTTCAACTCCTCCTTGCCTATTCGAGAAAGTTTCTAGTGAACTCTGAGCTAGCTGGCAAACCCAAAACTTTAAGTCTAATATCGACAGTAGTAGACCTAGTTAACGTCTGGTCTAGGCCTATACTATTGAAGGTATTATTCCAATGCGCAGAGCCTATTGGGATAATAGGAACTACACTACAAAGAGTCTTCTCTTATGACATTTCTTCCCACATTTCTTTCAACTCCTTCTTTTCAGATTTCGTTACATATGACGTAACATAGCGAGCAACAGCAATTGAATTGTCTGCAACATACTGGATATCCATGTTTGCATTCCACATTGTCAAAATCACTGGATTGTAGTTATTAATATATTTTGAATTTTCGTTTCTTTTTATGTTGTAAGTATTCTTCGGAGATAGTTATAGTATGCCTTACTGCTGACATGAAACTATTGACTCTTCCTGTTGAAATTACTGGATGTGGGAATCCAAAATTACATTTTGTATAACATTTTCCATTTGACGTGTATTTTCGGCGACAATATTTTCCACATCGATCAATTTGAAACTGTCAAACTTGTTGTCTTAAGCTGTTTTCTCCTTTTTTGGAATGGCACAGGTCATATAGTCTTCAATGAAAGACAAAACAGTTTCATCAGAATCGGTTCCAAATTTAGATGCATTGTTGAGCCATAATAGCATGTTTATATGAGGAGCACCTCTGGCTTGGTAATCCTTTCTCCAAAAGAAATCAATAACTTCTCCAAGAGGTGGATTTGTTTTATTGCAGATAAAAGACATCGTAGCTTGAAACCTATGATTAAAATATCTGTACACATTTACAGGGTCCAAGGAACACTGTTCTCCAGTTGTCTTCAGTTAAATAATTTTTACATTTGAATTTGCATGTCCTAGAAATTCAAGTAAATTGTACCATATTCAGCACAGCTAAGCGTAACAAACCCCATAGGGGTTACTAAGTTTCTTAATATACATTTAAGCTCTCCGTGACGACTATACCAATACTCATTAGTACCAAGTTGACAAGCCATCAAATTAATTAACTGAGATTCTAAATTATCGTCTCTTTGTTGGACTTTGTCCAAAAAGTCCTTTGCATGAACATGTGTAAGATGAACTCCTGTTTTTAATATGTATTCACTGCATATGAAAGTCCAGACAAGTCACTTTCAGACAGAAGATTAAATAAATATGGAATACACTGTTGAAATCTGAGATCTTCTGAGTACAATCTTGTTGTATGATATTCTGAAGCTGGAATCTGTACTGGTCATTCATCATATCGTCCGCCAGTGGGGAACAGCTGTGGAAGACAATGAGCTCCTAAACCTTTTCCCATACACTCATGGGAGTTCCTTTTGCTTTCTTGTTATTTGGAATAATTCAATAGTGTTTCCTATAACTTCTTTTGAATATAGAGTATGTGTACTGTAATGTTCATACATTTCTTCACTCCTGGAGTTGTCCACTTTCTCTATTTGGCCAGTTGAAATTTCTCTATCATCCTCTAAAGGTATTTCTTGTTCTTCCACATATACATTTTTATAATAAATATTGTTTTGTACAAGATATAATGTTGCCTTTTGAAGTTTTGTGATATCTACTAACTCTTGCCATATTTTCTGACTCTTTGTTGGTACACCATTAACTAGAATAACTACAGGTTCACTTTCCTCTCTCTCTATACCAACAGTTTCAATATTTTTCTTAAAATCTAAAGATAAATACACAACTCTTCCTTTTAAACTTCTTTGTAAATCTGATGGAGGCAGCTTACATGTTTTAGGCTCCATACAAACTATAGCCTGAAAAGGATGCACAAATTGAATAAGAATGGACTCATGTGTATTTAAATCTACCGGCGGAATAGCTACCTACTCTAGGTTTTTATGTACAGCTCTAGTTGGCATTGTGTTCTCTTCTAATTTGTTGTAACAATATTTACAAGTACGTTGATCATTACTCAACTCAAAACAACCTTCCATCAACAAATAAGCACCAGATTGCTCCCACTTACCTTTGTTTTCCATTTCACTTTTTAAATACACATTAACATTCCTAGTTGGACTTCTATAGTGAGTATGTCGACAACAAATACAAAACATTTTTTCACTTTGTAATTTTTTCTAGTAACTTCTCAGTCGTACTATCTTCCACCTTTTCTTCAACACCTAAACTGATCAAACTCTCACTTTCTGTACACTCTTCTTGAGGACCAAATAAATGAAACTGTATAGCATCAGATACTTTTTTTTACATCCAATACAGAACTATGCAAAAGGGCTGTGTATATTTCACTTAAAGATAATGCAGGACTTTTCACATAGTGCAATCTTCTTACTAACTTCTGCATTTCTGAGTGATGTACTGCTAATATTCTTAAATGATGAAAATTACTTCGACACACATATCTTGAAAGACAAGCCTGAGATTGACCCTTTAAGTTAGTATCTTTTCTCACTTTACAAGGATCTAGCCCTTGCAACATCTTCATCTTCTATTTAACACTTTTCTTTACCATAATCTCGTACGAAATGACGTAATATACCAATAGATTCCTGTTGTATACTACAAATACTACTACAATCCCACTTATACACTGGAGCGTGTGTACATCTCCCTTGAACTTCTTCAGCTATTACTTCTTCCACATTTCTAGGAACTATCTTTTCTTTTATAATTGAACAACCATTTTTAACCTCATACCAACGACCACTGATATCAAATGCATGAACTAATGTATTTTGTTGAAAATAGCTTTCTTAATTAAAAAAAAGGTTCAGGACTAGAAGTGTGCTTCCATTCTCCTGAATTTGTTTTGCAAATGTTAGTTCTATTAACCAGTCTTTTTCTTATACTTTTCTCCTTCATAAAGTGCATTGTTTTATTCAATGTTTTCATTCTCTTCAATGCTAATATAAACAATCTTCTTTTCAATTCAAAAGCCTTTTGGACTACACTTTCAATCTGTTGATTTTTCTTGTAAAATGCGGATCTTTTATATTTTTTGCAATCTTTCACTAACTTTTGTAGTACTTTACTTTTATACATTCTCTTCCTAATGTCATTGTATTCTTTCATCCTTCTTATAACATAGATTTTTTCCCATGACCTGATTATCCATTAATTTGTCCTTTTTTGATTCCTTCTGATTGGTTGTAGTACTTTTATTTCTCTTTTCCCCATTTTGAAAATTATTTACATTCTTTAAAGGTCTTTTAACAAATTCTTCAGTTCTCTTACCAGAAGTCTTTTTCTTCAATATCACATGTTGTACTTCATCTAATTTCAGCATTTCTTTTTCCTTTAAATAGTACTGTTTTTTTCCTTTCTTTTCTTTCGATCTTTTCTTGCCATACTCAACCTTTATTACTAATAACTAACAAAAATGAATGTGTTCATCTGTAACAAAACTGGTGCCCATATAAAGCGCTCCGATACTCGATGCCTCGGGTCTAGCTCGCGCTAAATAAAACTCAACAAAAAAAATAAAAAATAATTATGAATATCTGAAAACAAAGAAAAGTTTCATTAATTAATTGTAAATTAAAGAAATATTTTTAATTGTATTGCAAACCTATGTCAGACACTGCACAATTCCTACAATTAGAAGACATCACACCCTTGACAACAGAATCACAGAGCACAATTAAAGGGTTTTTCTACTGCTACCCAAATCAAATTTAAAGTGCAGTCTGTCAAGTTTTAAGGCTGCATGGTGTTGTGATTCAATCAATCAATCAATCATGGACATTTATATAGCGCACTACTTACCCGGAGGGTCTCAAGGCGCTTGGGGGGGGGGTGCTGCTACTGCTCGAACAGCCAGGTCTTGAGCTTCTTCCTGAAGGAGAGGTGGTCTTGGGTCAGGCGCAGGTCGGTCGGGAGGGAGTTCCAGGTCTTGGCGGCCAGGTGGGAGAAGGACCTTCCTCCTGTCGTCGATCTTCGGATGCGGGGGACGGCGGCGAGGGCGTGACTGGCTGATCGGAGGTGGCGTTTGGGAGCGTAGAAGTTGATGCGGTTGTTGAGGTAGATCGGGCCTTGGTCGTGTAGGGCTTTGTGTGCGTGGGTGAGGAGACGGAAGGTGATTCTCTTGTTGACGGGGAGCCAGTGCAGGTCTCTCAGATGTCCGGAGATGTGGCTGCGTCGGGGGATGTCGAGGATGAGTCTGGCTGAGGCGTTCTGGATCCTCTGGAGTCTCTTCTGGAGCTTGGCGGTGGTTCCGGCGTAGAGGGCGTTGCCGTAGTCCAGTCGGCTGGTGACGAGGGCCTGGGTGACCGTCTTCCTGGTCTCGGTGGGGATCCACCGGAAGATCTTTCGTAGCATGCGCAGGATGTTGAAGCATGACGAGGAGACGGCGTTGACTTGTCTGGTCATGGAGAGGGAGGAGTCCAGGATGAAGCCCAGGTTGCGTGCGTGGTCTGTCGGTGTGGGTGCGGTGCCCAGGGCGGGGGGCCACCAGGAGTCGTCCCAGGCGGAGGGCGAGGAGCCCAGGATGAGGACTTCCGTCTTGTCTGAGTTCAGTTTCAGGCGGCTGGTCGTCATCCATTCGGCTACATCTTTCATCCCTTCGTGAAGGTTGGCTCTGGAAGCGGCGGGGTCGTTGGTCAGTGAGAGGATCAGCTGGGTGTCATCGGGGTAGGAGATGATGTTCAGGTTGTGTTGGCGTGCGATGGGCGCGAGGGGGCTCATGTAGACGTTGAAGAGGGTGGGGCTCAGCGAGGATCCTTGAGGGACGCCGCAGATGACCTCGGTGGCCTCTGACTTGTACGGTGGTAGGCGGACTCTCTGTGTTCTTCCGTCGAGGAAGGAGACGATCCATTCCAGTGCCTTCTCCTGAATTCCGACGTTGCTGAGGCGCTGCACTAGGGTGCGGTGGCAGACAGTGTCGAATGCCGCGGAGAGGTCTAGGAGGATGAGGGCCGCTGTTTCTCCGTTGTCCATCAGGGCTCGGATGTCATCGGTGGCAGCGATCAGGGCGGTCTCGGTGCTGTGGTTGGCTCGGAAGCCAGACTGTGAGGGGTCGAGGGATCCATTCGTCTCGAGGAAGGCGGCCAGCTGTTTGTTGACGGTCTTCTCGATGACTTTGGCTGGAAACGGGAGGAGCGAGATGGGGCGGTAGTTCTTGAGTTCGGTGGGGTCCGCTGTTGGTTTCTTAAGTAGAGCGCTGAGTTCGGCGTGCTTCCAGCTCTCCGGGAAGGTGGCTGTGTCGAAGGAGGTATTGATGATGTCCCGCAGGTGGGGTGCGATGACAGCGTCGGCCTTGTTGAAGACGTGGTGAGGGCAGGGGTCGGTCGGAGATCCGGAGTGGATGGAGTTCATCATGCGGACGGTGTCATCGGTGCTGATCGGAGTCCAGGCGCGGAGGGTGGTGGTGGGTGGCGTTGCTGCGGTCGCTGTGTGCGATGGTTGACTGCTGAAGCTGTTGTGTATGTCTGCGATCTTGTTGTGGAAGTAGGAGGCGAGGGAGTTGCAGAGGTCTTGCGATGGGGTGATGTCGTTGTTTTCGGCTTTGGGGTTTGAGAGCTCTTTCACGATGTTGAAGAGTTCCTTGCAGTTGTGTGCGTTGTTGTCCAGTCGGTCCTTGAATGCAGTTTTCTTGGTGGCGCAGATCAGTTGGTGGTGCTTCCGGGTGGCAAGCTTGAGGGTGGTCATGTTGTCCGGTGTAGGTTCCCTTCTCCAGTCTTTCTCAAAGGCTCGGCAGTTCTTCTTGGAGCTCTTGAGTTCGTCGGTGAACCATGGGGCTTTCTTGCTGCCGGGTCTGCTGGGCGGGGTCCTCAGAGGGGCGAGTTCGTCCGCGCAGTTGCTGATCCACTTCGTGAGGTTGTCGGCGGCCTGGCTGGGGTTCGCTGAACTGGCGGGAGGGTGCTGACTCAGGGAAACGGCGAGCTGGTCGGCTGTGATCTTGTTCCAGCTTCTTCGGGCAACCTGTTGCTGGTGGTGGTGGGTCGTCGTTCTTCTGAAGGTGAAGTGGACGCAGCTGTGGTCCGTCCAGTGGAGTCCTGTGGCGTGGCTGAAGGCGATGTCTTTGCTGGATGAGAAGACGGCGTCGAGTGTGTGTCCGGCGAGGTGGGTGGGGGTGGTCACCAGTTGCTTGAGTCCCAGGTTTGCGAGGTTTTCCAGCACGGTGGTGGTGTTGCGGTCGTCGTTGTTCTCCAGGTGGAAGTTGAGGTCCCCGAGGAGGATGTAGTCGGCTGAGGGGAGGGCGAGCGGGCTGATGAAGTCGGCGATGTTCTCGCTAAATTGTGTGCGTGGTCCCGGGGGTCTGTAGATGAGGGTGCCTCTGAGGGTGGTCTTGGGGTTGACGTGGATCTGGAAGTTCAGGTGTTCGGCGGGTGCGATGGTGTCGTCGGTGTTGGTCGTGATGCGGATGGTGTTCCTGTGAATGATGGCGATGCCTCCTCCTGCCTGGTTGACGCGGTCTCTCCGGATGATCTTGTAGCCGTCCGGGATGGCGATGGCGATGTCGGGCGCTGAGGAGGCGTTCATCCAGGTTTCCGTGAGGAAGGCGACGTCTGGGGCTGTGGTGTCGAGCACTTCAGGTGGCTGCTGCTGGATTTCGGTTTGGTGGGTGCTGGTGCAGTGCAGGTCCGTATGCAGGAGAACTTGCAGGATCGGCAGATGCAGGGTCCGTGGGTGCGTCTCGGTAGCATCCAGGCGTTCGGCCGGCGTTGAGTGTGTTGAGGGTGGCGGCGTCGTACGTCCGGCGGGAGGGCTGGGGTCCGCGAGGACCAGGGGTCATGGCCCTGGGCGCGGTCCAGGCGCAGACGGGCTTACCTTTGGCGCACCTTCGGCGCTCAATCGGTGCTCCCGCTGCACGCGTCCGCTGCGCGGTCGCTCAGGGGGCGTCATAAGTGAGGAGCCGGGAGGGCGGGTCAGCTGGGTGGCGGGAGCGGGGCGGCCAATGGGCAGGAGGGGGGTGGAGACACCGGGGGGCAGTGGCGGGAAGGAGGGCGGCTCGAGGGAGCGAGCGGGAGGGGGAGGGCAGCACAGGGGTACAGAAGGCAAAAGGGGGAGGCAAGTGAGCGAAGGCGAGGGGGGACAGGTAGAAACCGGGGGGAGACAGAAAAACAAGTGGAGGCAAGTTACACTACGGGGGGAAGGAGAAGATGCGAGTGGAGGCAAACAGGAGAATTTACCAGGGGGGCTAGTGGATAGTACACGCAGCAGGCGCACAGAAGACACAGGGGGAAGCAGGCACGCCGCAGCAGACAGACAGCGGCGAGACGAGGGTGTGCAGGGCAGTGCGCGGCACTCAGCAGGGCAGGGTCCTGGCCACGGCGGGCAGGAGCAGCGGAGGTGGTGGGGCAACCTCACCTGGAACAGGTTCGAGCGGTCGCTGCTCACCTCTGTGCACAGTCCCCTTAAGTGAGGAGCCGGGAGGGCGGGTCAGCTGGGTGGCGGGAGCGGGGCGGCCAATGGGCAGGAGGGGGGTGGAGACACCGGGGGGCAGTGGCGGGAAGGAGGGCGGCTCGAGGGAGCGAGCGGGAGGGGGAGGGCAGCACAGGGGTACAGAAGGCAAAAGAGTAGAGTAGAGTAGAGATATGTCTCTACTTGCACTTGTATTCTCATATGTGTCATACGTGTGAAGATGCTTTACATATAAAACAGAAGTATACATATATTTGTATGCTTCTTTTATATATAGTTCAGACTTATATATGCATGGTTTTAAAAACATGTTGAAACTTACAGCAGAAACATGTGAAGGGTTGCTGCTTTGTTTTTGCCTATACTCAAAACCTAACTATTTCCCCTTTCTATATCCTTCTTCCCTCTTTCTACACCTCTCTTCCCTCTTTCTCTACCCCTGTTCCCTCTTTCTGCACATATCTTCACATGTTCTGCACCACTCTTGAATGTTTCTGCACCTCTTTTGTCTGTTTCTGCAACCCACTTGCCTCTTCCTGTACTTCTCTTCTCTCTTTCTGCAGCTCTGTTACTTCTTTCTGAACCTCTCTTGCCTCTTTCTGTACCGCTGTTACTTCTTTCTGCATTTCTCTTGCCTCTTTCACTACCCCACTTGCCTCTTTCTGCACCTCTCAACCTTTGTTCTGTGCTTCTCTTGCTTCTTTCTACACTTCTGCTCCTCTTTCTGCATCCCGCTTGTCTCTTTTTACATCCTTTTCCCCTCTTTCTAAACCTCTCTTGCTGCAAACCTCTTGCCTCTTTCTGCACCTCTGTTGCTTGTTTGTAAAACTCTCTTCATTCTTTCTGCACATTTCTTGCTTTTTTCTGTCCCCCAATGCCTCTTTCTGCACCCCTCCTTGCCTCTTTTTGCACTTCTTCGCTTCTTTCTGCACTAATCTTGCCTCCTTCTACAGCCTTCTTGTCTCTTTCTGCATTTCTGTTTTTCTTTCTGCAATGCTCTTGCTTCTTTCTGCACATCTCGTGTAAATTTATGCACCCCTCTTGCCTACTTCTACACCTCTGTTGGTTCTTTCTGTATTGCTCATCCTTCTTTATGCACCCCGTTTGCCTGTTTCTGTAACTCTCTTGCCTATTTCTGCATCCCTCTTGCCTCTTTCTGCACCGCTATAGCTTTTTTTTCTACTGCTCATACTCTTTCCTCAACTCTCTTGCTTCTTTTTGTACCCCTCTTGCCTCTTTCTGCGCCCTTCTTCTCTCTTTCTGCACCCGTTACCTTTTTCTGCACCTCACTTGGCTGTTTCTGTAACTCTATTGCCTCTTTCTGTAGTTCTCTTCCCTCCTTTTGCACCTATTGCTTCTTTCTGCAACTCTGTTGCCTCTTTCTGCACTGCTCTTGCCGCTTTCTGCACCTTTGTTGCTTCTTTCTGCACTTCTGTTGCTTCTTTCTACATTTCTGTTACTCCTTCTGCACGCTTCTTTTTATATCCTTCTTCCCTGTTTCTGAACCTCTCTTGCCTCTTTCTGCAACCCTCTTGCCTCTTTCTGCATTTCTGTTATTTCTTTCTGCAATGCTCTTGCTTCTTTCTGCACATCTCATGTAAATTTCGGCACCTCTCTTGCCTACTTCTACTGCTCTGTTGGTTCTTTCTGTACTGCTCGTCCTTTTTTACGCACCTCTTTTGCTTCTGAAACTCTCTTCCTCTTTGTGCTTCCCTCTTCACTATTTCTGCACCTCTGTTGCTTCTTTCTGCACTCCTCTTGCCTCTTTCTGTACCCCACTTGCCTCTTTCTATACCTTTGTTGCTCCCTTCTGCACTTCTCTTGCCTCTTTCTATACCACACTTGCCTCTTTCTGCACTCCTCTTACCTCTTTCTATATCCTTCTTCCTCCCTTTCTGCACTTCTCTTGCCTTTTTCTGCACCCCTGTTCCCTTTTTTCTCACTTCTCTTGCCTATTTCTGCAACTGTCTTGCCTCTTTCTGCAGTTGTCTTGTCTCCTTCTGCACCTCTGTTGCTTCTTTCTAAACCTCTCTTGCAAATTTCTATACCTCTCTTGGCTCCTTCTGTACCCCTCTTGCCTCCGTCTATACTACTGTTGGTTCTTTCTGCACTCCTCTTGGATCTTTCTGCACTTCTTTTGTCTGTTTGTGCACTTCTCTTGCCTCCTTCTCCCCCTCTGTTGCTTCTGTCTGCACTTCTATAGCTTCTTAGTTCTTTTTTTTTTTACTATGTTCAATACCTAACTACTAGTAAAATGGCAAAGCAGCAGTACCAGAAAAGTAATGTTTAACATATGTTGAGTGACAAATTAGTGATTATGATACTTTGTAAGACTCTCTGGAAAACTTACCTTGAAGTGCACTAAATAAATCTAAGTGTCTCTTTGAAGTATGAAGTGCACCCTCTCAACTTTAAACGTCTTCATGGTCTTCTGTTTAAAATATGTATGAGCTTGCACATGTATTGTGATATGTCTTATACATCTGAACATACTACACATCTAAAACACAGGTATACATCTATTTGTATGTTTCTTTGATATATGATACTAATAACAAAAGGTACAGACATATGCTTGCATGCTTTTTAGAAGATGATGAGACTTACACAAGAGACATATGAAAGATTCCTGCTATATATTTCACTAGGCCCAACACCCTATGTAGTCATAGAACGATGAAGCAGCAGCACAAAAGTGAGGTTTAAGGCATATTAAGAGAAGAATCAGTAATAACTTTAATTTGTATGAGTCTGTGAAAAGCTACACTTCAAGTATACCACATCATTTTTATTATCTGCTACAAATCTGAACAGCAATCTGTCAAGTTTTAAGGTCTGCATTGTGTTTTACCTAAGGTATATCTCTACTTGCACATGTATTCTGATACATATTATGCAAATGCTAGACATATAATACACAAGTATACAGGTATGTGTATATTCCTTTAATATGTGATATTTTTATCAAAAGGTACTGAAATATGTATAAATGGTTTCCGCTTTATGTTAAGACTTACAGCTAAGATATATGATGGGTGTGTCTCAGTGATTGCATGACTCCATGGGTAGTGCCTGGATGATAGTTTGAGTGCAAGGGTAATGTCTGTATAATTTCAGGAGACATTGGATACTGGGGTAGTGCCTGTGTTATTGAAAGAGTGCATAGGTAGTGCCTGAGTGATTGCATAAGAGGAATAGTAGTGCCTGACTGATTGAAGAACTGTGTATATATAGTGGCTTAGTGCATGGATGAGTGCATGGGTAATGCCTGGGTCACTGCCGACTTACAGCTGAGACATCTCTTCACGTTGCTGCTTTATAATTGACTACACCCAACATCCGGAGTAGTAGACGAATAGTGAAATAGCAACACAAAAGTGCGGTTTATGACATGGTGTACACTTTTCTAGTACAGCTTCACAATTCTCTAACTGCTAAGTGTATTGGGCCTACCCAAATATAAATCATAAAACCTACACATAGCTCTGTTATAAATCTCACCATATTACTGAAAACATGGATGCATGTATCTCTACCTTTTACTAGTACTATCATATATAATAGAAACATACAAATAAAGATATATCTCTCTTTTATAAATGTAGCATCTTCAGATGCATAACACATATGAGAATACATATAAAACTAGAAATCACATCATTCACATGACCATGCAGACTTTAAAACTTGACAGACTACACTTAACATTTCAAACAGGCACCTAGATTTATGTGGCATACTTCGAGTAATGTTTTACATAGACTCTTTTAAACCACATAATCATTAATTCCTCACTCAACATATCTTAAACATCACTTTACTGCTATTGCTGCTTTACCATTCTACTATTACTCAGATGTACAGCCTACCAAAATACAAAGCACAACCCTTCACATATCTCTGTTGCAAGTCTCCCCATATTTAAAAAAGCATGGATGCATGAGTCTCTACCTTTACCTAGTGCCATCATATGTAAAAAAAAGAAACATAGAGATAGATATATACCTGTACTTTATACATCTACCATCTTTAGATACATAACACATATAAAAATACATCTGCAGGTACAGACATACCCCAGTCACAAGATGATGCACACCTAAAAACTTAAGAAGCTGCACTTTTCATTTCAAGTAGAGACCTAAAATCATATGGTGTATTTCAAGCACTTCTTATTTCAAGTACAGACCTAAACTCATATGGTGTATTTCAAGCATACCTTTCCACAGATGATTGAAGTAGTGTACGGCTAATGTCTGGGGGACTGAATTAGTGCAGAGGTAATGTCTGGGTGATTGATGAAGTGGATAGCTACTACCTGAGTGATTGAAGAAGTACATGGATAATACCTGGCTTATTGTGTGAGTGCAGGGGTAGTGCCTGTGTGATTTGAAAAGTGCACAGGTACTGCCTGAGTGATTGTATGACTGCATGAGTAGTGTTTGGGTGATTAGAGGAGTGCATGGGTACTACCTGGAATATTGCATACGTGAATAGATAGTGTCTAGGTGATTGCATGTGTGTAGAGGTAGTGCGTGTGTAATTTCATGAGTGCATAGGTAGTGTCTGGGTGGTTTTATAAATTAATGGGTACTGGATGGGTGATCAAAGGAGTGCATAAGTAATACCTGGGTGATTGTATGAGTGCAGGGGTAGTATCTGGGTTATTAGAGGAGTACACTGGTAGAGCCTGGGTGATTTTATAAGTGCATGAGTACTGCCTGAGTGCATGGCTAATACATGGGTTATTGTTGAGTGCAGGGATAGTACCTGGGTGATTGGAGGACTGCATAGGTAGTGCCTGGGTGATTTTATAACTGCATGTAATAGTGCCTGGGTTATTGCATGACTGCATATGTAGTGCATGGGTGATTGCATGAGTACATGGGGTAGAACCTGGGAGATTGGAGGAGTGCATAGGTAGTGCCTGGGTGATTTTATAACTGCATGAAAAGTGCCTGGGTTATTGAAGGACTGCATGTGTAAAGCATGACTTATTGCACAAGTGCAAGGGTAGTGTCTAGCTGATTGAGGGACTACATACATAGAGAGCCTCAGTGCAGGGATGAGCGTATCAGTAGTGGCTATGTGATTGCAGGCTTACAGGTGAGACATATGCTGGATTGCTGCTTTAAATTTGACTACGCCTAACATCCATTCTATGACTATTGGGCCAAACCAAACATAAAGCAGCAACCTATCACATGTCTCTACCATAACTCTAACCATATTCCTAAAAGCATGCATGCTTCTATATGTACCTATTGCCAAAAGCATAACATATAGCAGAATACATGTGCAGTAGAAACATCACATCGGTGCATTGGTTTTTAAAAATTTACGATCATTGTGCAATCAGTTACCTGTTGTGTGGCCTCCCCTGCCCCAGTCCATCGCGGCTCTTCTTGCCGATTGTGTGGCTCTCCCTGCCGTGCCGGTTGGGTGGAGAGCGGGCGCCATCTTGGGGGTAGCCTGAAGGGCGCTCAGACCGGAGTCAGCGGTCCAGCTGCTGTAGGCTGTTCGCCATAAAGTGCACATGTGTCCCCGGGCGCGCAGCGGACGAGCGCAGCTGGCGCGCCTTATGCGCGCCGAAGGTGCGCCTAAGGTAAGCCCGTCTGCGCCCGTCCGCGGCTGGTCGGGCCCAGGGGCCCCTTACTATGCCCATTTTATCACCTACTCCTCCGAACAACTCTGCACCCACCCAGGCCCCTGGCAGCTTGACCCCGCAACTCTGACTCACAATACCGGCCTTGCCCGAGCCAACCACACGCCTTCCCTCCCGCTCAACATGCCTTCTTCATCCTGTCCCCTCACCACTGACACTGGCCCTTCCCCCCAGTCGACCCTACGCCCACCATCTCAGCCTTTCTGTTGAACACCAGATCCGCGGTCAAACATCATCTTGATTTGTTTATTTTTTTGGACTCACACAAACCGGATCTCCTGTTCCTTATAGAAACTTGGTTCTGTCCTGACTCCCTGCCTAATTTTTTAGCGGCCCTCCCCGCTTCCTACTATGCCTAACGCGTTGACCGGCCTGTGGGGAAGGCGGGAGGGGGGTAGCTCTGATTATTCGCTCTGGCCTCCACTTCCAATTATTACCTTCCCCCTCCATCATGGCGGTCGACTGTTTGGTGGTGCGATCTGCCTCCTTTCAAGTCCCTATTACTTGTGTTTTAATTTACCGTCCCCCCCAACAAATGCCTCACTTCCTCCCTGCTATCCAAGAGTTATTGGCTACCCTTGCAGTTAACAACTCACCGGTCCTGGTGCTCGGGGATTTCAACTTTTGGCCTTCTGACCCGGCGGAGGATGCCATGTCTAAAGAATTCTCTGAACTTCTCCTTAGCCTGAATTTTTTATCTCATGTTCATACTCCCACCCACACCCAAGGTCATATTTTGGACCAAATTTGGTCACTCAATATTCCCATTCCCTCTCCCATTGTCACGCCCTGTCTTTGGTCTGATTATTATTTGATCTCTTTTTTTCTTGACCTAAGTTTAGCAAAAAAAACCTCTTTTCCCAGGAATACCTGGACACGCAATTGGAGCAAAGTAGATATCCCCTCTCCCTGCTCCTCCCTGTCAGTATCCTGCCCCGTAATCGAGGAGCTCCCTCTGCCATCTCAAGTAGACTCTATTAACAAGTGGCTGTCCAGTGCCTGTGATCAAGTGGCCCCTCTTAGGCGTGTCAGACTTAGACGCGCCCATGACGCCAATAAATGGTTTAGCGATGATCACAAAGTAAAAAAACTGGCAGTCCGGCGAGCAGAGCGCGCCTGGAGACGCGTCTACTGTCCGATGTTATAATCTCAGTATACTTCCATCTTAAACGGTTATAAAAAAGCCATTCTCAACGCTGAGACTAGCTACTTTTCCGGCAAAATTCTCTTGGCCGAAAACCAACCCAGGGAAATTTTCACCACAGTCTACGAGTTGGCCTCCTCAGACAGAGTTACTCTCAAGCCCTCTCCTTCCCAATACTTATGCGATTCTCTCAATGATTTTTTCAGTGACAAAATTGCGGCCATTAAGGCCAACATATCTTTTCCTTCCCCTGCTTTCTTGAACCCCAACCCTCCACCCAACACTTCCCAGTTAAATCAGATAGCCCCGTTAACGAGGGAAATTTTTCTTTCTCTGCTCCCTCGAGTAAAGTCAGGATCCCCCTCTGATATCTGCCCGGCTCATGTTTTGAGAGAGATTTTCTCGGCGTGTCCCCTCCCTCCTCTTACCTTCCTTAACTACTCCCTCAAGCAAGGTGTTGTCCCCCCCCCTCATAAATCTGCCACCATTATCCCCATCCTGAAGAAGCCCGGTGCTGACCCCACTTCTCTTACCAACTACCGCCCTATCTCCCTCCTCCCTTTTCTGGGCAAAGTCCTAGAGCGCTATGCCACCAAAATCCTCAGTTCTTTTATTGAAGACAGTGGCTGCCTTGCACCGTGTCAGTCGGGATTCCGCCCACTACATTCCACCGAAAAAGTTGTCATCTCGGTCATGGAGACGCTCAGAGAGGGAATGGACACCAACCTACCCCAAGCCCTCGTTCTTCTCGATTTTTCCGCCGCTTTTGACACGGTGGACCATATCATTCTTCTTTCCCGTGTCGAGGCGGCGGGCATCGGGGGCTCAGCACTGGCTTGGATTACTTCCTTTCTGAGGGATCGCACACAGGCCGTCCATTTGTCCGGCTTTTCTGCCCCCTCACACCAGGTGCAGTGTGGCGTTCCTCAAGGCTCTTCCCTCTCTCCTCTCGTGTTTAATTTGTACATTTTTCCCCTTATTTTTGCTTTACAGAAGATGGAGGTTACGGTGTTTAATTACGCCGACGACCTCCAACTCATCTTTAATCTTTCGGTCGTGATCTTTATCAGGGATTGGATGAACTTCAACCACCTTAAACTCAACCCTGATAAAACCAAGCTGGTTCTCACTGGTGGTAGTTCTAGTCCCTGGTCCACTGCTTTCTGGCCCCTGTCCCTTGGTCCCTCCCCCCTCCCCGTCACCTTCTCCCTCTGTCAAAACACTAGGGATAACACTCAATCAACACCTTACCTTACATTCCCATATCAGCACGGTAGTCTCTTCTTGTTTTTTTGCCCTACGCACTATTAGAGAGATTTCACGTTTTTTTTCCTTTGCAGCTCTCAAACTTATTCTTATGGCCATGGTCCTCTCACGTTTGGACTAGGCAACATTTTGTACAATGGGGTCCCTGCCTACGCCCTTTGGTGTCTCCAACTTGTCTAAAACCAAGCAGCCCGCCTAGCCTATGGTCTTCCCAAATCACATTATGTCACCCCGCTTCTTAGATCCCTTCATTGGCTCCCCATCAGAGAACGCACCCTTTTTAAGATGAGATGCATGACTTTCCAGGCTCTTGCTGGGACTGCGCCAGCTTTTATCAATTCCAAAATCAAGGCTTACATTCCCAGCAGACAACTGCGCTCTTCCTCCTTATCTCTTCTTTCGGACCCCCGGTTTAGGAAGATCAAATCGGGAGGTACGAAATTCTCAGTTCTTGCTCCTGCTTTCTGGAACTCCCTTCCTTTTTTTATTAGGTCAACAGTGACTTACCCGGAGTTTCGTAGAGTGCTCAAAACTTTCTTGTTCTCACAGGCTTTTTCATTCTAACTTCCTTTCCCTTCTCCCCTTAGGGCTTGCCCCCCCCCAGCGCCAAGAAACCGCCTGGTAATCGTGCGCTCAATAAATATTTTTAAATTCAAATTTAAATGAAAAAATCCTGAGTAGTAGCAGAATAGTGAAATTGCAGCACAAAATTGAGGTTTATAGCATGGTGTACACTTTTGTACTGCAGCTTCACCATTCTGTAACTACTCAGGCTGTTGGGTGTACCCAAATATAAAGCATCACACCTACACATGTGTCTGTTATAAATCTTACTATATTCCTGAAAGCATGAATGCATATGTGTCTACCTTTTGAAATCATCATCATATATAAAATAAACAAATAGACTGCACTTTACATTTGAAAGACATACCTACATAGTGTATTTTAAGTGTACCTTTTCCCAGACTCATTGAAAGTAGCCTAATCAGTTATCCCTCTGCCAACATGTCTTAAATCTCACTTTTATTCTGCAGTTTCACCATTCTATGACTATTGGGCCAAACCAAACATAAAGCAGCAACCTATCACATGTCTCTACCATAACTCTAACCATATTCCTAAAAGCATGCATGCTTCTATATGTACCTATTGCCAAAAGCATAACATATATCAGAATACATGTGCAGTAGAAACATAACCACACTCACAAGACAATAACGGCCTTACAACTTGCCAAAGTACGATTAACATTTCAAACACACACCTAGATTTATCCAGCATATTGTAAGTGAACTTTTACACAGACTCTTAAAAGTACGATAATCAATAATTCCTCACCCAACATATCTTAAACATCACTTTTCTACTACTGCTGCTTCACTATCCTAGTACTAATCAGGTATTGAGCATAGCTAACAGCAAAGCAAACCTTCACTTATCTTTGTTGAAAGTCTCCCCATATTTCTAAAAGCATGTATGCATATATCTGTACCTTTTCCTAGTATCATCATATATAAAAGAAGCATACACATAGATCTATACCTGTATTTTATAAATGCAGCATCTTCAGATGCATAACACATATGAAACTACATCGGCAAGTACAGACATACCAGTCACAGAACAATGCAGATCTTAAAACTTAAGATGCTGCGCTTCTCATTTCAAATAGGCACCTAAAACAATGTTATATATTTCAACCATACCTTTCAACAGACTCATACAAAATACCGTAATCACTAATTAATCTGCCAACATGTTTTAAACCACAGTTTTGAGCTGCAGCTTCACACTTTTGTAACTACTTATGCTATTGGACTTACACAAAAATAAACTACCAACCCTTCACAAGTCTCTGCTGTAAGTCATCATATTCCTAAAAGCATGCATGCACATCTCTGTACCTTTTGCTAGCAGCATCATATATAAAAGTAATATACAGATACATGTATACCTGTGTTTTATACATCTATCATCTTCAGACGAATAACACATACCATAATACATGTGCAAGTAGAGACATACCTCAGTCACAACACCATCCACAGCTTAGAACTTGACGAACTACACTTCAAATTTCAAACAGACACTGAAAAGTATCCGGTATATATGAAATGAAGCTTTCCACACATCATACAAATTACTCTAAAAAATAATATCTGTACAAACATATCTCAAACCTCACTTTTGTGCTGCTGCTTTACCATTCTACAACTACTTATAATGTTACACCTTGCCAAATACAAAGCAGAAACCCTTCACATGTCTCTGCTATGAGTCTCACCATATTCCTGAAAGCATGCATGCATATGTCTGTACCACAACACTATGAACAGCTCAACATTTCACAGAACAAACTTCCAATTTTAAGCAAACACCAAAAATGACATGGCATATTTCAACTGTCCCTCTCTAGAGACTTGTAAAAAGTAGCCTAATCACTAATACCTCATGTCAACATCTTTTAAACCACACTTTTATGCTGCAGCTTCACCATTCTACTACAGCTACAGTCTACCACATAAAAAGCAACACCACCTCTTCGTTATACATCATGCACCTTCAAATGTATAAGACATGAAAATACATATACAAGTAGAGACATACTTGCACACCTTAAAACTTGACAGACTGCACTTCCAACTAAAATAATGCGGTAAACTACAAATGTACATATCCACACACTAAAACAAACTACCATAATCACTAATCCATCTTACAATATACACATATTACTATACAGAATCTATTTCAACATGTAAGTACAATAAAACAAACTACAATACACATCTCTACATTTAATAATATATTTCAAACATTCTTGAATAATTTTTAAAGCTTAAAAATAAAGCTAATACATATACACCTCACACATTTATAACTCACCTTCCAAATTGATTTGTAGAATATGAAATATCACAAACTCATAAAAGATTTTCTTATGCACACAATCAATGTAATGCACCACTCTCACAAAGGTAAAATCAGTAATGGCAAATTTCCCCTCTCTTTCTTCACACAAATAAATGTAAGTAACAAATCACATTGCTTCCTACATAATTTCAAATTCAAAAATACATTTCTATTTATTAGACATATTGACCCTTACCAACTGACTTCTAAAAGTTCCCAAACTGGTTCTGGAATTTTTCCAGAATCAGTTGTGACTCCACCGTGCACCAACATGATAGAGCCGCAAATCCATACGGGAGTTCAAATATATATCACAAATAAAAATACCACTATTTTTTAAGAAGACGCCACTTTTAAAGATAGTACTGACTTGTGAAATTATTCTTTAATACCATATGGCGTATATATAAATTACATTTTCACATTTTAAGTGCACAGTTAAGTTTTAACCCTTCCCCCATTCTGCTTAATGCCAGTTTAGATAGTAACAGTTCATGGAACATTCAACTGAACTGACAGATCACAAGTTCACCATATTTTCAAGTTCAGCACACAAGGTTACAAATGCAAACAGCAGGTGTGGTTGACGTTTGCAAAATATCACCTCATCCTATCTACTGTACCTTTAAAAAAAATGACTAACCAATAAGAAACATGCTTTTTAAAGAAAGTAACATGCACCCTATTTACAATGTTCTTAAACAGCCAATCAATTCTCTACTTTTTAAAAAACAGCATCTTATCCACCATTTTAGATACCTCTCATGCTACCAACTGACTACCTCAGCTACAGACATATTTTCATTACTTCCAGACATCCCTTCAAGATGCTTACAGTATGGATTGTTGGGCACAGCTATGTTTTCTGGTGCACAAGGTACGCTGAACACAGAGGTATTGACAAAGACTTAGCTTTGCAAAATGTGGATATTAAATGGATTTCACAGAGAGGATTAGAGTGACACCAATTGTTGCCTGTGGTTAAAACCTTTTTGCTTCTCCGACCCCTAACCTCATGATTGTGTACTGTGGTGGCAATGACCTAGGCACATTGACTGGGGTAGGTCTAGAAATGCTAATGAAGGACACCTTAGCACACTTGATGTCGCTTTTACCTCAAACTGTCTTTGTATACCAATGGAAGTGGTCAAATCAATTCTGTCCACAGATTGAGAAAGCTAGAAAGAAGGTCAATAAAGCTGTTTCTGCTAACCTCAGAGACCATAGGATGGGCTCCAACTATTACAACAATCTACATTTTGATAAGGATGACATCTACAGAAGTGATGGAGATGGAGTACACTTCACAGGTCAAGGAAACAGTCTTTCTCAACAACCTAAAGCTGTGCATCCGCACTTACATGTAGCTATAACAAACTCATAGTGAAAACAAGGGCTCTTTTTAGAGCCACCCTATAACACAATAGTGAATCTAAAGTTTGTTTTACACATACATATTTGTTTAGAATTAATAGATTCGCGCACCCTACGCGAATCTGCAAAAGCATGAATTCAATGTACTACAACACAATACACTTTTCAGGTTTAACTATTAATTTATAATTTTATATATTTTTAACCACTATCAATTTTAATCTTGTCATTAACTTCAATCACACTACCTCTTTAAAACAACTTCACAAATACAACACTACATTCTAAATATATACGAGTAAATTATTTAGGTGAATTCGCGAATTCAACGTGATGTTACATGGGGGGCCACGCTGAGAGCCACGTTGGGGTCGCGACTCCAAAATAGAAAGAAATAAAAAATGCCCCACTTCCATAATTTGGTATTCCCCACAGGGACCCCATCCACCGGGGCCTGCCAGCATTTTTTTTTATTATTGAGGGGCCCGCGTGACCCCCCTACTGAGGCCAATAATGGCCCCGGGGCCCCATTCCCCGGGGCATTGCCTCTTTTTTCATTATTTAAAATAAAATAGTTTGGGAGGGGGGCCACTTTTGGCCCCGGGGACCCCATCCCCCAGGGCCTAGTCTTATTTATTTATTTTAAAAACATAATTACAAAAGGGAGGGGGCCGCGTGCTCCCCCCTTCCCTGGGTCACTACTGACCCCAGGGATCCCTGGCCACTATTGGCCCCGGGGAGGCCTGGCCTCAATGTTGGGGACCTCAGGGGGAGCCCCAATGCCCCCGTGGAAGCCGGCATTGCTTTTGGACAAGGGGAGCATGCAGCTCCCCTTTGTCCAAAAGCAATACTGCTTTGCGTCTTGGAAGCACGAGCAGATTTGTTACTCTTGCTTCCAAGAAGAAAAGCAGTGTTTGCCATAGCAAACTGCAATGTCACGGAGGTGGGCACCCCGGGAAATTGCTCTAGCTGGCCAAGGAGGGCTCCTGGAGGGGAGCTGCGCGGCACCCCTTCAAATGTAAAAGATATGTAAAAGATAGCCCCGGGAGGTGGTTGTCCCCAGGACTTGGAGGGCCCTGCGTGGCTCACCACCCAAAAGCCCCGGGGAGGTGGCGGTTCCCAGGGCTAGGGAGGGCCTGCGAAGCCCCCCAAAAAATTCAAAAGTCCTGGGGAGAAGAGGCCCCCAAGGCTTGGGGGTGCAGGTGAGGCCCTCCATAATTAATTAAGCCCCGGGAGATGGCGGTCCCCAGGGCTGCGGGGCTGCATGCCCCCATGTAATCAAGATACCCCGGGGGTAGCGGTCCTGGGGCTGCAGGGGCCCTATTAACAAATACGCCCGGGACCTGGTCCACCCGGGGGCTCATTAAAATGAAGCACGGGAGACTGCGCTTCATTTTTTAAAACAAATTCTCAGCTGCATTTGCGCACTCAGTGCAACGTTACACGGGGGCTTCGCTGAGAGCAGCGCTGAGGTCATGACACCTTCCCTTATTTGGTATTCGCCGGGGGAGCCCCATCTCCAAGGGCCTGCTTGCATTTATTAATTTTTTTTAATTATGGAGGGGGCCGCGAGGCCCCCCTCTTGAGGCCAATAATGGCCACGGGGACCCCATCCCCCAAGGCATTGCCTGTTTTTTTATTTAAAAAAAAATAGTACAGGAGGGGGGCCATGTGTCCCTCCTTCCCAGGGACAATTTTGGCTCCGGGGGCCCATCTCCCAGGGCCTTGCCTTATTTATTTATTAATTTATTTAAATTACAAAAGGGAGGGAGGCTGCGTGTCCCCCCTTCACTGGGCCACTATTGCCCCGGGGACCCCATCCCCTGGCGCCTTGCCTCAACATTGGGGACTGGGGGGGAGCCCCAATGCCCCCACTGTCCCAGTGGCTCCCCACCTCCTGCGGAAGCCGGCATTGCTTTTGGACAAGGGGAGCTGCTGACATGCAGATTTCCTGCTTTTCTTCCAAGAAGCAAAGCAGTGTTTGCTATGCAGTGTTTGCTATGGCAGGGCGGGAGCCGTACTTCCGCCCTACCACAGCAAACTGCAATGTCCCAGGGGTGGCCACCCTGGGACATTGCTGGAGCCAGACCTGGTAGGAGGCGGTCCCCAGGGCCAAGGAGGGCTCCTGGAGGGAGGCTGAGTGGCACCCTTCCAAATGTAAATGATAGCTCCGGGAAGGTGGTGGTCCCTGGGGCTTGGGGGGCCCGTGAGGGCCCCCATAATTAATTAAGCCCCAGGGAGGTGGTGGTCCCTGGGGTTGCAGGGAAGCTGCATGCCCCCATGTAATCACGTTAGCCCCGAGGAGATAGCAGTCCCTGGGGCTGCGGGGGCCTCCACAGAACCTCTACATAAATTTAACAAATACCCCCAGGACCTGGCCGACTCGGGAACTCATTAAAACGAAGGACGGGAGACCACGCTTAGTTTTTTAAAATTTTCTCTGTGAGATTCGCACACCCAGATCGACTTCTGCGGAAAAAAAGAGAATATGCTTTTTTTGGGCCCTGGGCGTTCCTGTGGGCCCCCTGACCAGCCCTAGGGGGTCAGGGTCTTTCTACCCTGCCCCCTTTCCTTCATTTATAACCTTTTTTTTACCTTTTTGATGTGACGAGTCACAAAATGGCTGCCAACACATTCTGGTTTGGAGTGTTGGCAGCCAATCAGAATGAAGCTTGTGCTCAGGAGCCTTTGCGAATGCTCCTAGGCCCTCAGATATCGATATTTTAATTTTTTTTATTTCTCAGGAACTACTGAACGGATTTACACCATTTTTTTTAAAAAAGGACCCTTTCTAACCAAGATCTTTTTTTTGCCAAATTTGTCGTAATTCCGTTCAGCAGTTCAGGCTGTAGCTTTGTCTAAATTGCTACGGAAATTAACATGGGGAAAATGTGTTTTGGGACCCTCCTCTTTTCTCGGCCCCCAGTCGACAAATCACCCCGAAACTTTCAAGACAGGAACTGACCTGAGTAAACCATTAGTTTTGAAAATTTTGCAAAGATTCGTTAAACGACGCCAAATTGGCAAAAGAAAAAACGATTTTTGAATAGAAACAAGTTCCTAACTATAACTACCTACTGGCGACCGCCAGTAGGTAATATATACATTTATATAACGTTTTATATGCTTGCATATATATACATTGTTTAGCACAATGGTGGAACTGTTCATTCTGTCCACTATCCTTATGTTACTGATTACTCTCTTCTGCTTCTGTCTATTGATCATTGCAGTACATATATTCTTTACATGAGTCACAATAGTTCAATACATATTGAAAACGACCTGTGTATTCCTTGCATATTTCTCAGAGAGAAAGAGCATGATTGACTGAATAAATGAGTTCTAGATATGTTACCACGATTCCTAGTAGGGATCAGGGTTGTCATTTTCTGTGGTAACCAAAATCATTTGCTACCTGTCTAGATCTAGGGGTGCTTATGGTGGCAGAATGAGCTAGCTGGCCTTTAGGACAACATATCCTGAGGGGTACACTGAATCAGTCTGGCACCATCTCAAAGTTTATGTTTCCCAACAAACGTGCAGTTCCTACTGGAAAGAGGAAACTACACGACAGCAGGGCTTCTTGATGAAGGGTCCACTCTACCCTGTTTGCTGCAATACCACATAGCAATCGTGTTCTTGGTGAACACCTGCACCAGTCTTCCCTTGATCAAAAGAAGAAAGGCTTTCAATGCCAAGCAAATTGATCCAAGCTTGAACAGGTTGATGCGGAGCTCAGACTCTGCCTGAGACCAGAGTCCGTTGATCTACACTTCTCTGAGATGGATAGCCCAGGAGTGATGTGTCTACCACAACAGTCAGCTCTAGTTGGGGAAGGGAGAGGAGTCTGCCACTGACCCAATGATGGTTTGTTAACCGCCACAGCAGAACTTTTGCACTTCCCTCAGAGACCTGGGCCATGACGGAGAGATTCCCCAGATGTTGTGCCCACTGGGACTTCCGGTCCCACTGCAGAGCCCACTTATGCCAACAGACATTCAGTCTTCAGTGAGTAAAGGAGGATCACTGTAATCTTAAGGTGGGCGACAACTGCCTGGGGTTTGCATTCCCTTCAACAGCTAATCGTCAAGGTAGGCGAGACTGGAACCCCAAACTCCGCAGATGAGCTGCAACCACTGCCATTTATTTCATGAACACCCTAGGGATGCTGGTAAGGCCAAAAGGGAGCACAGCAACCTAAATGTTGCTTTTGGCCCACCTTGAACTGCAGGTAACGTCTGTGGGCAGCCAGGGCGAGGAAGGGGAAATATATGTCCTGTAAATCAATGCTACATCCAATCTTCCGTTTCAAGGGCCGATAGGACTTTGGCGTGTGTGAGCATTTTGAACTTCTCTTTTTTCAAGACGAGGTTGAGAAGGAATACGTCTAGGAGAGGACAAACTCCTCAGTCCTTCTTTGGCGCCAGAAAGTATTGTGAATAACAACCACAACCTACCTCTGATGCAGGCACCCTCTCTATCGCTCCCTTGGCCAAGAGGGCCTGACCTTTTTGACGGGGCAAAGACAGATGATCTTTCGTCAGCCGATCGTAAGTTGGGTTTGTAGTCACAAAGGGGAGGGAGTAGCCACTTTGGACGATCTGGAGAATCAAGCGGCCTGATGTCACTGACCACCAGTGGGGCAGGTGTCCTAGGCGACAAAAGGCTGGGAAGTCTCTTGGCCGTGGTGACCGGGAAGGTATAGGCATAGCTGGAAACCCCTTCCGTCGTCATGAAAGGGGCAGAAGGTAGTTAGAGGTTGGCGAGGGGCAATAGACAAGCTCAAAGACCTGTCCTTAGCTTTGCTGTCCTTAAATCACTCCAACGCTGAATGCCTCTTCTCTCCAAAGAGGAGAGAGCCATTGAAGAGCATGTCCATGAGGGAAGCTTGGACATCCCCTGAAATGCTATTCAATCTCAGCCAGGCATGGCACCGCAAGACCACCGACAATGAGACCACTCTTCTCAGTGAATCAATCAACTTTGCTGCACCTCGCTCATCAATAATAACTTGTGTTAGTATGGCTCAGGCCTCCTCCAAGACCATAGGCAGCTTTTGCGCAAACGTGTCCCATATCGTGTGGAAATAATGGTCCAATAGGCACGCAAAATTCACTGACAGCGAGGCTAGACCAGTGAAAGAGAACATTTACCTGCCAGAGTTATCCAGCCTCTTGGATTTTCTATCTGGCAGGGTGGTAAGGAATGCGTCGGTGTTAGTTCTGGATATGGAGGCGTTGACCACCAAGCTCTCCGGGGTGGGGTGCTGGGTCTCTAGGAACAGGCGATGGTGGCGGCCAATAGTCCTATGCACAGGAGTCCCAGTGCAGGTCTTGGGCCAGGCCCTGAGTAGGACGTCTGTAAGGGGTTCATTGAAGGGGAGTAGGGGTTCAAAGGGGGACACTCCTGGCCGAAGCATCTCAGTCAAGACATTTATTCTGACTGCCACTGAGGGTAGCATAAGTTCCAGGACCTCAGCCTTCCTATGCACCATCACTGCAAAAGAGGCTCCCTCCTCAATAGCCGCAGTAGGAGGAAAGAACAGGCTAGTGTTGAGTAAGGTGTCTAGTCCACTGGCCTCTGCCAGTTCCTCATACCAGTTGTCCTGTTCTTCATTTGGGAGCTGGTAACTATAAGGGTCCATAGACCCCCTCCCATACATCTCCCTCTCCAGGTCTATCAAACAAAATAAGGCACTTCCTTAGCTCCGGGAAGCATGGACTGGTCAGTGCTAGAGTTGGATGACGCCCATCTGGCTCTGTGTCAGAGTCAGGAATAACAATGTGGGCTGCACTGCCTAGGGCCGGGTGCAGCGCCAGGGTTATAAGCACTTGAGCAAAAGCAGAGGAAGGTCTCAGTCTTGCTGGTGGCTCTGCTCAAAATCCAGCAAGGGTTCCATGGGGCCCGACTGGAAGCAGGGCCGAACCCGCTGGTGTGCATCCCGTAAGGGCCACTTCCATGCCCAATGGGCCCCAAGGCACTTCAGAGGGCCTGGGTCGATAAAATATGAGGTGCTTGCCTCACAGAAATTCTGCAGTTGGGCAGGGGTCACTCCAGCTCTGGAGAATTGAGGAAGCACAAGGCAGACCTGAGTTCAGGTTCTGCCGACTCGTGGGGCCTGGAGTGCCGAGGCTCCCACATCTCACCAAAAGACTTCGACGGACGCAGCAAAGTCAAAGACCTCTTCGACTTCTTGTGCTTGTGTGGCTTACCTGATGAATTAGAATGCAATGACAACCATCGGAAAGGACTCCGAGAATGGTCCCGGAACCTTCCACGTGATCGGTACTTTAAGTGTCGCAGTCACTGATATCGGGCAATGAGGAGCTGGAGGGAGAGCTTCCTCAGTGTGTTGGCATACATGGCGTGGCAGTCCTCGCAGGTTTTGAAGTCGTGGTCCAGCTACACCACAAACACATCTAGTGGGGTCTGTCACTGACAGTTGCCTGTGACAGGCTCCACATGATTTGAGACCAGCCAGTTTCTTGGGTGACATGACCTCACACCAGGTGAAAATTCTAAAAAAGTTCAACAAATGTTGACAAAAGCCACTAAAAACTGACTGAGGGGTAGCTCGTACCAGAGCAGGATTATCTGGTGCGGAAAGAAAAGAACTGATGTCAAAAGTCTGAGGTGGCACCTATATATGGACCAAGCATGTAACTTTCACTGCGGACTACACCAAATTAGAGCCGAAGAACATCGCCTACTGGCATGCAGGGGTAATGCTTAACAGATCCAGTCTGATGCCTGGGGATATTCTAAGGTAAGACATCTGCCGATAGAAGGCTCTATCAGACATGTGTGCAATTTGGAAAACCTATCGGTTGGCACATTAATCTGAGAGCGTTTGTATCCGATCAACACAATTGGCTGCAGTTATCTTGAACACCACGCTAATGGCTGCCACAAACAAAGCTTATATTGTTTTTCACCCAAAGTGTTGCCAGCTGGAGGTTTTGGGACAAAATATATTTCCTGTGGGTGGAGCCAAGGCTACACTAAATAGGCATAGCCTACCGTATCCTACATGCAGGCATAGATCTGCCCACTCTGTGTCAGCTTTGTGTGGCGAGGGACGTTTGCACTGCTGATACCTCTCCTGTGTCTATTTCATGCGTGACTGAAAGACGAACTGCTGTTACAGCCAATCCAGTTCCTGATCTCTGTGCCTGCGTAAACCTTCCAATCATAGCTGTGCCTTGTCGTAAAAGGCAATAATTGGACACTGAGGGCTTCAACTGGGCAGCATAGCATGCCATCTGGCAAATGAGGTCTGGCAGTAGGTGTATAATGGCTGAATCCGTAACATGGTAGCTGCCTGGCTGCCATATATTTTATAACAGAAAAAAGTGTGTACCTCCTCTAGCAACCTTTTTTGTTATCTTTATCATATTGTTTAATCTTGCACTTATTGTACTTTTTATTATTTTTGTGAGTCACTTTCTGTGATGTCATGAGGGCTAACGTTCGTTTTACATAACTTCCTTTTTTATACCACCAAGAGTGAGGGTATGTGATATCACTTCTTGTGATGTAACCACAAGTCAAAGAGTGTGGGATGTCACTTCCCATCCCCTGGCATTTGGGTGAAACAACATCCATACTGCCACTTTAGGGAATAGTTCCTTGAAAAAAAAACACCCATGTCGAGCAGGTGCAACAAACTTAGTGCCCCATTCTGCAAAGTATACTACCTTCAATGGAACTACAGCATTGCACTAAAGTTAAGCAACATATATGTTTTACCAGAGTGGCAATTTTGAATCACTAAAATATGGGACCCCACAATGAAATACAGTAAAGAAATGTTGGCGATAATTAGGAAATTAAATTAACTGGCTGAATACAATATTTGCAAAGGCAAGAATCTCCGTTTCTAGTTAACTTTTTATATTAATTCTTGGGTGGATTCACTTCTGAATGACCTTTAATCCTGGAAGTGGTTTGTGCTATTTTCTCGAATCAAACCTAATGTTTTGTAATATCTTGATTAAACTCCCTTAGTCCAAGATGGTTTTCTTCATTATCATGTTCAAATTCTACAAAACCATGCTCCAGTTTTTTTCTTAGAGCACTCTAGACTGAAGTTCCAAAGTTCACACAATGGGGAACTTTGTAGACTTATCATACGCCCACTTGGGAGTGTAATGTCTTGCAAGAAGACACCACAGCACATTAGATCTTAACCCACTGTCAACCATCCTGGCTGAGGAGGAAGATGAATGATAGAAGAAGGAGTAATGATTTTGAGGAGGCAGATTATTAAGGAATATCCAATTCAGGCTTCTCCAACGAAGAAGCTCAGCTGGTTAGCTACTAGTATCCATCCATCCACGTGTAAGTAGCTCCCCTTTGTGCATTCCAGCCTACTAAATTAGAAGCTTTTACTTTGTTGAGCTAATACATTTAAATTTAAACAAAAATGATCCTGCACTCCAAGAGCAAATAATTAGATAAATGACAGGAAGTTAATGTCCATAGTACACAAGAAAGCAGTGAAGAAATGTCTTCCCAAATGAAAAAACGATAATTGGCGTTTTTGCTGTAAAAAAACAATTTCCTTTATTCTTTCAAAATCTTTAAAATAACAGCACACATTTTGATGAGACAGCCGACGTGTTTCGTCGCTCTTCGGACTTCTTCAGGGCTTAATAAGTAAAAGACATAAATCATATGTTCTTTGTAATTAATTTTTTTGGTTTGCAGGGGGAATGGTCATGTAACAAGTAAAATGGGATGAGTGTCTCCCGATAAAGTCCAGTGGTGTCCGGTTCAAAAGTCGTCGACTTCTGAACTCCTTTTTTAGCTGTGGAAGGTACTAGTTGCTTCTCTAGTGATCCTATTTGAATACTGCTGGTGTGTTGCCTACTCAACCTGGCAATTCCAAGAACTGGACATGGTGTGTTCACGAATATGACTCATTACAATGCGTAGTAATACCACGCGTGCCATTACAACGTGGGTATTACTACACGTTGCAATTACAACAACATGCCACTATATTGCATACTTTTACAATGCATATGCTTTTACCACGCATATCATTACAACACAAAGGCATTCGTGGTAAAGCTATACTCATGGTAAAAGTATGGAATGTAAGTGACACTACCCTGCCCTAAACTATAATTTAGTACCCCTGCATGACCATCCCTGACCCCGAGTACTCTCCCTACATTAAGACTACCCAGCATGACCCCCTGACACTACCCTAAACCCAACACTTCCCTGCACTACACACACACCACATCACTACCCTAAACCACTACCTATAGCATGACCCTCCTCCAACCCCCAGTCCAGTCCCTACATTCAAACACTACCCGGCACGACCCACGACACTATCCTAAACCCTAAAACACTACCCTGCACTACACACACACATCACAGCACTACCCTAAACCCTTAAACACTAACTCCAGTACGACCCTCCCCGACCCCCAGTCCGGTCCCTACACTTAAACACTGCCCTGCATAACCCCCCAACACTATCCTAAACTCTAAAACACTACCCTGCACTACAGTCACACCACAGCACTACCCTAAACCCTAAAACACTACCTCCAGCAGGACGGTCCCCCACCCCCAGTCCGTTCCCCACATTGAAACACTACCCTGCATGACCCCCGACACTACCCTAAAACACTACCCTGCACTACACACACACCACAGCAATACCCTAAAACATTAACTCCAGCACGGCCTTCCCCCTGCCCCAGTCCGTTCCCTACACTGAAACCCTACCCTGCACGACACACGACACTACCCTAAACCCTAAAACACTGCCCTGCACTACACACACACCACAACACTACCCTAAAACACTACCTTCAGCACAACCCTCCCCTGACCCCCAGTCCGGCCCCTACACTTAAACACTACCCTGCACAACCACCTTAAAAAGTAACCCCCACTCCAGACCCAATCCTCCTTACCTCTCTCTCTTCGTAGTTCCTCTCTCTCGGTTCCTGCTTCATGTCCTGCACGGTGCACGTCTTTGTGAGGAAACGGAAGAGCCTCAGTTTCCTCACAACGATGTGGGTAGCGATTACATTGCATGCGTTGTGAAAGCGCATGCGATGTAATGGTATGCGTAGCAATGGCTAAGCTTTGTTACATCTCATGCGTTGTAACACATGCAATGTAATGACTTGCAGTGAAACAGCCACATTGTAATGGCTGTTCACCTGTGCTCACTCACGTAATGTGGCATGCTTCATTATAGGCTACCTCGTTCCACTCTGATAAGATGATACTACCAGGGCGGATGCGACCTCGGTCTGGGCTATCCCGAAGGAGCTCTTAGATATTAATCTTTTATTTGGATAGGGTGGGTCCAGTTGTCTTGCTAAAAATACCATAGGGTATCCAACAAAAGTATCTTTTTATTAAGGTGGTACCCTAGGTATAACTAAAAAGTACCAAAAGGAATTGACAGGGTATGTTGGTGGATAATATGATCCTACCATAACCTTGGATTGAACCGACATGTTTCAGCCCTATTATAAGCCTAAACGGTCTTGGCCATTCATCAGGGTTATTGTCTCGGATACTGACCTGGATTTAAAGTGAGGGAAAGAAAACTAATAATACGGACAGAGAGGACCTACCTCTCTGAAGGTGAACACCTGTTTATTATACCTTTAGAGAGGAAAACAGCAAATATTGCAGCAGCATTAAATATATCAGGCATGTTACCAGTTTTAGTCATACGGATTTCTTTTACCACACATACATAGGTATACTAGTAATAGCAGCATTTAAAAACACAAGCGAAGTGGCACCCGTGGGAAAAACACACACATGCATACTTATAAAACAAACATAAGTGACAAGGACACACGTGAAAATGATGGAACCGATGCTTATGTAGTGTAGCCCTGTGAAACTTTACCTAGTGCCCGGGGGCTGTTTGGTCTCATGTCTTTCGCAGGGGGCGTCTCCTATAGTCACACACTGAAATGTTTAAAATTGACAAAGGAAAATCATTACCACGCAAGTAAAAGGTGTCAAAGCCCAGTTCCAAGAAGGTTGATTGTGGGCATATCCTTACTAAATCTAGAGGAACTGGTTCCTGGGAGAGAGGGGGAGGGGGGCAGAGGGCTATTCACTTACTTTGTCAAGGAAAATTACCCGCTTTGATCTTACTGATCCCGTTACAACAGCCGTTTGGTAGAATGGAGTGCATGCATTGTGCATGCATATTTAGAGGTCTCAGACAGAATGGAGGAATTCTGAAAACTGAGGTTAATTACAAACCTAAGGATAAAAATAGGTTTTTACGTTTGGAAAGCTTTCAAACTCTGTCCCTGAGGGAAGAGCTACCTATCAGATAATTCCTCAGACTGAGACGAAACTGCACAGAAGTGGAAAAATACAAGGAATACACAGAAAAACTGAGCCATAAACAAAGAGAAAATAATTACATGGAAAGAACCATTACTAGAGCAAGGAAACAAGCCAGGAGCAATTACAGAGATACCCTCCTAGGCTCGTACAATAAGCCATGTTAGAAAGCGCGGACCTAATGTCTTGGCAGAAAATGCAGGAGATTTCAGAAGGCTCCATCTACAAATGTAAGTATTATCAACTGCTAAGTTGGGTTAAATCTTTAAGAAAAGGGGGAAAGGGAAACAAATTCTGCAAATCTAAAGTTGTCTCGCGCCATTTGGGTCAAAAGGAAGTGTCAGTATGGTACTGGATGTTGATACAGCCCCATGAAGACCCACAAGCCTGGTTAAAAGTAACTTGGAGGAAGGAACTGCTTGAATACAATCTCGATACATTATTGCAAGTATCCTTATCTCTTTTATGGCACAATGTGCACCTCTAAGAAAAAAACATTTATTTACCATTCCCCAAGGCATATTGGACCCCCCGAAGACTCTCAAAAATGGGATTACAAGATGTGAGGAAATGCCCAAAGTGCGGTGAAATAAAAGCAGGTGAAGCGCACGTTTTTGCAGTGTCCTTCCATCTTAGTGTTTGGCAGAAAGTGGGCGTAACGTTGTCAGGTATTGTGGGCCATGAAATTAAGGTGAGTCTTGCGCTGGTTATTTTTGGGATAATTCCGGTTGAAGACTCCACAAGCATGTTATCTAAGCAATATAAATCACTTATTTTCATTCTGATCCTTCTGGCGCATAGAGAGTTGTGCATTAAATGGATTTTACCTGTTTCTCCCCTTCAATCGGAGTGGACCAATTCAATACACAGATTAACTAAAATGGACAGGGCAAACTATAACCTGAAAAGAACAAAATTTGGGAGTTTGTGGGATTACTAGTGTAAGTCCTTGCTTCCCTAAATATATTTAGTTAAGTCTCTTTTCTACTCTGCGGGTTTTTTTTTTGTTTTCTCTCATTGTATTAATTTATTAAATTACTAATTTACTAATTTTCTAGAGGCATAATATTAGAGCGTATAACCGTCCTATGATTAACCAATCAGTAGCACAGGCTGCCTGGAATTGCCCAGAAGTGTCCAAGACGGATTGGCGGTCCTGGTAAAGTAAATCCGTAAATACCTGTAGAGGTGAAGTAAAAGGAAAGGTGGCTAGGCTTAAGGGAGCCCGAGATGTAGTACATCTCCTCCATTCAGGAGCGATCGGAAACCCATAATTTGCCTGAGAAAAAGCCAGAATTCCAACATACTTTCAACTATATACTGATCTGACATTTGAGGAACAAAAAAAATAAAACATAAGCCATGGGAACCAAGGCAGATTTGTGTGACTAAATTCCACCCCAATTCCAATCCAGTGACTAAACTGATCAAGAAAAACTGAGGTATTTTCAATTCTTGGAAGCCAAAAGGTTGAAAACCCTATGTTTTCGTTCAAGAGGAGTCAAAACCTTTGGGACGTTCTAGTCCAGACACGTCCAAGAAAACTCACTCCTGGCAACAACGAACGCTTTGGAACACCCCTACAGACCACCAACCCTAAGCCGACTGCCGAGCATGCCAGTTCACTAAAAAGTGCAAATTAATTGATCTTGGACCTCCAACCCCCATGGTACTTTAACAGCTCACAAATTTTAACTCTAATCACATCATCTATGTCCAGAAATGCCCATGTTACCTCGATATGTTGGCATGACAACAAGGAAGATACGAGTATGGATCACAGCACAGAATTTTGATAAGGCGCATGAAAGATAACACAAACCTTACCAGACATTTCAGGGGCCACAAACACACTGCAGATAACATTGAATGGCATGAGAAAATAAAATGCAGACATATAGAAATGAGCAGGGCCCTCCTGAAATATGAACAATGCTTGATCTTCCATTTAAAGACGGACATCCAGGGTCTGAATGATAATATCCCCTGGGACTCTCTGGGCTGAAAATTTCACAACTGACACCACTGTATGATAAGTGAAAGACTGAAATGGCTACTCTGAGGTTAGGGTTTTTATAAGCTGCCCCAAAAGAAACTAATCTTTTCCCTCTCCGTGTTCTGCACCTCATTTCACTTGCCCCTATTACGGCAAGAATAATCGCTCTGGATTTACACTGATGATCATCAGAGATATTAATTTAAGTTCATACATAAAATTAGTTTGCAGAAGCACCATTGAGATATTTCCCACTGCCTAGAAAGGTATGGGCTGTGTTAATTTGTTTTAGATAAACTCCCGCCTTAACAGACACCAGGGGACCATATTTACCTGCCATGGTGCCCTGCTAATGTTATATAGGGCCCCTTTGATAGCACTGGATGGATCTACCAAAAAGACACTACTTAATGGTCCATACAGGTTCGAACGGCCCTGATATGATCATGCCAGTTTCACACACCAGGATTCGAAAATACACCCCAGATTTTTCTCAATATTCTATCATGTCATTTATAAATCATGTACTCCTGGGTTTGCATGAAAAACAACACTCTCCATAAACCCTCTGAAGACATGGACAACAGTTTGGTAATCGCCTTCCATTTGGCCCCTGATCGTCAGGTGGCTTACTTTTTCTGGCACGTTGAATTTTCACCCCACACTTTTATAAAAAGTTCTGGTGTTCCCCCTCTTATTTAGACTTTTTATGCACTTTTGTTGAAAAAAGTAAATTTCTGAACAACCTCTAATGCCGGCCATCTGCTGCGTGATGCACACTTCCCAAAAAAAAAAAACACGCTGGACAAGCAGCCTCAATGTTGAAGGCTCACCCTTCTCCCTCTTGTCGGTGACCCGTTACCGTTACACAAACCCATGAACTTCATTAAGGAGACACTCGTAGGAGAAGCAGCCTCCTCAGGTAATGTATGCCTCCTTTACACTCTCATTGGCCTGCAAGTCCGGGCACTGACCCATTCGCCGCAAACAATGAGAGGCACCTGAATATTGAGTATAACGTCAGAAGCACCGGCAGGTGTTGGCTTCCATCTGAGCACTCTAGAAATGTATACACAGTGCACGCACTCAATTCTACCAGATGGCTGTGGAAACAAAACGGGCAGGATTAAAGCAGGTGCTTCATCCGTGATGAAGTAAGTGAATATCCCCCTAATACCCTCCGTAAGGGGCCAGTTCCTTTTAGATTTAGTAAGGATATAGCCACATTCAGCCTTCCCAGTAAAGAAACTTTGACACCTTACACTTGTGTTGTAATGATTTTCCTTTGCCAATTTTTAAGATTCCAGTGTGTGACTATAGGAGACAACCCCCGTAACAGACAATGAGGCAAACAGCCCCCGGGCACTAGATAAAGTTGCACAGGGATACTCTACATAACAATGTGTTCCTCCATTTTCATTTGTGTCCTCGTCACTTATGTTTATTTTAAAACTTTGCATGTGTGTTTTTTTCCCACAAGTGCCACTTTTCTTGTGTTTTTTAAAGACATATATGTTTTTAGATGCCACTACTATTAGGATACCACACAAAAGGTTGCATGTGCGGCCTATGATGAAGTATGTCACATTACGAGAATGAGCCCACCTCATCCATATCTTGGAATTGCCAGGTTTATTAGGAAACACACCTGCAGTATTGAAATAGGATAACTAGAGAAGCAACTTGTACCTCCCCATAAGCTCTTTACAAAAGGACACCACACCAATAGTTGTGTTTTGGATGATGTGAAAATTCATATTCTTAAAATCCAAGGACGTTAGGTAGTTGTTTTTCTGGAGAATCTGGAGGACTTTTGGAGAGTTATCATTCGCAAGGTCTGTTTTTTGAGGAAGCTGTTGAGTTCCCTGAGGTCCATGATAGGTCTCCATTGACCCGTCCTTTTTATAAGAAGGAATGTGGAATAAAATCCTTGGATCCTTTGAGACTGCTTTGATCACTTCTTTACGAAGGGGATTGGCCAATTTCCTGTTGGAGCTCTTTCAAATGAAGATGATGTTCTTTTTTAGGTGTGCAGATAGGTGGCTTTTGAAAAAACTCAAAGGTATGACCTGAAATACAAATCTGCTTCGTTTGATTGTCTGGGAGCACAACTGGGAGGCATTCCTTTCTTGCCCATATGATCTTCCATGCCCTTACCTGTTCATTTTGGGTGGTTAACTCAGGCCGTAACCTGTTTGTCTTGAAGGGTAATATGGATGGCTTTGACTTCCATATGGATTGAATCTCCCCCGTCCATATTGGACTAAGGTCTACGTGAGTCACGAAAATTGGAGAAGCCAGTGCAGCAATATTGGAGGGTTCCAACAGATTGTGCGGTATTATTATATGACCGCGGTAGGGAGGACGGTGGCAGAGTCTCCCCGATCCGCTTGACGCCAGCAAGCTACCTCAAGCCTAGCTATAATTGGACAAAGCATTTTTTATGCCTGAAATCCTTTGATGTTGATGTTGTTTTAAAAATTGCACGACTTGAATAACTTTTAATACACTTGTATTGCCGTTTGTTTTAAAATAATTCCCCACGCTGCTTGGTGCCACAGGGGTGACAGGGACCTACTTGCACACAGGGAAGTCTGCGCTCGATAGTATAGCCTGCCCGCCCCGGTCCGACTCGGCAATTAGCTCCGTAGAGCGGAGGGCGGACAGGTAAGAGCCAGACACACACACACTCCACTTCCGCTTGCACGAAGCAGGTAGCGGTCTAGTTTTCCCTAAGGAAGGGCTACTTAGGTAGCGAGGAGCTGCCAGCTGACCGCGGTAGGGAGGACGGTGGCAGAGTCTCCCCGATCCGCTTGATGCCAGCAAGCTACCTCAAGCCTAGCTATAATTGGACAAAGCATTTTTTATGCCTGAAATCCTTTGATGTTGTTGTTGTTTTAAAAATTGCACGACTTCAATAACTTTTAATACACTTGTATCGCCGTTTGTTTTAAAATAATTCCCCACGCTGCTTGGTGCCACAGGGGTGACAGAGACCTACTTGCACACAGGGAAGTCTGCGCACGATAGTATAGCCTGCCCGCCCCGGTCCGACTCGGCAATTAGCGCCGTAGAGCGGAGGGCAGACAGGTAAGAGCCAGACACACACACTCCACTTCCGCTTGCACGAAGCGGGTAGCGGTCTAGTTTTCCCCAAGGAAGGGCTACTTAGCCTTCTCGTCGCTTTGAGCGCGCAGCGGTCGCGCGCAGGGGTGCGGACAAGGGCGCGCCTAAGACAAGCCAAAGAGAAGCCCGTCTGCGCCCGTCCGCGACCGGACGGGGCTAGGGGCCATGGTATTTCCATCTGCTGTCCCTGGCTGTCATGCTACTACTCGGGTAAGCTACACTTCGTGAGAACTATTTGGCTTATGAATGCCCTCTCAGTTGGGATGTTCCGGGGAGGTGGGTACCCCTCCGGAGGGCCCTTTCTCTTGTAGAAAATGCCACTTCCAGGCAATACGTGATAGAAAATCGGAGGAATTACAGTATGTGCCCGCTAGAGGGTCGGGACCAAACACGCGACTAGGCTGTAAGAACCTGCTATGTAACATTCGATCGTTATCTAAACATTACCCTGAAGTCTGGGAGCTAATCTCCTCGCGAAAGCCAGACCTGCGTTTCCTAACCGAAACTTGGTTAAAACTCCACTCAGTTCCAGCAATTACACTCGGGATCCCGGATGGCTAAAAGATACATAGATTAGACCGCCCAGTTAAAACTGGGGGAGGTATAGCCATTGTCTATAGGAGCGACCTTTCCATCTCAATTCTAGAAGAATGTAGCACCTCTGAGTTAGAATTGATGATTTTAAGATTAATATGCCAAATAAAGCTGGCCGTAAAGAGGCATTAGTCTATCGCCCCCCCCGGCCCCTGCGCAAACTTCTCCATTTCACTGTTGGAGGCATTGGCTGCACATATCGATCCTGGAAGTGAATTCCAACTCCTTGGACATTTTAACGTCCATAGCGAGTTGAAGGAGTGTGGCGATGCACAGTCTTTATTGACTGATCTTCGATTACTTGGCCTTACACAGAAGAATATGGGTCCCACACATCAGGCAGGGCATACCCTGGACCTTATTCTTTCGAATACCCCAAACATCAATTGCTTTCCTCCCACTCAGGTAATATGGACAGATCATTTTATCATGGAATTCAATACATCGAATCTAGGTAAACCTCCCTCCCAACTTGTAGCATTGCCCAATAGACGGAGGCAATGGCATAAGGTGACCACTGAAGCTTTTCAGGAGAAGTTTGTTGAGCTCTCCTTTAATCCTACGGAGGGAGTTGAAACGGCGTTGGCCAAATATGATCAAGATATTCGCACAGCGGTAGATATTATTGCACCCATGGAAGTGTTCAATCCACGTCCTGCACACAAACAGGAAGTGTGGTTTTCGGAACATTTACGCTCCGTAAAACGGGCCGCCAGAAAGCTGGAAAAGATCTGAAGAACCTCACATAGAGAGGATGATAGGAATGACTATTGGCCAGCTCTCACTCTCTATCACAAGGCCATCCGGATCGCACGCAAGAATCACATTGCGTCCCTTCTTTCGGCCGCAGGTAACGCTCCCAGGGCATTGTACCAAATTCTACAATCCTTTGTGAAACCAGTGGCCTGTGAGAGTGCAGAACTTTCCTCACAACAGCTATGCGATGAAATATCGCAATTCTTCACAAGTAAGATAGACAAGATCTATGATACCATCATTAATGTCAACCGGTCTTCTATAGGAGATTTACCATCGCCACTGGTTGAAGAAGAAACATGCTCTGCCACCCTTAGTGCATTCCCTCTTATCTCTCTGGAAGAGGTGCAGTGCTTGGTGAGTCAAACCAAGAGTGGCAGTCCTTCGGACTCTATTCCAGCTAGAGTGATGCCGGTGGTGGTTAAGACACTGGGCACAGGGATTCAATGCCTTCTGAATCTATCACTAACCGAAGGCCGAGTGCCCATGGCATGGAAAAAGGCATCAGTAAGACCTATTAGGAAGAATGCTACAATCCCCTGGACGGATTTGTCAAATCTCAGACCGATATCCCTACTTCCATTCATGGGAAAGCTCACTGAAAGATATGTGAACAAGCACCTTTCGAGCTATATCGAACAGACCGGCAGTCTAGACCACTCGCAATTTGGTATAGGCCGAAGCACAGTACTGAGTCGGCACTACTGTCAGTAACGAATGATCTACATATGTACCAGGACAGGGGTCATTCGGTAGTCCTGGTACTGTTAGACTTGTCGGCAGGGTTCGACACTATATCCCATAATATTCTGCTCGAACGGCTTGCTAAGATCGGTCTTGTGAGCACAGCATTGGCCTGGTTAAGAAGTTTCCTATCTAACCGGACTCAATCGGTTAGTATGGGTGCATTTCGTTCGGTGGAGAGTGAGATTACCAAGGGGGTGCCACAGGGCTCCTGTTTGAGCCCAACTCTTTTTAACATATACATGGCCCCCTGGCTAGAATCTTGAGAGAGTTCGGTTTCATCCCGGTATCATACGCGGATGATACCCAGCTCCTGTTTCCTTTTAAAACTCTTACCGACGAGGTGAAAATATCTTTTTCCAATGGCATGAAGGCGGTAGCAAATTGGATGACATCTAATTGCCTCCAATGTAACGTAGGTAAAACGGAGGTTATGCTCTTTGGGGAAGCAAAGATCCTGTGGACCCCGGACTGGTGGCCGCAAGACCTTGGCCCGGGCCCAGACCCTAAATTGGTTGTGAAAAATCTGGGAGTGCGCTTGGATTGTGAACTCTCTTTTAAGCAGCATTGTAACATCACTGTGGGTTCCTGTTTCCATGTCATTGGCTTGCTGCGAAAGGTTTTTCCCCTGCTACCTGACTTCACCAGGAAAACCTTGGTGCAAGCTCTGATACTTAGTCGTTTCGACTATTGTAATGGCCTCCTGCTATCGGTCAATGATGGAGTATTGGCCAAACTCCAGATGATTCAAAATACTGCTGCCAGGCTGGTACTAAATGCTCCCCCTAGGACACCGTCTACACCCCTCTTGGAGAAATTGCATTGGCTCTCAGTTCGTAACAGGATAAAATTCAAGACCTGCTGTTTAATACACAAGAGCCTAAATGGACTAGGGCCATCGCACTGGAGAGATAAATTCATTCCATACAACCCAGTTCGGTCCCTTAGGTCCAGTAACCAGCTTCTCCTGAGAGTGCCAGCTGTGAGAAAGACCAGACAGTGTGGCAAGGCCTTATCTGTAGTTGGTCCAACTTTATGGATCAAGCTTCCCCTTGCTCTGAGGCAATGTTCTGAACATCTGAGCTTCAGGAAGAAGCTCAAAACATTCTTGTTTCAGAATTAATCTGCTATCCATTGACTGCTTGACCTTGCTTCTGGTGTTTTTTTGGGCGCAGAGATACTCCGGAAGGAGTCGATTCAAGCTCGATACAAACCCGCAAATAAAATAAATAAATAAATACACTGCAGCTTGTAATCTGAAAGGATTTTACCATAAACCAATGTTCAGGGACGCACTTGCACCTTATTACTTCAATTTACCTCCAAAATGCTGTCTTCACCCCACCTCTGCACTCACTGCCAGCCGGAAACATGCAGCAGTGAGCTCTCACTCAGGCGGATTCCCCCTTGTCTAGTGCTCCCACACACCCTGAACACCGCAGCAAAGAGTACAAGGATTGCAGGGAAATAACTGGGACTCAATCAGAGAAGTCAGCAAACAACTCCTTCGAATAGAGGAGTACGCGCTGTACTGCCAATCCAGGCAGTGTATCCTGAAGTTTAAAGCAATGCGCCACTACAGAGAAGCAAACACAGAGAGCCAAACCAGATGTCAGAAACAGAAGCAGCAGCATGCTTTCCACTCTGCTGGAATCCCAAAAGAGAGAGAGGCATGAGCTCTGCCTGAAGCGGGAGGAGCAGAGGTCCATTGGAGTTGTAAGTGGGAACATCATTGCCTGAGTGCAGAAGGGCCGTTTTCTTGGGCTCCTCTACCTTTTGCATAGCCGCTACTACTGAAGCATCTTCTAGTTTATAATTTATGAATCTGCAACTCCTATAAGGCTGCTGTTGTGGGTCCTGCAATTTTGCTGCAGTTTGGCACCTCTCTCACCTGTTGCTGTTGAAAACCAGGTCTGTTGGTTTGGGTCTGGAGTTCCAACCATCACCCGACTATTGCTGTGTCATTGTTTGATTAACATGAAGTCCACTTAGAGCCCAAACAAGTGTTCCCAATCAAAAGGGGCGTTAATGAGGTGCTCCAGACACACTGATGCTAGTTTTCATTTCTCATGATGCTGTAGAGTGTTACATCCAAAGTTCATCATGTGCTGGTACTGGAAATTACGTTAAATTCCTATTCCACCTATTTCCCACTCTCGCAGTAGTCTTATAGCAAATGTTTTATGAGATGCTCCATCTCATCACAGTGGTACTCGTCATATCTGGAGAAGAGGCCGACTGAGTTAGTGATATATATCACACTACACTACCTCAAGCCTTTTGCCCGCCGTGTCTATCTTGCAGCTCTCCTTGTCTTATCGTCGATCCTCTCCAGCACCTTTAGCAAATACCCTCTTTTCTAGCAGTATAAAGCATGTCAGGTGGTATGTGGCCTCTAATGTACAGTGCATCATCAGGCACCAGCTTGTACTTCTTTTCTCTATCAGGGATACCACCATTATTTTTCACAAGGCCTTTGAAGTTCTCTGCCACGCACTTGGTCATGCTCTTTAGCCTATTTAAGAACTGGGACGGCCTTTCTATTTTAAACAAGGTTTCCAACAAATAACTGCACGGTGAGCTGTTGTGTCATCCGGTAGTGAAGCCTCTACTGGGTAGGGCTCAAGGGTTGTTTCCACTTGGGTGACAGGGGTCTACATAATAGCTGTGTGAGAGATAGTCTGCCTCCTCATTGGGGAGTGCCTTGTAATACAAGTCTTGGGGATAAAGCTCATTCTGCTGATCTCAGTCTGTGCAAGATGAGTAATGTGGTGAAGGCAAGTGTATTGTTGAGTTTGGTTGCGGAGGTACAAGGCTATTGTCTTTAGCCCAATGCTTCTTATGAATGAAAAACATGAGCTGTTCCTCGGATATGGCTTCCATAAAATGTAATTTGTATCTTCTCTGGTACTAGTGCTTTATGTTGCTGTGGTGGGCAAGAAATTAACTACCACCCCCCCCCCCCCCCCCCCCTGCCCCGAGGATGCATATTTATCTCTCTCTCAGTCTGACAGACTGTTCGGGCAGCTGTATGGAAGAAGCTATTTAACCTATGGTTGAGGTGGGCATCAAACTGTCTCAAACCAGATTTCGGGGTCGAGTTTTCCAGTTAGAGAAAAGTGAAGCAGAGATGGCTTGTTGGTATTGAGGGACAGGGATTTGTGACATTGGTCAATCCTTCTTAGATGAAGTCTCAGGGTCTTGAAGCCCAGATCTCTTGGAGCTGGGGATTAGCCTAGATTCAGGGGCGTAACACAGGCCCCCGCATCCCCCGCAAGTGCGGGGGGCCCGAGCTGCAGGGGGCCCCCTCAGCACTGTACTCATGCCAGAGAGCCAGCCTCTTATCCCCACCCTTGGTCAATCGCAAACAACAGCCGCTGCACCAGATTGTCAGAGAAATCTTTGCTCATGCCGAATTGGGAGGCAGGACATTTTTATTAACAAAAAAATGATCTTCAAATAACAGAGCTGGGCAGCAAGGTATCTGTTAGCACCCTGTGAGCATAAAAGGTAAAGCACGCAAACGCAGAAGGCAGATTTATACCTTTCCATTTGCAGGGCTTCAAAGGAGATCACGTGACATAATAAAAACAAAAGAACTGTGTAGGTGCAGAAAATGACACTGAAAAAGTGACCTTCAAACCGGTAGAAGTGAGCAAACTATTCGAACATTTTGCGTCTACAATGGCAGGAGTGAGTGTGAGACTTTACATGTCAGAGAAGGGCACGACTTGGCAGCATTTGCTAGCTCTGAGCAAAATGAGGGCTGCATCTTTTACAGTTCTGCTAAGGCATGGGTGCTTTTTACATCAGTTCCTGCATGCCGTACATTTGTTAAGAATGAAAGAGTAAAACTGGAGTAGCATATTAAAATAAGTAGCGACAATTACGTTTCTCAATTATATATTTTGAAAGTGATCAGAATGACCCCTGGGCTTCTGAAATTAGCGTTGTTTGCTTCATGCCTACTACGACTACACCTTTAAGTGCAAGTAATATTTTGTTAGGGTGCGGCAGCTTTTACTTGTCACAATATATGATGAATAAACTCTTATGTGGGTTTCCAGAATGCATCTCTTTCGATCATGTGTATGCTCAGCATGATGGAATTCCTAACTTAAACAGAAAGAGAAAGACATATTTACAAAGCGAACCCTACAAGAAGGCTGTGCCTTGCTAGCTTTGAATCCAACAATAAATTGGTATACAAGCCAGTGTTCATCATCAGTTTACCTGAAGGCATATTTTTCAGAAGTGGTTTTATAAGGTGATGCCAAAGATGTAATGCACTCTGTGGCAAAGTGTTCTTTAGGTCTCGCTTTCACACAGCTTTAGCTGTTTGTTGTCTAGGGGGTTGTCTATAACGCAATTAACAAAATACATTTAGTGGACTTTGGGTCTGCACCTTACTTATAACCGGATGGCTTTCTTGTCTGTCTCACTTCCCTGACTCTTAATCTGTGGATTTTCACCCAGGTCTTTCATTTGTCCCTTCCCTGGATCATGTAATCTTTACTGTGTTTCTTATTGATTGAATGAGTTGTATCTTTCCACTGCTTACATTTTCATTTGTGTTTCAGCACTCCATGGAGGTGTCTGTCTTTCTTTGCTCTCACTCTCCCATTCGCTCCTTTTCCTCACATCCTTGCGCCCTCACTTTCTTTAGGGACTTCCCATTCCCCCGACTCCTGTTATCCCACCTCGCCCCTTCCCATACACCTCCTTAAAAAAAAAAAAATTTAAAGAATATTGCTTTGGTGCGGGCTCGGCAGCTGCACTGTCCCTGGGAGGGTTGCTTATTTTCCCTTTATGCAGCATTGTATGGATACCTTTTTTTTATTTGCCATTTTAAATGGAAGTCAGCTGCCATAGAATAGAAAATTAAAGTTTTTTAAATGGCAAAATACCTGCCAGTGCATCACGTTGCTTGTGCATGTTGCGCATGCATCGACATCATGGAATGCTCTTTGTTGCAAAAACCATTCCAAGATGGCCAGCCATGCATCTGAATGCTTCTAAGCAGAGTGTTGGATATGTACTGTGACGCATGTGCTGCTGGGTGCTCTATAATGGGTAGCACAATGCATTGCATGGCAACAGTATGGAACATTCACCTCTAGCTGTAATTAGCATGCTATCAGATCTAAGAGAATTTGCTAACTTAATTACTTTTACCTGAGACGTTACCCAAAACCAAGTGATCTGCAATTCTTTATGTTTTCTGCCTAACTTCTCCAGTAAGTAAGTAAGTAAGTAATAGTTTATTTGCATACTTAATTAAAACCATTGCAATACAAGTTTAAAAATGCACGTCAACATGTAAAAGACATCACATCACTATAACCTTTAAATTCCATCTATATACAAAGAACAATTTATCACCACACACAGTTTTTCCAGTTTCCAGTTAAATCATAAGATATATATATATATAAAAAAAAATAATAGTCAATTAGAAATCATGTCTTGGGAAAGACAATTAAGATTCAAATCTCGGGAGTTTCTTTTCTGCTACCTTTATAAACTTCACAAGACTACAGTTCAGCTGAGAATCATGGGATGCAAAGAATAACTGAACAATGGTTAAGAGTCAGAACTTGGCATTTTCTTTTCCACTGCTTTCATGAACCTCACAAAACTACAATTAAGCTGAGGATCATGAGGTGCAAAACAGACAAGGACTGCCTGTCTTCGTGAGCATATTCCTCGTCGGTTAAAATGGTATTTCAGCAGATTCTTTCATTCTTCCAACAATTTATCACAGGAACACAACAAATAAGGCATGTCCTCCGGCACCATTCCACATAAGCGGCAGAGGGCGCCCACCTTATCCTTTAACCAGTGTGGAAGGTGCGAAGTACAGGCTAACAGCCCCAGCCTATATTTTCAAAATTTCATTTTAACTATTTTTGAGTAGCCCAAATCAAGGTAGGTCTGTGGTGCCTGTGTGGAATACATATTCAAGATTATCCAGCCATGTGACATTTTTGCAAGTGATGCCCTGTCTTCAACCCATGAGAGAGGTTTAACTGTTTTCCGGAACAATCTTTTAAGCGTAATATGGCTTGTGGGAGTTTTTCCAAAGTTGGTGTAAGCCAAGATTCGCCAGGCTTTTTTTTAGTTACTCCTCTGCTGGTGAAGCTTGGTGTTGTGCTAATTCCTTCCATAAATAGTCATTTATGGTTCCTTATTTGTTTTTTTTTATTTTTTCCCGAACAGTTATGTATGCCCCCTGTCTCACCAGGAGCTGTTTCTGGATGCCAAACTCAAGCCTAGTTTGAGCTGGTGAAGGTTGTTTAGGCAAACTAAAAATGATCATATACGCAGCTGTAACTGTGTTATCTAGGATCTTGGCATCTCTGCCTCTCAGAACTTCGCTCCCGTAAGTTATTATAGGTAACAGTTTAGCTTGTATCAGAGGCTGAAGAGACGGACCAGCAAGTTTACAGTTTAATGCTTTTAGAGCAATTTCTGTCACAACGCCTTTGCCTCTGATGCTCTTTTTCTGAACAGTAAACTGGCCACTGTTATCAATTTTTACACCTAGATACTTATATTCCTTCGCATTCTCAATCAGAGCATTATTCCATAACCAGGTAAGTGACTTGTTCCTTTTCTTACTGATTGTCATTGTCCGAGTTTTCTCTAAATTTATTGTCAGTTCATTTGTATCCGAGTATCGTTGTGTTGCATTCACCAGATGTTGAAGCCCGACTTTAGTATGGCTAATTAGGACTATGTCGTCAGCATAGAGAAGACACAGTAATGAAAGCCCTCCTAATTTAGGAGCGTGGGAGTTACAACTATTAAGGATCAGGATTAGGTCCCCTAAGAACAAATTGAATAATGTGGGAACTAAAACACAGCCCTGTTTAAGACCTTTATTGGTTGCTATTCGTCTTGACAGGAGTGTACCATCACCCAGCTTTGTTTCAATCCACGTCTCTGTGTGCAGGTTGATCAGCAGGTCCAACAGTGGTCCTGGTATCCCCCATCTCTTTAATTTGGGCCATAATATGCTCCGGTTAACGTGGTCAAATGCGGCCTTGTAGTCTATGAAACAAAAATGAATCGGCATTTTAGTTATTTTAGCCTTATCCATTAGCATGCCCATTGCTAAGATGTTGGAGGCTGTGCCCACGGATTTGGCGAACCCAGTCTGGTTTACTGGAATTAAGGATTTCTCTGTGCCCCATTTCTGCAGTTCTTCCAAAAGTATTCCTGCAAAATATTTTGCCTTGTTATCCATTAGGGCAACTAGGCGATAATTTTGAGGAAGAGACTTGTCCCCGGATTTAAAAACTTCTCCAGTAGTCATTCAACTGAGATGTTTTAATTTAACCTGTTTACCGCGGCCCTTATTTCGGCGCAGTGCGGGCGTTCTTAAGAGTGGGCGGGGCCGCGTCGGCCGTTGGCCGTTCGCAGCACCAGCCAGGCAGTGCTTGTGACGGCCAATGGCCGACGGGAGCACGGAAGGGGTTAAGACAATGAATACAACTGAAGTGAGGAAGAGGTGCTGGAAAAGCATCAGTGAGGTAACACAAGACAGAGGGTTCATGATTTACTTTTAGTTTACTTATATCAGAGGCAATAGATTCATAGGGTTCCACAATACACGCAACCTTACTTCCTCATCAATTCCCTGAACCACTCCCTGCCTTGCTCACTCACTCCACATCCAAGCTCCCTGCCTCTTTTACTCACTCCACATCCAGGCTCTCTGCCTTGCTCACTCACTCACTCATTCCACATCCAGGCTCCCTGCCTCACTCACTCACTCACTCCACATCCAGACTCCATGCCTCACAGGGGCTTAACAAGGGGCCTGCAGTGCGGGGGCTGCCGAACTGCATGGGGCCCCCTCAGCACAACACTCATGCCTGAGATCTCCGGATTAAATCCGGAGCAGGGGCCCCTCCGTGTACCTCGCAGGGGAGCCCCCTCAACTTTCGTTACGCCACTGCCTGGATTCGAGACTCATTGAGGTTGAGCAACAGAGCGACAATCCACAAATGGTGTAAAAGTCTTTGTTGCAGACTGTGTCCCGGGACCAGGCTTCAGTATGGATCCTCGAGACGTAGTCGGAGTTCTCAGAGGACACATTTCTGCCCTCCAAACTCTTTGGGTCACAGAATACTGGATGATCCTATGCAGGTCTGCCGACAGGCGCATACACTTGCACTTGGGTTAAACTTGGAAGAACATGTTCTCAGTAGCCCATGCCCTCACAAGTCACGTATATGACCTGGTACATAGAGAAACCTCTGTTCCTGCCAGATTTTGAAGCGTCAGCGTCTGACTGTGGCATCTGTATTCATTGGAAGTGATTCCAGTCCTCTGAGTCAATCTATTGTTTTTTAGTAGCTAGACAGACCTCCGAGCACACGTTTTAAACCATAATCCATAATTTTAACGCACGAGCATATCACCCTTTAAGGTTTCAAGGTGTTGGGGGCCGTCAGGGACATTAAGTGAGCTACTGTCCAGAGTCACATGATGCTGAGCTGCCGCCGGCACCTGGGATTGAACCATGAGACCTGTACTCCGGAGTCAGCCGCTCTGGTCGCTGCACCACACCTCGTCCCAGATTTCGGAGGGGGTATCTGAGATGGAGTATTTGCCTTGGTGCATTATGGGCTTTCGGGAGGGCTCATGAGTCGCCTTGAAGCCAAAACGTATACGTAAAAGAAAAACGTGCAACGTCTGTGCCCAATACTAGACAGCAGGAGTGTGCAAAGCATATGATCTTCAGCTACGCATGCAGCAAATATTTCCTTCATGTGCCAGAATGCATACAGCAACTTTCTTCCTCTGCATTAGCTGTACAGCGTTGTCAGGATACACCATGTGGCCTTAGCTGTAACTCTGACTGCCCCAGACCTTGCTGTAGCAAATGCATAAATGTATGAGAGTGAGTTTGTGGAAGACTGATTCACTAACAAAAAGGAACGTGCGCCACAGAGTTAATCAATTTGTGAGTAATATTTCATGGCCCACCAATCCACGGAGGTCCTGGTGAGATTGGGAGCCTACTCTTTGTGCATCCTTTTCTGCAGCGCTTCTGTTTATTTACAACATCTTCTTGAGGGCTTTGAAATAAGCTGTTTCATAATACCTGGATAAGTGTGCAGACGCAGACGGTGAAGCGACGAGTAGGGTATAAAGAGACAGCGTGCATTTGTTCGGTATTCCCAAATCGCCAAAGACCGCTTGAAAAGTTAAGCTCCCAGGGGTTTTGCAGGGATACATAGGCTAAAGAGGTCTGATAGTCGCATGGTTTGCTCGTATTCGTAGATTGCGTTTGGTGCAAAGGATAATAAAATAATTGGTAAGCTTATTTCGACTGAATAAAGTTGGAGTTGCATATGGTTATATCACAACAAACATGCGACAATATTCTGTCGCTGATTAAGTTGTTTTTCTTCTGGCTCTTAGTTTTATTGCGAGGACGAGCAGGGAGATCATCAAAGTCACCCTGTGACTAAGATATGGTACTGTGATCTCGAAAACCTACGCACCTTTGTTCTTGTTTTGTTATTCAGTAAATATTAAAAATACCTTTTAAAAAAAAGAAAGAAAACAAGATATGTCGCAAGGGAGTGGAAAACAATATTATGATTATACAGCGCTTGTTGTCATTTCTCAAGCTTGAAGAAAATGGCTCCAAGCATTCGCCTACTCAATAGCACTAAATTTGTCAGTGTCAGAAGGGTGAACAGCTGAGTAAGTCCTGCCCGATTCAATACTATGAACTGCAGGTTACAAATAAATCTCTGGGTTGGGCATCTAACTTATTGAGCTATCTTAGATGCACGGGTAAATACTCACTTATTTGCATGTTCACTTAAAAGCGTTTTATTATAGTGCTGTCAATAATCAGTACAACAGTCCACACCAAATTCATGATATGGGTGAGACCATAGACTTCGATGTTTTTTATTAAAGTTTTATTGGCGCTAAACACATACTCAGTAATTTTGTACAGCACTCGAATCTCGAAGTTAACATTTGATACAGCTGTTGAACATCCCTGTTCCATAGTCGGGGCGCTATTGTAACTGCCACCTCAGCAAACAGCTGTCCCAAAAATCCGCTAACTGATTCATTGGGCAGAGACCCAAGAACAGATCAGAGATCTAAAGAGTAATGAGTTTATTATTCTTTCAGTAAAAAAGAGAAGCTTTCAGGACAAACCCTTGGAAATGCAAATGTTTAATTCAATCACACATCTCATTTGCAGTCGATGTAATTATGCAGTTTTTCATTCAAGGTAAATTACAATGGGCTTTCCTGTTTGTAATTACTACAAAGCTCACTTGAGCATTTTCACTAAAGGTAATCGTGATGTACTTCCAAATTACAATGTTAAATAACATATACATAACAAACACGAGGCATCAAATAGATTTTCTGACAGTAATTAAATGCCTGCTTTCTAATTCAGGAAGGCAGAAAATATGTTCATGTATCATCTCAAGGGGAGATGTATGAAAGTCTCTGTCAGCCTGCAAAGTGTTTAAGGACCATGCACTTTCACTGCTATGAGCCAACACAGGGTCTTTTCAGGGTCCACATATACATCTGAAGAAATTCTGGGTATTGTTCCTTCTAATTAACCAGAATAGGTTGTACTTAAAAACCCATCACCTTTAATATCACACAGATAGCATGACTGTCAGAATGGATGAACTATCAGTCAGTGTACCTCGATAAATCTACTTACAAAAGCCCTTTCTAACAATCATAGAACACAGGGTCAGTACTATGCATTTTAAGAGTTGTAAACACTACAGTTCAGCATTTGTGAACGCTAGGATGTTTTTTCAATGTATCAATCCCATTTTAGGGATATGAAAGTTTTTCTGATTCCTTAAATGGCATGATTTTAGAAGGATACTAATTTGGTATCTGTAATGGCCATGTTCTAGTCGTTCCTTTCAAATACTGAAATAGTACTTTATGTATCAAGGTTTTGCAATTGAAAACCAGTATCGAAGCATTTACATTTTATGGATACCTCAAAGATGATGATAATTCATTTGCAAGATTGAAGGAGGTCTCCAAAGGATCCCTTCCTCTCTGTGAATGAAAAAAAAGGTTGTTGAAAAGTAGGTAGTGGTCCACAAAATAAAAGTAACATTTTCTTTTTAAATGCAGCCATGTTCCCTTTACGAAAAACGGACTTCATTTTACAAAAGAAGTTTCTTGTATTGAAAGGCAATCACATACATGGTAGTCTGCTGGCTCCAGCAGGTCTCCTTCCCTGTGATGGCCTCCAATCCTAGTGAGTCGCAATTTTCCACCTACCTCATTAACACTCATGAAGTTGGTCGGACTGAGACCCTTTCGATTCGGAATCCTTCAGTTCACTTACCCCTATGCCATTTAGAACCAACTGGTAAATATGGACACAAAACACCCAGCTCAAATAGTAGTTGCTCCTGGTGCACCCACTGTCATTGGGCCAGATTTACAGATCATAATAAAGCACACAGTTAAAAGCAAGTGACATTGGGCCATATGTAGGTAGGTGTTTTGTGATCGTAAACCCCGAAATTAGCAGAATCCTGGGTGTTTGCGATCGCAAAAGCGTGTGATGCGATGTAGGTAATGTGCCATGCAAAATAGCTAATCGCAAAATTTGCCATTATCAATTTAGCGTGTAATAAATTCTGAGAATAAAATTGCGAATTTGCAAGCTGCATTGCAATAATTGCGAAAATCGCATACACCGTCACGCAAAAATGCGAATTCGCAATTTGCTATGTAGGTAAAATTCGCAAATAGTGATTTTACGAAATTCACATTTTTGCACTTCTCTTAGACCACCAACTCAGACCAGGTGGTAATCAGGTGCAACCTATTTAAACTGGCCTATAATGCAACAGTGGCTTCTCACAATGGCTGTGCTTTATGAAATAGCCAGGAGGCTGCGTATGCGAGAGACTGAAGAGAGAAGGAGACGCCAGGAGAGGATCTACAGGACACGCATCACCCTCTTCCAACACACTGAGGAGGACATCCATGTGCACTACAGGCTGCATCCAGAATGTATCCTGGAGCTGATAGAGGAGCTGACACCCATGCTGGAGCACCCCACATACAGGGCCCACACCATTCCCACACACATACAGGTGTTGTGCTCACTGCACCTCCTAGCGTCAGGGAGTTTTCAGGGGGTAAGAGCCGCAGTAGAAGGGGTGTTCCAGAGTGCACTTTCACACTTTTTCCACGCTTTCATCAATGCTATGATGCAGAGGATGCATCACCACATCAAATTCCCAGACACACAGCAGGAACTGGACCAAACAAAACAAGATTTTTACCAAATTGCTCAATTCCCCCATGTGATTGGCTGCGTAGACGGAACACATGTCGCACTGTCCCCCATCACACAATGAGTATGTTTTTAGAAACAGAAAATCATACCATTCTCTAAACATCCACATAGTCTGCAATGCTAAACATGTAATTACAGATATAGTAGCAAAATTCCCAGGAAGCACTCATGATTCCTTGATTTTTCGACACTGTGGTTTACATCGCAGACTCACAAATGGCGAGTTTGGAGAGGGATACCTGCTAGGTAATTGTATGGCACACACAAACAGTAGTATGAAATGTCTGAACTTGCAGTATCTCAATAAACATCAACATACTTCATCCCTGCAGGAGACAGTGCATATGCTGTGCGGGACTACATCCTCACACCCTATCTCAATCTATCCACAGCTGCTGAGCGGAGGTACAACACTGCCCACAGAGTCACAAGAGCCACCAGTGAGAAGACTTTTGGAATCCTCAAAAGCCGTTTCCGGTGCCTCCATAAGAGTGGAGGTACCCTACAGTACAGCCTGGAGACGTGTTGCAAGATTGTGGTGCCCTGCGCAATGCTACACAAATTCACTACCAAGAAGGGCACCTGTCACGGGGAACAGACGATTAGTAGCCCAAACAAGTAATGCACATGCCACTAACCTGTCTTCTTCTAGCCAGCGGGGACCACAGCTTGAAGAGAGGCCTCCCAGTTCCCGCAAGTGCCAACACTCCCAATGTGGTAAAAACACACTGAGGACAGATCGCACTCCGGGGAAAAGGGAAGGGGACAAAATAAGAAAAGACACTGTCGATAGGGCACCCTTCTAGGTCTGGTCTAGAGTAGGGATACTTCTTGGCTCAGCGTAGCTAGGAAAACAAAAGGAAACTGATTACCCAGGACTGTAGATGGCGCTAGACTGTTACATACAAGATGAACTATGGGATTACTCACTAGATGCTCCACAGCGCTATAGACAGGAAACCCTCGGCGAGAATAATATCCGGAGTGTTGAAAACCTTTAACAATCCTATGGCTGTTACTGCACAGTACCCAAAGGAAGAAAGGTCTATTGGCGTTTGCAAGGCATTTTTTAGTTTGAATGTAATCCCCACAGAGCAGGCACTGTTTCTTGCAAAGCGGGAATTGTTATCCGGGTAATGTACGCCTGCGAACACTAAATGAGTAAAAGTAAGGGAAGTGAACAAAAGAAGTAGTTTGGATAGCACAGCCGTGCTATCGGCAAGATCCTACCTCCAGAAAGCGGGAAGGAAAGCGTCCGCGGAACCAGCAGTGGCGTCCTCCAGAAAGCGGGAAAGAAAGCGTCCGCAGAACCAGCAGCGGCGTCCTCCAGGAAGCGGGAAAGAAAGCGTCCGCGGAACCAGCAGCGTCGGTGAACAACAGAGATCAGGTTCAGGCAAGGAATCAGGTAAGATTGACAAGCACCTCGCACTTCCTGGGAGGTGCTTAAATACCAATTCCTAATTGCCGGTTCCGGACTGCTAGAGCCCAGGGCGTTCTGGGAGATGTAGTGCTGCCGCTACTAGGAAGCCCTGCCCTGTACTTGTTACACAGAATCGCTACAGAGCCCCTCTCAAGGACTGCGGTCGACCGGGCTTACCCGGATGGGCCCGATGGAACTGTGCTAATACGTCAGGGCAATGGAGGTTCTGCTCAGGCTCCCAGGACCTGTCCTCAATCCTGTATCCCTTCCAACTCACCAGGTACTGGACCCTACCCCGATGCAACCTAGAATCCAACAGTTCCTGCACTTCGTACTCCTCCAATCCCTCCACTAGCACAGGGAGGAGTGGGGGGATGAACGGGCAATCTACTGTCTAAGGGACAGGGTTGGAGCAGTGACACATGAAAAACAGGGTGTACGTGCCAAGAGCGGGGGATAGCCAGTCTCAGTGCCACGTGATTGATGACTTCTTCCACGCTATAGGGGCCTATGTATTTAGGCTTCAGCTTGTTAATACCCTTGAGGTGTATGTTTTAGGTAGAGAGCCACACCTTGTCTCCCACTTGGTAGTCTGGTTCCGGACTGAGTTTCTTGTCAGCGAAACGTTTCTGCGTAGCTTGAGCAGCCGATAATTGGCGTTGTGCATCGAGTCTGACCACTTGTATATGTGCATGATGTTCCTGTACGCTAGGAAGATTGGAGGTAACAGGCCATTCGAAGGGAAGGATGTTTGGATGATAACCCAAAAGACAGAAGAACGGTGAACAACCCAGGGTCGAATGGTCGGAGTTGTTATACGTGAACTCAGCCAACCATAAGAGAGTGACCCAATCCGTGGAGTTTTGCGGGGAAAAACAACGCAGGTATTGTTCCAGAGTCTGATTGAGGCGTTCTGTTTTGCCGTCCGTTTGGGGATGGTAACTTGTTGAGAGCCTGGCGTCGACGTTCATAGTCTTGCATAGGGCCTTCCAGAAACGGGAAGTGAATTGCCACCCTCTATCCGTTATGAAGACACTCGGAACACCGTGAGCCCTTACGAGATGTTGTAATACCACCAGTGCCAGTTCTGCTGATGTCGGTAATCCTTCTAACGGTACAAAGTGCCCCATTTTGGTCAATTGTTCCACTAACACTAAGATCACTGTTTTTCCTTGACACAAGGGCATTTCCACTATAAAGTCCATGGAGACTGTGTGCCATGGTTTGGGTGGTATGGGTATGGGACGGAGGAGCCCCATCGGCCTGGTGTGTCGCGCCTTACCCTGAGCACACACAGAACAGTTCCTGATGTATTTCTTTGTGTCGTCTCTCACGGATGGCCACCAGAAGGAGCGTTCTATTGTGGCGATGGTTTTGTACACACCGCAATGACCTCCTAACACAGAGTCATGTGCCCAGTTCAGTACTTGCATCTGTAGACCTGGGTCAGGTACATACATGGCGTGACGATAGTACAGGAGTCCGTCGTTCAATGATCACCACTGGGGTTCTTCTTGGAGCCAGGCCTTGTCATCTATATCCGCCACTGACACCTTGAGATCCTCGAGGAAATCTGGGGTCGTGAGCAAGGCTATCGCGCGTCCCGGAAAGGCTTTTTCAGACAAGATGTAGGGCGGCTCGATGTCGTCAGCTGTCTGATGTGGTTGGGTGTCCTGGTTCCGGGAGAGAGCGTCGGCCTTTCCGTTTTGTGGACCGGGGCGGTACTTGATGACAAAATCATAGTCCGAGAAGAAGAGAGTCCAACGGAGTTGTCGCGGTGTCAGGGCCTTGGCTGTCTTTAGGAACAGCAGGTTCAGATGGTCCGTGTAGATTTCAATGGTGTGACGGGCTCCCAACAAGTAGTGTCTCCACTCTTCGCACCCTCTCTTGATAGCCAATAGCTCTTTGTCTGTGATAGAGTAATTGATTTCGCTAGGGCTTAGTTTCTTCGAGTAGTAGGCCACAGGGTGGATTTGTCCTGTAGAGGGATACCTTTGGGACAGGACCCCTCCCAAAGCATATTGGGACGCATCGGTTTCCAGTATGTAGGGGAGTTGTGCATCAGGATGACGCAAAATCGGTGTTTGGGTGAATCTTTCCTTTAGGTATTGAAACGAATGTTCAGCTTCCTCACCCCAGATGAAGGGAGCGTTCTTCCTCAACAGACTGGACAAGGGATGTATGATCCTGGAGAAGTCTTTGATGAAACGCCGGTAATAATTCGCAAAGCCTAAGAAGCTCTGTATGGCTTTCACGCACTGAGGGGTCTTCCATCTCGTGATGGCCTCCACCTTACCGTTCTCCATCTGAAAACCATTGGCGTTTATCACGTATCCCAGAAAGGACACTTCTTGCGTATGAAAGAGGCATTTCTCTAATTTGGCATACAAGTCGTGTTGCTGCAGTCGACCCAGTACTTCTCTGACGTGTTCTATGGGTTCCTGTAGAGTACGAGAGTAGACAAGGATATCGTCAATATAAACCATGCAGATGGTATCTAGCAATCCTCTCAACACTTCGTCCATGAAGTACTGGAAGGCTGCCGGGGCGTTGCAAAGCCCGAACGGCATTACCCTGTACTCAAAAGGGCCAAACTTGGTCCGGAAGGCCGTCTTCCATTCGTCTCCACGTTTGACTCTGACTAAATGGTAGGCCCCCCGTAGATCCAACTTCGTAAAGTAGCGAGCCCCGTGTAACTGGTCCATCAAGACCGAGATTAAAGGAAGGGGATACCGGTTTTTGACCGTGATGTTGTTCAGGGCCCTGTAATCAATACACGTTCTTAACTCGGCACAATCCTTCTTCGGAATAAAAAATAAGGGCGAGGAAGCAGGCGACGTGGAGTGTCGAATGAAACCAGAGGCCAAATTCTCGTCTATATAGTTCTTCAGATATAGATTTTCTTTTTCGGTGAGGGCATAGACCCTACTGTAGGGAATGGCTGCACCAGGAAGTAGTTCTATGCAGCAATCATAGACCCGATGAGGTGGTAAAAGAGTGGTTTTCTGTTTATTGAAGAGAGGCTGGAACTCCGCATAGTCGTCTGGCAGGGTGGTGGCGCTACACGTCAGTTCTGTTGCACATGCTGCGGCCAGGAAGTGTGCACTGGTGGTTTCCTCTTCCTTAGCCTCTGAGGAGAAGGGGAGAGGTAGACTGCAATGTTCCTTACAATAGGCAGAGTTCAGGGACACTGTGCGAGCGGTCCAGCTCACAGCGGGGTCATGTAAGGTTAGCCATGGCATACCGAGGATTAGGCGGAATTGCGGAGCAGCTATTAAATCAAATTGGATGTACTCGGAGTGTTCTGTTTTGATTTGCATTCGAAGAGGCAGGGTATGCCTTACTACTGGTCCAGAGGATAGGGCGGATCCGTCCACCGCCTTCACATGCTCTGGTTCCTCCTTCTTCTCCCATGCGATCCCCAAGGAGGTTGCGTATTCAATATCCATGTAGTTACCGGTAGCTCCTGAATCCAACAGGGCATCCACTTGGGTGGCATCATCCGCAGAAACCCACAAAGATACGGTCATGTTGATGTGGGCCACAGCTGGCATCAACGTATTAGCTAGTAGTGAGGAGATCGGTGTATGTCTTTCGTCCAACCCAGTGATCTCATTCTGGTTCGGACTCTTCAGTTTTCCGATGCCTCTTTCGTTACCAGAGCAGCGTTTTTTCGTGGAGCCGGGTTTCTCTCTGGTTGTTGGGCCCTGGCTTTACACTCTCTTAGGAAGTGACCGCTCTTGCCGCAGTATAAACAAAGCTTCATCTTCCTCATACGTTCACGTTCTTCTATTGTAAGGGGGCCCCTGATTCCCCCGATCTGCATTGGTTCGGTCCCGTCGGTATGTTTAGGGGTTTCTTCCGCAAGGAGTTTTGGTCTTGGATACCATCCTCGTTACTCACCCCTATTCCGATCCCCTCTTCTTTCCAGCAACCGATGGTCCAACTTACCGCAAGGTCGATCAACTCTTCGCAGGTTGCTGGTAGCTGGACTACCTGGGAAAGCACGTCTTTCAGTTCTCCTCTCAGGCCCTGGTAGAACAAGGAGGTTCTCTTTTCCTGTGGCCAGTCTGTTTCAACCACGAGTCGATTGAAGGACGTGATGTAGGATAACAGGTCCTGTGACCCTTGACGCAGAGTAAGCAGTTCCTTATCCAGGGTCAACATGTGGGACTTGCGGTCAAACAGTTTCCTCAACGCAGAACAGAAGTCAGTGAAGTGGTGTAACACAGGATCTTTTTTTTCCATCAGGGGTATGGTCCAGCTTGCAGCGTTCCCACCCATGTAGGACATCATGAAAGCGGTTTTCGCAGCATCATCCTGAAACACAGCGGGTTTACAAAGAAAGTGAAGCCTACACTGGTTCAGAAATGTCTCGAACTTCTTAGGATCCCCATAAAATCGCTCTGGAGGGGCTTTAGGAATACCTGTATTTTGTATTACATGGACGGTAGGGGTATAGTCCATGGAGGTCGGGGAAATGGCAGTGGAAGTAAAGAACCCTCCTCCTGATGCGATCGGGGATAAGGGAGGGGGTGCTGGGTGCCCTGGTGGAGGAAGCGTGGCCTCCGTAATGTACGACCCTGCTCCAGGGCTTTTGCGCACTATGCCTGCGACTTCTCTGCGCATACAATCAATCAATCAATCAGGAGTTTGTTAAAGCACGACTACTCACCCGTAAGGGTCTCAAGGCGCTAGGGGTGGGGGGGGTTAGGGGGTGCAGGTTCCATTCCATCAAGGAGGGGGTCTGTCGAAGAGCCAGGTTTTGAGGTTTCCTGTGAAGATGGGGAGAGATGTTGTCTGTCTGAGGTGGAGCGGAAGGGCGTTCCATGCTTTGGCCGCGAGGAAGGAGAAGGAGCGGCCTCCCGATCTGGTCTTTCTGGTGCGGGGGACAACAGCGTAGGAAAGCTGGGCTGATCGTAGGGTCCTTTGGGGTGCTTGGAATTTGAGTCGGCTGTTCAGGTATGCTGGTCCGGTGCCGTGGAGGGCCTTGTGTGCGTGGGTGAGCATCTTAAAGGTGATTCTCGCCTCGACGGGGAGCCAGTGGAGTGTGCGCAGGTGCTGGGAGATGTGGCAGTGTTTTGGTAGGTTGAGGACCAGTCTTGTGGCGGCGTTCTGGATGTTCTGTAGCTTGCAGATGAGGTTTTTGTTTATTCCGGCGTAGAGTGCGTTGCCGTAGTCGAGTCTGCTGGTGACCAGGGCGTGAGTGACTGTCTTTCGGTGTTCGAGGGGGATCCATTTGAAGGTCTTACGAAGGAGGCGGAGGGTGTGGAAGCAGGAAGATGAGACAGAGTTGATCTGGCGGTCCATTTTGAGCTCGGAGTCCAGGATGATTCCCAGGTTGCGTGCGTGGTCTGTGGGGGTTGGCGGGTTTCCGAGGGCGGTGGGCCACCAGGTGTCACTCCAGGCGTCGGGGTTTGGGCCCATGATGAGTACTTCTGTTTTGTTGGTGTTTAGTTGTAGGCAGCTGTTTTTCATCCATTTGGCGACGGCTTCCATGCCTTCTCGAAAGTTGCGTCTGGCGGTGTTGGGCTCGTTGGATAGGGAGAGGATGAGCTGGGTGTCGTCTGCATATGACACGATGTTGAGTCCGTAGGTTCTGACGATGGGGGCAAGTGGAGCCATGTAGACGTTGAAGAGCGTCGGGCTGAGGGAGGAGCCCTGGGGGACTCCGCAGGTGATAGGTGTGGGGTCCGAGAGGAAAGGGGGGAGTCTGACCCGCTGCGTCCTGCTGGAGAGGAAGGAGCAGATCCAGTCGAGGGCCTTGTCCTGGATTCCTGCATCGTAGAGTCTGCGTATTAGGGTGCGGTGGGAGACTGTGTCGAACGCCGCTGATAGGTCGAGGAGGATGAGGGCTACTGTTTCTCCTTTGTCCAGTAAGGTGCGGATGTCGTCTGTTGCGGCGAGGAGGGCGGTTTCCGTACTGTGGTTTTTTCTGAAGCCGGATTGGGAGGAGTCGAGGATGTTGTGTTCTTCAGTGAATGTGGCAAGTTGGCTGTTGATGGCTTTCTCGATGACTTTCGCTGGGAACGGGAGCAGGGAGATGGGTCTGTAGTTTTTGAGGTCGGTGGGGTCCACTGAGGGTTTCTTTAGGAGGGGGTTGACCTCGGCGTGTTTCCAGTCGTCGGGGAATGAGGCGGTCGCCAGGGAGCGGTTGATGGTTTGGCGGAGGATGGGTGCGATGGTGTTGGCGGCTCTGTTGAAGATGTGGTGGGGGCAGGGGTCCGTGGGGGCCCCTGAGTGGATTGACTTCATTATCTTCAGTGTGTCTTCGGTGGTGAGGGCTGTCCAGTCATCAATCGCTGGTTTCCGGGTGTCGGGGGTGGTTGGTGAGGGTACAGTGTGTTGGTTGTCTTCGTCGAAGTTGTCGTAGATGCTCTTGATTTTGTGGTGGAAAAAGATGCTGAGTTTGTCGCAGAGGTCTTGCGAGGGAGGGATGTCGGTAGACTCGCTGGTGGGTTGGGCGAACTCCTTGATGATGCTGAAGAGTTCCTTGCTGTTGTGTGCGTGGGTGGAGATTCTGTCTTCGATCGCTTTTTTCCTCGTTTCTCTGATGAGTTGATGGTGGGCGTTGGTGGCGGCTCTGAAATTGATGTAGGCTTCTGTGGATTTGGTGTTTCTCCAGGCCTTTTCGAGGCGGCGGCATGTGCGCCTGGACTCTCGAAGTTCGGTGGTAAACCATCTGGCTTTCTTGGCACGGGTATTGTTGTTTTTCTTGAGGGGGGCTATGGTGTTGGTGCTGTCCGAGATCCATCTATGCAGGGTTCGGGCTGCGGTGTTGGGGTCGTCGTTTTCCGCGATGGTTGGGGTGGAGTTGTTGAGTGAGGAGGTGAGCTGGTCATCGGTGATTTTGGTCCAGTTTCTTTGTGGAAGCAGGTGCTGGTGTCTGTGGATGGTGGGTGTTCTGAAGGTGAAGTGGACGCAACGATGGTCGGTCCATGGGAGTTCGGTGGTGTGGCTGAAGGTGATGGAGCTTCCTGTAGTGAAGAGGGGGTCGAGGGTGTGTCCTGCTGAGTGCGTGGGCTCGGTCACGATCTGGCGGAGTCCAATGTTGTGGAGGTTGTCCAGGAGGGATGTGGTGTTGGGGTCCAGTTGATTGTCGAGGTGGAAGTTGAGGTCTCCCAGCAGGGTGTAGTTGGTGGATGCGATGGCCTGCGGGGAGATAATGTCCGTGATGGAGTTGGCGAAGGGTCCGCGGGGTCCAGGGGGTCGGTAGATGAGGGTTCCTCGGAGGGCGGCGGTGGGGCTGGCCAGTATCTTGAAGTGAAGGTGTTCCATCAGTTCTGTGGACTCGTCAGGGGGTGTGCTCAGGCGGAGGCTGGATTTGTGGACAATGGCGATTCCTCCTCCTGGGTGGATGGGGCGGTCCTTCCTGGAGATCTTATATCCTTGGGGGATGGCGATGGCGATGTCCGGTCCCGAGGTGGTGTTGGTCCAGGTTTCGGTGAAGAATGCTACGTCTGGGGTTGTGCTGTCGAGGAGGTCCCAGATTTCTGTGGCGTGTTTGTGGAGGGATCGGACGTTGAGGAGGATGCATTGCAGGGTCTTTAGTTCGGTTGTGTTCTTGTGGGCGGGTTGTGCTGGATCCGTGTTCTTGGCGGTGCTGCAGGTGTGCCGGCAGCGGTGACAGCTGAAGGGTCCATGGGTGTCGGCTGGTGATGCTAGCTTGCAGTTGTTGTTGCAGCCTGGGTTGAGTGCTGCTGTGTCGTAGCGTTGGCGGGGCGGAGGTCCAGGGTTCCTGGTGCTGGTCGCGGACGGGTCGCAGACGGGCGCAGACGGGCGCAGACGGGCGCAGACGTGCTTGCCTTTGATGCGCCTTCGGTGCACCAGCGGCGCGCCCGCAGTGGCCGCCATTAAGTAGGGGTCGGGGAGGGCTGGACAGCTGGGAGGCGGGAGCGGGGAGGGGAGCTGGATTGGGCCGGTCGTGCTGGGGGGGAGGGGCCGCGGGGGCAGCAGTGGCGGGGAAAGGTAAAGGGAGGAAAGAAGGGATAAAGAAAAAAGGGAGAATAGGCAGAAATGAGGCACAAAAGAGCAGAGATGCAGAAAAGAGCAGAAAGGTGAAAGATAGAAAGGGTAAAAAAACGAGTGAAAACGAGAGAAGGAGCAGAGGGAGAGAAAGGGAAAATGGGCAAAAATAAGGCACAAAAGAGCAGAGGTGCAGAAAGGTGAAAGATAGAAAGGGGAAAAAACGAGTGAAAACGAGTGAAGGAGCAGAGGGAGAGAAAGGGAAATGGGCAGAAATAAGGCGCAAAAGAACAGAGGTGCAGAAAGGTGAAAGATAGAAAGGGGAGAAAAAAGAGTGAAGGAGCAGAAAGAAAGAAAGGAGACAGAGGTCCACTGGACCACCAGGGATAAGGCGCAGGGAAACCTGCGGGTGGAGGAGGGCCTCGATCACCAACACTCAAGAGTGCAGGGGCAGGGGCACCTCACTTAATGGTGGAGCTGCGAGGGTGGGAGAGCAATTTCACTGACAATGAGTCAGTGGTCTTGCTCGCCTGTCCCCGCAGTGGCCGCCATTAAGTAGGGGTCGGGGAGGGCTGGACAGCTGGGAGGCGGGAGCGAGGAGGGGAGCTGGATTGGGCCGGTCGTGCTGGGGGGGGAGGGGCCGCGGGGGCAGCAGCGGCGGGGAAAGGTAAAGGGAGGAAAGAAGGGATAAAGAAAAAAGGGAGAATAGGCAGAAATAAGGCACAAAAGAGCAGAGATGCAGAAAAGAGCAGAAAGGTGAAAGATAGAAAGGGTAAAAAAACGAGTGAAAACGAGAGAAGGAGCAGAGGGAGAGAAAGGGAAAATGGGCAAAAATAAGGCACAAAAGAGCAGAGGTGCAGAAAGGTGAAAGATAGAAAGGGGAAAAAAACGAGTGAAAACGAGTGAAAGAGCAGAGGGAGAGAAAGGGAAATGGGCAGAAATAAGGCGCAAAAGAACAGAGGTGCAGAAAGGTGAAAGATAGAAAGGGGAGAAAAACGAGTGAAGGAGCAGAAAGAAAGAAAGGAGACAGAGGTCCACTGGACCACCAGGGATGAGGCGCAGGGAAACCTGCGGGTGGAGGAGGGCCTCGATCACCAACACTCAAGAGTGCAGGGGCAGGGGCACCTCACTTAATGGTGGAGCTGCGAGGGTGGGAGAGCAATTTCACTGACAATGAGTCAGTGGTCTTGCTCGCCTGTCCCCGCAGTGGCCGCCATTAAGTAGGGGTCGGGGAGGGCTGGACAGCTGGGAGGCGGGAGCGGGGAGGGGAGCTGGATTGGGCCGGTCGTGCTGGGGGGGGAGGGGCCGCGGGGGCAGCAGCGGCGGGGAAAGGTAAAGGGAGGAAAGAAGGGATAAAGAAAAAAGGGAGAATAGGCAGAAATAAGGCACAAAAGAGCAGAGATGCAGAAAAGAGCAGAAAGGTGAAAGATAGAAAGGGTAAATAAACGAGTGAAAACGAGAGAAGGAGCAGAGGGAGAGAAAGGGAAAATGGGCAAAAATAAGGCACAAAAGAGCAGAGGTGCAGAAAGGTGAAAGATAGAAAGGGGAAACAAGCATTGAAAATGCAATAGGTCTTGCATCATTAGAGTTAGTGCTTTTAGAATTGTTTATGGGTTTTTTTTGAAAATCTTTAGCATTTTTGTTTCCTGTAGCCAATGCTAAAGAATTACAAATAAAAAAAGCCATAAACATTTCTAAAAGCTCTAACTCAAATGCTGCGAGACCTATTGCACTGTCGGCTGGGGTTTTTAAATGGTGCTGTGCTGGGAGAGAGAGTGGGGAGGGGTTGGAGAAGGGAGGGGGCGAGACCTAAAAAGGCTTTTATAACCAGAAACGTGGATATAGCAGCATGCGTCCTCACCCAGAGTGGTTGGGAAGGGAAGTGCGAGTCTTAGCTCCTGACATACCTTATATTGGAGTGCTGCACAGTTACCACGAGGTGGCACTGTTTGCAGTGTTTGGGGGTGGAAGCTTTAAAAACTCCCCACCTGAAATGCTTAGTCATTCGAATTCATCAGAAGTTATAATCGTTACTGTTTAAAAAGCCTAATGCACGTCTGCCTTGCATGACTGTGACTACCTTCGCAAATAAGAGACCCCAAGAGATGCGTATGGTGCCAGACAAGAATCTCCTGCATTTAAAGTCCGAGAGTAACTTTCAGAACAGCTGCGAGGGGGTGGGGGTGGTGGAGGAGACTCGGGCAGCGACTGGGTTTTAAATAAACTCCCCAGTAGCTAGTGGTAAACTCTTTACGAGGCTTTTAGTTGCATCTAGGGGAGTCTTGGACTTACTGTCTTTTATATTTGTTACCATTTTTATTTGCTAGAATTCGAAGCATCCTAATAGGGCTTAACCTAAGACCGGATGTTCCCTCACATGCATTAATTTAGGTTGCATAGAGCAGTGCGTGCACTTTGCTTGACCCATTGAAGTGCCTGGCTAAATGCTCACGGGAGCTGTGTGCTGATGCACGCGATGAAAAACCAAAGCATGCACTTGCTTGATCCAAGACGCTGATGATGTCCCTGTGACAGTGCCACTTTGGCTGAATGCACACGTACTAGAGTTTCTCCTTTACCTGATGGGTAGAGACTAGTTAGTAACGAGACGCACGGAAAACGCGGTGTTCAAGGTACAACATTCACTCATGATCTTCTCTGTCATAATAAACCAGTGACTGCGCGTAAACCGTGTCCTTGTAGTTGTGATCCAGAGTGGAGCTTTCACACGGAGTAGTTTGTTGTCGGTACAGAGATCACACTGTGTTTGTTGTCTTGCACCCCTGTCTGCCTGTTGTTGGTTGGTTTGGTACTCATAAGGAAAAGCAAAAACCCGCAGATTGCGTACCGGCTGCTTAGTTTGTGGTTACTTTGTGTGTTCAGAGTCGCCTCGACAGATCTTTAAACAAATATCCGCTAATGAAAAGCAGAATCCACGCGCTGCAGCTCATGACAAGACCTCAAAATAAGCGCATTAATGCTGCTTTATTATAAGCCTTGTATAACACAATAGCCCGAGTCACGGCAAATATTGGCAGAGCAGTGCTTCAACCCCATAAATGTACAATGTAGAAGGCAGGGTAAATACATTAATTTCAGTTTGTAAACCCGTGTGGGTGTCTCGTAAAGAGCTCGTTTTTTTCTGCTTTTGTAAACGCTCCTATGCGAGTAGGAGGAGGAGGGGGGAGGAGAGTAGGAGGAGGGGGAGGAGAGTAGGGGAGGCACGGCCTAGCGGCCGTGCAACCAAGAAGTGAGGGGGCGGAGCTGGGGGAGGCTGTGAGAGAGAGAGTGGGGAGGAGAGTAGGAGGAGGAGGGGGGGGAGGAGAGTAGGAGGAGGAGGGGGGCCAAAAGAGACAAGACGGAGGGAAGGCAGAGAAGGGGAGGGGGGAGGAGACGCACGGAAAACGCGGTGTTCAAGGTACAACATTCACTCATGATCTTCTCTGTCATAATAAACCAGTGACTGCGCGTAAACCGTGTCCTTGTAGTTGTGATCCAGAGTAGAGCTTTCACACGGAGTAGTTCGTTGTCGGTACAGAGATCACACTGTGTTTGTTGTCTTGCACCCCTGTCTGCGTATCCTCGCTGGCATGAACTAGCAAAGCGATAAATTGTTTTACCTGCAGGTGCGTATTGAACAGCTGTTTCTATTTAGCGGAGCAGAAATGGGTTGGAAGTTCAACGCTCTCCGTACTGGATAGAGAAGAGTTAAATTGCCTGTAATCTAGGAACTAGGAAAAATGTGAGAGGTAGTGTTGGGCAGTGTTACAGGCTTCACTTTCATAGGCGTACAAAAGATGATACCTCGTTTACCTTAAAGCGCACGTGAAACAGACTTCTACTTTTCACGGAGCAGGGAATGATTAATCAAGGTAAAAACTGTGACTCTCCGGGTCGCAATAAAAAGGAGTCAGATTACCGGATGTCTAAAAAATAAAGACAAGAAATGATGTTGAGCAGTGCTACAAGCTCATACATCAAAATGTTACAGGTTAGTGTAGAAAGGAAAGTGAACAATGAAGGAGACACGGCCGGCCGGCCGTGAATAATTAGGGAATGAGCACGCTGAAAAGCTTGTGGGAGGGGGGCTGGGCTACCTTTGATGTGGCAGGCGGCTGGGGGCATGTCACGGCCGGCCGGCCGTGAATAATTAGGGAATGAGCACGCTGATAAGCTTGTGGGAGGGGAGCTGGGCTACCTTTGATGTGGCAGGCGGCTGGGGGCATGTGCACGCGCTTTTAAGCTCAATGCGCATACGCATTGAGCTTGAATTTCACGGGCACTGCAAGGAATCGCCACGATTCCTTGCAAGTTAGTTAAAGACTGTTTAAGCCCCAATAGTCTCGCAAAGCTCGATGCGCATGCGCATCGACAGGCGAGACCTAAAAAACGAGTGAAAACGAGTGAAGGAGCAGAGGGAGAGAAAGGGAAATGGGCAGAAATAAGGCGCAAAAGAACAGAGGTGCAGAAAGGTGAAAGATAGAAAGGGGAGAAAAACGAGTTAAGGAGCAGAAAGAAAGAAAGGAGACAGAGGTCCACTGGACCACCAGGGATGAGGCGCAGGGAAACCTGCGGGTGGAGGAGGGCCTCGATCACCAACACTCAAGAGTGCAGGGGCAGGGGCACCTCACTTAATGGTGGAGCTGCGAGGGTGGGAGAGCAATTTCACTGACAATGAGTCAGTGGTCTTGCTCGCCTGTCCCCGCAGTGGCCGCCATTAATTAAGTAGGGGTCGGGGAGGGCTGGACAGCTGGGAGGCGGGAGCGGGGAGGGGAGCTGGATTGGGCCGGTCGTGCTGGGGGGGGAGGGGCCGCGGGGGCAGCAGCGGCGGGGAAAGGAAAAGGGAGGAAAGAAGGGATAAAGAAAAAAGGGAGAATAGGCAGAAATAAGGCACAAAAGAGCAGAGATGCAGAAAAGAGCAGAAAGGTGAAAGATAGAAAGGGTAAAAAAACGAGTGAAAACGAGAGAAGGAGCAGAGGGAGAGAAAGGGAAAATGGGCAAAAATAAGGCACAAAAGAGCAGAGGTGCAGAAAGGTGAAAGATAGAAAGGGGAAAAAAACGAGTGAAAACGAGTGAAGGAGCAGAGGGAGAGAAAGGGAAATGGGCAGAAATAAGGCGCAAAAGAACAGAGGTGCAGAAAGGTGAAAGATAGAAAGGGGAGAAAAACGAGTGAAGGAGCAGAAAGAAAGAAAGGAGACAGAGGTCTACTGGACTACCAGGGATGAGGCGCAGGGAAACCTGCGGGTGGAGGAGGGCCTCGATCACCAACACTCAAGAGTGCAGGGGCAGGGGCACCTCACTTAATGGTGGAGCTGCGAGGGTGGGAGAGCAATTTCACTGACAATGAGTCAGTGGTCTTTTTTCAGCTCTTGATTTTCTACCCTAGAGGCATGCACCTCTTGCTGTAGAGCGTTAAAGCTTTCAAGCAATGAGGCTAGTACCGCACCGGTGTCCATGGTCCAGGCTGGGCGAGTATCTTGGGCTTGTCAATCTGTCACGGGGAACAGACGATTAGTAGCCCAAACAAGTAATGCACATGCCACTAACCTGTCTTCTTCTAGCCAGCGGGGACCACAGCTTGAAGAGAGGCCTCCCAGTTCCCGCAAGTGCCAACACTCCCAATGTGGTAAAAACACACTGAGGACAGATCGCACTCCGGGGAAAAGGGAAGGGGACAAAATAAGAAAAGACACTGTTGATAGGGCACCCGTCTAGGTCTGGTCTAGAGTAGGGATACTTCTCGGCTCGCCGTAGCTAGGAAAACAAAAGGAAACGGATTACCCAGGACTGTATATGGTGCTAGATGGTTACATACAAGATGAACTATGGGATTACTCACTAGATGCCCCACAGCGCTATAGTCAGGGAACCCTCGGCGAGAATAATATCCGGAGTGTTGAAAACCTTTAACGATCCTATGGCTGTTACTGCACAGTACCCAAAGGAAGGAAGGTCTATTGGCGTTTGCAAGGCGTTTTTTAGTTTGAAATGTAATCCCCACAGAGCAGGCACTGTTTCTTGCAAAGCGGGAATTGTTTTCCGGGTAATGTACGCCTGCGAACACTAAATGAGTAAAAGTAAGGGAAATGAACAAAAGAAGTAGTTTGGATAGCACAGCCGTGCTATCGGCAAGATCCTACCACAGAAAGCGGGAAGGAAAGCGTCCGCGGAACCAGCAGCGGCTTCCTCAGAAAGCGGGAAAGAAAGCGTCCGCGGAACCAGCAGCGGCGTCCTCCAGGAAGCGGGAAAGAAAGCGTCCGCGGAACCAGCATCGGCGTCCTCCAGGAAGCGGGAAAGAAAGCGTCCGTGGAACCAGCAGCGTCGGTTAACAACAGAGATCAGGTTCAGGCAAGGAATCGGGTAAGATTGACAAGCACCTCGCACTTCCTGGGAGGTTCTTAAATACCAATTCCTAATTGCCGGTTCCGGACTGCTAGAGCCCAGGGCGTTCTGGGAGATGTAGTGCTGCCGCTACTACGAAGCCCTGCCCTGTACTTGTTACCCAGAATCGCTACAGCACCCCAGTGGATCTGACAGATTCAGACACATCAGATGAGGAGGATCCAGCTCCCCAACGCAGACGTGCAGTTGGAGCCGGGGCAGCTGCTGGGCGCCTGAGATGTGATGACATCACACACAACTACTTCTAGGTGAGAAAATAGACCACAATAACCAATGTTGTTGAAAAGAAACTAGGTTTATTCCCTTGACTGCAGGATGTGAAAAGTCACACAGTGTGACTGTAACTTTGTTGGTAGCACATGTTATTGTCCTCACAGTGCCATCATGATAGTGAGTTAGGTAGTCCTCATAGCATGTGTTGCTCACAACATGCCATTGATGCCTGCCGCCCCTTCACCTCCGGCGTGCACGCCCTGATGCCCCTCCTTCAGCCTTCGAACTTGCCTCACTGCTGTCATCCACAGCTCTGCCCTTACGCCCACTCCTACGCCTTTCAGCAGTAATAGGTGGAGTCGGTGTGCTCCTGCTGGATTGCCCAATAGGTGTCCCTACTCCCCCAGTGACAACAGCCCGCACTTGGTCTAGTGCATGTGTCACCTGCACCAGGCCCCTGGCAACGTCCTGGCAGCAGTGTGCCATCTCATGTTGCATGCTTATGCTTCTCCGTGCTAGCATGGATATTGCTGCGGATTGCCGGCTGACCGCCCTAGTGAACTGGTCCAGGCGGGTGTGTAGCCGATGTTGTTCCGTGCGCCGGGCCTGCCTATCCCTTCTGTTTTCCCTCAGATTTGCTTCCGAAGCTTGTGCAATTGCTGTCACCCCAAGTATTAGCTCCGACATGTGGCAGTTGTGTTGTGCTAGCTGGCGCTGGATTGACATAATTCCTTTACTTTGCAGGCGCTGCACACGCAACATGTTACCCTCCAGCCCTGCGAAGACCGAGTCTGTACCCGAGGAGGCATTGCTGGTGTTGGCCCGTGCCCTCTGTCTTGCACCACTGCCAGTTGTGTTTGGTGTACAGGATTGTGTTGTGCCCTGCCTTGGGTTTTGTGTTTCTGCAGCCTGTGTGTCCTCTTCAGCATCCGTAGACTCGGATGCCATTGGTATTAGTGCAGGAACAATTATGCACCGTTTGCTTGCTGCTGATGGTGTGTCCCATGTGGCACCCTGCCTCTCCTGCCCTGCCCGGTCCTCATCTGTTTCTGTCTCCCCCACTGCTGCCACTGTGTCCTGTGTTGTAGGTCCAGCTGCAAATAAATAGCACACAAGTTGTGTGTTAATTTTTTTTTTCCATGACAATAAAGCTCTTGTTACTACAAATGACATGACTGCTTGTCTATTTTGCACATTGCTAGTATGACTGTTCCCTATGTACCCTTTGTATGTGTCACAGGACCAAGTTACAGTGCATGGGACTACATTTCCCATAATGCAATACTGGGTGACCCTCAAAACATGGACCGGATTCCTATTCATGCATGGGTATTTTGGGGTATGAGTGGGATGGGTATGTTTTGGGGATATTGGCATGCATCTTACCTTCTCTGGTGTCTCTGTTGTCGGAGCTGTCAAGGTCAGCCACGCCCATCCCTGCCTCAGGAATGAGTGTGCCCTCCACCAACTCCTCCAAGGGCGTCGGATCTGGTGCAGTGGAGGTCCCACCTCCAGTTGCCTTTGCCTCTGCCAATCTGGTGGCCACCCTCTCCTCTGATCTCTGCCTCATGTCATACCACCTCTTCTTTAAGTCCTCGGTGGTACGGTGGGTTACGCCTATGGCATTTACCTTCTCTTGGATGTCAGTCCACATTTGTTTCTTCCTGGCCTCAGGAACACGGAGTGAGGCTTTCCCAAACAGGAGGTCATGTTGCCTCACTACCTCCTCAGTCAATACCTCAAGCTCCCTCTCTGAGAACTTTTGCTTTCTCTTCCTGTTGTGTTCCTCAGCCTGCTTGTCCCCACCCTGGGATTCCAATTCAGCTACTATTAGTTTCAGAGACAAAAACACACTCCCTCCTCACTGTCTCTCAGGCAGCAACTGACTCAGGAACAGGTACAGGCAATCAGGTGCAGCATGGGCAGTCACACTTCCTGGTTGTGATGTCATCATTCTGCACCTGAATAGCTTTTTCCCGTTTTGCGATTCTTTATTAGCGAATTCGCTAATAAAGAATCGCTATTTGAGTACTCGCACAATGATTCTGCGATTTTTTGGTAATCGCTATTTAATAGCGATTTTTTATCTACATCCGGTTTTGCGATTCCGAAAGTGCGATTTCAGAATCGCAAAAATGGATTTACCTACATATGCCCCATTGTTAGCTCCTGCCTGTACTGTGCCTCAGGAGTGAGAACAATATACGCTCAATTAGAGGTTGCAGTAAAAGCGTCCAAATACAATTTGCGCCTGATTTTACAGTACCATCTCATAGGTCTAAATGACTCTTCTACAGCATCATTTAGACTCGACAGTTAATTCACATGCAACTGGGGCTAATATCATTTCCCCTAGGTACTCCTAGATGTATTTTTACCTGGGTGTTTTAGCACTGGATTTAAAGATTGGGAAAAATGAAGAATGCCATGCATAACTGTATTTGTGCTTGTTTGGCGCATTGTTAACACTAGCACTGTGTTCTGCATGGGCAATTACCTCCTGTCATGCCTTGGCGATCCATGACAAGTAGTAGGGCACTAAGCACTCAACTACTGATAGGCATTAGTGTTAAAAGTGGTACAAATTGTGTTTACACCTGAATTAGGCCTAGTGTGTCGGTCTAAGCACCCCCATTAGTGTACAGCACAATCAAGCATGTTACTAGCATTACGTTTGCCAAATTTAATAACAATACGTAAGAACATATAAATAACCAGTCAATGGGTGTATTTTGCATTAGCTACACATGAAGTGTGTATTTGCTTCAAATAGTTTTGTCCTATCAGTCTGTAGAACATGCGCTTTCCAGACCTCACTTCCTGCATCTATCAAGGTACACCGAGATTAGAATTCCGTAGATTTTTCTTCGTTCGCCTCTACTCACTCACTCTGTTTTCCCTGATAAACTGAATGTGAGATCGCAGGTCTTGTGCCCCCGCTGCCTTACTGGCAAAAACATTGGAATTATTGTGTTTTAATGTAGCACTTGCTCTTTGCAGTGATTGGTGTATTTATCTTCATGACCTATCTAGGGTTCAATACCTCTTTTGTGCTGTGGTTGCTGGATTCCACCAACGGCAGTTGGTGCTGTGGCTGGGCTAGGTGGGATCACGCTCTGTGTGCTCGCTTCAAGAAGAATAAAGCTGTGTTTAAACGTTTACTGTGTCCGTGTCATCACCACACAATGCTGTCCTTGAGTCAAGAAGGATCGATTAATGCTGAATATATTTACAAATAAAGGCATCTTATTAGTATGAATTGGTCACAGAATTATCATTATTTAGTTTTTAAGGAGAAAGACTAATCAGGTTTACGTTAACTGAGTGGACGCCAAAATTCGCCTGCCACTTACCAACACATCCTGCCATGAGGGAAACGGCCAGCGCCCAGGGTAATCCCACCGTGAGAGAAACGGCCAGCACACCGAGGCATTCCTTGGCCAGGGACCACATCCCCCAGCAGTCCCGGCCCGACGGCGCTCCTGTGACGCTCCTGCTGCCCCTGCTGGCGCCATAACATCGCGGAGCTTCGAGCGGGACGGTGGGGACGCCAAAATTCACCTGCCACTTACCAACACATCCTGCCGTGAGGGAAACGGCCAGCGCCCAGGGTAATCCCGCCGTGAGGGAAACGGCCAGCACACCGAGGCATTCCTGGGCCAGGGACCACATCCCCCAGCAGCCCCGGCCCCACGGCGCTCCCGTGACGCTCCTGCTGCGCCTGCTGGCGCCATAACATCGCGGAACTTCTCCCGCCCCCGCGGGACGCGCGCGGGCAGCGCCGGGCTGAGCCCAGGCAGACGGCGGGCCATCTGTGGCCATCAGGGGCCAGAGGAGGCCGGGCTGGGCCACCCCTGTTCCATTTGCCATGGGAAAGAGAAAACAGACATGTCGAGGCGACCAAGAAGGTAAGGTTGCCAAGATTCCACGTAAATCAGAATCTATAATTTCATACCTAACTTCCGCGGTGGGGGTTTTAACTAAGGAAATTGCTCACGCTGAAAAGGAACTTGGTCTGGAATCCATTAACAACACCTCTGCTACAGATCATGGATTCACCCCTGAACTCGCACAGCGTATTCCACTAGAACCTACAATTATCACCATTAATACCCCCTGTCCAGCAGCCCCGCTGACTGCTCCCTCAAATCCGCCACCTCCATTACACCCCACTCAAATGACTGAAACTTCGCTAGCCCCCTCGCTCACGATTACGCGAAGACGAAGATCTCATGCAAAGGGTGTCAAAAGGAAATTTACTCATGGGAAACCTATCCACCAAGCTGCCACTCTAAGGGACAATGTATGCGATATTGTGGAAGAACTGTTCATAAAAAGACTTGAACCATCTTTGGAACTAGTAGCAAAGGACATAGTGGACACACTAAATGAATGTGTAGCGGGCCTACTGGCTAAGTGCAAGAAAATTGATACCCTTCTCAAACACTTTGCAAGTCAGAACGAGAAGGTGGTTAATCTCCCACCTGGTATTTCCAGCAACATAGGTAGTAATATCGTAACCAATCGTAGGGAAACTCCTAGTGAGAACATCCAGGCTAAAGGGGGTATTGTGGAGGGGCCTAAACACACTAAATCGGGCGTACACATTAACAATCAGGTATCTAGTGGGGCACTTTATAGAACAAAATGTTTGCATCTCCCCCCTGAGGCGGCCCCCCTGGTGGCTGTCTTCACAGGGATCCCACCACTAAGGGCCGGTAAAGGGGAGACGAGTAAATGACTTGATGGGTTTGGCTGGGGAATACTGCGCAGAGTTCAGTACTGGAGGTACAGACATTACACGCACTGTCATTGCGGCAAGAAGAGTGAGTTGGGTGGGGTACCATCCCAAAACTATCCCAGGGGACTGCCTTGTTGTAAATTTTAACAACTATGACAGCGCACATAGGCTGTTTTGGGATGCCTCAGATTTGTCAAATAATGGCATTAGACCCCTCCCTCTGGGTTTTTTTTATCCCCCAGGTGGGACAACAAGATCTTTGGGCAAATCCCCTGTGACTCGTCAGGAGGGGCCCGCGTGTGTTACCTCATATCCATCTTACCTGCAGCGCTTTAACATCGCACGACAAAGATCTGGTTGACAGCTATTAGGTGGGGTGGGAAGAGATTCTGCTAGTGTAGTTTATCATGTGTCACAGGACAGTCTAGGCCCAGCTGCCATTAGCCTTACCAATCGTTTCTCCCCCTTGACTTCAATGGAGACTAACGATTGACTGCCTGATGTTTTAGCTGAGGACTAAGGGGTGCCTAGCTTACAGAGACCTTGCTGTAAAATTCTTACCTGGAATGTGGCTGGACTTAGTTCAAAAACCTCTGACCCTATTTGGCAGGAGTTTGTTAACCAGTATGATATACTGGCCTTCCAAGAGACCTGGGATACATCGTCCAGTTTTTCATTGGACGGTTTTCTCAGTTTCTCTACTCCAGCAGTACCGGGAATAATGGGAAGAGCTCAGGGGCGTAGCTAGAGCTTGTGGCGCCCGGGGCTATCCCTCAGATTGCCGCCCCTTAGGGGGGAGGGGGAACGGGGGGGGAGGATAGGGGGTGCTTGGGAAAAAGGACGGTGAGCACTTTTGAAAGATGTCAGAGAGACACGTAGTATTGCTGCTAATAGTTACCTCGATCATGCGAGTTACATGCACATACATGACACGGTCCAAGGCTACACAGTTAAATACACCGGTGACCGGCAGTACAAAGGAGAGCACACAGACTGCCACCCTGCAGGATTTCAGGAAGGGCCTAAAACCATGGTTATTCGAATAACGTCCCTCAGCAGAAGCATTGCCCCCACCCCACAGTGCCTAGATAACCTCACAGGTGATATGTAGCGCTATGCAAATCCTGTTTGTTTGATGAATTGACACCTGATTTCCACACATCGTTTGTGCGCTATATTAGTTTTATCTGTAAAAATGTATGTCTGTGCAAGTTAGAAATTACCAGCATTCACTGGGTTCTATACTTTATGGAATGTTCTCCGACACCCCACTATACAACAGACGGCAATGTCTACGTTTCTGCAGTTGCAGGGCAATGCCTGCAATGTTCAGCACATGGTTTGTGCACGTGGAGGGGCGCAGCTGGCACTGGAAGTACAGCTAACAACAGCAGGCCGGACATAAAGGAAGCATAGCTGCCAAGGTTTCAGATTGCTAAGTGTGATATTTTGATAATGTCAGCGTAACTATGAGTGACATTTCAACAACTATGAGTAACACTTTTTTCGCAACTAAAATCAAGCAATAAAAACAACGGAAACATAAATATCTGAAATTACACCCATTTGAGCAACGAGAAACTGTAAGAAGATTGTTAAACGACTGCAAAGCACTGGAAATGGAAGGGTACACGCGTACCTTAGAGGTCACAACCCCTCTGCAGACTGTAATTTATCTCAAAAAGACACACTGAGCAATTTGATAAAAATGAATTAGCAGATAACAGCAAGGTGTGCGGTGCCGACCGTTATTTATTCACAACCTGAGGCTGAACTTGTATTGCTAGTCTAAGCAATTAACACTGAGACACAATAGAGTATGGGGGTGCATGAAAGCCTCAGGCAGGGCTTTAAGTGGACCGGGTCTCTCACAATCTTTTCTCCTTCTGTCCCTCCTGGATTCCTACATTTGCTTCGTACTTTTATTTACACCCCTTCTTTCCCTCTTCGACCCTTACCCCTCCCCTATTCCTCTTGCCTGGTTCCCTTATTTACACAGACCCCCTCTCCATGATAGGACAGCCTCCACCCCTCTCGGCCCCTATCCCTTTTTTTCTAACCCTTCCTCCCCTCTCTCCTTCTATTTTCCAGTTCCTTGCTTATTTCTCACCAAATCTTGCCTCCTCTTCTGTTTCCCTCCCACTCACACGGTCATTCTTTTCTCACTTCTTTCCTAATTCTTTCCCTGTATCTCCACCCTACCCTTCCCTCTCTCACGTCCTCAGTCCTTCCCTTCTCGCCTCCTTCTCTCTTTCTTACTCTCGTTTTCTCACACTTCTGTCTGCAGTCATCATGTCCCCCGGACCAGGAAGACTCCCCTTGTCTCCTTTACACTCTCCTTTCCTTCCCTCTTCATTCCATTGCTCTCCCCTTACATTCTTTTCGTCATTTTCTTTTACCCCAATCAGCCCCTCCTGCTTTACTTTTCATTTTCTCCCCTACCCTTCATTTCCCAACTTCTTACATCACCAACCTTCCACTCACCACTGTCCCAAACCTGTGTCTTATTCCGATCTCCATTTCACGCTCTCCATGCCATTATGTTTCACCCTCTTCAATTATCTCACTCCCCCATCATCTTCCTTGTTGCTGCTGGTGCTTTCTTTCCCTCTTCCATGACTTATCATTCTTGTGCCCCCTCTCTTCCTTCTGCTCGCAGCAGCCTCTCCCTGAAGGCCGCCTATTTCTTTACTTTCTTTTTCTATTTAGAGCCCTCTTTGGTACATCCCATCTTGCCAGTCACCAGTCTTCTGTTCTTTTTTATTTATTTATTTATTTATGCATTTTTCTATAGCGCGGACTTTACCCGAAGGCGTCAGAGCGCTTCACATTAGGAACAGAGATGAAACATAATGAGAAACATTATAAAAGAACAGATTGCAAAAACATGCGTTACTTACACAAGGTAATAGTGACAATTGTGAGCAAACAAAATACATGAGGTAGTAAAAACTGTGAAATACATGAGGTAGTAAAAACTGTGAAATACATGAGGTAGTAAAGGTAGTATTCATTATTTTATCCCCCAAAGAGCGTGTGCCTCTGCAGACGGCACCGTTTTAAAAATCGTGTATTTCTGCAGCAGCATGGTGTTAATAGAAAGTCGGGTGGCTGGAACTTACTTCAAGTCAGTTTGCCACCCGCTTTCTTGGTCCAGGGCTGTCTGTGCTCAGAGTCTCGACTGTCCTGGTGTCCGCTGCTGGATCCGCCGGTCACCGACTCCATGATGTGAGCTCAGCTCGCCTCGGTAATGAGACAGCACACGACGGCGGCCTTGCAGCTGTGAGCAGGAGGCAGGTGCTTCAAGCTCCATAATAGAGGTGGCGCCCGCAGAGCCAGGCCGAGCCGCTTCCTGCTCCAAAAACCAACTTCCCCGCCTTTGGAAGCAGGACGTGACGTGACGTGACGTCCGCCCACCGTGCCAGACTAATGGATGTGTCATTGCACTGCCTTAATGTCAGGATTTTATTTAATGCATTAAAGCGCGGACTTTACCCGAAGGTGTCAGAGCACTGTACAATAAAAAGGCCACCGCAACGGGGCACACCAGTGTCGCGCTGTTGCCACCCCCAAAACAGTGCCGCCTGGGGCGGTCCGCCCCCCTCACCCCCCCCTAGCTACGCGGGTGGAAGAGCTAAAGGGGGTCTGCTTACTTTGTTTTCACTCAACCTGGCTGGGGTTTTTAAAAAAGTAGAACCTGCTCCGATGAACGTACTTATAATTGAATGGTCCATTTCGGACCATCAGAAATTTTTATTTATTAACTTTTATAATTCCAGGGAAGGCTCATCTGGGAATGAGCACTTGATCACCCTGGGAGATTTTCTGTCAGTCTACAAACATGATTGCACTTGTGCCCCAGAGATGGTTATCCTGGGAGATTTTAATATTCACCCCTGTGAGGGGGATTGTTACAATGATGGACATGGAGGATCACCTGTGGAGGGGATCCCCCATTTTGAACATAGTAAGGAGGGTGATGCACTTGAGAGCCTCCTCTCCAACTTAAACTTATTTGAACCAGGTTTAGACAAAGATGTGGTCAGAGCACCCACATTTATTGGGAGGGGTGCAAATACCTTCATTGACTATATCTTTGTATCTCCTGGGGTGTTAGCCAAAACGCTGGAGTACAGGGTAGTGACCGCAATTTTTAGTGACCACAACCCGGTTCTATTGGCTGTGGACCTTGAGAGTTTTACGCATGGGAGAAACCTAGGAGTGGTGGCTCCAAGACATCTGTCAACCAGGGAACAGGGTAGGCGGGTTAAGTGGGAGAAGGTCATTACAGAAGCCTTTTTTAAGACACTTGCACAGGAAACCGAGGCTAATATGGCCGTTTGCTTAGATCCCACTTCATCAGGGGCTGATGTTGTGGCTGCTTATGTTGAGATATGCTCACGGATTTCTAAGAACCTGGAGTCTAGTAATGGCTCACATTGTGGGAGGGTGTATAAATGGTTCGATAAAAAGTGTTCACTCACCCATGGTGCCTTACGTAAAGCTGTAAAACACAGACCCAGGAATAAAGTACTAGTGGCGAACCTCCGCAAGGAATATAAATTGGCACTTGCAACACGCAAGCACCAAATTAAGGAAGAAGCCTGGGATAATCTGCAATCCGCAGATGTGCTGAGGGACAGCAAAAAATTCTGGGCCATTATTAACTAGTCGGTTTTTACAGAAGATGGGAAATCAGATATGGATTGTGTAATCGCTGATGAGAGCTGGCTCGAGCATTTTAAAAATATCTATGACACAGAGTTAGGGGTCTTAACCTCCCCTGACACTGTTGTACCTCGAAACACTACGCCCATTAAGTTTAATACCTCTGAGGTGGAAAAGGCGATAAAAGATACAAGTAAACATAAGGCACCTGGCCCTGATGGGGTCCCCACAGACCTTTATATCCTGTACCCACAATTTTGGTCCAAAATTTTAACTAATGTTTTTAATGCAATACCCACCGCAGGTTTCCCATCCTCCTGGTCATCCTCCATTATTGTTCCAATTTTTAAGAAGGGGAATAGAGGGGACCCCGCTTGCTACAGGCCAATCTCCCTGTTGGACTCTGTCGTTAAGGTCTTAGGCAGGGTCATTTTACAGAGACTGGGGGATTGGCTTGAGGGGAGTGGGGTTCTCTCTAATCTCCAGTACGGCTTTAGAGCTCACAGGGGGACTATGGATCAATGCTTAAACCTGCATTTTATTATCAGTAAATGCACAGTGGTGAAGGAGGGGCTTCTATATTTAGGTTTTATGGATCTATCTTCTGCATTTGATTTAGTCAATCGTTCTAAATTATGGTTTATTTTGCGGGATATGGGTCTAGACACCACCTTGGTTAATTATTTTTTTTTAATTTTTTTTATTAAAAACTTTTATTGAGCAGCAGAAATCATATTTACAAACACGGGCCTACAACCACACGGGCTGGCCGCTAACAGCAAGGCATGATGCAGTACAAGAAAATCAGTGGTCGAAACCCCAGCGATAGGCAAGAACAGGATAAAAATGCCGCACAGAGTGCAAAGCAGGATAGAAACTTTTCTTATTTTGGAAAAATAAAAAGAAACAAACACAGAAAAAAGGCGAAGAACGTAAAGGATAGAGTCAGCCCCTGAGGGGGGGGAAGCTCACTAATGAGAGACACAAATTTGCAATCAATAGAACGAGTCAGGGTGGGGGGACAGAGGGGAGGTCAAGCAAACCACATGAATAATGAACGAACTTATGGGAATGTCAATTCAGGGGGATAAGGGGACATCAGGGGTCTCTACCAGGGGAGGAGTACAGATGTTCCCACGATAGGCGTTCCACTGACCCCAGATCTTCGTCCATGCCCCTGGTCTGCCCCTAGCTGTGTATACCGTCTTTTCCCTGAACATGGACCAGTCCATATTTTCTTCCCATACAGACACGGTAGGGGGTCTGTGCGAGCCCCAAAGCTGCGCTATATCTCGTTTTGCAACCATGTACCCCAGGGTCGCCCATCTCGTCTGGGCGACTGTGTAATCGTTGGGTTCCCACACATTCAGCAAACACCTCCGGGCCTCAGGCAACAGGGCAATCCCAGTAACATCAGCCATCACCGCAAGCACTCTAGTCCAATATTCAGCCACCTCCGAACACTCCCAAAGGATATGGAGAAACGTAGCACTCATTCCGCACCCACGCTTGCACAGCCCATCCGGGGAGAAACCCATTGCAACCAAACGAGGACCAGTGACGTACACTCGGTGTAATATCTTAAGCTGGACGAGACGGAGACGGGCGGGGATGGCGACCTCTTTCGGGGAAGACAGAGCCGATTGCCAGTCTTCGTCGTCCAATTCCAGCCCATCTCCAGTCCACACTTCTCTAAGCCGGACGAGCAGATCCGCTCGATTGTTAATCAACTTCTTGTAGATCAAAGAGATAGTGCTATCAGGGAGATAACCGTCGAGTATACGATCTTCAAGGGGGGAGGACTCAGGGATGGCGGCACCGGAAACCAGAACCGAAGTCAGAGCATGACGGACCTGGAAGTATCTAAAAAACTCTCTGTCACTCAATTCGTATTCATTCCGAAGGGCCTCGAAGGACTTCACTGCTCCATTCACCCAAAGGTCACCCACTCTACAGATACCAATCATGTCCCAGCGTTCAAACCCCTTCGTAGTCCAGTGGCATCCCAAACGTTCAGACGCATAAAGTGGAGTCGCCAGCGTGACTCGATCAACCCAGCCCATGCTCACATTCGCAGCCCGCCACACACTAACACCAATCCTAGTCGGTCCCGTAAGGTGAAGCCCAGCCGCCTTGGAATAAAGCACTCTATTGAAGTCTCCACCCGGCAATTGAAATCTGTCCATTTCAAAAGCCGGATTCGGGCCGGGTGAGTATACCGAGTGGTTGATGGCGGACAACTGGGAGGCCCAATAATATCTCCTAATGTCAGGAAGTGCCATGCCCCCATCATACCAAGGGATGGTGAGCTTCGCAAGGGCAATGCGCGGACGCCCGTCCCAAATCAGCTGTCTCTGTAAACCCTCAACCTCCCGGAAGTAACTGTTAGGGATGTCATCAAAAGAATTCTGGAGTGCATAAAGAAATCGCGGTAGGGACATCATCTTGAAGAGGGCGGCCCTGCCCAGCGGCGACAAAGGTAATTTACGCCACCGGGCCACGTCCAGTCGCAATCTACGAAGTGGGGGAAGGAGGTTACGTACGAAGCGGAGCGACGAGTCCAGTGTAATAAAAATCCCCAAATATTTAAAGCCTGATTGAGTAACCTGGATGGGAAATCTACGTGGTAGCGGAGGCAAGCCGCCAGAAATAACATACACGGAGGATTTAGCCCAGTTTATAATCAAGCCAGAATTCTTGCCGAACGAGGTAAGGACGTCAAAGAGGACATTTAGAGATTTACGCGGGGAGGTAAGATAGAGAAGAATGTCATCGGCATAAAGCGAAACACGATCCTCAAAGTCGGGGGACCACCGTATACCTTTGATAGACGGCTCCCATCGGAGCCACGCAGCTAGCGGCTCCAATGCGAGAGCAAAAAGCAGCGGAGACAAGGGACAACCCTGCCTGGTCCCCCTACCAAGGGAGAAGGGTACCGACACTCGACCGTTGACAACGACCTGCGCCAGGGGGTTGGTATACAACAGTTTCACCCATCCGATAAACTTCGGGCCGAAACCAAACTTCACAAGGGCAGCCCAAAGGTAGGGCCACTCTATCGTGTCGAAGGCCATCGAGGCGTCCAAGGAAGCCAAAATGGCCGGTTCCGTCAGAGACCCCGCCCTCGCGAGGACTCCATGAAGACGCCGCAGGTTAAGGGCTGTGTTCCGGTGCGGGATAGATCCGGATTGGTCCGGATGAATCAAGTCACCGATGACAACTAGCAGACGAGTAGCAAGAACCTTGGCTAGAACCTTAGGCTCAGCGTTTAACAGGGAGATGGGCCTATATGACGCACACAGGTCTCGGGGTTTACCTTCTTTAGGAATAACCACTATCGTGGCCAGGCGCTGGTCATAGGGGAGTGTGCCAAGATCACGGGATTCCCGAAACATCACTCGAAGATAGGGCGCAATCTTATCAGGCCGCAGTTTGTATAGCTCAATCGGTAGGCCATTCGGGCCCATAGCCTTGCCCGAACGGAGAGATCGAATTGCCGCCGCTATTTCGTCCGTAGAGAACGGGGCCTCCATAGATACCCGCTCCACTTCGGAAAGGCGAGGCAGATCTATGTCACGCAACAAGAAGTGGGAGTCATCTTCGTCCCTAGCCGACACCGGGGAGTAAACCGTACGGAAATAATTCACAAAACATTCCACTATCTCAAGCGGGTCAGTCACTCTCACACCATCCAAAGTCTGAATCACAGGAACAACACGATTCGCTCTTTCCTTCTTGTCTAACCAGGCAATCAATTTACCCGCCTTATCCCCAACATCGTAAAGTCGGCCCTGTTGTTCCCTGTGCATCTTCTTGGCAGCGTCCGTGACCAGGGACTTGTAGTCAAATTGCTTCAGACCAAGGGCATGGAGTTTGTCACGAGTAACACCTGATTCCAGGTCAGCCTCCAACCCAAGAATTTCGGTCTCCAGAACCACCACCTCCCGATTCCTCGCCTTCTTAGTTTCAGCAATAGGAGATAGGGCCTGCCCACGAATCACCGTCTTAAAGGCCTCCCATAGGGACACTGCAGAGGAGACGGACCCTTCGTTGTCCAGGAAGTAGTGGTCTAAGGACTTGATTAGTTGATCACGTGTCCCAGGAGAGCTCAAGTACCAAGGATTAATAGGTGCAACCCGCCCCACAGCCTCGATACCCATTTCAAAACAGAGCCAGAGCGGGGAGTGGTCAGAGATGCCCCGGGCCAGGTGTCTAATCTCCCGGACCGAGGTAGCCTGCGCAGCTGGCATGAGGAAGTAATCAAGGCGGGACAAACTCCCATGAGCCCCGGAGTGGAAAGTATATTGGAGCTGGGTGGGATGCATAAGTCTCCAGCAGTCCACCAAACCAAAGGTATCCAGGAAACCACCCAGCCACGCTTGGGCCGAAGGAGTATCCCTGGGGGGGTGACGATCAATCAAACCCGAGAGAACAGAGTTGAAATCACCAGCCATGAAAAGAGCACCATCAGGAAGTCCCAACAGCACTCGGCCAACATCTGAAAAGGTGGAGGTCTGCAGGCCAGGGGGTACATAAACAGTAAACAGGGACAGGGTCCTGCCCTCGTACCTTCCCACGAGGGCGGCATAGCGCCCCCTATCATCCAGGAGTAACTCATCTATCTCAAGGGGAAGGGAAGACCGGATAAGAATGCCTACCCCTCTGGAACCCGTAGTAAACCCCGAGTGTGCAACGAGACGATAGCCCCACCTATTCATCGCATGACAAGTAATACCCACTAAGTGCGTCTCTTGCAAAAACACAATATCAGGAGACAGTCGTCGCAGATATCGCAACACCACCCCCCGTTTTATACGATCCCCCAAACCATTGACATTCCACGAAACGAACCTCAACCCATTACCCCCCATCCCAACATGTGACGCAGGAGCCACCCCACAAAGAGACAGACGCTGAAAACAAGATTTGCAAACATTACATCGCCTTGAAAGAAACAAAACACAACTACAAACACCCCACCAACCCACCCCCCAACGTCCAACACAACACCCCCCACCCTGCACCCCTGCAATAGACTAAAAAGCCACCCCAACATGCAGTGTGCCTGTCGCCCAAACAATCCCTTGTCCCACCCGCCACCCCAAAGGAGGAAAAGGAGGGGGATACACAGAAAACATAAACCACACAACTACGGAACCCCAGCAGAAAGTGTCTTGTTACGGGGCAGGGGCCAAGGTATTACTTTCAGCTCTCCACGCCACCCTCGGCTCCACCCGGGTGCTCGGTGGCATCAGTCAGGTTAGTCCGGTCCGGTAAGGAATCCAGCCAATCACTTACAGTCTCAGGTCGATCAAAGAAAAACGTTCGCTCATTGTACTCAACTCGCAACCTGGTGGGAAAAAGCATTGCATATTTCAGTCCCAAGTCTCGGAGACGCTTCTTGACTCCACGGAAGCCCATTCGCTGTTTCTGGACAAGCTGAGAAAAGTCTGGGTAGAAATTCACAGTGGCATTCTCAAAGGCCACCGGGCCCTTCACTCTCGAGGCCTGCAGGATAGCGTCCCGGTCCCTGTAGTGAAAAAGCTTGGCAACGATGGGCCTCGGCGGAGCGCCCGGCTTGCCCTTTCCACCCGGAACACGTTGGGCACGTTCCACCGCAAAGAATTTGCTCAACCCAGACGGAGCAAGGTAGTTCTGAACCAAGTCCTCAACGAGGAGATCAACGGAGTGAGCCTCAGGATTTTCGGGAACGCCAATTACACGCACGTTACAGCGTCGTGCCCTGTTCTCAAAATCCTCCAGACGATGGGACATAAAATCGTTCGCCGTTCTAAGATTGCCAAGCTCCGTCTGAAGCTCCGAGACGTCGGTCGTGAGACTAGTCGTCTTGAGGTCCAATGACTTCACTTTCTCATTGGTCTTAGACAGATCGGCCCGAATCAAGTTCACATCAATGGCCACAGTATCGATTTTGTGAGCCAAGGCTTCGTACTGTTGGCCGATAGTCTCCTTCATGTTAGAGATGGCGCCCATGACGTCCTGTAGGGATAGCTCCGCCGAAGCAGCCATCGGGTCCCCCATTGCACTCGGGGTAGGAATGACGGCACCCGGGGACGATTTAGACTGGGTATACCGGTCCATGACATTAGACTGGACCGGGCCCCCACGAAGGGGAGTCTTGGTCTTACGTCTCTCTTGGTCCCCTCTGCCAGACATGGTGGAGAATGAGCCCCCGAGGGACCCTCGCGACCTGGTGAAAATGGCCACTGAAAAAACAGGGCGCCACCGTCTAAAAGTCACCAGCGGGGGCTAGTCAAGGTGGGAGACGGCCCGGACAAATCCAAATCGAGCGAAAGGCTCCTTTACACTTCTTCGTTGTTGGGTCAGCCACCGGCCAGACACATCGGTAAAGAGACGTAGTCAGAGTGAGAATCGAAACCGAAAGTTAAGGGGGGGACTCATGAGTCGAATCCCACTGCCGCTGTTGTTCAACTTGGACACGGCCTCAGAGCCTCGCCAAGTCCCGGGTGTGCCCCAAGGCGGGCCTCGGAAAGTTCGAGTCGACGTATCTTCGGTGCCCCTGGTCCAATTCAAAATCCGAAACCAGTATTAAGTTCAGCCCAGGTTCCTCTTCAATAATCCATTTAAGAATCCAGGATATTTTCAGGATATTTTGCCGGGAGTGGCGGGGGTCCGGAGAGCTCTGTGCTCACGCGGCCATCATGGATGCCCGCTAAGCTCCTCCTCTTGGTTAATTTTTTAAGTGATCTTCATCAGAACTTGTCGGCATCTGTTAGGGTAACAAGAGATGGCAGGTGTACCGAGCAATTTAGATCAGGATGGGGGTCAGACAAGGCTGCATTCAGGCCCCTCTTCTATTTACGCTCTACATTAACTCCTTGGGTAAATCCCTGGACCTGGCCGCCCTGGACGTTCCGCGTAAGGAAGGGTCGGCCGTTCTGGTCCTCTTGTACGCAGACGATGCCGTCCTACTTGCACGTACAGGCATGGGACTACAAAGACTGTTAGATCACTTTGGCACTTTTATGGAAGCCCTGGATTTAAAAATCAATACCTCGAAATCCCATGTAATGGTGACCGGATTACGCAGGAAAACTACGAAGGTTAAAACCTTTACATGTAACGGAACACCAATTTCAAGGGTGCCTTTTTTTTGTTACTTAGGTGTCGTATTTGATGAAAGGGGGAACTGGGGTCCCCAGCTGAAACTTAAGAGCAATGTGGCTGTAAGATCTACCACAGCCCTTCTGAACTTTTCAAAGAGATTGGGAGCAAGACCCATGGAGGCTATGATCCGTATTTATAAATCAAAGTGTATGGCAATTGCCTCATACAGATCTGATATCTGGGGCTATATCCCAACACCTGGGATCCAAATCATAGAAAATAAGTTTATCTGATCCCTCTTGTCACTCCCACAATCATCCCCCACATTTTCAATTCACTGTGAAGTGGGCTTGGGGTATATTTCTGACCACCTGAAAATGGCCCCTTTGTTACGATGGGTTAAAACCTGGCTGAATGAGGAGATCACGCTGAACCACCTGATACTCAAGGACTGTGTGGCCCTGGACAGAGTTAATAGAATACCTTGGCTTTCGTATGTTAGAGCGGCATGCATTAGGCTAGGGCGTTCGGAAATGTACCTATTTCCACAGGGCCTCAGGAACGAGGATGTAGGGTGGATTAAGCGTAACTTCCTCAACTTGTTGGAGTCAGAAAGGGAGGAGGTTGAACTTAGGAAACCCACAGTGAGATCAATCTATCAGCTGGTAATCTCCCCAGTTATGGGACCGTACCTGAAGTACGTGACTAAACCTTACCATCGCTTCCTTCTGGTTAGATTTAGTTTCAACCTCATTCACCTTACGCTGGGCACTTATCTGAAGTGGGGGACCCCAGAAGATACCCCACCTTGCACCTGTGACAGTTTTTCCACACAGGACACGCTCCACTTAGTGATGTTCTGTGAGCATTACTTGGAGGTCCGCAAAATGTTTTTAAACCCAATCCTGAAGGAATTAAAATTTGTCCAGGTGAGGCCTGCCCTGCTACATTTACAAATGCTTGATTCCGTTCAGGTCACCTACAGTGTAGCCAGTTTTTTGGTAGCGGCAGTGCGTATAAACAAAACAAGACTTACCCAGATGAATTTATTAGCAGGATGATATTGGCCAAAATTTTTTATCTAATAATGCACTGAGGATTGTTTGAAATTGTGGTGGGTCTATTGTTTTATGATATTGATTTTATTTTTTCTTTGTATCAAAGATTTTAAATTGTTTTAGACTGTCATTATTGAACTGCAATCATGCGTACATTTGTATAATTTTAATATGTGTAATAATGAACTTTGCACTGCTTTTATGGTTTTTATTAACCGAAATAAAGATATTTGACTGACTGACTGAGTGTCTTCAAATTATAAGCCTTTCCTCAATATGTATTCAATTGAACTGAATGTTCGAGACTTCAATCACCAAAATTTCCAGTCTGGCACAACCCTGTTTTCTCTGCCTGCTGCGTTGCATAGCCCTAAGCAATACAGAATCTCTTGGCACAGTTGTGAATGATCAGGACCCTTGACTAGCTAACATCCCAATGACCTACACTTTTTGAGCAGTAGCTCCTTGCCGGATGAAGACTGTCACAATCCTGCACAACAAAAGGCTACCCTGCTCAGAAAGATCTGTACACATCACTGTGACACAATAAATAGGGAGTGCATGAATGGAGAGGGATTACAAACAAAAAAGCATTTCAACACCTCATCAGGGGTAGCAAGCACTATATAAATTCAAACCTTTTTCCCTCTCATATCCCTCCGCTACCCTTCTCAACACAAATAACTGACTAACATATCCACCACTCAAATGAATTTCATATGTCCCTATACTAATTTCAACACTAATCATTTATGGGTTCCAGAGTAGATTGCTACTCTCCAAAAAAGTGCTTCCACACCCCATCAGGGGTAATAAGGGCTATATAAATGCAAACCTTTTTCCTCTTCTATCGCCCCGCTACCCTTCCCAATCCAAATAACTGGCTAACCTATCCACCACTCGAATTACTTTCATATTTCACTATACTTATTCAACACTAATCCTTTATGGGTGCCAGAGTAGCGTGCTACTTGCCAAAAATGCACCTTAACACCCCATCAGGAGTAACAAGCGCTATATAAATGCAAACCTTTTTCCCTCTTCTATCCCTCTGCTATCCTTCTTAATCCATATAACTGACTAACGTATCCACCACTTAAATTACTTTCATATTTCGCTATCCTTCTCAATCCATATAACTGACTAACGTATCCATCACTCAAATTACTTTCATATTTCACTGTACTATTTCAACACTAATGCTTTATGGGTCTGGAGTAGCATGCTACTGACCGAAAAAATGCTTTGAAGCCTCGCATGGGGTAGTGAGCGCTATAAAATGCAATTACAATACAATACACTGCATGTTTTCATGTGCATCCATCCAAATGTATGGTACATCTGTCTAATGAGCCTCTCTACTGTTTGACAGTATTATTATATGCTAGTTGCACTGTATTTTATTCAGGTGCTAATCCTACTACCTGGCAGATAGAATGCGATGTTATCCCCGAATCTTCTGGGAAGGGCAGAGTTCCAAGGAAGCAATCACACCAGAGACAGATGTTCAATAGGAGATCCTACTTTTCACCCTAGTGACTCAAACTAGAAGACAGGCAAAAGACTGGTCTGTGTCGGAATGCAGATTGTGATACCACTAACCTGAAATCCAGTGCACAGCGTGGTTGATGTACAGGGATAGTATCTCCTGAGAGTACGCACTATACCACTCTTGCAAAAGATATCACATAGGCGAAAGGGAAATAAGGGACAAAAGAAATAAAAGGACACAGCAGTGGTGGACACACGGCGGGGTGTTATCCCCGATGGAAGGGTATCTCGTCTCCTCCCTCTGCCCAGGCAGTATAGTCACGTGTAACCTGCAGTAAGACAAAAGAGAGAGACGTTGTACAACCTATACGTTCTCCTTTTTAGACTGTCTTGATCTATGGGTCATATAAGTACACACACTTACTTTCCACCATGCCAAAATCATCCATATAGAAAAAAGAAATAAAAAATCCAGATGTAAACATTAGGGTATAGCACTCCTACAGGGTATAATGTATCAACAAGGACAATGTAAGTTTCTCGTAGAAGTAGCCAGCAGTATATGCAATAAAGATGAACACAAATCAAAGTACTTAGCTGAACAGAGGGCCTTATGGCAGCAGAGCGCCCTCACGTTCTGTTACTGACACAGAACGTTACCCAGTCGACATGAAAAGTACCTTGATTGCGCTCCTGCGCGTGCTGAGAGCATGAAAATTGTCACAACAAAATGCTCTTTGCTTCTACTCGTAATCAGCAAAATAAAGTTAGCAAAATATTACAAATAGCCAGTGGCAGAATTGGGCGGGAACGGAAGGGCACGGCGTGCCCCTACTTCTAAAAAATATTTCAGTCCGTTCCCCTACTTCTTACTTTCATAAAAAGCATCCCGGGACGGCAAGAATAGTCCTACTGAAAAAACGATAACTTTTTTCACTCAGATTCCAGGGGCTGCTCGCACTTCTCTGTGAACTCCAGAGGCTGCAGCAGCCCCTCCCTGAGCTTGCACAGACCAAGGGCAGGCCCATTGTCATTCCGATTGAGGCAGATTATCCCCTTTGGAATGACAATGCGCCCTCCCTCTGCTTTTAGCATATGAAGTGAGTGAGATTGGAGTTGGTGATTACCAGGGCCTGACTGGGTACAGAAACCGGCCCTGGAAAACTGTTCAGCGGGCCTCCCCTGAGGTGAGGGGGAGTGCAGCCCAGCAGCTTGAGCAAATTGTGCTTTCTATTTTGGGCAATAAATCTGCCTTCTACCAAGTGAACTCACGAATAAAAATTAGTGGTCGTATTTCAGGGACCAGTTTCACCCAGACCTATAACAAAAAGCTTCATTGCACTAATGTCGTGATGCTTTGTACCTTCCTGTACTTTACTACAGATTTCTTGCTACCACCACTTGTGTTCAGCGGTCCTTATTGTCGGGAGTTGAGAGACATTTCTTGATTTTCTCATCGTCGGTCATTTGCAAATCAATAGGATTACCTCTCTTTTGATATTAGTCCTTATCAATGTCAACCCTATCCCTGTGTTATATTTCTTTATTTATTTACTATGCATTTATTTTTATAGTTTTATATACTGCAAACTTAACATAATAGGTAGAAGAGCACTTTACATTAAAAGTTTCATACATACATTTTTCATTTCTTTTCGGCGAAATTCACAAAGTACCAGTATTAGATCACAGATAATATTTCCAGTTCCATTTCAGTTTTGGCCGATTTTGTTACAGGGGGCTGATATTGCCGACCCCCAGTAACAAAATCAGCCTCCCAGGGGCCAAAAACCGGCCCCCACCCTAGCAGCCTACCGGGGAAACGCCTGGTGCCCGCTATGGCCATTCCGGACCTGGAGATTACAGAGGAGCTTTCCCCAGACAGAATACTGTGGGGAACTTGACACCTTGTGTAATTTGTCAATGTTGTACACGGATTGAACTGGGCAGGAGCAGTGGGACCAGTGACCGGACAGAAGAGGTGACAGGAAAGGAGAGGTACGAGGGCAGGAGAGGTGACCGGGCAGGAGAAGTGACAGGTAGGAGGAGTGACGGGCAGGAGAAGTAACGGATAGGAGAAGCGACGGGGCAGGAGAGTTGACGTGTCAGGAGCAGTGACGGGACAGGAGAGGTGACAGGAAAGGAGAGGTGACGGGGCAGAAGAAGTGACGGGGCAGGAGAAGTGATGGGGCAGGAGAAGTGATGGGGCAGGAGAAGTGAAGGGGCAGGAGTGGTGATTAGACATGGGCAGGAACGGTAACCGGCAGGAGCAGTGTACGGATAGGGGCAGTGAACGGATAAGAGCAGTGAACGGGGCAGGAGAAGTGATGGGACAGGAGAAGTGATGGGACAGAAGAAGTTATGGGGCTGGAGCGATGATCGGGCAGGAGTGCTGACCGGACAGGAGCAGTTAACGGGCAGGAGCAGTGAACGGGCAGGAGCCGTGACGGGGCAGGAGCCGTGACGGGGTGGGAAATGTGATGAGGCAGGAAAAGTGAGAGGCCAGGAGCAGTGACGGGGCAGGAGAGGCAACAGGAAAGGAGAGGTGACTGGGCGGGAGAGGTAACTGGGCAGGAGAAGTGACGGGGCAGGAGAAGTGACGGGGCAGGAGAGGTGATGGGGCAGGAGCGGTGACGGCAGGAGAGGTGACGGAGCATGAGCTAGAGCAGTAACCGGGCGGGAGAGGTAAAAGGACGGGAGAGGTGAAAGGACAGGAGCGGTGAACGGGGCAGGAGCAGTGAACAGGACAGGAGCAGTGAACAGGACAGGAGCAGTGAACAGGGCAGGAGCAGTGAACGGGGCAGGAGCAGTGAACGGGGCAGGAGCAGTGAACGGGGCAGGAGCAGTGAACGGGGCAGGAGCAGTGAACAGGGCAGGAGCAGTGAACGGGGCAGGAGCATGTACGGGGCTGGAGCATGTATGGGGCAGGAGCAGTGAACGAGGCAGGAGCAGTGAACGAGGCTGGAGCAGTGAACGGGGCAGGAGCAGTGCCGGGGCAGGAGAAGTGATGGGGCCGGAGAGGCGACAGGGCAGGAGAGGTGACGTGGAAGGAGAGGCAACAGGGCAGGAGAGGTGGCCGGGCACAAGAAGTGACGGGCAGGTGACATGACAGGCAGGAGAGGTGATGGGCAGGAGAGGTGATGGGCAGGAGAGGTGATGGGCAGGAGAGGTGATGGGCAGGAGAGGTGACGGGGCAGGAGAGGTGACTGGGCAGGAGAGGTTACGGGGCAGGAGAAGTGATGAAGCAGTAGAAGTAATAGGGCAGGAGCAGTGAACAGGGCAGGAGCAGTGAACGGGGCAGGAGCAGTGAACGGGGCAGGAGCAGTGAACGGGGCAGGAGCAGTGAACGGGGCAGGAGCAGTGAACGGGGCAGGAGTAGTGAATTGGGCAGGAGCAATGAACACGGGCAGAAGTGACGTGCAGGAAAAGTGACGGTGCAGGAAAAGTGACAGGACAGGAGAAGTGACGGGACAGGAGAAGTGACCGGACAGGAGAAGTGACCGGACAGGAGAAGTGACGGGACAGGAGAAGCAACAGGGCAGGAGAAGTGACCGGGCAGGAGAAGTGACCGGGCAGGAGAAGTGACCGGGCAGGAGAAGTGACGGGAAGGAGAAGTGACGGGAAGGAGAAGTGACGGGAAGGAGAAGTGACCGGGCAGAAGAAGTGACGGGCAGGCGACAGGCAGGTAACATGGCGGGCAGGTGATGTGACAGGGCAGGAGAGGATTAGTGACCGGGCTGGAGAAGTGACCGGGCTGGAGAAGTGACAGGGCAGGAGAGGTGACGGGGCAGGAGAAGTGACGGGAAAGGAGAGGTGACGGGGCAGGAGAAGTGACGGGACAGGAGGAGCAACGGCAGGAGAAGTGACCGGGCAGGAGAAGTGACGTGCAGGAGAAGTGACGGGCAGGTGACGGGCAGGTGACGTGACAGGGCAGGAGAGGAGAAGTGACGGGGCCGGAGAAGTGATGAGGCCGGAGAAGTGACGGGGCAGGAGAGGTGATGGGGCAGGAGAGGTGACGGGGCAGGAGAGGTGACGGGGCAGGAGTGGTGGTGAGCAAAAAACAATGTATTTTTAAGCCCAGATTTCTGAACTGGGGTGAATATATGACATTGTTCTGCATTCTGTCCATCAATTGTTCTTTTTGCATATGTCACCCCGAGTGGGACGGGTATGCCCAGACGTGGGTTCCGTGCTCTCCATGCCACTGGAATCAAGCTATCCTGGCCGATGAGGGCTGAAAGCCCGAAACCGGTCCTAGGATGCTTGATTCCAGTCCAGGGAGGCCCTGGCTTGGCAGTTCAGGCTGGGCTGTTCCCATGAGGCTCAGGGTCAAGACTGATTTGCATATGGCTGGGTCCAAACTGGAATGGCATGGTGAGCAAAGAAACAATGGATTTAGGCCCAGATCTCTGTACTGGGGTGAATGTATGATATTGTTCTGCATGCTGTCCACCAGTTGTTCTTTTTGCTATATTATGATTGAGCAGCTAGTTGGCTGACATGAATATGAAGGAGCCTTTGTGGGTTTCCGTGAGTCTAGATTCTCCTGAAGAGTCCCTTTCTCTTCTGAGCCCTGCTTAACACATGTGTACAGGAGGAGCCCTGTATTCATGACCTCAATGTTTGAGACAAAAAATAATCATGGATTTCTGAACAACGCATTAAGGTAACATGTTTATATTTCACATGCTTTACATAAACCTGTATTCCCTATGAGTGTTTGCTTTTTCCTGAATTAAAACTCAAATAAACATGTTTACCCATTGTTTGAATTAAATAACGTTATAAGCTGTAACTGGTCAGTAAAATGCTTAACGTACTAAAAATTGGTATGTTTTGCTATTTCTAGCCACACCCCTGACTCCACCCACTGATTCAATCTTCGGTTATTCCCGCCCCCTGATTCTCCACCCACAGTTCCCCTACTTTTTTTTTCCCACTTCGACCACTGCAATTAGCGCACCTGCGCTAATGGAGTATGTTTGCTGGCGTACCCTTGTAGTGTAGAGAAAGCACTAAAAAACGTTCTTGCGCGAGCGCTGGAGAACACTTCACTCTCCTGAGTGAAAACAAAAATAATAAAGGCAAGAAACATATATTGCGCTCCTGCGCGTGAGCAAGGATGAAAAGGATTCTGCTCGATTGAGCGTTAATAAGGCCTCACCCAGGACGCGTTCTTGCACGGTAGAAGTTCTGGAAAGGATTTTGCTTGCCCGAGCGATAACAAAGGAACGAAGCCTCAATCGAGACGTGCTCCTGCGTGGAAGTAGCGAGGCTGTCACACACATCTGACTCCGGGCTAGTATTGTCAAGCACCGGACAATTCGCGGGTGGGGTTTTAAATGCCTCACACTACGGGTCCTGAAGGCAAGCCCCTCCCACATGGGTTTTATGGGTGAATTAGTCCATAGAGCAACATACCCAAAATAACTTGTTTCTCATTCGATTAACACTCATACCCAGTAATGTGTGTGTATCTAACGCTTGCTTTTGCACATGGCCATGACAGTCTCATGCTGGGTTGTGTTCCTCCTTGCATCACAAGCATTGTAATATCAATAGGTATCATGCCAATGGCAGTGAAAGTTTGTAGACAAAAAAACAACAAGAGATTTGTCAGGGATGAAACACTCTGCCAAGCAGGGGACTACCTGTCAGTAGGTGCAAAAGGTCCAGGGGTTTATGTAGGTGCTGGGCAGCATTATGCCAACTTACCTCCTGACAGGACTGAAGCTCCCACGGAGGGCAGTCGTGACATCTGGAAGAACCTAGACACAGTAAAAGGACAAGGGTTAGATGGAACGAGAGCTGCCGACTGGTGCTGACTCTCCCACCACAGCTCAAGAGGGTTGAGGCTGCCCGGGTGAATTAAAGGGGACACGGGGTTGTGGAAAAGATGCTGTATTTCAGTTGATCATTATACTTTCTGTTTTGTTATTCTCCCTCTATTGTACTAAGAAAGGGGAGGGAGGTTTGTTTTTTGGCACACAGACAGGTGATGGTAAACGGAACCAATTAATGCAAATCATGATCTGTTGAGAGGCATAGGAAAAGAAAACCAAGAGAGGGTATTCTTGTAAGAGTAACTAGGTGAAGGACATAGACGTGCATTGGCGACGTGATCGAGTGACGTTGCACCAGATAACCTAAGGAATTTTAGAGAAACACAGAGGTTGAGAGATAGGGACCCTACTTATAGAAATAATTGGCAGATTTTTGTTTTATTTATAAACACTTACCTTCTGTTTTCCGGGGGGCATAGGAAAGTAGAAAGGAGAACATTGAAGCGGTTGCTGCAAATAAAAGACCATATTCAGAGCTTACTACATGGTTTGGCCATACCTGATGAAAGGAATAGTTTTTGATGTGTTTCTCAGTCTACCATTCCTTGGAGAGCAGGAACTGTTGCAAATTCCTCAGCAGCACTAATTAAAAGCGATCATGCGAAAACTAGAAAAGTTTACTAAGCCTTATTTTTGACCGTCGCTCCACATGGGGAGGAAGGGGTGTAGCTGTGATTAGGGTATCATGTGCATTGGCATTATGGCCCAGGGGCCCTTTGTACCCCTCCTATGATTGTCTTTTACCATCAATGGGCAGGATAACCCATTTTTCTGGCTTACATTAGGAACTCTGGCAACCTTACTATGTCACTGCTGCCAGGTACCACCTGCATGTATTTAATGAGCAGTAGTTACCTCTAGATTGTATGATTTTGCTCTTCATGTTCTCTGGGCCATGATCCCTCCCACATGGCACAGTTCTGCATCATTTGAGTTTTACACTCCTGGCATATATTTTAATGCCAAAACACTTCATAAACTTTATACAGTGAGATAACAAGTAGTGTTTTTCATTCTGATCCCAACCTTTTTAATGTTTTGAATATTTTTTATTTTTTTACTAAAAGGTAGAACCAATCTTCTGAACCAGAAGAAATTATACATTTACACTTTGAATGTACACGATACAATGGTTCATGGAGCAGAAGGTAGGAGGGTGTAAATATAGTAACAAATCTTAGGTTGGGGTAATACAATTCTGATCCCACTCTTAAAGGCTCTTTCCTTGTAGTCTTAGAAATATATCATGTCAGGGTCCCTTTAAACAACTACTTGAAGGCAAACTGGTATGGCATAAGGTAGATCATACATTGAGCCATGGACACCGTTCAGGATAACGGTCGAAGTCTAATATTTGGAAAGTATGTAGGTCTCTTTGGTCAAGGAGCCATTCCCTTATATGAGCAAGTTAAGTTGGACCTTAGAAGGAGATTTCAAGCATCTACAAGGAGACAATGTGCTTGGATAGAATAGGCCCTGGGATAGGACTGTAGCTAGTTAGTCACTGTTTAAGCAATACGTAACAATTAATAAGGTACATGACAAAGGGAAGAGAGTGGAGAATGGAAGAGTGGATAGAAAGGTCTGAGTGTTAAAAGTAAGCTCTGTGCTTATTTTGTGCAGATTGTGTTGTGACTTTTAGGAAATGTCTCTTCTATGGGACTTTGTGAGTGACAAGTACAACGGACACCATTGACTCGACCTGGAGGGAAAATCCAAGAAGATGGAGGAACTGATCCCATCTTTGCCATGAATACATTTTTAGATGGCGTAGAAGGCTCAGAAGAAACCTTTAAAGAAGGTCTGTCGTGAGATTTGTCCTGATGTTTCCTGGAATGACCAATTGTCTCATATGGGCCTTTTTAAGGTGTTCCGAAGGTTCCTTTTCAGATTATCTCTCTCCTTTTTGCGGCTTGGCAGATATAAGGGAATCATCACTCTCCGGCACAGGATTGTCTTTAGATTTAAGCCTCTGCAACGATAAGAGAAGTCTTCCCTCTCTGTCCTTGGGGAGTTTCTGTGAGAAAGTGCGACATATTTTACAGTCTTTGACTGTGTGGTCAGGATAGAGGCAAAAAATGCACTTTTAATGAGGGTCATCAATGTAAAGTCTCTTTTTGCCACAGGTGTTACATGACCTGAATAATCCCTTTTTTGTAGGGTCTGACATGTTCAGAAAGTCCCAAGAGATATAGAAAGTTATATATATCTGACCTAATACAGGTTTCTTGAAACCAAAAGTAATAACTGAGCAGAGCTCAGAGAGACTCCCTTCACACCACCTGTGGTAGAAAATCTGAGGAACTAGCCTCTGTAGGGAAGGTTCTAGACGGTGCATTCCTCTGATTGGTTGGTGTCTACGTTTGGTCCTTTTTTTTTAAAAAAAGGACATAGATAGGCTATGAAATTCATGGCCTAGTGCCATTGTAGCCTATGCTACTAGTATAATTGCTTTAATACAATACCTTGGGACTCCCACTTCGACAACGAGGAATGATTGAAGCATGTGAATCTATGTAAGATCCAATATTGGAGAATTTGTGATTGTATTTTTCAGGTGAGTTGAACCTATACAAATGAATGTTGTCAGATTGCTCTCTTTTCCCCAAACAAATAACTATATCATACCATGAACTTTCAAATTTCAGTCTTTAATGTACACATTGGAATAGCATGAGGCTTTCCCAGACAACCAACATCACTTTCAGGTCATATTGTTTTAACACTGTGTGCTATACGAAATTTTCTCCTATCAGTTTTTTCCAATTTAACTTGCTCATAACCCAAAGACTCAAAAACATTCGCACAACCTAAAAGAACCATCTTGTGCTTTAAAAGCAAATGAAGCACCTGATGGATAACAAGTGCTATTTGAAAAATGTATTTAATATTTTTTATGTTTTTGTCAGCCTTATTTTGTTGGCCTCAGAATGCTGACAAAAATTGCTGGAGGCATTAACTCCTGCACATGAGAATGAGGTCTGTGATATTCACTCAGCGTAAAATGTTTGTTTTAATTGACAGGTTTGGGTTGATGCCGCAGCACAGATCTTTTTTTCACTCGGCCCGGGATTTGGAGTCCTGTTGGCGCTAGCCAGTTACAACCCATTTCATAACAATTGTTACAGGTAAGAAATTATTAGAGAAATAGCATATGCATCACAACAATTAAAGCATATCAATAGAAGATCATTACTTATTGACACAGTCAGATAGAAGACTTTGTAGGGTTCGCAACAGAATTACACTACTAATCCTTTAGGGTCATCGTAAGTTTGTAAGGTCCATTATATCAGAAAAAATACATAGTGATCAAAGTTGTCTCCCTGAGGTGAAACACTGAGTACCAGCCTTGGGAACATAGAACAATTCATTTTTTGTAATAGGCCCAATAATGGATAAAACGTCAATGCCATGTCAGGCATGTAATTATAAGAGGCCACTGTTATCTCCTCTTAATACATTTTGGAGCAAAACCTAGTTAATTAAATTATGGGTGAGTAGAAGTGACACTTTACACAGTGAGGAATTCTAGAGATTAAACAGTTTTTAAAGACGGTTTGGAAACCAAGGGCCAGATGTAGGTCGGTCGGTAACGGCCGAAAATCGGTATTTTCGGCCGTTACCGAGCGGTATGTAAGAATTGTTATGTAGGGGCATTATTTTACAGAATCAGTAAATTTACCGATTCGGTAAATTTACCGATTCTGTAAAATACCTTCGGTAAATCCCAGATGTAGGTGGGACTCTTCTGAGTCCCAAAGGCCCTACAAATTCAGTATTTTACCACCCAATCCAATTGGGTGTTAAAATACCGAATTCAGGTGTGCATGCACATGTGTGCATGCACACCTAGCCATGTGACAGACAGACATGCCCTTAGGGCATGTCTGTGTGCCACATGGCGCACATGCCTATTTTTGGGGTGCCAGAGGGTGTCAAAGTGACACCCCCTGCACCTTTGCAAAATTCGGTATTTACGGTATTTCCCATTGATTCCTATGGGCTTCACAGCCCATAGGAATCAATAGGGAATACCGATTCGGTATTTACCGAATCGGTAAATACCGAATTCTAACGATTCGGTATTTCAACATCTGGAAATACCTACATCTCCCCCCTTCATATTTACCGACTCTTAAATACCGAATCGGTAAAATTCGGTATTTAAGAGTCGGTAAATATGAATTACCTACATCTGGCCCCAAGTACCCTAAATTAAAACTAGCTACACCTTACAATTATTTCTCTTCAAACTTGCTTCAGTTAAACAAGCATTGCTTCACTATTTATTGAGTGTGCAATACCAGGTAACTCCTGTAATTACAAGCCTGGCATGGCTTTGAGATTTTCACCCATCCTTTTTAACTTCTTTCTTCCCGAAGACATTAGGTTATACTGGATTCTATATATCCGTCGCTTGCCGTGCACAGAGTACATTGATCTCTGCTAGATGCACTCTACTGACTCTTCACTCTTTACATTATGTGGACCCTAGAAGAGAAAGATAGCAGATGGATGGCACATATTCTCTTTGGATATTGCAGAACGCTGATGTGAATGCCACACACTGACAGATGGAGTGCCTCATCAGCTACTCTATCACTCTATAATAGACCATACCATCTTTATGAAATGTATTTATGGACCCCATGAAAAGCAAATATCCCATAAATTCATTCTTGGATCCCACAACAAATGCCAAGTTAAGAGTGGACCTGCCAAGGACTTTACAGATTCTGATTGAATGATACGTCCTAAAACATGGCCTATCTGCCCAATCACGAAGTCTCTGATGATCTACTAACCAAATGATCATAAAAAATCTGGACCCTGGTGGTCCATACCTTATTGTCACAGCAAGAATTAGGCTTGAATAAAATCTCAGAATGAGCATGAACTGGGCATAATTCAATAAGAGAAAGTAATGCATCAACTCACATGTATGACCTGGGGACTAATGTTATACAAATCTTAGCAAGGTGAAAGAGCTGAACAAGTTACTTACCTTCGGTAACGCTTTTTCTGGTAGATACAGTATCTGCCTGTGGATTCCTCACCTTGTGAAAATCCCCCTTGCGCCAGCAACGTTCGGAAAATTCTTTGTAGCATGCCGGCGTGGACGACGTCATAGGAGCACGGCATCACGCGCGGCTCCGTCTGACGTCACCGACTCCTTATAAGAACCACGTCGGCATGATGACGTCAGTTCCGCCCTTTTTTCCGTGCCTTCGAGGCACCCGGACGGGCCAACGACAGTAAATATACATATATACAGTGTACATAGTACATACAAATCGAAACTGCACACATAGTGCGAAGCAAAGGTATCAAAAACTCAAAATATAAATACATAAACCCAGGTATAGCAGAGCGGACAACGGGGAGGTGGGTGGGTCAGTGAGGAATCCACAGGCAGATACTGTATCTACCAGAAAAAGCGTTACCGAAGGTAAGTAACCTGTTCTTCTGATAGATACATCTGCCTTGTGGATTCCTCACCTTGTGAATAGAGTCCCACAGCAGTCCCCACTCCCGGAGGAGGGTGTCGACTCTGCTATACCAGGAAACCTTGGAGGACAGAGCGCGCGAAGTGGCCGTCCCTCCTCACCTCGGCATCCAAGCCGTAGTGCTTCGCGAAAGTGTGGAGGGAAGCCCAAGTCGCGGCTCTGCAAATGTCCTCAACAGGAACAACCCTAGACAAAGCAGATGTTGCAGACTTTATCCTAGTTGAATGGGCTCTAATACCCTCAGGAGGGTCCTTACCCGCCAGAGAGTAGCAAATCTTGATGCACAGGATTATCCATCTGGAAAGTGTGCGCTTGTGCACCGCTCTGCCCTTCTTGCAGCCAGCAAAACCCACGAAGAGCTGATCGTCAATACGATAGTCTTTAGTCCTATCAAGATAGAAACTAACTGCTCTCTTTGGGTCCAAGCGATGAAGCCTCTCCTCCTCCTTGGAAGGGTGTGGGGGAGGATAGAAGGTAGGAAGGGTAATGGATTGTCCTAGATGGAAGGGAGTTACCACCTTAGGAAGAAAAGCAGCCCTGGTCCTGAGAACCATTCTTTCAGCATGAATTGTCAAGAACGGGGGCTTGGAACTAAGAGCCTGAAGCTCTCTTACCCTCCTTGCCGAGGTAATTGCAACCAAGAAAACCGTTTTTAAAAGATAGAAGTCTCATGGGACACTTGTGCAAGGGTTCGAAGGGAGAACCCATCAAATAGGTTAACACAAGATTCAAATCCCAATGAGGAACAACAAATGGAGAAGGAGGGAACTTATTAGTAAGACCCTTCAAAAATCTCAAAACCACCGGAGACTTAAAAATAGAAGGCTGATCCGGCAAACAGAGAAATGCCGATAAGGCTGAAAGATACCCCTTGACCGTGGCAACAGCAAATCCTTGCTGCGCCAGAGAAAGAGCAAACTGCAAAATGTCAGACAAATGAGCCCTCAAAGGGTCAACATCCCTCTCCCTACACCAAGAGACAAATTTAGACCACCTATACGAATAGATGGACTTAGTGGAGTCACGCCTGGCAGAAAGAATGACATCCACCACATCGTGAGGGAGAGAAAAGGAACTCAAGTTGCCCCGTTCCCTCTCCAGGCATGAAGGTGTAATGTCTGGAGGTGGGGGTGTAGAACTTGCCCCTCCACCTGAGAAAGGAGGTCTGCCCTGAAAGGGAGACGGAGCGGCGGGTGAGAGGAGAGGTGGAGAAGGTCCGTGTACCACACCCTTCGTGGCCAGTCCGGGGCGATCAATATGACTTGGGCCCGTTCCTGGTGAATCTTCCTCAGAACCCGAGGAATCAAGGGTATGGGAGGAAACGCGTAAAGGAGTTGATTTCCCCAACTCAACTAAAACGCGTCCCCCAAAGCTCCTTGCATCGGATACTGGAGACTGCAGAATGACAGGCAGTGAGCGTTCTTGCGAGTGGCAAACAGATCCACCCGAGGAGTCCCCCACATCTGAAAGATGTCGTGAACAACCTCCGGGTGAAGCCTCCACTCGTGGTCAGCAGAGAACTGCCGACTGAGAACGTCTGCACGAACGTTCAGAACTCCGGCCAGATGATTTGCCATCAGACAAATGTGATGGTCCTCAACCCAGGACCAGAGACGCAGAGCCTCTCTGCAGAGACACTGCGACCCCACTCCTCCCTGCTTGTTGATATACCACATCGCGGTCGTGTTGTCCGTCAGGACTTGAACCGACTGACCACGAAGGGAAGGGAGGAAGGCCTTGAGCACCAGACGTAACGCCCGCAACTCTAGAAGGTTGATATGAAGCAACCTTTCCTCCGGAGACCAAAGGCCTTTGATCTCCAGATCCCCCAGATGAGCACCCCACCCGAGAGTGGATGCATCCGTTATCACCGTGGCAACCGATGGAGGTAGATGGAAAGGCTTTCCCTGTGACAGATTGCCCTCCATGCTCCACCAAGACAGATCCGCTGCAGTTTCTCTGGAGATCCTCACTGACTCCCAGAGATCTCCGTTGTGCTGATACCACTGCCTGCGGAGGCACCACTGAAGTGCCCTCATGTGCCAGCATGCATGGTTGACCAACAGAATGCAAGAAGCCATCAGACGGAGCAGACGAAGGACCTTCAGGATTGGAACAACCGTTCCATTGTAGAATAAAGGAACCATTTCCTGAATGTCGCAAATCCTTTGAGGTGGAGGGAATGCACGACATACAGTAGTGTCCAGTACTGCACCTATGAACAGGTTGCGCTGGGAGGGCACCAGATGAGACTTGGGCACGTTTATCGAAAAACCCAATCTGTACAACAGCTGCGTTGTCTCCTGCAGATGATGGAGCACCTTCTCGGGCGACTCCGCTTTGATCAGCCAGTCGTCCAGATAGGGGAACACAGGAACCCCCGACCTTCTGAGATGCGCAGCCACCACTGCCATCACCTTGGTGAAAACTCGAGGTGCAGTAGTAAGTCCAAACGGAAGGACCGCAAACTGGTAATGCTGGGATCCCACCGTAAAACGGAGATACTTTCTGTGCGACTTCAGAATGGGGATGTGAAAATACGCATCCTGCAAGTCGATCGACACCATCCAGTCTTCTTCCAACAGCGCTTGAAGAACCTGTACAAGTGTGAGCATTTTAAACTTCTCCTGTTTGAGATAGAGGTTCAAAATCCTGAGGTCCAGGATTGGACGTAACCTGTCATCCTTCTTGGGAATCAGGAAATACCGGGAGTAGCATCCCTGACCCCTTTCCTGCTCTGGAACCACCTCTATCGCAACTTTTCGGAAAAGTGCCAGGACTTCTTCCTGCAGGAGAAGCAGGTGGTCCTCCGAACAATAACCTTGGCAAGGAGGGTAATTGGGAGGGAACTCCTGAAAAGGAAGTGCATACCCATTTTCTACGAGATTGAGAACCCAAAGATCTGATGTAACCGATTCCCAATCCCGTAGAAAATGAGTAAGCTGACCCCCTGTCGGGCCCGCATGATCCAGAATGGCGGATCTAGGGCTGCTTTGCTGTTGTAGGTGGGGGGAGGGTATTAGAGGAGGAAGAAGAGGAGGAGGAGGCCTGGCGACCACGAGCACGGCCCCTTTGTTTCCCTCTGTATGACCTATAGAAAGGGTTCTGCTGCTGCTGCTGCTGCTGCTGGCCTTGCTTATAGGAACGAAAAGTGGATCTACCAAATCGCCTAAACTTCCTAGTGGCAGAACCTCTAGCCTGAAGACCCAAAGACCTTGCCGTTGCCAGGCTATCTTTGAACCTCTCCAAGGCCACATCCGCTTTTTTCCCAAAGAGGCCTGTCCCGTCAAATGGCAAGTCCATTAAAGTGGATTGTACATCTGCTGAAAAATCAGAAGATTTCAGCCATGCGGCCCTTCTGGTGGCAACAGTAGAGCCCATAATCCTGGCAACAGAGTCCGCTGTGTCCATGCCACTCTGAATTACCAAGCGGGCTGCAGCCTGAGTATCAGAGACCACCTCATTGAAATTCTTTCTAACATCCTCTGGAAGCTTAGATGACAACTGTTTCACAGAGTCCATCAATGCATGAACATATCTCCCTAGCAGGCAAGTAGCATTAGTAGATTTCAGAGCCATGCTACCCGAGGAGAAAATCTTTTTTGCAGACTGGTCCAATTTCTTAGAGTCCTTATCTGCCGGCACCTGAGGAAATGAACCTGCAGACCTGTTGGAACAAGCGGCCTGCACAACCAGACTCTCCGGAGAAGGATGTGAAGAGAGAAACTCAGGGTCACCAGGAGCCACCCTGTAACGTCTTGCCACCGACCTGGAAACCGCAGGAGCAGTCAAGGGTATTTTCCAGACCTCCATTATTGGCTCAGTCAAAGCCTCAGTGAATGGAAGCGTAGGCTCTATAATAGTTGAAGGCGAGTGTAAAACCTCCGTGAGGATGTTGGGCTTATACTCAACAGTAGGCAAAGTCAGATTGAGCAGATCCGCAGCCTTCCTAATTACAACATGGTAGGGTGCCACGTCCTTAGATGGTGCATCAGAAACTGATGGCAAACCCCACTCAGGAGAGAGTTCCAGGCCACTAGCACAATGCAGGTCCTCAAAACAGTCTCCTTGATCCAAAAGTTCTCCTTCCTCCACCTCAGAATCTTCATACCTCTTTTCCTCCAAGAGGCGCTGAGCCCTGCGCCTCGACCACTCCATGCGAATCGAAGTCGACGGATCCGGCAAAGACTCCGACGGAGCCGGAACCGGCGTCGAACGAGGAGCCGGGGCAGCTGGAGGACAAGACTCACGAACCGGCGTGGTCGTTCCGGAGCCGGCGAAGCCGTTTGCGGAGTCGACGACCTCGGCGGCGCCGTACCGAGACAGGGAGTATAAGGCGCCGGCATAAACGGCATAAAAGGTGCCGGAGCGTAAGCTTGAGGGACGCCCAAGTTAAAAAACAATGGACCCATGGGACCAGCCGGTGCACCAGTGGGGTACATTGCCCTCGCATAAACGCCAAACATAGCATTTAGGAAATGCGAGGGGTCCTGCCCAGGACCAGGAAAGGGAGGGTACGAACCCATCGGCCGCTCCGAAGGAGGCTGCTCCGGCATCGGTTCATCCTGGCCCTCTTTATTCACAGGGTCTTCCACCTGAGTCGGAGCCCGAGGAACTTCCTCATCTCCTTTATGCTCCGAAGAATGCTGCGACTCCGGATCCGGTTCTTGCTCCGGAACCAGGGAACCTCCAAGAGACTGCATAGGAGAAGGAGACACGAAGTCCTTATGATGTTTACGAGACTTCCTCTTCGAATCCGAAGACTCTTTGCCAGAGTGATGTCTAGAGCTATGCTTCCTCCTCTTGTGCTTCTTCTTCGAGGAGCCCGAAGCATGACCAGAAGCCGACTTGGATCCGGACCTGGACCTCTCTCTGGACCTTGACCTCACTCTGGACCTCGACCTCGAAGCCGATCTCGACCTCGACTTCGATCGCAACTTCTGTCTCGACCTCGAACGTCTGGACGTCAACCTCGAAGACCTCCCAGCCTCTCTTCCTTTCACCTTTGCAAGTAGGAGCTTAGCCTCATGCTCACGTAGAGCCTTAGGGTTCATCTTGGAGCAGGAACGGCAGCTCTTAACATCATGGTCCGATCCAAGACACCACAAACAATCGCCATGCGGATCGGTAATCGACATCATTCGGGCACACGACCCGCACTGCTTGAACCCCGTCTTCCTCGAGGACATCCTCGGCGAAGAAGAAACACTCAACAGAGAAACAGTAACACAAAATAGTAACAAGTTACTATCTGAATCACAGAAGATCCCAGAAAGCGTTAGCGTCGATGACACGGAAAAAAGGGAACTGGTGTCATCACGCCGACGTGGGTCTTATAAGGAGTCAGTGACGTCAGACGGAGCCGCGCGCGATGCCGTGCTCCTATGACGTTGTCCACGCCGGCGTGCTACAAAGAATTTTCCGAACGTTGCTGGCGCAAGGGGGATATTCACAAGGTGAGGAATCCACAAGGCAGATGTATCTATCAGAAAGTGAGGTACGTAGTATAAACAGAAGCACAACCCAAGTCTTGGCTTTGGATTCACCATAACTGACTGCACCAGTGACAACTAAGAATAGGATCATTCATGCTATAGCGTCAATCGATACTGACAGACCGAGAACAGCAGCCAGGACAAACACTGCAAAATGCACAGTAAAGATTACATGACTGAGCCAGGGACTGGACGGAGTTCTGCTTCACAGAGCACAAACAGCATCACAAAATGCTTTGATTTCTATGCCAGAACAATAGTTCATGCCTGTCCTTAAATTAGTGATATAAACGCAAATTGGTAGCACTAAAGTAATAAGATCATTTTTTAGTAGTGATGTGAACATCCAGACATTTCTGCAAGATTTAAATTCTTAACTTTCCTGAATAGTTATTTCCCTTTTCCTCCATCTTGGATCTATCGCTCCACCCCTGCAGAGACGTTTATACGAAACACGTGTCACTAAAATAAAAAAAACTAAACAAACATTAATTCTTTAGAGGAGAGATAGAGACAGACTGTTAGGTTTTTCAAAAACATTTCAAAATGGTCCCCTTTTCTTCACCAGATATTAATGTATATCAAAGGATATTGCAGATAATGTCTCAAATCCCAAAATCTCTTGTGTTGCACCTAGGTTCCTTCTTTCAAGGTCTGCCCACTCACCTCTTTTCATGGAGATCACTTTCATTAACTTCACTTCAGACTTATTAATTGTATTGCAATAGTTGCAATAAGACCTGCATCATATTCCAGAGCAATTACTTGGAAAGGATTTACAGACAATCTACCACCAAACTTCCATGAACCTCAAACACGTCATATTGTCGACTTGTCATATATTCTCAGTATGTAACTCACATAAACATGCTCCATGCTCTTTCCAATTATGTACTCACTTTATGCCTTTCAGAGATGCAATTGTAACCAGTGTGGTGAACTGTCTGACCAGCTTCCTGTCTGGTTTTGTAATTTTCACAGTACTGGGGTACATGGCTGAAATGCGAGATGTGGAAGTAGAAGATGTGGCAAAAGATAAAGGTGTGTTCTGTACATCTGAAAATAATTTATGACACTCGGTTGACAAAAATCTCTGAGCAAGTGTTGGAGATTATAAATTGAGTTGGGTCAAAGAGAATTGTTACTGTAATTGAACTGATTCTGCCTAGTAGAATGCACCTGGCAACTAATCTGTCTTAAATGAAAGTCCAACGTGGGTGTAAATGTGTGTTCGGTTATTTTTGAGCATCTGTATTAAGATATGTTTAGTATTACAAAACTAGAATCATAATTGCAAAATACACTACGGTTGATAGTTAAACAATAAGAGATACTATTATGAGTTATTTTGGTCCATTAAGGTTTAGATGCGTTCCCTGGGCATCCATCTGGTTTTCAAGACTTTTTTATACTCACTGGATTGATAATGACCTATAATGTCAAGTCCTGTGTCTTACATTAACATTTGCTTCAGGATATGGCTGGAGATGTAGCTAGTGTTTTGCTCCTCTTCTGTTTTAAAAAAGTACTTAAGGTCACTGGCTAAATAATGCATTTAATGTTATCATTGCTTTATTTATTTTGCTTTCTTTGTATACCTTGTCATTTATGGATGTAACCATATTATTCTTCAAGATTTTAATTCTGCTGGACTGCTAGATGGTTAACTCTGATGTCTTATTTTATATTATAGTTTCATAGAATTTAGAATTCCGCGATATTCTAATGTATCTGCTTTTTAATCCATTTCAAAGTCAACCCTCTATCAAGACCTCTCCTGAGGAGTGTAGGAGGTGTGATTTACCTCCAACTGGAACTCTTTTCCATTTTCTTGTCACTCCATTTGCAAGCCAATTACCAATTTCTTATATCAGGTGCTTGACACGTACTTCTGCATTTTATAGAAGGCCCATACAGGGTAATGTGACCATTGTTCTGATATTAATGTATTTGAAATTCTTGTGACAAAAAACATAGACAGTAAGAGAAAACCCTTTCTTGGAAATTTTTGTTGAAATACACATGCACATAAGAAAATGGCTTTACCTATCTAATATCCCATTTTGTAACGCTTCTCAGGTCCAAGCCTTCTCTTCATCACATATCCCGAGGCCATTGCTAACATGATGGGTTCAACATTCTTTGCAATCATATTTTTTCTCATGATGATAACTCTTGGACTAGACAGCACGGTAGGTATTTTCTCTAACATAAATAAAATTTGGTTGCAATAAGCTATGTTTTACAAACTATTGTCATACTTGTCGCTAAGCATCAAATACTCCAATGTGATGTAAAGATGGGACGGAACTGTCACATCAGTTATCACAGGCCTTTTTTACCTTTGAATCTCATTTTCTCTACAACTGCTCATTTCACGGTCTTAGTACGTATGGGGAATTTGCATCTCAGGGCAGTCAGCGGTATACGTCTGAAAGAAAGAAAATGAAGTTAACAACAAACTGAGACTACGCCAAAGAATGAATACTCAGAACTGTGTGGAACCTTTTTAAATAATATTCTGAATTTAGATTTAAAGCAAATAGATTTGAAGGCCACATTAACATACAGAAGTCCATTATAGCATGAGGCTGAATGTTATAAATAGTATGGCTGTATTACTCAGTAATCAACAAGTATGCTAATATTGTAAATGATACGTAGGACAAGCAAAAAACAAGTTACTTACCTGTACACTGTGGTTCACCAGTATATCTCTTATACAGTTACATGCTTGAATCTTCCCCGTCGTCATGGTGGGAGTCCCACGGGAACAGTAAAATAGAAGGGAAAAGCTAACAGGACAGTCTCCCTTGAGAATCAACAGTATTTAGTAACCAGTTAACCTCATTAAAGAACATCCACACTCCAGCCAATCACATTGCAGACCCCTGAGTATCCATCCCCTAGAGAGCCACCATACCTCAGATTTAGAGCATGAGTGTAGTCAAATAAAAGAGGTATGGAAGGGTGCACCTATGAGGGGAGGATGGAGGGCTGCATGTGAATCTATAAAAGATATCAATACTGGAGAACCACAGTGTACAGGTAAGTAACTTTTCTTTCTCCAGTATTGTATCTTTTATAGATTCACATCCTTGAATCATAGTAGTAAGCAGTACCAAATCACAGTTGGAGGTGGAGAGGACAGGTGAACCATCCCACCATGTGACAAAATGCCATCACCTGAAGTGAACCAAGTAACTTAACTTCCACAGTTATAAAACACACACACACACACACATATATATATATATATATTCACTGAAAAAACCATAGGTTATAGACCATATATAGTTAGGAATTAGCATTTAAAAAAACCTTATTTTACTCACACAAAACCATTGAAATTCCATATATAGTTAGTTGCACTAACTATATATCGCGCACCCGCAATCCACTGCTGATCATGTCACATATTACATCATTCATGACATGGTCAGTGACATCACTGATGACATCACTGATGACATCTCAAATGACATCACTGATGACATCACTGATGACATCTCAAATGACATCACTGATGACATCACTGATGACAACATCCAGTGACTGTATTTTTCTGTAAAGTTAAAATATGTCTTACATATTTAAGAATGAGTGGATGTATAAGTGTCTGGATGAAGGATTTAGTAGGTGCATGACTGACTGTATGAGTGAGTGGTTAAATGTGTCTCACTGAGTGCATGGGTTAGTGACTAAACTGTCTTAATTTGTGCATCATTATGTCTGTTGTTCTGTAAACTGCTGCATGTGTTGATCATTAGCTATATGATTAACTGTATGGGTTATTGATTGGTTGCCCAAGCATTTGTATGGGAGACTGAGTGTGTGTGTGGGTGGCTGGGAGGTGTATGACTCTCTGCATAGATGTGTGAGCAGTTGATTGACTAGATGTATGGGTTCAAAAGTGCATGTGGAAACAGCTGTATGGGCGGTTGACTGTGTGAATGAGTGTATTGGTGAGTGAATGGATATCTCAGTGCTACATGTCAAAGTAAGTACATATGTAAAACACAGTACATGTGAGAGTTGACATATATAAATAACTGTGCATAAGAGCCAGTGAATGTGTGAGTGGCTGTATGGATCATTGTGAACTTGTATCCAGGATTGTATAAGTGAGTAAATATGTTTTAGTATATGTTTGAATAAGTAAGGTGTGTATAACTGTATAGTTGAGGAAATGGAGGTGTGATTGATTCTTTGCATGACTGACTAAGTGTCTGAGTAACTCCATGGATGAGTGACAGTCTATGAGTGTCTGTTTACACTGAGTGTATCTAAGGTTATATTAGAGTCTGAAGAGGTTCATCGTATTATCACATGAATGATGTCATCAGTGATGTGATCAGTAATGTCAAATGAGATGTCATCAGTGATGTCATCAGTGATGTCATTTGAGATGTCATCAGTGATGTCATCAGTGATGTCATTTGAGATGTCATCAGTGATGTCATCAGTGATGTCACTGACCATGTCATGAATGATGTAATATGTGACATGATCAGCAGTGGATTGCGGGTGCGCGATATATAGTTAGTGCAACTAACTATATATGGAATTTCAATGGTTTTGTGTGAGTAAAATAAGGGTTTTTAAATGCTAATTCCTAACTATATATGGTCTATAACCTATGGTTTTTTCAGTGAATTTTCAAGGTTTTGTAAATGCTAATTCCTAACTATATATGGTCTATAACCTATGGTTTTTTCAGTGAATTTCAATGGTTTTTTAATAGCAAATATCATAAGCTGTCGAATGTCAAGTACGTGGTAAGTGAAAACATTTTCGTGTTTATGCACACTGATCTGCTTTGAATGGTGCCCCCCCCCTCATTTCTATTAGGAGTACTCTCTCTTTGCACATAGTGAAGAGTAGTTAACGCAGGCCTTTCCCCCGTTGTAATACGTCGTGCCTGCTTCTCTCTCCATTTGATTGATTGTTATCCAAGTATTTACTGTTTTAGAATTGGTTCTCTTTGGTTCATTCTCTATTTACAAACAAACACAGAGTCGCAATACTCTGTTTAGTCTTTGCAGATAACGAAAAATCGTGTAAAAAAAAAAAGAAAAGGAATCGAGCAAAATCAGTAGGCCACTAATGGGATCTCTTTTTGACCTCGCTAAAATAGAAACATTAGGAACAACCCCTCATGACAAATACAAAACTAGTGAAATGAACTGAACTCCACACAATGATGGCTGCAAAACAGCTCGGCTCCGCCACCCACCCCGCCCAAAATAACGATAAAGAGCGGCTGCCATGATTGGTTGCGGAATGGCCACGACGGAGCTACGAAATGGTGCTGCTCTCATGCTAACCCCAGCTTCAGTCTGAAACATCCAGAAACACTGTAGACTACCAATTCGATCAGTTCCGGTAGCGCCCCAATGTAACCCGGTAGAGAAGAACTAGCCCTCCCCTCTTTGACTGATGGTTCTTGTTGCCTGTCCCTTCTGTTGTCATTTAACAGAACTATTTAGCCTGCTGAAAGGGGTTGTGTTCCGACCGCTGGTTGGTGGAGACATTTTGACTATATTCTGGACCTGCGTTGTCGCGTAATGCGTCATATGACGCGCCGCGTTAGCGCATCCGGAAGTCATCCGGGGCGCGCAGCGCGTAACGTAAGCATAACAAGTCATGTGACTTGTTAATAAAACTTTTCATTGGTTCATTTTACTTTTCTTATTCTAATGATGAAAGGCTTGGTCATATGACCTAAAAATTACGCTTTTTATTACTTCCGAACATTATTTTTTCTTAAATATATGTTATAATGTTCCAGGCTAATGTACTTTCCCGGAAAATTTACAACTGTCCTGCAAGTAAAATATATTCTTTTTTCGAGAAAAAGAGCGTTTCTTCGTCCCATGACGGAGCCGTTGAGCAAGAGGGTCGACCTGCTGTCTTAGTCGCCGATACGCCTGAATATGAGATTCTTATCGATCACTTTATGTTGCAGGAGTAGAAAACACAACAGCCCTTGACCATTTATCTTTACTGCGTTCCTTCGTATTATACCTTTTACCCTTCATGTAATTGGTCTACTTTATTTCACTTGCCTTTTAATGATTCTAAAACAGTGACTATTATTAAAAACTTTACCCATGTATATACTACTACCATGTTTTCTTTTAAAAACCTTTATTGTGAAAATTTCATTATACAAATACGAGCCTATAACCACGTGGGCCGGCCACGGAGCAAACTGTAATCGTATATGATGAGTAGACATTTACACTGTAGAGGAACGTAACGGGCGGGCCATTAGGTTGCAAGAACTAAGGTGTCTAACAGTTACGGAATCGGTGGACGTACATTTTATAATTAAAATACGACAGGGCCAGTTACAATAAAATTATCTAGATATACATTTGCGGGCAAGTACCATGGGTGACGTTAATTCGAACTTTCAATAGTACAGTAATCAATAACACATCAGAACTTAATATCAATAGGGATGTCCAAATATTCAATCAATTCTCGTCCCCGCCCGCCATGTGCTTCAAAACTGCATACGTATCTCGTGATTTCAAGGTTCTGCAACCAGTACACAACAAGGAGTTACGAGTCCCATTTATTCCGGCGCCATTTTGGGCGAGGACGGGCAGGTCCAGGATATAGTCAAAATGTCTCTACCAACCATCGACTATGATGATGTTCATATGCTGTATTTATTAGAGTAACACTCATCTGTCCACATGAAATTAATTTGCCACAATCTAAACATGTCATTTTAATCTTTCCAAAGTTCTTCTAAATATTTGGGACCGTTTCCCTTGCCTCTGATGCTGTCAGTGCCACTTCTTTGATGAATGTACTAGCAGGTCAGGGGTTCTCCTCCAAATCTCTCTTTTATGCAGCACTATAATTAATTGGTGCCACCTCTCCATATGACGATGCATGGTATAGTTACCATAACTATATTTTTTTTCGGTTCCTCTGGAGAGTTCATCGTGGCAGATGAAGCGTGTAACGTACCGGACATTTACCTTTTTTTGCATATACAGGAAAGGAAAAAAAAATCGAGCGTCCGAGTTCTAAGGTATCCCAGGGCCATTTTAGTGGACCAGGCCCAAATCCAAAGAACAGGCCGCCATTTTCAGAGTCCTGTTGCAGCCGCCTGTCGCTGTAGCATCAAGAGCAGCCGAAACTCAGCTGAATGGCAACTGAAACGGTAAAGGGGCGCCCCACTACAGCAGACGAGCCTCCACCTGGGAAGGCCCGTTCACGCCGCCTCCCCCCCCCCTCGGGCACCCCACGCCGTTATTCGGAGCAGTATTGTAGGATGGCCACACCAGTGCGGCAACTTGCTAGACATCACCTCGGTGGTAACCGAATCTCAGCCCCTTGTAGTGTCTCCTCTTCAGAAAATATTCTTGCGCTACCTTTGCCCCATTCACACATCGGTCCGCTACTGACGCCATCTCACAGGCTAATGGGGCGCCCCACGCCGAGTTTCAGCATTGTAGGATGACCACACCAGTACAGCAACTTGCTAGACATCCCCTCGGTGCCATCCGGATCTCGGCGCCCCACTGCAGATGAAGTGCCTCTCAACTATGAAACCACCACGGTGACATCCGGATCTTGGCGCGTTGTGCTGCCTTCGGCCTATTCGCACATCGGTCCGCTACTGACGCCATCTCACAGACTAATCGGGCGCCCCACGCCGAGTTTCAGCATTGTAGGATGACCACACCAGTGCACCTTACTAGACACCACCTCGGTGCCATCCGGATCTTGGCATCTCAGCGCCTTGTGGTGTCTTCTATTCAGAAAATATTCTTGCGGTACCTTTGCCCCATTCACACATCGGTCCGCTACTGACGCCATCTCACAGGCTAATAGGGCGCCCCACGCCGAGTTTCAGCATTGTAGGATGACCACACCAGTACAGCAACTTGCTAGACATCACCTCGGTGCCATCCGGAGCTTGGCATCTCAGCGCCTTGTGGTGTCTTCTAGTCAGAAAATATTGTTGCGCTGCCTTTGGCCCCATTCGCACATCGGTCCGCAACTTAGACATCACCTCGGTGCCATCCGGATCTTGGCATCTCAGCGCCTTGTGGTGTCAGTCAGAAAATATTGTTGCGCTGCCTTTGGCCCCATTCGCACATCAGTCCGCTACTGACACCATCTCACAGGCCAACAGGGCGCCCCACGCCGACTTTTACCATTGTAGGATGGCCACACCAGTGCCACACCTTGCTAGACACCATCTCGGTGCCATCCGGAGCTTGGCATCTCAGCGCCTTGTGGTGTCTTCTAGTCAGAAAATATTGTTGCGCTACCTTTGGCCCCATTCGCACATCGGTCCGCTACTGACGCCATCTCACAGGCCAACGGGGCGCCCCACGCCGACTTTCAACATTGTAGGATGGCCACACCAGTGCGGCAACTTACTAGACACCACCTCGGTGCCATCCGGATCTTGGCGCGTTGTGCTGCCTTCGGCCTATTCGCACATCGGTCCGCTACTGACGCAAACTCACAGGCCAACGGGGCGCCCCACGCCGACTTTCAGCATTGTAGGATGGCCACACCAGTGCTGCAACTTGCTGGACACCACCTCGGTGCCATCCGGATCTTGGCGCGTTGTGTTGCCTTCGGCCTATTCGCACATCGGTCCGCTACTGACGCCGCCTCACGTGCCAACGTATTTTCTCCGCATTTTATACCCTATGCCGCATAACAGGTCATGTGACTTGTTTATAAAACTTTTCATTGGTTCATTTTACTTTTGGTTTCCTAATGATGGAAGGCTTGATCATATGACCTAAAAACAACACTTTTCATTGGATGAAAACTTTTTTTTTTTCCCCCAAACGATGAAAGCCCCACCTTGTTTCTGGATGTTTCAGACTGAAGCTGGCGTCAGCATGAGAGCACCACCATCTCGTAGCTCCGTCGTGGTCATTCCGCGAGCAATCATGGCAGCCGCTCCCCACCAGAAGCCTACAGGAGTCGGGGGCCCCCAAAACTTTTGATAAATCCTCAAGGCGGAGGGGACGCTTTCGAGAATGGGGTCCAAGACCTAGCAGACAAGCGTCCGATTTCCAAGGTGTCCCAGGGCCATTTCAGTGGACCAGGCCCAAAAAGGAAAGAGCCTGCCGCCATTTTGAGAGTCCTGTGACAGCCGCCTATCGCTGCACCGCAACAGTGGGCGCAACTCAGCTGAATTTCGGCTTTTGACACAGTGGACCAAAAACGGACGGAATGGCAACTGAAACGGTAAAGGGGCGCCCCACTACAACAGATGACACTCCACCTGGAGAGGCCCGTTCACGCCGCCTCCCCCGGGGCGCCCCACGCCGTTATTCGGAGCAGCATTGTAGGATACCAAAACCAGTGCGGCAACTTACTGGACATCACCTTGGTGCCATCGTTCTGCTGCCTTGGAACTATTCGCACAACAGTTTGCTACTGATGACCCACCCCCCGCGACGCCCCACGCCGGAAATCTGGACGTTGTGCTGCGTTGGGACTATTCGCACAGCCGACCGCTACTTCGTTGTTTTTCCCTAAAAATGTTTATATGTTATTACTATTTTTGTTTTTTTGTATATATTTATAAATTATTAAAGTTTTATAATCTTACTACTTTGTCGGAGTGCTATATCTTTTTAATGTGACACATAATTGTAAAAACTTTGATGTACAAAGAGTCATCCCTGGAATCTTCCGCTTCAGGCTCGGTCCCCTCCCCAATCACAATACAGGATGGTTTTCAGATAATAGGAACGCTTCTGCTGTGACGAATCTCATCGAGTGTGGGCCTTGATCTACTATAACTCCTTTGAAGAGGGGTGATTCTTTACAGCTGGGGCCATAAACTACATCTGCAGGGCTAGCTGATACCCTAGGACCAGCCTGGACAATCGGACACAGAGGAAAAGGAGTGTCAGTGGGTGCGGTAGTGAATAGGGCGAAAGGGAGGTGTCGGGCGGGCACAGGGTGTGATTCTCAGGGAAGAGCAGCGCAGATGGGGGGAGGTTTATTACCCATGCATAAGACAGAAAGCGGGGGTGACCACTGCCTGGGGGAGATGCTTGCGAGGGTGGGGAGCCATGCTAAGGATCGACAGCGTGCACAGAGTGGGTCTGGTCAAGGCATCTAAAATGGCTGCCGTGCACGACAAAAGTGTGGCATTTGAAAAAAGACAAGATGGCGCAGACAATGTTTTTCAACACTTCCTGATTTCCTTCCAATCGAACGTTAACAGACGTTGGGGCATATTACCAAAGTTAAGCGATATTTATCCCTAACGATGCTTAGCAACGATTTTTTTACCGCTAAGCATCGTCAGAAATTATCGCAGATAAACCTTGCTATTATCAAGGTTTATCGCAAATACGATAATAAACGACCGCAATGCATTAATATCGCTGAAAACTCAGCGATATTCATGCATTACCGAGCTAATGCTCTTAGCCATGTTATCCACCTCCCATTGGATAACATGGCTAAGAACTGCTCAGGGCAGGTGCTAGCTTTTGGAGATATTCGCGCTTATCTCGAATATTTCCAAAAGTTGATAATAGGAGATAGCGATGTTAGCGACTGTTTCCAGTCGCTAACATCTTGGCATGCCCACTTTGCATGTCATTAGTGATAAATATCACTCACATGCAAAGTGGGGCCCAAGATGGTCGCTATCTCCTACTAGCCGTCGCTAACTGGTGTTAGCAACAGCTAGGTAATACAGATATAATTTTATCTCCGCGAAGCGGAGCGCTGTTACAGATATATATCTTGTTTTTGAACGTTAATTTCTCAAAATCCACTGAAGCACATATATTGAGACCTAGCAAAGGCACATCGAGCTACCAGTCCCTACAATTTTGCCAAGTTTCGTGCAAATCCATTCAGCCGTTCGATTATTATTATTATTTTTTTTTTGCCCCGCGGGGCCCTTTTAAAACCTCCACATCAAACCTAAGAGGTCAAGGAGGATCTACTATGCCCCCTTATGGTCATTTGCCCCTTCGCTTTGGCCTCCTCTTGTCTCTCGATCCTACCGAGAGACAAGATGGCGGCCGCTACGGACTGTTTGCAATGTTTACAGACGCCGGAGAACCAATCAGCTTCGCAAACCTCCGTTACGCGAAGCGGAGCGCTGTTACAGATATATATCTTTTTTTGAACGTTAATTTCTCAAAATCCACTGGAGCACATATATTGAGAACTAACAAAGGCACATCGGGCTACCAGTCCCTAATATTTTACCAAGTTTCGTGCAAATCCATTCAGCCGTTCGATTATTATTATTTTATATTTTTTTTGCCCCGCGGGACCCTTTTAAAACCTCCACATCAAACCTAGAGGGTCAGCGAGGATCTACTATGCCCCCTTATGGTCATTTGCCCCTTCGCTTTGGCCTCCTCTTGTCTCTCGATCCTACCGAGAGACAAGATGGCGGCCGCTACGGACTGTTTGGAATGTTGACAGACGCCGGAGAACCAATCAGCTTCGCTTCACAAAGCTCCGTTGCGCGAAAAGTACGCGAACTGGAGCGCTGCCCGGTCCGCTGTTACAGATATATATCTTTTTTTAAACGTTAATTTCTCAAAATCCACTGGAGCACATATATTGAGACCTACAAAAGGCACATCGGGCTACCAGTCCCTACAATTTTGCCAAGTTTCGTGCAAATCCATTCAGCCGTTCGGGCTAAAAGTGAGGCCAACCGCCCTATGGAAAACTCAATGTTAAAAACACGTTTTGGGACCCCCCTTTTTTCTCGGCCCCCCCTTGACGAACCCCCCCCCCAAATTTTCAGGGGCTGCTCAGAAACAAAATGTTCCATTTTCCTGAAAATTTCAGCCAAATCCGTCCACAAACGCCAAAGTTATTAGACATAGAATTTTCAAAAATCCCATAGGGAAAAAATCCTAACTATATATACCTACTGGCGACCGCCAGTAGGTAATATATATATATATATATATATATATATACATACATACACACACACACACACACACACATAAATAAGGTTTGGCAGTGATAATAATAACAACCAAAATGACCTTCTGGGATGGGCCACAACCACCACCATCACCTTTGTGAAGACCCAAGGTAGCGATGTTAAGCCAAAGGGAAGGAAGCACATTGGTAGTGCATAGAATCCATCACAAATCACAAGTATTTCCGGTGTGACCACAGGTTATGAATGTGGAAATATGCATACTGATGGTCGAGTCACATCATCCAGTCTTCAAGCTCCAACCCCTGCAACACTTGAACTAGGGTCGGTATCTTGAACTTTTCATTCTTGAGGAAGAACTTCAGGCCCTGGAAGTCCAGGATCAGGTGCAGACCGCCGTCCTTTTTGGGCACCAGGAAGTACTATGAGTAATGACCCCACCCTTTCCCTGCTCTGGCACAAGTTCCACAGCTCCTTTCCAGAGAAGTGCTGCCACTTCTTGCTGCAGTATGGCCAGGTGGTCTGATGTGGGCAGAGTGTGGAGGGGGAAGAGGGTGGGACCTGAAGAAAAGCAAGGGAGTAACCCTTTTCTACAACTTGATAGACCCACTGATTCTAATAATTGCCCTCCAGGCAGGCAGGTAGAAAACTGGAACTTTTCTTCCCATAGGCTCCATGTGGGAATGGAGAAACAAGTTAGGCCTGCTTTCCTGGTGGTGTAGGGAAGGAAGAAGAGGAGGAGGATTAGGGTTGTTGGGTGGATGAATGGCCTTTTCCTCTGACTCTATCATGGATTTGCCTAACCATCAGGTTTAGTTGCTGCTGCTATTGAAGCTGATATTGTTGCCATTAGTGAAATTAAAATCCCCTTCAGAAGCTGTGAAAATGCATACATTGGGGATAATCTCTAGCAATGGGCGGTAAACTCCGCTCTGCTGACAATGTTATCTGTGTTTTGCCCACTCTGTGCTCCGCTTGGAGCATGGAGTTATGCAAAAACTCCGACGCGGGCCAAAGTTTACCACCTAACCCTATAACTGAAACTTAAAGTTGCGTGGAGGTAAAGCAAATGAACACCACGCACATGTGTAGCTCTGCTGCAGGACCTCAAAATCTCATCTCATGGCCCACTCACTATTGTTTTCGTGTCCAACAGCATGCCTTCCTCCTCTCCTCTAATCTATGTGTGCCATTTCTGACTAACGTTCCAGAGCCGGGGCTCCTTCTGGTGGTAGGCAAACTAAGAGGACACATATAAGTTTCAGTATCAGCACATGATTGGCTAGCATAAAACTATGGGCCAATGGGGGCGAAACAGGCAGCTCAATTAATGAAACTATGTGCCTCATCAAACTTGCGCAGAACTTTGGTTTGGGGCAGATGATGAGCCAAAACGGGAGGGGTTTCTTAGAGCAATAATATCTTTATATTGGCCGAGGCCTCCTAGACATAGTAAAGAGACTTGCCAAGCAAATTGAAAATCGGTTGTTAAAAGAAAACTGAAAGTACGTACCATGGACGCACACTCATTTCGTGCTGACATTTTTCTCAAATTAAAACCTGGAATGACCAACAGATTCACGCCAGCCTGATTTGAAAAGGCTTCACGCTTACTTGGGATACTTTATATGCAAACCAGGATATATGAGTGGAAAGGTGGTGAAGACCAAAGAGGAGAAAAATACTTCCAAGGGCAAGCAACGCTACTGTGTTCGATTACACCCGAGTGTGGGATACATGCCTTTGTGAAATCAGCCTTGCCGACGTGTCCATGTGTTCTTCTTTGAATGGTGCATATCTGCTGCATTACGTCGTACTCCCTGCACCAACTTTCTTGCAACCTGGGATACTTTGTGTGGAGTGCTGGGTAGGGATCAAGGGAGTAGTGGTGCTTGTTCATAATGGTAGAGCATGCGGACAGAATGCTGTCAAATACGTGGATGTGTCGCAAGGTCTCTGGGGCATACCTAAAAGTTAATTTCACTCTCGATGTGTATCAGTGTATTACTCTTTGGAAACAAGTGAGTTTGACAGCCATGCTCAGAACTAAGAAGACAAGTGGCTTCTATAGCGCAATAGTGAAGGCATATTCGAGGCCCCCCTCCTAGTTATGTGCTGCTGATGCTCAGCAGCACTCTTACTGAGCTATCGATAATGTGGACACCCCTAAACCCCCATGCTAAAACAAGGAATCATTCACCGAGGAGGGGGCAGTGAGTTTGACTGCAGCATCAGTGGTAGTGTTCTGGAGATGTGCTGCCTTCTTTTCCCTGTCACAGGTGCAGAGCATCCGCCTCTCTACTGTGATGCTGGATGTAAACTGGGTAAGAATTACCACGGTAACACCAGAGTGCAGAGAGGGCCGGTGGAGCACAAGGCGGGAGTTTGCCTCCTAGGCAGAGTAGATTAGAGCACTGCCCAGGGTTTGCAACATCTGCAGGAGGTTATAATTTATAAGCTTATATTTACATCCTAGCCCAGCTCCCGACCAATATCCAATCCAAAAATTCTTTATTTCGGCCACATAGGCCATAAAAGAAGCATAAAAAAACATACAGATAAAAGACAGTATATACAATAAAACCAACTGGACCTGCAGTGTACGAAAAAGACAAGCTAAGAAGGATTAACCAGACATTTTCTTCCTTATTATCCATGCTGCCATCAAGAATTTGGAAACCGCAAACACAATGTGGCCCAGGGTATTAGTTTTCATCACCCTGTAGGCCTGCAGGTAGTTACTGAAGCCCAGATTCCGGCATAGAGGGGCTAGCCAGCGCCTCCTCGGGCTCCGATAAGCATGGCAACAGAACATTATGTGTAGATCATCTTCATCCTTAACTTTACAGCATGGGCAAAGCTTGTCGCCCCCTGGCGACCATTTACAGGTGAAGACTTTAGTAGGGAGCGTACCAAACCTCCATTGCAGGAACAATTTCCTCGCCAAAAGAGGATAGATAAAATCCATAAAAGGTTCAAAAGCATAAGAATTTTTGGATACTAAAAAACGTCCCGTCAGGGTGCCACTGTCACAGGCATTGTCCATATCAGCGAGGGTTTTGTTCTTGTAGAGCTGTGCCAGGGTTTTGCGCGGAATCCTTCTACAGCCCTGAGCTGGGTCATCCCATAGGTCTGGCAGATTCAGGCTGGAACATTCCGACTTAATGAGTGCCAGCCACGGGATCTTACCATTAACATCCAGCCTCATAACGTGTATGAGGTCCTGCCTATAGTGATGCAGCTCCTCGGTGGACCATAACCGATGCCAGTACTTCACCGGTTTCGACCGCAGGTCCTCTGCGATTGACGGAAGGCCCAGGTCAAGTCTTAGGGGGAGGAGTGGTGTGCCTTGTGGGAGAGCAAGAAGACGTCTGAGGAAACAGTTTTCCACCCCTGCCATGACAGACCCAGCTTTATGGCCCCACAGCTCACTGCCATACAAGGCAGCTGCCTTCGCCTGGGTCCTGTACATTTCCAGGGCCGGACTGACAGGCTTAAAGGTGGACTTGTTGGATACCCTCAGGAGTGCGCCCGATAACTGGGAGAGTTTCAACCTAGATCTTGCCACCTGGGAATCCCATGTGAGATTTTCTTGAAGTGAGACCCCCAGATATATAAAGGTAGAAACCCTTTCCAGACTAATTTCCCCCAGTTTTGGATTTGGTCTGGTCTTGGTCGGAGGGTTGAAGATCATGAACTTAGTTTTTTCCGTGTTCACCTCCAACCCATGTTGTCGACAGAAGTGACCAAAACCATCCACGATCCTCTGGATCCCCATAGGGGTTTTGGAAAGAAGGAGGGTATCATCGGCAAACATTATTGCCGGAACCCTCCTTCCTGCCAAAACCGGGGCGTCATTATCCCCAACAGCGTCAAGGTGTTGAATGACGCTGTTAATGTACAGACAGAACAGTGTCGGAGCCAAGACACAGCCCTGTCTGACACCTCGGCGGACCGGAAATTTACCCGAGGGCTTGCCATCCCTCCCACACCTCACTACCGCAAAGTTGTTCTCATGCAGCCTAATAATGATTCTGAGGAGGTGGGGGGGAACTCCTAGCTTCTGCAAAACCTCCCATAACTTCCCCCTCGGGACGAGGTCAAAGGCTGACCTCAGGTCCACGAAGACCATGTACAATCGGCCTCCCTCTAACGTAACCGTCTTCCAATACAGGAGAAGGAGGCGAAAGATTTGGTCCATGGTCGACGTGTTCTTCCTGAAGCCAGCCTGAAGGGGGCTCAAGATGTCATTGGCCTCGACCCAGTCTAGGAGATGGTCCAAGATGAGGCGCGCGAAGAGCTTTTGGGGCACATCTATCAGGCTTATAGGCCTGTAATTGGAAGGGAGCAGAGTAGAACCCTTCTTGTGGATGGGCACAATCTCTGCCCCCAACCACGACCCAGGGATCGCCATACCTCCGAGAATGGCATTAAATAGAACGAGAAGGTATGGGCCCCAGATATCCGGGTGGTGCCTAAATAGATCCCCGGGTAACCTATCCAGGCCTGGCGCCTTCCCCGCTGCTAGACGTTCTAGGGCAAGCTCCACTTCCCCCAGGGATAGTTCCATTCCGAACTCCTGAGTGCCCAAGGGCAATTGCAGCTCTGCGGCCGGGCAGGAACTAGTGTCTTGGTAGAGAGCCCCAAAATGGGCCTCCCAGACCGCGGGAGCTATATTAGACTCAATCGCTTTGCTGAGTTCCCCTGACCCATTATTTACAAGGGCCCAGAATTTCCGGGAGTCCCTGATTTTGAGGGCATCGTAGAGGTCCTGCCAATGGTTCCAGTCCCACTCGGTCCTTGCAGCCGCCAGCACTGATTTATGGTGATTCCTTAAGTCGCGGACTTTAGCCTTGTCTGACCCCTCTTTTATGGCTGCAATGAGCTCAGCCTTTGCTGCCCTGCAATCTGGAGTATACCAGGTGGGGACAGGGGTCCTTTTCTTTCGGATTGGGACCTCCGGATGGAATACCCCGGCCAAGTCCCTCACTAAAACCTGGTGAATATTTCCCAGTTTCTCGTGGTAATCGGGGGTTCTTGGATCGTTCAGGAGAGCATCCACCTCCACAAAGCTTGGGAGTGCCAGCTCATATAATTTCTTAATGGACTCTTCCGACCTCACCAACTTTCCCCACTTAACCCGGCGCCTGTTTGTGGTAAGGAGCAAATCCCCCATGTCGACCCCTTGGCCAGCTGGGGATGAGTCCGTCAAGGGCAAAGGGCACAAGATGTTTAGGCAGAGGGCGTTGTGGTCGCTGTCTGACCTCTTAATTACCCTAAAGTCCAACACTTTGGGCCAAAGTGTGATGTCCACCATGATGTAATCTAGCCTCGACTCATGGCCCCTCCTGTTGAAAGTACACACCGAGGGGGTATCGGAAGGCGTACGACCATTACACGCCCTCAGCGCGCTATTCAGTGTAAGGGACATGAGTTGTAAGGCTAGAGGGGACCAGGCTTTAGGGTGAGGAGAAGAAGAGGGTGGAACCCCCCAGTGGTCGTCCTCGGCCGTAAGGACACCATCGAGTAAACCTTCCAGAGGTTCAAAGTGGCAATTGAAGTCTCCTCCAAGTACCACCTTGTAATCACCCGGAAGTTGGCCCAAGAAGGAAGCCAAATCATTTAGGGTGGGTGATTCACTTGGCGAGGCCACCGGACGCGAGTAGACGTTGACAATGGCCCACGAGGTTTTGCCAGGCCAGGTGAGCCGCACACACTGGATGTCCTGCGAGCACGTGCGGACCTGCTCCGCCTGACACCCAATGTGGCTCGCAATCCAGATTGCCAAGCCACCAGATGGCCTCCCCCTCCCAGCCCATTTAGCAGGGATTTCGAAAACTTCAAACCCTCTCCTGGTCTGAGCGACCCTCGCCCAAGTCTCCTGAAGGAGAAGTATATCACATCCACCTACCAGGGAATCCCATTCAGGAGAGCCTTCCTTGTTCGCAATTCCTGCCACATTCCAGGAGAGAATTCTCAATCCTGGATCAGGTGGCAGGCTGCCCTGAACTCCGGCAGGAGGTTGCGGGGTAGCCATGGGTAAACCAGCGTCCAGGGCACCGGTTCCGACGACAACGGTGGCAGCAGGACCAGCCCGCTCCACTGCCCCTATTTGTGGAATATGGGCAGGCCCGGTGTTAAGTGGGGGACCCAGTTGGGACGGATTGTCGACCGTGTCAGCCCCTCGCTCACTAGCGGCCTGCAGCCGGGTTGGTTCCGACATAGGGATCACACCCAATCCCACACAACTTAACACATCATCCACCCTATTCTCAGGACCAGAGAGGATTGACCTGGTTTGTGGTCAATCGACCTGATCCAGACAGGAAAACCTATTGTGATGTGTGAAATTTGCCTGAGCAGTTGGTAGGGAGTGCCTTGATCTGTAGCGGGAGCCATCTACGGCAAAGCCCACCCTAGTCCATCCCCTCTCACTCCCTCGCACCGTGTTGCTACCACTAGGATAGAAATAAGAGAGGGGTACAAGTTCTATTGTGGACTTATCAGGCCTTACAAGCCAGTTGCAGATATAATTTGCAACATGTGGGCTCCTAAAACTTAAGACGATGCAATCCCCCGACCTGTTCTTTTTGGTAGGGCCAATCCATGGGATCCTCCTTACCATCAGAACCTCACCCTTCAAATTTGGGGGCAGCGGTCTATTAATACTGAGCCAGCTTATGACCTTATTACGTAGGGAGTCTTGGGACTCCCTAACACCACCAGTTAGCTCAGGAACTCCCACCATGATTGCCGTATACGGAACAGCTTCTGGGGGCAGATTGACCTCCCTGCGTCTATCTGGGGGAGGGACAGAACCATCACTTAGGGCATTTGTAGGACCCACTGTCGCCCTTGACTGCGGCGCTAGCCTCGGCGCAGGGGGTAGTTTGGATCTCCTGGGAGCCGGAACAGGGGGCCTGGGCGCTGGAGGTGACAAAGTGCGCGTCTGAGAGATAGACGCACCATTTGCACTAGGCAATGCCCTACTGGAAACCTGGGGCAATGTAGAAGGAGGTAAGCTATTCCCAGGTGATTCCCCGGTGGCTACAGGTACATTTGTAGCCACAACAGGGCTTCTCCTAGTATGAATATTTTCCCGGGACTGGAGTAGATTCTCTATGGCCTCTAATCTAGCTGAGATGGGGGTTAACAAATTCTTAATGATAGCTGTGAGGGAATTAATTACTATATCTGAACTATTGGAAGATAGCCCACCAAAGATAAAAGGGCCCGCCGCCGCTGGTGATAACACAGGAGCTGGCGAGGCCACAAGATCCGACCCCGACCCAGATAGAATGAGCTCAGGGGAGACCGAGATATCTGTACTTTCTTCGAGGGTTGATTCAGTTACAGCGATTTTTGCCCTTTTTGCCCTCTTTATTTCAGCAGGCTTTTTTCTTTTTAGAGGCTGAGCCACCCCACTATCTACAGGGAGTGTTAACAGGGCCGCTTGACCCGCTTCCAACGTGTTTAGACCCATGTTATCCGGAACAGCAGAGTGGTCGGAAGACCCCGTTGGCCGTGGGGAGACCCGATCCCTCTGCGTGACAGGAGTTCTTAGCTGACGGAGTACCGACTCAATAGTCTGGTCAATGCTGTCCAGTAGGGACATATGAGTAGCATCCGTTGTGATGGGTGTACTAACATCATTTAAGACAGGTTCCCCAAGGTCCAGGAACACACTTTCAGGACCCATCTCAAGGTGGGAGTCCGTGGGTGAGTGACACTTGCTGATTTGGGAGCTCGCCTTTGGGAAGAATTTTTCCAAGGTGCTTGCGCCATGATGTGCAGACTTACTCCTTAGAGCCCTAGATGCCATGTTGGGGTAGATAATGGGACAATTTGGCGGGGGCGTTAGAGGGGGGGCCCGGTCCGGTCTCTCCCGGCCTCTAACGGCCTAAAACGGCCCGCTCTTTGCCCGGTCTTCGCCCCGGTGACCGCCCCGCGCGCGTCCCGCTGCGCGCGTAAGGAGGTTCTCCTATGTATAACAAGGGGGCGTGTCACTGGGAGGGGGCGCGAGGCGCGGCGGGAAGAGGAACCAGCTGGCGCTGCCAGATGGACTGCTGGACCTCGCAGTCCCGCTCGCCTCCGCCTCTCACCTCCACTGCGGCCGGACTTGCTGCAAATGATTCCCCAGCAGTAGGCTCCCAACCACTCCTGTGGCGAGCAAAGACCAAAGGCAAAGCAAACTCCTCACTCGAGCGGCACCCGCGAAGCGGGGGCCGCGAGGAGTTAAAAGCACTCAGGCGGGGGGGCGTGTCACTGGGAGGGGGCGCGAGGCGCGGCGGGAAGAGGAACCAGCTGGCGCTGCCAGATGGACTGCTGGACCTCGCAGTCCCGCTCGCCTCCGCCTCTCACCTCCACTGCGGCCGGACTTGCTGCAAATGATTCCCCAGCAGTAGGCTCCCAACCACTCCTGTGGCGAGCAAAGACCAAAGGCAAAGCAAACTCCTCACTCGAGCGGCACCCGCGAAGCGGGGGCCGCGAGGAGTTAAAAGCACTCAGGCGGGGGGGCGTGTCACTGGGAGGGGGCGCGAGGCGCGGCGGGAAGAGGAACCAGCTGGCGCTGCCAGATGGACTGCTGGACCTCGCAGTCCCGCTCGCCTCCGCCTCTCACCTCCACTGCGGCCGGATTTGCTGCAAATGATTCCCCAGCAGTAGGCTCCCAACCACTCCTGTGGCGAGCAAAGACCAAAGGCAAAGCAAACTCCTCACTCGAGCGGCTCCCGCGAAGCGGGGGCCGCGAGGAGTTAAAAGCACTCAGGCGGGGGGGCGTGGCACTGGGAGGGGGCGCGAGGCGCGGCGGGAAGAGGAACCAGCTGGCGCTGCCAGATGGACTGCTGGACCTCGCAGTCCCGCTCGCCTCCGCCTCTCACCTCCACTGCGGCCGGACTTGCTGCAAATGATTCCCCAGCAGTAGGCTCCCAACCACTCCTGTGGAGAGCAAAGACCAAAGGCAAAGCAAACTCCTCACTCGAGCGGCACCCGCGAAGCGGGGGCCGCGAGGAGTTAAAAGCACTCAGGCGGGGGGGCGTGGCACTGGGAGGGGGCGCGAGGCGCGGCGGGAAGAGGAACCAGCTGGCGCTGCCAGATGGACTGCTGGACCTCGCAGTCCCGCTCGCCTCCGCCTCTCACCTCCACTGCGGCCGGACTTGCTGCAAATGATTCCCCAGCAGTAGGCTCCCAACCGCTCCCGACCAATACTGAAATGCCCTCCAGTCCTGATTTACAGCACCCTCTGCTGCCCCAGGCAGTAGTCTGTTTGCAGATGTAGAGGAATAATGTGCCTACAAAATTACAAGCACTACAGAACAGACTCCTTGCTAATCCAGTGCCACGGTGTTGTGAACTGCAGCATCTATGAAGGCCTCTAATCACATTAGTAAGTCCGCTATCAGCCAACGAGCTAGAGAGATAACAGGCGCTTCACTTCACCCCCCACACCTTGGTAAGCTAGCTAGGGCGTAGCACATCAGCCAGCATCCTACATGGGCCCAGGGGGAGAAAGACGGGTACAAACTAAAGGTGGGGGAAGTACGTGGAATTCTGAGGAGTTACTGGAGTTTTTATGTTACTCCGCCGAATTCCACTGAGTAAAACTCTGAAAGTTCTGCCCAACCCTAATAATCTCTTGATGGCGGCAGTAGTTGCAATCCTAAGGAGTGAACCGTAGCCTTATTAGTCTCGAAGGGCCCTAGCAGACCTGCCACAGGCATCATGTACTAAGCTATGTAGCAGAGCACCAGGTCAAAACAGTACGGATTTGGTGTTGGAGCCGATGGGATGGCACCAATGGCATCAGTCCATAGGCATGAACATCTGATAGCCATATGGTGTCGCTAGGCCAGAAGGAGTCGTGGATATCATTGATGCCTTTGCGAATGTGTAGTACATTGAGGTACGGAGTTTAAACCCTGACTTTTTCAGAGTCAGGGTTCCAATAACCCTGACATGCTGGGAGTTTTCTCACCGTTTGTGACGGACATTTTTGATCGGCCCCTTTCTTGTCGCAAACTGGAAAAAACAACTGACATGGCACTGGAAGACCCACCACAAAAAGGGCAGGCCTTCTAATGCCATGTCAGCTGGTGTTCCAGTAAGTATGCTTTCAACAACAGAGACAGTGGTAAATGCCATCATAAACACAGCATAGGCCAGGACACCAACTACAATTGTGGCAGATTTTTAATAATACCCAGCTCTATATGAGCCCTAAGTTATATGTTCTTCTTTGCAGGCACGACCGCAACTATTGTCTATTGTAACTTGGCTTGTAGTTAGTTCTTAAAAGGACATGGCTAGTTAGTCTTGTTTATTTAAGAAGCATGGTTATATTCAAATCACAGGAGATAAATTATGAAAGCTGTACTGATAGTTTAGGTAGAAATACAAAATAAGAGGATGTTAAAGTGGGAAAGAGTGAAATGAACTACATTGTGGGGCCAGTTCTGATTCTGTAAACTAATCCGTACGACTGAATCGAATCCATAGCCCTTTCCGTTCGACTCGTCCAATTACCGTCCAAATCCCGTAGTACGATTCGTAGGAAAAATATACGACCGAATCGTTGCGAACCGTACGAATAGCAAGGGAAAATTCGTACGACACGGACCCTCAAAGTGAACCGTACGAATCGTCAACATGCTGTACGACCCAACAAGTACGATCCAGACCGGGTAATCAGAATGTGATTCGTATGGAAAACGTTGCTTATGAGCGAGCCACACAATCAAACACTTGACGAACCCACACTGAACGAGGCGCACGCGAACCTCGTACCCCGGCATTCATGGCGTGTGTGGGCCTCATATCACTATTGTGATGGAGTCATACGCGAGCCATGGGGATGTGTCATTTCCTTTCTTTTTGTGCAAGTGCTACGGATTTGACGATATGCGGCTGGCCCGGATGGGTTGTCAGCAGAACGCTGTGTGCTGTATATTTCCGATAATAAAGGTCTTTTTAAAAAAAAAAAAAAAAGTGATGGAGTCATACGCGAGCATGTGTAACGCACCGTACCCCGGCATTCATGGCGTGTGTGCGCCTCGTATTACTATTTCAATGGTGCTATACGCGAGCGTTTGAAACGCACCATACAAGTACACTTCCGTTGTTGCGGTACGCAGGGGTTGCTGGACACGCCCCCCAAGTAACCGGACATTGGTGGTGAGGTATGTCATCCAGATTAGGTTTGGACTTTGGTATGGGTTATGTTTACCGCCCCTCACCCCCCCAATCGCCCCTGGTTGTTGTTCTCACCGTATGCGCCGTCGTCGGTTTCTGTGCACCAGGTCGTAGGCATACAGGACTGGGATGACACGGGCGATGGGGTTGATGGCATGTGCGTCGCGTACCGGAGCTGCGGTTCGGGTCAGACGTTTTGAGCTCCCGTAGAAAAAGAGTCATACGGAGTGTCGCAGAGACGAATCGTACTTGCTGGGGCGGAAACTTCTGCTTAATTACGTACGGACTTCGCGTACTGCGTGTTCCGGATACAAATTGCACGTACTTTTTAGTCATACGGTTTTTAGTACGATTCGTCCGGAGATCTGCTTTGGATCCAAATCGTACTTCATCGTACGTACGGGGACGTTTACGGGTACGATTCGTATGGGAAATATGCTCCGTACGGCTATTTGTAAAGGGATTTTATCGAATCGGAATCGGCCCCTGTGTGATCTATCAAACTCCAGTGTACGATGAATCGGAGAAGGGAAGAAATTCAGCAACACTTTCACTAATTGAGGATACAAATGCGACTAAGGTTTTAAAATAGACCATAAGAGATGTCAGGCACATTTTACAATTCAACCAAACCAGTATTTCAAAAGAAATCATGAAAAAACAACTGGACCATGATGGCCATTAAAATAAATTATTAACAGTGTTTTTTTCTTCTCAAATTGTATTTAAATTACCAGTGCTATATATTATGACCAACTGCAATAACAGATATAGTGACATCTATTATCATGAGAGTCATATCACGGGTCCCAAATCAGAAGCTCTTGTTGCCATGCTGAGGTAAATACAATCATGCTTGTGTTCTGCACGTAAAAATAAAGTATGAAAATAAAAAATGAAGATAGGTTGGGATCATGTTGTGATTGAAGAAGCAGGAATCAAAGTTCAATCAAGAATTTATTGCAGATAAAATATATGAAGGAACAAGCGAGCGCCAGGCAAACGGCTTCCAGTCCAAGGCACCAACAGACTACTGAATGCCCTGGACTGGAATCCAGAACACCGTACAGTGAATTCCATGGCTCGCACTACCACGAGCCCTTAAAGGAATAAGACATACAAAAGGTAAGAATACACATAATAATGTGCTACACAACAGAGCAGCAATGTCTGAAGATATTCCATAATTCCATAAACATTTTGCACAGCTATTAATATGATTGATTTACGAGAGACATCATAATGTATTTATATTAACAGTTTGGAGGGCTGGAAGCAGTCATTACGGCAGTTATGGATGAATATCCACATATCCTTGCAAAGCGGAGAGAGTTCTTCGTTCTTGGACTCGTAATTGTGTGCTTTCTGGGATCTCTCAGCACACTTACCTATGTGAGTAAATATGAGCATGTATTCTTTTTTTTGTTTTTACACGTTTTGGTAAGCAATCCCGAAAGAAAATGTTCCTTACCTTCGGTAACAATATTTCTTGTGAATAGTTACTCTCTCTGCAAACCCCTCACCTGTTGAATAATCCCAGGTGCCATTCTGGATTTGGATAATTCAATGCTCTGAAGATGCAGGTAGGGGCACTTGCTTCATATCGACACCGGAAGTAACATCAGATAACGCCACCGAATGCATATAGCACCCACCCCAGTACAGTGACGTCAGTTTCAATCAATTTTTTCCAAGCCTTTAAGGTGAGCAGGTTGAGAGACAGCAGCAAGATGTTTTGCAGTGCCAAATCTGTATCTGGGTCCATATTCGTTGTTTCTTACATCACATGCATAGAAGGGGTGGTAGGTGAGATCAGCGAGGAATCGGCAGGTAGATAGAGTATACACCAGGATGATGGCAGGTAAGTAACTTTTTCTTCTGATGGATAAGTCTACTTGCAGATTTCTCACCTGTTGAATGGATTCTCAAGCAGTACCTTTCCCACAAGAGGGTTGATGGATGACTAGCTGAGGAAATCCAGCAATACAGATCTGCCAAAGAATCCATCCGTATGCTCTTCAGCATCCTTTACAAAGGTGTGTAAATATGTCTTCGTAGCTGCCTTGCAGATCTCTGCAATTGGAACACCTCTTGCGAGGGCAGAAGACAATGAACAGGCTCTGGTGGAATGAGCTTTAATTTCCTCAGGGGGTTCCTTATTCGCAAGAGCATAACAAGATTTGATACAGATGGATATGAATAACTTTCGGTTCTGGACAGCTTTTCCTTTTCTAGAAACACAAAGAGCTAGTCAGCCGCTCTCTTATCCTCAGTGTGGTAAAAGTAAAAACAGACCGCTTTCCTAGGATCTAAGTGATACAGTTGTTTCTTTGTGGGATTTCTTCCTTTGTGGAATGAGGCAGTGGATAGAGGAAAGGCGCCCTGGTTCGCAGCAGCAGCTTGTCAGGAAATAAGGATGTGAAAGCTGGGTGGGCACTCAGGGCTTGTAACTCACTGACTCACCTCCCCATCACCACTATTTTCATTGTAAGTGACTGCATCTGACCACTGTGAAGGGGCTCAATCAGACAATATCAAAAAAGTCAAAACAAGGTTTAAGTCCCTCTCACAGTGCCCACTGAATACCCTTTCTGAGTGAGAGACAATGCGAACTGCAGGATGTGAGACAGCTGGGCCTGTAAAGATTCACCTTGTTGTCCGAACACCATGATACAAAACGGTTCCATCTCCCAGAATATAGAGATTTTGCAGAGCGTCGACAAGCTGAGAGAATAAGATCCACCACCTTCGGTGGTAGCTGAAGAGAGCAATCAAGGACATGCGTGAAAAGTCATAGTGCAGCTGAAAGTTCCACCTCATTAGAAACATATCCGCCAAGGCTCCCCATAACAGATACTGGAGGACATAGAGCTGCCAGCACTGAGCGTTTCAAGAGTAAGTAAACGTACTACCTGACGATTGCCCCACTTACTGAATTTGTCTAGGATTACCTCTGGTAGAAGATGCCACTCGTGATCCGCACGATAACGCCAGCTCAAGCTGTCTTCTCTGCCACTCAGAGACCCCACCAGGTGATTGACTGTCAGCAACATCCTGCGATGATGTGCCCAAGACCACATTCTCAATCCCTCCTGACTCAGGAGTTGAGACCCAACACCCCCTTGCGTGTTCATGTACCACATCTCAGTCATATTGTCGGTCCATATCTGGACAGACCAATCTTGGATGAAGGGGAAGAAGGTTTTGGACACCAGCCGAATCACCCTCAGCCGGTTGATATGAAGCACCTGCTTTTCTGAAGACCAGATGCCTCTTTTCTTCAGATCCTTCAAATGAGCACTCCATCCTCGATTGGAGGCATCTATTATCTGGGTGACCCTCTGGTCTAAAGCAGCTGCCTTCAAGGCTAGTAGAAAGGTGGACACCCTCCCTCCTTCAGGCTCCACGTCTGTCTGGTGGAACAAACTAGGCCTGCCTTCCTGGAGTGTAGGAAGATGAGGAGGAGAGGGCCAGATGAAGGCATCCACGACCTTTGCATTTGGCTTTGCCTTTCGTACTGCCTGACTAGAAGGACTCTGGGGCTGTTGTGCTTTAGACTGCAGGGACTGGTGTTGTCGACGGAGAGAATGCTTGAGAATCCTCAAAAGAGATACAATTGCCGGTAGTCATTTATAGGCTGGGGTTCTGGAGGCCTAAGGACCTAGCTGTGGTCTTTACAGCCTTTAAATGCACCAAGGTAGCGTCCGCTTCATAAACAAATCAACATGCTGCATCAAAAGGAAGATCCAAAAAGGTGGCCCATGGCACAAGTTACTGAATCTGCTGTTTCATGGGCAGATTTAATTATGTGGCATGAGGCATTTTGTGCATTTCTTTTTTTTATTTGTTTTTTTGCAGAGTAATACATCTTTTTATTGTAATCCAAGTACAGAAACAAGAGACAGTAGCAATCATCTCGATTGGCATATGTTTGCAATTAACATGTCGTACATATATCAGGACATTCCTCTTCTTTTTAATATACTGCTTTGTTTATCCCTCTCCCCTTTTGTATGGTTCCAGAGAGTTGCTGTTATATTTCGCCCTTATATATCTCTGATTAGGGAATTGCTGTTGACCGGTAGGCAGTTTTGTGCATTTCCGATAACTTTAGTGAAGTGAGTCTTCTGGCAGATGCAAGGAACCATGTGATACATCTCAGGGAAAGGCAGGTGGCGTTAAAGAACTTGATTGCCATGCAGTCTAAGAAGACTTTCTTGGTCAAAGATTTCATGTGCCTTGACTCCCTGTCAGATGGTACTGTAGGAAAGGTGCCCATTGCCTTGCCCAAAGAACAAGAAGCTTGTATGATGAGACTTTTTGGGAATGGATGTGGATGTGCTGACAGGAAGGAAGGTTCCCCCACTACCACTGCTGCTGAGCTGGGCTTCTCTCATGCAGATAAAACAGGTTACAGCAAGGAACCATTAGTTAGAGGGCCTCTGGAAGGACATTGGTCTTGACATCCACTAAGGGGAGATGCAAGTCCAGTACTTCTGATGCATTCTTCACCATGGAGTGGAAAGATATGACTACTAGGGTCAGGGCCCTTAGGAAAGTCAATTTCTAACCCTGCCGATGTATCCTGGTCTGTAAGAAATGGGTTATTGTTTGAGAAGAGTGGAAGCCCTACTTCAGAAACAACCACAATCCTTGTCAGGGTGAACCACAAAAGTCACTAAATTAACCTGTGCTCAACCCTCTGGTAGCTTTCCACAACAGCACAAAAAGCAGTCAGTCAGGCTTAACTTAGAGGCAATGTGAAAAGTATGTATGCATCACTTCAAACAGTAATACATTGAAAACACAACCCTAGAAATACCCCAAATGAATTTAGAAAATTAAATAACATTTTTAAAAATACAATGATACCAGAAAGACAAAACTCCAATCAGTAGAACCGGAGATATTCAATGTTATACGTTTTTAGTGAAAAGAGTGTCTAAACATGCAAGAAACATGGTCGTAATTCGCAAAAACATTTTGTGTGGAAAGCTTACACAACTCTGAGAGAGAGTGAGCTCCGGATCCATGCCGAAGAGGTAGAAAAAAGGGAATTAACATTGTTGTGCCAGACTGGGTGCTATATTGCTTCGGTGACGTCATCGGACTTCATCAAACCAGGGCGTTTACTGTTGTTTTGAGAGATTTTACATTTTTGGATCCCGTCTGATGCCTGGGATTATTCAACAGGTGGTGAATGCGCAGGTAGAAGTATCAACCAGATTATCTGTGTTCTAAATTGGACGGGACAATAATACCTCAGACACACTGGAAAATGCATTGAAGGCACAGAGACATCCAAATATTTCGCAAATCTGTCTGAGATCACTGACCAGACCGTTCACAAAACTAGAGCATGCCCAACACCATTAGTTGCTTCACGACCAGCATTTAAAAACTTGCTGAATAATAGCAATAAGCACTGTATAACACACATTGAACCATTTCGTTCATGCTGGTGGCACTTAGAAGCAATCCATTTGATGGCACTACAATGTAGAGTTCTCCGCTCACTGACACCAGGTGACCATAGAACAGATCTAGGTATTTGTGGTTGTCTGGCGTGTGATGGAGTAAGTGAGTGGCTGAGAGAAAGACAGCTTTCAGTCTCACACATGCTAAAAGTCCTATTGAGCACAAGAACAAGAACCTGGCATTGCTTGTACTGCCACATTGCAATTAGAATCCCCAGTAAAAAATAATAATAAAAGCACTGATGTGCTCAAACACATAATTTTAATTCATGTTATAACAAATGGTGCATTTCTCTCCCATTTATTTCCGACTCTGGCATATTTGCAAACATTTTAGGGAGTCAGTAAACGTTCTATGATGAATACTTTGAAATAGAAAGCTATGCCACATAAAGTAAATATTTAATAAATATCTCAATAAGTGGAGCTAAAGATTGACATATACAATACTTCAGTGGTTCTTAACCTTTTGACTTTTGTGGACCCCTACATAATCATTGTTAGAATAGGGGACCACACACAGAGTCGTTACTGGAAGGGGAAATCCAGGCTTAGGCAATTTGGATGATTTGAATCTTAAAACAATCCACAATAAAACTGAAACAAGTATTCATCAAAGAAATACACAAATGAAGAAATATTTAATTTAATTCACAAACGATTGAAAAAAATTATTTTCAATGGGACGACTGGGGCTTTTCTAAATCCAATTGAAGTCAGCCATTGTCCTTACAACATTCTGTTTACTTCATTTGCGCTGTTCCTATGAATCAATCTAAGAACACCAATTTTAGTTTTAGCTTTAACCTGCAAATTCCTTCACATTTACTTAACATTTAAACATTTTCAATATTCAATTTGGCTTCTTTACATACAATTAATTGAGCTGTCAATATTATTTAATTTTCTAATCAGTTGCGGACCCCCTGAGTAGGCGTCGAGGACCCGCAAGGGGTCCCCGGACCACAGGTCAGGAAGCACTCCAGTAGGTTATCTTTTACGTTTGTATATAACACTGTGGTTACAGTAAACATGTAAAACCTAAAATTCCATCTACAATGTAATGGAATAATTTTTCTCTTGTTTCTTTAAGAAAGGATTACCTGAATGGTTACATTTATAAAATAAGGAGGGAATCAGGATATGTATTAGAAAGAGGATTGTGTTTTAAAAAACAACGTCTGAGATTCATAATGTCACTGGTGTTCACTGTAAACCCCCACCTGTCTCCAACATGCTCTCAGTCCGAATGGCTGAACTGTTTTTAGCAGTCACTAAAATGGCTGTCAGCATGTACCAACTCTATTTTGCGTGTTGGCAACCTATTACAGACTCGCAAAATAGGGTTTGCAAGTCGCTATTAGGAAGGCGCGCTCTAAGGGCGTTCCTTCCTAATAGCAAGTCTTTGTACTATTGTTTTGCGACCGGAATGTAGTCGCAAAACAATTGCAGTTTACCACCTAATTCAAGTAGATGGTAAACCAGTCATAAACGGGAAGGGGCCCCTTTCCCTTTGTGACTGGCAGCGAAAATATTTTTTAAGAACAGGTACTGGTCCCACAGACCACTGCCTACTCTTAAAAAATTTAACAGAAACGTTTCATTTTTCTTTTTGAAACACATCCCGTTTTCCTTTAAGGAAAATGGGCTGCTTTAAAAAAAATTGCTTTATTTAAAAGCAAACACAGACATGGTGGTATGCTGTCCCCGGCAGGCCACCATCCCTGTGTTATTGCCCATTCCCAATGGGCCGCAAATTGCGAACTGCCTCAGGAATATTGATGATGCAGGTTATTTGCAACCCCACTGGGAATCGCTAATGTGTCTGAGGCACATTAGTACATTTCATTTTGCGAGTCGCTAATTGCGAGTCGCTAAAAATCGCAATTTGTGAGCTGCAAAATGAAAACGGTCTTATGACCTGCTCTTAGTATTATTGTTTTTAAAAAAAAGAATTAAGGCAACTTCATCTGAACAAAGGTATAACAAGCTAAAAAATGCCTTCCAATCATATGCAGTCCTGTAACCTTTGAATTCGTTGGGTAATCTTAACACAAATAACTGTTAGGAAAGGGAAAGTAAATACTTACACGCACACCACAGTTTATTTGAATATTTATACTGCTTAGGTCAATCTGGTATCTACACTAAAGTTCCAGCAGAAGGGAAAGTGCATTGACTTTGGGACTCTGGTTGTATTTACTTTCTGAGTATACAATATCCACTGCCATTATTAAATGTTTAATTTGTGTGTACATTTCTAGGGTGGAGCATATGTGGTAAAACTGCTCGAGGAGTTTGGTGCTGGCTGTTCAATACTTGCAGTAGTATTCTTAGAAGCAATAGCAGTTTCATGGTTTTACGGTAAGTACAAATCGAATTTTTAAATGTTAGACTGTAAAATGGTTTACACTGATACTCGTGTAGGAATCACTGTATTTATGATGTGCAAAGATTTGTAAGTTATGTACCAACTGCCCTGTGTCGTAGAAAAAATAAAAGTCTTCTTTTCCCTACAAATATAAATTGTGATCTACATGCCGCTAGTTAAAAACATGGACTACAAAGAGGGGTTGGCCCTATTTCACACAACTAGTGTGGGCCACTAAATGCAACAAAACAAATTATCTAGCTGACAGTTTATAACGCTGTTATTTGTTTCAACAGACTATGCGTTGTAAAGGTATAATGCAATGTTATGGAATACGTTGTAAACGTAGTTTAAAAAAATGTATTGTAATGGTATGCGATGTAAATGTATGTGTTGTAAAGGATGTTGCGATGTAAAAACTGTGTTGTAAAGGCATGCGTTGTAAATGTATGCATTGTAACGTCATACATTCGATTAAACAACATGCAACAATGGCTGCATTTTAATAGATCCAGTTTATTCAAAATCACGCAACCCTTTAAGTTAATAAACACCCAAATTATATTTTTATTAGCTTTTAGGTTGCGTGGGAATGTTTTTATTCACTAGCAACAACTAATGCTGTGACAATAGACAACCAGGTAAAGTAAACAAAATGCAGACACCGAACAAAGCCAATAACCCCTTGCACGCAGTGCCGATTTTCACCCTGTGCGGGAGCTTTAGCGAGTGGGCGGGATTTGGAAGGCCCCTGGCCGTCCTCCGCACACACCCACTGTGACGTATGATGGCAGGGGGCCATCCGAAGCACCAAAGGGGTTAAAATACAGTGCATCCCAAAAAAGAAGGAACCATACAGCTTGGAAAACCTTTCACAATGCGTGCTGAAATGGCAAAATTATATTTAAAATTGTGTGCTGAAGAAAAGGCAAGCAAAAAGAATTAACGGTTACATTATTTTAAAGAAACTAGTAATTGCACCCCAAAATATAATACATAACACAGCTCTCAAAAACATAGGCAATGCGTGATGAGAGCAGAACATGATATCAAAGTAAATGTTGCCCAAACATTCGTTGGAAGGAAAATGAGCCATGGAGCTTATTTAAAAAAAGTAAGCTGAAATAAAACCAAGCAACAAAAGCTTTAAATGCATGTAATCGTCATTAGTGTAATCACACTTTAAATGCATATAATGGTCATCAGACAAGCAACAAAATTCTGTGCTTAAACAACATGCAACGATGGCTGCAACATGGTTTCAAAGGGTGCGGCCAGGGAAAGTAAACCACAAAAAGTTACACACAAAAGCGGATGAACACAGTACTTTGGCTACAGGAACTGATAAGAGCCCCTTTTACGATATATTAAATACAAGAGATTTCACGCAGGCGAAAGCTAATAAAGGGAGGGAGTAGGGTCTCAAATGATTCACATGTGGGGCACATAAGGATAAGTTACTTACCTGTAAACCTAGTTCTCTTCCAGGGGTATCCTCATCAAAGTCATAAGCACTGAATATTCCTGCCCATGTGCCGGGACCCCGGAAATAAAAAACAAAATATGGAAAACATATTTATACAGCTATATATATATATATATATATCATTTTTTTCTCCTAACAATGCAACCCACATATGGGAGTCTACACAATGCAATAATAAATCACTGTTTTTGTAATTACATAATGAATATATAAATCACAGGAGGGCAAGTGTCACTTGTACTCATTTTAATGAGTAAAACTCATGAAAAACTGCAAAGAAAGCAGGCAGTGTTAGCCTACAGGCTGCATTGCAAACCAATATCATAGAAAATGAAAGCAATTGTACAAAGAACTGGAACTGTGCCTTTAAGGCAGCCATGACCCCAGCTTCCCATCATGCTTCAGAGGTGACAGTTAGGTCAGTTGTTCTTTGCGGAGACCCGAAGGTCAGGGCACAAAGATATCTCTTAACAATACAACAGTCTCATTTGCCTGGGGAGGCGGGTGGGTTGCTTATGACTTTGATGAGGATACCGCTGGAAGAAAACTAGGATTACAGGTAAGTAACATATCCTTCTCTTCCAGGGGATCCTCATCAATAGTCGTAAGCACTGAAGAGAATAGCAAGCCCATCCTTTGGCTGCGGGCAAATAGGAAGAATGACCCAACAAACAATCATAATACAGTAGAGATGGAACAGATTCATCAGGATGTTCAGCTGGTTCCCAAGACCTGTGAGGAGAATGTCCTTACTTGAGCTCACTACTTCGGAGTTGCCTCTTTGCGCATGCCACAAGACCCACGTGGGGGCAGACCTTAACGTCTCTTAGGAGGCCCAAATACAGATTAGAATAAAAAGTAAATGAATTCACTGTATACCATTGATCTCTACTCTAATCCCATTTACTTACAAAAACTATTTATGCATTAGCATGTAGTATATATCTTGTTTTAGTTTCAGCAAAGCATATGCTTAGCACATGAGCTTTCAAGCAGCCATATTAAAGGCTAGTGCGCAGAGTTTTCCCTCCAAGCTTTAAGACATCATGCAGCTAACACATGCACAGTACAAGTTCTCACGTTAGCAGCCATTTTAAAACACACTTGGGTTATTTATTAGTAAAACACATAGGCAAGCTTCCCCCTTTCTAGTATATCTGGAATGTTGTGTAAAATTAATATTACAAACATTATTAATACTTTGTTACAGGATTATAGGAGAGGATTGCTTCCGAGCAAGTCTTTTATCCAAGTCATTGCTCCATCACCTGCACCAATCTGAAATATTTGCCAAATCGAGCTAGTTCAGTTGGCTCCATTGTGGCAAAAACAATATTCCTACCCTTGTTGCAGGTTCTTATGCTGTGGCGTAGGAAAAGCAGCTTTAACAGGGTGTGCCTGGCGTGCAGCAGCCTTGGGTAAGAGCACAGTTGTGGATATAAGACTTTGGTTTATAGCCACACAGCCTGCAGTTCCCGATCTTGGAAAGGGTGGGCCAGTTTTTTTTTTTCTTTAATTTGCAGTCCCATCATACTCGCAACCATGATTTGTTTGAGGCAGGCTTTCCCACTTGTGCCGTGGAGGAATGGTTGTGGCCTCAAACAGGGTAGGTGAATATACAATATTGCCAGCGCTGCTAGTATCAGTGTACTCTTCAATTTGGCCATGTTGTTTAACCTTGACAGCGACTTTGTCTGCTTTTTCAGGATGGTCTTAAATGGGTTGTGCGAGAGCAACAACTTATTCAGTACTGGCAGATCAATTTGGAGGGTATCCGATGACTCATTTACAATGATTGCCCAAGGGCCACTCATGGTTTTGAATATGTGCTGGAGAACAGATATCCAGGTGTTGGGCGCACCTGTAATGCACCTGTAATAGTATTTCAAAAAGCGACTATATTGGCCCATACTAGGCCCTCCAAGCCAAATTCAAGTCTGATCAGGCAGCCCCTTTTGTATTGGAGTAGCTTGAAGACTCTCTTGTATGCTTTGAGGTGGGGCTGTTCTGTAATTTTAGTGAATTTTCCCAAGAATGCTTCATGGCCTTAGGTGATCGCTGGTAAGAGGGTGGCCCTCAATACCATTTGTATTGGAACTGAACTCTCTCGCACGGTGTTAAGCTGGCAGAGTCTAGTGATGATTAATTCGACCATTTCCTTGAGGTGGCTCAGGTGAGTTTTGGTTCCGTCATTTGCGAAGAGCCATACGCCTAGTTAGTTATAAGATTCAGTCCCAGTGATTTTTAAAGTGCACATTTCCCAACAATAGTTTGACATCCTAGTTTTCCTACCAAAAGTTATAACTTTTGCTTTTGACTCGTTTGCCCTTATTTTGTCTGCTTCATTTTACTTGTGAAGGGCATTTAGGGATTGTTGAATCACAATTTAGGAGGCGCCCAACAGAATGATATAATCTGCAGGATGGTGATCTTGACATCTATTTTGGGCGAGATTAGGTATACATGTTTTATAGCCGCTGACATGTCCACAATGTGCAGGTTGAATGACAAGGGACCAAGAACACAGCCTTGCTTTAATCTGCAGTCCGTGGGTATTGTCATTGTTACAACCAGCTGGGACAGCTTGACCCCCGCCCATGTAGAAGAGTACAGAGAATATTGCTTTGAGCAGATTGTTCGGTATTCCCCAGAGTTGAAGTTTCCTCATAAATTGCATCTGTCCATTGAGTCAAAGGTGGCCGAGTCGCCAAAACATGCATAGGGGGTGGTTTCTGACTAGTTGCTTGGTGAATTAGGTAGGAGAGTGCGACTATGTTGTCCGAGGTTGAATAATTAGACCTAAAGCCAGTTTGACAAAATGTTCACACTCTCTTTAGCCTCTGAATTAGGTGCAAAGAAAACTCCGGACACTAGTGAAGCGCACTAGGTAATTACAAAACACAAAAGACAAAATCAGAGGAACGTCATACGACTGACGCTACAGATTACGGGTGTCGCTTGGCTGACACGTTATTGATTTTGAATTTTAATCTCAGCACTTGGCACTACATTAAGGATTACTGCGCGAGTATGCACATGGTTTACGCCACGCTTTTTATTCAGTGGAGCACGTTGGGATTTTTCACAGCACATCTGAAGGTTTCGGTTTTTAAGTTTGCGTTGACGTGTAGGTCCGTTAGCATGTTGGCAAAAACCGATATTTTAGTTTGTAATCTGTAGTCGCATGACGTTCCACTAATTTTGTCGTTTATGTTCCGGCAGGAGAGCCGTATACATTTGTTTGCATTGATGATATGTATCCCCCTGAAGAAGGGTTCAAGTAACCCAAAATGAATTGGGGTTGTTGAAAGACACGTCACTGAAGATATTGATCTATTTGGTTAACAATGCTATGAATGTTACAGAACTGTTGAATTTCAAATGAAGTTTCATTATGTATTGATTTGTTCTGCAATATCTGACTGAAAATATATTCAAACATCAAATTTCATATTTGGTTTCGGTTGAACTTTTGAGTGTTTAATTCTGGCCAAGTGAGCAATTTTTATGTTGAACCCCTCGGGGTAATTACGTAGTACACTTCACTAGTGTACGGAGTTTTCTTCGCACCTAATTCAGAGACAATTTACAGAGGGACAGCGGCAGATCCCACACATCAAGCAGCACACATCGTTTCATTGTCACATTAGAACACTTTGGTAGAAAATAATTACTAGCTGTGCAGGTTGAGGTTGACACAAGTAATTGAAGTACAATCTCTTTAGCCGCCACCCAGTGCTCCAGAATTTTTAAAAGGGCAGAGGAATATGCTTTGGCTTCAATATTAAGAAGGGTAATTAGGAAATAGTTGACTGGATTCTGCCTGTCTCCCTTCTTGAAGGTAGGGTGCAGAATTTGGCCCCTACAGCTTTCTGGTACTTGACTGGTCAGTGAGAATGTGTGGTACAGGGGGAGGAGTATTGCAGAACACAGATCGATGTCATCCTTGAAGACTTGAGCTGGGTTTTCATTTGGGCCAGGTGCGCCCGTCGCTCTCATTTTGCACAGGATTCTTTGGATTGTGTTGTTTGTGAACTGTAGTTACTTGTCCGAAGAATCGTCTGGGACACATTGTTTGTTAGGCGCACTAGATGCTTCTGCTACATACAGCTATTTTACATATTCTGTCCATAAGGGTTCCTGTTGGACCTTGCCCTTTTTGGCAGGTTCACCCCGAAACTTTTTGCTTTTTCCTAGCCTGTTTCTGTGACCTGGTGTTGGTGATTTTAGGACTTTGCGCACTTTTTCACTGTGGTACAGTGTAAAGTGCGTGAGCTCTCTGTGTATGTGTGGTGAGTGACCTGCCCTCCCATAGGAATGCATGGGGAATATGTATGCCCATGGTAGTTCCTGATGTGTGGGGAGTGCAGGGTCGAGTTTGGTATGTGCGAACTCGTGAGATTGAATGCTGCGTAATGATGTATGCGGCATGATTGTGTCTAGTGTAGAAATGCCATTTTTGGTTGGCATATTTGTGTAATCTGTGCCTGGCGTGTGATTGGCTGGAGCCTGGCTCCAGGAGTGAGCCTGGGCCTGCTTGTGGATTGACTGTCTGGTTTGAGGATGACAGGGGCTGGGGGCCCCCTGGAGGTTGTCTGAGTCAACCCTTGGTTGAATAACTGCATCTGCAACTAGGGAAGTGGGAGGAGATAGCACAATGCTGGCTTCACCTCCCGCTGGGTGACTGTCACCTCTGCCCCTCACACTGAAAGGAAGAAGGAAGCCAGGAAGCCCAAGGGCTCCAGCAACACCCAGAACTGGTTTAGACCGGGCTCAGGGCCCACTTGCACAAAGACTTCAAAGACTTTTAGGGGTATATGAGAAGGACCCCTGACAACAGAAAAGGAGATTCTACAATCAAGAGGAACCTCTGCTGGAAGAAGGACCGCTGAAGAACTGAAGGAAGATTGCCTTGCTGTGTGCTCTAAGGGCTGACCTATTCTGCTGTTCAACTAAATCTGAGGAGAAGAGGGACTTTGCTGTGTGCTGTGACCCTGCTTTCTTGACCTAAAAAGACTTTGCTGTGTGCTGTGTCTTCAAACTGAATCTCCAAGGGCCTGAGAAGAGCTGGCCTCCTGTTTGGCAACTCAGGGACAGAAAGGTTGCCAAGGACTGCAAAACTCTGTTGTGTGCTGCAGAGATCGTGGGCTGTTTTAATAGAGCTTCTGTCATCTGCCCAGTGTAGCGCGCTGGCTGCTCTCTGTTCTGCTTGAGAGTGCCGCGCTGAGAATCGCCTGCAGACCAGCTGCCGTGCCGTGGGATCGACGTGCTCGTCGGCACGTGTGCGGTAGTGGCCGTGAGCCCGTAGGCGTCCCCAGGGCGAAACAATCCTCTGCCAGGATTTACGATATCTAGCTCGTCCTGCTGACCCTGTGTGCGTTAAATCATCTGCCCGCAGTTCACCGCCGCGGTCCGGGGGCCTGAAATTGACCAGAAGCTGTTATCCCCGTTCCGCAAAGCCGCGGAGAAAGAAACGAAGGGGCCGCGACCTGATTGGTCGTTCGTCGACAGGAGCCGCGCTCTGATTGGCCTTTGCCGTAGGCCTGCCCCGAGAGCCGCACTCCGATTTGCTGCATTGCCGCAGAAGCTGTGACGTCAGGAAGGCTTGTCCCGGGAGCCGCGCTATCATTGGCTGACTCCCGGGTGTCTTTGGAGGCTCGTCCTTGGAGCCGCGACCTCATTGGTCCACCCCAAGGAAGCTGTTGAGTTGTTTATGATGAACCAGTGGGAGTCTACAATTAGATGAATGTCTTTGATAATGGACTCCCAATTGGACAGTAGATGGTTGCTGCTATGAGTTGTAAGGGACATGCCCTTGGCAGATTTCCAGACTTTAAGTTTCTGGGGGAGGCTGAGCCCCTATTCAGTCTACAGATTAGGTGTAGAGTGTTATCATCCAATGTAATATGCTTTTTCACAGTTGGATGAGCTGAAATTCAGCACTGTGAGATCACTCTTTTGGGAAGAGAGGATTTCGAAGCTTCCCAAGTGCTCAATTATTTTGTCTGAGAAGAAGCCACAATTAATGGTACTTATTACCTTGAATATTTTAGGAAATGTTGGTCATCGTCACGCTGGTGAATTTTCTACTATGTGTAGGAATGGACTTGAGCTCATGTTTATTTAGGAAGTTTTGCAGCATTTCATTTGGAGAATTTGCTGGTGCAACCAATCAAAGTAGCTCCCAGATGTTGCAGATTTAAATCCCCGCAAACGAGAATATCATGATTGGCATGGTCACATATCATTGGGTCCAGTTTTTTCACATAAGTGAGTCAACCTTTCCGTTCGGTCACAGCCATAGCAGTTAACGTAGAGATTGATCAGCAAGATCCTTATTCAGGAGTCATTTGCTCCTTCCAACAGATCAATTGTAGCATTTCGTCTGGAACTAGTATATCTTTAGCTTTTAGTTCCAAGGGATATTGAGATATATAGACAGACTCCCTGATGGCCTCACACCTATGGGTTTTTTCCGCAGCTTAAGTTATCTCGCGGGAGCCAATGATGCTTATCGAGCGTGTTGACCATGTTTCTTGGAGGCAAAGTAAATCGCCATTCATTAAGAGCAAGTTTGCTGGTGAAGATTTTAATAGTCTTGACAACCCAGCAACGTTCAATGACAGGATCTTCAAGTATTCATGTCTTTCTGGAGCATGGGTACTACTGCTAGGAGCAATTCTGGATATCGCTGGACAAGGTGGACATTAGCCAACTCCAACCAGCTCCAATTTTGTACTTTCCCTCAGTCGGTTGCATGGCAACTCTCCTGGTTGGACCCCTTATGTTTGAATAGGATCGGGCTATGTGCATGTTACCTAAGAGTTGGTTGTGTGGTAAGTGCCCAGTCCCCCTTAGGACACTGTATGTTCAAGCTTTAAGGTATGGCGGATAATTTAGTTTTTTCAGTGGGGACAGACACTTCGGGGTTCTAATTTGGAAATCCCAATGCCTCATTCATCAAAGGTCGACTTTCAGGCCAATATAATTTCAGCCAATGGAGGCGATTTGAGTGTTAGGATTGTTGACTCTCTGCCTTTGCTGCACTCTGGAATTACTTTAAACTCAGATGTCCTCGGAGGTGATGCTTGACAGACTGGAATTGCCTGCAACAGTCGTAGTAAATTTGAGTGGTTCAAAGTCTCTAGTTCCCTTCTTATGGATATTGTGGTGTGAAGACCAGCTTTGTTGGCCTGGAATCACCTGAGAGTTTGCTAGACGGGCAATCGTTGCTGGTTTCGACGACTTTGTCTCTTTCGGGGAACTCCTCACTGAGCCTATCTTGCGAGGCCACCTTTTCTTATTGTGGCTCTTCCTTCATCTGCTTGGCTACACTGGGATCCGACAGCACACCCAGATGGTCACCGTTTTTATGAGATGATGGTTGTATAGTCCCTAAATGAGGACTTGGTACAAGAGAGGGTGCTGGATCACTTTGGTCATTGGAAGAACTCATTCCATGTATCGATAAGGAGTGCTCTGATGGCAGAGTTCCCTGGGGCTGAATTGCTGTCGGGAGTTCAGCTTCCCTTTTCTTTAACATCCTTTCCTTGAACATGAGGTATACACTAGTTGTTTTACTGCCAGATGCCCCTCGTCCATTTGAGTATTTGGTCAAGAGTCCCTCTTTAGCCGCTTTATTTGTAGTCTTTTTTAGCCTCTTTTTTTTGTTCTCTTTGAGAGGGCCATGGTCCATCTGTTCTCCGTGAGGTCCATTTTACCTCCACTGCTTCTTGGTGATGTAGCTTCCTTGGAATCAGGTTCAGACACTGTGGGAACTTGGGCGGCTGCCTTATTGACATCATCCCCAGGGATGGTGGGGTAGTTTGGTGGCTGATCTGGGTGAGATATAGCCTCGTCAAATTGTGAGGCCATCGCTGCCGCTGCTTTACTGCTTTGATCTGTCTCATGGTTGGATCTTGACTCTTGTGACCATTTTCCTGTGTCTGTTGGAATGGTTGATACCCAGTTTTTTCTAGGGATTGAAAAGCGAATCTCAGGTCCAAGATCATTGAATTTAGGACCTCCGGCAGGTTGCACATTTTTTGCGCTATCAGGAGGTGACAAGGGAACTCGTTTATGTCTTTTTCAGTTAAGCTGACGCCTTGTAACACTCTCCCCATCCAGAGTGCTAAGTTTGGCCTCCATCTTGGTTACTGATATAGCTAGGTCTCGTATTAAGTCAAGCTGCAATTCAAGTTTATTTGACTGCCAGGTTAAAGCATTTATTTTAGCGACTAAGGTGGCATTTATTGAGGCTAGTAGATTACTTTGCTCACTGTAGATTTGCTTGGCAAAAAGGTTTGACTTGTTCTGTTTACCTGGGCTCCCTATGAAAGTTTGGTCCTTTAAAAGTGGTTGGGGATTTTGTTGCTGAATGTCTGGATCTACATCTGCATTTGCCTTAGTTGTTGCGCTGTTGAATTCCTCAGTGTTGTGGGTGGCCCTGTATGGAGCATGATGTAAGGCCTGCTCTAAATGTAAACTGTTTCTCTTGGCACTAGGTTATCTCCACGGGGTCATGCAAATGTGAGCCTTCTTTTTGTGCTCCGGGGTATGAATCTGGGGGCGACTGTGGTGATAATGTTTGGTGAATTTGAAGGACTGGCTGACACATGTGGATGGGAGGCTGTGTTAAGGGGGCAGGAGTTATGTGGAGTAGGAGTGCTGACAATGCTAATAACACTCTCACCCATGGGTGCATGGCCGGCAAGATGGCTGCATAGGATGTGTCTTTGCAGTGCTCCCGTTGGAACACCGGGGAAATCCGTCACAGGGAACCTGTGTTCTGGGACAGCGGCTGGCCTGTAATGCATGTTGGTGGAGCTGTGGCCTAGCGGTGCACCGGGAGGAAAAGAGTAGGCCTGACTGTGGTGCTCATGGGAATTGGACCCGCCCGCGTTGAAACGAGGTGAGTCGCTGCCCGGAGCAGGTTCCCAGACATGTGGGCAAGTACTGAACAGCTACTGGGTCGTGCCCTCCAATACCCTCCACGAGACAGAAGACTCCTGGCAGCCTGGGAGAGATCTAAGGCCTGGCCCAGGTGACTGGTGTTGGGCCCACCTGTGCACGGGTTAGCAGGGAAGTAGAATCCCCCTCACGGAATGGAATAATTTGAGATCTGTGTGCCGATGAGAGGAGGGTCGGGCGCGGGCGGGCCTTGGTGACATGGAACGTAGCGAGAAGTAAAATCTGTTGATGACCAGGATGTGTTAATGCTGCTTTGCCCCTGCCCACCTCAGTGGCATTTGGTGGTCTCTGGTCGCATGGAGTGAGATAAGACAGACATCGTTGGGTGTCTGGTCCGATCGATGCCCCTGGTGCGCACTTTCATATTTGAGAAGAAGGGCAGCCCTGCCAATGAGATTCATTGGAACTGAGGGGATACGGGGCTGACTTTGCACGAGGGTCAATAATTAAATACAGTTGAAGGAGGTGACGGAGGCCCCGGGTGCTCTTTGTGCTGTTCGGACGCTGGAGTCCCCTAAGAGACGCAAGCCAGGATGGTTAAGGACAAAACCAACCGGGCCCAGTCTAACAAAATCCCAAATCAACAGGAACTACAGGGGTATGACACTGCGGAGAGGGTGCCGGCGGGAGACCAACAGGTCCTTCCTCAAATGATATCCTGGTGGCTATTCAGAATACTAGGGATGATATGGTGACCAGGCTTGATGCGGTGGCGATAGATGTCAATCTGCTCCGATGTGACCTGTGTAAGGTCTCCAATAGAGTCACCATTGCAGAACAGCATGTGGACACACTCCAGACGGAGATTAAATCGCTTAGGTAAACGGTCATGGAGCTACAAAGGAAAACGATCAAACTTGATGAACCAGCCAAAGACCAGGAAGGGCGCTCGAAAATAAATAACCTACAATTTGTGGGGTTCCTTTGAGCGGGCAGAGGGACCTTCAGCTGAGCTATTTTTGGAGGACTGGATCATGAAGGTACTCGCACCTGGGAGAACGTCCAGGTTCTTCAACATTGGGAGGGCCCACAGGGCGCTGGTCCCCCCGTGCAACCCGGAGCTCCACTGAAGGCCATCATAGCCTGGTTCTTTAAATATTGTGACCGGGACGTGATCCTGCAGGCTACTCGTACAAAGGAGGTCATGCAATACGAGGGCCACCCTACTGCAATTTACCCGAACTATACTCAATGGGTGCAGGACCAGCGACGCACCTTCCTGACGGTGAAAAAAAGGGATGAAATATAGTATTTTCCCAGCCAAACTCCCCGATCGACCTCGAGGGGCGCTATGTGATCTTATATGGCAGGATTGAGAGCCAAGAGATATGCTTTATTAATGTATATGCTCCTAATTCAGATACCCCGGGCTTTTTTCCTGGAGGGTTGGCCACAGCAGCTCCATATCTGGGGGGAGGGGTTATTATGCTAGGGGATGTCAACTGTGTGTTGGATGGGGTGATGGATCGGGAGCCCCCCCTCGGCCAAATACTAAACCAGGCATGAGTGAGGCCCTAGGGGTCGCCCAGAAAGGGATGGGACTGGTGGATGTGTGGAGACTGAGGCATCCAGACAGTAGAGTTTTCTCTTGTCATACCACTGCGACACATACATTTAGCAGGCTAGACCAATTCTTTGTATCTGTGAATCGGGTCCCTAGGGTGGGAGATGTAGTATACCTTCCGAGACACATCTCGGATCACGCCCCTATTATGTTATCTTTAGGCAATGAGAGGCCCAGATCTGCGATCCCAACATGGAGGCTCCAGGCGGAAGCGCTTACTGATCCACCCTTTTCCTGCTGTGTGGGAGATGAGCTATTTAGATATTTCTAAACTAACTGGGGTTCAGCATCATCAAGAGCGGTGGAGTGGTGAGAGATGAAGGTGGTGATCCGGGGAATTTGTATTAATACAACCTATGGTGTCAGCCAGCAGCTAGAAAGGTGCAGAAAAGGAAACTAGCAGAGCTGGAGATATCGCTCTCGATGGCTCCCCATCTTTTGGATGAATGGCTGACGGTACGGGAACAGATGCTGGCGGCATTATACAGGCTTGAAACGTTTCACCGCGTACCAACAGTGTCTGCATATGGAGGGGGATTGTTCCGGGGGCCCTGCTTGCCAAGTTGATCAAGAGTGAGAAACTTTTTCCCCCATATGCAGATGTAGTCTAAGAGGGGGGACACAGTCTATAGCCAAGGGAAAATCCTGGACATCTTGGCCGATCATCTAGCTGGGGTGTATGCGGGGCGCACTGCCCCGGATCCGGAGATGATGACTGAGTTCATGATTGCCCTGGACTTACCTCGACTGGAAGAGGAGGCAAGTCAGGTGCTGGAGGTCCCGAGATCTAGAGAGGAAATATTGGGAGCAATACAAGCTCTAAAACAATCTAAAGGCCCCGTGAGTGATGGTCTACCGTCCGAGTTTTATAAAAAGGTTTGCACCCATTTTGGTGGACCGCCTTCTGGAAGTATATAACGAAATACTTCAAAGGCAAGTACGGCCACCTTTGATGAGAGAAGCGCTACCCAAGGCAGACAGGGAAACCCGGTTACTGGGCTTGTATAGACCAATTTCCCTTTTAAACATAGATATAAAAATCCTGAGCAGGATCCTGGCAGCTCAGTTCCAACCACATATGCACCACTTAATTCATTCTGACCAATCTGGCTTCATCCCCAAACGTAGTACTGCCCACAATCTACGGTGGCTCGCCCATGTAAGGCACTCCCCCTCATTGGAATAGGAAGATTATGCCTTGGCTCTATTAGATATAGAGCAGGCGTTTGATTTGGTGGACTGGATGAATATCTGGGATGTCCTACAAATAATGGGGATGGGGTGCAACTCCTAAAATGGGTACGGTTAATCTACTCGGCTCCTCATGATAGAATACGAATGGGGAGGTTGGTCTCGAGAGCCGTCACACTTCAACGTGGCACCAGACAGAGATGCCCGCTATTGCCACTCCTTTTTGTGACAGGGATGGAGCTGCTAACGGCGGCCCTGAGGGGGGAAATGATTGCATTTGTGATCCCACTGGGAGCAACTAATCACGTGGTTTCTATGTACGTGGATGATAATCTGGTGTAAATCCGGCAACCCGTCTGGGCGATTCCGATATTATCGGACATTCTCCGGAGGTTCAGGAATATATCTGGACTGCAGATAAAACCAGGGAAGTCGAAACTGATCCTGATGGGAAGGCTGGATGTACACCCAGGTGTTCCAGTGCGGGAGGTGGGACTCCTAATGGGTGGAGACGGAACCTAGGTATCTGGGGATCAAACTTGCCACAACAGCTGAGTGATATCTGGCGCTTTACATAGAAAAAGTAGTCAAGGGAATACGGGGTTCGGTGCGTTTTTCGCAGGGATTGCCTCTGTCCCTTATGGGAAGGATCGCCATAGTAAAAATGATAATCCTACTGAGATGTCTTTACGCAATGCAATACTCCCTTTATAGAGTACCTTGATGATTCTTTGCAACCCTAGATAGCTTACTGGTAGACCTACTATGGGGCACTAAACGTTAAAGGGTCAGTCTGGCCACTATGCAGACCGGGGGAATGGAGGTCCCCTGCCTGGAATTTTATTATATAACTTATTAGCTACAGCATGTCATGCACTGGATGAAGCCGAAAACCGGGAGAAGAGTCTGCTGGCAGGTACTTTCCATGACTGATCCCTGTCTGTGCTGTTGGTGAGGGGGACAAATGTACCCCAGACATGCCCCTACATAATTGCACACGTGGCGTAAATATGGGAACTCATGGTCAAGAAGGTGCTGAGACAAGCACTGAATGCCCCGGACATGCCCCTATGGGTAGTACAACCCTTCTCTAAAATATCAGCTAATTTGTCTGTACGTAGATGGCGGGAGGAGGGATGCCTAAGGATGGGTGATGTGTACGACAATAAACAAAATATTACACACGAACAGGCAATGGACACCTTTACTTTGGGCACCAGGCAGTTCTGCAATATGAGAAAATAGCTCAGGTGGCTAGGGAGTTGTGGCCCTCACTTCCAGAGGAACCTCCCGCTGCCAATGTATTGCAGGTCCTGTTATATTTGGCCCAAGGACGAAGACCTGTGTTGCATCTATATCAGGCAATTCAGGATGACAAGATAGTTCAGATACTCCTGTACAGCCAAAATGGGACACAATAGTGGGGGACCCCATATCAACTGAGGATTGGATCAAAAATCACGAGGGAATCCTGGCAAAAAGTGACTGAGCCACATCCCACCAAAAGTGTTGCAACGGGTGCGAGATATGAATGAAGGGGCTACGGCTGAGACGGTCTGAATGCAGAGGATCAGATGTGACAAAAAAGTTGACAAGGACCTACGGGCCTGGAGGGCAATGCAGAAGGATATGGAGTCAGATCAGACACCGGCTGGCTTCCAGTCCAATAACTTGGAAATTGTGCAGTCACAAGGACCATAGGGTAACCACTACATGAGGCAGGATGATACACAACTTTGAAATGAGAGTTGGCCCACTGGGACATATTGAAGGTAGAAGGATACACATACAGACACGGGGAGGAAGGTATGGGTGGGGGGGGGGGTAGTTTAGTTCACATAACAGGTTTGGTTGACAATAGAGACATCGATTAAGAAAATAGGTTATATAAGATGAGGGAGCAGAATGAGGCAACAATATATTAAAGAATCTTTATGATGCATATTACACTGTATGTATACATTTTACGTACAGTTTTGTTTTTCTTTTGCTTGTTCTCATTCCTTTCATTGCCTGACTAAATAGCGTCCCTTGTTGGAAAGTTTTGGAATATATATAAAATGCGGTACCATCTATTTTTGTCTCAAATTCCAATAAAGATATTTAAAACATTTTTTTTTTAAACTCACCCATGTGGTCTCTTCCCATTCCCTTAGATCGATCTCTACCAGCATACTCTAGAAGGGCCTATCTGATGCGATTGCAATAATTGTGTTTTCGCCCCTCCACAAGGGAGTTAGCGAGTTTGATTAGGAAGCGGTATTTGATTAGGGAGCGGCAGAGGAGGTGATGTAATGCCTTCCGTTGTACTTGCCAGGGTTGTCATAGGATCTACAGGAACCCATTGTTGACTTTAGTCAGAGAAATGTGGCTGAGATGTTTTTGCTTTATTGCTACGTGTCGCTATGGTTGAAGGTATGTGTGGGAGCGCCATGTCTTCCTTGGCCTTCTCGACGGTGAGGGCCCTCTCAATACCAGCACCACTGGCTGTTTGAGGCATTGGTGCTTTTCTTTGTGCCTTTATCAATTTGGTCCTAGCTACAATAGCCCGCCTTGTGTTAGCCTGAGGCGCTCTCGTTTTGGTCATTGCGTTTTGGTCATTGCGTGGTCATTGGTGTGCTGCTAATAAAACAATCTGTGTGAGTTTCCACCAAAGAAGTAAAGGTTTAGTGCACCTACTAAGGTCTTTTAGTTGTCCTCTGTGTCAGTCGGCTCCCTATAATAGGCTGAGGCTTAGCCGGCGACAGCGGCATAAGCACTTAAAAAGCTGTTGCTCTATACTACTGTGTTTGTAAATTATGGGTTGGTATAAAGCGTGTGAAATGTGTACATGTTAGCTCCACAGGCGGCTCTATAACTGATGCTGCGTTTCCAGAATTTTACTGGTGTTATTGCGGCCACTCCGTTAGTGATAGTATAATGCACTATTTAGGGTGACCAGACGTCCCAGATTTCCCCTGACAGTCCCTGCGTTTACAGGACTGTCCCGGTGTCGAGGCCCTTTTCTTAATTTTAGGTAAATGTCCCGGGTTTTGGGGTCAGGACATTCTAGACAGCAGAAATTAAAGTTATAGCTCCATTAACAGGCACATTTGAAGACGGAAATGTTAAGTAATGTATCTGTTTATGGCTGCCTGCTCCCAGCAGAGACAGAGTGGGTTGGAGGGCAGGGGGAGTTCAGGAAGGAGGGATCCTGCCATATATATACACACAAAGTTATAAGCCAAGCGTGTGTGTGTGTGTATATATATACAAATATAAATATCTCACACACATATACAAACAACACGCATACATTTACAAGTCTGGTGTGTGTGTGTATATGTATATATGTGGCTATGCAAACAAGCATTTGCAATGCAAATTGGTCTCACATTTGTTAAAGTTTAAGGTACTGGCGTTGTGAATGAGTATTTTACCCATGTGTTTTAGATTGGAGTGGATGTATGTGGCGTTGAGTAGAAATATGTGGGTTGGACTGGAATTGTTAGCTGTGGAATTTCATGTGTTGGAATTGTGTGGTGTGGAGTTGATTTGTGTATTGAAATTATGTGGCATGGTATGCAGTGGAAATATGTGGATAGTAATTACGTGGTATTAAGTGTACTGTAATTATGTGGAGTTGGGTTGTGTGTCATACAGTGTTATTATGTGGAATGTAATTTCTTGTGTTATGGAGTGGGTTTTTGTGGAGTTTAATGATGTGGTATGCTGTTCAATTTTGCGGCATGATGTAGAATTCCTTGGTGTGGATTGGTTGTAGTTTGTGTGTTGTGCAATTATGGTGTTGACTTGAAAAATGTGGTTTGTTGTTGAATTATGTGGTGTGGAATGGAAATGTGTAGAGTTGAATTGTGTGGCGTGGAAGTATGTGGCATTGAGTGGAATTATGCTGTTTAGAATTATGTGGCACAGTGTAGAGTGTATTTGTGAGGATTGTGTTACCAAAGAAAAGGCATGAAGCAATGAAAGGGTGCAGGACTGTAGACTGTTGTAGACTGTTACTAGGTGTCCCAGAGGAGTTATAATGGCACCTCTATTAGCCTTATAAGGTACTGCACCCTTAATGCAATTATAAAGTGAAAGATTACAACTCCACAAGGCCACTGAAGAAAACTGTTAAATAGTATTGGCTCCAACTGATGTTGAAGCAGGCGACACGTAGGGACATTGTAAAAAGGTTTACAGCAAAGCAAGGGTTCTGTGAAGCATGAAGACAAATGAAATGCAGGAGACTAAAAAGTTAATGAATACTATTTTAAAGAGGTGCTTTATAACCACAAAGGAGCAATACCGTAAAAAAAGGAGTAAAACTTGGGACCATTAGGAGAAAGTGAACAGTAAGCAGGCCAGATATGTTTTGCTTGCTTTCATTATCTGCTTAACAAGCAGAACAGAAGGTTAAGAAGGCAAAATGAGAGAAAGGGTGAGACTGAGTAATGGGAGAGTAAAACACTGGATGTGCAGAGGCAGTAAACAGAGAGGGGATTAAAAGAGGAAAAACAATAAGAAATAAAATATGCGAGGGAAGAACCAGGTCAAAAGAAAGGGGAAGTAGAGTGGGAGAGAAGAGGCAGCTGGAAGTAAGAAGAGCAGAGATGGAAAGAACCGGGAAGAGAAGCAAGGGAGAAGAGGGACTGGGCAAGATGGCGGCCGGTCACTCGGCCGGGCGAGCTGGTTGAAACGCTCTCTCCCGGTTAACTCGTCATCCTACTGTTTACCATGGATCCTAAAGATTAGAATAAAGCTCAACTTAGTGATTTGGAATCCAGCAACTTTATCGTTCTTTTTTTTTTTAAAAAGAAGGAAGAAAACCAACGTTATGCTCTGTGATCCCTGGTTTCCCGGAATCAACTGACCTGCTGGATTTCTTCGCTGCGGACAGGCTCTTCCGCCTGCGGCTGCGGCTTCTTCGTGTCTCAACTCCCCGATTTTCTGTATGAAGGTATGCCGCCTAAGGCTCAGGGGAAGAATCCTGCCCCCGGCATTACTGGACGCACCTCCAGAAGGAGTGGCTCCTCGAAGCTAACCAGTGAGGGGGAACAATCTCTGGCAGCGCCGTTATCCGGAGCAGGGACCTGTGGGGATGTGGTGGGTAGCTGGCAAGCACCTGTGGAAGCGCCGATCCCAGTGACGGTGAAGCCTAAACACACAGTTCCGACAATGTTTAAAAAGCCGGTAAACAAGAATAAAACACCGCAGCAGCCCATCAAGAATAAACGAGGCCAATCTGCAACCGCATCCCCAAAACTTTTGGCAACTTCAGCTTCAGATAAAACGGATAAAACCAATGCTGGTCTCTCTTTTTCTCCTCTGAGCTTATCGGTCCCAGCTGGCAGTAAGGGGAATTCTATAAACAATGCTGTGGTGCCGATCGTAGGAGGGAAGAGCACTGATGCTGAATCCGGAACTCGAACTAACAGTGCAGACCATTTAGCACAATCCAGTGGAACTCTGGGAGCTGTAGTTTCAGTTTTGACTACAGGAACCAAAGGAATCCCCACTGATCAAGGGGCTGCAGAGCTGCTACTGCTACAGCAAAATAAGACTACTCGAGGAGGAGCTTGGCGGGCATCCGAGATGGCCGCGTGAGCACAGCGCTCTCCGGACCCCCGCCACTCCCGGCATGATATCCTGAACATATCCTGACTTTTCACGAGGATTTGTGTAGAGGACGCTGGGCTGATCATCCTGGAACTTTCGGAATTTGATTCTGACCCGGGGTGCCGGAGTTACGGTGATTCGAACTTTTGGGATCCGCCCTTGAGGTACGCCCGGGACTGGGTGAGGCTCTGTGGCCGTCTTGGAGTTGAACAACAGCGGCAGGGGGATTGGACTTGTGGGTCCCCCTCTTAAGTTTCGGTTTCGATTCTGCCTCAGACTGAGACATCTGGCAGGGGAGTCTGGCCTGGGCTGGGTCCGGGGCACGAGACGGCTGTCGGGCCTTTGGCTGGCTTCTTCTCCTATCTGATTGGTTCTATCCTGGTGGTACCCTTTTGGCGGCTCTTTGATCCCGAAGCCTTATTTTCCTGTGCCCATTCCATCGAACCTGGTGAATCTCTTTGTGACGCAGTTTCCAACATGGCGGGCAGAGGGGACCGAGAGACACGGAAGACCAAGACACCCCTGCGCGGGGGCCCGGTCCAGTCTAACGTTATGGACCGTTACACCCACTCGAAGGGGTCCCCCGGAGCCGCCCTGCCCGGTCCAAGCGCTGCTGACCACATCGTGGACGCGTCAACGGAGCCGTCCTTGCAGGACATCTTGGGCGCCATTTCTGGCATGAGGGAGACGATAGGCCAACAATACGAGGCCTTGGCCCACAAAATCGACACCGTGGCCATTGATGTGAACTTGATTCGAGCCGACCTATCGAAAACCAATGAGAAGGTGAAATCATTGGATCTCAAGTCGTCCAGCCTCACGACGGACGTCTCGGAGATACAGACGGAGATTGGTAATCTCCGTAGGGTGAACGATTTCATGACCCGGCGCCTGGAGGACTTTGAGAACAGGGCACGTCGCTGTAATGTGCGCGTGGTTGGCGTTCCGGAGAATCCAGAACCTCACTCTGTTGATCTCCTGGTTGAGGACCTGATCCAAAACTATCTCTCTCCGTCTGGACTGAGTAAATTCTTCGCAGTAGAGCGTGCCCATCGATTTCCGGGGGGCCAGGGTAAGCCAGGTGCCCCGCCGAGGCCTATTGTTGCGAAACTCTTCCATTATAGGGATCGGGACGCTATCCTGCAAGCATCACGTGTGAAGGGCCCGGTGGCCTTTGAGAACGCCACAGTGAACTTTTATCCGGACTTTTCTCAACAGGTCCAGAAACAGCGTATGGGCTTCCGTGGTGTCAAGAAGCGTCTTCGGGACCTGGAGTTACGCTACGCTATGCTGTTTCCGACCAGGCTGCGAGTGGAGTACAATGACCGAACCTTTTTCTTTGATCGGCCAGATTCTGTGAACGACTGGCTGGACTCTCTGCCTGGCCGACCTCCTGCGACTGAGTCCGACGCCCACCCGGGTGGTGCTGAGGGTGGTGTGGAGAGCTGAACAATTCGTCTACGCCTGGGCCCTCGTATAGAGTAAACTCTTCCGGGATTCTATGCCTAATTGCCTCTATTGTTTGTATGTCTTCCTCGTCATCTGTCTTGATCGGGGTGGCGGGTCGGCCAGAGCCTTTCCTCCTCCGGGGTCTTTTTGTAGAATGGGGGTTCTTGGGCGACAGGCACAGTGCATGTTGGGGTGGCTTTTTAGCATTTTGCAGGGGTGCAGGGTGGGGGGTGTTTTCTTGATTGTTGGGGGGTGGGTGGTTGGGAAGTTCGATGTTTGTGTGTTATGTTCTCAAGGCGACTTTATCTTGCTACTGATGGTTTTTATGTCATGCTCATTGAGGAGGGGTTTCGGCGTTGCTGTGTGGGATGGGGGGTAGCGGGTTGAGGATTGTTTCGTGGAATGTTAATGGTCTGGGGGATCGTATTAAGCGGAGTGTGGTGTTGAAATGTTTACGACGTTTATCTCCAGATATTGTTTTTCTGCAGGAGACTCATTTGGTGGGCAATACTTGTCGTGCTATGAATAGGTGGGGCTATCGCCTTGCCGCACATTCGGGGTTTACCACGGGTTCCAGGGTGGTGGGTATCCTTGTTCGGGCTTCCCTCCCCCTAGCTATTGATGATGTGATCCTTGATGATCGGGGGCGATATGCTGTCCTCGTGGGTCGTTATGAGGGTCGTACCCTCTCCTTATTTGCTGTTTATGTGCCCCCCGGCCTGCAGACTTCTACCTTTTCCGATTTGGGCCGTGTTTTGTTGGACCTTCCTAATAGTACTCTCTTCATTGCAGGTGACTTTAATTCAGTGTTCTCCGGTCTACACGATCGCCACCCCCCTAGGGACACTCCTTCGGCCCAACAGTGGCTGGGTGGGTTTCTGGACACGTTTGGCTTGGTGGATTGCTGGAGGCTTATGCATCCTACTCCGCTTCAATACACTTTCCACTCTGGGGCCCATGGGAGTTTGTCTAGACTGGATTATTTCCTGATGCCTGCGGCCCAGTCGCCGGCGGTGCGTGAGATTAGACACCTCCCCCGGGGCATTTCCGATCATTCTCCGCTCTGGCTTTGTTTTGAGATGGGGGTGGAGGCGGCGGGCCGGGTTGCTCCTATCAACCCATGGTACCTTACCTCCCCCGAGACCCGCAACCTTTTGACTAAGTCTTTGGACGCCTATTTTTTGGACAACGAGGGATCCGTTTCCTCTGCGATATCCCTGTGGGAGGCCTTTAAGACAGTGATTCGTGGACAGGCCCTTTCCCTTATTGTTGAATCCAAGAGGGCGAGGGATCGGGAGGTGGTGGACCTCGAGAGGGAGATTGCTGAAAGGGAGGCTGCCTTAGAGTCGGAAGTCACATCTGATAAACTCCATGCCCTGGGTCTGAAACAATTTGCTTATAAGTCTTTGGTCACGGATGCGGCCAAACAGATGTTCCGGGAGCAACAGGGTCGTCTGTATGATGTGGGGGACAAGGCGGGCAAATTGTTGGCGTGGTTGGATAAGAAGGAGAGGGCGAATCGTGTGGTGCCCGTGATTCAATCATCGAATGGTGTGAGAGTGACGGACCCGATTGGAATAGTTGCATGTTTTGCTGAGTATTTTCGTGTGGTTTATACCCCTGTGTCTGGACGGGATGTTGCTGACACTCGCCTTCTGTTGCGCGATATAGCTTTGCCCAGTGTCTCCGATTTAGACTGTAAATCGTTGCAGTCCCCTTTTACTACTGACGAGATAGCTACTGCCATTCGCTCACTCCGTTCGGGCAAAGCCTTGGGCCCGAACGGGTTGCCAATTGAACTGTACAAGCTACGTCCTGATAAGGTGGCGCCCTATCTTCGCGACATGTTTTTGGAGTCCCGGGAACGGGGTGTTCTCCCGTATGATCAGCGTCTGGCTACGATAGTCGTAATTCCCAAGGACGGTAAACCGCGGGACCTTTGTTCGTCTTATAGGCCCATTTCCTTGTTAAACGTTGAGCCCAAGGTCCTGGCTAAGCTCCTGGCGACCCGCCTCTTGACGGTCATTAGTGACTTGGTTCATCCGGATCAATCCGGATTTATCCCACATCGCAACACGGCTCTTAACCTACGTCGTCTCCACGGTGCTGTTGCGAGGGCGGGGCTTCTGACGGAACCGGCCATTTTGGCCTCGTTGGATGCCTCGATGGCTTTTGACACAGTGGAGTGGCCCTATCTTTGGGCTGCTCTTGAAAAATTTGGTTTTGGTCCTGAGTTTATCGGTTGGGTGAAGTTGTTATACGCTGAACCCTTAGCGCAGGTAGTGGTGAACGGTAGAGTTTCTGTCCCCTTCTGCCTTGGTAGGGGGACCCGTCAGGGTTGCCCCTTGTCTCCGTTGCTTTTTGCGCTCGCCCTGGAACCGTTAGCTGCGTGGCTTCGATGGGAGCCTTCACTCAAGGGGATCCGTTGGTCACCGGACTTTGAGGACCGCGTCTCACTTTACGCGGATGACATTCTTTTATATCTTACTTCCCCGCGTAAATCTCTAAATGTTTTATTTGATGTTCTTACCTCGTTTGGAGCTAACTCGGGCCTAGTTATTAATTGGGCTAAGTCCTGCGTGTATGTTCTTTCGGGTGTTTTGCCCCCATTGCCGGACAGATTTCCTATCCAGGTGGTCCAGTCTGGCTTCCAGTATTTGGGGATCTTTATTACGCTGGACGCCTCACTCCGATTCGAGCGCAATCTCCTCCCCCCGCTTCTTAGACTGCGACTAGATGTGGCCCGTTGGCGTAAGCTGCCTCTGTCTCCTCTGGGCAGGGCAGCCCTTTTTAAAATTATGTCCTTGCCGCGGTTCCTCTACGCACTTCAGAATTCTTATGACGACGTTCCCGCTACCTATTTCCGAGAGATCGAGAGTCTTCAAAGACAACTGATCTGGGACGGGCGTCCACGTGTTGCCCTTGCGAAACTCACCATCCCTTGGTATGACGGGGGCATGGCGCTCCCCGACATCAAGAGATATTACTGGGCTGCCCAGCTGTCTGCCATTAACCACGCGATGTATTCACCGGGTCGGGATCCGGCCTTTGAGATGGATAGACTCCAGCTGCCGGGAGGGGACTTTAATAGAGCGCTTTATTCTAGATCGGCCGGGCGCCATCTTGTGGGCCCGTCCAGGATCGCAGTCACTGTGTGGCGCGCCGCGCATGTGAGTTTGGGCTGGGAGAACCGATTGACACTGGCAACGCCGCTTTATGCCTCTGAACGTTTGGGGTGTCTCTGGGATTCGACCGCTGGGATATGATTGGGATATGTAAGGTGGGTGATGTCTGTGCGAAAGGTAGCGTGAAGTCATTCCAGACCCTTAAGGCAGAATACGACTTGAGTGATAGAGAGTTTTTTCGGTATCTGCAGGTCCGGCATGCCCTGGCCTCAGTTCTAACTCCTGGTGTGACCCTGCCCGAGTCTTCCCCCCTTGAAGATCGTATACTAGATGGACACCTGCCTGATAGTACTATCTCCCTTATTTATAAAAAATTGATTCATAGTCGCGCCGACCTGTTGGTCCGCCTTAGGGAGCTGTGGGTCGGTGACGGATTGGAATTAGATGACGAGGATTGGCAGTCAGCACTCTCTTCTCCTAAGGAGGTAGCCATTCCCGCCCGTCTTCGTTTGGTGCAACTTAAGATCCTCCACCGCGTGTATGTAACTGGTCCGCGCCTGGTTGTAATGGGTTTTTCCCCGGATGGCTTATGTAAGCGTGGCTGTGGGATGAGTGCTACCTTTATGCATATACTTTGGGAATGCCCGTTGGTAGCGGCCTACTGGATTGATGTACTTGATGTGATGACTGTCGTGACTGGTGTTGCCCTGCGGCCTGAGGCCCGACGATGCCTGTTGAACGTGTGGGAACCCACCGATTATTCTGTGGCCCAGGCCAGATGGGCAACCTTGGGGTACATGGTCGCGAAGCGGGACATTGCGCAACTTTGGGGCGCATCCAGACCTCCGGACGTTTCGGTGTGGGAGGATAACATGGACTGGTCCATGTTTCGAGAGAAGACCGTCTATGTGGCTAGGGGCAGACCCAGGGCGTGGACTAAAATTTGGGGTCAGTGGAATGCATATCGTGGAGACATTTGTACCCCTCCCTTGGTTGACACATCCGATGTTACCCTGTCTCCCTAGGCTGACGTTCCCGAAATCTTTCATTCTCTTTTTAAGATTTTCCTGTCCTCCCTGCTGCCCCCCCCCCCCCCGGCCTTGCCGAGTCTCATTGATTTACCTTTATCTTCCTGATTAGTAGACTTCCCCTCTGTCATCTGGGCTGACGTGATTGCTACATTCGCCTTGTTTTGGGTTGTTATTTTACTGTTTAAGACAAAAACTGTTGTGTCCTGTCATATGCTTTGTGCAATATTTAATCTGTGATTTGGGCCTGGCCACGGAGATTACTGTTTACTGCATGGTACGTGCTTTGCGAATTAGCGGCCAGCCCGTGTGGTTGTAGGCCCATCTTTGTACTTTTTATCTGATTGCTCAATAAAAGTTTTTAACCCAAAAAAAAAATAAAAAATAAAAAAAAAAAAAAAAAAATAAGACTACTCTAGGCGAGGTATTTCAAGCAACCTCGCAGAAAGCGGTGTGAACTCTAAATGGGGACACAGAAGGTGGGGATAAATGTTATTCTTTATCCGACCATACTGGCTCATCTGAGGAAGATGTCGGGGAGGACAAAGATTGGACTGATGATGATAGCGAGCTGGGTGACTGGCGAACCAGCGAAGCGTTGAGTTCACGTTCTGGACCTCGTACAGTTCGAAAAGCAGTTAGAAATCAGGGGCTTTCAGCATCTTGCCCTGATACAGGATCACTACCCTGGGACTATTCATTGTCTATACAGTCTGACCTGGAGGGTAATACCACTGATGCCGGGAATGAGAATGGGGCCGACTTCCCCCATCCACCTCCAGGCGGGATGACACTGGCGGTAATATACCAGACCATCATGGCCCACTGTGAAGAGACCCGGCAAGAAAGTGTTCATACTCAGGGTGCGTGCCGTAGGGTGCAAAACTCTATCCGCAGAGTAGCGAAAACATGCTCAGATATTGTCTCCAGATTGGGGAGGCGGAAGAGAGGATTTCCACCCTTGAAGATGACTTGAACACCGAGAAAGGCATTACAGACCTTATCAAGACCCAAAGGGAAGACATCGTATGGAAACTCACAGATCTTGAAAATAGAGCTCGGATAAACAATCTAAGAGTCCTGGGAGTTCCGGAAGGGGCCAAAGGGTCGGACACCAGGCAGTTTGTGGTCGAGCTGTTTACTGAAGCATTCCCTGAGGTTAAACAATGGAACTAGCAACTCGAAATCTAGTGGGCTCATCGTTTTCCATTCAAGCAGAAGAAACGGACTGGTCGAACTGAGGACAAGCCTCGTGCTATTTTAATATGTTTAAGTAATTTTCTAGCTATGGAAAAGATCTATGATTTGGTTGGGCCTGATAGGAGGCGGGCAGGCAAGGGATGTGAGTTCTTCGTTAGGCCTGACCTTTGCCCGGCCACTGTCGAGAGGAGGTGGCAACTCCGTCAATTAATAACATCTTTTCAGTCATAAGGAGCTCAAGTTTTCTTGCTTTTTCCGTCCAAATTGAAAATTATCTATCAGGGCCAGAACTCACTTTAGGGGGTAATGCTATGCCGTTTCATGCCCTGTCTTTTTCTTCAGGAACCTAAGGGTTGTTAGGGGGGGTATTATCCTTGTGTGGAGAAGGAATGTGAATCCTGTATCTTTTTTTTCCTCTTTTTTTTCTCTTCCTCCTCTCTCCCCAAGGCAGTAGCTCCCATTGTTATTAGTAGCTTGGTTATGATACCGGGGGATACCGCGCTTAATCAGTTCTTCCATCACAAGGACCTAGGTCCTGTTGCCCTATATGGGGGGTGGTGGGGTAGGGGGGTTTCAGGTGGGTGGGATCAGGGTGGGCAAGGGCTGGGAGGGTGCTCTGGGGGTGGGGGAGTGGGCAGGGGGTTGGGGTCAAAATTAAAAAATTGCTTGAATATACACTATAATCGTGGCACTTTTGTTGGTATTTGCAATATTACGGCATGTTCATGGTTAGAAGGTGGATTAAATTCACTTTGTATGTGCTTGCTGGGCTTGGTCCTCTTTTGAAAGCAGATGGCACAGGGTACAATTCGTCTAGCCTCTTGGAACATATGTGGGCTGAATGATGGTGAGAAAAGGGGCCTGCTCTCGAGAATTGGGATTACCTGAGAATTCCAGGGTTTGATTTAATCGGGTGCTCCCATCAGAAATCTAAGATTAGAGGGGTTGCAATTTTGTTGAGACGGGGGACTGGGTCATGCAGGAAAACTTGCAAAGACAGTGCAGGGAGATGGGTTATCACAGAGCTGACATTTAATGGCAGGCCCCTAACAGTTTGCACGGTGTACAGCTCAAATTTAGATGACCCGGCAGTATTTCATCATCTGAACGTAGAGCTGGCACTTTACCCCCACCTTATTTGTTTCTGTGGGGATATGAATATTAATTTGCTTGCTGATTTTAATATAGCAGGTGATCGCAGCTATGGGGGCAAGAAGCCTAGGGTTTTTAGGGCACTTTAAGCTTTGGTTCAAGAGCACTGTTTGACTGACCTTTGGTTCTGCCACAATAAAAACCAAGATTGCTTTACATATTACTCTGCCCCTCATAATAAAATGGTCCGATTGGACTATTTTTTCATGTCGGATCAGCTAGCCGAGGACTCCTCTATTTTAGCCCCCCCCAATAATTCTGTCAGACCACAATCCCTTGATTGCTGAATGCCCTCTTCCACATGATCCTGGTGTCCCAAGGATTTGGGATATTTGAAAGGAAACTTTTAATGGAGCAGCCCTATTTAGATCATATGAGGAACTGGCTATCGGAATTTTTAAATATCATAGGGGGACAGGCTCTGGTACCACGGTTTGGGATACACTTAAGGCAGCTGTTTTGGATATAGAGTTGGAAAATGGGGCTTTTCTTCAGGACATTAATACCCTTACGGCCCAACAGAATGAAGTTCTCTCTGCTCGAATAGAATGGGAAGAAGCTGAGCTAGCGATTAATTCATTAGCCAACGGAAAAGCTGCCGGCCCAGATGCAATTCCTCTGGAATTTTATAAAGTATTCCGCCCAGAGGTTCGGGTGGATCTTCTTTCAGTTCTTAGAGCTGCACAGGATGGCTGCATACCAGACTACTGGCGCCAAACCAATATTATTCTTTTTAAGAAAAAAGATAAACCAGAGCTTACCCTTCCTCATTTTGCCCTATATCCTTATAAACAGCGACAGTACAATTTATGCTAAAATGTTGTCCTCCAGACTAGCCTTGGTGATCACTCCTTTGGTATCACTACGCCAGCATGGCTTTATTCCGGGAAGGGATACGGCCGATCACGTCCGCCGGGTTATCGCACTGCTGGACTGGGCTCAGGTTACTGGTTCCCCGATTGGTGCGATCCTGTTGGAGTCCGAGAAGGCGTTCGACAGGGTCGCTTGGGGATTTTTATGGGCAGCTCTCCGATGGAAGGGTTTTAGTTTTAAGTTTATCCAGGCGAGTCAATCACTTTATACTGCTCCAGTGGCCACTTTATGTGTCTCTGGGCTAGTGTCAACTCCATTTAGTATTAGCAGGTCCACTAGGAAGGGCTGCCCCTGCTCGCCCCGGCTTTTTGCCCTGTACATCGACCCCTTTTTAAATACAATTGAGTGCTCCTTAGACATTTCGCCGGTTAGGGTAAATTCCATAGAGTACAAGACGTTGGCTTAAGCTGACGATATTTTTGTTTTGACCAGCGATGTTGCATCTGCCTTAAAGATCGTAGCAGAACAGTACGTTCAGCTCTCTGGCTACAAACTTAATGTTACCAAAACCCAAGTTATTCAAACTTCTGCTATGGTTCCTTCTCGAGCTCCAGTGGTCAAATTTGCAACATATCTAGGGGTTAAAATCACTGCTCTAGTAGGCAATATTCAAGATTTGAATATTTTGCCGGTGATTGAATCAGTCAATTCTACCTTGATAAGACTGGACAATCTTCATCGTTCTTTGTATGACAGGGGCAATGTCCTTAAAATGCTGGTTTTACCAAAGTTCTTATATTTAGTTAGAACTATTCCTCTGGAGTTTTCTCAATCTAGCTTGGCCAGAGCAGAGAGAACCTGTAATAGATTCCTCTGGGGATATCATCGCACTTGCAGGGCAGCTAAGTGGATGTGTCTCCCAAGAGAACGGAGTGGTTGGTCAGTTCCTAACCTTTTGCTCTATGTTTGGTCCTCATTGATCCAACATTTTGTCCTGCCACTGCTGGGGGATAGGGTGGTGGTGCCATTGTCTTGTAGGCCCTCAATTTATGAAATAGGGCTAGCAGAGGATGCTAAGGGGATCTTATTGCGGATTCTTGAACCTAGTTATTACAAAAAAACTAAGTTCAAGGTTATTGGGGAAATGTTTTCAGTCTGGCGCAAAATCCGACGCAAATGGTCGATTCCTAACATCAATTTTTATACACCTTTCACTGCTGCTAGACTCCTGCACCAGACCACGTTTAGGTGGATGTCGTTAGGGCTGGTAGCTCTAGGGGATTTAGTCTCGGACGGGAGAATGGCCTCTTTCTCATTTTTAAAGGATAAGTTCCATCTTAATACGCATGATTTTTAAAAATATTTGCAGATCCGAAGTTTTGTTGATAGAATGACGGCCCAAACTACCACCATGTTTGATAGGATTACATTGTTTGAACTGATTTTGAGGAAATCTAGAATTGGGGTAGTTTATCAACACTTACTATCCGGCCTTCCGGATGATATCCCCCTACAGAATGCTAAGTGGGAGGTTAAGCTGGGTGTGACAGGGGTAGCTATAACTCAGGCCCTTGAACTGTCCAGCAGGGTGCTACTTTCTGGAAGCTTACGCTCTCAGTTTTATATGGCCCTACTCGACTTATATTATACTCCAGCTAAAATTTCCAAATGGGGGGGCAGTGGGGCCCATTGCTGTCCGAGATGTGGCTTCCTAGCCGCTAATGATGTACATATGTTTTTTAGCTGCCCAAAATTGGGCTTTTTCTTTTGGATGTAGAGCAATTTATTAACTCTAGGCTTAGGATTCCGGTTATTCTCTCACCAGAGGTGGTGATATTTGGATATGAAAATAATGGACCGCCAGGAAGATCGAGGCATGCCTCTGCCCTCCTGCTTATTGCTATGTCCTTAGCCCGCCTCTGTATCACATTAGAATGGATCAGCCCAGACGCGCCAACTTTTATTAATTGGAGAGCGAGGATTTTGGCTCTTTATAACTTAGAATCAGCAGTCTGGCGGAGGTGGGGTAGAAGGAGGTGTGAGATGGGCCAGAAGATCTGGGCTCCCCTGGTGGAGTGGCTTAGTGAATGAGGAAGTAAATGTTTTGGTTTTTTTAAAGGTTCTTTAATTATCTACTTCCGATATTCTGTTGATCTCTTAAATAGCTTGGTCTTCTATCCTTGCTTTTGATTTCATGAATGTTTGTTTTGTTTTTCTACGTCTTATTGCCTAGGGCTCTGTTTGTATTTATTCCGCCTTCTATCTAAGTTTATTTGTTTTTTACATATGCACTTGTCCTCTGCCTGTTTTGTGTAATGTTTTTTTTTTTGCCACGGTTATTATGCTTTTGTATTATGTTTATGTCTATCAAGCTTGAATATTTTTTTTTTTTTAAAAGACAAGCAAGGGAGAAGGCAGGCATGAGACGAGGAGGAAAGGCGTGAGGCAGGAGGCAAAACAGTGCTGAAGAGAGAAAGAATGGTGGAGGCAGAAAAGAGAGGGGGAGCTGGTGAGGAAAACAAGAAAGAGGTATAGAGGGGGCAGAATATGAACAAAGCGATGAGAATTGAACGAACATGAAGCCACAGAAAAATACATTGGGGGAGGGGCGAGCAGAAGGAAAACTGTAAGAGGAGAGGAAGAATGTAGAAAAGCAATCACAGCATGGGAGGGCCAGAGAGCAGGAGGGTAGAAGGGGTAAAGGTGCAGCGTGATTGGCATAAAATACCTTGGGGCATATTATCAAGGGTCTTATCTCTGCTTTTTTGGCTTTAAAAGCCAAAAAAGTGGAGATAATCTTTTCGCCCTTTTTACAAGGTGGTGCTAATATGCATTAGTGCATGTTAGCAGCCGTTTTCCCGATGCCTCGCTTTCAATCTCTAATGAGATGCAAAGTGGGCGTCACTGGGCGTACCTCACACAGAAAGACATGTAAAATATCGCTAAGTGCACATCGCAATATTTACAATGCGGCCCACAGCATATTATCAGACGTTAGTTTTTGGAGAAAACCGTGGTTTTCGCCAAAAACTAACGTCTGATAAAATGCTGACTTACCCTAGTTATCCAATACCTGGTGGATCATAAGGCTGAGTGCACCTTGGCCTATTAACAACGTTTTCGCCAACTATGTAGTAATTTCACTGGATTTCCAGCAATATCTCCTCAATAAAGCCACTATCGCTAGAATTGTTATCGCCTCGGTGATACCTGTTGTTAATAAGGTGCGATTAAGTCCAGCGATAGACGGCGATAAATAAAAAAGCGCTAAGCACGCTTTGCGATATTTATCGCCGTCTATTGATAATATGCCCCCTTGAGTTAAAATGCCATGAGTCAAAGACCGTGTGATCTGCTCATAGATGCACCTATTTTCAGTAAAACGTTTCATCTGCACACATAAGCAGCACAGTACACACTTTGAGCATGTTGCTAAGTACCTATGTTTTGGCTACCTCCTACCCTCAAAGATGGTGGCTTTATGCGGTAATATGAGAGAAGCGAAAAATTGCTTTTTTTCATGGGGTGTCAGTGAAAGAGATGTTGTACAAAAAATATAGAGCCACATGATGTGCTATCTCCCCCACCTTCCTCAATAGCCCAATAATAATAAAAAATTGCCATTAGAGAGTGAAGGAAAAAAATACTTTCAAGCAGGAAGCACAGAGTGCAGAGCAGTGAAGAGCGAAGAAAACGAGATTTCTCCAAAGATTAGTTAAGCAAAAAACAACAGATTCACACAGAGCAATAATAAACGTTTTAAAACTCACGCAATACAGTTTTAAAAAATATACAAATAAATCGGCGAGCAGCCCTTACAATCTGCCCCACATCATAGGTTTTCTTATATGGGAGAGAGTGGAGTGAGGAGACAATTGGTTGAGCAACTAGAGAGCTGACCCGCTCGAGATGGCGGCTTTATGCAGCAGTAGGAGAGAAGAGAACAAGGCATGGCAATAAAGACACCAACAATCTTGTTTCTCCTTTCTTGAGCGACAAGTTTAAACATTAGTTCTCACATTTGCAAGAGTTAGAGCGATTTTCTTTGTAAATTAATTTATTTTTGCCTGTTTTTTGGTTTTGAGTCCAGTGGCATTGAAAACTTGAAGTTTGCGGCTTCCAGAATGTCGGAACCAGAGGGCGGGTGGAGTATGCATGGTCATGGCATGCTGAGCAGTTGCTGCGCTGGCGGTGCTCTGAGGCAACCGCAGCTGCCATGGAGGAGAGCAGGTAGCAGCGTCCTTAGGCGCGTTTGGAGGACTCCTCCTTAAGCTGCGGTAATTGACCAGTCACATCCCCTGCTTACTCTGAAGAAAATTAAAGCACAGCTGCTTTTGGTAAAGTGTGCTGCGCCGTAATACATTTTTTTTTTTTTTTTTACTAATTAACAAGTTTTAGCAGAGGTGCAAGTCAAGCAGAGAGGTGTGGTGCAGCAGCCAGGGCAGCTGACTTCGGAGCACAGGGCTCCCGGTTCGATCCCTTGCTTCGGTGGCAGATCAGCTCAGCACCATGTGATTCTGGGCAATAGCTCACTTAATTACCACGACGGCCCCCAGTGCCTTGAGACCTGTAGTTCGCGCTTTACAAATACCTTATTTACGGATTTTAGAGAGGCACACATTTTAACAAGCACTGCAAACTCCACAATTGTTGTCTACACTGTCGTGGGGAGGGAGAAATGTACTTAATGAACACCAGCGATCAGGCGCGCAACAGCCATTGGGCTAGAGGGGCTTCAGCCCCCCCCCCCCCCCTCGTCAGGTTCCGTGGGTTGGGCTGAGGCTGCCAGGCAGTAGTCAAGGGTCATCGAGGGTATTACTCGATCCGTCCTAAAGCCCTGGCGGTCACAGCTTTCCTCTTGTTTATCCTATTTACATCTTTCTTTCTTTTAGCAGACTTCCCTGCATGACTCTTTCATTCCTTAATGGCTTTATCTGCATGACAACAGCGGCGAGACTGGCAACGTTACAGGGTTTAAAGGTGAGAAGTAAAGTCAACCCCCCCCCTGCCCAGGAATGAACAGAGTATCCTGCAAACAAAAAGGAATACACCCTCATCACAACAGACTTTTGCAAAGAATGTAGGGAAGAGATGATTGTAAAGTTGGCTTATGATATACATAGGGTTGCCACATTTTCAGATGCAAATGGGGACGAGGCTGGTAAGTGAATAGCAACTAAATCTGCTGTTAGCTTTTTAAAAATAAACTATATTACTCGCAACTCTTAACTATTTTGCTAAGGCAATTTCATTTTATTTTATAATGACACCAAACTAAAATGACAGTGGTGTTTAAAATGAACACAGTACAGTGAGTGTTACAGAAAGTATAGTAGTCTTGAGGAGTTCGCGATGCACTCCCGGATATTATAGACAAAAATAAGACTTCATCTGGAGCACAGTGAATGTGAAGCTGCAATGATTGCATTTATCAACTGAGATTCAAAGTCACAAAGGCAGGTCATCAAAAATGTTTAGAGACAAATATTGAACAGCAAAGAGTAACACTCTTTTAGATGTAATAATAATTTAGGAATTGTGTATGTTGCTTGGTAATAATTTTGATGTGATATATGCAAGGCCACTGAAATTCTGCAGCAGGGGAGAGCCAAATTATGCAGCAAGGTTGAGTAAATTATGTGGCATAATTCTGCACATTTTGTTATAGCATCACTATATTAATTTGTAATTTTTACACTTTTTAACACTGTCTAAACATTGGTTGCATCTCATTAATACCAGTTTAAAACTGAAATACAGATATAAGCAACAGAAAGGTGACCAGTTACCATTTGCCACGGTCCTTCCACTGTGTGGCAACATGTAGCTGCGTTTTTTAGTAACTTTTGAACGTTTAAGCTAAAAACATTTTTTTTTCTGTAAACATCTGCAGATTGTGGCAAATGCAGCAAATATTCAACTATGCGAAAAAAACACAGCCATACAGTTGCATACCTCCAGTGGCTCTGGATATATACCTGTATTAACTGATTGGACCTCGTATTTCAAAACAGAATAACTATCGGCCAGATTCATCAACGTGAAATCGGCTCGCAAAGGGCCAGATTCTGAGAATCTGGCCCTTTGCAAGCGCAATTTTTGCATTTGGGATTCATCATCCCAAATGCAAAAATCGCTATTATAGAATTCGCAAATTTGTGAGAAATTGCATTTACGGAATCTCTATTTGAGATTCCTTAAATGCAATTCATGAAACATTTAATAATTGCGAATTCGCAATTTTGGGCTGCTATTTACCGCGAAGTCAAACCTCGTGGTAAATAGCGGAAACTTAGAAAAATGCACTTAAGTGCATTTTTCTAAGTCGTATGTTACACACACACATGTCCTTGGGACATGTGTGTGCGTAACACCAGCGTCCAATATCATTTCAGGGGTGCAACAGGGTGTCCTTTGGACACCCATGCACCCTTGAAATCGCAAACTCAAAATGCGAATCGCTAATAGCGATTCGCACATTGATATGTCTTCCCATTCATTCCTATGTGCCTTAAGGCCATAGGAATGAATGGGGAGTTATTCCTTATTTGCGATTAGCAATTCGCTAATCGCAAATAAGGAAGATGTAGGAATCGCAAAATAAATTGCGATTTGGACATGAATCCCGTTTTGCGAGTCTGTAATAGCGATTCCTTAATAATCGCTATTACAGACTCGCAAAACGGGACTTTGATGAATCTAGGTGTTTGTTGAGTTACAAGGTTTTTTTTACCAGCTGTTACTTAAAAATATCCGCTATTTAGGTAACAGACTGGCCAGGTGGCAATCCGATGGGAAATTACAGCATGGAGGGAAAAATGGATGAATGTGGGGCAGAGCCACAGAGCGAAAGTAACAGGCTATAGGAGTGAGGGAGGGAGCAGGGGGGAACGGTGAGTGTATGAGGAAAATAATCAGTGAGAAAAAGCAACGCTCCGCAAGAAAGAGGAAGGGTAGACATGCAAGGAAGAAGGTAAGAGACAGGGGAGAGCTGACAGTTGAAGGTTAGGGCATGGGGGTAAGGGGTGAACCGCAACTGCGGACACTCCTGACATATTGAACCTATATTGCTCACTATAAAGCATACTCATGCAGCTCTGGTAGCAAAGATTGACACACTAGTGCTTGATGTAGGATTAACTCTGATCAGAAGAAACTGGCAGTTTTAATATCAGAAGCCGAAGCAAAACTGACATGAGATCTGAGTGCTCAGGAAACACTTTGAAAAGATACAAGACAGAATCTCATTCCTTGAATACTGGGCCGAAGATGAGGAAGGAAAAGCTATGGGGCCAATATTCAGATAGGGGGCCTCACGGATCAAACAAAGGGCTTTAGCACTGAATGTTGTTCGGAAGGGTTACTAAGTACACTTACAGCCTATTCCTCTCAGTTGAACAGGCACATGTCCATATTATAACTACTGCCATCCAAAGGGCCAGCCAGGTCTATAATAATGTCATCTGCTGCAACTACAGAGTTTGCTCGATTTTGTTTCACTTGCCACAACAGAGCTAACTGTTATACTACAGACAAAGATGCATAATCTTGCAGTGTGCTAGTTGAGATGACCCCAGCACTGCCAAAAAGTGGGCAGGCAGGGCAATTTTCTTCAGGTTCTGCTCCTTGAAGAGGCCATGCAGTACGCTATGAGTGAGACTGTCGGCATGATGTCCAGCATTTTTCTCAGGGTGAAGGGTTAACTGTAATCATAGTCATGCTATGAAACAGACCATGCCCATGCTGTGACAAAAGTCTGGCTCCCAGTTGACAGGTTGTGGTAGGTAAGCATGCCTAGGCAGGTGTACTGAGCCTCCTATACGAGGCCTTTGTTATAGATTGAGCAACATTATGGTGCATTAAACAATATACAAGAGAGGTTTCTGCACAGTTTGCATCCTGAACAATTATTTCAAGGTGCCTTAAAATATATATAATATATAATGATACTGAAAAAGGAGTCACAGTGAAGGAAAGCAATTGCCCAGGGTCACACAGTTTAGGGAATATTGGGTCAGGGCACAACAAAAGCTCCAGTCTGGCCTTGATGGACCATACACAATTGATGATACACAAGTACTGATTTTTCCAGATTACACTCCAATGGTGCAACAACAGAGGAGAGCATATCAGGATGTTAAGAAACAACTCCCTAAATTACACCTCAAGTACATGTTTTCATTCCCAGCGGATCTGAAAGTCTTGTACAATGGGAAATCCCACATCTATACTGATACATCAGCAGTTTGGAAATGGGCTGAAGCTCTGACAAACTCGGTAGCCCTATTTATTGGTCATCCCAGAACAGATTGAAATCCAGACCGCAACGTACGAAAAAAAACACAAAAGGTTGACAGACCATCCGCTACTCTACACAAGCTGAGAGGGCTGCTGCAGCAGTGGAGGCACTTCATGAATCGCTGGGCTTGAATAGCACCAGTGGCTTAGGAGACAGCACATTGGCGATTAGTGGCAACACGGATGACCCGGAAACTTTCCTGAATATGGGACTCGTGGCTAAAGCTCAGTACATATGCGAAATAATAAGGCCCACTGGCTGCTCTTAGTTAACCTGGGCTGGGGAATATTGCCTGTTAGCATTTACTCATGGAAACTTTAGGTGGCAGGTTAAAGCTGACCCCCAACACAGTTTTTTTGTATTGTTTACTGAGGTATACATCTTAATGTCTGCACTTATGGAAGGATAGGCTATGTCACTTAAAGAGTACATTTTAAAATAACAAAGTATGTGCTTTAAGGTGATATTCATATGCACTGTAATAACATGATTGTTTTAAACTTTATAAAATGTTTATTAAAATACCAATTCTTTGGAGCAATGTAGCATTAAAGATACTGCCCTGGAGTGTCTTGCCTTTTTTTATCTGAAAGGGCATAAACAGTCCACATCCCTGTATTTTAGTCATGTCCGAGACCTCTCACTTGAAGAATCCCACAGGGCTTTACTCTGAGCCCTACATTGTTTACTCTTTATCTTATTAGGTTCACTTTATTTATACAACCCTTTAGTTTATCTGTGATGTCCTACACAGATGATATCATAGGATTATTTTCTTGGGCAATGATCTGGGGTCTCCCCAAGAGAAATTATGATCTTGCTTTTTCACAGTTGCCTCCTGGATCAAGTCAAATCAAAACTCAATTGTAACAACACAGAGGGCTTCATCTTTAGGGAACCTTCAATGAATAGATATGGTCTTTAATTTGGTGGTGATGGAGCTGGACCCATCGGCCACTCGAGGTTGACTCAGCAAAAAATCCTGATTTCATTTTCAACTACTTTTTCTCATTCTTTCAACAGATCAGGCACATTTTCTACTTGCATTAACAGCATCCTCGTGTTACGCAAAACCAACTCTTCTTGCAATCACAGGACTGCTATAAATTCAACAATTTTTTCACAACTAGATAATGGAAGTCTATCTTGGGCTTCCTGCTTTCAAATCATTCAAACCCTCCTGGATGCCTCATCTGAGGACTTCCCCCTTGCTTCACAATATATTCTCACTCACTGTTGTACTGTCTATTGCCTTTGAACGTAAAACAATGTGACTTCAAAGTGTTGTTCCTAGATCTTGGTGCTCTCCATAAAACAGGTTCTCTGCTTCTTCACCATTGTATCACTCTTTATATTCTTTCCAAAATCCTATGATTTGCAGTAGTCAACTGCCTGCATTCCTAACATTAGGCAAGTACCTATTGGATGCTGATGCTGCTCATTTATGGCATCAAAGCACTGGAACTCTGTCTCCCGAGCTCCAGAGACTTCAGCCCTTCAAAAAAAAAAAAGGAACGTGCCTTTTCCATATTAGTGCAGTCTCCACCCCTCCTTCATTTATTGCTCAGCACCAGGCTGCTTAGTTAGGGTAAAAGTGCACTTTACATATTATTTGCAATCATTCATTTCATTCAGTAAAACAATAACTATAGAAGTATGCTTAAACTGCACTATTTGCCACAATTTTTCGACCCACTCTGGGAGGTGGGACGATGGAGGAACCCAAATATCTTCTAAAAGTACTTTGAATGCCTAATGGTTGAAGCTAATACAATTCAACTCAGGTGTTTTACAGTGCATCATATCCATGTCACTAATTGTTGACAAAACTGTATTTATAAATGTCATGTGAGAGTAGGTAAACTCATTAAATGTGTACTAAAACACAACATTTAATATTTGTTCTACTAGAATTCCTTGAAGGAAAGTCCTAAACTTCCTCAAAACTTGTTAAATACTATTATGAATACATTAATGTTAGAGCCCAGCGTGCTTTGAATTGAGCTGTGATGTATTGGCAAAAAAATAACCCCTATGCATTATACCACTACAAGGACAGGATGACCCACAAGCAATTTTTAGTCTGACTCTGAATTTGGTTCCGCCTTCAGCATTTGAAGTGTTAGCCCCCCCCCCCCGAAATTTGGGTCTAGTTGCGCCCCTGCCAGCGATGATAGGTTTTGCCAATATCATGTGATGGGAGAGCGAGTAGGAGGGAGGAGGGGTCATCATACACTGTATAGTGTGATGGCCAAACAAAACCATCTGTTAGTGAATCACCAGTGAGGGACCTAAGCCCACAAAGGTGAGACATTTAAGCAAATGCACCAGTAACAAGCCAGCATTTGTAAATGACCCAGATAACAGCCAATGGCAACTGGTGGGTGTCCAAACCCCACAGAAGAGATATAACAGGTTGATCAAGCTCGACCTAAAAACGGGACAGGCCAGATATAGAAGACTAAATGCTTTAGTCCTACTTTTATGTCTGGTCTGTCCCGGTTTTTAATTATCAAAATCTGGTCACCCTAACTATACTGCTGTGCTGCAATTTGTGTTAAAAGCATTAACCAAGCGAGACAGATTATTAAAAAGTCAGCCAAATGAAAGCAGCAGCCAGGCTACAAAAAGGGGTGGGGACCAGGAGCAGCAAACAAGCACAATTTGTAAATTGTGGCTGTGGCCCCTCCGATGGGACAAGCTGCACCTAACGCCGGCCGCTTCCGCTCCAAATGGAGAGTTTTAGCCATACCTATACACTGCAATCGCTCCTCCGGCCGCTCCACGGTTGAGGGAGGCTTGTGGTGACTGGTGTCCAAGCTGCCCTGTCTGCTGGGGCCCCCACAGGGAACCTGATGACTTGTTGTGTTAGCGGTAAGATGAGCTGTTATCCACCACCGGGGGGCGCAGTCAATGGCTACAGGGACATTGCTTCATGCCTGCCTGCTTCACTCATCTTGTCTCCTTTGGAGCTAGCATGGCTTGCGCGGGTGATGCCAGACGTCTAGCCAACAGTTATAAAATTCTTATTACATGATGAAAGTGTATAGTTTCTCTAAGCGAGAAACATTACATATGGACAAGTGGATATCAGTTGAGAAAATATGATGTTCAATGATTAGAGAACTAAATCAAAGAAAAGCAACAATTGCCTGTTGACTGCAGAGGCTGTTCCCATGGGGATGGACCTAGGAAGCGATATGGGAGGTACTGATTTGCTACAGGTGATAATGTGGAAGACCAGGATGAATGCCATGTACCCAAGATCAATACACAGAGTTAAAACATGTTGGCTGATATATATCAATCAATCAATCAATCAAAGACATTTATAGAGCGCACTACTCACCCGGAGGGTCTCAAGGCGCTAGGGGGGGGGGTGCTGCTACTGCTCGAACAGCCAGGTCTTGAGCTTCTTCCTGAAGGAGAGGTGGTCCTGGGTCAGGCGGAGGTGGGTCGGAAGGGAGTTCCAGGTCTTGGCGGCCAGGTAGGAGAAGGACCTTCCTCCTGTTGTCGCTCTTCGGATGCGGGGGACGGCGGCGAGGGCGTGGTTGGTCGATCGGAGGTGGCGTTTGGGAACGTAGAAGTTGAGGCGGCTGTTGAGGTATCCTGGGCCTTGGTTGTGTAGGGCTTTGTGTGCGTGGGTGAGGAGCCGGAAGGTGATTCTTTTGTTGATCGGGAGCCAGTGCAGGTCTCTCAGGTGTCTGGAGATGTGGCTTCGTCTGGGGACGTCGAGGATGAGTCTCGCCGAGGCGTTCTGGATACGCTGGAGTCTCTTCTGGAGCTTGGCGGTGGTTCCGGCGTAGAGGGCGTTGCCGTAGTCCAGACGGCTGGTGACGAGGGCCTGGGTGACCGTCTTCCTGGTCTCGGTGGGGATCCACCTGAAGATCTTACGTAGCATGCGCAGGATGTTGAAACAGGACGAGGAGACGGCGTTGACTTGTCTGGTCATGGAGAGGGAGGAGTCCAGGATGAAGCCCAGGTTGCGTGCGTGGTCTGTCGGTTTGGGTGCGGTGCCCAGGGCGGGGGGCCACCAGGAGTCGTCCCAGGCGGAGGGCGAGGAGCCCAGGATGAGGACTTCCGTCTTGTCTGAGTTCAGTTTCAGGCGGCTGGTTGTCATCCACTCGGCTACGTCTTTCATCCCTTCGTGAAGGTTGGCTCTGGCGGTGGCGGGGTCGTTGGTGAGGGAGAGAATCAGCTGGGTGTCGTCGGCGTAGGAGATGATGTTGAGGTTGTGTTGGCGTGCGATGGCCGCGAGGGGGCTCATGTAGACGTTGAAGAGGGAGGGGCTCAGCGAGGATCCTTGAGGGACGCCGCAGATGACTCCGGTGGCCTCTGACTTGTACGGTGGTAGCCGGACTCTCTGTGTTCTTCCGCCGAGGAAGGAGATGATCCATTCCAGTGCCTTCTCATGGATTCCGACGTTGCTGAGGCGCTGCACTAGGGTGCGGTGGCAGACAGTGTCGAAAGCCGCGGAGAGGTCTAGGAGGATGAGGGCCGCTGTTTCTCCGTTGTCTATCAGGGATCGGATGTCATCAGTGGCAGCGATGAGGGCGGTCTCGGTGCTGTGGTTGGCTCGGAAGCCAGACTGTGAGGGGTCGAGGGATCCATTCGTCTCGAGGAAGGTGGCCAGCTGTTTGTTGACGATCTTCTCGATGACTTTGGCTGGAAATGGGAGGAGCGAGATGGGGCGGTAATTCTTGAGTTCGGTGGGGTCCGCTGTAGGTTTCTTGAGTAGGGCGCTGAGTTCGGCGTGCTTCCAGCTCTCCGGGAAGGTGGCGGTGTCGAAGGAGGTGTTGATGATGTCCCGCAGGTGGGGTGCGATGACAGCGTCGGCCTTGTTGAAGACGTGGTGAGGGCAGGGGTCGGTTGGAGATCCGGAGTGGATGGAGTTCATCATGCGGACGGTGTCTTCGGTGCTGATCGGAGTCCAGGCGCGGAGGGTGGTGGTGGGGGGCGGTGGTTCGGTCGTGGCGTGCGTCGGTTGAGTGCTGAAGCTGTTGTGTATGTCCGCGATCTTGTTGTGGAAGTAGGAGGCGAGGGAATTGCAGAGGTCTTGCGAAGGGGTGATGTCGTTGTTTCCGGCGTTGGGGTTGGAGAGCTCTTATCAGGAGGATGGGAATCTCTGCCTTGTAAGCACCTACGCTGTGGTTCGAGCCCACATCATTTGTATTGTTTATGAAATCTCTGAAAACTATCAGGTACTCATGCTGATGCTAAAGAGATAGAGTACCAATCATTTGATAAATATAATTCCACAAATGTTTCTCAAGTTCTGATAGACAAAGCAGCAAGAAAAAGTATCAATCAATGTGGTATTTATAATGAGTTGCTCTTCACACCTGAGGGTATCCGGGCGCTGCAGTTTAGCTGGTCTCAGTTGAAAAGCCAGGTCTTGAGTCCCTTTCTGAAGTCCTCCAGGGAGGGAGAAGTTCATAGGCAGAGGGGCAGGCCATTCCAGGCCTTGCCAGTGAGGTAGGAGAATGAACGACCTCCGCTATGGCTGCAACAAATGCGGGGGTGTGTGCATGGGCCAGAGAGGTGGAGCACAGGTGTTTGACAGTCTGGTGGAAGTTCATGCAGTGGTTAATGTATGCTGGTCCCTGGTAGTGTAGGGCTCTGTAGGCGTGTGTAAGTAGCTTGAACCAACATCTCTTCTGGATGGGGAACCAGTGGAGGTTCTTGGGGTGGGGGTTGATCGGGTACGTCTGGGGAGGTTGAGGATGAGTCTGACTGCTGTGTTCTGTATGGTCTGGAGTCTCTTGAGAAGGTGGGTCGTGGGTGGTGATACCGGAGTAGAGCATAATACCGTAGTCGAGCTGGCTGGTGACGAGGGCCTAGGTGATGGTTTGTCTGGTGTTGATGGGGATCCATTTGAAGATCTTACAGAGCAGGAGGAGGTTGCGGAAGCAGGAGGAGGCGATGGCATTGATTTGGCGCTTCATAGTGAGTTCATAGTCAAGGATAATGCAGAGGTTCTTGGTGTGGTCTGTTGGTGTGGTTCCAAGCTCGGAGGGCCACCAGATGTCGTTCCACAGGGACGTGTTCATCATGAAGATCTGCACTTCTATCTTGTCTGTATTGAGCTACACGCAGTTGGTTCTCACCTAGTTAGTGACACTGGTCATGGTGTTGCAGAAGATTATTCTAGTGGTGGAGTGGTCTTCTGTGAGCGGGAGGATGAGTTGTATGTTGTCTGCGTAAACTATGATGTTGAGTCTGTGGGTTCTGATGGAGTCAGCGAGGGGTGTCATGCAGGTATTGAATAGGGTGGAGTTGAGGGATGATCCTTGGGGTGCACCTCAGATGATGCTCTTGGGGTCTAAAATAAAGGGTCAAAAGCAGAATATTTGAGTTTGTCCCATGAGAAAGGATGCGATCTATTTGAGGGCGTCCCCCTGGATGCCAACATAGTTCAGTATGTTGATGAGGGTGTGATGGGATATGGTATCAAATGCTGCAGAGAGGGCAAAGGGGATTCAGGCTGCTGTTTCTCTGAGGTCTAAGAAGGATATGATGTCGGTGGCAGTGATCAGGTCAGCCTCAGTGCTATGGTTGGCACGGAAGATGGGGTGGGAGGTGTCGAGCAGGTTCTTTTATTTCTAGGTATTACAAACGTTCAGCTGAAAGGGAACATTTGTAGACTAAAGGATCATTATGTCATTCAGTTTTTGAATCAGTTAAGGTGATTTTTTTTTTTTTTAAATAATGGCCAGTCCTCTCCTATCTGACCTCTTCTGTTAACTTGCAAGGTTTTGTAGCTTGGCAGAATAGCTAATGCCAGGTCAGGTCCAGAAGACCAATTTCAGTTACACAAAGTCACAATGCTGTCCCACAGACCATCATAAATCTGCGCAGAGGGAGCCGACAGAGGGCGGACATTCAGCACACCAGCTTTCAAGACTGTATCCTGTGCTCAAGACTCTATCGAATTCAGTATTTGGAGCTCTCTGCAAATCACCTCTTAGACCTAAGAGCGAGGAAACCAGGTAAAGGCTTAGCAATCAAAAAACTCCCATATCACTGCTGGCCCTGCCAACTGGAGGTGTTTGCCACTCATACTTTTGGTGTGATCCTCCTGGCCACTTGCGTTTGTGACCGAGGATAGGTGAAGTCAAGTCCGTTTCAGGCTTATTATCTGACACTGGGCATGACTCATTCATTCATGCAGTAGTTGACTCTTGCCGAAAAGACAAAGCGTTTGGTGGAGCCGGGTAAATTCACACGGTCCCTCTCTGCCCACTGGTGGTAAAGAAACTTCATAAAACTTAATGACGCTAATAAGGACATCTTACTTTTTCTTGGCAAGCACTACAAGGGAATATAATTTGCTGGGCATGTGGGAATGACCTGCCGGTGGTCATGCACCCTCTAGCTCTACCGCTGCCTATTGTCCAGTATGCATGGGATGGTGGCTGGCTAGTCGACCACAGATGCCCTGGTAGAGATGATGCAATATGTGGTTTGGGTCCCAGTGTTTGACTGTCTTGTTATGCCGATATTCAGTTTTACGTCCCATAGCATAATAAAGATTAGATGTGCCTTTGATGATTTAATGTGTATCCTTGTTGGTGTGATGCACTAGGCGGCTGGCCCATTTTGGGGATATAAATTGTCAGCAGTATGCGCCTGCCTCTGCTTGGGATGTAAATAGGAATTTTAATTATTGAAAATGCGATCTTCATTGGGTTATGCTAACAATGTATATGTACCGGAACGTATCTTTTTACTACGTTTACAATAATGTACAAAATGTTAGTGTTCTTTTGATGTGTAATGAATTTGTCGTAATACACAAAATGTTTGTCTTCTTTTGATGTGTAATGACTGTCAAACATCCTTTATTAAATGGTGCTACGTCCTACTGACAACAATGGCAGTTGTCGTCTATGGCTGTCATTTATGTATTCTTGTGCAATGGATACCAAGCCTCATGGTAGGTCGGGCAGTTGGCGTCCTTAGGCTCAAGACTCCGCCAAGTTCCTCTTCCAAGTAGTCACCACACTCTCAGGTTCAAGAGTCAATCCCCCACCTGCCCCCTCTCAAGAACTGTGCAACTCTTTAGCCAGGGCCTTCCAAAACAAGGTCAGCGCCATATACAACAATTTTGCATCCCAACCTAAGGTCACCTGGCTTCCCTCGGTTATTAATGAAAACACAACTTCCGCCCTCACTCAGTTTAATCAAGTTGCCGTTTCGCAAGTTCACGACCTCATCCTCACAATCAAGTCATGCTCCCCCACGGACCCATGTCCCACCTTGGTATCCAAACTCATCCCAGACCTTCTAGCACCCAAACTTACAGAAATATGCAATGCCATGTTCAACATAGGTATCTACCCAGAAACCTGGAAAAGGGCAATCATTAAACCCCTCCTTAAAAAACAGCACCTAGATCCTTTAGACACCAAGAACTATAGATCAATCACTGCCCTCCCATTCCCAGCCAAAATCTTCGAAAGCTAATTAACACACAACTGGCCCATTTCACTGAGTAAAATAACCTCCTCGACGAGTCACAATTCTGGTTTAGCACAGGCCATGACACCGAAACAGCACTTATTAAAGCCGCACATGAGATCAGAGCCACAAGAGACCAAGGCAGGACAGCAGTCTTAATTCTGCTGGACCTGTCGGCCGCTTTCGACACGGTCGATCATGCCACCTTGATCGGCCGTGTCGCAGAGATGGGCATCACACACAAGGCCAAAAAATTACTGGCCTCCTTCCTGGCAAACCGCTCCCAGCTTGTGAACCTCGGAAAGTTCAACTCCCCCTCCTTCACACTCGCATGTGGGGTGCCACAGGGTTCTTCCCTCAGTCCAACACTATTTAATATTTACGTGTCGGACCTGGCCAAAACCATCAAAACCCAAGGGATGAGGCTAACAACCTATGCCGACGAGACACAACTGGTGCTAGCGATCAACAACAACGGAGAAGAAATAGCGGCCAGTTTCCAAGCATGCATGATCGCCATTAGCTCCTGGATGGCCAAAAACTGCTTAAAATTAAACTCAGACAAGACAGAGGTCATGATCTTCGCCAACCTACACCCACATGGTCTCCTTCCTGGTGGCCGACTGAACTAGGCCTCCCCCACCTCCGGTACAGAAAATAAGAAACCTCTGCGTCATCTTTGATGACAAACTCTCCTTCGGAGCCCACACAAATGCAATCACCTCCTCTGCTTTCTATACACTAAGAGTAATTAAAAACTTCTTCCATTCCTTCCCTCCAACACAGGAAAAACCTTGGTAAGCTCCCTGGTAATGACTAAAATTACTGTAATGGACTACTCCTTAATGCACAGAAAAAGGTTATCAGCAAACTACAGCTGATACAAAATGCTGCCGCCAGGATCATTACAGGCACCCCCAAGCACCAACCTATCTCTGCAGTGGTGAAAAAGCTACACTGGCTCACAATTCCCAACCGCATTAAATTCAAGGCACTATGCATAGCCTACAAAGCAATCCACCACTCAGGTCCCATCTATTTAAGGAGAGCCCTGTCTATTCACACACTATGCAGAAATCTACGATCTTCTTCTGCCAATCTCCTGACCGTCCCCCATACATACAAGGTCTCCTGGGGAGACAGAAGATTCACTGTAGCCACGGCAAAACTATGGAATTCCCTTCCCCCACACATCAAAGCATGCCCTACGCTACTCTCTTTCAGGAAGCTACTAAAGACTTGGCTATTTACTCAATAAACGGCAATCTGCCTTATTACCTTTTTCCACGTCCTTAATTTAATTTAATTGTGGGTTTATATAGCGCTAGGAATCGACTCCCGGAGGAGTATCTCCACGCTTCGACCGCTGGGGAACCCGTCCTGGCTCACCCTGAGAGATGGTCCCTAATGGGTATCTCTAAGGTGCGACCAAGCATCCCCGGCGGTCTGGGGGGGCCGTTGTGAAGATGAGGCAAGCTGATGCCCAGAGTTGCCGAGTGTGGTTTCTGACTAGAGTAGGCACCGAGGCGAGAATTATCGAGTCAGCTGACCCTGGTCCACGACCCTGCCGCGTCGGGAATCGAACCCTGGTCCCGGGCCGTTCTCTGCTTACGGGTCTGCCGCCTCTAACCAGTGAGCCACACTTAGCGCTGAGACACCCACAGGTATTTGTTGCGCTCTACAAATTGCTTAAATAAATAAATAAATGTCTGCCAGTCACAGAATTTGTGCACAACTTGAGCGCATTATTCCCCGGTGCGGAATCGGCCATTGTACAAATGCGTAAATACATATGGGTATAGTTGACATATTTTTATTAACTTAATAACATATATGAACGTTTTCATTTGTAGAGTATATTAAAGCATGTATGTATGTTTCCTTCAATTTCAGGAATACAGAGATTTTGTAATGACGTGAAAGCCATGCTGGGCTTTGCCCCTGGAATGTTCTGGAGAGTTTGCTGGGTTGCTATCAGCCCAGCCTTCTTAGCTGTAAGTGCCTTATTATTTACAAAAACATTAAGTAAAATAACAAAATGTCTAGTAAGAAATGACCTGCTGAAGTTAGTCAATAATTATAAGTTAATGGTATGTTGCAGTTATAATTGGTTGCTAGCAAATCTTTAATATGGTCATTTAGACGTATGTACTAGTTCTAAATGGGCGCAAATATAAATTGTTGCATTTTCAAAGGTAGCTCCGATCAGGAGTTGAGTGCAAATTGTATTCATTTCTGATTGTAAGCGCAAGTACCATCAGGCACCAAAAGGTGGTATTTCAATTAATGTTCAAGTAAACATGTACCTGAATAACTGTGAGCACAGCAGTGTATATTTCAAAGTATTTCACTTCAAAGTTTTCATACTGTTACGCACATTACAATCAAGTAATCATGAAACAACTTATTTCAGTTGTAATTGCATCATATACAGGTTTGTTGAACAAACAAATAATCATGTACTTTAACAAAAAGTTCTGAAACTATTTTTTTGCTGGACAGCAACTAAAATACAAAATATTTTGATGATGAACAAAATCCACTTCGAGATGACTCCCAGGGCCTGCCTGAGGCATGTGCAAGCTGTGCACCTGCACAGGGCCCCCAAACCCCAGGGGCCGCCACGCCTATATATATCCTTAGATACATATTTGTGTGGCGGCCCCTGGCAGGGATTCGGCAGCCTCAGGCCCCCTACCTACGCTCCCTGCCCAGGGCCGCCATGAGCCTAGAGCCGCCCCTGTGACTCCCTCTCCTCCGTGTGCTGCCCAATGCATTTCGGGACAAAGTAGTCCCTTCTTCAGGGGTCTCTGAAATAATGAGATTACATCCGAAATCATCAGCATATATATATATATATAAACCATAAACATCTACCAGCACCTTCCTACATCCCGTGGGTCCCGTCCATTGTTAAACCTCTCCACACTCTAAACCTTGTAGTGCATTGCTATATGAAGGTAAAATCAACACTCCAAGCCATTGATCAAAGTACAAACTGGCTTTAAAAACCACTGTAACAAGACCCCTCCACTGTCTTAACCTTGTCATTCATTCCTTTACAAAGGTGAAATCAACATTCCATGCCATTTACCAAAGTACACGATAACTTTAAACCACCGATTACGTGATTTCCGGTGAGTCTAAAGTTAACACCAACACCACTGTGCCTGATAGATAGACCTGGCATCATTGGCGTGAGAAACCTTCCATTTTGATGGATTGCCTCCTCTGTTTTGATATGTTTTTGCTGGATTTATGCTCTGGGCACTGTGCCTCTGCTAATAAGTGCCACAGTGCAAGTGCTCCCTGTGTTAAATTAATGTACTAATTCGTTATTCCATGATTGGGTTAATTGATTTATCTGTCAGCCCCTGGTATAGTGCACCATGTGTGCCCAGGGCTTGTAAATCAAATGCTGCTGGTGGGCTTGCAGGACTGGTTGTGCCACCCACAGAAGCAGCTTGTAAATGTGTCTCAGGCCTGCCATTGCAAGGCCTGTGTGCAGTCTAGCACTACCATGTCGACTTGGCCAAGTGCACCCGCTTTCCAGTCCCTAAACCTTCTGTCTGCTTCATATTACACACCCCTATGGTAGGCCCAAGGGCAGGGTGCATTGTAAGTATAAGGTAGGACATGCTCTGATGTGTGTAGCATGTTCTAATAGTGAATTACAGCCATTTTCGTTTTCACTATTGAAGGCTACCTGTTCTCCATAGGTTAGAATGGGCAGTTAGATTATTACATTCTTATAATCCTAACTGACTCAGGGAACATGGTAGAAATTCAAATTTAGTATGCTTGAACTCAGAATAATAAAATACATATTTTAGTAAAGTTTATTTTCATATTCTGTGTTTGCAAATACCACTTTTAGAAAGCAGGTATTTGCTTGCCTAACCATTTGAGCGTGCCTCTGCTGGGTTGTGTATTCCTTGGCTGGGTTTGTGAGTGACAGGGCTGGGGATTCCAGGAGACAGGCTGGGGCAGCCCAGTGGTGAATAGAGAGATCTGCATCTAGATGGGAGGGAGGAGTTGCACCTGGGACCTGAATAGGGCTGGGCCTTCCCTCTACAATGCTGGCTACACCTCCTGTGGCTTGTCTGATGTCTCTGCCCTGCACTGTGAACGGAGAGGAGGATTCCTGTCAACAGAGTGCTGCAGAGCTGTATCTTCCCTCCCCTGTGCTGGCTCAACCACATGTGGGGCGGCTGATGTCTCTGCCCTGCACAGTGAAAGGAAGAGGAGAGTCATGTAAACAAAGTGGTCAGGAACTGGTTTGGACTAGGCAGAGGCCTCTCTGCCTTCAAAGAACAAAGGATTTTGGGGTATAAATATTGGGACCCTGATCCCAAGAAATTAGATCACTTCTGGAACATGAAACCTTTCTGCCAAGGAGAAGAACCAAGGAAGCTGCAGGAGTTGAACTGCCCCTCTGCCAATGTGCTGTTTGCTGGGTTGGCCTGCAGGGGTTGCTTCATTGCCAAGGGAAAGAAGAAGGAACTTTGTAAGGACTTTCATCTACAGAATATTCTCCAAGGACTTGAACTGTGCTTGCCTCCTGCTAAAGTCTCAGGGACAAAAGACTTCACCTCCAGTTCCCTCCTGAATTTCTTTGCTGGGAATTCTGACTCCAGTCACTTGCGTGCCGCTGGGAGCTGGAAGCACGACGCATCGTGAAGAAGCGTGTCGCCACCGCAGCTGAAATCATCGCAACGCCGGAGAAGCGAGTCTTCGTCGCATCTCCCCGGAAGCGTGTGTTCATCGAAGCTGCCTGCTGTTGCATCACCGGAAAAGCATGAACCATGGTGAGAGTCGCCATCGCATCGCCGGAGAAGGGTGTCGCAGGGCCTGTCGCGGCTCCAAAGTACAGAGTCATCGCAAGGCTGCCAGGGCGTCATCGCATTGTGATCGCATCGCCGCATCAAGGGCGCCATCTTCTCGCATCGCAACCGGATCATCGCATCGCATCAAGGCGCCATCTTGCGCACCGCAACGGGCCCGCAGGCCGAGAATCAACGCATCACCTCTGCACCAGTAAGGCTCACGACGAGTCCCCTACTCTGCACAAGCATTGAGGAAGGAAGCAAGCATTCCCCCGGTTCACGGAACCGACGCATCTCCCCTTTTGCGAGCCTTTTGTTCATTTTGCGTTACACATCCAGGTACTTTGTTGAAAACCTTGTCGCATTTACCATCAACTTGAACTAAGAGACTTTAATCATCTTTTAAGTAATCTTAAGGGTAATATTGTGTATTTTTGTCGTTTGTGGTCCTGTGCTTAAGTCTATATAAAGAATATTTATTTTTTATAAAACCTGTGTTGTGTCCATCTGTAGTGTCTTTACTGTATTACTATGTATATTCACAAATGCTTAACACACTGCCTCTGAGACAAGCCCGTCTGCGCATGCCAAGCTACCAAGGGGGTGAGCAGGGGTTATTTAGGAGTGTAATCCCCTTATCCTAACTTAGAAGTAAGGGTCCCTATTTGGACAAAGGTGAATACCTTTGCTAACTAGAGACCCCCAGATCTAACATTGGTGGTCAGCGGTGAGGATTTGGACTTTGCATTTGTGTTTCATATACTGTGATTGGTGTACACTACTAGTGTGTGCAAACCAAACAGGACCACATACTTTTTTTTAGAATCCTTTTTTCTTGGACTGTTAGTTTTTCCTAAAAACTCCCAATTTGTATTACCATGAGTAAACCAGCATCTATTGCATCTATGGATCTTGCTTTTGAGGAAGAGAGGTTGGAAACCTACACTGTGAAACAGCTCAAGTATTTCTGCAGGAAATTGAAAGTTGCTACACCAGACATTTCTAAAAAGGAAGACTACCAAAAGGCGCTGAGGGCCAGGGTAGAAGCTAGAAATGTCCCTGATCTTGTAGTGGAGCCTTTTGGGAATGCAGATGGGCAAATTGATTGGCCAGAATTTCTGGCCAGGGGTGGGGGACCGTCCCCACCTGGCAGCAGCATCTCTTCCAAAGACCTGTCCCCCAGACAACTGGAAGATAGGGAGAGAAATAGGGCACTGAAGCTGGAGTTGAATAAGCTTAAAACGGAGAGTCAGAGGGAAACAGAGAATAATAGGTTGTCCTTGGAAAGGGAGAGAATGAGAATGGAGTATGAGAGAATGTTGAGGGAGTTAGAGATCAAGGCCAAGGGCTTAGAGATCAATTCCTCTGGTGGCATCTCACCATCTGTGCCTTCAGAAGGCAGGGTACATATTCCCAAGGATGTCATCAAAGATTTTCACAAAGGTGAAGATATTGGGCAGTGGTTTGCAGCCTATGAGATAGAAATGTTGGCCCACCGGGTCCCTGAGAAGGATTAGGGAGCGGGGTTGTGGGGCCGCTTTTTAACTGAAGGTAGGGATACTTTGTTAGACTTGCCCAGTACTCATAGGATGTCGTATGCCCACATGAAGCAAGCACTGATGACAAGGTATGGGTTAACTCCAGAGCTCTATAGACAGAGGTTCAGGAACTGTAAGAAACTGGAGAGAACCACTTGGGTAGAATATGTGTCTTTCTTTTGCAGAGCTATGGATGGTTGGGTGAGGGGTAGCAATGTTGATAATTTTCAAGCGCTCTATGATTTGATTGCTAGGGAGCACTTGTCTGCTAATTGTTATCCAGAGCTACGCCAGCACCTTATTGATAGCAAGTTGACTAACCCTAGAAAGCTTGCTCAAGAGGCCGCTGGGTCAGTACCAGGGTCCACAAGGGTCTTGTGGGAGACTCCGCCAAAGGTGGGCAGGGTCCCCAGCAGAAGAGTGGGGGGACAAGGGTAAACAGAGGGAGTTTCAAAAAGGTCCCCAAAGTAATTCCCAAGGGAACCAGGGTTAGGGTCCCAGCCTCCCCTGAAAAGAAGTCAGTACTCCCGACAGGTAAACCTGTTCAGAGGGGGCCCCTTACCTGCTTTCAGTGTAAGCAGGTGGGACACCGTTGGTATGATCCCCCGTGTCCTCAGAAAGGACAGTATGTGCAAACCCCGTGCACCACCCCGTCAGATGGCCAGTGTAGCCCTGGGTGGGGAGGAGATGGGTGCCCAAGGTGGGTGGGGTCCCGCAGATATGTCCCTTGCCTCATTAGGAGACTTTGAGATGGTCCCTAACACTCAGCAGCCTGCTAACACTAAAAAATACAGTCAGTGGGTGACCATCAATGGCCATAGAGTGGAGGCTCTCAGAGACACAGGAGCAAGTGTGACAGCTGTCAAGTGTCACTTGGTCTCTGAAGAGCAGGTAATCCCTCATGCATTCTTCCCAATTGTTGCCGTTGACAACACAGAGAGCCATTGCAAGGTGGCTCAAGTTCCCTTTGAGTGGGGGCGGAGGTCTCTGGTACTCTTCAAGTAGCTGTGAGGCCAGCCATGCCTGTTGATTGTCTGTTAGGCAATGATTTAGAAAGCTCCCCTTGGGTTAAGGTGGAGAGGAAGGCGCATTTAGAAATGTTGGATCTGCCTGAGTGGGCATGTGTGACCACTCGGTCTATGGCAGCTAAGGGTGTTCAAGAGACCCTGGAGCCTGAAAGTATGGCCCAGGGACCTGCCTTAAAGAGAAGAGGTAGGGGGCGCGGGAAACCAGCCCCCATTGTTCACACGGTCCAGGAGGAGGCAGACCTTTAGGGGAATGCCCTGGAACCTACAGGGGAGCAAGCAAGTTTCTGAACTGGGGAACCTTCCTGAGCTGACCCATTGGCAGCAATAAGGGGGTCCCTCCAGGGAAGAATTTTGCGAAGAGCAGCAGAAGTGCCCTTCTCTTGTAGGTATGAGGCAACAGGCCACAAACCAGACAGCAGGTGACCAGTCTGGATCACATTGGATCTACTGGGAGAATGGTCTCCTATATAGCGAGCCTAAGGTTGCTGAGCCTGGGTCAGCCCGTGTGCTGGTGGTACCCCAGCGCTTCAGAGCCTTCCCAGTGGGGTTGGCTCATGATGTTCCTTTAGCTGGTCATCTGGGGCAGAACAAGACCTTTGAAAGGCTTTTCTCCCACTTTTATTGGCCCCAGATGCGGAAGAGTTCAGATACTCATTGTAGGACCTGTCAAACTTGCCAGGCAAGTGGGAAAAGTGGAAGGAGGCACAAGGCCCCTACCCAACCTTTCCCTGTAGTCAGTACCCTCTTTAAAGGGTGGGGATTGACAATGTGGCGCCACTGGACCCCAAGACAGCCAAGGGCAACAGGTTTATCGTGGTCTTGGTGGAACATGCTACCCGGTACCCGGAACCCATTCCACTCAGGACAGTGACGGCCCCCGTGGTGGGACGTGCACTGATGGGGATCTTCTCCCGTGTGGGGTTCCCCAGAGAGGTTGTGTCTGACCGAGGTATAAACTACATTTCTAATTATATGAAGTCTATGTGAAAGGAGTGTGGTGTTACCTACAAGTTCACCACTCCTTACCACCCACAAGGAAATGGGCTGGTTGAAAGATTTAACCGGACCCTCAAAGGCATGATCATGGGTCTCGAGGAACCAATGAGGCATAAGTGTGACGTCCTCTTGCCATGCCTTCTGTTTGCCTACCGTGAGGTGCCACAAAAGCCTCTAGGGTTCAGCCCCCTTGAGCTTTTGTATGGTCACCCGGTAAGAGGACCTTTGAGTTTGGTCAAGGAAGGCTGGGAGCAATCTCCCAGGAAACCTCCCCAGGATGTATATAGCTACATGCTGGCCTTCAGGAACCAGACCGGGTATTTCAGAGATCTTGCTCAGGCAAATCTGGAAGCCAGACAGGAGCTTCAGCCAGAACAGAAAGTTTGGTCATGGCCCCTGTGGAGCCTTGTGCGCTCCAGGACACGTGGACCGGTCCATATGAGGTGGTGGAGCACAAGACTGATGTCACTTATCTGGTGAACTTGCAGTCTCCCAGGAACCCGTTGCAGGTCCTGCATGTGAACCGCCTGAAGCCCCACTTAGAAAGGTCCGAAGTAGGCATGCTCCTAGCGACAGATGATGGAATGGAGGAGGAGACTGAGCCTCTTCCTGACCTCCTGTCTGCAACAGAGCAAGATGGGTCAGTGGATGGCTTCGGCCTCTCTGCCACACTGACCCCTGATCAGCAGCAAGATTGTCACCAGCTGTTGGGGCAATTCTCTGATCTATTTTCCTTGGTTCCTGGTGTCACAGAGTGGTACGTCCATGATGTGGACACTGGCGACAGTCCTCCTGTCAAGCACAAGGCTTACGGAGTGACTGACAAGGTTAGAGCTAACATTAAGGAGGAAATCTCCAAGATGTTTGCTTTAGGGGTCATTGAGTCCTCAAACAGTCCTTGGGCCAGCCCAGTGGTCTTGGTCCCAAAGGCTGCCTCGCCGGGTGCCACACCCGAACTCCGGTACTGTGTGGACTACAGATGGCTCAATTCAGTCACCAGGACTGATGCACACCCCCTCCCCAGAGCTGATGAGCTCATTGATCGGTTAGGGGCTGCACGGTACCTTAGTACGTATGATTTGATGTCTGGGTACTGGCAGATCGCCATGACTGATGGGGCTAAGGAGAGGTCAGCATTCTCCACGCCAGATGGGCACTACCAATTCCGGGTTATGCCCTTCGGGATGAAGAATGCACCCGCCACCTTTCAGAGGTTGGTCAACCAGGTGTTGGCTGGATTGGAGGATTTCAGTGCCGCCTACCTGGATGACATTGCAGTGTTCAGCGCCAATTGGGAAGAACACTTACAGCACTTCTGGGAAGTGTTGATGGCACTGCGAAAGGCAGGCCTCACGATCAAAGCCAGTAAGTGCCAGATCGGCAGGATTCCGTTGTGTACTTGGTTCACCAGGTAGGAAGAGGCCAGGTGGCGCCCCTACAACCCAAGATTGATACCATCCTGACATGGCAACCCCCAAAGACTCCGACACAGGTGAGAGCCTTTTTAAGATTCACGGAGTACTACAGGAGGTTTGTCAAGGGGTATGGCAACATTGTTGCACCCTTGACTGAGCTGACTTTCAGGAAGCAGCCCAAGAAAGGGAACTGGACTGACACCTGTCAGAAGGCTTCTAATGCCCTGAAGACTGCCATGTGCACAGCACCCGCGCTTCAGGCACCCAACTTCTCAAAAGAATTCATTGTACAGACAGACACTTCATAGCATGGTGTGGGATTGTTCTATCACAGATTAATGAAGAGGGCCTAGACCAACCTGTATCCTTCATCAGTAGGAGGTTTCTTCCACGGGAACAGAGGTGGAGTGCAATTGAGCGTGAGGCATTTGCTGTGGTTTGGGCACTGAAGAAGTTGAGACCATGCTTGTTTGGGACTCACTTCCTGGTTCAGACCAACCACAGGCCCCTCCGATGGCTGATGCAGATGAGGGCTGAGAACCCAAAGTTGTTGAGGTGATCCATCTCCCTACAGGGTATGGACTTTACGGTGGAACACTGCCCTGCTACAGAACACATTAATGAAAATGGGGTAACCCAAAAGGATACGGACCTGGGTATACTGCGGTAAGAAAAACAATGGTCCAGAACCTATTTCTTTCTGTTAACCAACTCAATCAGTGAATATTCAAACATTCATAAATTCATGGGCGTTCCTTGTATTCGCACCAAAACATAAATAAACTCAGTTATTTAAGCTAAACAAAACAAATATATCACTACAGCACCAATATTCCAACAGATGAGAGGAAAAACTCATTTTATTTCCTTATCTCTCACCATGAAATTGTTCTTATTTACAAGTTACACAATGTATTGCAATAAAAGGTTGCCCAGTAGGAGCGTGCACAAAAAGAGGTGATTGAAGAAAAGTGCAGTGAATCAAAGAAAAAGAAGAAATTCAAAGAAATACACAAAATATTTACACTAATTTCGATAATTATGGTATTTTACAATTTCCATAACATTGTCACCTGGCCCATACACAGATAAACAATAACTAATCTCTAAGTTATGTCAACACAGCAGTCATGTCAATTGCGTGCACTTTTTGACTAAATGCTGGGTCCAAGGTGAATCTAATATCGTCTTGACATAGCTATTGAAAGCAATGAGATGATGAACTCAGTTGGAACTCTATGGGGTGCACTTCTTTTATCCAGGACGTACTCCATGCATTGCAACGCCGCCTGCTGCGGAATATTAGTATACAACGAACAGATGTCCAGAGTAGCTAACAGACATTTGTTGCAATCGTATGGACGTCCCTCAATTAGCTGTATAGTATGCATAGTATCCCTAATATACGTGGGTGTAGAAATTGCGATAGGTTTTAAAAACACATCCACATATTTCCCTAATGGTTCCAACAAGGACCCACACCCTGAAATGATGGGCCTTCCAGGGGGGGTCTCCATGTTCTTGTGAACTTTTGGGAGGGTATAGAGGGTCGGTAACCGCGGATCCTTTTTATTAAGGAATTGATGTTCAGATTTAGAGATTATCCCTTCTTTCAATGCTTTATCTGTCAATTTAGCAATAGCCACACTTATCTCCTTGGTCGGATCTCGATTAAGGAGAGTATAATTTCCTTCTACCGCTAGTTGGGACAAAATTTCAGCTTTGTAGTTGTCAAGGCTCTGAACCACTATCGCCCCGGCCTTATCGGCGGGCTTAATAACGATGTCTTTGTTATTCTTTAAGGAGTCCAGAGCAGTCTTCTCCTGTCGACTTATGTTGTAAGCGACATATCGACGTTTAGTAACCTCTTTTTCTATATCCCGTGAGACCACTTGCTCATACGCCATAATTTTGTGATCCATCAGATGTGTCGGCGGGCTGAACTTAGAGGGTGGTCTTAATCCACTGCCCGAAAAAACAGGATTATGAGGTACTTTCAGAAAATAATGCTTTAGACGAATTTTTCTGAAAAATTGTTGTAATTCAATTTTTAAATTGAATTTATCAGGTGTCTTGGTCGGAACAAATGATAGGCCTTTGGTTAAAACATCCTGTTCAGCCGGTGACAGCTGATAATCGGATATGTTTATGATAGGATTCTCTGGTTTGTGCTTCACCACCTGTAGTGTTGGCGTCTCGTCTGGATCTCGCCATGGGTGTCTGGTTGGTAGCGTATCTGCTTCTTCCCTCTCCCCGTACCTCTGTTCCAAGTTGTAGAACGGCCCCCCCTGGGTCTGCCCCAGGGGCGTCCTCTCCCGGGTGGACCCCACCATTGGTCCTCGCCCAAAAAAGGTTGTTGTTCTGGATAATTTTGGGCCGTGGTATTAGAACTGACTCCGGCACTAGTGCTAGGACGCTCTGAGTCGCTGTCTGAACCACTGCCAAATGAGGAACCAGAGAAGGTGTTATACCTCTTGTATCCCCCTCTGCCTCTACTTGACAGCCCTCCCCGTTGGTCTCTTAGGTAATATCCCTCCTGTAAATAGGGATAAGTGTTTTTTTTGTCATAAACTTTGATGTCTTTCGCTACTTTTTCCAATTTAGTACTTTGGGTGTATATATCAAATTCCCTAATCGTTTTCTCCAGCCTTTCTAAAGCCTCCTTAGCATTCACAAGGGCCTTATCATCAATAATCTCCTTTCTTAATTCTGCTATTTCTCTGGTGAGTCTTTCTACCTCATCCACTGCAGTCTCAATGCCCAACACCATCCAATGTCTTGAACATGTGTTGGACACGAAACTGAAATTTTCCTTAAATTTTGGGTTCTCCAGAAAAATAGCTGGCTCGTTCCGCACCTGTAATCCAACAGGAATCACATTCGAGCAGAGATATTTTGCCAGAGTGTGACCATGCAATCGCGTGCAAATTAACTTTTTTTCAAGTCTTTCAAGCTTGGATATCTTTCCATTCAATGACAGGTCACTAGTGATAGTATTACTATTAGTGAATGTCCCACCTCCTTCCTCCGTTAAGAGTTTATCGATATAGTCCTCGCTATATGACAAAGTCTCTTTGTCTGACATAGTCTGTTACATACAATTAAAAGACACAGGACAAACAACCATATACACGAATTATCAATTCTTAAACAACAAATATATAACAAATACAACCCTCGCAGACAAGCTGCACTAAGGTAGCCATTAATGAAAATGGGGTAACCCAAAAGGATACGGACCTGGGTATACTGCGGTAAGAAAAACAATGGTCCAGAACCTATTTCTTTCTGTTAACCAACTCAATCAGTGAATATTCAAACATTCATAAATTCATGGGCGTTCCTTGTATTCGCACCAAAACATAAATAAACTCAGTTATTTAAGCTAAACAAAACAAATATATCACTACAGCACCAATATTCCAACAGATGAGAGGAAAAACTCATTTTATTTCCTTATCTCTCACCATGAAATTGTTCTTATTTACAAGTTACACAATGTATTGCAATAAAAGGTAGCCCAGTAGGAGCGTGCACAAAAAGAGGTGATTGAGGAAAAGTGCAGTGAATCAAAGAAAAAGAAGAAATTCAAAGAAATACACAAAATATTTACACTAATTTCGATAATTATGGTATTTTACAATTTCCATAACATTGTCACCTGGCCCATACACAGATAAACAATAACTAATCTCTAAGTTATGTCAACACAGCAGTCATGTCAATTGTGTGCACTTTTTGACTAAATGCTGGGTCCAAGGTGAATCTAATATCGTCTTGACATAGCTATTGAAAGCAATGAGATGATGAACTCAGTTGGAACTCTATGGGGTGCACTTCTTTTATCCAGGACGTACTCCATGCATTGCAACGCCGCCTGCTGCGGAATATTAGTATACAACGAACAGATGTCCAGAGTAGCTAACAGACATTTGTTGCAATCGTATGGACGTCCCTCAATTAGCTGTATAGTATGCATAGTATCCCTAATATACGTGGGTGTAGAAATTGCGATAGGTTTTAAAAACACATCCACATATTTCCCTAATGGTTCCAACAAGGACCCACACCCTGAAATGAATGGAAAGATATCCAAGCTTGAAAGACTTGAAAAAAAGTTAATTTGCACGCGATTGCATGGTCACACTCTGGCAAAATATCTCCGCTCGAATGTGATTCCTGTTGGATTACAGGTGCGGAACGAGCCAGCTATTTTTCTGGAGAACCCAAAATTTAAGGAAAATTTCAGTTTCGTGTCCAACACATGTTCAAGACATTGGATGGTGTTGGGCATTGAGACTGCAGTGGATGAGGTAGAAAGACTCACCAGAGAAATAGCAGATTTAAGAAAGGAGATTATTGATGATAAGGCCCTTGTGAATGCTAAGGAGGCTTTAGAAAGGCTGGAGAAAACGATTAGGGAATTTGATATATACACCCAAAGTACTAAATTGGAAAAAGTAGCGAAAGACATCAAAGTTTATGACAAAAAAAACACTTATCCCTATTTACAGGAGGGATATTACCTAAGAGACCAACGGGGAGGGCTGTCAAGTAGAGGCAGAGGGGGATACAAGAGGTATAACACCTTCTCTGGTTCCTCATTTGGCAGTGGTTCAGACAGCAACTCAGAGCGTCCTAGCACTAGTGCCGGAGTCAGTTCTAATACCACGGCCCAAAATTATCCAGAACAACAACCTTTTTTGGGCGAGGACCAATGGTGGGGTCCACCCGGGAGAGGACGCCCCTGGGGCAGACCCAGGGGGGGCCGTTCTACAACTTGGAACAGAGGTACGGGGAGAGGGAAGAAGCAGATACGCTACCAACCAGACACCCATGGCGAGATCCAGACGAGACGCCAACACTACAGGTGGTGAAGCACAAACCAGAGAATCCTATCATAAACATATCCGATTATCAGCTGTCACCGGCTGAACAGGATGTTTTAACCAAAGGCCTATCATTTGTTCCGACCTCGACACCTGATAAATTCAATTTAAAAATTGAATTACAACAATTTTTCAGAAAAATTCGTCTAAAGCATTATTTTCTGAAAGTACCTCATAATCCTGTTTTTTCGGGCAGTGGATTAAGACCACCCTCTAAGTTCAGCCCGCCGACACATCTGATGGATCACAAAATTATGGCGTATGAGCAAGTGGTCTCACGGGATATAGAAAAAGAGGTTACTAAACGTCGATATGTCGCTTACAACATAAGTCGACAGGAGAAGACTGCTCTGGACTCCTTAAAGAATAACAAAGACATCGTTATTAAGCCCGCCGATAAGGCCGGGGCGATAGTGGTTCAGAGCCTTGACAACTACAAAGCTGAAATTTTGTCCCAACTAGCGGTAGAAGGAAATTATACTCTCCTTAATCGAGATCCGACCAAGGAGATAAGTGTGGCTATTGCTAAATTGACAGATAAAGCATTGAAAGAAGGGATAATCACTAAATCTGAACATCAATTCCTTAATAAAAAGGATCCGCGGTTACCGACCCTCTATACCCTCCCAAAAGTTCACAAGAACATGGAGACCCCCCCCTGGAAGGCCCATCATTTCAGGGTGTGGGTCCTTGTTGGAACCATTAGGGAAATATGTGGATGTGTTTTTAAAACCTATCGCAATTTCTACACCCACGTATATTAGGGATACTATGCATACTATACAGCTAATTGAGGGACGTCCATACGATTGCAACAAATGTCTGTTAGCTACTCTGGACATCTGTTCGTTGTATACTAATATTCCGCAGCAGGCGGCGTTGCAATGCATGGAGTACGTCCTGGATAAAAGAAGTGCACCCCATAGAGTTCCAACTGAGTTCATCATCTCATTGCTTTCAATAGCTATGTCAAGACGATATTAGATTCACCTTGGACCCAGCATTTAGTCAAAAAGTGCACACAATTGACATGACTGCTGTGTTGACATAACTTAGAGATTAGTTATTGTTTATCTGTGTATGGGCCAGGTGACAATGTTATGGAAATTGTAAAATACCATAATTATCGAAATTAGTGTAAATATTTTGTGTATTTCTTTGAATTTCTTCTTTTTCTTTGATTCACTGCACTTTTCTTCAATCACCTCTTTTTGTGCACGCTCCTACTGGGCAACCTTTTATTGCAATACATTGTGTAACTTGTAAATAAGAACAATTTCATGGTGAGAGATAAGGAAATAAAATGAGTTTTTCCTCTCATCTGTTGGAATATTGGTGCTGTAGTGATATATTTGTTTTGTTTAGCTTAAATAACTGAGTTTATTTATGTTTTGGTGCGAATACAAGGAACGCCCATGAATTTATGAATGTTTGAATATTCACTGATTGAGTTGGTTAACAGAAAGAAATAGGTTCTGGACCTCCATTGTTTTTCTTACCGCTGCTACAGAACACGCCAACGCTGATGGTCTGTCCAGATTTTTTTGCCTTAGTGAAGAGAACTCCCAAGGGGAAGGGTAGTTCTCCCCACATTTCAGCTGGAGAGGACACGTGTTAGACCTGGCATCATTGGCGTGAGTCTCCCTTCCATTTTGACGGATTGCCTCCTGTGTTTTGATATGTTTTTGCTGGATTTATGCTTTGGGCACTGTGCCACTGCTAATCAGTGCCACAGTGCAAGTGATCCCTATGGTAAATTAATATACTACTTGGTTATTTCATGATTGGGTTATTTGATTTATCTGTCAGCCCCTGGTATAGTGCCCCATGTGTGCCAAGGGCTTGTAAATCAAATGCTGCTGGTGGGCTTGCAGCACTGGTTGTGCCACCCACAGAAGCAGCTTGTAAAGTGTGTCTCAGGCCTGCCATTGCAAGGCCTGTGTGCAGTCTAGCACTGCCATGTCGACTTGGCCAAGTGCACCCACTTGCCAGTCCCTAAACCTTCGCTTCGCTTCATATTAGACACCCTTATGGTAGGCCCAAAGGCAGGGTGCATTGTAAGTATAAGATAGGACATGCTCTGATGTGTGTAGCACGTTCTAATAGTGAATTACAGCCATTTTCGTTTTTCACTATTGAAGGCTACCTGTTGTCCATAGGTTAGAATGGACAGTTAGATTATTACATTCTTATAATCCTAACTGACTCGGGAAACATGGTAGAAATTCGAATTTAGTATGCCTGAACTCAGAATAATAAAATATATCTTTTAGTAAAGTTTATTTTCATATTCTGTGTTTGCAAATACCACTTTTAGAAAGCAGGTATTTGCTTGCCTAACCATTTGAGACTGCCTCTGCTGGGTTGTGTATTCCTTGTCTGGGTTTGTGAGTGACAGGGCTGGGGGATTCCAGGAGACAGGCTGGGGCAGCCCAGTGGTGAATAGAGAGATCTGCATCTAGATGGGAGGGAGGAGTTGCACCTGGGACCTGAATAGGGCTGGGCCTTCCCTCTACAATGCTGGCTCCACCTCCTGTGGCTTGTCTGATGTCTCTGCCCTGCACTGTGAAAGGATAGGAGGAATCATGTCAATAGAGTGCTCCAGAGCTGTATCTTCCATCCCCTGTGCTGGCTCCACCTCCTGTGGGGCGGCTGATGTCTCTGCCCCGTACAGTGAAAGGAGGAGGAGAGTTATGTAAACAAAGTGCTCAGGAACTGGTTTGGACTAGGCAGAGGCCTCTCTGCCTTCAAAGAACAAAGGATTTTGGGGTATAAATATTGGGACCCTGATCCCAAGAAATTAGATCACTTCTGGAACATGAAACCTTTCTGCCAAGGAGAAGAACCAAGGAAGCTGCAGAAGTTGACCTGCCCCTCTGCCAGTGTGCTGTTTGCTGGGTTGGCCTGCAGGGGTTGCTTCATTGCCAAGGGAAAGAAGAAGGAACTTTGTAAGGACTTTCATCTACAGAATATTCTCCAAGGGCTTGAACTGTGCTTGCCTCCTGCTGAAGTCTCAGGGACAAAAGACTTCACCTCCAGCTCCCTCCTGAATTTCCTTGCTGGGAATTCTGACTCCAGTCACTTGCGTGCCGCTGGGAGCTGGAAGCGCGACGTATCGAGAAGAATCGTGTCGCCGCCGCAGCTGAAATCATCGCAACGCCCGAAAAGCGAGTCTTCGTCGCATCTCCCTGGAAGCGTGTGTTCATTGAAGCTGCCTGCTGTTGCATCACCGGAGAAGCGTAACGCCATCGTGAGAGCCGCCATCACATCGCCGGAGAAGCGTGTGACAGGGCCTGTCGCGGCTCCAAATTACAGAGTCGTCGCAAGGCTGCCAGGGCGTCATCACATCGTCATCGCATCGCCGCATCAAGGGCGCCATCTTCTCGCATCGCACCCGGATCATCGCATCAAGGCGCTATCTTGCGCACCGCAACGGGCCCGCAGTCCGAAAATCGTCGCATCACCTCCACACCGGTAAGGCTCACGACGAGTCCCCTAATCTGCGCAAGCATTGAGGAAGATCTCAACCGTTCCCCCGGGTCATGGAACCGATGCATCTCCCCTTTTGCGAGCCTTTTGTTCACTTTGCGTTACGCATCCAGGTACTTTGTTGAGAACTTTGTTGCATTTACCAACAACTTGAACTAAGAGACTTTAATCATCTTTTAAGTAATCTTGAGTGTAGTATTGTGGATTTTTGTCATTTGTGGTCTTGTGTTTAAGTCTATATAAAGAATACTTATTTTTATAAAACCTGTGTTGTGTCCATCTGTAGTGTCTTCATTGTATTACTGTGTATATTCACAAATGCTTAACACACTGCCTCTGAGATAAGCCTGTCTGCTCGTGCCAAGCTACCAAGGGGGTGAGCAGGAGTTATTAAGGAGTGTAATCCCCTTGTCCTGACTTAGAAGTAAGGGTCCCTATTTAGACAAATGTGAACACCATTGCCAACTAGAGACCCCCAGATCTAACAATGAGCAATCTATTTATTTAAATATTCCTATCTAAGTGCTAAGCAGCAAAGTGGAAGTGATTGACCACTTTTGCATTGAAATAGAAAATTCCCCACTCACACATTATGGGCCTGGGTCGAAGTTTAAATAGCATTTAAAGTTTTATTGCCCTCTAGCAGTGGACAATAAAGCTATAAGCCTCTATCCCATCACTCATCTTCCTTGCTTCATTCTTAGTATCTGCCCTCGCTTTCTATCCATTTGATCATGGTCCTATCCTGCCTCCTTCCAGCACCACTGCTACCTACACCCTGTCAACCTTTGTCTTCATTAGACTCGCCGTCCTGCTCTCTGTTTGAACATTCCTACATTACCCACTTTCTTTGTCACCCCAATTTCCTACCACGCCATGTTCTGATCGGCTACCCTATCCTACTCTTCACCCCACTCCACTAAAAGACTCAATTATGATTCCTCCGTTCCGGAGCTTATTCTCCCCATCCCACCATGGCTCTGTGCCCTGCTCTATTCTAAATCCAGCTTTTCGTCTCCACACTGCCCACCCACTGGCCTAGCAGTCTGCTATACACTGCCAGTTCTTCTTCCAAGCCCTCCACTTTTTCATTTCACACATCACTCAATTGCCATCTGCTATTTCTTAGCAGCCCTGCCCCACTCTCTGACATGTTTGACCTACCTACTCCGTGCTGATTCATAGGGCAGGCAAAAGCCACTGAACAGAACTTATATAGCCTGCAACCGAGGTCTTTCTTTTGGCTGAGCCATTAGGAACATCCAAAACCTGAGTTATATGTCACTATTCAACGGTGCTGAATTGCTAAATCTACAATTGCGCGATTCTCTTACATTAGACCCCTACTACAGCAACTACTCTTTATTTTGATTTTAACGATTATTCTTGTCGTAGTGGAATGTATTCTTACAGCACCTACTCTTTATTATGTTTTGCAGTTTATAATTGTCAGTTCCCTTCTGGATCAGCCACCTCTTATGCTGTTTGACTATCAATACCCAGACTGGACTATCTACGTAGGATTCCTGATAGGAGCTTCATCTTTTATCTGCATTCCTTTATACATGGTTTACAAACTGGTATGGACCCCGGGATCTCTGAAACAGGTACGGCATGCTTCACCTATACATTTAGATCATTAGGTATTTGTCATTTCCAGGGCAAACAGGAAGGGTGAAAAATTTGCATTTCTGTTTAATCATTATTAGTTTAATATTATGCACAAAGACAATACATAACTCTATATGTCGAATGGTTGAGTTCTCACCAATGCACTGGAAGTGCTGTTTGGGATGTTTGTGTTCGAGGCATGATACTAAACATTAAAAAAACATTTACCAACAAAGCACTTGCGTACAACATCTTATCCATGAAACAAACTGTAGAAGAACTCTTAGTGGATGATTCATGACAGAAAAGTAAACTGTTAGACAGGTGAAATGTGTGAGATAGGTCAACATCCCTCACAACTTCTTTAATGCACAATCCTGTCCAAAGTATTGCTTGCTGTTATAAAACTCACACTATATTTTTAACTAAACAAATCACTGAAAAAGCCTGCAAAGATTCTGTGTCACACAAATCTGTGAAGAACAAGTTAATTACCTTTCTCTCTCTGTGGATACCCTAACTGCAGAATCCTCATATTTTGTATTTGTCCCAGGCGTCACACTGCATCCAGAATGCTTCAATAAGTAGCCATGAATGCCAGTCGATGGCATTGTGTGGCACATAAGTGCCACACAAGTACGGTGATATTAACTGCTGTAAAGGCTGTCTGTGTCAAGGATGGAGATCTCAATAGCTGATTGGTCCTGACCAGTGTGCAGATCTCTAGACTTCAGACCTTTTTAGAAGGAAAAGTGTCCAGTTCACACAATGGAGAAGTGGAAGGGTCGGTGAGGAATCTGCGGATAGTATATCCAACAGAAACAGCTCTACCAAAGGTAAGCAACTTGTTCTTCCGATGGATACCACTAACCGCAAATTCCTCACCTTTTGAATGGATACGAAAACAGTACCTCCCAAGTTGTGAAACTGGGAACTTGCTGAAACCAAAGTCTTGCAGGACTGAGCGGGAAAAATGCCCTTTCCGTCGGATCTGGCTGTCCAGAAGGTAATGCTTAGTGAACGTGTGGAGGGATGCCCACGTAGCAGCCTAGCAAATGTCCAGAGCAGCCACTCCGTGTGCCAAAACAGTGGTAGCAGCTTTAGCACTGGTAGAAGGAACCAGAAAGCTTTTTAGGGGCTGCTTCTTAGCCAGTGAATAGCAGGTTTTGATGCAGGGAATGATCCAGCCAGAAGTTGTCATTTTCTGCACTGCTCTGCCCTTCTTCACTCCAGCAAATCCAACAAACAGATGATCATCAACATGATTGATGTCCCCTAGTACAATCAATATAGAAGCTAACGTCTTTTTTGGGATCGAGCCAATGATTGAAAAATGCTGGGACTGTGATGTTTTGGCCAACATCAAAATTAGTTAACACTTTCGGGAGAACAAAAGCTCGGCCCTCAACACTTGCCTGGGAAGAATGTTGTATACCCGGGGTTGACAAAGATGACTTACAGTTTACTCACATACCTCTCCGATGTTATGCAGCAAGAAAAATTGTCAGCTGTGCAGTGGTTCAAATGGTGTACACATTAGTAACGTTTGGGGCATGATGAAGGATGTAGGCAGAAATAAATGTTGCAGTCGTTTCAAAAAACACATCACCAGAGGTCATTTAACTTAAAGAGGGCATGTATGGCAGCCGCAAAAAAAGAAGAAAAAGTCAACAAATAACTTTCAACTTTGTCCAATGCAAGTCGTTGCTGGGTGAAAGACAACACAAAGAGCAACACTTCAGCTTGGCTTGAAGTGGGTCAACATGCAGAGTACCGCACTAAACTAGAGACTTGTTTCAACAGCAGGATGCCTGGCTGCTAGAATCACATTAGCTACTTTGGAATGGAGGTTGAATAAAGTCAAGCGCTGCCGCTCAATCTCCAAGCATAGAGATGAAGATTGCATAGGCCCGGGTGCAGAACCCTGTGGTGCTGCTGCAACAGAAGGCCCAACGGAAGCAGCAGCCTGGTCAGAGGACAGTTGTTCATGCCCATGAGTTCTGGGTAAAAGACTCTCCCTGGCCAATATGCTGCCACTAGTATGACTTGGGCCCGGTTGTTCCCAATCTTCTTCAGAAATCGGGGCAGGAGGGGTAGCTGCGTAAAGGCATACAGGAGACCTGAACTCCTCTCTAGCCAGAATGCTTCTCGGAGACAGAGCTATCTTTGGTACTCAAACACGCAAAAATGCTCACATTGCATGTTCTCGGCAGAGGTGAAGAATCGAGTCAAGTTTTTTCCCCATTCACGTAACAGACCTTGCAGCAACTCTGGGTGTAGCTGCCATCCGTGATCTGCTAGACATCAGCCGGTGAGTTTGTCTGCCTTTGCATTGAAAGATACTGTCAGGTGGTCAGCCAGTAGGAAATTCCCCTAGTTTTCCAGCCACTTCCAGAGGTGTAGCACTTCCTGACATACGGCCTATGACCTCATCCTCACCTGCATATTGCAGTACCAAATGGCAGTTTTGTTGTTCCTTTACCTCTGTACCAGTCTCCCTTTGATGGATGGCAAGAGGCTTTCAATGCCAGGCAGATGAATCACAACTCCAGGAGGCTGGTGTGGAGCAGGCCTCTGTCGGAGACCAGATGCCTCTGATCTCCACCTCTTCCAGATGGCCTCCCTAACCCAGAAGTGATGCATCAGTCACCATTGTTATCTCTAGGTTAGGCACGGAAAGGGGTGTGCCGCTGACCTAAACGCATTCCATAAGCCACCACTACAGCTCTTTCGCAGTCTCTTAGGAAATCTGGACATGGTTCACTGACAAAACATCGACACCCAAAACATCCCCATGTCACAATATTGAGTCAAATATAGATGTCAAAAATATCAACGTCCTATATTTATAAAGGTAAGTACAAACATATCAGAAAAAAATATCAATGTCATAACATAGATGTAAAAAAATATTGTTTTAATATGCATATAAAATTACAATAAATATTAATATATTAAATAATAAACTTAATTAAAACAAATAAATAGATTTAGTATACATGTGAACAAAATTAACAAATAAACGTAACTTTAAAAAGTTAAACACACATATATAATAATTATTATATATATTTACTGTAAAACAATTAATAAACTATTCATTTAAATGTATTTTATAATTTTTGAAATATATAAAATGGAACAAATAAATATATATATACATATACCAATAACATAAAGGGGCCGATTCGATTCGGTAAAATCCCGTACAAATAGCCGTACGGAGCATTTTTCCCGTACGAATCGTATCCTCGAAAGTCCCCGTACGTACGATGTAGTACGATGCGTACCCAAAGCACTTCTCTGTCCGAATCGTATCAAAGCCCGTACGACTCAATAATCCGGACAAATCGCATTCAGAACACGCAGTACGCGATGTCCGTACGGATCGAAGCATCATTTTCCGACCCAGCAAGTACGATTCGTCCAGTCAACACTTTGTATGACTCTTTTTTTACGAGAGCTCAAAACATCCGGAAAAGCAGAATTCGACTCGAAATGCGTGCAAAACGGATCCCCGGTATGGTTCGTACACCCTATGATCGTAGGTGTACGTTCGTACACCCCATGATCGTAGGTGTACGAACCGTACACCCCATGATCGTAGGGGTACGGTTCGTATACCCTGTGATCGTAGGTGTACGGTTCGTACACCCCATGATCGTAGGTGTACAAACCGTACCCCTACGATCATGGGGTGTACGAACCGTACCCCTACGATCATGGGGTGTACGAACCGTACCCTATGTGATTGTGTGGCTCTCCGTACGAATTGCTCATACGCGATGTTTACCGTACGAATCTCGTACTCATTCTCCGGTCCAGATCGTATTTGTCCGGTCGTACGGCATGTTTATGATTTGTACGGTTCACTTTCAGGGTCCGTATTGTAACGATTTTCCTTGCTTTTTGTACGGTTCGCAACGATTCGGACGTATTTTTTTACTACGGATTGTACTACGCGATTCTGACGTATTTGTAAAATTCGTACAGAAACGGCTACGAATTCGAATCGTCGGACGGATTTGTTTCCCGAATCGGGATCGACCCCAAAATGTATGTTAAAAATCATTCTATTATAATTCAAAACATTAAACTATTTAAAAATATTTCAACTTAAATATCCCACTCCAGTCAACGCAACAGCAGGTAAAGTGTTGGATAGCGGAGGGGTAAAAATTACTATTTCCACTCCAGTGAGTGCAACAGTAGTGAAAGTGTTGGATAGCGGAGGTATAACATTTTCTATTGCCACTGCAGTCAGTGCAACAGTAGGGAAAGTGTTGGATTGCAGAGGCGTAAAAATAACTATTCCCACTGCAGTCTGTGCAACAGTAGGGAAAGTGGTGGATAGCGGAAGGGTAACAATTACTATTCCCACTCCAATAAGTGCAACAGTATGGAAAGTGTTGGATAGCGGAGGGGTAGAAATTACTATTCCCACTCCAATGCATGCAACAATAGGGAAAATATTGAACAGCAAAGGGGTACAAATTTCTATTCCCACTCCAGTGAGTGCAACAGTAGGGAAAGTGATGGATAACGTAGGGGTAAAAACTACTATTCCCACTCCAATTAGTGCAACAGTATGGAAAGTGTTGGATAGCTGAGGGATACAAATTACTATTCCCATTGCAATAAGTGCAACAGTACTGAAAGTGTTGGTTAGGGGAGGGGTAAAAATTACTATTCCCATTTCAGACAGTGCAACAGTAGGGAAAGTGTTGGATAGCGGAGGGGTATTAATGACTATTCCCACTCTAATCAATGCAACAGTAAGGAAAGTGTTGGATAGCAGAGAGGTAAAAATTACTATTCCCACTCCAGTCAGTGTACCAGTAGGGAAAGTGTTGGATAGCGGAGGTGTAAAAATTATTATTCCCACTCCAAGGAGTGCAACAGTATGGAAAGTGTTGGATAGTGGAGGTGTGAATTTTACTATTCCCACTCCAGTAAGTGTAACAGTAGGGAAAGTGTTAGATTGCGGAGGGAAACAAATTACTATTCCTACTACAGTCAATTCAAAACTAAAAACAAACAAAATATCAACAACAAAGAATATTTGAAAAACAAAATAAATAAGAAAAATATATAAATATGTTATAAACTTGACGCTCACCTAACTGGAGGTCTCCTTCCCCTCAGGCGCTGAAGAGGGAAGCACAGCGGCCATATTGGAGGTAGGCTGGGGTGGAGGTCTAGTTGTTTATCTCCCCCGCCCTCCTCAGCATAAAATGGTCCCATCCACTCGACCGCGCAGCGGGCGCGCCGACGGCGTGCCGAAGGGAATCCAAAGGGAAGCCTGTCTGCGCCCGTCCGCGACCATAACGCGGCCGGGGCCTGGTATGCTGTCCGTTGCACCAGCCAGACCAGACACACTTACTCCCGGAGGGAAATCCTCGCCCTTCGCCCTGTGGCCTGCTCTCATAGCCGGGCTGATCTCGCCACTCCCCAAGGAACGCATATAACCTGTGGACACTGTGGTTTCTCATTTATGAATCCTCAGGACCTCTTGCCTCTTGCATGAGGCCCTACCCTGACTATACCTATTAAGGGTGCCCTTATAAACTGTAGGTCATTGGTCAAGCATTCTATCGATATTCAGCAATATCTTACAGATAATAATGGGGACTTTTGGTTCCTAACTGAAACATGGCTGAACGAGGAGACTAACCCCGCTATCACCCTGGCGATCCCGGAAGGTTTTAGTATTATTTGTGCAAATCGTCGCAGTGGGAGAAGAGGACCAGGAGTGGCAATTATTTATAAAAATAAGTGGACCATTAACTCCCCCCATTTTGACCCTATTGACAGTATAGAGGGGCTCCCGTTCTGTATCAATCTCTCAGCATCTGTCTCGTTTGCGGGCCTGCTGCTGTACCCCCCACCTAATTCCAGCCCTACTCATCTTCTGGCCTTTTTGGATTTCATCACTCTAGCCAGTACCCGCTATGCCAATTACACTGTCCTTGGAGACTGCAACCTACATGTAGAAAATCCTACCTGCTCTATGAGCTCGAATCTTCTATCTACTCTTTCTGCCTGTGACATGTCCCAGCTAGTGGCCCATCCTACCCACAGAGCCGGACATACACTGGACCTAATTTGTTCCAATCTCACGGGCATGAGAATTGATGATCCAATTCCAGTCACATGGTCAGATCATTTTTTTATTCCATTATCCTTCCTTATTTCTCGCCATGACAGACCCTCTTCCACCCCTAGGGAATTTGGCAGAAACTGGAGTAAAATTACATCTTCAACTCTTGAAGACCATCTTAAAGACAGCTGCCCAGATTTGGGCGCGGATTTGGATTCACGTATTTCTAATTTTAATGAGTGGGTCAGTAAGGCTATCAATTCTCTGGCACCCCTTAGGCCGATAAAAACATTCAGATCCTCCCTAGCGGCCCCGTGGTTCTCGGACGAACTATGGCAATTAAAGCCTGCCTGTAAAGTGCTGGAGAGACGCTGGAGATTGGACTACTCTAGTGACAGTAAAACGAACTGTCGTAAAGCTCTTAAGGAGTATCGGAAACAGATTATAAAACATAAAAGAGACTTTCTAGCCGAGAAGATTGACAGAGCTAGTAATGCTCCTAAAGAAATCTTCTCGATTGTTAGATCATTTACTGATCCTCAAGCCCTGATTCGTAAGCAGCCAGTTTCTCAAGAACTCTGATCTCAACTCTCAGAGTTCTTTGAGGACAAGATTGCTCAGATCCATGCCTCCTTTCTGATTAGAGATGAATCGGATTTCCCTGTGGCACAGACAGTGCTTCATTTTGCTGGCCCTGTTCTCACTGAATTTGCCGAAATTTCTATTGAGTCTTCCCTTCAAGAGCTACTCAGATGCAGATCAGGCTCTCCTGGGGACCCATGGCCTGCTAAACATTACAAAGCGTTAGCCTCCTTTTTAAATCCCTTCCTCAACTCTATTTGGAACTCCTCCTTAAGCTCGGGGATCCATCCGAAGGCATGGAAACATGCGTTCTTGATCCCTATTTTAAAAAAGGTCAATGCGGATCCGGAGGATACGGCCAATTACAGACCTATATCTCTCCTCCCAGCCCCTGCTAAAATCTTAGAAAGGCTTGCCCACCAGCAAATTGCCCGCTACATCAAGAGGAATGGCCTCTACCATGATTCCCAACGTGGTTTTCGTAAGGGCTGCAGTATGGAATCGGCCCTCATCGAGATGGCTGATTCTGTGCGTTGGACCTTAGATCAGGGATCGAGGGCGGTGTTGGTGCTGCTGGATTTATCTGCAGCATTCAACACCGTCTCTCACCCCTTACTGCTAAATAGACTGCAGGACATTGGTATTCAAGGCAAGGTCCTTAAGTGGATCAGCTCGTTCTTGTCTAACCGTACACAACAGGTCCAACACCAAGATCACTGAAATGGGGCGTCCCTCAGGGCTAGTCTCTTAGCCCACTTTTATTTAATGTTTATTTCTCACCATTGGCAGATCTGATCTCCCGCACAGCAATAAAAACGACGTCCTATGCGGACGATATTCAGCTGCTTTTTACGTTTAAAGATCCATCTCCCGGTGCCTTCGACCCCCTCAAAACCTGTCTGAGAGACATCGCTAAATGGATGGACCTTAACTTTTTGAGTCTTAATGCCGGTAAAACAGAGGTGCTCTTCTTTAATCAGCCATCTCCTCTCAGCCCGAACCTGTGGTGGCCGGAAGATCTGAGCCTAGCCCCGACTCCGAAGGACTCTGTTAGAAACTTAGGAGTTCGTTGGGACGATAATTATCCTTTGGAAGTCAGGTTCAAACAGTCTCAGCTGCCTGTTTCTCCAAGATAAGAACCTTAAAAAAATTAATCAAGTATTAACCGTGTGCCAATAGGAAAACCATTGTCCATGCCCTTATTATCTCCCATCTTGATTACGCTAATGGTCTGTATCGGGGTCTCAACAAATGCCTTTGTCAGAAACTCCAAATGGTTCAAAACGCTGCAGCTCGATTAATTGGTGGCCTCACCCGCAGACAGCATATTTCCCCATATTTAAGGGAACTGCACTGGCTCCCCATGTGCAGACGAATCGAGTTCAAGGCGATGATACGTGCCTTTCGAACCACTAAGGGCCTCGGATCTGCCCACCTACAATCAACCCTTCGGCCCTGCAGCAATCCGAGAGCCCTCCAATCTAATACCAAACTTTTGCTGGCCACCCCGAGATTTAGGAAAGCCCGCGCAGGAGGAAAGAGCTTTGAGCTAGGAGCCTCTCAAAGATGGAATAAACTGCCTCTGGATCTCCAAAGGAGTAATTCGGAACGAGAATTCCGCAGATCCTTGAAAACTTTCCTGTTTCGCCTGTAACTTCCTGCCCACTGAGACGGTTTATCATTCAATCAGCGCCGGGACACCCCGTTGGGGTAGCTGCGCGCTTTATAAAAAACACTATAATAATAATAATAATCAACTAAATTACAAATATATTCAATATTATGAATTAAAAAATAATTATAATGTTAAATACATATCACAAATACCCAAAAATATTATATTAAATAAAATATAAAAATATTTTTAAAACAAATTTTGTTAGAAATTATTTATAAACAAGAACATTATTACATACATTTACTTTATTTACATCCTACCCTATAACATTACACAATTCACAACCATCTAAATTAAAAAGAAAATGTACTTCCATAATTAACATAATTATCAATTAAATAAAATGAATAATTAAAAAACAAATAAAAAAACATAAACATTTACTTCCCACCCTTTACCCCTATAAACCCCACAACCCGCACCTAAAATTAGTTAAACAATTTCTATATTTCATTTTCAATTCATTAATTAATATTAATTAACAACAAATTAAAAATTAATTTAAAACAATGACATCCCACAATTAACACTATAAAATCTCAATCAAAAAATATTAATAAATAAAAAAAATCACTAATGTGTTATAATTAAATTACTTCCCATCCTATTACCCTATAAAGCCACAACCCGCTACGGAACTAAAAAATGCAACATTTAGTTAAAATAAAATTGCTAACTACTAAAAATGTAACACACATTAAAAAAAACCAATACTTATACAAAAAATGACATCACATACATTTAAAATATATACTAAAATGCATAACACTAATTAAAAAATCGATATTTTAAACAACTATATTTTTGCAAACGATATTATTGACTTCTATATTTTTTTACCGATATTTCTTACCTTCAAACCGATATTCTAGACCACGATATTCTTGCTGTTGTTATTTCTCACTGACGATATTTAGGACTCGATATTTCTGTAGTTCGAAATTTCCAACTCAATATTTTGTCTGCACACCGGCATGCTTTACCAGCACGAGGCTAGATGGCCCAAAAGCTTCAGACACATCTTCACTGAGATCCAAGGCAGAGGCTGAAACCTCAGCATCATAGTCGGAATGTCCTGGACTCTCCGCTGCAGGGTAAAAGCATGAAACTGCACAGCGTTCAAAATAGCTCAAATGAAGGAAAGCATCTGAGAAGCACTTACGTGTGACTTTTGCACATTGATAGTGATCCCGCCATCCTCAGCTAGTCACTGAGGTAGGGGAAGACTGGAACTACACAACCTCCAAAGGCGTGCTGTAACCACCACCATCAATTTCATGAACACCTGAGGATCACCAGTGAGGTCCAAGAAGAGTACATCAAACTAAAAGTGCTCCTGCACCACCGTGAACCAAACGTAACGCATGTGGGACTGCAGGATGTGGATGTGAAAATAAGCGTCTTTCAGGCCCAATGCTATCATCTAGTTTTGAGGGTCGAGGACAAACAAAACCCGAGGCAGGCTGAGCATCTTGAACTCTGCAGAAAGTAATTGAGAGGAGAAAAGTCTATTATGGGACAAAAGCCTCCGTCCTTCTTCAGCACCATAAAGTAGCAAGAGTAACACCCAGTTTCCACTTCTGGGGTCACTTGCTATGTTAGCAAAGCCGAGTCATCGGGGGCAGGGCAGTGGCACCTCACTATCTATCTATTTACTGGCAGTCAGGGAGATGGATTTACCCATCTCCAAAGAAGAGTGTTCTTGAGGGCCTCATTAAAAGGAAAGGGCTCAGTAGTGGTCTGCCCAAGGTGTAGGACTTTGGTGAGAACATTGGTTTCCGTCTCCATAGTAGGCAATTTGAGATCAAGAACCTCAGGTGCCCTTCATACACAACTGCAAAGATGGCACTTTCCTCAGTAGCTGGTCCAGGGTCTGCAAAAGTATCCATTCCACTGGCCTCTTGGAGCTTATCATACCAGTTGCCTTCAGTGTATGGATGAGCAAACACATCCCCTTCATCATAGAGGTCCTTATCAGAATATATGCCGAAGGGATTGCTGATCATTTGTACTTTTCCTTGAGGCAAGGGAAAGTGTCAGAGTCCAATGGGTTACAGAAAGGCTGTGATTCAGTGGGATCAGGACACAGCCTTAGTCATAGTTAAAGCTGAGTCAGCTTGGATTCGGATAGCACTATCGTTTGCATTTCGTCATCCACCATGGACTATGTCAGCATTTGCACTGATGCATCAGGGTTTGGCATGGGTGTGGCACCAAGACCAATGTCAGAATTGAACCTAGTGTAGGAACTGAAATGAGTTTAGAGGTTTCAGTTGGTGCTGAGGGCGGACCTGCCTGTGGAGTCCCAGTTGTTGGTCCTTGCAGTTCACTTGAGTCCACAGGTGCACCAGAGGGGCCGGCCGCATGCCAAACAGATGCGGCATGGCTTCACAGAACTCATGGATTTGTTGCAGTGTCATTAGAGGACCCAAGAACTCAGGTTGCAAAGGGACTAGAGTTAGAATCTGCTCCGAAGGAGATCGAGGTGACCAAGAGACATGTTTACACCCTCACCCCTTCTCAGGAGTTCAAGAATGGCAGGAAGGGCCAAGTCTCACTTGGACTTCTTCTGCTTCTTTTTTGTCTTACCCAATGATTTCGACAGCAGTGAAGATCTGCTGCAGGAACGACTTTAGAAGCAGGAACAGGACTGTAAGCTCGACTTCAACTAGTCATGGCATGGAGTCTTTTGGTGCTTGGAAATATAAAGCTTCACCTCACTGACCTGGATTGCCTTTGGACTCATCAAGGCACAGTCACTACAAATCTTAGAGTCGTGGTCCAATACCAAAGACAAATCTGTGGGGATCCATGACATGCATATGCTAGCGACAATCCCTACAAAGCTTGAACTCTTATCGTTCTAGGGGGACACATGTTCCCTTACACACTGATATTAGAATGTCTACATTTTTGAAAAAGTAGTCTTGTGAAGAGACATGGGGTAGCCCTGGATCCGCTTATGGTGGCATGGACAGAAAGGATCTCAGGTCGTCGTGCCCGGCTGGCGCTTACATGCAAGTCCCCACATCACTTTCTGGAGAGTAACTATGTCCGCACTGAGCCATATGACTCCACCTCCCAGCACACAGGTGTGCTGCCTAAAGAATCCTGGAACCAGCATGACACCAAAGGAATATACAAAAGATGATGAATCTGCAGCAAAAAGTATTTATCAGGATATGTTAACTAATTCAGCAGTTCAACAAGCACTACCATTTAAAGAACATCTTTCTTCTACTCACTGTCAAAATGTAAAAATTACAAAGCTGATTAACTCCTGGGTAGGAAAAAAAATCCTTTGATTTGTTAAAGAAAGGTTAAATCAGAGAATCCACATACAAAATTGCCTCCACCATCCTTTCCTTATGGCAGAGGAACGTTTGCTAATTGAATTTCGAAGGTCCACCAGATTTAGCAGTTCCTTAAAAAATAAGAGGATTTTCAATCACCACCCAACTCTCAACAGGGCCCTTAATATTCCCTGAAAATATGTGCCATTTATTTTCATGAACCCTGTCTACTGCATAGTAGTTTCATCAGGCAACAAAGGTCCTTAACTTAACGTAATGAGCAAAAACATTTAATGAATTATAGACAACAATGTGTACTATAGAAAAAAGTGTGTTCCGCCGGACACTGATTTTAATCAATGCAAGAAATAAGGTGCACAAATATACAGTGGGATACAATCCTGTATCCAGTACATATAACACATAAAGGACAAAACCAAGAAAATTAAATAAAACGGGTAATTGCAGGCAATTATGTAGCGAGGGGGCGCTAGTAAAGATGCCGAGATTAGCCTAACTGACCTCATGTAGTAAACACAATTGGGTAACACAGTAGGAAAACTAGTGTTTGACTACATAAACTGTCGACGACATTTCGATCCTATACATAGATAAAAGGATCATCATCAGGACTAAAATTACATTGCCTGAGTGTGCAAGCCTGTTGGGAAAATTGGAGGGAAGCAAAAAACAAAAAACAAGGAATAATAGTTTAAAACCTGAGACCTGCGTAGTATTACATTACTGATTTGCGGACCATACTTATTGTGAAGACCTTCCACACGTGAGTGAATACGTGTTCAGTGACAGACAACCAGGACAGAATTGTGTACCTGTGACATATTCATGAATTGAGCCACAGTGCATAGGCGGATAGGACCTAGGTGGTGAGAGAGGGGTTTTAATTGGGTGGAAAGGCCTCGGCGTAGTGAGACTGCCAAGGGACAGGACAAGGAGCTAATCTTACCTAGAATAGGCTGGGAGGAGACGGACAATTCAGGGTGAGAAGCCGTCCAGGAGGAAGACAGTGCTCCTGATTAAATCTGTGGGGAGGGGACGCAGTTAAAACCATGGGGTGGAAAAGGAAAGGAGCTATGTCGATGCCCACTATTATAGTAGTAGCACAAAGTGCATGATAAAAGTACTAGCACAGTTATATTTAATAATAATACCTAATGTTATTACTTTTCTTTTATTCCCTGTCTACAGAGACTGGCAATGTGTATTCGACCAGAGAAAACAATACGAGAGCAGCAAACAGATTCCATTGGTATGACGTCGGTCCCATAGCTTCATAAAATTAAAGACATCGAGAAGACTGATTTTTACATTATGTTTATGTTTGTAACAAACTGCAAAATGAATAATACTGGACCAAAACTATTGGTGTTACCAATGTTACGTTGCTACTCTATTTAAGATGTTAGCCCCAATGAGCAGTAAGTAAACAATAGGAGAAAATTAAATGTAAAAAATAGTGCTGGAATATCCACGGGACAGCAGCCATGTTAACAGAATACAAACACATGTTATTAAAATTCTGATATTTTTCACATGCTCAGTGGCATCTCCCCAAAATGTTAAAGTGAAAAGTATAATGATCATGACAAAACTGATTATTTGTTGAATAGTTTTGAAAATGGTTGTAATTGCGACCCAATGCACCATTTCATTTATGACCGTGAAAATAACATGCACCAAATGTGTTTATATTCTTCAATGTACTCATTTTTGGTATCAATGTGGTAAGCATGCACTGGCAAGGACTACAAATGAGTAGGATTAGAAAATCTATTCTACAGTACAAGGAAAAAAATCTTTAGACAACCAATACTCATCATAGATGCATTTATATATAAAGTGTTCAGCTAAACCTAGCATGTGTTACACATTTATCATATAGTCTGTCCACTGTTTAGCCATACTGAAGTAGAATCTTAAGTGAAAGCAAAATCATGCAACATGATAATATAGTTCGTGTCCAAAAAGAGTAAAGGTAGTTTATTTAATACAATGCAAAAGCAGGATGTTAGCAAAATTATTCAAAATATCCATTGCTTCTTTCACCAAGAATTTTCCCACATTTTCCCAAGCCACATTTTCTGGATACCACAAGTGCCCTTTGTGAACAAATGAACAAATTTTCATTTAGCAAGATTAGGGATAATTGAACTTGTAGTACAAGAATAATCTCATGAATGCTTCTGGAGATGGACCAAAATACCACTGATTTCCACTATTCAAAGAGATCTATAAAAACGATCTAAAAATGGAAACTGCGTATGTGTCAATTCCTGTTGTAATTTTTACATGTTGTATAATTTAAGTGTTAAAAACAAGAATGTTCTTTTCACAGAATGATTGCAATATTTTTTAAGGGGAGATTTATTAATACACTAATTGCAAAATTTGAACAAAACTATAAAGATTAAATCCATGATATTGAATCCATTTGAACCCATCTTATCAGAGAGGAGAGAAGTTTCAGGAAAAAACTCAAGACGTGGTTGTTTCCTTAAGCTCCAGCCCCTACACTAATCCTCTACACTGTGTCCTCTCTCGGTAGCGCTGGGAAGCCCTTGGGCAGCTATGTGCTCTATAAATCTCACAAACAAACATTAACACACATGGACCAGATTCAGTGGCTGTGTACCTTGAACATGCCATAACCAATTGTTCCACTAATTTCTGTTTACCCTCAACATACAAAATAAATCTGTGTCTTCGATACTTGCAATGTAGAGCACTAACAGGTTTAGAATATTGAAATTTTACATTCGGGATGAAAAATTAATCAACTTTGGGGTATTCAGATGTATACTTTGAGAAATGAGTCTAATATTTTTAATGTGATAATATGTGCCTGGTTTAGGAACTAGTGGATAATGGTATTGCATGCGTGAGTGCTAGAATTGGAAAGGCTGTCTCTTACAAGGACAGCTTTACAGCAAATAGTCAAAAGGCGCTGTAAAAATAAAGGGCCTGATTTAAAGTTCTTGAGCGTTATTATTTTTGGGGGGTTTTCTGCTGAGAGGCTGCCTGAAACAAGTTATCTGGTCAGCAATCTTTCCGAGGGCCATCAGAGATCTATCAATGTAATTGGCAGTAGTCTAGCCAAGGTGGTGTCAGTAATTTCTTTTACCACCTTGATGGATGAAAGGCCGCACGCCATATTGTAAATGAGGCTATTAATGATTTAGGGAATACGGATTGCACATTCCAGTTTAGTGAGTGTTTTTAAACTATTGTCGGCAGACTGTAAAAACCTTAAACTACTTTTCAAATGTCCTGTGGCTCTAGTTAAGTCTTTGAGAAACATGATTTCTCTTTCATATTTTTTACTCTTTGTTGATTACTTACATTATTGTTCATGAACATTAAATATGGCATCATCATTAACTCATACACTTCAGTGCTAAGGTCCACAATAGTCATCCAGGACAGTTAACCAAATAGAAAGAAAGAAAACGGAATCCTAGTCCTCTCTCCCTTTCTTTTACATCCCATTCACAACCACGATCACAGCAAGTCACGATAGGACATGGTACAAATCTCCTTTCATATATCTGACATTATATTTTCCAAGCACTGAAAAAGTATTCCCATATCCACGGACCAAAATCAGTTGATTTCAAGGATTTTCTCTCCATCACGATCTGTAAATGTCCGAATATTGGGGCATATTATCAAGCAATAGCGATAATTATCGCTATTGCTTGGTTAGAGACAAAATTGTACCGCTGAGCTGCGGCGATTTTTATCGCAAATAAACCTTGGTATTACCAAGGTTTATCGCAAACGTGATAAAAAACGGCCGCAATGCATGAATATCGCTGAAAAGTCAGCGATATTCATGCATTACCGAGCTAATGCTCTTAGCCATGTTATCCACCTCCCATTGGATAACATGGCTAAGAACTGCTCAGGGCAGGTGTTAGCTTTTGGAGATATTCGCGCTTAGCGCGAATATCTCCAAAAGTTGGTAATAGGAGATAGCGATGTTAGCGACTGTTTCCAGTCGCTAACATCTTGGCACGCCCACTTTGCATGTCATTAGTGATAAATATCACTGACATGCAAAGTGGGGCCCAAGATGGTCGCTATCTCCTACTAGCTGTCGCTAACTGGTGTTAGCGACAGCTAGGTAATAGGGAGATCATTTTATCTCCGCTTTATTGGCTTTTAAAGCCAAAAAAGCGGAGATAAACCCCCTTGATAATATGCCCCATTGTCTCTATTCATCTCCTTTAAATGTTGTGCCACAATAACATTTTCCCCTCCCTATGATGTCTCTGGCAATAGGATTTATTTGAGTAAATGTATCATCTATGATACAAATCGCCCAAGGTATGTTTCCCTTGGAGCAGTTATGTGCTCCTCTCTGAGGACAGCAGACCCAATCATGGCAATTATTTTATTTTAGTATCTAGCTCATAAAAAATGAGTCAAGGATACTGTAGAAGTCACTGGGAGGAGAGGGTGAATAAAGAATGTTACTTACCTTCAGTAACGCCTTATCTGGTAGAGACAGGATCTAGCCACACATTCCTTACCTTTGAATTATCCTAGGCTCCAGACTGGATCCAGAACATTTTCTACAGCAGTACCTCTGCGCATCGGTAGAGGGCGTTGAGCGACACAGTTCACCAGATGTGATGCCGACAGAGTCCATATAAGCCCTTCCCATACGTGCTGACGTCAGTTTCTTCCGTGAATATTTTCCGTGCTACAAACGAAAAGCCACCTATAGAAAGTGCCTATGGAAACAGTGTACCCAAAAAGAATCTTCTTTTTAAAAAAAACTTTTGAAATGCACAAGAGTGTTCAGTAAGGGATCTGGTAGACAAAAGGATAAACCAGTTTGCAGAGTGGAGAGGATGGGTGTGTCGGTAAGGATTCTGCGGCTAGATCCTGTCTCTACCAGATAAGGCGTTACCGAAGGCAAGTAATTTATTCATCTGATAGAGCCATCTAGTTCCAGATTCCTTACCTTTAAATTAGATACCCAAGCAATACCAGTCCTGGAGGAGGGTCTGCGAACTCATCCCACTAAAGATCCCTGACTAGGACTAGCCAGCCTATTATAAGAGAGAGAGAGAGAGAGAGAGTGACTGGCTGTAAGGAAGGTCGATGAGTAAAGAAGTCACCCCATCAGAAATATTATGGAAAACCCATACCGAACGGAAGTCCATAACTATGGACATTGAAAGTAACCCTGGGCGGTGAAATTCGCTCCGCTCACGGAGTTTGCAGAGTTTTCGGCACTCTGCGTTATGCAGAGCTTGCAGAGTTCTGAAAAAATTAGCTCCGCATAGCGGAGAGGAGTTTTTTTCCTCGCTCGCGTTCTTTACCGTCAAGTTGGCGACCGCGAGCGAGGAAAATCAACCTCCCGACGAGATTTCTCAATGCGGGGGGGTCAGGTTTTGATGCAAATTTGATGCAAATATTTGTAGAAGCTTGAAAGCAAGATTGATTCTTTGCTTTCAAAATAAAATGTTGATAAAAAAATAAATAAAAGAAGGAACTATTTTTTTGCTAAACTACTGTAAAATTTCAGGTACCATTTCTTTGCAGCATCATTTAGTAACATGTTGATGCATGCTGGTATTTCCCAAAAATATTCATAATGGAAAAATCAGTGTTACCAGTTTCAACAAGATTATGGGAAACAAAAATAAACAAGCATTGGCAAAGCCAATAGGTCTGAAATTGGTGGTCAGCTTTTTAGGTTTGTCAATGTGTGACTTGTTTTTGCATACATTTTGTAAAACCTTATTGGTGTAGGCGCTGCCGGGGCCTCTCCAAAATAACAAGTATTGGTAAAAGCAAACGTTGTTTTGGTCTCAAAAAGCACACACTGGCACATTAGTTACTGGCACCAAACACAACTCGTTTGTGTGCCGATATGCTCCTTGTGAAAGAGCAGAATGCTGTCACTCACTGTGAAGCCAGCCAATACAGAGAGAGAGAGAGAGAGAGAGACAGAATTTTAATAAACGCAAAAGGTCACGGTCAACCCCAGACCAAATTTGGGGCCAAATTATTCAAGAAAATCTCAAAAGTGCACCCATGGTATATGTCCTTGCATTAAGTGCAGCTATACAGCTTTTGTGAATTACCAAGAATTTACAGACGCAGGACAAGAAATAGTAATCCTAGGATAATCTGAGTGTTTGCCAGTTCACTATCCCTCCAACCACTTTTTTCCTAACTCTGGAAGAAGGTTCATGTCTGCCATTGTCAGGAGTAAATTTCCAACATTTCTCAGTATGGGAAAAGATTAGACTACAGTTGTGGAAAACCTTTAAAATGTGCAAGTTAGTAGGTTTGCACACACTTAAAAGGACATTCTAACCCTAGAACTATTGCTTACCACTACCGCCGGACCCAGTTTGTAGATCTGCAGAAACGTGGCAACATAAGGGGATTGCAAGTGTTGAAATACTACTATGGTATGAGCCGTGGCATAATCAGAGAGGCTATATCAGAGCTCTTATATAATGAAATTGCTGCCATAATCGCCTCACTACATGGCACCAAAGGGACAAGTGGATTTTGTTACAGGACAAGCAGATTTATTTATTTATTTATTTATTTGTTTTTTATGCAAGGAACAAATAGATTACAGAGAAAGCAAATAAGACCCCGCAAATAATAAGTACAGAATACACAATATGAGCAATACAGTACAGTATAATATATCATATGAGCACATAAGGGAAGTAAAAAGAAATAAGAACATTAAAGCAGTCGTAAAGCAATCCGTTAAAATGAGATAAATACATTTTAAAAAAAACAAAAAAAAACAAAAAAACAAACCCAAAAGCACAGACTGTCTAGTCGTTATATCCATTCAGTAATAGGGTTCCAAATTTTTAGCTCTATACTCCTCTTACGAATGCCCTTTGTTTTATATATTGCAACCTCAAGGTTGTACACAGATAATAGCTGGGCCCTCCACAAAGAAAATGATGGAGGGTCTGGAGATATCCACAAGTAGATTTATGAAGCAATCTGCCCGATGACACATATAAATACAGTATAATAAAATATTCCTAAGAAAGGTACATATAAATGTTTACAACATTGATCATGGCCCGAAGATCTGACAACGACAAGCTGACAATAGTGCATGGTACGTATAAAATGAATAGTTGGGATGGAAGATATCACACACCCCAGAAAGATAATAGCAATCAGACTCAAAACAACACTGCCGACTGTATGGTTACAATCAGGCGTCTGAGAGATAACTGAAAAAGAAAACAGCAGGTGAAAAACAACCCTACTAGAATTGAGAAATGGAGACCACTATCTGGGACTCTAAAAAGATGAATTTGAACAAAGGCCAACACGGGGATGGCGTATTCAGATAACTAGTCTCCAATTTTAAGAAAGAATATCAGACAGAAAAAGGGACCTGGCTGAAGCAGCGGGTAAAAGGCTGAGTAAATAGTTTTGGAAAACCAAATGCCACAAGTGGAAGACCAAAACTAAGGATCTGTATTGAGAACTGAAATAACAGATGGAGTGGAAGTGCATACAGCATAACAAGTGTGGAGGCCATATAAGAAGTATTTCAGTAGAAGACAGGACCCATAAATTGGCCAGAAGGTATAATCTAAACACAGCAAAAAACCTTTAGTATACCACGACCATGGAGGAAAAAGAGCCCTACTTCTTCCAAAGGAAGAGAAGGGAGAGAGAGAAAAATACACAAGCAAAAAGAAATATCCAGTTTCCACAGGACAACCTGTGCCCAGTCAACAATTCCTGTGACATCCAAGGGGTTAGAACCTTCTCTGCGATCGCGGGAAGTGAAGGAACTCTCCAAAAAAAGAATCCAAAAGGATCACCAAACCTCCTTACGAACCAACCCCAAGAGAGGATGGTCAAGGAGCACATGTTCAAGAAGAAACGTAAGAAGAAAGAAACACAGTCATAAACTGCTAAGAGGGATAAAAAGCAACATCGGAAGAACAACGATTTCAGTAAATAAATGTTGGATTTAGTATGGGACGCTTCAAAGAAATGTTTCCGAAATAGTATAAAACCATTTCCCAAAAGTAAAAAGCAACAACGGCTTCGGACATCGCAGTAGCAGATTACAAACAGTCAAGAAAAGTGCCAGCAGAGTAGTCCATCCATGCTAAGATACGGACACGGTAAGTACACAAGGAACTTTGAGGGTAATTGGAATGGTAAAAGTCCTTCTTGCATGTGCATAGCAAGAGCTAGCACATGGAGTGCCTATGCCTGAAAGAGACCAACGAAGGATTATCACGTAGGCTAGGATCAGACAATGTACCCTAGGTTAAGAATTATACCCTTTTCCCTTGTGTCCACTAGGAAAGAAAGGGCACTAGATAGAGTGTAAGGAGGAACCGCTGTCTAGTGAGGAGAATACACTCAACAAAATGGGGAAGGGGAGCAAGGAGAAAACCTTTGCACTCTCTTACCAAAGAATATAATTTGAAGGGATCTATGACATAATATCGACAGACAGAATATCTACATACAAAAATACCGACACAAAAATATCGACATCAGAAATATCGGAGTTATATCTTCATAAAGGTAAGTACAAAAATATCGAAAAAATTATATTTTAATGTATTAATAATAATGTAAAAATAATTTAAAAATACATATAATTTTACAAATATTAAATAAAAACATTAAAACATATTTAAACAATTATAACTAATACATATACATCTAAAATAAATTAAAAACTCTACATATAAATTAATATATATACGTACTCCACATATTGCAACAGCATAGGGGTAAAAATTACTATTCCCACTCCAGAGAGTGCAACAGTAGGGAAAGCGTTGGATTGCCTAGGGGTAAAAATTACTATTCCCACTCCAGGGGGTGCAACAGTAGGGAAAGCGTTGGATAGCGTAAGGGTAAAAATTGCTATTCCCACTCCAGAGGGTGCAACAGTAGGGAAAGCGTTGGATAGCGTAGGGGTAAAATGTACTATTCCCACTCCAGAGAGTGCAACAGTAGGGAAAGCGTTGGATTGCGTAGGGGTAAAAATTACTATTCCCACTCCAGAGGGTGCAACAGTAGGGAAAGCATTGGATAGCGTAGGGGTAAAAATTACTATTCCCACTCCAGAGGGTGCAACAGTAGGGAAAGCGTTGGATAGCGTAGGGGTAAAAATTACTATTCCCACTCCAGAGGGTGCAACAGTAGGAAAAGCGTTGGATAGCGTAGGGGTAAAAATTACTATTCCCACTTCAGAGGGTGCAACAGTAGGGAAAGCGTTGGATAGCGTAGGGGTTTAAATTACTATTCCCACTCCAGAGGGTGCAACAGTAGGGAAAGCTTTGGATAGCGTAGGGGTTTAAATTACCATTCCCACTCCAGAGAGTGCAACAGTAGGAAAAGCGTTGGATAGCGTAGGTGTTTAAATTACTATTCCCACTCCAGAGGGTGCAACAGTAGGGAAAGCGTTGGATAGCATAGGGGTTTAAATTACTATTCCCACTCCAGAGGGTGCAACAGTAGGGAAAGTGTTGGATAGCATGGGGATAAAAATTACTTCCCACAATACTCCCCCTTTAACACACAACACACTACACATACAAAAAAAACCAATTAATATACATTTCAATTAATCAATTAATAACAATTAATATTACTAAATTGATGTAATTATAAATGAACTAATTAACACATATTAATTACTAATTAATTAACAATAAATACCAATAAATAAATACAATCTCTTTAATTAATTACATTTAATTATATCACACCCTATCCCCCTATAAACACACAACCCACTACACATAAATAAATCACATCATTTAATCACTTAATAATTATTAATTAACAATTAATTATTAATTAACAATAACAAAAATGTTAATATATTAGCACATTAACTCTAATTAATTTAATTAAATAATTAATATTATTTGATTACCAATTAATTAATTAACAATAACAAAAAATTAAATATATTAGCACATTAACTCTAATTAATTTAATTAAATAATTAATATTATTTAATTACCAATTAATTATTAATTAACAATAACAAAAAATTCAATATATTAGCACATTAACTCTAATTTAATTTACTAATTAATATTATTTAATTACCAATTAATTAATTAACAATAACAAAAAATTAAATATATTAGCACTTTAACTCTAATTAATTTAATTAACTAATTAATATTATTTAATTACCAATTAATTATAATTAACAATAACACAAAATTAAATATATTAAAACATTAACTCTAATTAATGTATTTAACTAATTAATATTAATTAATTACCAATTAATTATTAATTAAACATATTTACAAAAATATATTAATTAATTAATTATTATTAAATTACTTCCCACCCTATTACCCTATAAACCCACAACCCGCTCTGATACTAAAACGCAAAATGTAAACAAAATTACTAATTTTCAAAAATACATTACAAAACATATTTAACATACATATAAACAACATAATAAAATACATAACACTAAACAAAATTTCGATATTAGTAAATTTCGATATTAGTAACATACATACCTTAAAAACAATATTCTGTCTGTCGATATTTTGCACATCGATATTCTATACCATCGAAATTAAAACATCGATATTATTGTATATCGATATTTTAATTTCGATATTTTGTCTCACTACCAATTTGAAGTCCCCTACAAGGGATCCTAAATTACCAGAAACATATGTAGGGATGCCTATAAGGCATAGAGACAAAGTACCCTGTAGGACTGGGGAAAAGGCAGCAGAGCATCCGCACAATACAAGCAAAATATCCCAATGAGAACCTGAGTAGAAAAGCAAATGAACACCTTGCACCAACAGGCATTGAAGCTCAATAGGGCCATAAAACAATATGCGCCCCAAATAACGGGGACCATAGCCTGTCATTGACAGTTTAAGAAGTAATAAAAAAATACCTGCAGGAAGCAGGAGAACCTCACGGAGTGCCACCCAAAGGTGAAGTTTGAAACTAAAAAGCCAATGGACATTGACCTACGGCTTACATACGAAATAAATCAAGGTGACCATACTCCGTACATGCTCAGTATGGGAGGAAGAAGAGGAGCAAATGGTACAGCAAAACAGAGTTTAAGATTCTGCTCCACCCCAACTGTCCAGAAAATGGTGTAAAGCAGGATCGGCGTGACTGCTGAACAAATTTTGACCATTGAAAGACATGTGCGTAGCCAGGCATTATTATTTATTTATTTATTTTAGAGGTTTTGTATAGCGCTGGCTGGACCCGGGGGTATCAGAGCGCTTTACAATTTTAGAGACAAGAAAGGTCAATAAAACAGGGGACCCACATAGCATCAATGTAAATAAACAACATAAAAGTCTCCGTCTGACAGATTTCAAAAAGATAAATATGGGAAATAAGCACAACAAAATGTGTAAGATGTGATAAATCAAAACATATCAAAAGGCACAAATTGAAAAAAAGCGGAAAATTGCAGGGTCAGGATAGGAAGGTTAGTGGTCCGTTAGGTTGGTAAGGAAGAGAAGCGGGAGGGGCAGAAATGGGAGGGGGTTGAAGGGGATGCGGGCTGAGGGTGGACAAGGGAAGGGGGGAGCAAGGAGGAGTGAAGGCGGTAAACAGGGAGGGGGAAGTGACGAGGAGAAAGGGCGAGTAAGGCTAAAAACAAGGGAGGGCGAATGCATCTAGGGTCGGACAGATGTAGCCAGTGGAAGAGAACAGATATGGATTAGGGGCCCCAGTATTTATTGAGCAGATGTAGTTTGAGTTCTTTTTTGAAACAAGAGTAGGAAGGGTTGCAGCGTAGGTCAGTTGGAAGGGCAGTACAAATGCAAGGAGCGTTGCCAGAAAAGGATCTAGACTGGGTGGTTTCCTTTTTTAGAAGGGGGGGGATAAGAAGGAGGGTGTTAGTACTTCTCAAGGAGCGGGAGCAACCAGCTTTAGTGAGTTTGCTAGCGAGGTAGGTCGGTGTATTCTGATGGAGAATTTTATGTGTAATGCAGGCCGTTTTGTAAATGGATCTACCTTCAATGGGGAGCCATTTAAGGGTTTTAAGGGCAGGGGATATGTCATGCCAGCAAAGTGCCACAGAAAGAACCATGTCTCGCCCGACAGACTCTGTGGTATCAATGACACATTGCTCATACAGGAGCAAGGGGAGAAGGCGCAAAACTGAATCCCACAACATGTGAGAAAACCTGCTCAGAACACAAGCAGTATTAAGTGACAGCAAAGCGGTACTGGTGGCAGAAAAAAAATATGCCAACCAAAAGTATTGGGATCCCGAGACTCCCTGTCTGGAGGGACGTTAGGAAAAGCACTGATGTCAGGGAAGGCTGTATAGCATCCTGAACCACAAAGCTGCACAGAGTAGGCGGCTGGGGAAAGCAGGCCGCGTCTCCAGGGGCAGGGGCAGGACAGTGTCTATGAGCTATAGACTGGTCCACTGGGGCCCCCGTAATGAGTTTAGCCCAAGAGCTCAGCAAAATATCAAAAAGGGCTTCACTGAAGAGGAGCAAAGGCTCAATGAAGGACCCCCATTTATGGTCAATTACCCCACAGAAGGGAGCTGTAACTCCAGAACCACATCTACCCTCCTCAAGCTAACCTCAGCAATGAAGTTTTGTATAGCGCTAGCCTGACCGGAGGGTATCGGCGCGCTTCACAGCAATTGCATAGCAAAACATTCGGGAGCATAATAACATATTACAATAAAGTGAGCAAAAGGAGCAGAACAAATAGGAAAACAGTGAGACAGTCCGGGTGGAAGTCGTAGTAAAGAAGATGTTGAGTGGGTCCATTACAAGGACTTGCTATCCCGCAGCCGGGAGAGGTAAAGTGTCATTTTCCGCCCTCCGATGGATCCTATCTGATTGCTGGAGATCGATCGAGGAAAAGGATTTTGAGCTGACTTTTGAATTTAGCGAAGGGGGGAATAGTTCTGATGTGGGGGGGATAGAGTTCCATATTTTAGGCGCATTGCCGGCGAAGGATCTGGCCGTGTTTTTTTGTTTTCGAGGTTTTAGCGGGATAAGCAGTAAGGTATTGGAGCTTCTGAGGTTCCTGTTCTGACCTGCTTTTTTGAGTTTAGACGCCAGATATTGGGGTTTGCCTGTGTGAAGGGCTTTGTGGGTGAGGCAGGCCGTTCTGAAGTTTGCTCGCATTTCTATGGGTAGCCACTTGAGTTCTTTGAGAGCAGGAGAGATGTGGTCAAATTTCTTTAATCCCGTTACCATTCTGGCAGCCGTATTGAGGGCTGTTTTTAGCGGAGCAGGGTGTGTTTTCACAATTCCAGAGAGGACTGCATTTTCATAGTCCAGTCTTGACAGCACCAATGCTTGAGTGGCTTGTTTAAGGTCGTTGGGTGGAATGAAAGGTTTTATTTTGTTTAGTAGCTTCAGATTGAGGAACGCGCTCTTAGCCGAAATCTTAATGTGTTTGGTCATGTCCAGTTTTGAGTCTAGCGTGATGCCTAATGATTTGACAGACTCGGCCAGGGAGAGGTTCCAGTGGAGCGCATCGATCTCCTTTAGCCACTCAACCACTTGAGGGTTCTCTTCTTTGTTCGAGATGAGGAGTAGTTTGGTTTTGTCCGGGTTCAGTTTTAAGTGGTCGCTTGATAGCCAATGTTGCGCATCTCTTAGTGTTTCATTGAGTGTTTGTATGTTGTAATACTTTATTCGATATATGCATATCATAAAAGTACAAACAATACACACATAAAAACACATATTTAAATATATTCGTTACAGTTGATAAAATAAGAGGATTTAAAGAGGAAAAAATATTTACATTTAAAACAAGGAGTTATATTAAAAAACGGGTCATAAAGTGCATATACAGTGATAGGGTTAAATGCCTACTTAGCTGCCATAGCCTAGCTTTTAATAGTGTTTAACAGCCTTGTACGTATGAACCATGCGCTTGCTAAATACTTGGCAACCCCACATATGATGAACAAAGATGTAGTATCTGATGAGAGAATGTGCATGGCTATCCTAAAATCTCTCACTCCCAGCTCCCTACACACAGGTTTTAGCCATCTTGTTCTAGGTCTTTTATATGCAATGCAAGCGAACAAGAAGTGTGGAAGCGATTCAGTCATACAAGCACACCCAGGGCAGGTATGCAGATGATCTCTCATTCCTTTCCATCCCTCAGTAAACTTATTAAGAGGGAGTATCCCATATCTCATTTTCAGGAAGAGGGACCTATCTCTTGGGATTTGGACAAAATCTAGGAAGGGTTCGAACTTCTTGGTGGGGTTGTGTTCCATGAATTTGCTAGTTAGTACCCCCCACTTTGCGCTTTTTAATTCCTCTGCCTGAACCCACTCCCAATAGATTTTTTAAACAATTTGCTTATGGGGAGGGGACTGGGAGGTCCAGAGTTCTCCCAAACCTAGATTCAAAACCAATTGCCTCAATTTATTTAGCCAGTGGATCTTATTCGCACTATTCAGGGTGATCAGCTCATCCTGCACCAAGTCGTAATTTGCCAGTTCTGGCGTCCTTCTCAGGCGCACCCAGAGCAGCAAAGGGCGGAGGCGCACTATATCTGCAATTGAATGTTTGCCCAAATCTGCAAAAAGGGGTTTTAAAGGGGTCGAGAGCGGAAGGGCAACTAAATCCCTCATAAACGTATTCTCCGCTCTTACCAGGTCCATGGTGTTCTCACAGCCCCACCTCTCTGAACCATATACAGCAGAGGCCAGGGCCTTGCCGTCATAGACTACCAGAGCTGGGGCTACCAGCTTACTGATGGACAGACGCTGGTTTCTCAGGATTACTCCAGAAGCTCTCTTGAGGTTTAGGAGCATCTTGGCCACATGGGAATCCCATTTCATTCTATTATTGATCCTGATGCCCAAGTAGTCAAACTCCTCCACAACCTCTAGCGGTGACCCCTTAAGGGTTATGTTTATTCTCCTAGCTGTTTTAATGTAGACAGCACCATCAGTTTGGTTTTGGAGGTATTTACAGTGAGCCCCCGCTCATCACAAAATAGACTAAATTTGTCTAGTAGCTTCTGGAGACCCGCGGAGGTTTTGGACAATAGGAGGGTGTCGTCCGCAAAGAGGAGGGTAGGTGTTTTCTCTCCCGCCAGGACTGGAGCATCCGCCGGGTCCTCCCTCAAATGGTCTACCACCCCATTAATGAAGAGGGAGAACAATGCCGGAGCGATCACACATCCCTGGCGGACCCCCCTCTGTACAGGCACCCTCCCTGTTAGTTGTCCTTGGGCCCCCCACCTGATTCTGGCGTAGTTTCCCTGATGGAGCCTTACAATAAACTCCAAAAGATAACTCGGGAACCCCATGTCCAGGAGTACCTTCCAAAGTTTGTCTTGAGGGACCAAATCAAATGCGGTTTTTAAGTCTATGAAAGCCAGATATAGACTACCCTTTGCAACAGACACAGATTTCCAATAAATAGCACAAAACCTGAAGACCTGGTCCATTGTTCCCACATTTTGCCTAAAACCTGCCTGAAAATGGGTAAGTATGCTGCCTTCCTCTATCCAGGACCCCTGTCTTTGACAGAGGAGATTTCCAGGTAGATTTGGGTGTTGTCAGCATATAGGTGAAAAGGGATGTTAGCTTTCCTGAGTAAGGCGGCGAGGGGTTCCATGTAAATGTTAAAGAGTGGGGGGAGAGCACTGATCTTGGGGTACTCCCCTCAGGACTGGTTGCAGGTCGGATTCGAAGCATCTCATTTTGATTTTGTGGGAGCGGTTGAGAAGGAATGAGGAGAACCATTTAAGGACCACCTTGTTTAAACCAGCCCTTTCTTCGAGAGCTTTGAGGAGAAGTTTGTGGTCAACTGTATCAAATGCTGACGATAGGTCAATGAGAATAAGGAGGCAGCCTTGGTCTGAGTCCAGTGATTTCTGAATGTCATCAATTATGTTGAGGATTGCGGTTTCAGTGCTACATCCTTTCCTGAAACCCGACTGATGGGAGTCGAGGAGGTTGGTATTGTCCAGGTGTTGTGTTAATTGTTGGAGTACGCATCCTTCCAGGATTTTGGAAAGATGAGGAAGGATGGAGACAGGTCTGAAGTTTTTTAGGTCATTTATGTCCAGGCCTGATTTTTTCAGCAGTGGGGTGACTTGACCCACTTTCAGACAATCTGGAATGATTCCGGTTTTTAGGGAGCCGTTTCTAATCCTGCACCAGAGTGGTGCAAGGGAGAGTGTCAATTTTTTGGTGAGTTGAGCCGGGAGAGGGTCTAGGGTGTGAGATGAAGGTTTAGAGGTGGAAATAAGTTTGACTATCTCTTCCTCTGGAATGGGTTGGAAGAGTGACCAGGATTTGGTGTTGGGAGTGGGAGCGCAGCTGAGCGCCCCAGCTGGGCTGCTAAGGTGAGGGGGGGAGCAGTTGATGTCTAGTGAGCGCTCGATCTTGGAGATCTTGTTATTGAAGAAGGTGGCGAAGTTGTCGCACCGTTCTTTGGAAGCTTGAACCAGGGACGTATCAGGTTTGGAGGTTTGTTGTCTGATGATCTTAAAGAGCTCCTTGGGTCTGTTTTTTGCTCAATCCAGTGCAGAGCGGAAATATACAGATTTTTTGTTCTTGATATGACTGTTATATTTCTTCCTGGTAGATCTGAGTTGACCATGGTGGGAGGTAGTGGGCATGCTCCACCAACGTCTTTCTGCGGCCCTTAGTTGTCTCCTTTCATCGTTGATGTCAGAGTCGAACCAGGATCGGGATGGGATGGCTCGTTTTGTTTTAAGTTTCAGGGGTGCTAGTTGGTCCAGCAGGGATACCATATTTATGTTGTATAGCGAGGTGAGGTAATTTGTGGAGAGATCCTTGCCGCTGGGAAGGATCAACTTCAGCCTTTCTTCCATGATGTCCAGGGGAATCTGGGAGAGGTTTCTGAACCATTTGGGGGGATCTTGAACAGGAGGCAGGGATAGAGCTTTTTTGTTGATGTGGAATAAGATCATGTCGTGATCCGACCAGTCCACTGGAAGAATGTTGTCAATCGTGATACCGTCCCGATGGGCAATAATAGCATCCAAGGTCGCTCCTTTGATGTGAGTTTCTTCTGGGCAGTGTTGGGCCAGGTTATTGTCGCCAAGGAGATTATTGAGAGATTGAATTAGTGTGTTGTTAGCTTCATTCCAGCGAAGGTTGAAATCACTCAGGATTAGGCAGTTAGTGTCTTTGAGAGCGCAGTGGGCAATCAAGTCAGATAAGTGTTCCCCAAATGTGTGGGTGTTACCTGGTGGGTGATAGAGTAAGTGACCAACTAATGTGCTGTTATCCTTCGTTTTGATGTTGATAGTGAGACATTTAAATGAGCTGTACTTGCAGGAGTCCATTACTGTGATGTCTATGTACTTCTTATGGATGATGGCCACGCCTCCACCTCGTTGGTCTTCTCTAACTTTGTTGATGATGGAGAAACCTGGGGGTACCAACATATCAAAACAGGGAGTGGAGATCTTGTTCAACCACGTCTCCGTGACGAATGCAATATCTAAATCTTGAGAGAGGATGGCTTCTGCTAATTCAGTTGCATGCTTGGGGGCTGCATGCAGTTAGCGGATAATTTCCAATTGCTTGGGTACTCTCCTGATAGGGCCCTTGGGATTGAGGAAACGGAGGGTGGAGGTCTTGTGCTTTTTGCAGGGGGGTGGTCTCTTCTGAAGCCTTTGATCACTTGAATATTAGAATTCGGGGAAGCAGAGAGAGGAGAGACATAAGTGGAGGCTAGGTCTGAAGCTTCTTCATCAGACATTGCTGCTTTAGTTCCTGAAGGCTTTGGTGACTGGTTCACAGCCTCCTTACTAGGAGGGATCTGTAGCCTAGATGTGGGGGCTTTGATTCTTACGGGAGGCTGAAACTGGATCTCAGCGTCAATCCCGGTAGGATTCTGTTGCTGGATCTTGTGGGCGGATGAGGGAACAAGATGTGGGTTTAGAAGGATAGGGTCTGTTTGAGAAGAGGACCTGGGTGGGGATTGCTGGGGCCTTCGAATTTTGTCTAGGTTGGTTAGGACTACCTCAAGGCCTCTGACTATTATTTCTAGCTGGCTTTCTAGTAGGGTTAGCCGCAGCGCCAAATTCTCCGGGGCTGGGGGCAAGCAGTTTTGGGGCGGGACCTCTCACGGGGTGGGGAGCAGGGACGAGATGTGAGGCCTAATGGTACGTTGGTCATCCCCTCTGGCTCTGCTAGCGACATTCGGTGGGGGGTCTAATCGAGGGCTCTGCTTCGGTGAGTCAGCGGGCGTGGTAGAGAGGTCAGTAGGTCTAGCCCGTGGGATGGAGGAGTGGTGATGAGGCGGATGAGTTTGAGGGGGTGGAGGGGTTTGATCTACCCCGGAAGAATGAAGGTCTCAATTCAGGGGGGCGGAAGAGTGGGAGGAGCTTCTAGGAGTGCGGCTGAAGGATCTCATCAGGGGAGAGGGAGTAGACCTTTGCTTAGGGGAAGGAGGTTGGGGAGGAGCAGGTCGGGGAGAGTGAAGCAGGGTGGAACGAAGAGCAGGAAAGATGGAGTCGAAGTCCTCTAAGTGCTCATTGTTAGCCTGTATCAGAACTGTGCCATTTGAGTAAATGGTCACAAATGTATTCCCTTTTCTAGAAGCCTGGTTGGGGAGAGAGGTCGTCAGTTTACAACTATGTGAGGTGGTCGTGGTTTTGGCTATGTGAAGTTCCCTTCTTAAAGTGGTGTTCCAGTTCTCAGGTCTGTCCGTGTGGAATATGAGGTCCATCTTTACCTGCCCTTTGGAGGTGCAGTGGTAAGTGTCCACAAATAGCATTTCTGGGTGTTGTCTTATTAGATTCTGATTGAAGTTTTTTCTAGTTTTTGGAGAAAGACTAGGGGGGAAGTCAATAACGAAGGTATTCACGCCATGCGGTTTCATATGGACCGGCAAGAGTGGGTTGACGAAGGTGGGAGTGCCCGGTGCCATTGTTGCCAACTAAATAGACAGGGGTTACCTAGTTGCTGTTGGAGAGGCGGTACTCCCTTAGTCTGGAAGTGGAGACTATGGGCAACTGAAGGCAACTAGTGTTTGGCCGGTACGCAGGGGACCTCTCTGCAATAGGAGCAGTGGGACTCCCTTGGGCGCTAAGCCAATGTGTAGCGGTGGGAGAAAAGGACTCGGTGTGGTTCCACTTACCCTGATCTTGGGTGATACGGCAGTGGACCATATAAGAGAGGGAGCCTGTCGGTTAGGCTGGGGGGGTGGTTGCTGCTTAATGAGGGGGGGTGTGAGGGTCAGTGAGATCTATTTTCCCGTATAGGGGTGGACGGAGGGCCAAGACGACACAAGTAGGAGAGGTAAAGGAAAGGAATAGAATCGGCAGGAAAATTAGCGTGATTGTTCAGAGGTGGGAGAGCATCTTGAGACTGGACTTGTACCTTGGAATGGACCAGGAGTCATTGCATCCTTGGATCAGGCAGAGAGTTGAGTTTGACGTCCTGGGTATCGCCTTCAAGTGCATGGGGGACCTAACAGAGAATGAAATGCCATACTCTCTTTTGCTGGGGAGGGATAGTGTCAGTCGTCTTAAGGTCAGGCTTCCACTCCGTGCTAGTCCAAAGCTTGGTCAGGCTCCTTTTTGGGGTTTCTTTGGGCATGTATGAGGTGGAGGTGGGAGCCTTCATCCAAGTGAGTGAATCAATGGGCAGTGACACGGAAAGCTTACTGGATGCTGCAGACTATTAGGCGGAGATGTCCTCGGCGTCGGCCATCTTGGGGCCAGGCATAGTCTTTAAGACTTTCTGGGACTTTTGGCCTTCTTTTTGGGCTTCCATTTGGTCAGGACTGGGGTGGGGGGCCTTCATCCATGTGAGTGGCCTAGAGGGCGGGAGCTCGAAAACTTCCAATGAGTGGCAGAACCTTTCGGCCGGAGAAGTCCTATGCGTCGCCATTGTGAGTCCAGGCAAAATCTTCAGGTCTTTCTAGATCCTTGTTGACATTGATGCTTGTCAGTATTTTGTAATCTGCTTCCCTTTGTGCAGAGCCAGGGAAGGGGAGCCAAACCTTCCTCCGCTTGCGAGTTCCGGTGCTCAGGGGTAAGAGGAGCTTCGAATCCTTTGTGCTTAAAGCAGGCAATGTCTCAGGCATCAGCCATCTTGGGCCAGGCGACCTCCTTGCCCGACCGGAGTGTGCTTAGAATGCTTTCCTGGCTCTCATCGGCACACCATTGGGGGGGAGCCGCTCCTCATTCCCTGCGTGCTCCGGTGGTCACGGGCAAGAGGAGCTTCGAATGATTCTTGATTAAAGCAGGCAATGTCTCAGTCGTCGGCCATCTTGGGCCAGGCTACCTCCTTGCTCAACCGAAGTGTGCTTAGAATGCTTTCCTGGCTCTCATCAGATACCATTAGGGAGGAGGGTGCTGCTCCTCATTCCCTGTGTGCTCTGGTGTGCTCCAGTGATCAGGGGCAAGAGGAGCTTCAGGTCACTCGTGATTAAAGCAGGCAATGTCTCAGGCGTCGGCCATCTTGGGCCAGGCGACCTCCTTGCCCAACCGGAGTGTGCTTATAATGCTTTCCCGGCTCTCATCGGTACACCAATTAGGAAGGGGGAGCCGCTCCTCATTCCCTGCGTGCTCCGGTGTGCAGGCCATTAGGCTGTTCCTCACTGGCATTGAGGAACAAGCGCAGACATCGGGGGTCCTTCCGCGTGCTCCGTCGATCCTCACTCCACTCCACTTCTGACGCCCGCTAGGCAGCTCCTTCTGTGAGGTGGCCGCTGCCGTTCCAGGACTAGTCGCGCCGACCTGGGAGGAACCCGCCGGATTGCTTTCCCTGCGCTCCTCGGCAGGACCGCCTGGTAGCCGGGGTGATAGGGACGCTCTCACCGTGGATCAGGCAGACGCCTCCTCAATGGATCCCGGTAAGTCCTGCTGAGTCCTGCGGTGCTCGTGCCGTTGCAGGGTGAACGGGGAGAACGGGTCGGAAGGGATTTTCACTGAATTAGTGATCCCAAGCCCGGGAGCCCGTTTGTCCGCTCTTGGGAGCCTCCAGGGGAGGCTGAGCAGTGTCAGTCATGGGTGGAATAAACCCTATTGCTTCTCAATCTCTACAACACTCTGCTCTCCTGAAGGAAGAACAGTAGGGGTCTCCTTTGAAGAAGAAGGAAAGTAGCCGGAGGGGAACTGCTCCACCGACACAGAGGAGAGATGTCGTAGCGCTGATCGGCGCCGTCGGAGCCGACTGATCGGACAGTGGCATCGTAGCTGGTACCCCAAAGGGCTGTGCCCTAGAGATGACACAGATCTCACTACAGATCCGGAATGCTTCACTGACGCCAAGGGAGACCTTTGCGGCATGGATTTAGTCAAGGCTCCTCTGGCCTCCTTGGGGCTGTAATGCGCACCAGAGGGAGGTGGGGATCCAAAGATGTCATGAAGGGAGTAATAATATTACCTCATCTGTTTAAGAGTTGCCCGGACCCAGGGAATACCAGAAGCCACGGGGTAGACTCTTGCCCGACTCCTCAACCTGAGGATAGGGAGGGGCATCAGAGATGCTGCACACACTCAGCAATGTCAGGGAATGCTGCGTCTTCAACCGCTTACGTCGCAACTTGTCTTTGGACATCAAGGTCAAAGGACACATGTGGGAAGGACTTCTGGAGTAGGCCCTCGAGCGGGCCCATTAGCATTCTTTGGAAAGAGAAGGTGGCTGTGAACAACATCGAGCCTGTGACAGCCGCACCACCAAAAGCTTCACGTGGCGTTCCCACAATGCTTTTGGCCGAAGTTGGCGACAGGAGTCGCACTCCTTGGAGTCATGGTGTTCGCCAAGACACAACATACAAATATTAGGGTCTATGGCCGATATTTGCCATCCACAGGACCCACTGGGTTTGAACCCTGAGGACATCAAGAAAAAAAAACACTATTCTGTGGACAACAATTTTTGAGACATGCCAAAAAACAGCCAGAGGAACCGCTCTCTGGATACGCATTGGAAGCGCAGAAAGGAAGACACTAACATCAGCGCATAAGGGAAGGGCTTATATGGCCTCTGTCTGAAGAACCGGATCTTTTTCAGAACCGGCGGTGCCAGGGACACACCCGATGTCTTCGGATTCTCCTGTCTTGGAAAACAGAGACACGGAATACTTCTAGATGGCGTCAGAGATCAAATTTATTAGCTGCAGCTAGTAACAGTGAACCAAGCAATACAACACGGTGTATAACTCAGGAACCTGCTCAATTTTAGTAGAGCAAGACATCTCTTTTTATGCTACTTTCGATCAATTACAAATGCACACCCATTGCGGCAAATTCTGACCAATAGAAACACATTTCTATACATTATCACGTTCCAAAAAGGCTCACTTTACATTGTACCAACCCACAAGTTAATTATTAGGACGGTCCCAAATTCGATTACCAAAAGCCGGACAAACCCATAACTGAAAGCGCTACCCATGTAATGAAAAGACATAAAGAAAAGAGCAATTCAGATGTAGAGTAGGATAAGATATGTGCAAGAACCTAAAAACTAACGATATCCTGAACAATGATTGGATTCCAAGATTACTATCAGCTAACTAAACTAGTTTCGTGGACAGGTCAATTCCAGGTGAAAGGGGTCAGCATCTTGCAGTTCACTCGCAAGTCGAAAAGGCCCACGTTAAACTTTACATGGACAACGAGGCCCATGCAACTTCGTTCGTTCGTTTACTACCACGGCCTACGTGAGGGCAACACAAAATGCCACCTCGAACAGCGTAAAACAAAATGGAGTCCGGTCCCGAAAACCACGGAACCTCAGCCCCTCCTTTTGCCATTACGTAGGCAATAACCCAAACCCATGTCAATCTGAATCCAGGTCTATATCTATTCTCATCAGATCATCAAGGTGTTGCTGCAACATCATCCTATTCTCTCTCGCTTCTCTCGATATGGGTCTTCTCACACAGATCGTAGCACAAAGGCCACAAATGGCAGGACCACACTGGATGCATAGGCAACACGAGAAAAAGATCGCTAAAGCCATACCAAGGAACATTAGAATCTTCCATCCCCATTTGGACAGCAGTTCCCAAAACCATCCCATTAACGACCAGTTACCTTTGTCCACATGTATAGACTCAGCAGACTTATGCAACTTCTGGATAGCTTGTTACACCGTCGGGGCATTATCTGGTATGAAAACGCAGCAACTAGATCCGATCAATTTGCATACCCCTCCTCTATCTGCCAGTATAATATCCAGAACAAAGCGGTTCTGTAATGTCATAAGGCGATCCGCTTGAAGCTCAGCAGTAATATTACTAAGGGCACCTGCAGTCTCATTTATAGTGGCCTCAACCACTCTCGTAAGCTGACGAATATTCCTACTATTAGCCATAGGACCCCAAAAGGGCAGGAAACCCTTAAAGAAGTCTCCAACTTATTGTGCAGCAGTATCTTTCGCATCGATAATACCTCTACCATATCTTGTCTTATGGTAGTCAAAAGCAGCCGTATATGTAGGGGGAAGCAAAAACGCTACATAACATGTGCCTGAAAAATCAGACGGAAATCATGTATATGCTCTGTCATAACAAACAAAATATGTGCCTTTGACTGGCACGAACGGAGGAGATTTCTGGGACGTATAAACGTATGTGTGAACACACACACTCTTACCAAGCTGAGCTCTCGGATTCTGGCCATTACCTTGTAAACAAAGATGACCACGGTGGGGTACAATCCAAATCGGAGGAGACCTTTTCTGTCTCTCATTCTCCGTCAGACTAACACTATATGTCGTCTTATTCCAACCGACATATGCTCGTATCTCATCTTTGGGAATAGCATTAAACGCATCGATATCTCTAATCATATCGACTATTCCCCATACCAAAGCATTCTTACTCACGTTATCATTAACAGAACGCACTGGAGAGGCTTCATTTGCATAAATAAACATCGATTGGAGTGCCCAAACTGACCCATTAGGTGAAAAAGGCATAACCAAGTATGGCATTCCCTTATCCGTAGTATGTGGCATAAGACCACACACCCAACAATTCGTAGTATTTATGACTAGCTGATGCTGATGCAACATTTGTATGAACAAATTGTTCACAAATTCTGATCTTCGTGTTTGTTCATGTTCAGGCAACATATGAAACTCATGTTGGGAAATAGTAGAAAAAGAAAAAATAGGCTGGGAGGTAGATGTAAGCGGCTGCTGTGTGGCATAAAAAACCAGAACCACACAAGCTAACGTAATATTCACAAGCATTAGAAAACACATTATTAAGAAACATTTGCTACGAACCAATATACATATTCGGACTTTAGAATCCACTTTCCTAACACTCTGGTCAGACTCAGAAAACCCAATCCTCTAACGTGCTGCTCACGGTCGTTACCTTCTTCACTTAAGTGTGCGCCAAGATCGAACTAACGACCCTGGACCACAGACCTTGTGTCAATACGTGGTTCACCCCTTAAGAACTTCCTACCGTGACCCTGCAGCGGAGTCCGGATGGTGACTCTAAAAAGGGAAAAAACAAAAAGGTTTCCTGATCTGACAAGGTGTAAATTCACTATCTAAAAAAAATATGTATTTGTTCTTTGCAATAGGCTTTCTTGGCCTCAAATTGTAGCGTTCTTTATCAGGCACAGTCTGATCCTCAAAGAGGAGTTCCGGATTGGTGGTATCAATCTTCAGATGAGGAGGCACAGCAGCTTGCAGAACATCATCATCCTCGCGTTCTGACCGAGTCCATGTCAAATGAGCATCGCTAAAGGGAATGAATCTAGGGACTCGCTCACATTCCGTATCAGCTATACCATCCCTTACCCACTGATCATACGGTAAAGGCAAAGGAACTTTTTTCGTATGGGTGGCATGCATGCAATTCTTTTTACCAGCTACTCTAACAGCAGTTCTAGTGACCAGAAGAACTAAGTAGGGACCAGTCCATCTCGGTTCCAGATTCTTGGTGCGCTGGAAATTCCGGACGAGAACGTATTGTCCAGGTTCAATGGAGTGGCCTGGATCTGTAGTAGCTGTCGGTAAACTGTCATAGACCTGTTGGTGGAGAACACGTAATTTAGCAGTCAAGTCATGTAAGTAATCCACCAACATAGGGTATTCAATACTGCTGTATTCTTTCGGACGAGGCACACCCCAAACATTCGCTGGACGACCAAACACGATTTCATACGGACTAAGTCCCACTCGAGAATGCACAGTCGTCCTTGTTGACAAAAGAGCCAACGGTAAGGCATCCGGCCATGTAAGACCAGTGCTCGCTTGTACCTTAGCTAATTTCAGCTTAAGCGTACCATTGTAACATTCAACAAGTCCAGCAGACTGGGGGTGATTCGCTGCATGGAACTTTTGGTTTATTCCTAAACCAGCACACACTTTCTTCATGATTTGACCCACAAATTCACTCCCATTATCCGACCACACAATTCTCGGCAATCCATACCTAGGGAAGTACTCTCTCAACAATACCTTGGCTGTAGACAAGGCAGTATTATCCTTTAGGGGGTAAGACTCTACCCATCTAGAAAAGGCGCAAACAACCACAAGAACATATTTCAGATTGTTACACCTCTCCATATGAATATAATCTAGCTGTATCACCTCAAACGGATACGTCGGAAGAGCAAAATGACCAGCTGGAGTTGGAGTTCCCTTACCAGGATTATACTTCAGACAAATCATACAATGCTTCACCACATTCTCTGCACATTTCGGAATTGCAGCATTCTGCCAAACTGGAGCCGACAACTTACAAATTCCCTTCGAACTAATATGAGCCATTCCATGAGCCATAGTAACCACTGGGAGCACATACGCATCCGGCAACAACCATCGCTGGTGCTCAGACAACTCAATCCAACAACCTGTAGAATCCAACATACCCGTAGTCTCTCTCCAAACACTCACTTCTTTCTCTGTAGCTTCAGCCTGAATCATCTTCACACTTTCTATTGTGTCTTCACACATTCCACCAGCCATAACCCAATTAGCAGGGCCTGCAACATACATACGGCTCATCATGTCTTTCGCCGTTTCCTTCGCAACTTCATCCGCAAACGCATTCCCTCAACCAACATCGTCCACAACTTTCTTATGAGCACTACACTTCACAATTGCAATCTGCTTTGGGAGAGTGAGAGATTCCAAGAGTTCATTCACCAACTGCCCATGCTGAATTTTCGTACCATGGGAAGTAAGGAACCCTCGTTCTCTCCACAACGCCCAAAACTGTGAGCAACACCAAACGCATACTGGCTATCGGTATAAACATTCACTCGCTTTCCTTCTGACAACCCACACTCTCGTGTCAATGCAATCAACTCTGCTGCTTGCGCAGAATGCTGTGGTATGTGTGCTGTCTCAACAACTGTATGTAAAGTTGTGATAGCATACGCTGCAGTCGTCTCACCATTCGGAAGCTTAAAACACAAACCATCAACCCACAGCGTACCATCAACATTCTCAAGAGGCGTATCCTTCAGGTCGATCCTAGCCTTTGTTTCTTCCTCTGTACGAAGAAAACAATCATGCTGTTCTTGAGTATTCGTCTCTGTAGAGATCGGCAATAATGTAGCTGGATTCAACACATTACATCTTTATATATGAACATGGCTAGCCAACAATGTCAACTCGTAACCTGAAAGACGTGCACTAGTAAGGTGCTGTGTCTTAGTCCTGTTTAATAAGGTATCCACTGCATGTGTAACCATCACAATCAACATATTGTCCAATACCAAACCAGCAGACTGTCGGATAGAAACCGCAGCTGCCACTGTAGCTCTCAGACAACTCGGCAACGCTTTAGCAACTGGATCTAATGTCGCTGAAAAATACGCACATGGACGCTGCTTGTCTCCAAAACACTGCGTCAACACTGACAACGCACAACCTTCTCTCTCGTGCACATACAACGTGAAAGGCTTACTATAGTCTGGAGTACCCAACACCGGAGCCGAACACAATGCATCACGTAATTCAGAAAAACTCTTCTGACATTCGTCAGACCAAGGAAGAGGATTCGGAGTATCTTTCACAGTCAATGCTAACAGAGGTTTCACCAGAAGAGAAAAATTCAGGATCCACTGTCTACAATACGAGGTGATACCTAAGAAAGCACGAACCTCTCTCTGTGTGGATGGTACACTCATTTGTGCAATCGCTTGAATTCGTTCTGGGGTCAATCGCCTTCACTCCTTCGACAAGAGATGACCTAAATAGGTTACTTCTTGGCGGCAATATTGCAACTTCGAAGGTGACACTTTATGATGAAGGTCAGACAAATACTGTAACAACGAAAGAGTAGCCTTTTTACAAGTCTTCTCATCATCAGCAGTAACCAACAAATCATCAACGTACTGAATAAGAGTCGCACCAACAGGCAACACAAAACCATCAAGCTGAGTTTTCAACGCTTGACTATAGATTGAGGGACTTTCACAATAACCTTGGGGAGCTCTCTTAAACCAGAAGCTTCGTCCTCCTAAAGAGAATCCAAAAATATCCCTACTCTCCTCAGCAATAGGAATACTGAAAAAAGCCTTCTTCAGGTCAATAACAGAAAACCAGGCTGCCGAAGCAGGAATCAACGTCAACAAAGCAGTGATATCAGGAACCACAGGAAACTGCGGCACGACAATCTTGTTGACCTCTCGAAGGTCAATCACAAACCTGTACACAGGTGGTTGGGAAGCATCAGTACGCTTAGGGACAGGCAAAACCGGACTATTACACACATTGCCTCTCGTTTCCTCAACCACACCCTTCTCAACCAGATCATAAACAATTGCCAAAAGAGCTCTCTCACCATCGCTCGAGGTCTTATATTTTGGGATACGAGGCAGTCTAGCATTCGATTTGAGCGTAACAACATACGGTGGAATCTGCAAAAGGCCAACATCATTTGGGCCCGTAGCCCAAAGTGTATCAGGAAGCGAACGCAATTCCAGTGGCAAACAATCCTTAGACAAATACATAGGAGAAATCACTTTCTTACCAAGGGTAAGCTGTACTCCCGAAGGAGAACAATGCAATGTTGCATACAATCTTTTCAGCAAGTCCAAACCCAACAGATTCTCACCACAACCAGTCGTTAGAATAAGTGGAGCTTCCAATTCACAAGGGCCAATGGAAAGGGACAAAGGACTAGAAACCGAATTACGAACTGGGGCGCCTGAAAATCCTACAGAGACATTGGTCAAGCCAGACAAAGGTGCGCCAGGGAGTTTAGAATGCATAATAGAACTCTTTGTCGCACCAGTATCCAAAAGAAAAGGTTCTACCACACCTGATGTAACCACTTCAACATACGGTCCACTCTGATCTACTGGAACTGACACTACTCCCTTACTTTGTCCATGGCTGTCCTAGTTATCATTATAACCAACACACTCACCTTCAACACAGTAATCCTCAACATAGCACTGAGCAGACTGACCACTCGGAACATTTTGTCTGTCAAAATAATTCGCAGAATTCTGTAGAGAAGAAGAACGCTCATTCTGAGGAATCACACCACGTCCTCTTCCTCTAGGAGCTTGCTGAAAACCACCACGACCTCTTTGACCAGACACACCATTCGCACGCTGTAACAAAGCCGGGCAACTATTCTTAAAATTACTTTCCTCTCTACAATAAGCACACTGGTTAGGGCCAGGAAAGAATCGCTGAACATAAGGCTCAGGCTTCTGTCAATCTCTGAAATTGCGGAGGTTGCTGAAACTGAGGCTGATTCTGACGAGGCGGATAAGCTTGCTGCAAAAGAACTTTCGTCTTTAATTCTTTCGTTTTCTTCTCTGCTTTATCCTTCTCATCTTTATCCCTATTCTCATAATATTGGGCAGTAGCCAATATCTGGGCCGACGAAGAAACAGCCCACGAACTCTCAGAGTCCTTTAACTTATTAGAAAGTTCGGGGAGCAAATTAAAGACAAATTTGTCCACAAATAATCTTTGCCCACCTTCCGTACTCATGACCTGACCACTATGATCGATAAACGTCTCTTCAAACCTAGTGAAGAAATCAGACACACTCTCATCTTTCTTCTGCTTGTATGCTGCTAGCTTATCTCAATTCACTCGTAAAGCAGGCATCATCGTCTTCATTAAATTAATAATTCTACCTGGCAATTCTGAAACCAAAGGTTCAGGTTTAGCACCTCCCTGTTGTCTACCATCTGCAGCAGCAATATTCGCCCAAGTATCTCCTAACTCTTGCGCATGATTCTCATGACGAATCTTCGCCCACAAAGGTTGCGGAACTACATTACCCATCAACATATCGATGTCGGCTAAATTCATAATACACACATCTACTGTCTGGGACAACTCTTTGTAATAACCAGCAGGATTCTTACGAGGATCAGGTAAGGTCTGCTTAAGAGCCAAGACCTCTGCTCTCTTCCAAGGGACATGTACCCATAGTCGCTGAAAATGAGCCGGAGCGGCGGCAATATTACGACCGGCATCAGCCTGAACTGCTTCTTTCCATACAGGAGGAACTTCTCTCATGGGATACTGTCTCGCTTTTCTTCTAACAGAGGAATCAGGTTCATACAATGTCTGAGGTGGAAGGCTTGCTCTAAAAGCCAGTATCGTCTCTACAGCATCTGTAATATCAGATTCCACTACCATCCCTTTAGCAAAATCCGACTGAACATCAAGTAGTTCCTGCGGAATCAAACCCAAATCATTATCTTCCCATTCCTGACGCAGAAACATACACATCACATTAAACACATACCCTTGCTTAGGCGGTTCCCACTGAAAGAAAACATCCATGACCGCTGGCAAACTATACCTTGAGGCATTTATAATCCATTTACGAGCCAACAAATCCAACACAGCACGTTCCTCGGAACCAGGAAGCTGACTACGACTCAGATGCAGAAGTAGAAGGCAAAGGAGTTTGAGGCAAAGCTGGTAGCAAAGCTGGCGACCCTAGAGCGGGTTGCACAGGAGGAGGTAAAGCCATCTGTGGAGTACCAGGTGGCTGAGCAACAGCAGGAGGTTGAACAACAAAGGGTGGAACAACCGGGGGTAATAGAGGTGCAGTAGCACCCTGCACATAAGGAGGTGGTAATCTCAACAAATGAGACATCAGAGGATCTTTTTCAAGATCTTCAATCGTTTTCGTAGGAGGAGACGGCAAGGCCGGATAACATTTATCTATGGCCATACAACGCTGCCTATCTGAAACTTCACTCGCTCGCCCCTCTCCATCATCCCTATACTGCCTAGCAGCTTGTAGCACTGACATATTCTTATCTTTTCTATCTAGTTTAGCTTGTTTAATTTCTCTCTGTTTGGCTTCCTTTTGCCAAAGGCGGAAAGAGTCAAACATTGCCGGCCGGGCTTTCTTCTTGAATAACGCAACTTCCAAATAATCTAAAATATTTAGTTCAAAGCTACCATGTTGGGGCCATCGTAAGACACCATCCTTCCTAGTATAGCAGACCCATACTTCATTATAAGTAATAGGACCCACTCCGTGTTTTGAATAGAGCGGATGTATGACGTTATAACGCATACTATTACTCCGCATACCATTACAACGCGACTTTTACTCCGCATACCGTTACAACGCATAGCGCCTTGGGGCGCTGGATAGTGGCAAGTATAATTTTCTATTCCAACACCAGTCCCCGTGGACACTAGGGAAGGTGTTGGATAGAAAATTAAACTTATTCCCTATCCTACAGCGCCCCCCAGCGCAATGCGTTGTAATGGTATGCGGAGTAAAAGTCGCGTTGTAATGGTAGTGCGGAGTAAAAAATGCGTTGTAACAGGTGTATACCGAATAGAGCTCATAAGTCGGAGTTCCAACCGGAGGTATCAGACACGAGTCCTCCAATCGGGAATCCTTGTTGCAACCACAACTAAACCATTTTCTAAGTTTGCTAAGACCAGGCATCTTATAGCTCACTAATCTAGCTTCCAACTTCAAGGGGTTATCAACTATCGATACTCTCGCAAATATACGAGCCCCTCGTTATCAGTTATCAAATGAAGCCAATACCAAGAACCAATCAAAGAACCAAACAAATTTGTGGGAGCGACCCACTTATACTTAACCAAAATATCTGTCACGCCACCAGAAGACCGTCTATCGTCTCGCTCTACAAAGCATCTATCGAGGGTCCAAGACAGGGCGACAGTCAGGGCAGCAGTCCTTCGTGGCCGTCAGAAAGAGGGAAGCCTCGCAGAAAACACCTTCGGTCCACGTCGACATGCAGGGGTCGATGAAGTGGCGGCCTTCCTCCAGAATTTCCTCACGTGGCTCCTCACGAACCTCAGGCTTGGACCGGTACCGCTTGATGTCGCCCCACGTTGGGCGCCAACTGAAGAACCGGGTCTTTTTCAGAACCGGCGGTGCCAGGGACACACCCGATGTCTTCGGATTCTCCTGTCTTGGCAAACAGAGACACGGAATACTTCTAGGTGGCGTCAGAGATCAAATTTATTAGCTGCAGCTAGTATCAGTGAACCAAGCAATACAACACGGTGTATAACTCAGGAACCTGCTCAATTTTAGTAGAGCAAGACATGTCTTTTTATGCTACTTTCGATCAATTACAAATGCACAACCATTGCGGCAAATTCTGACCAATAGAAACACATTTCTATACATTATCACATTCCAAAAAGGCTCACTTTACATTGTACCAACCCACAAGTTAATTATTAGGACGGTCCCAAATTCGATTACCAAAAGCCGGACAAACCCATAATTGAAAGCACCACCCATGTAATGAAAAGACATAAAGAAAAGAGCAATTCAGATGTAGAGTAGGATAAGATATGTGCAAGAACCTAAAAACTAACGATATCCTGAACAATGATTGGATTCCCAGATTACTATCAGCTAACGAAACTAGTTTCGTGGACAGGTCAATTCCAGGTGAAAGGGGTCAGCATTTTGCAGTTCACTCGCAAGTCGAAAAGGCCCAGGTTAAACTTTACATGGACAACGAGGCCCATGCAACTTACTTTGTTCGTTTACTACCACGGCCTACGTGACGGCAACACAAAATGGCGCCTCGAACAGCGTAAAACAAAATGGAGTCCGGTCCCGAAAACCACGGAACCTCATGTCGACGTCACATCAAGTGGACGATATCACTACAGAGTCACTCAAGGCAGTCTACAGACGTGCAGAGGTACTGCTGTGGAACATTTTACAGATCCAGTCTGGCGCCTAGGGATAATTCAAAGGTAAGGAATCTGTCTCCATCAGATAGGAGCAGACTAGATTTTCTGGATATTTTGTTTGCCACACGTCTATCATGTTCAATTTTGTCATAATGTAGATCAACTGAAAAGTATTCATTTATGGTCATGGTCATGAGGGATGTCTGTTCTCTATGGCTGATATTACACAGTTAAAGTTGCCTACCCAAAGCATCGGGGCTCCCAGGTATGGTGGCATTAGGTCCAGGAAAGAAAGTAATTTCCTCAGTATTAGGATTGTATACATTTAACAAGCAAACTTCTCTCCCTATCAACAACCCATGCACCATGATATATATCCCTTCGGGATCCCACTGTGCTGATAATAATTAAAATCGAACTCTACAGTCTATCTACATAGATATACCCCTAGCGTAAGATAAGTGGTCAAGTATAGCAGTCCTTTTAATTTTGTTGCTATTCTAACTAGTTCTTTTAAGGTAAAGTGGGCCTCTTGAATTAATGTTATCCTGGTGTTCTGCCTTTTTTTTATAAAGAGCAGTTCTGTATAACGTTTCCTATGGTTCATTAGCTTTCTTACATCAAATGTAAACAGCTGAATTGAATCCATTCTGTAAACCAGTGTTTCTCAAACTGTGGGTCGCCAACCCAATTCTGGTGGAGAGATCAATCAAATATGCCTTTACATTTTCTATTTATCTTGTCATATTTGCTGTACGCCAAAGACAGAGGTCTAATGCCAGGCCATGTCTTCTGAGAAATTGCTGCTTATTCTTTTAACATGAGGATAGGTGTTTACTTCTCTTTCTCTGACTGCAATGTGAGACAAGCTTTTAACCCCTTCACTACTAGGCCCTTCCCCCCCGTGCTAAGCCTTTTTTTGGCTATTAGGCCCCTGTAACGTTTTGACCACATAAGGTATCCACGCCAAATTTCCGTCCTTTTTTCCAACATCATGGGGATTCTAAAGGTACCCAGGGTTTGTGGATTCCCCTAGAGGGGACCCAGAAATTAGCCAAAATACAGCTAAATGTTGTTTATTTTTTTTTAAAAAGGGACAAAAGGGCCCCAGATGAAAGCATCTGTTTTTTTCCCTGCAAATGGTATCAAAAAAGGGACTGTGGTGCTGAAATCACCATCTTCCCAGCTATCAGGGACAAGCAGACTTTTGTCAGAAAACCAAAATCTTTTACACAGGTTTGTCATTTTCTGGGACATAGCCTATTTTTGCTATTTTTTCTGCTTTCAACCTTCTTCCAGATAATGGTAGAAATGGGTATGAAAGCAATAATGGCTCCTGGAAAGCTATACATTTTAGAAAAGTAGACAAAATTCTGAATTCAGCAAGGGGTCATGTGTGTAGATCCTTCAAGGTTTCTTCATAGAAACTAACAGTTAAATATAGGAAAAATGTAAAATCTGTTGAAGAAACAGCCATTTGTGTCAACGTTTTCACCTGCAACTTCTTCTAATTATGACAGCTGTTTGAAAGCAATATACCATTACATTTGCTGGACCTTTCTGGTTGTGAGGATATATAGGACTTGTAGGTTCACCAAGAACACGACGAACCCAGAGCCAATAACTGAGCAGCATCTTGCAATAGTTTTTTATTATGTACCGGGTACATAGCAATTATTTTGGGAAAATGTATACATGGGAAAATCGGTATGAAAGACACCTATGTATTTCTGAAATGGGAACAAAATATAGAAACACTAGACATTTGCACATTTCCGTAATTGGGAGTACCCATATTAGCATGATAATTATAGGTCATTTTTCAAAATGACTCCTTTTGTACTCATTTGGAAGGCAAACATGCATTTTCACAATGAAAAATGACCCTTTTTTGCAAAGGGCCTAGCTGTAATTTTTTAACCCTAGCTCTGCCTGCACCTAGTGAAACCTGACAAACCTATACATTTTTGAAAACTAGACACCCAGGGGAATCCAGGATGGGGTGACTTGATTTTCTCTCACCAGGTTCTGTTATCCAGAATCCCTTGCAAATCTAAAATAAAAAATTGTCCTAAAAAACAAATTTTCCTCACATTTCTGTGGTGGAAAGTTCTGGAATCTGCGTGGATCCACAAAAATTCCATCCACCCCGCGTTCCCCAAAGTCTTCAGAGATAAATGGTACCTCACTTGTGTGGGTAGGCCTAGTGCCCACAACAAGAAACGTCCCAAAACGCAACGTGGACACACCACATTTTCACAGGAAAAATGCTACCCTTTTTTGCAAAGTGCCTAGCTGTGGTTTTTTAACCCTAGCTCTGCCGGCACCTCTGGAAACCTAGCAAACCTATACATTTTTAAAAACTAGACACCCAGGGAAATCCAGGATGGGGTGACTTAACTGGCACTCACCAGGTTCTGTTACCCAGAATCCCTTGCAAACCTAAAAATGTGTCCAAAAACAATACATTTTCCTCACATTTGTGGTAGAAAGTTCTGGAATCTGCGTGGATCCACAAAATGTCACTAACCCTGCGTTCCCCAAAGTCTTTTGAGAAAAATGGTACCTCACTTGTGTGTGTAGGGCTAGTGCCTGCGACAGGAAACGGCCCAAAACGCAAGGTGGACACACCACATTTTCACATTGAAAAATGCCCCTTTTTTTGCAAAGTGCCTAGCTGTACTTTTTCAACCCTAGCTCTGCTGGAACCCTAGACACCCAAGGCATGCCAGAGACCTATGGCTTGCATGGATCCCCCAACATTTTGTTACCCAGAATCCCCTGCAAACCTCAAATTTAGCTAAATATAAATCACTTTTTTTCGGACATTTTTGTGTGGGAAAGTTGTGGCATCACCAGGATGACACTAATTTTCTACCACCCAGTGTTTTCCCAGGTCTCCCGATAAAAATGGTACCTCACTCGTATGGGAGGCCCAAGTACCCGCAACAGACAAGGGCCCAAAATGTATTGAGGTGACATCAAAATTGCCTATCACAAAACAACCTGGTTTTGCCAGGGGGTCACCTGGGTTTTTGGCCCCGTGCTCGGCGGCCATCTATGGAAACCTTCCATACCCACACATTTCTGAAAACTAGACACCTCTGGGATTCCAGGGAGGTATGGCTTGCATGAATCCCCCCAATGTTTTCTTATCCAGAATACGGTGCAAACATCAAATTTAGCTGGAAAAAAAACAATTTCCACAGATTTTTGTGTGGGAAAGTTGTGGCATCATGGGCTGACACAAATTTTCTACCACCCTGTGTTCTCCCAGGTCTCCCGATAAAAATGGTGCCTCACTCGTGTGGGAGGCCCAAGTACCCGCGATAGGCAAGGGCCCAAAACCTATTGAGGCGACATCAAAATTGTCTATCACAAAACAACCTGGTTTGGCAAGGGGGTCACCTGGTTTTTGCCCTCGTGCTCGGCGGCCAGCTAGGAAAACCTACTAAACCCACACATTTCTGAAAACAATACACCTGGGGGATTCCAGGGAAGTGAGGCTTGGGTGGATCCCCAAAAGTTTTCTTACCCAGAATCCGGTGCAAACCTCACATTTAGCTGAAAAACGTACTTTTTCCCACACATTTTTGTGTGGGAAAGTTGTGGCATCACCGGGCTGACCCAAATTTCCTACCACCCAGTGTTCCCCCAGGTCCCCCGATAAAAATGGTGCCTCATTCGTGTGGGAGGCCCAAGTACCCATGACAGGCAAGGACGAAAAACCTATTGAGGTGACATCAAAATTGCCTATCACAAAATGACCTGGTTTTGCAAGGGGGTCACCTGGGTATTTGGCCTCGTGCTCAGCGGCCAGCTAGGGAAACCTACCAAACCCACACATTTCTGAAAACTAGACACCCGGGCAATTCCAGGGAGGTATGGCTTGTGTGGATCCCCCAAGGTTTTCTTACCCAGAATCCCCTGAAAACATCAAATTTAGCTGAAAAAAATCCCTTTTTCCACACATTTTGTGTGGGACAGTTGTGGCATCACCGGGCTGACACAAATTTCCTACCACCAAGTGTTCCCCCAGGTCTCCTGATAAAAATAGTGCCTTACTCGTGTGGGAGGCCCAAGTACCCGCGACAGGTAAGGGCCCAAAACGTATTGATGCAACATCAATATTGGCTATCACAAAAAGTCCTATTCTTACTTTGGGGGGGGGGGTCCACCCCTGGCGCGTAAAACAAAATCCCTGGCATCTAGGGTGCTTTCTGCCCCCCGGGGGGGCAGACTGGGGGCTACTGCCCCCATGGACCCCCAGGGGGGCAGAAAGGCTGTAGAATTTTTTTTATTTTGGGTGGGGGTATTTGCATGCCCATTCTGGGAAGCTCCCACCCCTACGTTTATATAAAAAAAAATACCTGGGTCCTAGTGGGCTTTCTGCCCCCCCGGGGGGCAGATCCGGGGCTACAGTTCCCATCCGTCTCCTGCGGGGGGCAGAAAGTCTTATTCTTACTTTCGGGGGGGGTAGGATGAGTGGGGGTTTTAGCATTCCCATTCTGGGCAGCCCCCACCCCTGGTGCATAACAAAAAATCCCTAGCGCCTAGGGTGCTTTCTCCCAGGGGGGGCAGAAAGCCTGTAGATTTTTTTTATTTTGGGCAGGGGTATTAGCATGGGCTTTCTGCCACCCCCTGGGGGGCAGATAAGGGGCTACAGCTCCCATCTGCCTCCTGGGGGGGGGGGGCAGAAAGTCTTATTCTTACTTTCGGGGGGTAGGATGAGTGTGGGCTTTACCATTCCCATTCTGGGCAGCTCCCACCCCTGGTGCATAAAAAAAAATCCCTAGCGCTTATGTGCTTTCTCTCTAACAGGAGCTGCTTTCCAGCTAAACTTGAGAATTACCCAGAGTTCTCTCCTTCTTTTTTGGCATCTGCCTATATATTACCTACTGGCGGTCGCCAGTAGGTATATATAGTTAGGATTTTTTCCCTATGGGATTTTTGAAAATTCTATGTCTAATAACTTTGGCGTTTGTAGACGGAATTGGCTGAAATTTTCAGGAAAATGGAACATTTTGTTTCTGAGCAGCCCTTGAAAATTTGGGGGGGGTTCGTCAAGGGGGGGCCGAGAAAAAAGGGGGGTCCCAAAACGTGTTTTTAACATTGAGTTTTCCATAGGGCGGTTGGCCTCACTTTTAGCCCGAACGGCTGAATGGATTTGCATGAAACTTGGCAAAATTGTAGGGACTGGTAGCCCGATGTGCCTTTTGTAGGTCTCAATATATGTGCTACAGTGGATTTTGAGAAATTAACGTTCAAAAAAAGATATATATCTAGAGCCGCGCCTGGAGCGCTCCTCCGTACGCGTACCGGGGAGCGCTCCAGGCGCGCAACGCGACTTGCGCACGGCAAGCTGATTGGTTCTCGGGTGTCTGTAAACATTCGAAACAGTCCGCAGCGGCCGCCATCTTGTGTCTCGGTAGGATTGAGACACAAGAGGTGGCAAAAATCAAAGGGGGAAATGAGCAAGAGGGGGCAGGGTACACACCCCCTGACCCCCTAGGTTTCATGTGGGGGCCATAAAAGGCTCCCACGGGTGAAACATTTTTTTTAAAAAAAAAACGATTTTCGCGGGGGTGAGCGCTCGGTACGCGCACCGGGGAGCGTACGGGGGAGCGTACCATGGAGATTAAAAATGACAGACTTTTAAAAAAATAAAGCTTCTTTATAAAAATTGGAGGTAGTTCTGAAAAGAACTTTTTTTTTGATTTTGTTGTTTTATATATTTTTTTTTGTTTTTGTTGTTTTATATTTTTTTAGACTTTTTAAAAACAATTTTATATTTTTTGGGGATTTTTTTCAAGGGAAAAAACAAAAACAAGGATTGCAAAACTGCTCAACAGGAGCAAAAAAATTTGAAAATTTAGGGACTGGCAGAGCAGCGGTGTTGCTGCTTCTTTAGGGCAATCAGTTCAACACTCTGCTCCCCATAGCAGAGCAGTTCGTCACACTCTGTGCACGAAAATTTGATGCCCGCAAACACCGGCTGAATGTTAGGGACCATTCTTCCACGGGGTGGTCCCGAAGGTGTTGCTCCACCAGTGGAGGTGCTGCCGCCATCTGTGGGTGCATTCCGTGCCAGCTCTCTGACACTCTCCCTGGCAAAGTTGTTAGGGTGTCTTCTTTTAACATGCCGGATCAGATTAGCATTCCCAAAACTATATTTTTTCAGAGGATTGCCTCTGGATAAACTACTCCCACATATTTTGCATGTTACTTTGGGAGCGTTGACTTTTTTCTGTCCTTCTGGGATTTCGTAAAATTTCCAGATGAAATGGGTTTTTTTCTTTTGCTGAGGAGGGTCCTCATCTAAAAATCCCTCTGAATCACTGCTGGATGACTCTCTTGCAGCCATTGCTGGAGATCAGAAAAGTAGGAGATAGAGTAGACACAACAGCTCTTGCTCTCTCCAAGTACAAAGCAATAGTGAGAGAAATGGGTGGGTTTCACACAATTTGGAAAAAAAAAAGTTCTGAACCAATGAAAAGTGTTATTTTAAAGTCACATGGTTTGACGCGCTTACGCTACGCGCCCCGGGGCGCGTCCCGGGCGTGTATCGTAAGCGCATCGGGGCGCTTACGTTGCGCGATCGTATGCGCTTCCGGGTGCGCTTACGCGGTGCGTCATAAGACGCATCTCGCGGCTACGCGATACGTGTCTTATGACGCAAGGCGTGGCGGCTACGCGATACGTCACAATGTTGTTTTCGTTCTCGGCAATAGCGCTTCCGGGACGCGCATTAGTACGCGCCCTGGGGCGCGCCGCAAGATTGCGCTTACCCGTGCGTTCACCTGTCCGCGCCCCGGGAGCGCACTAAAAATAATATTAAAAAAAATATAAAAAAATTATAAAATATAAAATTAGATTTAAAATGTATTATTTTTATAAAGATTTGCTATTAAAAAACCTATGAAATTCACTGAAAAAACCATAGGTTATAGACCATATATAGTTAGGAATTAGCATTTACAAAACCTTGAAAATTCACTGAAAAAACCATAGGTTATAGACCATATATAGTTAGGAATTAGCATTTAAAAAACCTTATTTTACTCACACAAAACCATTGAAATTCCATATATAGTTAGTTGTACTAACTATATATCGCGCACCCGCAATCCACTGCTGATGATGTCACATATTACATCATTCATGACATGGTCAGTGACATCACTGATGACATCACTGATGACATCTCAAATGACATCACTGATGACATCACTGATGACATCACTGATGACAACATCCAGTGACTGTATGTTTCTGTAAAGTTAAAATATGTCTTATATATTGAAGAATGAGTGGATGTATAGGTGTCTGGATGATGAATTTAGTAGGTGCATGACTGACTGTATGAGTGAGTGGTTAAATGTGTCTCACTGAGCGCATGGGTTAGTGACTAAACTGTCTTAATTTGTGCATCATTATGTCTGTTGTTCTGTAAACTGCTGCATGTGTTGATCATTAGCTATATGAGTAACTATATGGGTTATTGATTGGTTGCCCAAGCATTTGTATTGGAGACTGAGAGTGTGTGTGGGTGGCTGGGAGGTGTATGACTCTGTGCATAGATGTATGGGTTCAAAAGTGCATGTGGAAACAGCTGTATGGGCGGTTTACTGTGTGCATGAGTGTATTGGTGAGTGAATGGATATCTCAGTGCTACATGTCAAAGTAAGTACATATGTAAAACACAGTACATGTGGTAGTTGACATATATAAATAACTGTGCATAAGAGCCAGTGAATGTGTGAGTGGCTGTATGGATTATTGTGAACTTGTATCAGGGATTGTATAACAGAGTAAATATGTGTTATTATATGTTTCAATAAGTAAGGTGTGTTTAACGATATAGTTGAGCAAATGGAGGTGTGATTGATTCTTTGCAAGACTGATTAGGTGTGTGAGTAACTCCATGGATGAGTGACAGTCTGTGAGTGTCTGTTTACACTGAGTGTATCTACGGTTATATTAGAGTCTGAAGAGGTTCATCGTATCATCACATGAATGATGTCATGAGTAATGTCAAATGAGATGTCATCAGTGATGTCATCAGTGATGTCATTTGAGATGTCATCAGTGATGTCATCAGTGATGTCACTGACCATGTCATGAATGATGTAATATGTGACATCATCAGCAGTGGATTGCGGGTGCGCGATATATAGTTAGTACAACTAACTATATATGGAATTTCAATGGTTTTGTGTGAGTAAAATAAGGTTTTTTAAATGCTAATTCCTAACTATATATGGTCTATAACCTATGGTTTTTTCAGTGAATATATATATAGTTAGGATTTTTTTCCTATGGGATTTTTGAAAATTCTATGTCGAATAACTTTGGCGTTTGAGGACAGAATTGGCTGAAATTTTCAGGAAAATGGAACATTTTGTTTCTGATCAGCCCCTGAAAATTTGGGGGGGTTTCGTCAAGGGGGGGCCGAGAAAAAAGGGGGGTCCCAAAACGTGTTTTTCCCATGCAATTTTCCATAGGGCGGTTGGCCTCACTTTTAGCCTGAACGGCTGAATGGATTTACATCAAACTTGGCAAAATTGTAGGGACTGGTAGCCCGATGTGCCTTTGCTATGTCTCAAGATATAGGCTCCAGTGGTTTTTACGAAAATTAACTTTGAAAAATATATATTGGGCTACATTGGGCTATATATATGTTGGAGCCCAAATGTAGCCCAATGTAGCCCAATATAGCCCAATGTAGCCCAATGTAGCCCAAAGATAGCCACCAGAGACAAAAAAAAACAAATGTAGCCCAAATATCAGCCAGATGTAGCCCAACTATAGCCCAATGACAGAATGTCCCAGAGTGTTCTAAAGAACAACTAGAGTGCTAACAGTCCTACTTATTACAAAGGTATGGCACACCTGAAGCCATCTTGATTGGAATAAAGTGGTAACTCTTAAAACATTTAATTTAAAAAGGAACAAAATGAGGGGGTTCATTTTGCCATAGAAAGTATGATTAGCGAATATATGACGAAATCCCGCATACCATCAGTCCGCAAAAAAAATCCTGCATGTACTATTAGGCCGCAAATTAAAATAACGAAAACTTTTAGAACGAATATGCCTTTAGCATACACTAAACAACTAAACTACCCTAAACCCTAAAACACTACCCCCAGCATGACCCTACACTACACAAACAGTACAACACTACCCTAAACCCTAAAACACTACCCCCAGCATGACCCTACACTACACAAACACTACAACACTACCCTAAACCATAAAACACTACCCCCAGCATGACCCTACACTACACAAACAACCCTAAACCCTAAAACACTACACCCCAGCATGACCCTACACTACGCAAACACTACAACACGACCCTAAACCCTAAAACACTACCCCCAGCATGACCCTACACTACACAAACACTACAACACAACCCTAAACCCTAAAACACTACCCCCAGCATGACCCTACACTACGCAAACACTACAACACAACCCTAAACCCTAAAACACTACCCCCAGCATGACCCTACACTACGCAAACACTACAACACTACCCTAAACCCTAAAACACTACCCCCAGCATGACCCTACACTACGCAAACACTACAACACTACCCAAAACCCTAAAACACTACACCCCAGCATGACCCTACACTACGCAAACACTACAACACTTCCCTAAACCCTAAAACACTACCCCCAGCATGACCCTACACTACGCAAACACTACAACACTACCCAAAACCCTAAAACACTACACCCCAGCATGACCCTACACTACGCAAACACTACAACACTACCCTAAACCCTAAAACACTACCCCCAGCATGACCCTACACTACGCAAACACTACAACACTACCCTAAACCCTAAAACACTACCCCCAGCATGACCCTACACTACGCAAACACTACAACACTACCCTAAACCCTAAAACACTACCCCCAGCATGACCCTACACTACGCAAACACTACAACACTACCCTAAACCCTAAAACACTACCCCCAGCATGACCCTACACTACACAAACAGTACAACACTACCCTAAACCCTAAAACACTACCCCCAGCATGACCCTACACTACACAAACACTACAACACTACCCTAAACCATAAAACATTACCCCCAGCATGACCCTACACTACGCAAACAACCCTAAACCCTAAAACACTACACCCCAGCATGATCCTACACTACGCAAACACTACAACACTACCCTAAACCCTAAAACACTACCCCCAGCATGACCCTACACTACGCAAACACTACAACACAACCCTAAACCCTAAAACACTACCCCCAGCATGACCCTACACTACGCAAACACTACAACACAACCCTAAACCCTAAAACACTACCCCCAGCATGACCCTACACTACGCAAACACTACAACACTACCCTAAACCCTAAAACACTACCCCCAGCATGACCCTACACTACGCAAACACTACAACACTACCCAAAACCCTAAAACACTACACCCCAGCATGACCCTACACTACGCAAACACTACAACACTTCCCTAAACCCTAAAACACTACCCCCAGCATGACCCTACACTACGCAAACACTACAACACTACCCAAAACCCTAAAACACTACACCCCAGCATGACCCTACACTACGCAAACACTACAACACTACCCTAAACCCTAAAACACTACCCCCAGCATGACCCTACACTACGCAAACACTACAACACTACCCTAAACCCTAAAACACTACCCCCAGCATGACCCTACACTACGCAAACACTACAACACTACCCTAAACCCTAAAACACTACCCCCAGCATGACCCTACACTACGCAAACACTACAACACTACCCTAAACCCTAAAACACTACCCCCAGCATGACCCTACACTACGCAAACACTACAACACTACCCTAAACCCTAAAACACTACCCCCAGCATGACCCTACACTACGCAAACACTACAACACTACCCAAAACCCTAAAACACTACCCTCAGCATGACCCTACACTACGCAAACACTACAACACTACCCAAAACCCTAAAACACTACCTCCCAGCATGACCCTACACTACGCAAACACTACAACACTACCCAAAACCCTAAAACACTACCCCCAGCATGACCCTACACTACGCAAACACTACAACACTACCCAAAACCCTAAAACACTACCCCCAGCATGACCCTACACTACGCAAACACTACAACACTACCCAAAACCCTAAAACACTACCCCCAGCATGACCCTACACTACGCAAACACTACAACACTACCCAAAACCCTAAAACACTACCCCCCAGCATGACCCTACACTACGCAAACACTACAACACTACCCAAAACCCTAAAACACTACACCCCAGCATGACCCTACACTACGCAAACACTACAACACTACCCAAAACCCTAAAACACTACCCCCAGCATGACCCTACACTACGCAAACACTACAACACTACCCAAAACCCTAAAACACTACCCCCAGCATGACCCTACACTACGCAAACACTACAACACTACCCTAAACCCTAAAATACTACACCCCAGCATGACCCTACACTACGCAAACACTACAACACTACCCAAAACCCTAAAACACTACCCCCAGCATGACCCTACACTACGCAAACACTACAACACTATCCTAAACCCTAAAACACTACGCCCAGCATGACCCTACACTACGCAAACACTACAACACTACCCTAAACCCTAAAACACTAGCCCCAGCATGACCCTACACTACGCAAACACTACAACACAACCCTAAACCCTAAAACACTACCCCCAGCATGACCCTACACTACGCAAACACTACAACACTACCCTAAACCCTAAAACACTACCCCCAGCATGCCCCTACACTACGCAAACACTACAACACAACCCTAAACCCTAAAACACTACCCCCAGCATGACCCTACACTACGCAAACACTACAACACTACCCTAAACCCTAAAACACTACCCCCAGCATGACCCTACACTACGCAAACACTACAACACTACCCTAAACCCTAAAACACTACCCCCAGCACGACCCTACACTACGCAAACACTACAACACAACCCAAAACCCTAAAACACTACCCCCAGCATGACCCTACACTACGCAAACACTACAACACTACCCAAAACCCTAAAACACTACCCCCAGCATGACCCTACACTACGCAAACACTACAACACTACCCAAAACCCTAAAACACTACCCCCAGCATGACCCTACACTACGCAAACACTACAACACTACCCAAAACCCTAAAACACTACCCCCAGCATGACCCTACACTACGCAAACACTACAACACTACCCAAAACCCTAAAACACTACACCCCAGCATGACCCTACACTACGCAAACACTACAACACTACCCAAAACCCTAAAACACTACACCCCAGCATGACCCTACACTACGCAAACACTACAACACTACCCAAAACCCTAAAACACTACACCCCAGCATGACCCTACACTCCGCAAACACTACAACACTACCCAAAACCCTAAAACACTACCCCCAGCATGACCCTACACTACGCAAACACTACAACACTATCCTAAACCCTAAAACACTACACCCCAGCATGACCCTACACTACGCAAACACTACAACACTACCCAAAACCCTAAAACACTACACCCCAGCATGACCCTACACTACGCAAACACTACAACACTACCCAAAACCCTAAAACACTACCCCCAGCATGACCCTACACTACGCAAACACTACAACACTATCCTAAACCCTAAAACACTACGCCCAGCATGACCCTACACTACAACACTACCCTAAACCCTAAAACACTAGCCCCAGCATGACCCTACACTACGCAAACACTACAACACAACCCTAAACCCTAAAACACTACCCCCAGCATGACCCTACACTACGCAAACACTACAACACTACCCTAAACCCTAAAACACTACCCCCAGCATGACCCTACACTACGCAAACACTACAACACAACCCTAAACCCTAAAACACTACCCCCAGCATGACCCTACACTAAACAACCACCACAACTCTACACTACACTAACACAACACTACACTACACAACACTACACTACACTACACAATCACTAACCCACGAAAAAATTAACACAAACCCACTTACCTCTCTCGTCACCGTGGTTTTCACAACGCAAATGCATTTACCATACATGCCTTTAAAACATAATTCTTTGTAAAGGCATGCGCGATAAATGCACATGCGTTTTGAAATAATGCGGGATAATGGTATGCGAGGTCAATGACCTTGCGGGATAATGGTATGCGGACTGAAAGTCTGCGGGATAAAAAATGCGGGAAAATGGCTGCAAACCATGATTAGCAGCAGACTTCCCTGGTGAGCACTAGCTTTACTACAGTGATCTAATGAGCAACTAGAGTGCTAACATTCAGAATTTATGGCAAATATGTGACACATCTGAATGCCTTCTTGATAGAACCAAAGTAAACAAGCATTGAAAATGCAATAGATCTCGCCCTCGTTTAAGTTAAAGCCATTCTGTTTGTAATGAGGTGGCTTTTTAGCTTTGCTTTTATTAGTGTTTTTAAAACTTTCATGTAAATAACATGCATATGTATGCATATATGTATATGTATGCATGCATTTATATTTATATAGATATGCAGATTATATATATTTATATATGTATATTACCTACTGGCGATAGCCAGTGGGTATATATAGTTAGGATTTTTTCTCTTTGGGATTTCTGAAAATTCTATGTCTAATAACTTTGGCGTTTGTGGACGGAATTGGCTGAAATTTTCAGGAAAATGGCACATTTTGTTTCTGAGCAGCCCCTGAAAATTCGGGGGGGTTTCGTCAAGGGGGGGCCGAGAAAAAAGGGGGGTCCCAAAACGCGTTTTTCCCATTCATTTTTCCATAGGGCGGTTGGACTCACTTTTAGCTCGAACGGCTGAATAGATTTACATGAAACTTGGCAAAATTGTAGATATGGTTTGCCCGACGTGCCTTTGCTATGTCTCAATATATGTGCTCCAGTGGATTTTGAGAAATTAACGTTTAAAAAAATATATATCTGTGACAGCGCTCCGGTTAGCGCCCCGGTTCGCGTACCTGACGCGTAACGGAACTTCACGAAGCGAAGCTGATTGGCTCTCCAGTGTCTTTCAACATTCTAAACAGTCCGGAGCGGCCGCCATCTTGTCTCTCGGTACGATCGAGAGACAAGATGTGGTGAAAAACGAAGGGGGAAATGAAGGAACGGGGGCAAGGTAGACCACTCCTGACCCCCAAGGATTGATGAGGGGGATATTAAAGTCCCCCGCGATTTTACGCCGTAGAGGCGCGTCCTGGTACGCGAACCGGGCAGCTCACCGGGCAGCTCACCGGGCAGCTAACCGGGCAGCTGATCGGCAGCGTAGCTGTCAACATTGTAAACAGTCCGGAGCGGCCGCCATCTTGTCTCTCGGTAGGTTCGAGAGACAAGATGTGGTGAAAAAAGAAGGGGGAAATGAAGGAAAGGGGGCAAGGTAAACCCCTCCTGACCCCCTAGGATTGATGAGGGGGATATTAAAGTCCCCCGCGATTTTTCGCGGTAGAGGCGCTTCCCGGTACGCGAACCGGGCAGCTAACCGGCAGCGTAACGGGAGTCTGCCATCTTGTGTTTTTGGAGCGTCCGGTTCGCGTACCGGGTAGCGTCCCGGTAAGCGTAACAAGGGGAAAACCAAGAGAAACAGTAAAAAAAAAATTAAGGGAATAGATTTCCAGCAAACTTGGCAAAATTGTAGGGACTGTTTGTTTGATGTGCCTTTGCAAGGCCTCAAGATATGTGCACGTGTGGATTTTGTCTAATTAAGGTTAAAAAAAATATATATCTGTAAGCGTGCTCCGGCACGCTTACGTTACGGGTTTTGTTTGCGCTGCAGAGCCGATACGTCAAGGTTATGCGACGCGTCATGAGGCGTCTCACGTGGCTACGTGATACGTCACGTAATAAAGAATATATTTTACAGCTATAGATATTAGCTTTTAAAAAACCAATGAAAATCACTGAAAAAACCATAGGTTATAGACCATATATAGTTAGGAATTTGCATTTACAAAACCTTGAAAATTCACTGAAAAAACCATAGGTTAGAGACCATATATAGTTAGCTGGACATTTTATTGACATAAAACCAATGAAATTCCATATATAGTTAGTTGCACTAACTATATATCGCGCACTCGCAATCCACTGCTGATGATGTCACATATTACATCATTCATGACATGGTCAGTGACATCACTGATGACATCTCAAATGACATCACTGATGACATCACTGATGACATCTCAAATGACATCACTGATGACATCACTGATGACATCTCAAATGACATCACTGATGACATCATGACACACCAATACCAGTTACTACATACGCACTCACTGATTCCTACGTCTACACACACATTCACTCATTCACCCATACAATCACTCATACATACAGTCACTCATTATTACAACACTATCATATGCACTCATACACCTATGCAGACACTCACACACTGCCACTCATCCATGGAGTTACTCACACACCTAGTCAGTCCTGTAAAGAATCAATCACACTTCCATTTCCTCATCTATACAGTTAAACACAGAACACCATACTTCAGTGACATCACTGATGACATCACTGATGACATCTCAAATGACATCACTGATGACATCTCAAATGATATCACTGATGACATCATGACACACCAATACCAGTTACTACATACGCACTCACTGATTCCTACGTCTACACACACATTCACTCATTCACCCATACAATCACTCATACATACAGTCACTCATTATTACAACACTATCATATGCACTCATACACCTAGTCAGTCCTGTGAAGAATCAATCACACTTCGATTTCCTCATCTATACAGTTAAACACAGAACACCATACTTTTCACACATATACTAACACATACTTACTCTCTTATACAATCACTGATACAAGTACACATTGATATGCACAGAGTCACACACCTCCCAGCCAGCCACACACACACTCAGTCTTCCATACATCCACTCATTCTTCAATATGTAAAACATATTTAAACTTTACAAAAACACACAGACACTAGATGATGTCATCAGTGATGTCATTTGAGATGTCATCAGTGATGTCATCAGTGATGTCATGTGTGATGTCATCAGTGATGTCATCAGTGATGTCACTGACCATGTCATGAATGATGTAATATGTGACATCATCAGCAGTGGATTGCGGGTGCGCGATATATAGTTAGTGCAACTAACTATATATGGAATTTCATTGGTTTTATGTCAATAAAATGTCCAGCTAACTATATATGGTCTCTAACCTATGGTTTTTTCAGTGAATTTTCAAGGTTTTGTAAATGCAAATTCCTAACTATATATGGTCTATAACCTATGGTTTTTTCAGTGAATATGTATATATATATATAAATATATATATATATATATTGCAAGTTCAGAATTATGGAAAATTGCGCACTCAAGAGTCAATCAATCAATCATGCCATTTGTATAGCGCACTACTCACCCGGGAGGGTCTCAAGGCGCTTGGGGGGAGGGGTATGCTACTGCTCGAACAGCCAGGTCTTGAGTTGTTTCCTGAAGGCGAGATGGTCCTGGGTCAGCCGAAGGTGGATGGGGAGGGAGTTCCAAGTCTTGGCAGCCAGGTAAGAGAAGGATCTTCCTCTGGTGGTGGCTCTTCGGATGCGTGGTACGGCTGCGAGGGCGAGGCTGGTGGACCGTAGCTGGCGGGTGGGCGTGTAGAAGGTCAGGCGGTCGTTGAGGTACTTGGGGCCCAGGTCGTGAAGAGACTTGTGTGCGTGGGTGAGGAGCCGGAACGTGATCCTCTTGTCGACGGGGAGCCAGTGCAGGTTCCTCAGGTGGCTGGAGATGTGACTGCGTCGGGGGACATCCAGGATGAGTCGGGCGGAGGCGTTCTGGATGCGCTGGAGTCTTTTCTGTAGCTTGGCTGTGGTTCCGGCGTAGAGGGTGTTTCCGTAGTCCAGTCGGCTGGTGACGAGTGCCTGGGTGACAGTCTTCCTGGTCTTGGTCGGGACCCAGCGGAAGATCTTGCGAAGCATACGCAGGGTGTTGAAGCACGATGAGGAGACGGCGTTGACTTGTCTGGTCATCGAGAGGGAGAGGTCCAGGATGAAGCCCAGGTTGCGTGCGTGGTCGGTTGGCTTGGGTGCGGTGCCCAGGGCTGGGGGCCACCAGGAGTCGTCCCAGGCGGAGGGCGAAGATCCCAGGATGAGGACTTCCGTCTTGTCCGAGTTCAGTTTCAGGCGGCTGTCCTTCATCCACTCGGCGACGTCTTTCATCCCTTCGTGTAGGCAAGTTCTGGCGGTGTCGGGGTCTCTGGTGAGGGAGAGGATCAGCTGGGTGTCGTCGGCGTAAGAGATGATGTTGAGGTTGTGCTGGCGTGCGATGGCTGCGAGAGGTTTCATGTAGATGTTGAAGAGGGTGGGGCTGAGTGAAGATCCATGCGGGACGCCGCAGATGACTTCGGTGGCCTCGGAGCGAAACGGGGGGAGGCGGACTCTTTGTGTTCTTCCGGGAAGGAACGAGATGATCCACTCCAGTGCCTTCTCTTGGATACCGATGTTGCTGAAGCGCTGGACTAGGGTGCGGTGGCAGACCGCGTCGAACGCAGCGGAGAGGTCCAGGAGGATGAGGGCCACTGTTTCCCCCTTGTCGAGCAGGGTCCGGATGTCGTCGGTGGCTGCGATGAGGGCGGTCTCGGTGCTGTGGTTGGCTCTGAAGCTGGTGCGAGGGGTCGAGGGATCCGTTCGTCTCAAGGAAGGCGGTCAGCTGTCTGTTGACGATCTTCTCGATGACTTTAGCAGGAAAAGGGAGGAGCGAGATGGGGCGGAAGTTTTTGAAATCGGTGGGGTCCGCTGTAGGTTTCTTCAGGAGGGCGCTGATCTCGGCGTGCTTCCAGCTCTCCGGGAAGGTGGCGGTGTTGAAGGAGGCGTTGATGATGTTCCGGAGTTGGGGTGCGATGGTGGAGTCGGCCTTGTTGAAGACGTGGTGTGGGCAGGGGTCGGTCGGTGATCCGGAGTGGATGGTGTTCATCGTGCGGGTTGTGTCTTCGGTGGTCACCGTTGTCCAGGTGCGAAGGGTGGCGGTGGGGGGGCGTTGGTTTGACGGTTGGGTGCGTGGGTGGGGCGCCGAAGCTGTTGTGGATGTCGGCGATATTGCGGTGGAAGACTGAGGCGAGGGAGTCGCAGAGGTCTTGTGACGGAGTGATGTCGTTGGTGCCGGTGCTGGGGTTGGAGAACTCCTTGACGATAGTGAAGAGCTCTTTGCTGTCGTGGGCGTTGTTGTCCAGTCGTTCCTTCGGGGATTTCTTCTTGGTGGTGCGGATGAGCTGGTGGTGCTTGCGGGTAGCGTGTTTGAGGGCGGTCATGTTGTCGGTGGTCCGGTCGAGGAGCCAGGCTTTCTCGAGGGTGCGGCAGGTCTTCTTGGAGTTCTTGAGGTCATCGGTGAACCAGGATGCCTTCTTGCTTCTGGGTCTGCTGGGAGGGTCGTCGGCGCAGGCGGTCAGCCACTGTGTGAAGTTGCGGGCTGCTTCGTTGGGGTCCGTTGTGTTGGCGGGTGGGCTCTGGCTGAGGGAGGTGGTGAGCTGGTCTGCGGTGATCTTGCTCCAATTCCTGTGAGGTACCTGTTGCGGGTGGTGGTGGGTCGTGGATCTTTTGAAGCTGAAGTGGACACAGCTGTGGTCGGTCCAGTGGAGTCCGGTGGCGTGGCTGAAGTTGATGTACTTGCTGGAAGAGAAGACGGGATCAAGCGTGTGGCCGGCGTAGTGGGTGGGGGTGTTGACCAGTTGCTCGAGTCCGAGGTTGGCGAGGTTTTCCAGCAGGGCGGTGGTGTTGTGGTCCTTGTTGTTCTCCAGGTGGAAGTTGAGGTCCCCGAGGAGGATGTAGTCGGTGGAGGGGAGGGCGTGCGGGCTGATGAAGTCTGTGATGTCTTCGCTGAATTGTGTGCGTGGTCCCGGGGGTCTGTAGACGAGGGTGCCTCTGAGGGTCATCTTAGGGTCGGTGTGAATCTGGAAGTGGAGATGTTCGGCTGCGGCGAAGGAGTCGTTGCCGTCGGTCGTGATGCGGATGGTGTTCCTGTGGACGATGGCGATGCCACCTCCGGTCTGGTTGATGCGGTCCCTCCTGATGATCTTGTACCCGTCCGGGATGGCGATGGCGATGTCGGGTGCAGAGGAGGCGTTCATCCAGGTTTCCGTGAGGAAGGCGACGTCCGGTGATGTAGCGTCGAGGAGGTTCCAGAGTTCCAGTTTGCGGGTGTTGATCAGGATGCACTTGAGGTGGTTGCTGCTGGTGTTTGTCTTGGCGGGTGCGGGACAGGTTCGGGGGCAGGTGAACTTGCAGGTGCAGCAGGTGAAGGGTCCGTGGGTGCGACTCGGGGTGGCTCGGCAGCAGGCGTGGGTCCGGCCGGCATTGAGTGCGTTGAGAGTGGCGGCGTCGTAGGTCAGTCGGGTCGTCTTGCCTCGGCGGGGAGGGCCAGGGGTCCTGGCGCTGGGCGCGGGCCAGGCGCGGACGGGCGCAGACGGGCTTACCTTTGGCGCACCTTCGGCGCTCAATCGGTGCTCCCGCTGCGCGCGTCCGCTGCGCGGTCGCTCTGGGGGCGTCATAAGTAAGGAGCCGGGAGGGAGGAGCAGCTGGGTGGTGGGAGCGGGGCGGCGAATGGAATCACAGGGGGGCAGGCCGCAGGGAGGCAGCGGCGGGAAATTCCAAGAAGCAGCGGGCAGCGGGAAATTCCCAGGAGCAGCGGGAAATTCCCAGGAGCAGCGGGCAGCGAGCGAAGGAATCTGCAGTTTAATCCATGATACCGCTACGCGTTTCGACACCCGGCGGTGTCTTCATCCCACGATCGTGGGATCAAGACACCGCCGGGTGTCGAAACGCGTAGCAGTATCATGGATTAAACTGGTGATTATCAACTCTCACTCTGAGGGCCCAATTTTCCTTTATTCTGAACTTGCAATTAAACTATCGGCTTGGGTTTCTGCCGACATTGCGCCAACTGACGACGGGATGGATCTCGGTTTGTTTTATTTGTTTTCATTATCACATTATCACACTATTTGCAGATCTTTTGGATCCTGACAAAGGCCAAGACACTTATTTAGGTCCAGAGTTGCTAGACACGCTTAGGCACATAGACTATACCGCCTATACGCACGCAAAACATGCCAATGCGGACAAGCTGGGCTCACTACTAGCACGCATACTCAGGGCTGATCCCCCACATTCCCCGATCCATGGGATTATCACTAGCAGTGGGGACACGATAAACACGCAACAGGAAATTAATATGGCCTTCTGTGCCTATTATCAAGCCCTGTATCGGCACCCCCCCCCCCCCCCCACCACTGGTGGAAGAGGCTCTGGACGCCTTTTTAGCCGATGTACAGTTCCCGCAATTGGACAAATCAGCACAGGATGTTCTCTCTGGCCCTATTACAAAGGCCGAAATTAAGGCAGCCATCAGGGCCCTACCCCGGAATAAGGCCCCAAGCTTGGATGGCCTCCTGGACGAATTCTTTCCCACTTTTTCAGACACTCTGGTGCCACACCTAGAGAACGTGTATAAAGCAGCGCTGTCCTCTGGGTCCCTGCCCCACTATACTAGACAGGCACTGGTGGTATCCCTTCCCAAACCAGGACGCCCGTAGATAGACCTGTCAGGAAACAGACCATTGTCCCTACTCACCACCGAATATGAAATATTGAGTAAGGTACTAGCTAGTCGCCTGCTCCCATATGTGCACAAGCTCATTCACCCGGATCAATGCGGCTTCGTGCCAGCGCGGTGCATCTCACTCAATATCAGGAGACTATATCATTTCATGGCAGCCACCCCAGAGGAGAGGGCCAACGCTGGTTGTGTCACCCTAGATATGAGACAGGCATTTGACACGCTCTGTTGGGACTTCATGTTCCGAGCGCTAGAACGCTTTAGAATCCCCCAGGACTATTTGAAGTGGGTGAGACTGCTATATACGGATCCCACAGCGCGGGCCCACACGGGACGGCACATCTCAAGGGAGTACCCGGTGGGAAAGGGCACCCACCAGGGTTGTCCCTTGTCCTCCCTGCTCTTTGTGCTAGCCCTGGAGCCGTTGGCCCTTAGGGTGCGTCTATCGGCAATGCCACGAGGGATCCTCCTGGGGCAGATGACACATGTAATTTCTGCATATGCGGACAACATTATTCTGTATGCTGATGACCTCTCCTCTCTTGCACCCGTGCCAAGCATTTTTGATTCTTTTGCACGGCTATCGGGCCTTACAATCAATGACAGTAAGTCTTATGCCTTCTTTTTCCGGCAGGTGGATCGCCCAGAGACGGTCCAGTTCGGCCCCCACTCCCTAACTGTTGCAGCACACACTTTTAGATACTTAGGCATACAGATCTACCGATTGACGCCAGATCACATTGAGGGTAATCTGGGCAAGGCTATTTGTTAGCTCCGTTACCAGGTAACTTTCTGGTCCTCCCTACCACTCTCGGTGATGGGCCGAGTAGCGATCTCGAAAATGGTAGTCCTACTCAGGCTTTTATATTTTTTTACCAACCTACCGTTTGTTATCCCGACCCCGATGTTCAACTCCCTGAACACCACACTCTCCACTTTGATCTGGGGTACTGGCCGCCGCAGGGTTGGGCTGACCAAATTACAACTAGACACTGATAGGGGCGGGTTAGGGGCCCAGATTTCCGAGCATACTGCTAGGCGAGTCAACTGCAATGGCTATCTTACTGGCTGTCAGGGCGCAACTTACAGGAAATTGACTATTCCCGGCTGATGTAGACCGAGGACGGCTCCACACCCTGCTGCTCCCGCGGGCTAGGATCCCGGCGGATGCCCCGTTGCCATTGCGCACTGCACTCGCTTATTGGAATAAAGCCACTCACTACAGGTGCAGCTGTCTCCCCTATTCTGACACTACACCACTTCTTGGGATCCCCACCCCCACTGGCCTGCTTATTTAACAACGATTGCTTCCCTGGGTGGAGGGTGGAGTGACTACGGTGGGTGACCTCTTTGATGACGGCATGCTCACAGATCATGATAATTTTGCGCGGCGCCAGGGTGTCACGGATGCATTGTACCTCTTACATGCTGCGCTCGTGTAGTACGTGAAGAAACATTGGGCCCCACACAGGGAGGAACCCCCATGCCACAAAATGGCTCATTCAAGATATGCTTTTACATAGAGCGTATCTTACCCCGCACCGCCTGAAGTGGATGTTTCTGACCACACAAACCTGCTGCCCTATATGCAAACTAGAGGATGCTGACTTCCTACACATGCTATGGCAGTGTCTCGTGCTTACCCCTTATTGGTCAGAGGTACTGTCCTTGCTTACAACTGCGGTTACGGTCCCCGTCCCAGACACGCCTGCAGTGTGCCTCTTGGATTGATACGACGCCCTAAGGCGCAGAAAGTGCTACTTTGCTTTGTAGACCTGTCTCTGCTTCTGGGGAAATGCTCCATCACTATGAGGAGGAAATCGACTACACCCCCCAGCTTTACGGCTGGCATGAGGAAGTGGTGAGATGGGGTGGAGCGGAGAGTACTGACATCCGCCGGGAGGAAGCCTGGGGATTGCGCAAAAGAGTTATCTCCTTAGATTGGGACAGTATTCTGGAAGCATTCAACCGCCACCTGTGCCGATAGCTTGGACGTAACACGTGCTGTACCAGCTAGCCCCTGTTTTCTAGTTTTTATGTTTAATGAATTCCACTGTTTGCGATTCTTGCGCTATAGGGTGCATGCATACCCTTTGAATGCTTATGTGCAGCCATGTGCAGAAACTGTTGATTTGCTAACATCTTTGTGCAAGCGCTCAGGAGAATATCCGCATTGCTGCAATCAGTGATTTTTAAACTGTTGTGTTGTGTTGACTGTATTTTAAAAACTGTTATTCTTGCGCCTTATTCACACGCTGACTCCCCGGTCCACCGCAGCATTGTGCTGTTTGATGTGGAGGGAGGTAATCGCGTCCTCACTTCCTGGTCACGCCACGCTGGGCGGCCATCTTTGGTGGGTGACGCTCTAGTCTTTGTCCTTCCCCCTGACTACTAAAGGGCTCAGCGCACTCGCGCACAAACTGTTGATTTGCTAACATCTTTGTGCAAGCGCTCAGGAGAATATCCGCATTGCTGCAAGCAGTGATTTTTAAACTGTTGTGTTGTGTTGACTGTATTTTAAAAACTGTTATTCTTGCGCCTTATTCACATGCTGACTCCCCGGTCCACCGCAGCATTGTGCCGTTTGATGTGGAGGGAGGTCATCGCGTCCTCACTTCCTGGTCACGCCACGCTGGGTGGCCATCTTTGGTGGGTGACGCTCTAGTCTTTGTCCTTCCCCCAATCTATTTATATCTCGGTTCTCTCGCGCAGCGGTGACGCGCAGCGGTGGCGCCAAAGAGAAGCTAGTCTGCGCCAGTCCGCGTCCAGACGCTTCCAGCTTCCTGCTTCTCTTTTGGCCTGTCACCATGGTAGGAAACCGCCTCATTTATAGTTCTGCTCTTCTACATTCGCTACGTCCCCCCACCAACTCTTTGTGCCTTCAGTCGATCCCCCCGTCCAATACTGGGTCTTATTGCACTTCATGTAACTGGAGTTTTTCTCCGGCGTACACCGTTAAACCTCAACCCTTACATAATTGGAGAATGTTTCTCCTTAACTGTCGGTCTTTACCTAAACACCACACAGAGCTTTCCATGTTGATAGAAGAGCTAAATCCTGAGGCTCTCTTCTTGACAGAAACATGGCTCCAACTGGAAAACGACCCTTCCACTGTGTGGGCGACACCTGAAGGTTATACCATGAAACGCCTAGACCGCCAGTCGGGTAGAGGTGGCGGACTCGCTATTATATATAGAGATACTTTTAAATGCCGCATCACCTCCTCCACTATATCTACGTGTGAGAGTTTTTATTTTACTCTAGAATTTTCGCCTACCACCTCATTTTCCGGTATGCTGGCCTATCGCCCTCCTGGCGCCCTTAGTAACTTTGTTTCCGACTTGACAGATACTGTCGCTAGCGCCCTGCTTTCCACAGCAAATTTTACTTTGCTGGGCGATCTCAATCTGCACCTGGATGACCCGTGTGACACTTCAGTCAACAACCTCAGGTCCAATCTTCAGGCTGTTGATCTTCGCCAAAAGGGTTTTCTTGCGACTCACAACAAGGGACACCTTTTGGACCATATCTATAGCAACCTAGACAATCTAAAAGTGGAGACTCCCATCCCACTCCCATGGACAGACCATTTTCTAATACCTTTTATCTGGTCCATAAGCCCCCCCCCCCCACTACTTTTCATAAGTCTAATAAGCACTGGGGAAGGAAATGGTCCTCTCTTCCGCTCCTTGAGTGGGAACGTGCCCTTATTGAACATCCGCCTCAGAGGTCCACTAATCCCAACACTGCCACGATCAACTTCGACAATTGGATCTCCAGTACCCTCGATCAAGTTCTCCCTTTCACCCCCTTAAAATCAATAATAAGATCCAAGGTTGACCCGTGGTACACACCCGCCCTTAGAACCATGAAGCAATCATGCCGCAAACTCGAGAGAGCGTGGAGGCAGGACCACTCTCAACAGAGGAAGGCTGACTATAGAGCCGCCATCAAGCTCTAAACGAGGGAACTTGCCGCCACGCAATCCCGCTTCTATGACGCGAAAATTAATATGGCTGCTAATGCGCCTAAGGAAATTTTTTAAATTGCTAAATCTCTAATATCTCCACTCCTTGAGCGACCATCATCAGACGGCGCACAAACTCGGTGCAATAATCTTGCTACCTTTTTCTCCCAGAAAATCCAGGCTATCTACTCTTCATTCACCACTGGTGATGACAATAACAAACCCACCCCCTTCCGGTTTCTGATCTCTCCACCCCTTGTACACTTGAAACTTTTCCATCTCTTGACCCTTTTTCATTAGATAAGTTGATCCCTAAAATCACCTCTGGATCTCCTAATGATCATGCACACCCCACGCTCTCATTAAGGTCATAGACGCCATTCGTCCAGTCATCTTAGACGTCCCTAATGCCTCCATCGCCTCCAATACCGTCCCGCCTCCTTGGAAGTGTGCGATGGTGAAAGCTTTGCTGAAAAAGCCTACTTTGGATCAGAACAACTTGGCCAACTACCGCCCCATCTCTTTACTTCCATGGATGAGCAAGCTACTTGAGAGGCACGTTAATAACATTTTAGTGGACTATTTCGAGTCCAATAGTCTGCTCCGTTCCTCTCAGACAGGGTTCCGCCCGCAGCACGGAACCGAAACCGCTCTTTTGGCGGTGACGGAAGAAGCCAGAGCTGTGTTAGACCAGGGAGGGAAGGCTGCCATCATATTACTCGATCTCAGTGCTGCGTTCGACACGGTCAACCACTCTACACTTTTACATCGGTTGAGTGGTTTGGGCGTGTGGGGCGCGGCCCTGGAATGGCTTACCTCCTTCCTGGACAACAGATTCTTCCAGGTATTTGAGGGTGAGTCGGTTTCCCCAAAACATCCTCTCAGCTGAGGAGTGCCTCAGGGCTCCTCCCTGAGCCCCACTCTTTTTAATGCTTATATGGAGCCCCTGGAGAAGATAGTCCATCCCTTCGGTGTGCGTATTGTTACCTACGCAGATGACACCCAACTGGTGGTCTCGTTGGACCACTCTGCTGGATCATCCTCCACCTTAGGTCCCTGTCTGGAGGCTGTTGCCAGATGGATGCAATCCTCATTCCTCAAGCTTAATGGGGAGAAAACAGATATAATGCTGTTGGGCAACTCCCCTCCATCTGCCCTAGCATCCATCTGGCCTCCATCCCTCAGCCCGCCTCCTCTTCCCAAACCCCAGATTAAGAGCCTGGGAGTCTGGCTGGACAAAGCGCTGGATTTTTCAGCCCAAGCTACAAAAACTGCCTCCACTTGCATCGGGATGATGAAGATGCTCCGTAAGGTGCTTCCCCTGCTCCCATTCCAGGCTAGGAGGATCATGGTCTAGGCCCTGATCCTCTCCCGCCTGGATTATGGGAATGCCCTTTACATGGGAGACCCAGCCGCAGTGACCCGTAGGCTTCAGGTCACACAAAACTGTGCTGCTCGCTTACTGTACAACATCCCCCGTTGGCAGTCAGCAAAAAAAGCTCTGAAAGAGCTTCACTGGCTCCCAGTAGCAGCCAGAGTCCAGTTCAAGGCCATGTGCATTGTGCACAAATCTTTTCATCGCACTGGTCCAGCAATCCTTCACCCCATAGCGACACCCTATGTACCATCCAGAGCTTTACGCTCCAGTTGTCTGCAACTGGTAACCGCCACTAAAATTAACAAAGCCCGCTGGGGTGGTCGTTCTTTTTCCCATACTGCGGCCAGGCTCTGGAACTCCCTCCCTCTCTCCCTTCGAGAAACCAATAATTATCTTTCCTTCAGAAAGGCTTTAAAAACGCACCTGTTTGTAAAGGGGTGCTGATCCCTCCCGAGCTTGCCATCAGTAATCAGTTTAAAGCGCTGCGAGGCCTCCGGGTAGACACGCGCTATATAAGTGCAATTTAATAATAATAATAATAATAAAGAGTGGACGTGGTAACACTCCGGGTAGACACGCGCTATATAAGTGCAATTTAATAATAATAATAATAATAAAGAGTGGACGTGGTAACACTTTGCCATATGCGCTATGTTTGGTTGGTGCCAGACGAAGATGGGGAGGGAGGGAGGGTTGGGATAGTTGTATTTCTATGATGTACACTTACTGTTGATAATGTACATACACTGAACGCTGACTTCAATGTACTATGATATTGTGTATAACTGCAAAATATTGCAATTGATGGTTTGAAAACTGGAAAAATGTAATAAAATCTGTTTTTTTTTTTTAAAAAGACACTTCTTTAGGTCGGTGGTGTCCGAAACATGTTGATCCCCGATATGCACCTGGCTTGAATTCTGACAGTATTTGTGAAAAGAAATGGGGCCCCTGCCTAAAAGGATGAACCCTAGCAAGGAAACTAAACTTATTTAGAAAGAAGGAAAAGAGCACCGGGTTATGTGCATGTATTTACATGGCACTAATGAACGCTAAAAATAATAAGGTCAATGCCTGGATAGATTTTTTAGGTGGACTGTCTTGTATACAATAGGGCATAATAAAAGAGTCCTGGATGTGGATGATGCCTTATTGAAAAAGGAGGCATATCTGATATTAAAATTCAACAGTCTACAGACTGGGTTGAACTCCATGTCGGAGATTTCAAGACTATAATACGTTGTACTTCAAGAAACTGATGTGGACTACATGTCCCACAAACCCCGCACCATGTGATGCATCATAATAGCACACCTCCCTTCCAAAATGGTGCAGATCGACTGCGAAGGGGAAGTGAAGCCCAGAGCAGCAGAGAGCAGCTGAGACTAGGTATGTGAAGCCCCCATGCACACGAACTAGCATAGACGCGCATAAACTGGCAAGTTATTTGTGATTGAATGCCTGTCTTCCCTCCAGGGAACAGAGCGCCCACATTAAATAAACGAACAAATTCTGCAATCAGAAGCCAACAGGGACAACGCCGAGCGGCGATAGCAGGTACTTACTTGTATGCATGATTAATGGGTAGGAAAACCACTCGAAGTTATTTGCTTAGGACTTGTTTCAAATACATGATCTTTTTGTTTAGGCAGGCAAACAGGACCCACATGGGCGCCCCTGATAAAAAGCGGGATCACGGACTTATTAAACTCCACGTTTAAAGAAAAGATTGGACTTGACAAACACCGATAAAGGTATGAGAATGCAGTGAGAGCTTTGGCATCAGCTGACGGGCTCTTCCCTGTAATTGATTCCATAATTTTGGTTTCTTCATATTTCAGCTAAACTGCTACAGGGACCTCCGCACAGATAAATTGAACCCTACGTAACTGCGAGAACCTATGAAGGTATGCACTTTGCAGCTAAACTCAAAGTGATAATAAGAGGCTTTAAAAACATAAAATAGGATCTGATTAATTTTATTTCATATTTTTGCACGCATCATGCAGGAAAAAGTGAAAAGCCCTGATGAGAACACGCGAATTTAAATAGCGAGTTCGAAACGCGTCGGCCCATTGGAGACAAGCATTGGAACAGCTAGGAATAACTGAATCCTTTAATGAATGAAATTTTGATAACTTCTTTCAGTTTCATCCAATATTGTTTATGACATTGATATTTTTTGTCTCCATTTGATTCTTCCTTTTTGTGAATATACTTCACTCCTAAAAAAGATAGTGCAAATCATGAATATTTTTGTTGTAGCACAAACCGTAGTGCTAATGTATATATGATATGTTGTCATTCATGTATTGTTGTTTAGATTTGATAGTATTGTGATGAAGTATATGTTGATTTATGTGTAATATATGTGGTATGTCTTTTTCGAACAAATCAATTTTCTAATTCCTGAAAAATAAAATTCAAAGGTATAAATAAAATACCAGACAAATTTTAGACTCAAGTAGATTTGTCACTCCAAATGAGGAGAAAGTAGAAGTTTCTTGTATGGTCAGCACTTGTCTTCTTATATTACTCGTGTGGGAGGCCCAAGTACCCGCGACAGGTAAGGGTCCAAAATGTATTGATGCAACATCAATATTGGCTATCACAAAAAGTCCTATTCGTACTTTGGGGGGGGGGAGGGGGTCCACCCCTGGCGTGTAAAACAAAATCCCTGGCATCTAGGGTGCTTTCTGCCCCCCCCCCGGGGGGCAGACTGGGGGCTACTGCCCCCATGGCCCCCCAGGGGGGCAGAAAGGCTGTAGAATTTTTTTTATTTTGGGTGGGGGTATTTGCATGCCCATTCTGGGAAGCTCCCACCCCTACGTTTATATAAAAAAAATTACCTGGGTCCTAGTGGGCTTTCTGCCGCCCCTGGGGGGCAGATCCGGGGCTACAGCTCCCATCCATCTCCGGGGGGGCAGAAAGTCTTATTCTTACTTTTGGGGGGTAGGATGAGTGGGGGTTTTAGCATTCCCATTCTGGGCAGCCCCCACCCCTGGTGCATAACAAAAAATCCCTAGCGCCTAGGGTGCTTTCTCCCAGGGAGGGCAGAAAGCCTGTAGAATTTTTTTATTTTGGGCGGGGGTATTAGCATGGGCTTTCTGCCACCCCCTGGGGGGCAGATCAGGGGCTACAGCTCCCATCTGCCTCCTGGGGGGGGGGGGGGGGGGGCAGAAAGTCTTATTCTTACTTTCGGGGGGTAGGATGAGTGTGGGCTTTACCATTCCCATTCTGGGCAGCCCCCACCCCTGGTGCATAAAAAAAAATCCCTAGCGCTTAGGTGCTTTCTCTCTAACAGGAGCTGCTTTCCACCTAAACTTGAGAATTACCCAGAGTTCTCTCCTTCTCTTTTTGGCATCTGTATATATGTGTATATATATATATATATATATATATATATATATATATATATATATATATATATATATATATATATATATATATATATATATATATATATATATATATATATATATATATGCAAAACACAGTATCCGGACCTTGGGAGTACCATGAACTCCTTGAGTTTTGCTACGCATTTCGACACCCGGCGGTGTCTTGATCCCACGTGTGATCAAGACACCGCCGGGTGTCGAAACGCGTAGCGGTATCATGGATTAAACTGGTGATTATCAACTCTCACTCTGAGTGCGCAATTTTCCTTTATTCTGAACTTGCAATTAAACTATCGGCTTGGGTTTCTGCCGACATTGCGCCAACTGACGACAGGATGGATCTCGGTTTGTTTTATTTGTTTTCATTATCACATTATCACACTATTTGCAGATCTTTTGGATCCTGACAAAGGCCAAGACACTTATTTAGGTCCAGAGTTGCTAGACACGCTTAGGCACATAGACTATACTGCCTATACGCACGCGAAACATGCCAATGGGGACAAGCTGGGCTCACTACTAGCAGGCATACTCAGGTCTGATCCCCCACATTCCTCGATCCATGGGATTATCACTAGCAGTGGGGACACAGTAAACACGCAACAGGAAATTAATATGGCCTTCTGTGACTATTATCAAGCCCTGTATCGGCACCCCCCCCCCCACTGGTGGAAGAGGCTCTGGATGCCTTTTTAGCTGATGTACAGTTCCCGCAATTAGACAAATCAGCACAGGATGTTCTCTCTGGCCCTATTACAAAGGCTGAAATTAAGGCAGCCATCAGGGCCCTACCCTAGAATAAGGCCCCAGGCTTGGATGGCCTCCTGGACGAATTCTTTCCCACTTTTTCAGACACTCTGGTGCCGCACCTAGAGAACGTGTATAAAGCAGCGCTGTCCTCAGGGTCCCTGCCCCACTATACTAGACAGGCACTGGTGGTATCCCTTCCCAAACCAGGACGTCCGTAGATAGACCTGTCCTGAAACAGACCATTGTCCCTACTCACCACCGAAAATAAAATATTGAGTAAGGTACTAGCTAGTCGCCTGCTCCCATATGTGCACAAGCTCATTCACCCGGATCAATGCGGCTTTGTGCCAGCGCGGTGCATCTCGCTCAATATCAGGAGACTATATCATTTCATGGCAGCCACCCCCGAGGAGAGGGCCAACGCTGGTTGTGTCACCCTAGATTTGAGACAGGCATTTGACACGCTCTGTTGGGACTTCATGTTCTGAGCGCTAGAACGCTTTGGAATCCCCCGGGACTATTTGAAGTGGGTGAGACTGCTATATACGGATCCCACAGCGCGGGTCCACACGGGACCGCACATCTCAAGGGAGTACCCGGTGGGAAAGGGCACCCACCAGGGTTGTCCCTTGTCCACCCTGCTCTTTGAGCTAACCCTGGAGCCGTTGGTCCTTAGGGTGCGTCTATCGGTAATGCCACAAGGGATCCGCCTGGGGCAGATGACACATGTAATTTCTGCATATGCGGACAACATTATTCTGTATGCTGATGACCTCACCTTTCTTGCACCCGTGCTAAGCATTTTTGATTCTTTTGCACGGCTATCGGGCCTTACAATCAATGACAGTAAGTCTTATGCCTTCTTTTTCCGGCAGGTGGAACGCCCAGAGACGGTCCAGTTCGGCCCCCACTTCCTAACTGTTGCAGCACACACTTTTAGATACTTAGGCATACAGATCTACCGATTGACGCCAGACCTCATTGAGGGTAATCTGGGCAAGGCTATTTGTTCGCTCCGTTACCAGGTAACTTTCTGGTCCTCCCTACCACTCTCGGTGATGGGCCGAGTAGCGATCTCGAAAATGGTAGTCCTACCCAGGCTTTTATATTTTTTTACCAACCTACCGTTTGTGATCCCGACCCCGATGTTCAACTCCCTGAACACCACACTCTCCACTTTGATCTGGGGTACTGGCCGCCGCAGGGTTGGGCTGACCAAATTACAACTAGACACTGATAGGGGCGGGTTAGGGGCCCAGATTTCCGAGCAAACTGCTATGCGAGTCAACTGCAATGGCTATCTTACTGGCTGTCAGGGCGCAACTTACAGGAAATTGACTATTCCCCGCTGATGTAGACCGAGGACGGCTCCACACCCTGCTGCTCCCGCAGGCTAGGATCCCGGCGGATGCCCCGTTGCCATTGCGCACTGCACTCGCTTATTGGAATAAAGCCACTCACTACATGTGCAGCTGTCTCCCCTATTCTGACACTACACCACTTCTTGGGATCCCCACCCCCACTGGCCTGCTTACTTAACAACGATTGCTTCCCTGGGTGGAGGGTGGAGTGACTACGGTGGGTGACCTCTTTGATGACGGCATGCTCATAAATCATGATAATTTTGCGCGGCGCCAGGGTGTCACGGATGCATTGTACCTCTTACATGCTGCGCTCGTGTAGTACGTGAAGAAACATTGGGCCCCACACAGGAAGGAACCCCCATGCCACAAAATGGTCTTTATGACTTACCTGATGGGAGGTGGCCGCTACATTACTAAATGGCTTTACAAGGGATTGGATTGGGTTGGGTGGTAAAATACCGAATCTTAAAGCCCTGTGGCACTCTGACATGTGCCAGCTACATCTGCATTTACAGAATCGGCATTTTACCGAATCTGTATTTACCGATTCGGTAATTTTACCGAATCGGTAAATACAGAATCGGTAAAATACCGATTCTGTAAATGCATGCCCTACATCTCAAAATCCAATTACCGGTCGGTAACGGCTGAATTCGGCCGTTACCGACCGGTAATTGGCCACCTACATCTGGCCCTAGGTTCCTAACGCATGATGAAGCATGACACCTTTGGTGTGTGAGGGGAGTGGTCCTTAAAGGGACACCTTCCTTGTATTAATGGTTGTTTGGACCTGTGGGTTATTTAGTATGTTATATAATTGAGTTTGCCCACATTGGTCTCCTCTTGGCCCTCTTTGTGTGTGATAACCTTTGATAGTGCCCAGAGATGAGCCCTGCTGAGCCAACGAAAGTAGGAACGGAAGGACCTCAGAAAGAGGGGCAAAAAGGGGATCCACAGCCTTTGCTGTGCACCATGCCAAAATATGTACCACCAGCAGGCATATACTGTCTTAGTGAAGTGACGCCTGGCTGCCAAAATGACATCACAGACTTTGGGAGGAAGATCGAAGGCTGTGAACTGTCGCCGCTCAATCTCCACGCATGGAGGTAGAGGCTGGACATGTTCAGGTGGGGGACCGTCCCCTGCTGCTGCGACAGAAGATCCTCCCGAAGAGGCAGTCAGATCGGGGCATCGATCACCATGTCGAGTTGCTCGGGATACCAGAATCTTTGTGCCCAATACGGAGCCACAAGAATGACTTGGGCCCGGTCACGCCGAATCTTCTTCAGCACTCTGGGCAAAAGTGGTACAGGCGGAAAGGCGTACAATAGACCGCAACTCCACTCGCACCGAAAAGCGTCCCCAAGTGAGTGCCGCCTTGGAAATTCCAACGCTCAGAACTGATGACATTGTGCGTTCTCTTTGGTGGCGAATAGATCTAACCAAGGCTCTCCCCACTGCTGAAAGAGACCTTGCGCCACGTCTGAGTTCAGACGCCATTCGTGATCCATCAAACACCGACGGCTGAGTTTGTCCGCCCTGACGTTCAGAGAACCTGCCAGGTGTTGAACCACCAAGGTAATGCCTTGATGTTTTTTTTTTTATAAACTTTATTTTTCATGTTCAGCAATTTCAAAACATTGTACAGACATAGTTATACACCACTGTAGTATTATACAATAACACGATATGTCCATGTCTATGTATCTTTCAATTGGCTGTCTACAATATAAATCACAAGTAATGGCAGCTGTCTGATACACTATACATAGTTCAGAGAATAAGGAGAGTAAACCCTAACAAAAACATCTCACCCAGGGAATAAAAAGTCGACAGTACTCCTGTCCTATGTATACGGATTGAATCCATAGGGGAACGCTATACAATTACAATAAGGCAATAGGGTATCCAAGGACTATAGGGGTGTGGCTAGCCCACTCCCTCTGGCACTATGCCCTGTTCCACCGGTTGATCCAAGTCTTGACGCAGTGCTTCGATATATGACCGGTATGGGCCCCATATGTCCTTGGGGCGGGATGAGCTAGGCATCACACTTGCGTATAGCTCACTGTTAATGTTACAAAATGCCAGGCTCTGCAGCCAGCTCTGAACGGTCGGTGCAGACTTACACCCACAGTGTATGGCCACTACTCGCTTCGCTAGCAATAGACCCAATGCTGCAAACCGTCTTGTTTTCTTTGGGAAGTTCACTGTTTACCCCAGAAAGGCAATCTCAGGGGTGAGAGTCAGGGAGAGATTAATTATCTTCCCCAGTGTATGATGTATGGTCTCCCAGTAGTGTTGCAGCTTCGGGCATGTCCATGTGAGATCCGCTTGAGGAGCAGAGCATTTGCGACAGTTGTGTGGTTTGGAGGGATCTATCTTGTGTGCCAGTGCTGGGGTGAAATATATGCGGCTTAAGAATTTGAAGTGCAGAAGTTTGTGCCTACTGTTCAGTGAGATGCCCTGCGTGACTGAGCAGCAATTACTCCACTGTTCTTCTGTAATTGTCATTCCCAAATCCATTTCCCAGGCTCTACGATCTTTACTGTCGTCTATGGGTTTGAGTGAAGCACATGCTTTATAGAGTTTTGAAACGAGATGCGTGCTGTCCGCGTTCTCAATGACCATGGTGAGCGGTTGGATTGAAGGAGGCTCAACCGGGAAGGATGGGAAGGTAGAACGTAGGACCGAATGGATTTGGCCCATGACGAAACTGTCCATTTTGGAAGGTAATGCCTTGATGTTCCAGCCATGTCCAGAGGCACAGAGCCTCCTGACATAGGGTCCAGGACCAAACCCGCCCTGTTTCTTGCAATACCATATGGTGGTGGTGTTGTCCGTGAACACCTGCACCTCACTTCCCCGGACAGAGGGAAGGAATGCCTTCAGTGCAAGTCGGATCGCCCGAAGCTCCAAAAGGTTGATATGGAGCCTGGACTCCACCGGAGACCAGAGGCCTCTGATCTTCGCCTCTCCCAAGTGGCCTCCACATCCCAGGAGGGACGCATCTGTCACCACTGTGTGCTCTGGTTGGGGAAGGGAGCAGGATCTGCCATTGACCCAATCGCGATTCATGATCCACCACTGCAATTGTTGTGCAGTGCCCTCCGAGATCTGGACATGATCAGACAGATTGCCCTGATGCTGCGCCCACTGGAACTTCAGGTCCCACTGCAGAGCCCGCATATGCCATCTGGCATGTTGCACTAACAGGATGCAGGAGGCCATCAGGCCCAGGAGCCGGAGGGTCATACTGACTGAACCCCGGGATATAGGCCGAAAGATCGGAATCATAGCCTGAATATCCCGAAACCGTTTTGAATCCAGAACCACTCCGATAAAGGGGAGCTTCTGAGAGGGACTCAAGTGCGACTTCGGCACGTTGATGGAGAACCCCAGCAAATGCAGGAGGTCGGCCGTAGTCTGAAGTTGGGTGACAACTGCCTAGGGCAAGCCTGCCTTCAACAACCAGTCGTCGAGGAAGGGGAAGACTGACACCCCTGACCTGCGCAGGTGAGCAGTCACCACCACCATCACTTTTGTGAACACCCGAGGGGCCCTAGTAAGGCCGAAGGGGAGCATGGCAAACTGAAAATGCTCCTGGCCTACCGCGAACCGCAGGTAACGCCGGTGGGCCGACAGGACGGGGATGTGAAAATATGCATCCTGCAAGTCCAACGCTACCATCCAGTCTCCAGGGTCGAGGGCAGCCAAGACCTGAGCCAGAGTCAACATCTTGAACTTCTCCTTCCGGAGGAAGCGATTGACGTTCCTGAGGTCCAAGATGGGGCGCAAGCCCCCTTTGTCCTTCTTGGGGACCAGAAAGTACTGGGAATAACAACCACGTCCTACTTCTGGCCGAGGAACGCGCTCGATGGCCCCCTTGGCCAAGAGGGCCATGACTTCCTGTTGGAGAAGCGCGAAGTGATCCACCGACATGCGGTGGAACTGAGGTGGCAAGGCTGGGGGGGTAGACTCGAAGGGGAGGGAGTAACCCCTCCGGACGAGTTGCAGCACCCACCTGTCGGAAGTGAACGCCAGTGGGGTAGGTGATGTAGAATCCTGCCGCCCACTGGCGTGGGGTGGACCCCAAAGCTCGAACTAGGCAGGCTTTGAGGCAGATGCTACGGGAGTGGAGGTGGACTGACCCACACGCTGGCCCCCTGTGCCGCACGGCGGCCTCCACAACCATGGCCACTCTGAGTTTGGCTCTGCGCAGGCCACGAAAGGAACGAAAGGTAGACTTGGCCGGGCGCGTGGTGGAAAGACCCAAAGACTTGGCCGTAGCCTGCGAGTCCTTGAAACGCTCCAGCGCACTGTCTGCCTTATCGCCAAACAAGCGAGTACCATCAAAAGGCATGTCCATGAGGGAACTCTGGACATCCCCCAAAAACCCAGGCATGGCGACGCAGGGTCACTGTTGTGGAGATCGCTCTCCCTAAAGAATCCGCGGTGTCCAGGCCAAACCGAATGGCAAACTTCGGGGCATCCTTTCCATCCGCCACAGCCTGGGGAAGTACAGCCCAAACCTCTTCTGGACACTGGGGAAGTGTCTGCACCACTGTGTCTCACACAGCGTTGGACTAGCGGCCCAAAAGGCATGCGGTGTTGACTGACCGCAGCCCCAAGCTGGAAAATGACCTCTTGCCGAACTCCTGCAGCTTTTTTGATTCCTTATCCGGCGGGTCGGTAGGGAATACACTCTGGGAAGTGGAGCCTGAATGTCTAGGCTCTCCGGAGTGGGATGATTTGTCAGAAAGGCCGGTCACCCGGTGCCAGGCGATGACGCCTGGCCACGTTCTTATCCACGGGAACCCATGTGGCTGGCCTAGACCAGGTGCCTATCAAAACATCCGTCAAGGCCTCATTAAACGGAAGCAGAGGTTCCATAGAACTTGCCGCCGGCTGAAGCACCTCAGTAAGGAGTTGGTCTTTTGAGTGACAGTAGGCAGATCAAGGTCAAGGGCCTCAGCTGCTCTACGGAGCACCATAGTATACGTGGCACCCTCCTCCATGATTGCGGGAGGAGACATAAATCCAGGCTCGGAGAAGAGTCAAGGCCGCCCGAGTCCTCCGTGTCTTCCACCCACTCATTTTCAGACTCGCACTGCCGTGCAAGAGGGTCCTCTGACCCCTCCAAGTCATCCCCCTCCTCCACAGCCCGTGGTACAGGCGGCAGCGGCGGGGGAGGAACAGGGGAAAACAAGTGCTCCAACGGCGCCGGGAACGGAGCTGATCCGCCTCCATGTCCCAATGGGGGTCCCAAGCCGGAGAAAAATTGCCCGGGAATTCGGGCAAGGGCGGAGGTGGAACAAACGGAACCCATGGCAGCCCCAGGAACGGACCCGCAGGGGAGCCGGGGCTGGAGCCGCAGGCAGAGGACCCTGAGGCGCCGGAGAAGATGGCAGAGCCCACGGCGGAGTCGGTGGCAAGCAAGGACCCTTAAAAGGGACTGCGGCACCCGAAGGCGCGCCAGCGGGAGCCCTAGGCCTGAAAAGGCGGTCCATGGCGGCAAGAAACTCTTGCACCGGGGCCAGAGTCGCCGACGGACCCAGATAAGGTGGGTAGGCCGCAGTCTCCTAGGCTCCAACGGAGCCGCGGGGGATGAACCACTGGCCACCTTGTCCGCGTCCAGAGACTGACGGGGGGTGTCGGAGAGCGAACACGCTTCTTCAACTTCTTCTTGTGAAGTCTCTTACCCGATTCCGAGGGCGAAGACTTAGACCCCGAGGAGCGATGGTGATGGCTCCGCGGTTGGTCCCTAGAGCGACCCATGGACCTCGAACGGCGAGGAGACGACTGCCTCGCTTCCAGCAGCTTTCGGGACTGCTCCCGCAAAGCCTTTGGAGCCATGGCCAGACAGTCCAAACATGACTGGGAGTCATGGTCGCGCTCCAGACAGTAGAGTACAGACGCCATGGGGGTCGGCCACCGACATCGTGCGGCGACCGGCCCCGCATGCCTTAAACCCAGGCATCCCTACTTGGCACCAGGAGTCAAGGACTCAAAAGAAAGTTAGTCAAATAGTGACTAGAGTACGAGCTCTAACTGGATCTGCGCTTGCTGGCGCGGAAAAAGAAAGAACGTCAGCGCGCATGAGTGGCGCCTAAGTAGTCTCCGTGACATCATCTCAGTGCTTACGACGCCAGCTACAGACGCGGAGACGCACAACGCCACCTACCAACGCCTAGGGGTACTACTGACTAAAAACTTTCCGGATCCAGTCTAACACCTGGGGATATTCTAAGGTAAGGAATCTATCACTAACGTGTCTCTTTCAGATTCCACCCATCACCTTGTTGTTTTTGCAGTTAAGGCCCCAAATACGACGGCTATGCCCGGACCTAGGTCCCGTGCTCACTATGCCATTGGACTAAAGCTACACCTCACTGATGAGACTTAAGTAGGTTGAAACAGGTCTAGAGTTCCTGGTGGTCCCTTCTGGAGGAGGCCTTGCCTAGTAGTTCGGGACAGACAGCTCCTATGAGGAGCATGGTTAGTATGTATTTGCATAAGGCAGGCCTTTGTCTAGTGACATGGTTGCTGAAAAACATGGATTGGAATACATCCACCCGCCCACACCCAAGTGACTGCCAGCGGCTGACATTAATTCAAGTAATTCCACCCATCATCTTTTAGTGCCTCTTTTTGCGTCATTTCTGCAATTACTCTATCATGCTATCCTTCAGTGGGATAGCACTTGCAGGTGGTGTTGTGGGGCTTCTACTCATACACAGAACTATGCACAGAGACCCAGGACCTCAGTGAATTGTGGTGTACCAGAAACTCACCTCAGTACCTAGAACCCCTAACCGACTAGCATCAGTGTCTCATTAGCTCTCCGTCCTATAGCGAAGTTACCAATGATTAGACAACGCAGAACGGGTACTTTCAGGAATGGTGGGAATCAAGAACACTCTTTCATTTTTATTCTCATACCAGTCCACTATGTGAGTAATCAGAGACACTGAAAAGTTTAAAATGTTTATTTTAACGGCGTGCTCTAAGATGCAGTATTTTTGCTAACATAAGAAGGCATATGATTAAAAATAATACGATCAGCACGGTGACAATTCCATAAAACACAAAAGGAGAAATCATATTATAATGATAGTAGAAACAGGTCCTATAGTGCCTTGTGTACCACCCTCCCCTGCTAGGAACTAGGTTTTATAATAATAATAGAAGGTCTCTTAGGCTTCAAAAGGGAACCCCATACCTCCAAGATCAGCAGAAGTGAATCACATCAGGATCAGCAAAGCTCTCTCTCTCTCTATCTGGAAAAGGATTTTCTCCACGTGTCCTAATCATGCATGCAGTGCAATGTTAAACGCGCTAGAATTTCAGTTAGCTGCAGCTGTGTGCATGTTGTGTCTAGAGCATGGGCCGATCAGCCCGAATAACAGCTAACATTGTTATAGTAACCTTGGAAGCTTCTGCACTCACTGTACAGACTAAGGTCGCAATGTAAGTCTAAGGATGTTAAAAACAATCCGTTTTCATGTGAAGAAATTCAAGCAGTCTAACTTACAACAACAGTTACATGCAGTGTTGTGTGCAAAAAACTGCAAAAGGGCAAAATGGCATTTAAACTTCTAATAAGCCTATGCTAACATAGCAATGTGTGCAAGCAGGGCCCTGCCTTCACTACAGTATCTAAGATTAATTTATGCATTCCACCCATCACCTTTTTGTTGTTGCACTTTATACTCTATGACAGGTACACCCAGACGTGAGTCACATGCTCACTATGCCAGAGGACTCAAGCTATGCCTCACTGATGAGACTTAAGTAGGTCAAAACCAGTCTGGGGATGCTTATGGTCCCTTCTGGAGGGGGCCTTGCCTAGCAGTCCTGGGTGGACTGTTCCCACGAGGAGCAGGGTCAGTACTGATTAGCATAAAATTGGCCGTGGTCTAGAGTGACATGACTGGTGAAAAATAATGGGCTTGAATAGTAGCCAGAGTAACTGCCAGTGGCTAAGGTGAAATTCAAGCATTCCACACCTCACCTTGTTGTTGTTGCCTCTATCACGTCCCAGATGTGACATATAAAATGTCTTTTGTTGTCTATGACACCTTGCGTTTCTCGGGGAAGAGCAGAATGTACTTCAAACACTCCTCTCACAATTGTCTTGTCATCGCCCCAAAGGACTTTACGTTTTATTGCATTCTTCCAGGTACAATCCAGATAGATTTTTTTAAGCCTCATAACTAGTTGCGTCATTCCGTCTTTTCCACTGAAGGATAGCTTCTCTAACTCGGTAAGTCAATAATCAAGCCACTGGGGCTCTTGAAGGGGCACTGAGTGAGAGAGGTTGAGCCACCTTGTTTTGGGCCCTTTCAACAAAGAAGACTTTATAAATACCTTTGGCTTCTGTTAGACCTGGCATCTTTGGTGTGGTCTTCCCACAGACATTTTGATTTCACCACTCCTGTTTTACTAATTCGTTTTTATTGGCATTAGGACTCTGTGCACTGCTAGCCACTGCTAAAGAGCTTGTGCTCTCTCCATAAAACATGGTAAACTTGGCCTACACCTGATTGGCATATTTAATTTACTTATAAGTCCCTACTATATAGTACCACATTTACACAGGGCATATAAATTAAATGGTACTGGTATGCCTGCCAATTGTGCCAACCATTAAAGTAGCTGTCTTAATCATGCCTCAGGCCTGCCATTGAACTCTGTAGTGCAATTTTATATTGCAATTTCGACCTGGCAAACTAAACCTTTTGGGTTTTGCCAGGCCTAAACCTGTCTTTTAATACATACAAGTTACCCCTAAGGTAGGCCCCAAAGGCCCATAGGGCAAGGCGCTTTGTATTTAAGATCACAGAGGTGTTGCAGCTTTCTTCAGGGACTAATCATAAGTGCTACAGCTCAATATGCTCAACCAGAAATGGCATATGCACAAATATATATAGAAAAGTTTAAATATACAAAGCCATCCAGTGATTCTATGAATCGTCAGAGTGGAGGATTCACTGGTGGCACCCGCTAACGTTGGTAATTTTGCCTCAACTCACCCTGCATGCGTCTCAGGGGACTCTTCGTCCTGTACACGCGGAGCCAGCCGTCTGTTACGCCACAGCCTCCCTCTGCTGTTGCATAACGGATGGCTGGCTTCCTATGTACATGATGGAGAAAGAAAGCTACAACACCTGTGTTGAGGGTCAACAGGCTGAAACATGTCGACCTTTAATGACACCAACAGCTGGTATATTTTCCTCCCGCAGTGCTCTGTTTTTAGTCCAGGCCTCGGTATGCCTGAATAAAGGAAACTGTTTACCCTGTAGCTAGTTTTAACTCTCACTATCACTTTTGCTATGTTGCCCCCACCACCCTGGGCTCATTATTATGGTATTTAGTAAACCTTGCTCTATAACAAAACATCCCTGAGCTCTTCCCTCTCAGTGAGGGGGTTGTAGCCCGTACCGTGACTTGGTGTCACAGAATCAGGAGATTCCAAATGATGAAGCATGTCACTGAGGTAACTAATTCTTTTAAAGGGATATTACACCTTACCTAGATATTCATTTGCAACAGTAGTCCTTACAGACCTACTGGTTTCTTGATTGTGTTAGATTGACTGAATAGGGGAGTTAACACTTGCCAATCTCTAAACCTCCCCGGACTCCCCCTGTGTGATAAATGCCATCATATTTCCCACTTGCCTCTCAATGCCATGTTCACCTCAACTTTTCGTGCAACAGCGAGGGTAAGCACTAGGTCCACAGTTAACAACTTTTTTATTCCGTTTGCTCCCCTATAACCTCTACAACAATGGCCTGATTGCTCCCTCTGCCGTTTCTCTGCCTCACCTACCAGCTGTGCAAGGGGGCATTTTAGATCCTGCTCAGGGTCTACGCCTCAGCTCCCATTCTCATTAGACTCCTTGGATGTGGAAGGAATTTCCAGAGGTCATGGTGCTGTCAAGGATAGGACACTTTGAAGGTTTGCCAAGTTTCCTTTTTAAATGCGCAATGAAAGGACGACTCCTCCCAGTAGCCACAAAGCCACCCTGCACTAAATAGTACAGGTGAAAGGCATCAAGTGTCTCCACAGGAAGGTCACAGTTAGGAGTAGGAAGACACAAAAGGTAAAGCTCCTCCTTGGTCATCTTGTAGCTCTTAATTTAAGATGCAAATGAATGCAGAATTAGTTACACAAGGCTCCAAACTCTCTTGGACACCAAGCAAGAGGCAAGACTCAGGCAAGGACATCCAGAAGAAGTTCCAAAGGCAATTCAGGAGGCAAGGAGCAAAACTCAGGAATAACAACTCCAAGTAGGCCATGAATGCTACAAAAATAGGGAAAGGAATGTGTTAAGAAACATTCATCACTTGCCAATGCCTTTGGTATATTTGATTTAAACCGAAATGACATCACAGAAAAAGAGTCAACTTCCTTGTAATTCGTGACTATCAGGTAGAATTCTCTGGACAGGCCGCCATTTTGGAACAGGCAATGATGAAGACATTACCGCGCACCTCTCTTTTAACTCATGGCAATAAGTTAAACACACAAGGAAGAAACATAGGTTTTACATCTTTTAATTGATGTAGAACTCTGCAGTCCTGTTGCTACACTTCCCATCTGCTTCTCCTACTAGAATGAATGGCAATCCTTCAGATAATCATGGCTATGAATAAGCCCAGCAAAGTGCTGAGCGCAGAGCCCTGCAACTCGCTCCCTCCCTGCATGATAAGTGCACAATCTTCCTCTAAACAAACCCTCCATGCCAATGGTAAGTTCCCACTGTGGATGTAACAAGTGCGCTGCCAGATGCAGTGCTGTTTCAGCAGCCAGTCTTAGGCGAGAGTCATTTTGCGATAAAGTCAATTTTATTTATTGAGCTGAGCTAGAGAGCCAAAAATGTGTGCACCATCTTGCTGTGCCTGCCACGCCCCCCATTTCGGCTACCGTAAAATACACTTATTCCATTTATTTTTGGGGAAATAACTATGTACTTTTAATTCATGAATTCATTATTATTTGTGAAGCATAGTTAGACTTCACCAACGTATCATGGTAGTAAAATAAGTCTGATCAATATAGAGAGAAAACACCCAATTTTCACTACTACTGCAAGAAAAGTCAGGTTTTTAGAATCTTTCTAAAGGCAGGATGGTGCACATTCCTTTTCACTGGGTGATTAACTTTAATTTTCCTTGGGAGAGTAACATTGGAATTATTAGTTTAGAGATTCTGGTTTCGAGTTTTGACTTTAGGAGCAGTCAAAAAATCGGATTCTAACATGGTAAAATGGATATTCTTTGGCAACTTTATTATATGACCAACACTTCCCATTACTCGGGCTTAACTTTGAAAACCTAAAAGTCTATGGAAGAACAAACTAAAGAGCCTAGATTGCGTTAAACTTGTAATTAGAATCGGCCATTGTTAAATGTGTCCTCGTCCTATGTAAAAGATACCATACATGCCAACAGACCAGATCTAGGCGTAAGTCTCCCGAATTTTAAGCAAATAATTGCTTTCTTGTGGCTGGCACCCGCCCCAAGTCGCCTTTGCAATAACATAATCCAATGGGGAAAATACATTCCCACGATTTTTATTTCAAAATCTCCCACTTGCCAGTTGTAACATGTATGAGATACTAATATTTAGTGGGAAACAACGTTTTTAAAAAAGAAAAACCTACGCAACATGACTAGCCATCAGGACCTGTCTTTACATTGCCTGGGCTCTGTGCAAGTCATTTTTGATGAAGGGGCGTAGCTAGAGCTTGTGGCGCCCGGGGCTATCCCTCAGATTGCCGCCCCTTGGGGGGGCTGGGGGTGCTGGGGAAAAAGGACAGTGAGCACTTGAAAGATGTCCGAGAGACACGTAGTATTGCTGCTAATAGTTACCTCGATCATGCAGGTTACATGCACATACATGACACGGTCAAAGGCTACACAGTTGAATACACCGGTGACTGGCAGTACAAAAGAGAACACACAGACTGCATGATCTATCTGGGGACTCAGAAAAACCGCATGTGACATCCATCAGAGAGCTGTGTGAACAATTACCCTTCAGCACAATGCAAACATGCACATACATGACACTGCTTTGCACCTGTTTCAAAATGTTAAGAGTTTCCCCTTAATCAAATGGGTGTAAATTCTGGTATTCATATGTTTCCTTCATCTTTATTGAGGGATTTTAATTTTTGCCTCTGAGAAAGTGTGACTTCTAGACGTTGAAATGTCACTCATAATTACAATGAAATTCTGAAAGTGCCACACATAGCAATCTGAAACCGTGGCAGCTATCATGGATGAGCCACAGACTCAGCCACCCACCCCTCTGAATCTGCTGCTGCTCTCCTCTTACCTCACTCGCTCCAGGCAGGGTCTATGGAAGGCAGGGGTGATTCCAGGGGTTTCAACTTTGTTCCCCTATTAGTACTGAGTCTGCAGTGCAGCAGACTCACAGTCCAGAGAGCCAGCCAGGCCAGCAAAACGCCCAAAGCTGACTGCAAGTATAATAAAGCACTGCCCCAGGCCAGAATTGACTCCTCACGACGAGAGCATAGTGGTAAAGCGCATAACGCATCACTGCTACGTTCTGATCGCGAGGCGAGGGCTGGCCATAAATGCCATTACAGGGCCGTCATTGGTAGCGCTCGCGCGCGCCGCGCACGCTACAACTGATTGACAGCCATGGACTCTGAGGCTGGGACGGGGGACCAACTACGGTCAGAGGACACACTAACGCAGCGGCCGTGGGTCTTAGTTAAGCCGCGCTGCAGCCTGCACTCCTTCTGACCTGCTTTCGGTAACTGCTGCCCAGTGCAAACGCAGGACTTAGTGTTTGGCAATTTAATTGAAAGCACTGTTGTTGCAGGCGGCAGCGGTGCATTCAATTAAATTGCCAAAAAGTAAGTCCCGCGTTTGTGTGCACTGTGCAGCAGTTACCGAAAGCAGGCAGTCTCTGTGTGTGATACTAACGGCAGACTCTGTCTTACACACATGTCCCTAACTTTAACAACAACAGTTGCTCAGGCCTGAAGACATGCTGGTCCTGCACTGCAGAGCTGAGGTGGTAACTCAGCATTCTTTGCCTCTCACGTCTCACCAGCTACAGGGGAGCAAAGATCTGTATTGGTCAGCAATGCCAGCACGATGGCATAGTTTGTGTCCTTAAATCTACCTATTCATCCAACATGCGTCCTTTATTTAAGCACAGTAGTGGCTGAACAAACCATATCTGCCAAGGTTTCAGATTGCTGTGTGTGACATTTTCATAAATTCAGCGTAATTATGTGTGACATTTCAACAAATATGAGTGACACTTTGTTGCAACCAAAATCAAGCAATGAAAACCAGGAAAATATATAAATATGAGCAGTTAAACTCATTTGAAGAACAAGAACAAGTTATTCTAAGAAGATGTTAAAACTGCTGGAAAGCAAAGCACCAGAAACTGTAGCACCTAGTTCTCTTCTGAACTGATCGTTCTGTTATACAAAACGAGGACTCAGGTCTGCACCAGTCATTTACAGTGTGCGCCGTGCCACTGCAAACAAAAGAATGTTTCTGTCAATTTTAGCCGTCAGTTATTGTAATGGGTTAGATTATGTTTTTCAAAAAACTGCGCAGTCTGCTTGCCACTTGCTCACCTCAGGTACAGAGAATAACGACTGCTGTAGTGGGGATAAACAGGGAGGGAGGCGGATAAGGACTGTTTTCCATGGGTCCTCCCACTTTAAAGCAGTAGCACACATCAACGTTTGCTGGGGTACGGAAGGTAGCCATAGTGCACAGCAGACTCCACTACCGAAATTTTGAGCAGGTGTACTTTAATTTCTTCTGCTCTTTAGTGCTCTAACATAAAATAACAAGCTTTACCTAATCGCTTTCTAGACTGCTGGGTCGTTATAAATCTGGCCTAATCAAATGAGTAAAGGGACATCAGATTTATTTAAAAGCACTGATAGTTTAACAAGTTGAGAGTTTTCACTGACTTCAATTCGAGGCAGGCGACGAGCGAAGATGGCGCCACGGCAATAGGTGCCTCACCCCGGGCTGGGACATATTCAATCAGCTGCAGGCAGCAGCTCGCCAGCAGGCTATGGTCGGGCCCGAGTTGGTTGACCCCTAGTCCAGGGGATCTTTATTTTAATGACAGTACGGGCCGAAAGTGGCGAGAATTTTTCCGAGAATTGTTGGGACCACTCCACCAAGACCCGTAACTGCGCGGCTTTGTAGTACAAGTGCATATCGGGGAGGCCCACTCCCCCCTCCCCCCGCGGCCGACGCAGAGTAGCAAAGGAAAACCGCGCCCGTCCCCCCTGCCAGACGAAACGAAGCATCTGGGTCTTGAGGCGCCGAAAGAAGTCCACATCCAGTGGAGTAGGAAGAGCCTGGAAGAGATACAAAAACTTGGGAAGGAGGACCATTTTAAGTGCATGAATTCTACCCAGCCACGATAAGTACTTCGGCTTCCAGCGGTCCAAGTCCGCACGAGTCTTCGCCAGCAACGGGGGAAAGTTCGCGGAGTATAATTTCCCTAATGAGGGCGTCAACCGGACCCCCAAGTACTGGATGGAGTTGGGGGCCCATGGCAGTGGCGTGAGTGGCCGCACTCGGTCCACTTCTGCTGAGGAAAGCGTAAGATTGAGAACATAAGATTTATCGTAGTTTACCTTGAAGCCGGCCACTTCCTCGAAGCGCAGTAGCACCTTCTGGACGTGCGGCAGAGAATGAGCCGGATCCATAACAGATAGGAGAACGTCGACAGCAAAGAGGGTAATTTTGTGCTGCTCTCCGGTAAAGGGGAGACCCCGTATTTCCTCGTGTTCCCGCACAGCTAGCGCCAACGGTTCAATACTGCGAAGAGCAGGGGGGAGAGGGGGCAGCCCTGTCTGGTGCCCTGGGAGTGCGAAAAAGGCGTTGACAGGTGGCCATTTACCGCTACTCTAGAACGGGGGCTGCTATAGTTTGCTCTCACCATCGAAAGGAACTTAGCCAAGAAGCCGAAGGCGGCCAAGGTGTGAAACAGGAAGCCCTAGACCACCCGATCAAAGGCCTTTTCCGCATCAAGGCCCACTAGGACCGCCGGTATTCGGAATCTGTTAGCCTTCTCTATCAAATGAATAACTCTCCTCATATTATCATGGGTCTGGCGACCCTTAATGAATCCGGATTGGTCCGGATGAATGAGTGCCGGCATCAAGTCTTGGAGCCTACTTGCTATGATGGAGGAGTACAACTTGGCGTCTATATTGAGGAGGGCTATCGGGCGATATGAAGAGCATTTGGACGGATCCTTCCCCGATTTGGGGATAATCGTAATCACAGCTTCGGCCATTGAGCCCGACATTTCCCCGGCCTCTGCCATGTTGTTAAAAAGGGAGACCAGAAAGTCGCTCACTTCCGACGCGAACGTCTGGTAGAAAAGAGCGGTATAGCCATCCGGCCCAGGTGCCTTATGGCATTTCAGAGCTTTAAAGGCATGTAAACACCTCCGCTCTGGTGAATGGGGCAGCGAGTAATTCATTCCACTCCCTGGAGACCTGGGGTAGGGGAAGACCGCCTAGATAGTCCCGTTGGTCCTCAGAGTCGAGGGCCTCCCCTGCATAGAGCGCGGCATAGAAGCGCCCAAAGAGATCAGCTTTGGCCTCGTCCCGATGTTGCAGAGTCCCCACCGCATCTTGGATACCTCTTATGTAGTCCCTTTCCCTCTTGTCCCGAAGCTGGCGAGCCAGGTGTATCCCCACCTTGTTCCCCTGGGAGTAGGAGAGGTGCCGTAGTCTAAGCAAGGTAAACTCCGCTCTGTTGCTGTAATGGGCCCTAAGCTTCCCCCTAACTGCTTTCAATGGGCGAAGGGTCAATCTGGAAGGGTTCAGTTTATGTGCTTGTTCAAGAGCAGCGAGTTCTCCTTCCAGCTCCTCCCGCTCCTTTCGCCGCAATTTGTTGAGGTTAGCATTGAGGGCCAAGCAGGTGCCCCTCAGTGACGCCTTAAAGGCGTCCCAGGTGGTGAACACCGATGTGTCGGACACGGGATTGAGAGTAAAAAATTCCCGGATGGCCTTCCGCAGCTCCTTACACGAGGGTTCATCCCGGACAAGTGAGGCCGAGAAGTACCACTTGCGTTGTCCGTCGCCTTTCGCCGACCATTGTAGCCCGAGCACGAGCAGGCTATGATCAGAAACAGAGAGCGGGAATATACTGGAGTCGCGGACGTCTCCTCTAAGGGCTTGACTCAAGAAAATGTGGTCTAGTCGGGAATAGGAGTAGTGGACATGGGAGAAGAAGGTGTAGTCCCGAGAGTGGGGATGTAGAGAGCGCCATCCATCCACCAAGCCTAAATCACTTATAAGCCGCTGTGTCTCAGTGGAGAACAGGCCAGTATCAGATCTCTGATTATGAGAGCTATCCATTTCCCTATGCCATACCAGATTAAAGTCCCCCATCAAAAACAGGGCCCCCTCAACAAAGTCTTCCACTTTCCGCAGCAGGTCCTGGAGAAAGCTATTTTGGCCCGCATTTGGGGCATATACCACCACAAAGGTGCATAGTCTACCATGCACCAGACCTTTGACCATTAGCCAACGGCCCTCCTTATCGCTGCGCACCCCCATAGGCTGAAAATGAAGGGTCGAACGGAAGAGAAGAGCCACCCCCCTGTGTTTCGTGGAAGCAGATGATCTGTAAATAAGGGGGAAGTGCTTGTGCCTAAGGAGGAGCTCATCCCTGCGCGCCAAGTGAGTCTCCTGGAGACCCACCACATCCAGTTGGTGATCATTCACATACTTCCAAACCTTCTGGCGTTTTTGCGGGGAATTTAAGCCTTTCACATTCCATGTTCCAATACTAAGTGGCATTGCAACGTAATGACCTCACCCCCGCAACTTGCATACCATCATAGGACCTCCCCGCCTCCCCCACCCGGAGCTGCCCCATGGCCTCCCGTGTTGGTGCACCACAGCTAGGACCCACAAGGGGGCCCCATGTCGAGAGGACACACTTCAGCCAACTCCCCAGCGACTCTCCACCACCATCCACCACCCGCACAGCTCGCCATGACCCAGCCCGGAGGAACCACAGAATCCACCCCGCCTCCTCGTCCTCAAGTGCCTCGGGAGTCCAGCCCAATGGTACCATCAATTCCGCGCATTTAGAATGGTAAACACACAGAGCCCCAGTGGCCAATTCTGAACACTCAGCGGACATACATACAACATTCCACAAGCCAAAAGCTGCACCGAACCATACAACCCAGTCACCACCACCGCCCCCCCCGTCCCAACCCTCCCACTTCCCACAACAGATCCCCTCAACACCCTCCCGCTCCCAAGAACTGTGAATTCCGCCTCAGAACCAGCAGAATGGTAAAAGGCAACAAGGAGCGAAGAAAATACAAGAAAAAACAACGATCCTGACAGTCCCAGTGTGTGGACGTCTGGAGGTTCCCCCAGGGGGTGGGAGTCAAGGCACCATTGAGTGTGCCCCCAAGGTCCCGGTCCGGGGTGTCTTCCCAAAAGTACAAAAATACCCACGGTACCTGAAGAGGAGGTGTCCCTCTGGCGCCAACTAGTCGTCTCCCCAGGGCTCAAGCCGCCCCGGAGCTATCCTGCGACGGCGCCACCGTCACTGTTGCCACAGAGGCAACTGCTGCGCCTCTCTCCTGCAGGCTAGTCGTAGGATCAGGCCTCCTCGGCGTAGTCTCTCGGCCCACTCTCTGCCAGGACTGCGAGCGCCGTCTCTGCCTCGACGGGGAGCCGCCATCGCCCGAGGAGGGGGCAGCGTCATCTAGACCCAGGAGGTCCTTGGCAGACTGCAGGGATCTGACCTGAACCAAACCAACCTGTTCTGCCATCTGAAGATAAGCCGAAAGGGATGACCCCAGGAGTAGGACACATTTCGTTCACGCAAGAAGGTGGTCACAGGGCGAAACTCACGCCTCTTCTGGAGCGTCGACGCAGCCAGGTCCTGGAACAGCTGGGGAAGATGGCCCCGGAACTGCAATGAGGGGGCCTCCCGGGCCTTCCGAAGTATGCGTTCCTTCAGTTGGAAGTCATGGATGCAGACCAGAATATCGGGGGGGAGGAGCCCCTCCGCGCCTTGGTAGTCCGACTCTGTGGACCCTGTCCATCCAAATCTCGCTTATGTCCTCCTCGCCCAGGATCTGCAAGAAGAGAGCCTCCACATATCCCCTCAGGTCTCCAGCCTCCCCATCCCAGGGCACAGCCCGGATGCGGATGTTGTTCCGACGCGACCGGTTCTCCAAGTCCTCCGCATGGGCCTGGAGGTCTAGATTCTGCTCGGTGAGCCGGATCACATCTTGCTGGAGCTGGTGCACATCGCCCGCCACACCTGGGTCGTGGTCCTCCAAAGTAGCCACTCGCTCTACGATGCCATCCACGTCCCTCCTCACCTCACGAACGTCCGAAGCCAGCTGGGAGCGGAGTTCAGAAATGTCCTCCTTAATGGCAGAGAAAAGTTCCAGCATGAAAGCTTTAGTGGCGGGCGCCTCATCATCCTTCCGTTTAGGTGAGATGCTGGGACCGGGGGACCCTGTCTGCTGGCTCCCCCTCGGAGGGGCGTCCTTGCCTGGTTTCTCCTTACGTTGTTTGGTAGACATTGCGCCGTCGCCGATCGCCTCCCCTCCTGATGGTGCGCTAGAGATAATTCCTCACCGCTGATGCGGGACGCCACAGGTCGTCCCGGGGCTCCGCCGCCGTCGTAGCGTCAATAGGAGCCAGCGCCGGTGCAGCGTAGACTGTCTCAGGTGGTGTGGCCAGGAAGCGCTACCTGGGTCCAGCGTGTATGCCCAGTAGTAGTTGCCGGGTTCGAGGGATCACAGTATGCCACTAGTGTCGCGTATCAAACCCAAACTTCTCACCTTCTTCCCCCAGAACAGAGCTCGGGGGCAGGACGTAATCTCTCAGCGGCTAACTTCTCGACACTGGGCACCTTACGTGGAAGAAGAAACCCGCTACTGCTCCTTCCTTTCCGGGCCGGGCGGCTCCTGTGCACTCCCACGCCCCGTAGGCACGCCAAGGGCCCCCGGGCCGGGATTGGCCCGCTTAAAGTACACCTCGGAGGGCCTGTTCCACGGGCGTCAGCTGCCACCAGCTCCGGTTGCAGGGAGCGCGCCACTCGGGATGAGACCATCAGTTGGGGGCCCACCTCAGCTAACCAGCCTCTTCCAGTTCCCGGGTCCGGCTCCTTCCAGCTGACGCATGTAGCCAGGGCTCAAAGTACAGCAACCGCCGACTAGAGGCCCCCCTTCCCAGGCCACCAGGCCAACGCCACTCCAGCGCCCCCACCGAGCAGGACAGCAGCAAGGCGCAGACCACAAATGACAATGTCCAGCACTGGACAGGCCGCGCCACCTCCGTAGCACTCCGGGAGCCCTCACATCCGGCCCCCCAAGGGTGCCGGCCGCCCACAGGCCCTGGGCAAGCCAATCGAGTTCCCCCTGCAGCGAGGCGTCTCACCCGCCAAAGCAGCTTACAGTCTGAGGGGGGGGAGGGGGAGTGCGGCAATATCCCCGGCCGTCACCAGTAGGCAACCGATCCCTGGCCTTTCCTGCCGGCCTCCGAAGCGGCTCCGGCGCTACTCGGGCCACCCCGCAGCGTCACACGGAGCCGAGGACAACTCCGCAGCAGACGTCGGGGGGAGGTGACGCGGCAGAGCAGCTATTCCGCCTGAGGATCCAGAGGCTACACCGCTGCAGGGCTCTCCGCCGGCGTCCGCTCCGCACCCAGCAGCACTCGATTCTCCGTCACTCCTCCCAGCCCAGACCGGGGATCTCAAGGCCTCGCCACGCCGCAGGTCGCACGGGCAGTCACTGCAACCACAGCGCTCCGGGGGGTCAAATCACGCCGCCGGACCCTGCCCCACCGCCTCAGGACGCACAGCAGGCAGGTAGGGTGCCAAAATCAAGCTGCTCCGGGGGCTAAAACAAGGCTAAGAAGGTCGCGGCGCCGGAGGGACTCTGCAACACGTCTCACTCCGCCGCCATCTTGGCCACACCCCCCCGGGGATCTTTATTTTAATGACAGTAAGGGCCGAAAGTGGCGAGCAGCAGCTATCGCTACAGGGCAGGGCGGCAGCAGGCTCACAACTGAGATAGCTGCCGCCAATGCTGGTAGGGCCTGGTGAGCCTCAGGAGGCCGAGGCAAGCCTGCGCGGGGTGCGAGCGGTCACGGCGCGGGTTACGATGGCTTGCGCATAACATCAGCCAACAAGACTCAGTACGGACCCATCTACCTGTCCAGTGGATGCTGGTACTAATTATGAAGCGGGCAACAAATAATTATTGCGGCGTGGCAGGCAGCGGCGGCAAACTAAAATCAACTCGTAACTGCCGCACACTCACAGTCACAGCGATTATGGATACACTGTTGCAATCACGTGACCGTGTCACGTGATTGCCATGCCCGTGGCCGGCCTGCAGCAGCTATGCTATAATGACTTGGTATTGGTGCAGCCATAGGGCACAGGGTTGACTCGGCGCAACACGTTGCCTAATAAATTAGAAAGGCCGCCGCGGCCGCAACGGGCCTCCAGTGCCACGCGGCCGCCTCAAAAATGGTGCCGACTGGGCACTGATTCATCAACGTGATGGCATTCACATTGCAGGGAATTCATTGGCTGATGAAGGCAGCTGTGCAAACGCTTCCGTAGCTACAATCACTCGTTCGAAAACTAAAATAGACAGTGAAATAATGCTAGCTGTCAATACGACAAGCAAAGGCAGCGGTGCAGCGTTACCTCAAAATTATCCACTCAAATATTAATTGATACCAACTCCGTTCCTTTTGCTCGAATCCCTGGAGTGGGGGATAGAGTAATTCCAAACAGGAGACGTAGAGTAGCCTTGATACACGAAGCACATTTGGGAGAGGGTCTGATACATCAAGTGATCTCTAAATCTATATTAGAATTAAGAGAGACGTACTGGTGGCCAGGGATGAATGGTCACGTTCACACATTTGCAATTAACTGCCATGACTGTAACAGAGATCGCAGCGGAGAATGCCGCCAGATACCTGACTCCAGTGTAGCCAGCCCAGTACAGACACCATTGTTAGACAGCTTTAAACTATCTACACGCAGACGTCACTATAGACGAATGCGGTCTCACAACTATTAGGACAGATTCATTTGGATGTGGCCTCAGCGCTCGGCTGACGCTCGAACTGTTATAAAAGATTTGTGAGTCTTTATCGGCACATACGCAGTCGGTACACTACATTCTAACCAGGGTCCTGCGTTTAGCTCAAAGGCTTACAAGGAGGCCATGGCCAATATGGGTGTTGTATTGCGGTATTCTAGTCCATAACATCCTGAGGGAAATTCGGTTGTGGAGAGAAAAAACCAGGACATAAAGCAATCTATAACAGCTAGGGTACTAGGCTCGGGTGACGGGTGGGTCAAACATCTAATAAGTGTCCAACGTAGTCTTAACAATCTGCCAAGAAGTTCTCTGGGTGGAATCACTCCATATGAAATCCTTTTTGGAACTAGAATGATTGTCCAGGACCTTGATCGTCACACTTCAGTGGTAGAACAAAAACCTTTTGATATCAAAGACCGTTTGGTTGTTTTGCAGGACTTAAATGAAACAAGGAAAAGTCAAAGCAACACATTGCAGAAGCCAACGACCACTGAAGAGGAACCACCCATACAAGCAAGACCTGCCTGGATTTCAAAGATTGGGGATCTAGTCAGAGAAAAAATCACGGACTAGAAGGAATTTAGGCCTTCTTAGAGACAACCAGTACCTGTGCTAGCAATCCACTGATCAAGAACAGTGTTACTACCGCCCCTTGCTGGAAGAAAGGAGAACAGGTTTGTATCCATCGACCTGGTAAAACCACATCATGTGGCCAATCATAAGTAGTAGGCCAAATGGACTCCAAAGATGTAGCAGATGACCAAATCTGGCTACTATCCAAGAGGTTCAAACTGAGAGACTCATCACCTTTGAAGACTCTGCAGTGCGAAAAGAAGGACTAAGCAATAAAGCCATGGGACTTGTACCTCTTGAGACCCAAATAACAGTTCGTCAAGAAATGCTTGTCTACAATGATATAGCATCTGACTATACTAATATGATAAGTGATCAAGTGGCTCCAGCGATTTCAAATAATCCTGATACCATACCTACAATTGACAGAACTGTCTCTGGCTATTTCATTAACTTTGATACGTTTTACGAGGATCCAAGTGAACCTGAAACAACGCCAGCTAAAAGAACTTTCAAAGAACAAGCAACAGAACTTTTTCATCAACTGGAAAAAACATATTTGGTTTCACCATGGGTTGAAGTATGGATTGTTTTAGGTGTACTTTTTCTTCTACTTTGGTTGACTCTTGTATTAACTTTGTGAATGCTGATATATGGAAGATATAGTAAAAAAGACACAGCAAGTAAGAACACCAACTTACTCCTCAAGCCACAAAAATCATCTCATCGTGAACAAAGAGACTTGTCATCAGTGAATAGCACAGCCGTTCCTATACCTGGTGGTATAGCTTGGGGCAGAACTGATTATGACATCTTTGGTCCCGCAGAGCTGTTGAAGATTCTACACCAATTCAGGGTTTCCTTGAGTGACTTTCTTTCATCTAGTACCTTTTCTGATGATTGGGACTTTGAGACTGTAAATAATATGTCAGACTTAGAAATGTCTGCAAAATTTACAAATCATAAATACTTAGAAGGTTCATCGGATTATGAATAAATGTACTGTTATAATCATTATGGTCATCATTTCTTGCATAAATCTGCAAATCCTAGAAATGTATTAACTTATAACCAATGGAACATTGTCCTACGCCACCAAAGGGTAGCTCAAAAACATTTTATGACAAATTTCCATACTTTTCAGGTTTTAATGTCTCAAACCCAGAAGCATTTTACTTTAAAAATGTTAATAAGACAGGAATGAAAAGTATGTTGACTAATATTAAGCAAATTTATTCTGCGGCCTTTTTTGCTCAGCTGTCTACATTAGGTTTTGACTTTTGGGGAGACAACATTGAGATAAAAACTGTCTGGGGCACAGAAGAGTGGCAGATGCAGGGATTAGAAGCTTTATTTAGAGCCTGCATCATCCCTGACCAAATAATGTTTTTGAATGACACTGTTCAGCTGACATCTCGTCTTGGCCTAGCTAAGATAAAAGATTTAAACAAACCGTCCATACCTACACCAACACCTGATAGTAAGAACACTACAGAGGGGGTGGTCGACGTAAAAACTATTTTATTTACAAACAGAACAGATCCTGATTGGAAAAAATTATTAATCTGGCCCACAGACACAAACAACTGTCAAGATAGATTCTTGAATAAAACACAAGGGTTTACATACACTAGGCCAGTTCCAAGACATGTCCAGAGACAACATCCAGGGATAGTAAGAACATACACTGTAGGAAAACTGTGCCTTGAGTGGCTACAAAAGTCCACACTAACAGAGGTAAAACAACACTTATCTTTACTTAAAAATGACGTTTATTTAAGGGACTTCTTACAAGGACCTATGAAACCACGTCATAAACGTTTTATATACACTGGTATAAAAGCCATTTATAATGAAGCTTGGAACACAACGCAAGCAGAGACTGCAGAACGAATACGGGAAATTGATTGTATTCATTTAGAGAAATCTCTCTCTGTAGTTGACAATGGGTTAACGACGCTGTCATCCAGAATTTATTCTTTGGACAGCATAGTATCCTCTGCCATAGACATAATGGAACAGGACTTGGTCATGTTACAGCATGGACAGTCACAATTACGTTCTATAATGCCTTTAGGCTGGACCTTACAAAATTTTCATTCTGGCTATGTGCCATGGCGTCTAATCAACACCATGTCATTGTTTTCTGAATTTAACCTTACAGATAAACAAATCACTTTGGCACAAAGAGGAGCAGACTATACGGTGCTGAGCATTGAGAAACTGGAAAGATTACCATTAACTGTTTCTGACAAGCCAGCAATAGAATGGATAATACACTGAACAATCACTCTTCCTGTCACAATTTTCCATTTTCAGTATTGTTTGAAACATATACCGGCAAGCGTATATCAAAGGTTGGGAAAAGAATACATCAAGACGACCTGGGATTTACCATATACACACAGATGTTGGATTGGGGGTAAAGAAGTGTTTATTAGTGGTACAAACTGCAAAAACGCACTTAGCGGTACACTTTTATGTAGCGGTAGACTCTGTATTCGACCTTCACTTTCCAAAACAAACTTCTTACTTCGGAACTCTATTTTTCCATGATTTGACTTTTCCCAAAATGGAATTTTTTTGGGGGGCACAAAGTAATCTGCTTAAAGTAGAACTATTTTTAGAGAACAAGAATTTTTTGAATACTTCCAAGAGACAATATTTCACATTGTCCACAACGAAAAGAATTTTAAAATTATGTCATGGAATAGTCTCGACCTTTTTTTCTGTATTTCAGAGACATTTCATAGTTTGTATTTTTCATGGTTCATTCGGGTAGCATTTTTTTTAAAATGTCATCTATATGCTTTGAATGAAACATGCTTTTTAAAAAAATGCATACAGCACAAATGTTTTTTTTCATGTACAGCAATTTCAAATGCATTTTTATGTATTAGGATGGGGATTTTAACACATCATGTTTTAGATATGTTTTATGTGCTTAGGACTTAGTTAATACTTGGTAAATGTCGTACATAATAAAGTGGAGTGGGTGTTGTATGACGTTTTAGGATCCGAGCGCATTTTCCCAATTCATGCCCTTATATAGGTACAATTCATATAGCCCTAATATAGGCATAGAAATCATTCCCCTATTTAGACATAGCCCATGTAGTCCAAATACAGGCATGGCTACTTCCAACCGTACTAAAACGTCACAACGATTTCTTGGAAAATCGTCTTTAGCAGTCAGGGACCTTCCCTTGCTTGAATATTGATTTGTCCAAGAACTCATGTACTTTACAAAGAACTACTATTCCCTTTGGGTTCTTTACTGACGTTTGTATCCCCGCTTTATGTCAAACTAGACACCTTCAAGGTATAAATATGCCTTAACTTGCTCTAGCAAGACGCTGTGGTTTGGAGCAGTTCGACTATCTACTTGCACGACGCAGCTCACTACAGCAAGTTTTGATGGAAGCCGACCCTCCAGCTGACACACTGATCGAGAAGCTGTACTTTTCCTGCTGAGAATCCAGCTCCTGTGCTTCCAAGCTCCCCTTGCATGGTGTTGGGAAATCGAGTCCCGAAACTGAGATACCAGACCTCCTTCATTTTAACTAAGAATTGGAGCTGATTAGAACCTAGAGAAACCTTTGGTAGATTCTTGGCAAAGAAAACCAAACCTATGCTACACAATACTTACTCCCTCCCGCGTACTAGACTTAGGTTAGGTACATTGGTACATTTAGTCAATGTATTTATGTATGTATTTTTATATGGCTTAGAAACCATACAATGCTTTTACAGTATTATTTTATAATACTATTCTCGCTGTACGCATTATACTTTGCAGTCTGCTTAACGATTGTAGCAGTTCACTTCTCTTGTATGAGAAAGAAGACTGTTCAATAAAACCTTTCATTGAAAACACCCGTCTCTCTATTTCTCTGCACCTTTGTTGAAACGAAGCATGCACTATTGACTGAGTGAAATTCCTATCTATTGTTTCCACGACTCGAGATATATATTTCTTATTCTTGGGAAACAAAGTTGTCATGTTTGTGCGGTTGTCAGAAACTAATCCCTTTTCGTGAATTCGAGAAAGTTTCTAGTGACCTCTGAGCTAGCTGCAATCACTATTAAGTTTAACATAGTCGATAGAGACATAGTCGACCTCAGTCCTACGTCTAATCTATAGGATATATTATTCCATTGCGCAGAGCCTATTGGGAATATAGGAACTACACTACAGTGGAGGCTTAGCAATTATTCATTGTTGTTCCCTAAGGTATGCCACATCTCAATTATCAGAGTTAAAAGGAGCAGAAGGTATCAGCTTCTGCTTTCAAATAGAAGACTCCTTTGCATTTGCAGGAGCATTACTTTACCATCCGCCGGGGCCCTACAAGGCTTTTTTTTTTAAATATTGGAGATACAATTAGCTCACTTATCCTCAGATACTCCAATTTCTCTCTGCTGGGGGACATTAATATTCACCGCGATACACTTAACGACCATGGGGCAATAGGCTTTAAAGAAATTATGAACACACTTGGCCTAGAGCAGCGGATTTCATCTGCCACACATCTTGCCAACCACACATTAGACTGTATCTGCTCTAACCTGAAACCCCTTAACATTAAACCTCCAGTGGATTTAACCTGGACTGACCATAAGCAAATCCCTTTTGAAGTTGTAACCGAGAGTATTCAAAACATAAAGGGGCACGCCAGAATTCCTCAATTAGATAAACCTAGGCGGAAGGAGATGACAACACATCCTGACCTTCCCCCAGTGGCGCAAGCCTGTACAGCTAGCCTGTCAGGAGATCCAACTGTAGATGACCAGCTTTTTACACAGTGGATCCTTACCCTTAGAGACCATTTTGCACCTTCTGTTCCACAAAACAGCCACCACAAAGAGAAGCCGCCCCATGGTACCTGCAAACTTTGAAAAATCTACAAACCCAGTGGCATCAAAACTATGGGCCCACCAAACTTATCAATTTTAAAAATGCTCTTCAAATATATCGTATCCAAATCAAACTAGCAAAAAAAGCTTACTTTACAGAAGTAATTTATGGTACTAATTCTACTCAGAAAGCCATTTCCAAGATTGTTAATACCTTCACCAATCCTAAAGTAGTACACCAAGAGATTCCCCCCTCGCAATCCCTCTGTAATGGTATAGCAGACTACTTTGAACAAAAAGTCTCAACATTACAAAAATATTGTATAGCTCCCCTTTCTTCTCCCACCAATAATGACATCATTCTTGTCAATAAAAAGGTTTACATTACACATTACAAAATTTTAAACGAGTTACCCATGAATAATAATGGTAGGTGATACTTACCGTTAAATCGGGATCCCCTTTTGATCCCTGTCCCCCTGATCCTACATGCCTTAATTGAAATTGTAAATCCCATCATAAACCAAATAATAAATACCTCCCTTGCAACTGCTAAGGTCCCTGCAGAATGGAAGCTCGCAGCAGTAAAACCACTACAAAAGAAACAACTACCTGACCCCGCTACCCTCTCGAACTTACGACCAATCTCTCTTCTTTCTTGTCTTAGTAAGATCACTGAAAAAGTTGTCAACTGCCAACTTACTACATTCCTGGAAGATGCTAATCTGCTTCACCCTAACCAATCCGGTTTTAGATCTCAGCACTCTACTGAGTCGGCCCTACTGTATATGGCTGAATCCCTCATGCTGTACTGGTCTTATTGGACCTGTCGGTGGCGTTTGACACGGTCTCACATGTTATTCTGCTAGACCGTCTCGCTTCCTTTGGCATATCGCACACAGATTTGGCCTGGCTAAAGAATTTCCTGCAGGACTGAAGACAAGTTATCACTTTAGGTCCCTATATATCAGAAAATAAATTAATGCGTTCCGGCGTCCCTTAGGGATCAAGTCTCAGCCCCACTCTTTTTAATGCCTGCATGGCCCCCCTAATTAGGCTGATATCATCATTTAACATAGAGACTATACCATATGCGGATGATACGCAGCTAATTCTGGTCTTAGAGAATAACACAGCTCGGGCAGAAGAAAATCCACGCCAATTTCTCACGGCTACCTTCAACTGGATGAAGACTAACCATGTGAAATGTAATTCTGAAAAAACAGAAATACTACCGCTAGGAAAAGGGAATTTTTTCTCTCCCAAGACCTGGTAGCCAGCTGATTCCACCCCTAACGTCCCCACCTGCTCAACACTGTGAATTTGGTTAGAAACTTAGGAATTAAATGTGATGCCACTCTCTCCTTTAAACAACAATCACTGGCAGTTGCTGGGACCGGTTTTCACATTATAAGAACGTTAAAAAAATTCTTTGACTTGCTTCCCATTGCTACCCTACAGATAGTTGCTGTGGCCCTAATAATGTCAAGATTTGACTATATGCAGGCACAAATAAGTCCGTTTTCCACAGATGGTCCAACATGCAGCCGCACATCTAGTGTTGAAATGGTATAGGAAGTCACATGCATCAGCATCCCTAGAAAAACTCCATTGGCTGCCAATTCATGAACGAGTCCTTTTCAATGTCCGGTTAATCGCTTTCAGGACAGTTCATGCCCCACGTCCCCTCTATCTCCAAACCAAATTCAGGCATTATGTACCCCAGTGCTTTAAATGGGCCGGTATTCACCGGTACTGAGTACCGGCACTTCCAAATTTTTTGCGCCAGTACCAGCACTTTTTTTTGTCAGGGAGAGTACCGGTACCCTGATAGATGGAACGGCAGGCTCGGGTTTGGAATCCCTCCCAACACAGGACAGATGCCGCTCTGCTTCCTAATGTCGCACATCACCCCGAGTCCTTGAAGTGGCGTTTTTGCAGACAGGCTGCTGGATTAGCAGCGCCCATTGGAATTTCCCCACACTGCAGGTGTTGGAGAGGGCTTGTATCACGCAGAGATTAACAACCCTACACCCGCGCCAAAGCTGGTTTTCTTTTCATGTTTTTTTTTTAGCACAGGCGCTGCTTCCCTTTGTGTGCCACTCCAACACTGGCTGCATTTACATTAAAACAGCGAGGGATCAGTGAGTATGAAGGCAGCCCTGCCCAAAGATGAAATAAGAGCAGGGCCCCCTGCAGCACCCCATGAAGGACAACTGGCAATAGATCAGGTTGGGGGAAAAACGAGATAAACATAGAAGGAAGGGGGGAGGAATGTAAAAGTGTGACAGCTGAAGTTAGATATGCCACTTTTTTCCGGTAAAATACCAGCAATTTGTTAAATTTTGAAATAGGTGCTTAGAAATGTTATTTTATCATACATTTGTGTTACACACTTTCACAGCTTGCAAATACTATTGAAGTGATTAAATGATTTATGCTTTTATTTAGTGGAAAAAATATCAATTGTGATTTATCAAGGTTTTTTTGTGAGCCTTTATTTAAAAATTCAGGCCTCAACACTAAGCGTGCTCTATGAACAAATATAATGAAATATAGCACAACAAAATACTGGCCAGGTGGCAAATTTAGGGTATGGGTACATCATGGAGTGGAGAACAGGAGGCAAGAGGGGAAAAAAATAGTGACACCATGTAAGAGACTTGTGGAGAGAGTAAGCGAGAGGTGGGAGTAGGTGGGGCAGAACCATGGAGAGAAGGTTAGAGGCTGGCTAGGAATTAGAGGTGAATCGAAAACGGAGAGGAGATGTGTAGAGACAGTGCTTTAAATAGGACTACCTTGACCTCTCAGAGGCCGCCCCTGCTGTTGAGCCCTGCATCTTCACCTGAATCCAGTACTACCAGCATGACCTCAAGGGCTAGTTTGCTGGCCTCCTGTTCAGAGCCACAGGAACACAAAAGGCCCCCACCATCTTGAACCCGCACCAAGACCTAGTTTGAGTGAATTCTGAACCCTTACGTGGTATTCCACCAACCCTGGACCCTTGATTGTGGTGCTAAAGGTGCCCAGATGGCCAATTCCCAAATGGAGGACTAGGGGGGACTGCTCTGAGACCGAGAAGGAGATCGGGACCAACCTGCTCGCAAATCGCCACAGGTGCAGCACTGAAAGGATTGACATTGTGGCTTCTCCCACTACATTCTTTTCCGCAGCAGCAAATCCCTTTCAACGGTCCTTTGCCAAAAGGGCATCTGGACTCGTGGAACTGTGTTCAACTACAGTCGTCTGCCTTGCTCCCCTGGAGATTTTTTACCTCCATTACAAAGGAGGAACGTGGCTCAGTGGTTAGAGGCGGCAGACCCGGAAGCTGAGATCGGCCGTGGACCAGGGTTTGACTCCCCGCCTCGGCGGGTCTCGGGCTCAAAAATTCCACGGACTCGACAATTCTCGCTCCGGTGCCTACTCGACTCACGGGGTCACACTCTGCGACTCTGGGCAATAGCTTGCTTAATCTCCACTACGGCCCCTCGCGGCGGGATGCCTGGCTTTCACCTTGTGGATACCCTGCCGGGGTATCTCACAGGGGAATACCAGGATGGGTTCCCTAAGCAAGCGCTTAGATACCGGGTCGGTGATTTGCGCTATATAAATACATTTACATTTACAAAGACTATGTAGAAGGGGGATGGGAGCACACTGCTTCACCTCCCAGCACAGTTCGCCCCTTTGCATCCTGGTAAATGCAGTTCAATTTGAATGCTTCCTTGAAATTTTGCAGAGTGTTTCACCAAAGATGGTGCAGGTTAGTGCTGTTAAGCTCTAGACACATGTGTTTCTGGATTATATCCTTAATCAGTAGAGATACAACGAAATTCTTCTGGGGGTTGCTGAGAAAGCTGCCACAATCCTCTCAGGTCTCTGTACCTTCTCGCTGGCGCACAGGTGCATCTCCAAGAGCTTGTCAGCCCAGTGGCTCAGGGGAGCCTTTTTAAACAGAAGGGGGATGGGAGCACACTGCTTCACCTCCCAGCACAGTTCGCCCCTTTGCATCCTGGTAAATGCAGTTCAATTTGAATGCTTACTTGAAATTTTGCAAAGTGTTTCACCAAAGATTATGCAGGTTAGTGCTGTTAAGTTCTAGACACGTGTTTCTGGATTATATCCTTCATCAGTAGAGATAAAACGAAATTCTTCTGGGGGTTGCTGAGAAAGCTGCCACAATCCTCTCAGGTCTCTGTACCTTCTCACTGGCCCACAGGTGCATCTCCAAGAGCTCGTCAGCCCAGTGGCTCAGGGGAGCCTTTATAAACAGAAGGGGGATGGGAGCACACTGCTTCACCTCCCAGCACAGTTAGCCCATTTGCATCCTGGTAAATGTAGTTCAATTTGAATGCTTACTTGAAATTTTGCAGAGTGTTTCACCAAAGATGGTGCAGGTTAGTGCATAGAAATATTCATTGCAGCTTCGACCACAGGCTATCCGACAACGACGTTCCCTCCTTTGACACTTCCTGCAGCCTGGCCTACTGAACTTTATTTTCTCAGAACACTTTTTCTCATAATTTCTTCTAAGTCGGAAGGTAAGCACTGACCGGGCCCCAATCCAATTCTTGTATCTGAACTGCACTCCATCGTGACCAGCCATATTTATCAACTTTGACCCAGTCTCATGCAACTAGATGTCCGTGGTTGGCACTTACAACTTACAAAATTCATAACTCCAGTTCTACTGATTGGAGTTTTATCATTTTGGTGTCAAATAATTTATTAAAATGTACTCTATCTAAATTGGTTTGGGAGTTTTCTTGTGTTCTATTTTCACTTCAATACTGTTTGTGTGCTGCATAAACACTTTGCACATTGCCTCCAAGTTAAATACGACTGCGTTTTGTGCCAAACTACCCAGGGTTATGCACACATTGGTTTAGTGACTTTTTCTGATTCACCCTGCAAGAGATTGTGGCTATTGCTTAGCCAGGCTTCACACCCCAATCAACCAAAAACCCAATTTCTCACATAGACTATTACACTAATATCATTAGGAAATAGTAAACATTTTTAAATAAATGTGAAATTCGCTACCAAATGCTTTAAAAAAACACCTTTTTGTTTTTAAAACACATTACTCTTGCTCTGTTATTGATTATGAATTGGTCTTGGGAACGGGTCTCAGTGTGAAATGTACTATTCTCAGAATTACTGAGCTCACCACTGTGTTATCAAACCAGAGCAGACATTTAAATTATTTTGTGTGCAAAATGTCATCACATTATCGTCCTGCGTTAAGGTCGAAAAGGAAAATCTGGCAAGTGTAAGGTAATCCAAATATGGGAGCTGAGGTATCTCCACTAAAATTGTTGCATCTGACATTCAAGGAGCCACTTTGATGAAAAAACTCTCTGGCGGAAAACTATTCACTTCTGTCTGACATTTCCTGCCCACTGGGACCGCTTCAGCTGATAGCTTCATGCTAATTCTTAATTTTTCCATTTTAGGGAGTTTTCTTTAGATGCAGTGGTATCTCACTCAAGTGTATTTTGGTATAGGGATTATTTTGAGTTTTAGCTTGCAGTTCCTGTAACACATTGAAAGTAGTGGGAACCACATGTTTTCTGTTGGGAAGTCTCAGCTGTCTCCTCCAGTTGCCACAGGGCCAGCTTTAGGCTGGCGCAACTAGTGCCACAGCACCAGGTGCTGACTTAAGGGGGTGCTGTGTTTTCAAATATATTCTGGATGTAAAATTATGTGTTGCAGCTTCTTTGCCTCCAGCAATTTCCAAGCAACAATAAAAATGTCAAGATAACTCTGATGATCAATGGGTCAGCTTGAGAGATATTGTAGTTTTGTCTAGTGGCAGTTTTGACACATCATAAGATAGCACAGAGGGTTCATGTGCCTGCTGCAAAGACTATGCATCATGCAGATCACAGTAGTACATAGAATGTAAATAGTTTACTAGGTTACTGCTTTTGTCAGAGAGATTTTTTTGTTACTTCCAGTTTATAAGCTATAATCCCAATATAGAGCAATGACCTATTAACTATCATCAAAGAGCTGCATGCCAGATTGCAAGTCATAGATTAGAACAATATGTTTTCTTATCCAGTCTTTCATTATCCCCTAATGTGGCAAAAAAAGGTTCATTTGGGTGGAAATCAATTCTTATTAGTAAAGACAACCCCCAACCATGGTATTGCGTTTTAAATTCTGAGTTGGTGTTTCTCCACACCAAGCCCTCTTAAACTATACTGCTTACCAGTATGGATGACATGTAACTATTACACCTTGTAGTCCTCTGTCTTATGTAGCATTTCTTATTCACTGATTCACAAACGTATGATTTACTGCCTCTGTGCAATATGTGTGGGATGCAAAGTGCTCTGATACCCTACACCAGCATGAGTGGTGCTATAATACAAAAGAAATCCATTTGGGAGATGGTGGTTATGGAGACTTGAGGAACACTGTTAAATGGTGGTAGTGAGGAGATCCGTATCGAAGGAGGCCATTGGAGGGCGTCAACAAACATTGTCACACCTTGTGCCACCAGCATTAAAGTGGCCGTAAGTGGACACTCTTGACCCAACAGTCCATTTGTCACAGGGCTGCTACATTACAATGATAGCTGACCGGGCAAAAATAGGATGGGCATTCATAGAGTGGGCAGGTGCTCACATGCAAGAACATAAATCAAAGGGCCCCCATGGTCAAGAAGAGAACTCTGCATATCAATGACACTGATTTCTGGTTGTTCTGAAGAAAAATGCTACTTTTGGAGATTGTTTATGGAAACTGCCAGCATCCCACAGCTGCACTGAAGGCATAAAGAACACATCCAGACAGGTATGGCAGGCAGTACTCGTGGTCTAGCATGCCACATGCTATACTCCTAGTGACATCCATAGTTCTATAAATCTTTCTGGAAATACTCAAAAGGAGGCACGGAGAAGTTGTGATATCCCTTTGCCATTTTTAGGTAAAGCATAGGCAGCGCATGTGCTGTCTCTTCTGATTGGCATTTGCCAGTGTACTTACAAAAACGTTGCTTCCAATTGGATAATGGTTCCTGCTAGTCCCATCTATTTTCTCAATTGTTGACTCCCATGATCGCCCCCAGGACTTGCCCTCTTCCACTTGTTTTTATTTATGTTCCTTCGTGTGCACTATTATTTTTTTTGGTTTGGCTTGGCTTGTTATCAGCACAGCGCTCACTTTTTCTATTAACTTTGTGTTCTGTAACTTTTTTTGTATGAATCTAAACAGATGTTTCTATGGGTCTGGTTACTGGCATGCCAGCAGCATGCTGGCCGCTTCAGGAGGCGTGCACATTGTTTTCTTATATCAAAACGGCACCTGCTGAGCTTCATATTTTACCATGACAGTCGCATGCATTTCTTCCATCAGCACAGCTCTTGCGAGGGCAGTAGCAGGTTCTTGCTCTTCACCTTCTGGGCTGCATCTTTCCCTGGATCCCAACTGTCTCGCTGTGCATCACAGCTCCCCTGCCTGCCTGTAGAAGGTGGGACAGAACTGAGCTCAGCGACCGTCCCTCTCCCTCGCCCACTCTTTAGTTCCATTCCCCCGTAGGACCTCCCCTTCCTCTCAGTTTGTCTGTCTTGGTGGCGTGCCACTCCAAGGAGATGAGCGTGAATGGAGGCTCTACCACCAGACTAAGCACACTCTGCTGACTCGGGCAACAAGCAAAGTGGAGGGACCAGGTACAAGATGAACATATAAATAACAAGCAAGAACCTAGGAGGTCTATGGGCCAGGCAACTAGCTGGCTAAACTGTCAAATCTATCTTTATGACAGATGGTGCTGCAGTCACCATATAGTAATATAAGAAAGAGAAGGAGAAACAAATGTGTAAGTAACCAAAGAATGAGAATGACAAAGACTTAATCAAGAACTGGTCAGACTAGATCCAGTACACATATTGTTTGTGAGTAACCATCAAAAAACCAAGTGATCAGTCCTATCATTTGGTCGTTCACACTGTGACCAGGCGGGTCCTTGGATCATCTAGACCTCGTGCCACACAGTCAAGGTGAGTATTGGATATGGTCCACAGTCAAAATTGGAACTACCAATTGTTGGTCTGATAGTGATGGCTCAAAAAGGTGATAAAGTACAGTGCAACAAAACAGAAAAGGTGGTGAATCTAAAATAGGGTGATATGTCTAAACAACAACTTTAATAGAAACTAGGCACATCCCCTAACTAAAATAGAAACAGCGCAAACGACAGTATGGAACAATGACTATCGCAAAACGGGCCAACATGTTTCTGCCTACCGGGCATAGAGTCCCTTGGCATTCATCAGGGCCACTGCTCTCAAAAAGTTGCTACTGTTGGAATGTGTGTGAAAACAATAGTGAAAGCACAACAAAGTTTCAAAGTAGGAACGATACAACCTGTACCTACTGTTCAATTACTCATCCTCCTAGTCAGTGGACGTTCAAAGTGATCTAGAAAGACACATATATTACATTCGTATGATTAAGTCATACACAAATGCTCTCTGCTTCTCTTACATCTCAAATAATTAATTCAAAAGAATCATTTTAAATTTTGCTTGCTCACCCAGCATGACAGGGGACTGGACCTCACCTCACCTGGACCGTGCTCAGGTATACGAGGCCCCGCACTGTGAAACAGATAAATGTGAACAGGAACAGATATCAAAACTCAGTCATACTCACAGAGTCTAAGATAATCTAATTATTCCCCTATTCACTATATCACATCTGTCCCATAAAGAACTCCGGGGAGGAATAACAACCTTGAAATATGACTGGACACCCATTATACAAGTAAAAGAAACCTGACTATCGGTCAACCATTCTATATACACTGTCAGACAGTACAGGTAATCATGAGAAACAAAGAATATGAAACTGCTGACTGATTTAAAAGAAAGAGTCATAAATTTCTTACTAAATGCCCCTCCTAACGCCAGTTCAAAAGAAATCCACTCCTAAACTCACCTCTCCGTCGGTGCCACCAAACTCGCCTGAGACTTGGGGGAGGCACCGAACTGGAGGGGGTGTGGGGTTAAATAACAGAACAGAGGAGGGAACTACTTCACCTTCGTTTTTAAAAGTTATTTTCATTAGTAAAAACGGTGTATACCAGGAGTTATGGACAATACCTCTCTCTTTCTGCATAGTGCTAGATGAAGATATGTCCGGGAATCATGGCAAGATGCTTCAATCCTTAGCGGACTCATCCGCATTTGCTCACAGGCATAAACACCAAAAAACGAGAGCCAGTATCACTCCGCCGGACTACGAAATGACGTCAGAACGGCCATTATTGTAGTTCTGGCAGAGAACAGAGAAGGGAACTACTTTACCTTCGTTTTTAAAAAAGTTATTTTCCATTATTAAAAACGGTGTATACCAGAAGTTTTGGACAATCCCTCTCGATTTCTGCATAGTGCTAGATGAAGATATGCCCAGGAATCATGGCAAGATGATTGCTCACAGGCATTAACTGACTAACATCAAAAAACGAGAGCCGGTATCACTCCGCCGGACTACAATATGACGTCAGAACGGCCATTATTGTAGTTCTGGTGGTGCGAGCGCTCTGGGCTGGAAACATACTGTATAAAACGAACCCTAACAATGTTAGAGAGCTGTTGGGAACAGTCCTCACCAGGTAATTACGTTAGTGAGACTAAAAACCCAGTCATGTGTGGTAGCTGATTCCAAACATACAGTCCTGTATTCAAATACAGGAGAAAACCCAGAAGATGCAGGGAGGACATAGTGATAATGCTGGTTGGGTATAGGATACCGCAATATAGGATAAGCCCAAAAGGATATAAGGATAACCTCATCCATGAAACCCTGATCAAAAAACCTGTAAGTGCCATAAGATCTTACAGAAACATTGCACAAATCAAGTCATTGGCACACTGATAACACTCTTATCATGTACATATAGAAAAGAAAAGCAAGTGACTATAGGCGAAAGCAATAGCCATCTGCCTATATGCTAGTACTGACTCAAATCTTGCTATATACACTAGTGTCTCTGAATGACAACGGGCTCTACAAAGAATACCATGGTATCTGGTCATTCAATCCCTTGGTGTCAGCGGAGAGTTTGAAAACCCATCGTTGTTCTCTCTGGAACAGGTATTTCGCAATATTCCTCACATGTGAGGGTATGAAGGGCTTCTCCAAGACAGTCCATACAAAGTCGGACTCTTCATGTTGTTCGTTCAGGAAATGCCTTGTTAATTGTGTCATCGTTTTTTTACACCGGAAGGAGCTCTTATGCTCAAGCATGCGTACTCGCACCCTCCGTGTGGTCATTCCCACATACTGACGAGAACAGGGGCAGGTCAGAAGATATATAAGGTTCTCACTGTTACAGTTAGTGAAATGACTTTGTATCCAGGGTCTGTCAGTGCCTATGTTGATCTCGGTGGAGTGTGTTGTTTGTGCGCAAACAGAACAATTCCCACAGGGGTGATGACCAATTGCTGGTGGTAAGTCCCATAGAGTGCCCAAAGTTCTTTTAGGGACATCTTTGGGGCGCGTGTGAATGAGGCGATCCCTAATGCTGTTAGATCTTTTGAAAGCGAACAAGGGCGGTGCGATCTGGTCATTGCCATGATTGAGGATGCGCCAATGCCTCTTAATGATTTTCTGTAGGCTGTTACTTCTAGTGTTAAAAGTGCTCACCAGTGTCAGTCTATCAGTGGGAGTTTTTGGCACTGGCGGTTCAAGGAGCGCTTCACGATTATTGTTGTGTGCTCGTTTGAGAGACCGTTTGATAAGTGGTCTAGGGTAGTGTCTCTCTACCAGTTGTGATGACAAATTATTGGCATGGGTCTTAAAATCCTCCATCCTGGAACAATTCCTCCGAACGCGGAGAAACTGACCATAAGGCAGATTGTCCCTCAAGGATTTAGGGTGGTGACTCTCGTACAACAGTAACGAGTTTCTAGCAATAGGCTTCATATATAA